>NC_137955.1:34934968-36283392 GCF_963924665.1 Micromys minutus | reverse complement strand
CTCTACAGGTTCTGTATCTTCTTTGTTGTGTATTTGGGCGAATATCCCACTTGGGTGCCAGAAACATCTTGATTCCCTGGTGCCTGTGACTTTCAAACAATACTATAGTTTGAGACTTGATTGAGTAAAACAACCCTAAGGAAAATATTGAAAACTAGAATTTGACTAATTTTTATGGGCAAAAAAAGTAATTCTGGATTCAAATGTATAATTTTTTTATATTTCAGAACATCTCTTATAGTATCTTCACATATTATATAAGGCTTTTGTTTCTGCTGAATACTAGCATCTGAAGTAATGTACCAATAGATGTTTTGTTATATTTTTCATGAGGCCTCAATTGAACATATGTCAATTGTGTTAGTAGACAAAAGGAATCCTTATTCATCTCAAGTATCTTCATGTATTAAAAATAAGACATACAATTAAAATGAAAGTTTAAAATAAAAAATGTATGAAAGCCATCAAAGAATTCTAGTCAACTACAAACATTTGTCAAATGCATTGTTAGCTTGTGTTTCAACATACTAGTTTGATTTTCTGTTGTAGGATTTTATAGCAAAATATATCACAGTTTGGTAAGAAGCAAGCATATCTATCAGAATAAAATCTTTCTGCAATTATCTTTAATTACAAATGTGATATGCACCCATAAAAATGTGAATAGAGTATTTTGGAAGAGGTACTTTTAAAATAGAAAATATATATTTTATATAAGTTAAATCATTGTCTCCACTTCCTCATTTACTTTCAGATCCATTCCATTTCCCACAGCAGTCACACAAAATTCTATGCCTTCTGCTTTCTTTTATCATCCTTTTTGAAAAACCAATGGCATATATGAAGAAAATAAAGCAGAAAGTTATAAAAAGAGAATAGGGTAAGTAGGTACATATGCAGACAGACAAATACAACATAGACACACAGACAACAGACACACACACACACACACACACACACACACACACACAAAACCCATAAAAAGCACAAAACCAAAGACCATAAAACATAAACAAATATCAGTAATGTAAAATATGTACCTAGCATTATTAGACAAAACAACACTAACAACAAAAACACAAAAACCTGTTGAGTTTGAGTTCATTTTCTAGTGGTCATTTGCTGCTGAAATGTGTATAAATATATGCTCACTGAGACTTCTTTGGTGTGAATGAAATCTTTAATACTTTGAATTCTTATACCTTGAATTCTTTGTTAGAAAAAAAGTGTGAGTGCCCTCTTTGGGGTCAATTCCACCAAACCTAATTTATCTTTTTGGAAAAAAACCAAGCTTTTGCTGATCTTGAAATATTTTAAATTCTTCTGTTTGATAGTTACATCTATGTTAATTGAGACATTGGTAATCCCATCATAACTTTAACTGATAATGTGTATCTTTGCCTAAAGGAACAGTTTTAGGTATCCATAGATTCTTAACTTAAATCATAGAATTCATATTCTTAAAACGACTTATGTCTATGAGATTGAACATGTATGAGGATAACAACTTTGAATTGAAATGATATTTTTAAATTCGAATGAGTCCCCTAAAACCGAATGTTGCTAACCCTTCACTCTAGGACGTTATGCATACCAATGAAGAAAAGCACTACATTGGACAAACATCAAGACTACATCCTTACTTTCTTTTTAAAAAATTTTTTTTCCATTTTTATTAGATACTCTCTATTTACATTTGAAATGTTATCTCCTTCCCCCACCCCTTTCCCATTCCCCTTCCACTTGTCTTCTTTTTTTTTTTTTTTTTTTTTTTTTTTTTTGAGGATTGGCATTTTCATTTATTTTGAATACTCTGTAGTTGTGATAAATCTCTATGAAAAAAAAGTACTTGCATTTGATATAAAATACAGGTTTCTCTTGGAAAATGCATAGTTTATAATTTTATACATTCATTCATTATTAAAGACTTTGTAAGGAAGTACTTACCCCTGAAGTGATGGAAAGATTGTACCTCAAAAGACCTCTACGTACTGCTTCCTGACCTTTAGTCACTGCCCGCCCATGTTTGCACTTTCGACCCTAATGCCAAGTGTCTTCCCAGACTTCAGTTTGGCTTTTGTCGTTTTTAATCAGACACTATGAGCAAAGCTTCCTACAGACAGCATTTCCACTAATGACACCTCTTTAAATATTCAGATTTTTTTTTATATACTTTGGGATTTGGTGTTGAAAAAGTCAAAAGATGGCTTACCTTTAACAGCAGAGTAAGCTGCTGCTTTCCATCACTAAGGGAAGCTAAGGATTCGCAGCCGACATCCCCCTGCCCCAGGCCCATCGTTTTCGAGCATTGGTCACAGGCCACCTGACATTTGCTTTTGATGATAGTCTTGAACCCTTTGGGACCTAGCGTGTACTTTTTTTCCCCCTGAGTTCTTCCACGAATATAGGACTATAGGATACGATATATTTTGCAAACTATACTAGGGTATACTAGTTAACTCTTGAGTGTTTAAGCGACTGGCCACAGTCCAATCATTAATTACAAAAATAGGAATTTAGGGTGTACTGTAGGAAAGCATGGAGTAATGGCATCTTTATACTATATATGATCCACATTTTCCCACCCAGGGTATCTGTAGCTATGGAAGTCATGGAAACAGTATGCTTTGAGTACCACATGCTTTCTGAAACATCTACACTTCATCTGAAGCTTTCTCCCCGTCACCAGTCTCCCGCTGGGATACCAGAAGTTGAAGCTGTGATGTCATACAGGGGTTGACCATGTCATAGCACAGCCATCTACTTCCAATAACACCGAGAAAGGGCCTCAAATCCCTCTGATTGCAACCTGCCACACTGGGTTTCCTTCCTCTATTTGGGGGGAATGGCTCAAACCCAAGAACAGCCACAAGCCCTCAGTGAGCCTTCTCCTTCCTCTGTCTTGTTGTCTGTAAGGAATGGGCTGTCCTGGGGGCAGATGGGAGTAGTTTTTGCTTCCCAGAGAGATACAACAGGAACAATTATACTGCATCGTCACACAGCGAAGGCTAATCCCATCCACTCTAATCCTTGAGCAGGTGGCGGGTGGGGTTAGCAAGAGCCTGGGAGAATTTAGTCTGAAGCCCTCCTGGGTTGCTTGCCACCAGAACATAGCACACGGTCATGGCCAGTCTAGCTCTGGGTAGGTGAATGCCCACAGGCATAAGGGAGTGGCTGCTGTTTCTCAGTGGCCTGAGTGTGGCAGGGTGGTGCCAATGCAGACCCTTGCACAGCCAGGGATGAACACTACTGACCAAAATGAGTGTGGTGAGGGAAAGCATCCGTTTCCTGGGGGTGGTGACTTTAGAGCAAGCATTTGGGAAGTAACCAAATAACAATAACGGCTCATCTCTGGATCTGGAAATGAGCACATTTGGCTTCTGGATTAGATAAGGACCAAGAAGGGAAAGGAAGTATCTACCCAACAATCTGTCAAGATGGCTGAAATAGCAGTTAGATAGGAACTGCTCTTTTAGACTCCCATCTAAAGCTGTGTCTTCCCCAGAGTGTTGGTTTCTGTTTTTAGTCATGGACAGGGACAAAGAGGATAAAAATGGGAGGCATCTGTGTTTCCCCAAAGGTTTCCTCCTTTAATAATAGCTTTCTTGCCTTTTCTAGGGGTTACCATGTTCCACTTTGGCTAATTTTCTGAATGAAAATTTGGGGTGGGGGCTGGATCATAGTAAAAATGTGAAATAGTTAATCTGTCTTAAGGATTGCTTGTAGTGGCCTTGTAGCATAAAAGTGGTATCCTCTTTGGGGGGTCCAACAATGTCCACTGGGGGGAAAACATTAAAAAAAAACTATTTGATTCTAACCTGATCCTTACTACAAAATCTAGTTCTTGGCTTTGTTTTTCACCAACTCAAGCAACCAAACTGTACGACCAGCTTCCTTTTTTGTCAGAGTAGAAAGGAGAAAACAACTCTGCCTCCCAGCCCTGAATTACTTAAAACACAGTAACATCAATGATGATAACACAGAACCCTGCTCATGAATCTGGCAACTGGCCAATCTAGTTTTCTGGGGGTTTCTTCTAGTCCACTTGTCTTCTAATCACCCTCTCTACTCCACTGCTGTGGCATTCCCTTACATTGGGAAACACTTGCCTTCCCTGGAGCAAAGGCCTCTTCTCATATTAATGCCAGACACTGCTATCTTTAGCTACATATGCACCTGGAGCCATAGGTCTCTCAATGTGTACGCAGTGGTTGGTGTTTTAGTCTATGGGATTTTTGGAGGGTTTGGTTGTTGATAATGTTGTTCTTCCCATGAGGTTACAACCCCATTCAACTCCTTCAGTCCTTTCTTTAGCGCCTTCGTTGGGGTTCCCTTGTGCAATCTGATGGTTAGCTACAAATATGGTCAGCTGTATCTGTGTGACTCTGGCAGAGCTTCTGAGGAAGCATCAGTATCATGTTCCTGGCAGTAAGTACTTCTTGGCATCAGCAACAGTGCTTGAATTTTATGGACTACATGGTTTTTGTTTGTTTGTTTGTTTGTTTGTTTTGTTTGTTTGTTTAATGTATAGAGAGAACCATGATAAACCATGTTGCTTTTACAAAGAATTATATATTGGCAATGACAAACTAGAGAGAATTTCATAATTCCATGCAAAGATTCCCATCCCAAATATTGTTTTTTGTTTGTGATACAAAAATGCCATTTTATTTTAGTGCAAATTTCTTCTTTATCATTTGTATTAGAGATATACTATATGTTTGTAAATTATCTAAAATACTGCTATATTTAAAACAATAAAATTATAATATATATCATTGTAAAAATAAAATGGACTAAGTATGCTTAATAACTATCTCATTAAGTTTCAGAAGATACTTAATGGTTCACTTTTGTACCTCCTGGTCTCTCTTCTCTCAAAATTTTAATTTATTTTTCATAATGCTTTGAAATCAGTGAATAGTAAGTTTAAAAACACTCTGTATGATTATTATTATCTTTAAATGTTCCAAGCTAAATGTCCTTTAAAGTGTACATCTTTATATTTTTATATATTTAGCATGGCCTTGCCACATGTAGCTTCCTGATTTACATTTAAAATAACTACATGAATAAACATTTAATGGCTCAAAATCACATTTGTCTGAAGTGACATAATCTTCCCCCTTCATTCTAATATCTGCTAAGACTTGTACTCCATTCTGACATTAGAAACACCTGTTCTGTTTATCAAGACAAAGTCAGAGAGTTTTTATGTGTTCATTGTTAGTGCTTAAATAGATTTGTTAGGTATATTTTAACAGCTATATCTGGAATTTTTTCCATTTATTTCTTTGTTGGCTTCTTACTACATTACATATAAATTTTGGCTCCAAGAATGAGGATAAATGCCAAATTTCCATCCTTGCCTATATCCTTGTGTTGTATTTATCTTTTTAAAATATGAATAGAATAACATTTGCAATGTAAATACATAAAACATCCAATAACAATTAAATATAAAACCAACTTCTTGCTGTATTTTCTCTACATTAAAATCACTATTCACTGCTTTTGCCTGAAAATGGATGATTTAGTAATCTAGCAAATTGAAAAGGTGGTTAGCAGTTGAGGAATTTCCATTTTTTTCTAATCAGTTTATTAGTGTAATGTATAACCTGGTACAGTCTCATTCAGCACATAGTTGTTCTCCAACTGGAAGAAATAAAGCTGCCAGTTTCTTTTTTATTTAGCATCCTAAATCCTTGTCATATCCTCAAAGACTCATTGCTTATCTTTACTTCAGTCACTAACCAGTAATCTGTTCCTATATTGTCTGTTCTTTTCTTATATGTTCATTTACTACTGTATTTCATTTTCTTGCTACACATGTTTCATACTCCATAGAACAGGAATATTATTTACTATTCTCACTATACCAATGTCAGTACTTAAAGTAATATGCAAATTATTGTGGATATGCAATGAGAGCAGGGTAAAGTAGCAAGTGAATTATTAGGTCATTTTCTAGATTAAAATGGAATGATATTCAAACAAAATAAGCACAGTAAATTCAGTTTATTATCATCTGCTTGTTATTGAAATAAATCAATTAAGCTTGTAATTAAACAAATACAGAGACAATGTGTGTAAGAGACTGAAAGAAGGGCCATCCAGAGACTGGCCCACCTGGGAATCTATCCTACATACAAAACCCAGACAGTATTGTGGATGCCAAGAAGTGCATGGTGACAGGAGCCTGATAGAGCTGCCTCCTGAGAGTCTCTGCCAGAGCCTGACAAACACAGGTTGGTTGAGTTACATGCTCTCAACCAACCATTGGTGTAAGAACTGGATACCTAATGGAGGAGTTAGAAAAAAAACAAAACAAAACAAAAAAAAAAAAAAAAAAAAAAAAAAAACTGAAGGAGCTGAAGGGGTTTTCAACCACATAGGTAGGACAACAATATCAACCAACCTAAACCCTCAGAGCTCACAAAGACTAAACCACCAACCAAAGGGCACAAATGTAGGGACCCATGGCTCCAGCCGCAAGTGTAGCAGAGGATGGACTTAATCAGGTATCAATGAGAAGAGAGCCCTGTGAAGGCTCCATGTCCCAGTGTAGGTGAATGTTAGGGTCAGGGAGGTAGGAGTGAGTGAGTAGGTGGGTAGGGAAACATTATCATAGAGGCAGGGAGAGGAGATAGAGGGGTTTCAGAGGAGAAATCTGGAAAGAGAATAGCATTTGAAATGTATATAGAGAAATATACAATAAAAATAAAATTTAAAAATACAACAGATTAGATACTATAGTAATAAGACATAAGTCAAATCTCCTGTACACTACCTTTCTAGAAACAGATGTAATATTTGATATTTCACATAAGCTCATTTTCTGTCACACAATAAACATTTTTGTGCAATAGAGTTGATAATATCAACGTATCATAGGGCTAAAAAGAGATCGTATATTTACAAAGAACACAGAACATTTATTCTCCTGGCAAAATTCATCTGTGTTGTTTTCCTTATTAGTCTCACTATTTTATCTGAAGGCAACCCTTGGTTATCCTTCTATCAGTTAAGATAGCCTGGGTCCTGCTGTGATAACAAATGTTATCATAGGCTTAGTTGCTTATCAATGCAAAGCCTTATCTTCCCCTTGTTCCTATTATATACCTGATAATGTCTCAGTTAAAATTCCTTTCCATGTGGTCCCAATACTGATGAACTATAATTTCTGCCCTTTTCTTTCTCTGATAAAAAAAGGATTTTGTTTCAGCATTAAAATTATTATGGAAAAATATCCTGGAGCAGAAAAGACACATTTTTTTCCTTTGACTGGAACTAAACACAGATTTCTCATAATCAAGTATTAGTGTGCAAAATATCACCATCCCCTTGAGAAAACAATTCAAATTATTTACTGAAAAAAATCATAGTGACAGATATAACAGAGTTCTGAATATATATTTATGAATGTTATTCACGAATGCTATTCTTTGTCCTTCTTTACAATCAAAGGCTTGACTATTTGTTAGTTTACATAAAGAGCTACCACTAAAATTTCACTCACATAAAAATATCATACATTTGTAATTCAATAGTTTTTATTTCCTTCTACATCTCCTTTCAGATATCCTCACTTTAACATCTTTCAGTATTCAGATTATCATTGAGAGCCTCCTTTACATTATTTCTAATTTACGCTGTGTGTGTATGCACATAACTTGCTGAGTGAATTGTTTATGTTTATATAGTTTTCTATAATAAACACATTGCATTGGAAAACTAGTGAGGGAGTTCATTCCTAATAGGGGTTAAAGGTTAACCAAAAACAGTCTAATTAATATCTTACATTTCAAAAATCTCATTAATTCATATAACTGCTTTGTAAACCTGAATTTCCTGTGATTTTTTTTTTTCCTTTACAGTTCCATATAGGAATTGTTTCAAATGACAACTGTATTGGAGAGAACTGAGTATTGAAATCACCCATACTCACTTTATTGGCATCAATCTGTAACTTTTAGGCTCTGGTGTCATGTACAGAATTGAAGCATTTTTCTTAATATTACTAAACTCGCTTTTACATATTTATACTTATAACCATACATTTGTGCTTTTTTTTTTGAACCTTGGTCAGAGTACTTTCTTTGACAGTGGGTAATGAGCTTGGTACATAATATAAAATATGGAAAGTCAGAGAGTAATAAATCAGTTAAATATTTTTCTGGTTAATAAAATTTGTATGCTAGCAAATTATTTGAAATTATTGTTAGTGACGTTTTTAAATCATGGATAATTTATAGTTTCCCTGTTAACCTAAAAATAAGATATTTATTTTGATATGAATATATTAGAAATATATAGAAAAAAAGAAAATTATATAGTGGTACAACTATTTAGAGAAGATTAAATACATATCCAGGGTAAAAAAAAATGTACTTTAGCAGAAACTTATTTCCAAAATGCTCCTATTTGTTCACTGACATTTATTGTTCAGGAAGTAAAGGGGATTTGAAATTTCTTTTCTTTCAGTTATTAGAAATCAATCATTTTAATTAGCTGTCTAGCTCAATTTTTATTTTAAGAAAAATTCCTCTACCAAACAGACAATATTTCATGAATCTTAATAAAAAAAAAAAAAAACACTACCATTCTTTTGTTGTACAAATATGTTCCTTTTAAAGCTGTCCTTCATAGTTAGTCAATACTACAGAGATTTCTACAAAAGAGAATAAATACTTTATAGCAAGACCTAAATTTGTGCCTTAGGCTTCTTATAATGAGATACTATGAGAGAGTGTCTTGATACCTCTCAAGTTCTGGATGCAGTGAATTCAACACCAAGTGCCCAATAGACATTATGAATTGCAGAAATCCTTCCTGCCTGTTAAATTACACAGCTGAGTCCCTGAAGTTATAATTGGCTCAATCAAACTGTGAGTTTAGCCATCATTTAATCTAAACCAAACCACCTCACAGGCGCTCATCCTTCGGAGACTTGCACATCAGCCTAGGAGGTAGTGCTGTACAAAATGAGTTGTAAGGATAGAACCTTCACAACCTAGAACTGGTGAATAGTAGGTTTGTTTTATTTTGTTTGTTTTTGTTAATCCATAAAACTAATAATCTGGATTTCAGAAAGAAAAAAAAAAAACAGTTGAAAACCAAAACAAAAGACATAAATAAGGGTAACCGTATTAGAACCTTGGAAGACTGGAGGTGAAATACGTTTTGGAAATAACAAGCAATCTCACACATGCTTTTAAAAGCAGGTATGTGTTTCATGTCAGAAAGTCTGTAGATTGTAAAATTGGAAGCCTTCTACTTAAGACCTATGATAGATGATCTGCATGAAAGTTGATGTGGGCTTGCTTCAACATGACACTAGTTTAAGTGGGGGAGAAAAAACTTAAGATTTGTGAAAAGAATAAAATTATGGCATCTTCATGGCTGAAGATATAGGAAGATGCATCTTATCATTTTTGTGCACCTTTGTGCACCAGTACACTTCAAGGCTCGATCTAATGGTTCAGACAAATGATCCACATACTCCAGAGACTCAGGTAAGAACATTACATGTTCAAATAATACCCGGCTTGGAAAATTACTTCACAAATGATTAGGAAGATTGAATGAGATCTGGTTTCAAGAGTAGATAGAGGGCGGCTAGTATAGCCCAGGAGTAAAGAACTTCCCTAGCACACCAAAGACCCAATTATAATCTCTAGTACTACAAAAAGCAGTACTAGAATATAAATGTTCAAAAAAGTCACCAGCATTATTACCTAGAAAACTATTAGCAATCTAAATATATTGAATCTGAATTTTAAAAGTCAAAGGCTATAAATTTCATACTCAATTTTATCAAATGTTTCAGAATTAGCTGTAGGAAAAGCAAAGAGCTGCATATTTAATTTAAAATATTGTTGATTTCAGAAATTAGACACATAAATAAATGATATATTTGACAGTAAAATTTGATGCACATAAGTCTGGAAACAATAAAGACTATATAGTATTTAAGCAATGAGTGGATAAGGTGCTGAAGCCAAAGTCTCACAGCTTTTATGGTTTGTAAATAATATTATATGAAAGTAAAATCCGAAATTAAATAAAATTGTGAACAGAAAAAAGCATTTTAAAAGGATTTAAATGGTAAATAGCTGTCAATGAAGTTAGAAAGTTTGACCCAACATAGTGGAAAGTGTACGTAATAATTAACTGTGTGTAGAACCAACCAGCTGCTTAGCATTGATTGTAAATTCCTATAAGCACATCACTGTGGATTCCAAACTAGCAACCTAACCTGCTTGAATCATATGCAAGATTTATGCTTTACAGAACCAGCCCACTATGAAAGTTTTTATCAAAAGAAAAACAAGAACTAATATATAAATGGAAAAGAAATCTAGTAAACGGCAGATTCTATAAAATAATTCAAAACAAATACATTTGTAGTATTCACTATTATGGGCCTTATACAATAAAAACTTATAAATGGAAATAGGCAATCAAGTTTTTAGAATGCATAACAACTCAGCCATAGGAGTCTCCTGAGGATTAAGCAGTTTCTCTAAAATACTATGGATAAACTCACATAGCAATGGAAAAAATATTTGTGGAGATTTTTCTACCACTTATGAAACTCTAGTTTACTGCTTATATATTTACACACTAAATTGCCTATATTTTAAGAAATCTATGGCAGAATTGTGGTATATTTTGCAATATATTGAAATATCACAGTCTATGTTGTGTCCTAATGCAGTGAAATTTGCAAGTGGTAGTCCTCTGAGAATTAGAAAAAAAAAATGAGTATGCTTTCTGTAGATTTTGAACATTACAAAGATAAATCATAAGAATCACTTAGGAAATGATTAGTGCATGCAAGCTTCAGATATGATATAAAGTTAAGTTGAAAGCCTGACATAATTTCTTTAGCCCAAGATACATATTTCTGTAGGTACACATATTCTGAGTGGTTAGCTTCTCCTGACCCTTCTGAATAGACAAATAAATGGTACTCATGGCTTCCTCTTTTAAAAGTATGGGTAAGGTCAGATATGATGTATAATTCACTTCCTAAGGATGCTGAGGCCCTCATTAAGGTAAAGCAATTGGAAACTGCAGGTGTGGATGTTTGTTCTAAACCACCGAGTAGCAGTATAATTCAAATGGTGTTTTCTTATTCCTCCATCACAGCAAGGACTACTAACCGTGACAGCAACAGCATCCCTGACAGCCCCTGCCTATTTTAGCTGTGCTTATTATGACAAAGATCCCCCAAATGTCCTGGGTCAGGGTAAAGGAATTTGTTTTCACATAATTGTATATCATTAATCTAAAGTCAATGTGTAAGAAGGGCTGCGGTCCCTTTAAATTCTAGAGGAAAGTATCTATACCCATCTCCTCCAACATTCAAGTGGCTTGTTGGCAACTCTAGCTCCTTGACTCACAGATGTCACCAGTCCAATTTCTGCACTTTTGTCACATGTTTATTGTTTCTGTGTATCCTCATATTCTCTTCAAAAAAAATATACCATTTGCATTGGACCAAGATCCCCACCCCTAATTAATTCCTTTGGAGGTTTTTGAATACTTATTATTATTATTATTATTATTATTATTATTATTATTATTATTTGATTGGGTATTCTCTGTATTTACATCTCAAATGTTATCCCCTTCCCCACCTCCTGTGCCCATCTTCCTCCTCCTCCTCCACTTGCTTCCATGAAGGTTTTTACATCACCAAAATGGGCTTTTAATGTCTATCTTTAGAACTAGAAGATGTTGGATTTTTAAACACAGATTTGGGAGAAATCCAGTAATCCCTGTTTTGGTTAACTAGTCAGCAACTGATAATTTCATTGTAATGTTTGTTGCTATATAATTAAGTGATCTGCACTTCAGATGCAGATAGATGGTAGATTTGAATAACATTGATCACTAGAGCATACATGGTTACTTTCTTTCCAAGAATTCAAACCAAATAAGATGAAATAAACAATTAACTGAGGGGAGGAGACAGATGTAACACATGTAGGGAATACTGCAGAATATAAGGAGACTTGAGGATTTTATAAAGAAGACAAAACAGTGCTACACTTCTGTGCCTCAGGATGCACCTCGAATCAAGAGGGAAGTGATCATTGGAAGCAGTAAGTGGGAGTTCAACCAGTAGTGCCCACACCTGCAGTGAAAAGATAAATTATGTGTTACCTGCAGAAGTTGAAACTCTCAGATGGCTTGAGCTCATTCTGAAGAGTCACATTTCCTCAGTGCTGCATTGCCACAGAGAAAAATTCCAGCCAGAAGTTACCCTTCTCCAGAAATCTACATTAGAATGTGAAGTTAACAAGCCTGTCCACCTTCTATTATGAAACATTCAGGAAGCTATTTTTAAGTTCAGTCAAATTAGCGATGTAAGTCAGTCATGAGTCATCCAAAAATTTCTCATGGTCCCAGGGAATATTTATGACACTTACTCTGAGAAGATTGGACAGCAAAGGTACCTGACAAGTGATAAAAGAGCTGGCAACCATTCTGACACACTGGAAACAAATAAGTGACCCACCTATTCAAGGCTACACACAGCCAGTTAAATCAGGCTCAATGAATGGACCCGACTGTTATAGCTGCATTTTAAATAAATATCCATATACCTATAAGTGAGTGGAGAAATATTGGTTAATGAAAATTTATGTTGCAGTAGATGAAGAGCATCACAGAAAACCCACAACTGGTTGTAAGACAAAGAATAAGTTGTAGAAATGCAGATTTAAATGAGACATATATAACATAAACCCTGCTTCTAAAGCTAAGGGAATTTGGTGGAAGAGGAAATAGGAAGATTGAAAAAGTTTGAATTGTCCTATTTTTTTAAGTTGGATGTGTTATTTATTTACATTTCAAATGTTATACTCTTTCTCAGTTTCCTGTCTGGAAACCCCCTAATTGCTTACCCCCTCTTCCCAGGCCCCCTACTTCTATGAGGGTGCTCCCTCAACCACACAATACCCTGGCCCTGGCATTTCCCTACAGTGGGGTATTGAGCCTTCCCAAGACAAAGGATCTCTCCTCCCATTGATGGCTGACAAGTTTGAAATATGGACAATTTCTGTAAGTGGAATTATACTAAATAGGACAGGTACAGTGTTCTAGGAATCTCTCAACATTATATTATCATTCATAATACCTGTAGATTGGTCTTATTCAATCAACCTATAATCATAGGTGGGATAACTTTGCCAAGGCCTTGTCACAAATGAGAAAATATAATCTGTCAATGGATGTTGGAGGAAGACAAACCAATTTAAATTTTCAAGGAATGTTTGGATGGTTTTGTGTTGGTGGACTTTTGCTTGTATATCTTTGTTTCTGTTTATGTCACGTGGTGGAAACGGCATGTTTCTTATTGTTTTAATTTTTATTTATGCTTTTGTATGTCTTTAAAATCAAAAATAGAGCATAGAGTTGAGGTGTTCTGGGGTGGGAAGAAGGAATAGTGAGATGAAAAAGCATGATTGGAAAATATAATACATAGTATGAAAAATATAATTTGTCAACTAAAAATGAACAAATGAATAAAAAATTCTTGAGAACAAATGATTTGTATTGTCAAGTCCCAACTGATTGATTTAAACACAACTCCTGTACCTAAAGCTCAGGAATCCTTTCAAAAGAAGGAGAAATATTGTCAGAGCCAGGAAAACCAGAAATTTGCTACTAAAATTTGTGTCCTATAAATGTCATGGAAGAGAAGTGGCAGCAGCAAACCCCATCAGCATGGCAGTTTACACAGATCCTGAACCAGGGCAACACAAACGTGATGAGAGGAAGAAAGCTCATGGAGACCCAGTCCTAGTCAGAGTCACATAGGTTACAGTGGCAGAAATATTCTTCCTCAAGGAAAGGACCACAATTTAACTAAAACCAAGTTGTCAGCATGAAATCATGTATGTAATATTGGATAGTATACAGGTTGAGCAAGTTGAGCAAATATCATTAAAGGCAGTAGAGCTATACATACTATTATATATATACAGAGGAGTAGAGAATAATTTGAGAATATAGAAATTATAGATAATATAGCAATTATAAATCAGAGATTCATTAGAAAGACTAAAAGATGGGTACAGTGGAAGGGTTGGTGGGACAAAGAGAAAGGGGAAATGACAAAGTTATATTTAAATAGTGCATAATTAAGAAGTTAAGTAACAGGATTGCCCCTTCAGCCTCTGTGAGTTTAGTTGGTTCAAAGCTGATGGAGGATTTCAGACACATTGCCCTCTGTACATGTGTATGGTTGTGTGTTTGGTGTTCTTGTGGGCAGCATAACAGTGGGAAGGGGCAGTGTTTGTAATGCTTCCTGTTCCTGGCACCATTTTTCTCCTTCTGTGCTGTCCTTTGCAATCTCAAAATGTGGAGCTTTGCTTTGTCTCATTGTGTTTTGTTTTTTTCATGTTGGGCTTCTCTTGGAGGTCTGTTCTTTTCTGAAGAGAAAACAAAGAAAAAGCATATTTGGGGGAGACAGTAAGTATGGGGAGCTGATTGGAGTTGGGGTAAAAAACTATGTTTTAGTATGATTTAGGATATATTGGATGAGAGAAGAAGCTATTTCTAAAAACATAAAGCTTTTTTTATTTTTATTTTTTTATAAATTGAACTTTATTTAAAAAACAAAAATAAATGTATAGATTTTAAGCATTTTTGCATAAAAGTATATGAATACATTTTGTCAGTACTTAATTTTTTAAGGGTTTAGTAGTATGCATTAAAATCTTACTAGTTACAATGAGCATAAAGTACATGTTAAACAAGATGTAACCCGGAAATAATCAAAGTTTCTTGGTGTGTAAAGATTAAGCATAATGATTGTTAATTATTCTAAAGATTCAAAGGAAGAAAATATTTTAGCTGTGAGAATTTCTCTTTCTAGAAAGTAATATTGAAATTCTTCAAAAAAACAAGGAAGTGCTATAAAAGTCTGTTTAATGCCATATATATTTATATATTAAATTCTGATATTAAATTCTGTTATGACAATAAGCCATGGAAGTTCAAATGTTATTGCCATCACATTGGTTCAGCAGGTAATATTTTTTGCTTCCAAGTACCAATGTGGTTGATCTGCTAGGTCTCATATGGAAGAGAGACAGAACCAGTTTCTCTTAGTTTGTTCCATATGTATGTATGTACAAATATGCAGACACCTGTCAGAATATTCAGTGCTATAATCCATAATTGCAAAAACACAAATCTGAATTAAAATGATTAAGAACGATTATCTAAAATGAATAAAAATCAAGCTTATACATTTTCTATTATTTAATATATTTTTTTAGATGCCAGACTTTATCCCTCTCCTGGTCCTTAAATTATGTATTTTATTTAGGAACATTGGTGTTCTTTATTAGTTATAAATATATTTCAATAATATTTTACATGTTAAATTAAAATTTTTACATAGAGTTATGATTATCAAAAATCACTTCAATATACCTTTATTTTCATTATTTTCCACTGTAATTAATCATGTTTCCATTAATTTTGATTTAAAATATTTATAAATAAAATTATCTACTCTTTTCTTTCTACCTATTAAATCTTCTGTCTTTCATAGTCCTTAAATAAGTATATCCAGTTAGCAGCCCTATAAATACGTTGGTGTGTTTTTAATGAGATCATTAACTTTATTGCCATAATGATTGTCTGAGGTTAAACTGTATTCTCAGCAATACAATTAGTGCCCAAATGTCTCTAAGAGTTTTCTCAGAGCAATGAGAAACTCTTTGTGAGTGAGGGAATAAATAAAAACACACTACGCAAATTTTCTATTATAAAATACACAGTATTGCTTTAAAGTACCAAATTAATTTTTGATTTCTGTATATTTCAATGTTTACATTGTTAGATTATGAAGATTTTTATTGTTTCTTTTAAAATTGTGAAACTCATCATTTACATAATGTGTATCTTTTGAATGTCAAAATAAAATTCCAATAATCAAAACTCTTAAATATTAAACATTTAAGACTAATTTCTATTGCAACATAGGTCATACTATCTGGTTTCTCACAAAGTTAATACAAAATTAGTACTTTATGTAAACTTATATATGTACATATAATTACAAATAAGTTATTATGAGATAAAAGAAAATGACACCCTGGAGTCTAACTTTATGAGTTCTTTGTATATATTGGATATTAGACCTCTATCAGATACTGGATGGGTAAAGATTCTTTTCCAGTCTGTTGGCTGCTGTTTTGTTCTCTTGACAATATCCTTAGCCTTACAGAAACTTTGCAATCTCATGAGGTCCCATATATCAATTTTTATCTTAGAGGATAGACATTGGTGTTCTGTTCAGGATATTTTCCCCTGTGACTATGTATTCTAAGCTTTCCCTCAATTTCTCTTTTAATAGTTTCTGTATACCTGGTTTTATGTGGAGATCTTTGATCCACTTGGACTTGAGCTTTGTACAAGGAGATAAGAAAGGATCTACTTTCATTCTTCTGCATTCTGATTGCCAGTTAAACCACCAGAATGGGGTACAGAGCTAAACAAAGATTACTCAACTGAGGAATACACATGGCCTAGAAGAACCTAAGAAAATGCTCAACATCACTAGTCATCAAGGAAATACAAATCAAAACAATTCTGAGATTTTATCTCACAGCAGTCAGAAGGCTATGATCAAAGACTCAGGTGAGAGGCAGATGCTGGGGAGGATGTGAAGAAAGAGGAAAACTCCTCCACAGTTGATGGGATTGTAATCTGGAAAAGGATTTTTTTTGTCCTAGAGAAAGAGCCAGGTCTCTGACAGTAGGACTCAGGAACTGTGGGCAGAGGGCTGAGCTCCCAGAACATCCTTACAACAGTTTCCATACCTAAGCCCACAAAGACAGAACTAAGTCACTGTCATCAGAACTCCCTGCTTGCCTACAAAAAGCCATCCACTCAGAAGCAAATTTCATCCTGAGCCCATGGGTCCTCAGATTCACAGGAGAAACAGGAGCCTGTCAGTGACAACAAAATCACCTATAATCACTGATAACATGATGGCAAGAGGAAAGTGAAAGAACTTTATAAATGAAAACCAAGACTACCTGGCAACATAGCATCCCAGCTCTCCCACTACAGCAAGTAGTGGATTGACAAACACAACAGAAAAAACAAGACTTAAACTTGAAATCATACTTCATGATGATGATGGTGATCTTCCAGCAGTGTGTGAATAACTCCCTTAAACAATTACAGGAGAACCAGGAGAAATCACTCAAAGAACTACAAGAAAACACAAACAGATAATGGAATTGAAAACAGAACTAGAAACAATAAAGAAAACACAGAAAGAGACAATCCTGGAGATAGAAAACCTAAAAAAGAAATCAGGAGTCACAGATGCAAGCATCACCAGAAGAATACAAGAGATGGAAGAGAGAATCCCAGGGGCTTCAGACAACATAGAAAACAGACAAAACAGTCAGAGAAGGTACAAAGACCAAAAAGCTCCTAACCCAAAATTCCCAGGAGATCCAAGACACAATGAGAAGACCAAACATAAGGATAATAGGGTAGAAGAGGGCAAAGAATATCAACTAAAATTCACAGTAAATATCCTCAACTAAGTCATAGAAGAACACTTTCCTGACATTAAGAAGGAGATATCCATGAGCATAAAAGAAGCCCACAGAACTCCAAATAGATTGGACCAGAAAAGAAATTTTTCCAGACACATAATAGTCAAAACCCCAAATATTCTACACAATGAAAGAATACTGAAAGCTGTAATGGTAAAAGGACATGTAACAAATAAAGGCACACCATTCAGAATTACACCTGACTTTTCAACAGAGACTATGAAAACTAGAAGATCATTGTCAGACATCATACACACTCTAAGCGAACACAAATGCCAGCCCAAGTTACTATACCCAGCAAAAGTCTCAATTACCGTAGATGGAGAGACCAAGATATTCCAGTATAAAACTAAATTTGCATAATATCTGACCACAAATCCAGATCTACAAAGGAAAATAAATGGTACAAGCACTCTGGAAATAAGTCTGTTGGTTCCTAAGAAAATTGGACATAGTAACCTGAAGACCCATATATTCCACTTCTGGGCATATACCCCAAAGATGCTCTAACATGTTCATAGCACCCTGATTTATAACAGCCAGAAGCTAGAAAAACCCAGATGTCCTTCAACAGAGGAATGGAAACAGAAAGTGTGGTACATCTACACAATGGAGTACTATTCAGCTATTAGAAACAATGACTATATGCAATTCCTATGCAAATTGATGGAACTAGAAACTATCATCCTGAGTGAGGTAACAGAGTTAAAAAAGAAGAACACACATGGTATCCACTCATTGATATTTGGATACTAGCCCCAGGAAGCTCTGAATACCCAAGAAACAACTCACAGACAATATGAAGCTCAAAAAGAAGGAAGGCCAAAGTGTGGAAGCCTCAGTCTTTCTTAGGAAAAAAATTAAAAGAAAAAATATCATTTATTCATCATATATTATTTTGTAACATATTTTTGAGCTATAATAACATTTTATAAAATAAATAAATTAAATTTAAAAATGAAAAAACTAAAATCCTCAGAGAACAATGCCTTTATGTTTTCTAAATGAATAGAGATGTATCTGACTTTGAAAATAATAAGAAAAAAGAAATTTTGATCAGAGACAATTTATGGGAAAATACATTACAATATTGCAAAATACATAGATAGTAGATAAAAAATAGTAGAGATATAATCAAATACAAAAATTAAAAAAAGTTTTACTATAGAAATTACCCCAAAATAATTTTAAATTGCTAAGGATGTGTCTGTGTAGACAAAGGGGAACACAGAGTTAGAATTGGTGGCAAAAGAAATCTAAAAGCTAAAAATAATTAAAAACAGTAATTTAAACTATCATAACAGCAGACACAATATTTGTTGTGTAAACATCTAAGCATGTTAATGTTTTTACAGGTAGCTTACTACTTTTGCTCCAGTAAAACAGTACAATGCTATTGAACTTATAAAGATGTTGCTTCTATATTTTAAGTTCTTAGATTTCATATATATATACTTTCTTGATCTTATGTGGTTCTGTGACTATTTTAAAGCATTTAAAAATATTAATATTTATTTTTACTTTATGTGTATGAATGTTCAACTTACTGTATATCTGTATAAGATGTGTGAGATTGGCATTCAAGGAAGCCAGAATATGGCTTTGAATCCCCTGGAACTGGAGTTACAGAGTTTATTAGCTTTTATGTGGGTGCTGGGACTTGAACTTGGATCCTCTTAGAGATCAGCCAGTGCTCATAAGTGCTGAGTCAATGCTTCACTTAAGCTGATCAGAGTTTTCTTATTTACATGCAAAGGCTGGATGGAGATAAACATTCTCTCCCGTTGCACTAGCCTGTACATTTTTTAATTGACTCACAGGGTTTCCATATCCCAATCTTTATAAACCAGTTCCTCTAATAACATTCAATTTTCCTTTGAGAGGAATAAAACAAGAGACAAATGTTCCACAAATGAAAAAGAGATGTGCACCTACAGATTTTCTGGGATGCCTTGAGAAAGTGCTGCCTGTTAAATTTCAAACCGAGAACAAGTGGTTGAAATGCCTGTCTAACATCCTCAAATCCCTGAGTCCTTACCTGAACCAGGTATGCTGGAATACCTTTAGCTCAGGGGCTGGGCTGCCCTTTGACTCTAGGCTTTTCCAGATATAATCCAGAAGTTTGGTTACCTTCACTCTCTCTGCCTCTCTTTTGCTACATTTGTGTCTTGGCCTGCTGGCTGCTGTTTTTGGTTCTTTCTGCTATTTAACTTGACCTCTCTCCACATGGTTCAGGGGCATGATGGTCCTGAACTCTCCAAATATGTCTGCCTCTGTCTATGCTGCCCTACACACCTATAATTAACATTGTCCTCCTCCATATGTAGTAACAGTTACCTTTTTTCCTTCTTTTTCTTTTTATTTTTTTGTTTATTCACTGCACACAGATCAGGTTAAATAACCACAACAAAAATGTTATTTGGTCAAAAGACAAACTTCATAATCAAGGCAGACAAATTTGGTTCCTTAGGAAGGTTTTAGATGAATGACCTTCTCTGGTTCCATTCCTCTACAAGTGAATGTTGGTTCTTCAATCTAGATTTTTAAATGACCTTCCAAAATACCTATGTAAAAACTTAATTTATAAACATATCACCATACTGGAAGAAAGCTCTTTGCCTATGAGAGTTAAACTTGATAACTTCACTATGGAAGAAGATGCCTCCAAATCATTTTATGTTATCCAATACCAAATGGTTTTGTCCTGAAAACATGTGCATGGAAGTTTCACTATACAGGGTGAGCAAGTTATACTGATTTATTTTGGTAAAAATACACACAAGCACACCAGTTACAGAAAAAAAAAAAAATCCATGAATTTTAATGAAGTCAAAAGGGTTGGTTGGACAAGGGAAAATGATGTTAACTATAATCATCTGAGAAATCTTTCTTAAAATATTCCCTTCTGAGTCAGAAGAGACTTAGACCTGAACATACAAAGACATGGACAGTGACCCTGCATCCCTTAGTACATAAGAGGTTCAATGAGAAATGTTGATTTCTGGTATTATTAATCTACAATTAATTATTGGTCCCTACATATTCACTTCTCATTTTTTTGTCTAATGCATCCCCCCTGTTCAATTATGAGAATATCATATTCTAAAGCTGATTCTGAACTCGAGGTCAATATGCACAACTACTTTCAATGGTAGGAAGCGCCCAACTCCTTATTTATTATATATATCAAACTAACGAGAGAAACTCACAACCCATTTGTGCCAAAATTTCTGAGATAGGCTAAGTCCTCAATGCATTGCATCTGCAGTCTTCAGCGTTCACAATATGACATAAGCAAGTGTTTCTCTTTGTCTTTTATCCCCCAGTTTTCTTTTGAGGAAAAATCAGGAACCCTCAGACAAGAGCATGAATACTGCTGGGTTAACTCTGCCAGAGGTGAAAAGATCAAAGGGAAGGTAGTGTTTCCTGGTATAGAATATTTTGTCATGATGAATAATGGATGAGCATGGAGAATACACTCTCTTTCGAAGCCTCAAGCACTGAGAAAGTATGGTGTGTGAATCGCAAGTTATATTTGGATTCCTATTTTATAAATTCCTTACAGATCTAAGCATTAAAAGGAAGCCTGCTTTAAACGAAACTGGCCTATCAGGTTTGAAACTTGGTTTATGGGAAATTATTGTCTCTTAATTACACTACTCTTTTATGCCTGACATGTCATATTTTTCATTTTCTTCTATTATCACATGTTGGAAGTTGGTCTTGTGCATTGTGTATTCAGATGCTGCTCTCTGTGTCCAGCAATCTGGTTACATTGTGGAGGCCAGCACTACCATGATTATTGAACCATCTCCTGTGTCAGTGTTTTGTAAAAATTGCTCTCCAATTATCTTAGATTGGTTAATGAAAGGTTGATTAGGCTGTGGCTCTGCAGAAGAGATCTGAAGGCTAGACTTCTGATTTCAGCCACAGGACTTCGTGTAAAGTGAGAAGTAAAAGAAGGACCATGAGGAAAGAAGGTAGGGAGACCTGGAGTATTTTTGCCTTGAGGTGGCAGTGACAGAGTAGCCAAAAAGATGCAGGTGGACCAGAGCAAGCCAGGGCAGAACACACATTAACAAGCACATGGACCTTTAGCTAAACGTAGGTAGCATGGAACCTGACCAGCCGAGGGTTGCAACTTGTTTATAAAATTAATAGGTTTCTGTGTCTATGATTTGGGAACTAGAACAGCAACAGATAAAGTATTTCTGATTCAATTACTGTAAGTGGAGATTTATATGTGAATACAGCATACTTTATTCCTATTCACGCACACTACTTCACTGCCATTTCCATTAGGAACACTCCCTAACACATCTCTTTGTCTCTGTCTCTGTCTCTGTCTGTCTCTCTGTCTCTCTGTCTCTGTCTCTCTGTCTCTCTCTCTCTCTCTCTCTCTCTCTCTCTCTCTCTTTCCTATGTTTTCCTTCTCTTTTTAAATGAGTATTAAGGTAAAAAAGTGATGAACTTGTTCTCTCTATATTGAAACTAAGTTCCAGTGGAAATTAAAAACTAAATAACCCAATTTTACTTTGCCCCATTTAGTTTTAAGAAACATAGTTTTGAGCCAATACAACAATTGCCTACCTGCTTTCTGACAAAGCCCCTAGAGGGTTTATTAGAGTGTTTAATTATTAATTTTCTTTTAGTGTTAACCATTTGAGGACTTTCTCCATTTGAGAAGGATGGAAGTGATGGGTCAAAGAAATTCAGCTGAAGTGTAGCTACCATATTGGCCCATTTCAGAGACATCCTTATATATTATGAATAAAATATAAGATGGCATGATTCTGGATAGAGCAAAATTCAGGGTGTTCTGGAAAATTTAGGATGGAGAAAAAGAAAAAAAAATTAAATCTCAGAAATGTTTTTTACATAATAATGTCACTGTGCAACCCACCTGAAGCAAGTAAATATGGCTGAAGAACATGTTTAGGACACATAAAATTTCATGTTTCAGTGTGGTAACAGGTTGGTGAAGAATGTATAATAAAAAAACAGAGAAGAATCATAAATGGTTTCATTTTTCAAATCCACTGATGGAAACCTCAGCAGAATGAGTTTCAGCCCAGCAGGGAAAACAGTACACTCTCTCTTGGAGATGATCTTGAAGCCCTTTGGTTGGTTGGACACAGTGAAACAGTCTGTTTCTGTGATCCAAAGTAATTTCTTAATGGTTGCAAAGATGTTATTAAGGTTACATACAGAAAAGAATTATAAGAGAGCTAAAGAAACCCAGTATACTGGTCTCTAGACTGGGTATATTCCAACCTCTCCAGTTGTCCAAATTCTAATTGTTTAATAAGCCTTGTAAAAGTTTCATTGGAAATGTCTAAGAAAATAGATTTATTTCTTAGTTTTAGTTTCCTGAGACAATTTTAGTCTTACAAAGGACTACATAGAGCCTAAAGTAAAACTTATTGTTTCAAATATCTCTGATCTCAGTTTATAACCTTATTATTCCTTACAAGTCAGTAAGCAAGGCAGGCATATTCCACTTGTTTCTTCAGGTCTTTAGCTCAGGCATTCCTCTAACTAGCTTGCAATTAAAATATATAAGATCTCCATATTTTTTGTAATTAGAAACATATATCCTATGTGCATAGAGCCCTATAGCCTACTGGTCATCCTTTAGAGTAATCTCAGCATGTCTCCCATTATTATTTTATTCATTCCCTTGAGAATATGCATCAAAATTATAAATATATTCTCCAATACTGAACTATATCCTGGGGCAAATATTCTTGCACATATTTTACTCTATAAACACAGTTGTTTTTTCCAATATTTTATAAAGTCTTTATGGAAAAAATTGTCTGTCTTCTTGCATTCACGAATTTTGTCTTGTTTTCTGGGTAAAATATTCATTTATTCAATCGAGTTTCTGAACAGGTGACCAAAGACCTCATAAGGATGACAGTTTAGGTCATAATTTTGCCTTAATAGCACCATCTAACATGAATCAATTTTCGTTCCTAATATTCCATCTTCAAGAGCTAAAGAAATCACCTTTCAGAGACTTTTTTCCCACTGTGTGAACTGGTTCATTTCAGGTCGCAATGATGAATCTATTAAAGAAGATGTTCTAGCTTTTGTTAAAGTAAGTAGGAAGCTTGTATTCATGATAATTGATATGTGGAAAAGAGAGCACACTGAATTCAAATTTCATCAAAGCCCTATCTGGGAATGACAGTCAGGATCTGACTGAACAGAACTTGTCTAAGATTGGAAACAAAGAGTCAGAAAAATTTTATGTATAAACAAGATTCTTGTTTAAAGATGGGCAATGATTATTCACTAACTTTCACTATTTATGGTCGTAATCATGTATTAGGTATTGGTAGATTTTTTTTAAACAATTTTATTTTACAAAACAAAGATAAATGTACAAATTTTAAACATTTTTTGCTTAAAATTATACATTTTTGTCAGTACTTTTTTTCAGACATTGAAATAATTTTTACATAAAACCATGTGAATATATTTTTTTAGTTAGTACTTGATTTTTTTCAAGGGCTTGACAGTATGCATTGAAAACCTAATAGTTACAATAAGCGTAGAGTACATGCAAAACAAAACGCAACATGGAGATAGTCAAAGTCTTCTTGTTTTGTAAATATATGTATATTTTTTTGTTTTCTTTATTTCTTGGACTTCATACAGTCTGTGAGTTGTTTCTGGGGGAGTGCAAGCCTCTGGGGTTAGCATCCCACTATCAGTGACTGCATATTATTTCTGTTCTTTTGTGACTGGGTTATCTCACTCAGGATGATATTCTCTAGATGCAGCCATTTTCTTAAGAATTTGGTTAAGTCATTGTTTCTGGTGGCTGAGTAGTATTCCATTGTGTATATGTACCACAATTTTTGTATCCATTCATCTTCTGAAGGACATCTGGGTTCCTTCCAGCTTCTGGCTATTATAAATAGAGCCGCTATGAACATTGTGGTGCATATATCTTTGTTGTGTGTTAAAGTGTCTCTGGGATATATGCCCAGAAGTGGAATAGCTGGTTCTTCAGGTAGTACTATATCCAATTTTCTGAGGTATCTCCAGACAGATTTCCAGAGTGGTTGTATTAGCTCGCAACCCCACCAACAGTGGAGAAGTGTTCCTATTTCTCCACAGCCTTGCCAGCATCTGCTGTCATCTGAGTTTTGGATCTTGGCCAATCTGACTGGTGTGAGGTGGAATCTCAGGGTTGTTTTGATTTGCATTTTCCTGATGGCTAAGGATGTGGAGCACTTCCTTAGATGCTTCTCAGCCATTCCATATTCCTC
Source organism: Micromys minutus (assembly GCF_963924665.1). Taxonomy (NCBI): domain Eukaryota; kingdom Metazoa; phylum Chordata; class Mammalia; order Rodentia; family Muridae; genus Micromys; species Micromys minutus. Next base: position 36,258,506 of record NC_137955.1, on the reverse strand, counting down.
AATTGAGAATGTTTTGTTTAGCTCTGTACCCCATTTTTTAATAGGGTTATTTGATTCTCTGGTGTCTAGCTTTTTGAGTTCTTTGTATACCTTGGATATTAGGCCTCTATCTGATGTGGAGTTGGTAAATATTTTTTCCCATTCTGTTGGCTGCCGTTTTGTTTTCTTGACGATTTTCTTTGCCTTACAGAAAATTTGCAATCTCATTAAGTATCAAAGAATTTGATAAAATTCAACTCTTAGAAAACTTTCAGGACCACACCCATATAAGACTTTGAGGCACTCCTGAATTCTCTTTCCCTTGTTTTCTTTGCACCTTACAATTAACTAATAAGCAATGTGTGGCATATGGTATTGGTTTACATTGATGCTGTTGACAGGGTTTTCCCTATACAAAATATTGTTCTCTGTTTTTGATGCCTTACTCTCTTTGGTCTCATTTAGGCCAAATATCAAGAAGCCTTCTTTGGATTCCCTGTCTAAGATTTACCCTATACTGTACTATAGATAGGAATAGACAGTAACAGAATGATCACAATATTCACAACCTATAAATATATATTGCATCTATCTAATACAATCAAGGTAATAGACTATAAATTAAGTATGAGAGGAATTTCCATCTTAACAATTACATATCAATACTGTTTAAATCATTCATGGTGAGTATTGATGGTATTGAATTAACAGATGTGTACAAAATATTCATTCTTGTTTTAAACCTTTTACTTTAAAAAGTATTTATTAAACATAGAGACAAAGGAATCCCAAGTCTCCCTGCTCTGGACAAGCATTAGAGGGTATTGATAACTGGGTATATGATCCTTCAGAACTGTACATTAAGATCTTATTGCTGGAGATACTGCATCCACACAGAACTCATGGGACACGGAGAAATAAAGCTACCACTCCACTAGAAATTTCATTTCAACTGGATAGCTTTCATGTGTCTTAAAGGAAATATACTGAAGCTGAGAAGCAATACTGGTATCATACAGACATGAATCGATCAAGATACAACAATGACTGGCTTGAGAAGCTCTATAGTCTTCAGCAATAGTTCTTATTCTCTAATTAGAACAAATGTTCAACCTAACATACAGAAGTGTTAGTGTATATTAAATATTACAAAAAGCAATATATTTTTATTTTGTCAAATCAGTGTAGAATAGAAATTAATTTCTAATAATTTTTTGCTAAATTCATAATAGAGAACACCAGTCAAGCATTATCAGAGAAGCTTCTCTTTGAAATACATAATAATTAGCACAGAAAACTCAAGTGATAAACATTCAGAGAATGTGAGTCTAGAGAGTGAGTTCGTGGTACTGAACCGGGTATACACTAATTGGAACATATGACTTACAACCTCACCACAAAGTAGCATTTGTAGAACATGGTGTTGAGATGATTGAAAGTGTCAGGAGTAGAGGATAATTAAGACTTTGCTTGTTTTACAGATGGAAGACAGCAGGTGCATATAAAAAGATTACAACAACTGTGACTGTATGTAAAACACTTAGATTTCTGTATGTGGCAGGGAGCAGTATTTGAAATCTCACCTGTAGATAAGCAGCCATTAACATTTATAGTTCCTAGGGATGGACCGTTATTATTCTTTAATGTTGTGATGTCAGTAGATTGACCATGTTCTAAGGCTGGGCACAGTTTCAAAAGTATTGGGGTACATAAACTGGACATGTTCAAGGTGTGGGGGAATGAAGCATATACTTGGGTGTGGTATTGAGTTAAGGATGAAGAAGGTAGGTACTATGTATACATATATATGTATATATGTATATGTATATGTGTATGTGTATGTGTATGTGATTATGTATGTGTATGTGTATGTGTATGTGTATGTATATGTATATGTATATGTATATGTATATATAGAGAGAGCATAAACATTAATAAAATCATAGTATCAGAATCTCAAGCAGTTTTAAAGTCAAGTTATAAAATTGTTTTTGACTGACAATATGAAACTTGGTTTTCTCTTTTAACACCTAATTTAAAAAAGCTATTAATTCTAAATTTCTTATTTTGTTGAACAGTACATATTTTAAGTGAGAAATAGATATAGAAAATATCGAGGTTTCTTAAAAGACAAATGAAAAAAAAGTCAATGCATTAATATAAATATATGTGAATTAGAAGAGATAAATGATGACTAATAGATAAAAGAGAGTACATATTTGATAATAAATCACAAAGATAGAAACTAAAACTTAGGTAAAGACTGGACACCTTTTGTGCCACATAAGCATAACTCTAGAATTGTCAAAAGATAATGTATTTTATTCTAAAATTGAAAAACTGCAGTTTACTCTTTAAAGAAATATAGTTTAAAAAACCATCTGAACTGCATTAACCAAGAATCAAGATGTTTAAATGGAAATTTCTAGGAACTTTATTTGCTTATTTTTTAAGTCACATTTGAATACTAGGTGTTGTATTAACTGTAATTTACTAGAACTTAGAAAAATATCTAGTGTCATAATCACTCATAAAACTTCTGAAAGTTTACTTTCCTTTTGAACCAGTGATACATTAATACAAACAGTAATGAATAAAACTGGTTTCAATCTAAATGTTAATTACTTGGCCAGTGAATTTTGTGGGGAAAAAATCTAGCTTTTACCTGTGTAATAACTTTCTAAATTAATCCCTTTTCATGTAACTATTTTACAAATCTATTGTAATACAGTTTTGACAGTTCATATTTTCTAATGTGTATACCAGATATCTATTTATCCTGTTCTAAAATCTTCATTAATTTCATTTATAAGTATCAGAATGCCTAATATGTTATTTAAATAATTGAATTACACACACACACACACACACACACACACATATATATATATATATTTCACAGTTCAAAATATAAATTATTGGATAAATAGATTTAAGTAGATTTTAGATTAAGCCCAAAATGATGATTTCATACTTATTAAAACAAATGAGTCAATTGCATAATTTTGAAAAATTAAAAATGGCACTCACAATGTAAAAAATGTACAGGCTAATAATTTAGGAAAGTGATGCATGTGAATTCTATTCTTCTAACACTGGTAAATGCACTCTTACATGTGAAATTTCTTTCAAGGATTCCTACTCCTGTTGTGAATGTCAGTCAATATTGCAAGAGTAACTGTGAATAACATTTATAATTGTGTAAAATCCACCGAAATAATTTTCACATCATTGCTATATTGGGATGAACATTTTTAATGTCAAACATGCATCATCTAATTTATGTACTAAATTTGTAGTCAGTATTTATTTGATGTTCTCTAAGCAAGATGAGTTATGCTTGATTTTGAGAACTTTTGAGGGTATTATATATAATCTCTGGTCTTAAGTAAATTGGTTAAAACAATATTAATCCAATATTTATATACCCATTCGTAATACTGTGACAGTTGTTACTTGCATATTGATAGAAATAACACATTGAGGTAGAGAGGGGAGCTTTAGCCAAATCAGTATCAATACCTATGATTAAACCATTATGTTTGCACCTGAGGAGATATCTGCTTTATCTACAAGTTTTCAGAATTCTATTACCTGCATAACACTCTTTCTTACCTGGTTTTTGTCTCTCCCTCTCTTTCTTAAGAAACTTATAGTAGGCACTAGAGATAAAGCCCAGTGGTTAATAACAGTGACTACTCATCCTGAGCACCCCATTCAACTCACAAAACATATATGGCAGCTCACAACCACCTTTAACTGTAGATCCAGGGAATTCAATTGACACTTCTGTCTTCGATATGATAGCTACACACAGGTTCAAGGCATTCTAGTAGGAAAAGTAATGAAATGAAATATAAAAAGATATGCATACCAGTATTTATCCATTCTTAAGCCTAAAATCAAAAGTAAATTGCAACATACAGAATGTAAAAAAAAAATAGTTACAACTTGGAAGAAATTATGGTGTCTGGTCTCCTCTGAGTACAATTATACCAAATAACGTCTGAATTCTGCCAGTTCCTGCTGATTTTGTAAGTATATGTTGTCAGCCAAACTCTGTAGTACATGACCACAGACTAGCAACTTTGATTTCTATACTGCTAAACAAAATTTCAGTTGTCTATGCCCAGATGTGAGTCTGTATTGTAAAACATGTTTTCATTGGGTCATGGAATTTATTTTATTTCTGATTATAATGCTAAATTTTGTATAATTAACTGTTTATTATAATACATTTACATTGTAATAACCAAACACAAAAAAGTGCAAATATAATACATTTTATTATTTTATTGTTTGTTTAATTTTCAGTCATGTTTTGTTTTTGTTTTGCCTTAAAATTCTTTTTTTAAAAAAAAAAAAAAAAACAAGTTTTTACTTCCTCTCTCCCTTTCTCTGGAGTGATCTAATAAGTACAAATGGCAGAGTTGATCTGTACCGTAGAAAAGGTGGAGAAAAATTGAAGTTTGCATAAAGACATTAAGAATTAAAACGCCCCAAAAGAAAGTTGGATGACATTAAGATCAGAGGTAGTGAACACTTGTAGCTGAACATTTACAGGATACAGTAATGCGACGGCAGTTAAGAACTCACAGCATCTGTAGGTGCATACATATAACCTACACAAGATCAATCAGTCCAAATCTTAGCAAGGGAGGGGAGAAGCTAATGAAATTCTACCACAACCTGGGGACTTATTGGCCAGGGATAGATGTTGGAGGAGGAAATGTCAGTTTTCTTTAAGATTCTTCCTGTAGAGGTTACCAATGCTTCTATTCCCATGCACACCATTTTGAATTAGTGAATCTACAAAACAGGAACATGAGAGAAAAATGAAGACAGGTTATAGGGTGTAAATGGATTTGATCAAAATAAATAATATGGATACATGAAACTCTTTTTTTTTTAATTTTTTTAAACCAAGTTTATTTTACAAAACAAAGATAAATGTACAGATTTTAAACATTTTTTGCTTAAAATTATACATTTTTGTAAGTAGTTTTTTTCAGATTTTAACATAATTTTTTTTGTCCTCAAAACAAGATTTATTTTTTTTTAACATGAAAATACATGGAAAATACATTGGTCTCTTATCTGTTACAAATAAGACTCAAATTATTAATCATAACAAGAAGTGTTTCTTGAGATATTTCCATCTACACAAAAGACTAACAGCTTATTATTTTTTTAAAGATTTTAAACATTTTTTGCTTAAAATTATACATTTTTGTCAGTACTGCTTTTTCAGACATTAAAATAAATTTTACATAAAACCATGTGAATATGTTTTTTAGTCAGTACTTAATTTTTTTCAAGGGCTTGACAGTATGCATTGAAAACGTACTAGTTGCAATAAGCGTAAAGTACATGCAAAACAAAACACAACATGGAAATAGTCAAAGTCCTCTTGTTTTGTGAATATATATATAGTTTTTGTTTTCTTTATTTCTTGGACTTCATACAGTCTGTGAGTTGTTTCTGGGGGAGTGCAAGCCTCTGGGGTTAGCATCCCACTATCAGTGACTGCATATTATGTCTGTTCTTTTGTGACTGGGTTATCTCACTCAGGATGATATTCTCTAGATGCAGCCATTTTCTTAAGAAATTGGTTAAGTTATTGTTTCTGGTGGCTGAGTAGTATTCCATTGTGTATATGTACCACAATTTTTGTATCCATTCATCTTCTGAAGGACATCTGGGTTCCTTCCAGCTTCTGGCTATTATAAATAGAGCCGCTATGAACATTGTGGTGCATATATCTTTGTTGTGTTTTAAAGTGTCTCTGGGGTATATGCCCAGAAGTGGAATAGCTGGGTTTTCAGGTAGTACTATATCCAATTTTCTGAGGTATCTCCAGACAGATTTCCAGAGTGGTTGTATTAGCTTGCAAACCCACCAACAGTGGAGAAGTGTTCCTCTTTCTCCGCAGCCTCGCCAGCATCTGCTGTCATCTGAGTTTTGGATCTTGGCCAATCTGACTGGTGTGAGGTGAAATCTCAGGGTTGTTTTGATTTGCATTTCCCTGATGGCTAAAGATGTTGAGCACTTCCTCAGATGTTTCTCGGCCATTCGGTGTTCCTCAACTGAAAAGTTTTGTTTAGCTCTGTACCCCATTTTTTAATAGGGTTATTTGATTCTCTGGTGTCTAGCTTTTTGAGTTCCTTGTACACCTTGGATATTAGGCCTCTATCTGATGTGGTGTTGGTAAAGATCTTTTCCCATTTTGTTGGTTGCCGTTTTGTTTTCTTGACTATGTCCTTAGCCTTACAGAAACTTAAGTCCCATTTGTTAATATTTGACCTTAGAGCTTGAGCCATTGGTGTTTTGTTCAGGAAATTTTCTCCTGTGCCTATGTGTTCTAAGGTTTTCCCTACTTTCTCATCTAATAGTTTCAGTGTATCTGGTTTAATGTAGAGATCTTTGATCCACTTACACTTGAGCTTTGTACAAGGAGATAAGAAAGGGTCTGTTTTCATTCTTCTGCATGCTGAGTGCCAATTGGACCAACACCATTTGTTAAATGGGCTGTCCTTTTTTCATTGAATGTTTACTGCTCCTTTGTCAAAAATCAGGTGACCATATACATGAGGGCTCATTTCTAGATCTTCTATTCTATTCCATTGATCCACATGCCTATTTCTGTACCAGTACCATGCAGTTTTTAGCACAATTGCCTTGTAATATAGCTTGAGGTCAGGGATAGTGATTCCCGCAGATGTTTTTTTGTTGTTGGGGTTGGATTTTGCTATTCTAGGTCTTTTGTTATTCCATATGAAATTACACATTGATCTTTCCAATTCCATGAAGAACTGGGTTGGAATTTTGATGGGGATTGCATTGAATCTGTAGATTGCTTTTGGTAGGATGGCCATTTTTAAGATGTTGATATTTCCAATCCATGAGCATGGGAGATCTTTCCATTTTCTGAGATCCTCCTCAATTTCTTTCTTTAGAGTTTTGAAGTTCTTGTCATACAGGTCCTTCACTTGCTTAGTTAGAGTCACACCAAGGTATTTCATAGTTTTTGTGACTATTGTGAAGGGTACCTTTTCCCTAATTTCTTTCTCCACGTTTTCCTTTGAGTATAGGAAGGCTACTGATTTGTTTGAGTTAATTTTGTATCCAGCCACTTTGCTGAACTTGTTTATCAGCTGTAGGAGTTCTCTGGTGTAATTTTTGGGGTCACTCAAGTACACTATCATGTCATCGACAAAGAGTGATGTTTTTATCTCTTCCTTTCTGATTTGTATCCCCTTGATCTCCTTTTGCTGTCTAATTGCTTCAACCAGGACTTCCAGTACTATGTTGAATAGGTAGAGGGAGAGTGGGTAGCCTTGTCGAGTCCCTGATTTTAGTTGGATTGCTTCAAGTTTCTTGCCATTAAGTTTGATGTTGGCTGTTGGTTTGCTGTATATTGTTTTTATTATGTTTAAATATGGACCTTGGATTCCTGTTCTTTTCAGGACTTTTAACATGAAGGGGTGCTGGATTTTGTCGAATGCTTTCTCAGCATCTAGTGAGATGACCATGTGATTTTGATCTTTGAGTTTTTTTATATGGTGGATTACGTTGATGGATTTCCTTATGTTAAACCATCCCTGCACTCCAGGGATGAAGCCTACTTGGTCATGATGAATGATCGTTTTGATGTGTTCTTGGATTCGGTTTGCAAGGATTTTGTTGAGTATTTTTGCATCAATGTTCATAAGTGAGATTGGTCTGAAGTTCTCTTTCCTTGTAGGGTCTTTGTTTGGTTTAGGTATGAGGGTTATTGTAGCCTCAAAAAATGAGTTGGGTAATATTCCATCTGATTCTATCTTTTGGAATAGTTTGGAGAGTATTGGTGTTATATCCCTAATAAATGTCTGATAAAATTCTGCACTGAACCCATCTGGACCTGGGTTTTTTTTGGTTGTGACTGCCTTAGGATTCTGATCCATTCACACTGTGTTCTGTTTGGGTTGCCACTCGTGGCATGGGTCTCAATGTAGAAAAGTCATTGGTTGGCAACTCTGGCAAGCTCTGAGCCACCATTTCCCCAGCCCATCTTTCAGGCAGCAGGCAGGACAGGTTGCAGGCCAATGCCTTCGTGTTTGGGTTAATATCCCATTCCCACCCTGGATGCCTCGTCTGGCTACAGAAGATGGTTGATGATTCCTAAGGATACTTTGCTATTCTTTTAGATAAATGTCTATCTTTAACTCTTAGCCTGCTCTTAGAATTTTTTCTCCTAATATTTTGCCTTTTCCAACCTTAATATGAGTGAGAGATCATGCCTTGTTTTATTACATTTCCTTATATCAAGTTGATATCTATGGAAGAACTGCTCTTTTGGTAGGGAAATGGAGGAGCAGTGAATCTGGGATAGATGGGGGCAGAAAGGGGGGGGGGTAGAGGGAAGGGAGGATGTGAACAGAAGGATTTTAGGAAAGAATAAGAAATATAAAATAAATGTAAAAAATAAAAATGTAACAAAAATTTATGTAAGTATTAGTCCACTCTATCTAATATGCAATACGATACAATGAAAAAAGTCACAAGTTTGTGTCTGTCCTCATCTTCAATGAGTACAATGACTGTGAAAAAAGCATGTGACCAATTTTCATCCTTAGTAACAGCCACCGACTGGCTGGTGTAAAAGCACTTTGGTCTTTAAGAATAGCAAACATTATTAACCTTTTCCCTACAAGCCATGTAAGTTGCTGTTTCTAAATAAAATATATCACTTAAAATAAAAAACACACTTTATTTTTTTAGTTTTTATGGTACAGTTTATGTATTCACATTTCAAATACTATCTCTTTTGCAGGTTGCCCACAGTGGGAAAAGGAGTCTTCACTAGACCAAAGGATTCTCCTCCCATTTATACCTGAAAATGCCATTCTCTGCTACATATGCGGCTAGAGTCATGGGTCCCTCCATGAGTGTTCTTTCGGTGATGGTTTAGTCTCTGCAGTGTCATGAAAAAAAAAAAAAAAAAAAAAAAAAAAAAACAGCCAACCAGAACTCCCACAGCTTCCAGAGAAACATACTTTAAATGCATGAATGACATCATGTGTATCTTATTTCGTGAGAGGATTAATACTCTTACAATGTGCTCAAAGAATGGAGACAATTCAATTTAATGGCAATTTCTATTTTTATCTTCTGAAAATTCTTACATAGGATAAAATTTTCTTTGGTCTTTTTTACTTTAAGTGCTCAAGTTGAGAAATAATTTTCAACCCCTAGGTATTTAAAAGGAAATAATTTGAAAGAATCAATAAGCAATTAGTAGCTGCCGAATACATTAGAAATGAAGTAGAGGTCTCATTCAAGTAGATAAGTGCACAGTCAGCTGTGTCTGTCAACACATTCAAATAAATAACATGGAAAGCATGTTCGTTGTGATATATAGGGATTTTTCTTGCCCTCAAGAATTTTACAGGAGAAGCTCTACTTCAAATATCTCCTAATTAGACAGACAGAATTGATGAGGTGGGAAAATCCTCTATGTGTTAATAATTATGTGTTTAATGCTCTAAGCAATGTGTAGAGCAACAGAGAAAGATACCCTACCATGTTTTGTGTCTATACTTATACACACAAACACATATGAATATGCTCACACAAACATATATGAATATACACACACAAACACAGAAAATTGTCTAATTAGCCACATCTCCGTAAAAAGATAATAGACTTATGGGTACTGCGAGAGGATCAAAAAGAAAACAGCAAAATTCTCTTGCATGAGCATAAAGTGTGAACAATAATAACTTTAAAGACATTCAAATCAACACAGTTCCTAAAACAATCCCAGGGTTAAAAGAAAGCTGATAGACTGAACCAATTGCTAGTCATCAGTTATATATTATGTGTGTGTACATATATATATATATATATATATATATATATATATATATATATATATATATATATATATATATAATATGAAGGTGTTTTAACATAATTTACCAATAAAGATGACAGAAAATAAACAAGTATGGATAGGACCAAACCCACAAGAAATATAATGCAAGTCTCACAAGTAGCAATTACCCCAGTGTCCATTTCTCTTGGGATGATGGCTCATGGATACAATAAAATAAGTAATCTATAGCAAGGGAACAAACACTTAGAACAGATTACTTAGATGGCTTCCAGTAACAGGAATTTCAGAGGGCTTAGATGAGGATCATTTCAAAAACAACCAGAATCACTGATTCAAACACACAGAACTCTCTGACATATTTTCTTTTTTTTTTTGATATATTGCTCAGGTGTTTTGGTAAAACATTTTCTTTTCTTTTTTTATTGTATGAGGAAAGACTTTATTTTCAATAAAAAATTAAACAAGAAAATATGAAATATACATAAAATTAAATACATAACATGGGATGTAAAGTACATGACTATATTGCATTTTATTGCTTAATATATCAATAATATTTTCTTATAATATTCTTTCATCCAAAGCCACACCCTCTATCACAAACCTCACCACACACTGGACACCTTAGATGCTCTTTTGATTTTAACTGTATCTTTCCTGTAGCTATCCAAATTGATACACCCTTCAACAAGTCTTGACACAAGACAAATCTAGTTAGAATAGAACTCTAGGATTTTGAAACGCAAAAAATATTTTGTATATAAAAATCGGATAACTGTGTTTTTCAAGAGACTGCAGTACTTTTCCTTCAACTTGCCTTGTGGTTTTTGATTTTCTTCCTGCCATATGCTCTGCTTATATGTTATTAAATTTCTACCACGTAGTAGTTATGTCCCAGATTTTACCAACAATTCCTATTCACCTTGTAAGATGGTGAACTGATATATGCCCATCATAAAATGTCCACACTAATGCAGTTAATTCACCCACATGTCCAGGATGTTCTCATAGTGATGGACATCCTTTGACAAGTTAAGGCTCCATTTGTTTTGCTGATGCCTTACTCAACTTTCAGTAAAACTGATCCAGTGACTTTCAGGAGAATATAGGAAGGCATGTTTAACCAAACTGCATTCTTTCTATTTTCTTCATATGAGATGGATTAAAAAAATTAATATTTATTATAACTAGAAAAGGGAATATACACATAACAGAAAACATTTTAAAAGTTACTTTTGATTGAGACTATCCTACATGTATCATTATATATGATATTGATATCAATATTTCATAATGACATATATAATTATTTCCTGTGGAAGATGAACAATAAATACATTTAAAATTACATCTGTCTGTTTTCACAATCTTATTAGGAAAACAGAGTTTAGCTAACCAAGGGAACTAAGATAAACACCAAGATATTTGCTTATTCTCTCAGTAACCATTACTGAAAATCTAATCCAGCAGTTCTCGACCTTTCGTTGTTAAACAATCCTTTCCCAGAGGTTCCATAAGGCCATCAGGAAATGCAGATATTTAGGTTATGATGTATAACAGTATCAAAATTACCATTATAAAATAGCATAGCAGAAAATGACTTTATGGTTTGGGAGCACCACAATATGAGAAACATTATTAAATGTTCACAGCATTAAGGCAGTTAAAAACAACCAATCCAGTCAGTGAAAAAATTCTTCTAAGTTATGCCAACATAATAGACAGGATGTCCGTTATCTTCAAGACATGGGCGACATGTGTTGGTAATAGAGTTTTAATAGATAGAACAGTAGAACACTTTCTCAATACCCAAAATTCAATATCTTTGAGTAGGATTGGCAGGTGTGACACTGTTGGAGGAGGAAGTCTGTAACTAGATGTAGACACGAGATTTCAAAAGCAACTTCCAGGCAAAGTCCCCTTCTCTATATGGACCAGTGTGTGATATTCTCAGCCACTGCCCCAGTATCTACCTGCCACCACTATAGAGCTCAGCATGATAATAATTTATTAAACCTCTGAAACTCAAAGCAGGCACTCAAGTCAATGATTTTCTTTATAAGAGATGACTTAGTTCCGGTGACTTTGAACAGCAATGGAAGAGACAAGGATAGAGAGGTAAAAAGTAAATCATGTCATCACACAGTCGTAAAATCCCTCCAAAGAATGTGCCAGGTAACAAAAATTTAAAACTCTAAAGAGCAAATGAAACATGGAATCTTGGAACTGGCAATGTATAGTCAGTGATGTTCACAAGAAATGAGAATATATCAAGGATTACTGAGTCTTAATGGATCTTTTACAATACAGGAACAGCATGGAAGCCAGCAAGCTGTGCTTTCTTTAAGGTTAGTAATGAACACCATCACTTGCAGTAGCGTGGATGCAGAGATCCAGGGGTGTACCTCACACTTGGACCAATTTGAAGCCATCTAATAGGCATGTCTTTGAGAATGTGTGAGGTTACTTCCAAATGGGTATAACTGAGAAGACATATGCCAGGCACAACCCAGCATAAAGATGAAAGACATACATAAGAACAAGACATAATATAAGCAGAAAATCCTGTATGCTAAAGTTTCATATTTAAGACAATATTATGTTTGGTTAGAAAAATTTATTTTATATGAGACTTATAGTATGTCATTTGATTTCAATAATTTATTTTGTTGTAAAATATATGCTAGTAAAACAGTAATTACAAAAGGAAACTTCTACATCATATTCTAGAATTGAGAATGATACAAACCCAGACGAGAGTATTTGGTAAACTGAAATGTAAAACTGTAATGTTCTCCTTTAATATGATTTGACACATCTGATATAGAAATCTATTGAGAGTGACAGGTCAGTAAGTCATAAAATAAAACCTAACAATGTTCTTTGTCTACCTCTCCATTTATTTTTAAATTATTCATCACAGTGACTTAAAAATATAAATCAAGAATAGCCTTTTATAAGAAAATATAATGTATGTTTTTAAATTTCTTTGGGGGTTACTTTAACATACAATTATTTAAGTATAATACTTAATATATGTAATAACCATATAATACAACACTTTTAATTATAAAAATTTATATTTTTATTAAAATTTTTGCAAATTAATCACATTACCTATGAATTTTATATTCTAAATTCTGAACAGGTACATCATAAGGATTCAATGACCATGGATGGTGACCATTCACAGATCTTGTTAATTCCTGAGCATTACAAAGGGTTTAGTGGATATTTATCTTTCCAAAATAAACACACCAATTCAGAGAACACACATGAACCTTACAGAACCTCAAATTCTGAGTCACTGTTCAACTATTCTAACTCTAGAGGGGAGTTACCAGACAATTAAGGGAAAAGAACCTGTTATAGTTATTCAAATAAACCAATTTTAAACACAAGAAATCTCAACTATTCCTCCTGTTAAGACCACAGATAACCACTCCCATAAATGGTCCATTGAAGGTACTTCTTTCTGTTCCCTCTACTGGGACTTTGATTTACACATTTCCTCCATTTGGCTTTGTCCTCTTTCAGAAAATATCTGTCTCTGAGAAACTGAAAATCCATGTCCTCTACTATGACAATGTGTGTCTTCACATCTACTTCTGCTATCTGATATTTTTAAATCCTAGAATCTCATAATATACTCATATATGTTTAGTCAAACTTCAGATAACTTTTCAATATATCAAGCTGGTGAAATATTTGAGAAATTTAAGATAGCATTTTAAATTACAATTTTATTTGTTCTGTTAAGTAAACTCCTAATGTCTGAAACAATAATTACAAATGAATTATGTATACTTTTACTCTTAAAAATGTCTGAAATTATAGGAAATCACAGAATAAATCTACTGATTTATGAATTTTATATTTATTTAATTACCAATCATAAAACATTTGTAAACTATCATAAAATGGTTTTATTTGTTCTACATAATAAGAGTCAGGCAAAAGAAATGTCATGCAACTACTACATTCTATTCCCATTATTTTATTTTTTTGTTTTTAAACTTTATTATTGCATACTTTATGTATTTAAATTTCAAATATTATCCCCTTTCCAGGTTCCCTCTTCTCCCATACTTCCTCATCCCCCCTTCCATGAGGATGTTCCCCTCCCACAAACCCACTCCCACCTCAACACCCTGGCTTTCCCCTACACTTCAGAAAAAAAAGCCTTCATAGGACCCAGGGCTTCTCCTCCTATTGATGCCAGACAATGCATACTCTGCTACATATGCAGCTGCAGCCATGGTTCTACCCATGTGTACTCTTTGGTTGGTAATGTAGTTTTTGGGAGCTCTGGGGTTCTGGTTGGTTGATGTTGTTGTTTTTCCTATGCAGTTGCAAACCTTTTAAGAGTCTTCAGTCCTCTCTGTAACTCCTCCATTGGGGTCCCCATGCTCAATCTGGTGGTTAATGGCAAGCATCTTAATGTGTATCAGTAAGGCTCTGGCAGAGCCTCTCAGGGTACATCCATATCAGGCTCCGGTCAGCAAGCATTTCTTGGCTTCATCAATAGTGAGTGGGTTTGGTGGCTGCATATGGGATGGATCCCAGGAGGGGCAGTCTCTGGATGGTCATTTCTTCAATCTCTGCTTCCCCTTTTGTCCCTGTTTTTCCTCCCATAAGTATTTTCTTCCCCCTTCTAATAAGGAATGATGCACCCACATTTTGATCTTCCTTCTTCTTAACCTTCACATGGTCTGTGAATTTCATCTTGGGTATCCCAAGGTTTTGAGCTAATATCCACTAATCAGTGAGTGCATACCATGTGTGTTCCTTTGTGACTGGGTTACCTCACTCAGGATGATATATTCTACTTCCATCCATTTGCCTAAGAATCTCAGGAAGCCATTGTTTTTAATAACTGAGTAGTACCCCAGTGTGTAACTATTCCACATTTTCTGTATCTATCCTTATGTTGAAGGATATCAGGTTTCTTTCCATCTTATGGCTATTATAAGGCTCCTATGAATGTAGTGGAGTGTGTGTTCTTGTCATATGTTGAAGCATGAAACATAAATATTTGCTTGATGACTGTGAAGGCTAGAATTCCAAGGTAAAGACAATTTTCTGAATTTCTTCTCATAGTTTTGTCCCAAAGCCTGCCCCGTGCCCCTTTACTCTGCTTGCAGGTGACTGCTATCTCACAGTGACATCACAGATCACCTCTTATGTCTTCATTCTTTTTTACTCACTGTTGATAACTCTCCATTTTTCCTAATCCAATCTTCTGTTAATTATCACACTTCAAATGGGATCACCATAAAGACATTTTTCTCTTCAGGTTCCATCTCCCCACCATTGGGCATTTTTGATAATGTCATACTCATGGTTCCTGGGAGTCTGTCACATCCCAGGTCTCTCTGGGACTTTCTAGAGGTTCCACTGCCCACATCCCACACCCTGCAGCTACATATTTCCATTTTCCCCTGACTCTCTGTGATTCTCTCCTGTCTCCATCAATAACTGATTCTGCCCCTGCCCCATTTTTCATTCTCCATACCCTTTCCCACCTAGGTCCCTCCCTCCCTCTGCCTCCTGTGATTATCTAGGTTTCTCTTCAAAGTGAGATTGAATTATCCGTACTTGGGCATTCCTTTTTATTAAGCTTTCTTTCATACTACCTGAGAGTGTATCATGGGTATTCTGAACTTTTTGGCTAATATTCACTTTTCAGTGAGTATATACCATTCATATCCTTTTGAGAATGGGTTACCTCACTCAGGATAATATTTTCTAGTTCCATCCATTTGCCTCCAGTAGGTAGACATGGCTTCTGGTAAAGGAATGGGACCACCCACTCATTTTCAAAAATTTAAACCCAGAATTATTCCCATCTAAAGGAAATCCAGGGACAAAATGGAGCAGACACCAAAGGAAAGGATATCCAGTGACCAGCTCAACTTGGGATCCATCCATTTGCAGGCAACAAACCCTGACACTACTATTGGTGCCATGTTTTGCTCTCAGACAGCAGCCTAGCATAGCTGTCCTGTGAGGGACAATATCAGCATCTCACTGAGACAGATGCAGATACGTATAGCCAACTATTGGACTGAGGTGGGCTTTGAGATTTCAAAAGCCCATGCTAGGCCCAGAGTCACTCTCTACCTCTGGATCAGGATGTATCCCTTGGCAACAGTTGCAGTGTCCACCTGCAGGTTGCCATGCTTCCCGCCATGATAATGATGGACTAATCCTTTGCATCTATAAGCAATCACAAACTAAATGCTTCCTAGTATAAGAGTTGCATTGGCCGTGATATCTCTTCAGTGATGAACACAGTATAAGTTGTTCTATGGATTTGATGTAACAGTTCTTTGGAGTAAATATGTTCTAACTTACTTATCAGAAGTTAGAGCTCTCGTTTGAAAGCTTACCTAAGTCCTGAAGAATTGTTCATTGTGATAAACAGAATATTTTAAAAAGCTTTATAGGTTTACAAGTTTCCCAGCTGGCATGTGATAATCCATGCTATTAAGAGTATTGAGTGCAAATATCCTCTGAGGGGTGGGCATAGAAGGGGACCAAATGAAAAGAAAGTAGTGCAACAGCAATGCACACATTGACCATGGAGCACTGGACACAAAAGCTTGAGATAAAGCTAATCAGCCTTGAAATAAATCCAAAGTTTCATATTTGAACACAAAGAAGAAACAAGTGCCCATAAAATGAGCAAGATGTGAATAAATGAGACGGTGTCAGAGTTATCTGGAGGAAGATTTTGGAGATGAAGGACACGGATGGGAGAGAAAGATACTGTCTATGACTTCATCGGGAAACTGGATGGACAGAGAAAATCTGTGTAATGCAGGAAGAAAAAAAGTTTTGAACTAGGGTGAGCACTGAGATCCCCTCTTCTCACAAAAGTGGTGCCCAAGAAAGTTTGGTAGGAAAAAGGGTTGGCATTCTCTCGAAGATGAGAAGATGTGTGTGAGATGAAAATAATAAAGCAACAAGATGGTCATGGCTGCCTCTGAACCACATGGAAGTTCAGGCTACATACTTCACTAGAATTCACTTCTGGTTCTCTGCAAACATGAGAGCCCTCTGTGGTGAGACGGAGTAATTTGTGAAGAATTTGTGAGTCAAGAGGGAGGTTCTTTAAGAATACGTTGATCACTTTGGAAGAACAGTGGTGATAGGGGCAGGAGGTCACCTCCCTTGCACTAGGGAATGAGTCCTGGGTACAGGAAGGAAGCTCCCTTCTGCACAAGTGAAGAAATAGCTCTCCTCTGTTTTGCTGCTTGCATGGAGCATATGCTTCCTATCTACTTTCAGACTGTGCTTAGAAGGCAGGCATCCCTTGAGGCAAGAGAATAGATTTCTAAGAACACGAAAAGAAACAGAATGAATATCATGCTTAAGGAAAAAAATTCTCCATCTGTCTCTCCAATACAGAAAAAAAAAAAAAAACTATAAAGGAGCATACCAATATTGCAGAAATATCCTTTACACGTGATAAGTAAAACTCTACAGCAGTTGTCTAAGTTAGCAATTCAACTGTGGAAGAGTTATAGATAAAAGTGAGAAAATGATAACACTTTCAAATATATAAATTTGATTTTCAGGAAAGATATGTGTTTCAGGGAACAGGTTATTATATCCAAAAATCTTTTATCTTCCCAGTTTAAATAACATCGTCGATAAAGGAGTTACGACTTTAGTGAAATATGAATGTAAAACTTATATGGCAGCTTTGGAGACACACACACATACATACAGATATCATATAAACACAAAAACATATATGTCATATCATAGAAACACAGAAACACATATGTCAAGAAAGTAATTGTTTAGGACATTTCATTAATAAAATGATGAAACAGCTATGAAGACTTTTCAAATTTAAATCCCATTAAGTGTGTAGTGAAGCCTATGAAAATAATTCTATTTTGAAACTCCTAAATGACTGCAATTGGAAATAGCTGATTTGAACTCCAGGAAAGAAGAGTAGGAAAGCATTTCACTGCCTCAGATACCAGAGGAAAACGGAGAAAAATATCTCTAACTTATTAAAAAGGCCATATGCTCTACTGTGTATTATAAAAACTTAAATACAGAGGATGAAGTAATTACTAAGCAGTTTCCACCATATATTGTTCTTGCTGAGTACTTGAGTTTGTTTTCTAGCACCCATACTGGGCGGGACAAAATGCCCTGTCACTTTTCTTCCAGGAGACTCATTATACTTTTCCAGTATTCATGGATATTGCTCTCATGTGCACAAACACAAACAGACATATACAAACTGAACTCAGAAAAGAGTTACCCATCTCATTCTTAAAATAATCTTACATGATGTATGATATTGCAGACCTATAGTGTACTGCATTGTGAATGAAGAGACCCAAGTAACAGTACTGATAACTGATTTAATGAAATGGGAGTATCAGCCACTGGCTAAAACAATCCTGGTATCCATCTATCCAAATAAAATCCCTGGCTTATGCAATTTGTAGCATCCACAAAACTCTTCAAGCTCCATTTGGAAAATATGTTATAATGTTATATCACTAACAACAAATTACTGACTTTTTTTTTTTTTTTTTGCTAACTAAAAATAGATTCTTCTCTTATGCAATGCATCCTAACCACAGTATTTCCTCCCTCCACTCCTCCAATCTACCTTCCCTATTCCAAATATCCAGCCCCCCCCCCCATTTTCCTCTTCAGAAAAGGGTAGGCCTCACAAACAACAGCAGGGGTGGGGGAACCAATCAAGATACAATAAGACAAGTCAAAAGCTCTCATATACCAGCTGGCCAAGGAGGTAAAAGAGTTCCAAGTGCAGGCAAAAAGTCAGATATAAAGCTACTTTCACTGTTAGCAGTTCCATCCTCCAACCCCCACAACAGCAAGCTAACAGTCATAAGATATATTCAGAGGACCTGATAACAGGCCCATGAAGTCCCCATGCTTGATTCTTTGGTTTCTGTGAGCCCTGATTAAATGATTTGGTAGGCCATTACCTGGTGCATATGGCTTTTGATTTTTTGTGACAATAATTTGAATTTTAAAAACTCAGTGACCATGCTCTAGAGAAAATGATGAAAGGTTACAGCTGAGTTCTCAGTGAGTGTCCTGTCAGAGTCATCTAACCTTGGTCATGGAAATATGGGTTAACATTTGGAGTTACCTGGATATGTTTTTAGCTAGGAATAATTATGTCATTATTTTTTTTTAAATGTGGCAAACTAACCAAATGCATCTCCAGAAATTCTTTCCAAGCTTAGGCCTTGTTACTAGTTAAGGGCACCCATGGCATTCTCACTGGACTTTCCCTCACTCTTGTGTCATCACTGTGTGTCAGTGTGACCACCCAAACTGGCAGCTGGCCACTTTTATGCCCTGGTCTCCTTCCATCCTCAGCAGCACTTGACTCGAATGGAACATTCTTCAATGAGCTTCATCTCACCTTTTCTAATTTGTTCTCCTTTGCTGACCACATACTTCAGTCCATTTTCTCCCTCATCTCTCTGAGCATCCCAGAAGGATTCCCCAGAGCCTGGTCTGCTAAGTTCCATTTCTAAGGAATTCCTGTAACAAGTTTCTCAGGACATACCAAGAGCTTGGACCTCTGTCCATTCCTCTGCTTTCTTAGAGAATGTAGGTAAGTGATCTTAGAGACTGATCCTGGATCCTCTTACCTTATGCTCCTCACCTGCACAAAGAGTAAAATATAGCAGAACCTGTCTCACACCGGCCTTAGGATGAATAGCTTAATGAATTACTGCCTGTAAAGAGCTGACAATAATGTGTGACAGATATAGAATATGGTTTGCCAAGCAACTGAATTAAGGTCAATTAAATATAATTTATTTACCAGGAATAAAATTACATTTAAATTGTATATAACTATGACTAAGTGCCTAGTCAACATTTTTTATATGTTTAAAGGCAAAGGAGATATTATACCCTCAGCTCTCAACAAAACCAAGCTGATTCCTCTCAGAACTGCATCGCAGCCCACCTCATTTTTCATGATATTATTATTTTGCCGCTGTTTCCTTGTTTTTTATCATTAGTGTTCTCCTAGTTTCCAGATAGTTTGATAGCTCACCTATCGGGTCAGGGCTCCCTTAAACAACATTTTCTATCTCCCCTCTGTTTCTCTACAAGGTAATTAACGGGAGTTAAATGGTTCCCAAATAATAGAGGCCTTTTGCAATTTCCATAATGCCCCTCAAAAAAGCAAACTCTCTATACTTGTCTGGAATGCCTACTGCCCACAGGACCCCAGAACTTATTACACTCCTCTGTTCTCTCCCAACCTCAGCACTCTGTTCTGTCTGCCGGACCCTGTATTTATCAAATACATCATGAGCTGATTAATCAAAAATGATTCCCCTTGAACTTTGTACCTTGATATTCTTATCTTCCTTCCCACTTTTTTTTTGTTTTGTTTTGTTTTGTTTCGTTTATGTTGAGAAAAATCACCAACAACCTGATCTATAGGCAAGCCTGAGGGGTATTTCCTTAATGGATGATTAACAATGGACAGCTCACCAACTGAGGGCAGCACTATCCCTGATCCATGGATGCAAACAGATGAAGGCAGTGAGCACAGGCTCCTTCCCAATGTCTGCTTCAGTTCCTACTCCCAAGTCCTGCCCTGCTTGAATTTCTGTGTGAACTTACTTCAACTACAAATTATAATCTGCGTATATAAGCCAAATAAGCCCCGCCCTTCCCAAAATGTTTCGGCCCTAGTGCTTTATGCTGGCAATAGAAAGCAAACCCTGATTCCCTTTATAATATATTGTATGTTGCTTGACTGGGAATAAATTTTATCTAAATTTACTTTTACAATTTGAAAAGTAGTATACTATTTTCCCTTCCATCTGTAGTTGCAAATGTTCCTGGCAGTACAGACCCATGCTCTGTAAGGTATTTTCTATCATTGTTAATCTATAAATACTTTTATTATTAGCCATGGCATGTTTATTTATTTTATTTAGTTTTGAGATCACATATTAATTAAAATGTTTACCCCTCTTCTCTCTTCAAGGCTTCCCCTATATTTTCTCCCACTCTCCTTCAACTTGACCTCTTACTTAATTAATTCTTACACACACACACACACACACACACACACACACACTCATATATTTGCAGATACATATATACACCCATTACCATAATCTATTAAGTCTACACACTGTAGTGAATGCATTGGAATGATTAATAATCTTTAATAATTAATTCATAACTCAGAATAACAAATACACATCTAATATAAAGACTAGGATAAAATTACTCTTGAGTAAGTCAATTTGTTTGTCTGTAATTAACAATAAATTCCCATGAGTGTGGATATTTCCTGTAGGACAGAGAAATTGTACAGAAAATTTCCAGGGGAGTTTATTATTTGCTTGATTATCACAAACTTTATTAAGCGGAAGACTGCCTGGTCTGACCTCAGTGAGAGAAGCCACATCTAACCCTCAAGAGACTTGAGGTCCCAGGGAGTTGGGAGGCATGGCAGGGAGGGGTGGGGGCTTGACATCCTCTTGAATACTGGGGAAGAGAAATGGGATGAGGAATTGTCTGAGGGCAGACTGAGAGGAGGAAATGAATAGACCATAAAAAAGATCAAAGATAATTAAAAAATAAAATAAGAGAAAAAAGACATAAAATATAAAGGAAATGAAAAAGTTCTGAAGGGTTCTGAGGGGAGTTTATCAGGAAGCCTCTCTTTAGTTGCTTTGATCAAGATAGCTTGTATTCTGTGTAAAAAATCTCAAAAAATGAAAGAGATAAAACCAGTACAGGAATAAAGGATGATAAATATATTTAGATATACATTATCTCTGGTGAATGTTTATTTTCCAACTGTTGATTTAAATTGACAGATGATATTACATATTAAAGAGGTGCAATCTACAGGTATTACATATGCATTATAAAATAAATAAACCATGCCTATTTAACAATCATTTCAATGTGATCATGGAGACAAATGCGTGCATTTTTTAATGGCCAACTATTGTCTCCAGTATTAGGGACCCCCATATTTACAGTGAAATTAGAGATACAACTATGAAGTCAAGTCATTTTTCTCCATTTTTAGTTTCCAAATATAAGCAATAAATTTACTTTTCCACTTCATTTTGTACATTGTTTTCTTCTACCCCTTACTACTCTAGAAGGATGGCTGATAAAGACATTTGTGTTAGAAAACAGAAAAAAAATAGATGCAAATGTGTACAAGGCCAACATCAAAACAAAATGAATTTTATCAACCTTAATAATACTTAATCATCATTACACAGGAAGAAAATGCAGTATGACTTTCTGGCAGCAAAATTAAGCCACTTTTAAATATAAACATGAAATATAGCACATCAAATATATATATACATATATATATATATATATATATATATATATATATATATATATGCACAAAAATAACTTCCAGTCAGAATCATTATAGAGGGATCTCACTATAACATGTAAGAATTGGAGTGCAAACAAAGAATGGATAAAATAATAAATAATTATTTTATAATAAAAATAAATAATAATAATTAAAAAAATAATAGAATCAGTATATGGAATCCTGGCCAAGAAAATATTTTGTATTAAACTAAATGGATTGAAATAAAATTACCACATATGCTTCAAAAGAGTTTCAAAATACTCATTCAATAACAATCAAATTATTCTTCTGGTGTTTTATATGATTAGTAAGTTCATTTCTAGTGTGAATTTAATTTAAAAGAATACCAGACAAAATAACAAAGTATTAGTTTTCACAACCTTTCAATTTTTCTTGAGGATTTTACCCTCAAAAGAAAATGAAATTTTCTCCCTGTTTAAGATTTTCTCATTTGTGTCTAAAGATATTTGATTAGAATGATTTTTCAAATTTAAACAATTAGTTACAGACCATTTATTTACTAAACGTTATAGGGGAGAGCCAGCTGCCTAAATCACCTTTCCTAGCATAAATACTCTTGAGTTAGGATTCCTCATGAAATTTGATGAATTTAAAATGTCCACTGTTCTCAACACAAGGATCTATATAGATTAGTTATTTTAATGGTCATTTTTCTATACATTGTCCAAGAAGAAATGAATTTGATCTAAGGAATTTATTAAAGATTTGTTATGGTTTAGCTAGGCTTACTAGTGCCCAGAAATGTACTTTACTGCTTATTCAATTTAATTTAGTGTATAGGATGTCTCTGTTTAATCAACTTTAAAATCATGTTCCACCGACTTGCAAATAAGGAGGTCAATGGTTATTGAGAGAAGCCTTAACAACTTCAACACTTTTCTCCCAGGAAAACGAGTGCTGCTCTGTGTGTTGTGATACTTGGCTTTTCCACATTGCGTTACAGGGTTAAGAAGATGAATGCTCATTGCTTTTAATCCTCACTATGATTTACGAGCCTCTTGATAGCCTTTCCCTAGAGCAGCTACAACTGTGCGGTTCTTCTGCCTGCTGCTTAAATTACACAGACATCTGCAAAGTAAATTATGGATTGTTGTTCCATAGACCATAACTGAGCATTCTCTTCATCTGGCCTGCAGTATTTTTTTTATTAGAACAAAGAATCTTTATGTGCTCACTGCTTATAGACTGAGAGAACACTAGCTAACCAAAGGGATAGCACCATGTCCTAGACTGTGACTTGCCATATAATATAAAAGCCACATAACATATAGCCAGGGCGCCTAGAAGGATATAAGTAAAACAAAAACTAAGTATTTTTTTCTGTACCATTATTTTTATAGAGAGGATAGTGTCTTAGGGCTTACAGACAATGGTGACATTTAAAACTAAATTAAATTACATTTTATGGACTAAAATCCATACAAACGTTCCTTAATCTGTCAGTGTTAAATATTTAATTCCATAGGATTTTCCTCCTATAAAATGTAAAATTAAAAATTAGACAAATAAATGAAAAAAAGATAACATGGAAAATGTGAGAACTTTTCCCCTGTCGATATTTCTCATAGTGAACTTGCTTTAGCATGCCTGGAAATTTGTAGTAATTATTGAGGAATAGCAATATCATTATTGCAATAAGGAGTCTGGCAGAGGCCAGGTTGAAATAACCAACAGATTCTGCATTACTTTTCAGTTCTTGTTAATCTATGTAGTTGATGAATCATAACTCCCAATAACAAGTCCATTGTGAAATCCTAATAGGCATGTCTAAAATTATTAACCTTTGACAATCCCTCAAATTAGAAATATCTCCCCATTTATTTTCTTCAGGTCTACTAATTACAAGTCAAAAGACATCCTGTCTGGGAGAGGTGTACTAACAATTTACAAGTTAGTTTCCACTTACTTCTTATAGTGTGCATTTAAAATTAGGTTCCATGTTTTTTTTTTTTTTTTTTTTTTTTCTTTTTGAGCCCAGCTGTTAAGACAGCAGGATGCTGTGAGAAGAAGTGAGAAATGTTCTTCTGACTCCAGCTGAGCAAGACTGCTGCTTTCTCTGTCTCCATCAACCAGTGTTTCACCTCATCATCAGCTCAGAACTGGGGTTTCCTGAGGGTCAGGACCTGCCACTCAAGCCAATGCTCCAAAGACTTAATGTGTTTTTTCTCTCCATACATAGCTCTTATATCTCTTGTTTTCTGTGTCTGTCTATAGTTCCTTTTGCAAACGTTACTTATTTTCTCTATTCCTTCTTCTTCAAGAATGTAAAAGAAAAAACACAGCCTTAATCCTGGATAATTTTATGTAAAGACATCTACAACATTAATATGCCTGCAGAAAAATAAATGTGTTACTGGGCACTTTTCTTTAGAGTGTATATAAATGCAGAGGACCAAAATTAAACTTGGACTTTTAAAATATCAGAAACTGATATGCAAAATATAGGAAATATATGAGATCCATTTAAGTTAAGTTGTTAAAGAATTTTCATAGTAATCTGCTTCCCTGGAGTAACCCCAAAGTGTCCAGTATTATTTCCTACATTCAAAATGAATCAACAACAAAATTGTATTCTGAGTAATAGTAACTCAAAGCCTAAACACGTTTTAGATTCCCTTCTCTCCTTTCAAAAATCTGCTCTTCCAGAATAATCTGCCAATTTTTCTCAAAGTTAATATCCATTTAATTGGTGTAAATATAAAAATGGGTTGAAGTTTTCTGGACACAAATTCCTCATTTGTCATTTTTTATGATCTATAATAAATATGGTCACATAAAGGATGGCAGTGCATATATCAGAGAAATCTGAACATTGCTGATTAATGAGTTTTACTAAATGATATAGAAGTTAACATTTTTGCTTTTTTAAGTAATCATTTTAAATTATTGAACTTAAATAGACCTCATATACTCTCTATTTATAAATTAAAATAACTAACTGCCACATTCTTACTCCCTAAGACAATTTTTTTACTGTGAAAGTTTTAGTAGTCCTAGACATTATTTTCTAATTCTACTCGAAGTAGGCTACTTCCAATTCTAATTTTATAGGTGAATTTTATGAGAACAGAGAAGAAATAATGTCTAATAGTCTCTTTGAATGTGAAAAAATAGTGTGAAATTCTCTCTTACTAATGAGAATTGAACACCTTGATATCTTTATCTTTATCAGGCTAAGATCTTCTAATTATTCTATCTTAAAAATTAATAAGTTCCCTTTAGTCTTTGTTGTAAACTCAGTTAGAAAACAGAATGAAACACACAGGACTCTTGGTAAGTATGCATTTCTCTTCATTAATTTGGGACTTTGGATGTGTTAAAGTCTTATAAAGACTTAAAGAAAAAGTTACATTCTTTTTAAATTGAGTCTGTTCATGATATTTAGTTATAATACACTTGCCTAGATATAAAATGTCTTGGCTTTTATCTGTAGTACTACAAATCAATATCAATAATTATATTAGAATGGTTTAGGATTAAAATTACATTTATATCATATAACATCTAAGTTGAAGCAATCATAAGGGTCTTAAGAAAGCAACTAGACCTGGTGAGAAGGCGCTCAAAGTAGCCAGGGCTCAGAGAGATCTCTGCCGAGCACATGGAAAGTACACATCCCCCCCCCCATGCTTGGTTCAGGAAACCTGTAACACAGCATTGGGCTGTTCCTAGCTGGGGGACATTGACTGAAGAACAGGCACTCAAACCATCAGCCACCAGAAACAGCAGAGTTCCTGGGACACAGGCCTGATGAGAAGGCATTCAAGGGAGCCAGGGAGCAGGAGATCAAGGTACACAGGCCAGGTACAAGGGAGAGACAAGAACCAATCTCTCAGAACAAGACCACATATAAACAGATAACAAGATGGCAAGAGGAAAGCAAAAGAACTTACTCGAGGGAAACCAAGACAACCTGGCAACATCAGAACCCAGCTCTCCCATCACAGCGAACAGTAGAATACCAAAAACTCCAGAAAAAGAAGACTCAGACATGAAACCATACCTCAAGATGATGATAGAGATCCTTAAACAAGAACAGGAGGAAAAGCATAAAGAATTAGAAGCTTTCAAAGAAGAAACAAGAAAAACACTCAAAGAAATCAAAGAAATAGACGAAACCAGAACCAAAGAGATGAAGCAATGGAAGAAGGAATTTAAAACTGAAAGGGACACAATAAAGAAAACACTAAAAGAGACAACAACCTTAGTTGTAGAAAACCTAAAAATTAATCAGGACTAACAGATGCAAGCATTTCCAACAGACTACAAGAGATGGAAGAGAGAATCTCCGGGGCCGAAGACAACATTGAAAACATAGACAAATCAGTCAGAGAAGATTCAAAAACCAAAAAGCTCCTAACCCAAAATGTCCAAGAGATCCAGGACACAAAGAGAAGACCAAACCTAAGGATAATAGATAATAGAAATAGAAATAGCAAAGAATATCAACTAAGAGGCACAATAACTATCTTCAAAAAAATTATAGAAGAAAACTTCCCTACCCTTAATAATGAGAAGACCGTGAGCATAAAACACAATTACAGAATTCAAAATAGAGTGGACCAGAAAAGAAATACCTCCCAAAACATAACAGTCAAAATGACAAGTACCCAAAGCAAAGAAAGAATACTAAAAACAATAAGGGAAAAAGTTCAAGTAACTTATAAAGGCAAACCGATCAGAATCATACCCGACTTCTAACAGAGACTATGAAAGTTAGAAGATCCTGGACAGACATCATGAAGACCCAAAGAGAACACAAGTGACAGCCCAAGCTTCTATACCCAGCAAAACTCTTAATCACCATAGATGGAGAGACTAAGATATTCCAAGAAAAAAAACTAAATTTACACAATATCTGAACTCAAACCCAGCACTACAATGAATTATAGGTGGAAAACCCAATACAAGGAGGGAAACTACATCCCAGTAAAAACAACAAAACTCCTAATCAAGAAAACCAAAAAAAAAAAAAAAAAAAAAAAAAAAAAAAAAAAAAAAAAAGAAAGAAAAAAAGAAATAAAATAAAGAAAGAAAGACATACAGGCACAATTCAACCTCCAAAAGGAAAAATAGCAGAAAACAGCAACCACTATTCCTTGATATCTGTCAATATAAATGGATTCAATTCCCCAATAAAAAGATATAGGCTATCAGACTGGATACATGAATAGAAACCAGCATTTTGCTGCATACAGGAAACTCATCTCAGAGACAAAGACAGACACTATCTGAGTAAAAGTTTGGGAAAAAAACTTCCAAGAAAATGGCCCCAAGAAGCAAGCTGGAGTGTCCATTCTAATATCAAATAAAGTAGATTTTCAAACAAAAGTTATCAAAAAAGATAAGGAAGGACACTATTTACTCATTTCAAGGGAAATTTTTCAGGAGGAACTCTCAAACTTTAAAATATATGCTCCAAATACACAAGCACTGATATTCATAAAAGAAACCCTACTAAAGCTCAAAAAATACATTGAGCCGCACACAACAATAGTGGGAGACCTCAATAACCTCACTGTCACCAATGGACAGATCATGGACACAAAAACTGAACAAGGACACTGTAAAACTAGCAAAGGTTATGAACCAACTGTAATTAATAGATATCTACAGAACATATCATCATAAAACAAAAGAATCCACATACTTCTCAGCATGTCACAGCAACTTCTTGAAAACTGACCACATAATTGGTAACAAATCGAGCCTGAAAAGATAGAAAAAGATTGAAATACTCCCATGCTTCCTTACAGATCACCATGGTCTAAGGTTTGTCTTTAATAACAACAAAGACAATGAAAAGCCCACATACACATGGAAACTAAACAATAGCAGGGTCAATTAAGAAATAAAGAAAGAAATTAAGGGATTTCAAGAATTCAATGAAAATGAAAACACAACATACCCAAACCTATGGGATGCAATAAAAGCAGTACAGAGAGGAAAACTCATAGCTCTGAGTGCCTCTAAAAAGAAACTGGAGAGAGCATACATCAGCAACTTGACAGCACAGCTAAAAGCTCTAAAACAAAAGGAAGCAGATAAACCCAAGAGGAGTAGAGGGCAAGAAATAATCAAACTTAAAACAGAAATAGACCAAATAGAAACAAAAAGAACCAACCAAAGAATCAACAAAACCAAGAGCTGTTTCTTTGAGAAAATTAACAAGATTGACAAACTCTTAGCCAGACTAACTAGAGGGCAAAGATAGAGTATCTAGATTAACAAAATCAGAAAGGAAAGTGGAGACATAACAACTGAAACTGAGGAAATTCAAGAAATCATCATATCCTACTACAAAAGCCTATACTAAACAAAGCTGGAAAATCTGGAGGAAATGGATGAATTCCTAAACAGATACCAAATAGTAAAGTTAAACCTGGACCAGAAAAACCATCTAAATAATCTCATAACACCTAAAGAAATGGAAGCAATCATCAAAAGCCTCCCAACCAAAAAAAAAGGCCAGGTCCATATGGGTTTAGTAGCAGAATTTTATGAGACATTTATTGACAACCTAATACCAATACTTCCAAACTATTCCACAAAATAGAATCAGATGGAACAAGACCTAACTCATTTTTTGAGGCTACCATAACCCGCGTTCCTAAATCACACAATGGCTTTACTAGGAAAGAGTACTTCAGACAAATCTCACTTATGAACATTGATACAAAAATACTCAACAAAATCCTTGAAAACCGAATCTAAGAACACATCAAAACAATCATTCACCATGATTAAGTAGGCTTCATCCCTGGGATACAGGGATGGTTTAATGTATGGATATCTATCAACATAATCCACCATATAAACAAACTCAAAGGAAAAAAAAAACAAAAAAACACAGGGTCCTCTAAATAGATGCTGAGAAAGCATGTAACAAAATTCAACAGCCCTTCATGTTAAATGACTTGGAAAGAACAGGAATCCAAGGCCCATACCTAAACATAATAGGAGCAATATAGAGCAAATCAACAGCCAACATCAAACTTAATGTTGGGAAACTTGAAGTAATCTCTCTAAAATTAGGGACAGGACAAGGCTGCCCACTCTCCCCCTACCTATTCAACATAGTAGTGGACATCTTGGCTAGAGCAATTAGACAGGAAAAGGAAATCAAAGAAATATAAATTGGAAAGGAAGAAGAAAAACATCACTCTTTTCAGATGGCATGATAGTGTCCTTAAGTGACCCCACAACTTCCACCAGAGAACTCCTACAGCTGATAAACAAGTTCATCAAAGTGGCTGGATATAAAATTAACTCAAACAAATCAGTAACCTTCCTCTACTTAAAGGGCAAACATGTGGAAAAAGAAATTAGAGAAAAGATACCCTTCACAATAATCACAAATAATATGAAATACCTTGGTTTAACTCTAACTAAGCAAGTGAAGAACCTATATGACAAGAACTTCGAACCTCTAAAGAAAGAAATCTAGGAAGATCTAAGAAAATGGAAATATCTCTCATGCTCAGGGATTGGAAGGATCAACATTGTAAAATTGTCCATCTTACCAAAAGCAATCTAATGATTCAATGCAATCTCCATCAAAATGCCAACCCAATTCTTCATTGAATTGGAAAGAACAATGTGTAATTTCATCTGGAACAACTAAAGACGTAGAATAGTGAAATACATCCTCAGCAAGAAAACATCTGTAGGAATCACTATCCCTGCTCTCAAGCTGTATTACTAGGCAATTGTCTTAAACACTGCATGGTACTGATACAGAAATAGGCACATGGATCGATGAAATATAATAGAAGATCCAGAAATGAGGCCACACCTGATATATATAAGGTCACCTGATTTTTGACAAAGAAGCTGTAAATATGGAAAAAGTACAGGCTATACAACAAATGGTGTTGGTCCAAGTGGCACTCAGCATGCAGAAGAATGAAAAAAGTTCCTTTCTTATCTCCTTACAAAGCTCAAGTGTAAGTGGATCAAAGATCTCCACATTTAACCAGGTACACTGAAACTATTAGAAGAAAAAGTAGGGAAAACCTTAGAACATATAGGCACAGGAGAAACCTGTGTCCTGAACAGAACTGGAATGGCTCATGCTCTAAGGTCAAAGATTGACAAAGGGGATTTAATGATATTTCAAAGTTTATGTAAGGGTAAGGACACTGTCAAGGGGAAAAAAAAGGCAGCCAACAGAGTGGGAAAAGATCTTTACCAACCGAATATCAGATAGAGGCCTAACATCCAAGGTATACAAAGAACTCAAGAAGCTAGACACCAGAGTATCAAACAACCCTATTTAAAAATGGGGTACAGAACTAAAAAAAATTTCTCAATTGAGAAATATCAAATGGCTGAGAAGCATCTAAGGAAGTGCTGGATATCATAAGCCATCAGGGAAATGCAAATCAAAACAACCTTGAGATTCTACCTCACACCAGTCAAATTGGACAAGATCAAAAATTCAGATGACAGCAGATGCTGGCAAGGGTGTGGAGAAAGAGGAATACTCCTCTACTGTTTGTGGTGTTGTAAACTGGTAAAACCACTCTGGAAATTTATCTGGCAATTCCTTAGAAAACTGGACATAGTACTACCTGAAGATCCAGCTATTCTGGTCATTTACCCCAGAGATGCTCCAACATATAACAAAGACACATGCACCACAATGTTCATAGCACCTCTATTTATAATAGCCAGAAGTTCGAAAAAACCCAGATGTCCTTCAGTAGATTAATGGATACAAAAACTTTGGTACATATACACAATGGAGTACTACTCAGCTATCAGAAACAATGATTTTATGAAATTCTTAAGAAAATGAATACATCTAGAGAATATCCTGAGTGAGATAATCCAGTCACAAAAGAACAGACATAATATGAATTCACTGATAATTGGATACTAACCCCAGAAAGCTCTGAACACCCCAGAAACCACTCACTGACTATGTGAAGTTCAAGAAAAGAAATAAAGAAAAGAAAAAAAAAGCATTATGTTTACTCCTTACACACCAAGAAATCTTTGACTGATTCCAGGTTACATCCTGTTTTACATGTACTTTATGCTCATTGTAACTAGTAAGATCATAATGCACACTATCAAACCTTAAAAAAGAAAAACAAGCAATAACAAAAATGTATTTGTATATTTTTATGCAAAAATGCTTAAAATTTGTATATTTATCTTTGTTTTTTAAATTAAATTTCTTCAATAAATAAAAGCAACTAGCCAATGACAGGTAGCTATGAACTGAGAAATACCTACCCAAAATATTACATGTACAATACATAATAATACAAAAATAAGTCATGATCTCAATGTAAGGATGAAACTGTCTTGTCAGTAATCCAGAGTTTACAATGTCAAGGTAAGATACTTCAGAAATAGAAATTTTAAATTTTGATTATAATTACTAATGGACAAAAACAAAACAAATGGAGCAGGAAATCAGACTTGTGTCATGAAATGATTACTTTCCTTTGAAATTTATTTTATTTGAAACTTTTATCAGAATACACATAATTTTTACTTAAGGTGACTGGTGGAATTACTTGATAGTATCATAGAATTAGGTTAAGGATCACACTGCTTTGAACAAGGTAATCTTAGAAACAGCACAATAAAAATAATGTCTTCAGTTTAATACTTATCCAGGCTTCCATAGAGAATTAAAAAAAATAATAACAGGAAGATCCATAAAGGCACATAAGTTTATAAAATTGCTTTCCTTGCCTTTTAATTTTTCTTTTTTATTTTTTTTATTCATTCAATGCAATTGAGTAAAGTGTAGCTGTCTTCAGACACACCAGAAGAGGGCATCAGTTCCCATTACAGATGGTTGTGAACAACTATTGAACTTAATTGAACTGGAAGAACAGTCTGTGCTCCTAACCACTGGGGCATCTCTCCAGCCCCTAAGTTTTCTTTTTGAAAAAGAAATCTTTCTGAGATTTTTTACAGTAATGGGTAATATTAATCTAGAACTGATCAGGTACAGAGAATACCAAAGTTGTTTTGACTACAGGTCAGAAAAGTTTCTATCATTATCAGATGGGACATACTAAGTGAAGAACGTTAATCACTGTGCCAATGAAAGAAAACCAAATGTTTGGATTTCAGAGTGTAGATCCCTGCCATCACAGCCAATAACACCCTAGAGTTGCCAGCAAAAGAGAAGTAATTGAACCTAGATGATTACTAGTAAAATTAATAAAGATGAGAAAAGTTTGCTCTTTTCTCTCTTCACATACAAAACTTCATCTTCTATTTGCCATCAAATGGAGTACATGTAACTGAACACATATAATATCACCAATTGTGAGAGAGTCGAAAAATTCCATAAAACAGATGATAGGAAAAGGACATTTATTTTATTAAGAGAAAAAAAAAAAACCACTAAGCTTTTTCAAATCTACATATTAATTTATAAATTCAGAGGAAAACAAAATAAATAAATAAAATAAAATAGACTCCATGGAAATAGAGATCACTTAAGCTTTGTAAGATTTTCTGATAGAGAATGACCTTCTATTTATAAAAGCTTTAATTTCCAGTAATGTAGAAATAAATATTAAAAATAATACTTTAAATATATTATGGAGTTTTTCTTTGAAGAATTTATTTTGAGCTTTAAAAAGGCATTATTAACAAGAGGTAGCACCTACCTTTACAATGGCTAGCATTCTTTCAATACCCCAGAGTTTGCTTGTGTTCCAACTTCATTAGAATCCTCAGGACAATGGGCTAGTCAGGTAATTGAGCTAGAAGGCAGGAACAAACAGAACAGGAATGTCCACTACTGTTAAACATTGTATATATTTGTAAATTCTATTTAAGTAAAACTCAGAATGAGATAGGAAGCTCATAGGAACCCAACAGACAATTCCTCTCTCATTAACATAAGTATTGACTGTCTCATTAGCATCTTAGGAAGATATCCTAGCACAGCTTCTGATAGATTGCAGCAAATACAGCTAAAGTAACAAACATTGACTTATGCTTTTTTCAATTTCATTCTACTTTCATACCCATTTACCACTTTGTCTTTAGGAGCGTCCTATGGTGAGTGTAGTTTTTCAGACTTCCCTTGTTTTTAATTATCACAATGAACTTTGAAACATAATGCTCATGTGTACACAACACAGTCCATGGACCTCAACTGATATTTCTCTGCTATATTTCTCGTGGCTGCAGTGGAGATAACCGTGAAGCAGACAAGACACAGACCTTAAGATTCATTCTCACTTCTTCATGTGAAGGGAGCTATCAGAATAACTTATGTTTTAATGTCAAGGGTTTATGTTAGTATATCACACAGTTCTTTAATGTGAACTTACTTGGGTTCTCCCTTTGTTTTATTTCCCATTTGGGGTTCAGAAACAAACAAACAAAAAATAAAAGTCCAAAATCAAGAAAAGTTAAATTCTGCATGTTCTGTGGACAGATTCTGTGTGGATACTTTATATATTTGCTTATTCTTGATTTTTCATTTTTGCTTGATAATTCATCAATTTATATGCTTACTTAATGATTTTTGTGCACCAGTGGTGACCTAGGCATTATCATCTGACATTCTGTGTTATGATCTAATACCGTGTTCCTTGGATTCTTTGAATTTGTGAACTCTTCCCTACACAATTCATTTTGAAAAAAACCATACTGGTTTGTCATTGAACACTCATGTGGTGAGATTCATCACTATGTTGGTTTGAATGAGAAATATCCTCCATAGATTTGGATATGATGCATTTTGTTCCCAATTGATGTAACTGTTTGAGGAGTTTTCAGAGGGACAATCTTGCTGATAAAAAAATGTCAGTTTGAGCAGGCTTGGAGAAATAACTGTTACACTCCACTTTTAGGTTGCAGTTTAGTGTTTTTTCATTAAAGATGTGTATCATCCCCAGCCTCTACACTGAATGCCATACCTGTGTATCCATTGTCCTGCCTTCATAAAGCGATGGGCTCTTATTCCTCTGGTACTTGTTCTGTAAGTTGCTTTTGTCATAATATTTTTCCATGACAAGAGAAAGGTAACTAATATAAGTGCAGTAAGAAAACTTGTCCTAAAACTTTGATTCATATGAATAACACAGTTTGATATATTACTCACTTTTCACACACAAACACACACACAAACACACACACACAGAGAGAGAGAGAGAGAGAGAGAGAGAGAGAGAGAGAGAGAGAGATTAAACTTTTTGTAAGAAATATATGCAATGAGTCAGATTCACCTAAACATAGGAAACATTAAGGAGACCATGTTTAGCTGTACTCTAAATATCTATGATTATAACCATACAAAATAGTGCCCTAAGCATTCATCTGAGAAACCTGTCCTGATGCAGAAGTGGTAAAGGTAGAGACTCCTGGCTGCTCAAAATACAAAGAATAACTACAGGTTATTTACCACTCTCTCTGAGACTTGGGTGATATGGCCTGCCATTGAACAGGAAGTATATAAAGCCATAACATGAGATGAAGGGCTGTGAAATCTCAAATTCTAGTATCCATACAACTGTTTTAATTAATAGCTGATGCTTCCTATAGGTACCTATACCATGCCATCAAAGATCAGCCCTGTTCAATACCATGGGAAAGAGAGCATTGGACTCACAGGAAACTTTTTCACAGATGAACTGTCTTAGTTACGAATGGATTCTTGGATAGGTAGGATCATTATCTTTAGTGGTATAACTACTCCAGAACTCACAAGGATTAAGTAAAAAGTTCAAATCCCATAAGAATACAGTAGCCCAGGCCATCTGCCACTGGAAACAGCAGAAATCCATGAACACATGCCAGGTAATACTGCACTTCAAATAGCTGGAGCACAGAGAGATCTAGACCAAGCTTGCAGAAAGCTTGTCCCCGCACCAATTGGTTCAGGGGAGCATGAACTCTGCCATTGGAACATGGTTTCCACCCAGAGGACCTATGCTTGCAGAACAAATGCTCAGGCCCTCTGCCACCTAGAACAGCAGAGATCCAGGGACATATGCCAGGCACACTGGAGAGACAGGAACCAATCACTGACAACAAGACCACTTATAATCACAGTAAACAAGATGGCAAGAAGAAAGGGAAAGAACTTATGCAATGGAAAC
Source organism: Micromys minutus (assembly GCF_963924665.1). Lineage (NCBI taxonomy): Eukaryota > Metazoa > Chordata > Mammalia > Rodentia > Muridae > Micromys > Micromys minutus. The sequence goes on along the minus strand of NC_137955.1, from coordinate 36,223,138 downwards.
CAAGACAATCTGGCAACACCAGAACCCAGCTCTCCCATCACAGCAAGCAGTGGAATGCCAAACACTCCAGAAAAAGAAGACTCAGACCTGAAATCATACCTCAAGATGATGATAGAGATCCTTAAAAAAGAACAGGAGGGAAAGCATTAATATATAGAAGCTTTTAATGAGGAAACAAGAAAAACACTCAAAGAAATCAAAGAACTACAGAAAAATAGACCCAAAGAGATGAAGGAATTGAAGAAGGAATTTAAAATGGAAATGGAAACAATAAAGAAAACACTGAAAGAGAAAACAATCCTAGAGGTAGAAAACCTACAAAAGACATCAGGAGTCACAGACACAAGCATCTCCAACAGACTACAAGAGATGGAACAGAGAATATCCAGGGCTGAAGCCAGCATGGAAACCATAGACAAAACTGTCAGAGAAGATGCAAAAGCAAAAAAGCTCCTAACCCAAAATACCCAAGAGTTCCAGGAAACAATGAGAAGGCCAAACCTAAGGATAATAGGAATAGAAGAGGGCAGAGAATATCAACTAAGAGGCACAGTATCTTCAAACAAATTGTAGAAGAAAACTTCCCTACCCTTAATAATGACACGATCATGAGCATAAAGGAAGCCCACAGAACTCAAAATAGAGTGAAACAGAAAAAAATTCCTCCCAACATATAATAATCAAAACTCCAAATGCATAAAGCAAAGAAAGGATACTAAAAGCAGTAAGGGAAAAAAGGTCATGTAACATATAAAGGCAGACCAACCAGAATCACACCCAATTTCTCAACAGAGTCTATGACAGCTAGAAGATCCTGGACAGACATCATGCAGACCCTAAGAGAACACAAGTGTCAGCCCAAGTGGCTAAACTCAGCAAAACTGTCAATCATCATAGATGGAAAGATCAAGATATTCCAAAGCAAAACTAAATTTACAAAATATCTGACAACAAACCCAGCACTACAATGAATTATAGGTGGAAAACACAATATAAGGAGGGAAACTACATCCTAGTAAAAACAAGAAAATACCTAAGCAAGAAAACCAAAGAAGAAAGACACACAGGCATAATTCTACCTCTAAAAGCAAAAAGAGCAGGAAACAGCAACCACTATTCCTTAAAATCTGTTAACATAAAAGTACACAATTCCCCAATAAAAAGATATAGGCTATCAGACTGGATAGATGAACAGAAACCAGCATTTTGCTGCATACAGGAAACTCATTTCAGAGACAAAGACAGACACTATCTCAGAGTAAAAGGTTGGGAAAAAATTTTCCAATCAAACAGCTCCAAGAAGCAAGCTGGAATGGCCATTCTAATATCAAATAAAGTAGATTTTCAACCAAAAGTTTTCAAAAAAAGATAAGGGAGGACACTTATTACACATTACAGGAAAAATTTGTAAGGAAGAACTCTCAATCCTTTACATAAAGGCTCCAAATACAAGAACACCCATATACATAAAAGAAACCCTACTAAAGCTCAAAAAATACATTGCACCCCACACAATAATGGTGAAAGACCGAAACACCCAACTCTCATCAATGGACAGATCAGGGAAACAAAAACTGAACAAGGACACAGTGAAACTTGCAGAGGTTGTGAACCAATTGAAATTAATAGACATCTACAGACCATTTCATCCTAAAACAAAAGAATATACCTACTTCGCTGCACCTCATGGCACCGTCTCCAAATTTGACCATATAATTAGTTACAAAACAAGGCTCAATAGATATAAGAATAAATAAAGAAAGAAATTAAAAATTTTCCTGAAGTTAATGAAAATGAAAACACAACATACACAAAACTATGGGATGCAATGAGAGCAGTACAAAGAGGCAAACTCATAGCTCTGGGTGCTACCAAATAAAAAACTGGAGTGAGCGTACATTAGCAACTTGACAGACAATTGAAAGCTCTAGAACAAAAGGTAGCAGATACACCCAAGTGGAGTGGATGGCAAGAAGTAAGTAAACTCAGAACAGAAATTGACCAAATAGAAACAAAAAGAACCACTTAAACAATTAACAAACTCAAGAGCTTGTTCTTTGAGAAAATTAACAAGATTGATAAACCCTTAGCCAGACTATCTAGAGGGCAAAGAAAGAGTATCCAAATTAACAAAATCAGAAAGGAAAGTGGAGATATAACAACTGAAACTGAGGAAATTCCAGAAATTAAAGGATCCTAATACAGAAGCCTATACTCAACAAAGCTGGAAAATCTGGAGGAAATGGATGAATTCCTAGACAGATACCAGATACTAAATTTAAACCAGGAACCCAAAAACCATCTAAATAATCCCATAACACTTAAATAAATAGAAGCAGTCATCAAAAGCCTCCCAACCAAGAAAAGGACAGGTCCAGATGGGGTTCAGTGCAGAATTCTATCAGACATTTATTGATGACCTAATACCAATACTCTCCAAACTATTCCACAAAATACAGTCAGTGGGAACACTACCTAACTCATTTTTCAAGGCCACAATAACCCTTGTTCATTCCTAAACCACAAAAAAACCCTACAAAGAAAGAGAACTTCAGACCAATCTCACTAATGAACATTGATGCAAAAATACTCAACAAAATTCTAGCAAAGTGAATCCAAGAACACACCAAAATGACCATTCACCATGATCAAGTAGGCTTCATTCCTGGGATGCAGGTATGGTTTAATATACAAAAATCCATCAATGTAATCCACCACATAAACAAACTTGAAGAAAAATACCACATGGTCATCTCACTAGATGCTGAGAAAGCATTTGACAAACTTCAACACCCCTTCATGTTAAAAATCTTGGAAAGAACAAGAATCCAATGCCCATACCTAAACATAATAAAAGCAATATATAGCAAAACATATAGTCATCATCAAACTTAACTGTGAGAATCTGGAAGCAATCCCACTGAAATCGGGGAGTATACAAGGCTAACCACTTTCCCCATACCTAATCAACATAGTACTGGAAACACTGGCTGGAGCAATTAGACAGCAAAAGAAAATCAAAGGGATAGAGATTGGGAAGGAAGAAGTAAAACGATCACTGTTTGCAGGTGACATGATAGTGTACTTAAGTGACCCCAAAAATTCCACAAGAAAACTTCTACAGCTGATAAACAAGTTCAGCAAAGTGGGTGGATATAAAACTAACTCAACAAAATCAGTAGGCTTCCTCTACTCAAAGGACAAATATGTGTAGAAAGAAAATAGGGAAAAGATACCCTTCACAATAGTCACAAATAATATGAAATACCTTGGTGTGACTCTAACTAAGCAAGTGACAAACCTGTATGACAAGAACTTCAAATCTGTAAAGAAGGAAATCGAGGAAGATCTCAGAAACTGGAAAGATCTCACATGTTCATGGATTGGAAGTTTCAACATTGTAAAAATGTCCATCTAACCAAAAGCAATCTACAGATTCATTGCAATCCCCATCAAAATTCTAACATGATTCTTCATAGGGTTGGAAAGAGCATTGTGGATTTCCATCTGGAATAACAAAAGACCTAGAATAGTGAAATCCATCCTCAACAACAAGAAAACAACTGTGGAAATCACCATCCCTGACCTCAAGCTATATTACAAGGCAATTGTCTTAAAATCTGCATGGTTTTGGTACAGAGATAGGCACGTGGATCAATGAAGTAGAATAGAAGATCCAGAAATGAGCCCTCACATATATAGTCACTTGATTTTTGACAAAGGGGCTGTAAACATTCAATGGAAAAAGGACAGCCTCTCCAACAAATGGTGTTGGTCCAACTGGCACTCAGCATGTAGAAGAATGAAAATAGATCCTTTCTTATCTCCTTACAAAGCTCAAGTGCAAGTGGATGAGAGATCTCCACATTAAACCAGTTATACTGAAACTATTAGAAGAAAAAGTAGGGAAAACCTCAGAACACATAGGCACAGGAGAAAATTTCCTGAACAGAACACCAATGGCTCACGCTCTAAGGTCAAAGATTGACAAATGGGAATTAATGAGTGCAATGTTTCTGTAAGGCCAAGGACACTGTAAAGAAATAAAATGGCAGCCAACAGAGTGGGAAAAGATCTTTAACAACCCAATACCTGATAAAGGCCTAATATCCAAGTTATACAAAGAATTCAAAAAGTTAGGTACCAGAGAATCAAACAACCCTATTAAAAATGGTGTACAGAGATAAACAAAAAGTTCTCAATTGAGGACTATCAAATGGCTGAGAAGTATCTAAGGAAGTGCTTGACTTCCTTAGTCATCAGGGAACTGCAAATCAAAATAACCCTGAGATTCTACCTCACACCAACCAATGGTTAAAGTAAAAAATTCAGATGACAGCAGATGCTGGCAAGGATGCAGGAAAAGAGGAACACTTCTCCTCTGTTGGTGGGTTGTAAATTGGTAAAACTACTCTGGAAATCAGTTGGCGGTTCCTCAGAAAATTGGACATAGTACTACCTGAAGACCCAGCTATTCCACTTCTGGGCATATACCCCAGAGACACTTTAATACACAACAAAGACACATGCATCACAATGTTCATGGCAGCTCTATTTATAATAGCCAGAAGCTGGAAAGAACCCAGATGTCCTTCAGTAGATGAATGGATACAAAAATTGTGATACAATTACACAATGGAGCACCACTCAGCTATCAGAAACAATGACATTATGGAATTCTTAAGAAAATGGATGCATCTTAAGAATATCATCCTGAGTGAGGTAACCCAGTTACAGAAGAATAAACATAATAATCAATGACTGAAAATTGGATACTAACCACAGAAACTCTGAACACCCCAGAAAAACCTCACAGACTTTATGAAGTTCAAGAAAATCAAAGGTAAAAAAAAAAAAGGAAGAAAATGAGAAACCATTATGGTTAACCTTCACACACCAGAAAACTTTGAGTATTTCCAGGTTACATCTTGTTTTACATGTACTTTGTGCTCATCGTAACTAGTAAGATCTTAATCCATACTATCAAACTTTTAAAAAAAATCAAGTACTGACAAAAATGTATTCATACACTTTTATGAAAAAATGCTTTTAAAATCTGTACACTTAACTTGTTTTTTTAAAAAAATAAAGTTAATTTATAAAATAAATAAAAAATACAGTAGTCCCTGGTTAAACTGAGTAGTTCATAAGAAAAAAGAAAACAACTACCACCACAAAAAAAAAACAAAAACAAAACAAAACAAAAAAAAAAAAAACAGACATGACAATGAGAAAAATGGACAGAGAGGAGGCAGAATGAGATCATAGGAAGTTTTGCAAGTTTGGACTATGAGGGCATCGGTGTGTACTGTCAGGGAAAGCTGTTTGTAAATAATTGTCTTTTATCCTGGCAGGAGTTTGGTGGGAGAAAAGGAATAGTGTATTTCATCCCTAATATGCGGGAATGATGTGTTAAAATTCCTAATATGCTTCTGATAATTTAACTTCATAGGAAGAAAAGCATCATGTAGAATATGTTTTGTATTTCTTCTAATTTTGAGTTTTGAGCACTAGCTATGTTTGATAGTATTGGGAAAGAAAAATTTTTTAGAGATTAATGTTTTATACATTGTCTTTTAACACCATGCATTTAGTATTTCTTAGCCTTTTAGCTAAGACCAAGTATAGGCATATACATTTGTTAAGTCTTATAGTAATTCTAACATGCAATATTCAATGATTAACATTTATTTGAATGTAATTGCTAAAAATAAATAGGAGAAAGAAAATTTGAAGTTATATTTTTGACTAGGACTATAGCAAAATTTGTAGAATAGAAATGTATTATTTATCTCCAATTACTCTCCAGCCAATTTAAGAGCAATTTATGTCATATAGAACAATAAATTAATAAAGATTTTTATGAAGTCATGGTAATGTTAACTATCAGAGCAGTGATTTCTGGACATAAGACTATATTCTAAGAACAGTACTGATTATCTACATCAACTTAAAATAAACAGATTTTAAATATCTTCAGTTGTGACAACATTACTGTCTATCATAATGACTCTGCTGTCATTAGAGAAGAAAAGAGATTCAATTGACTAGCATTTAAATATGTAACTGTGGCTTTGCTCCAATAAAACTTTGTAAAAAGAGATACAGTCAGGTCTGATGGTATTTTCTATGCTAGACTAGTATGGAATTCTGGTTCAGTATTCAACACCAGAAAAAAAATGTGTAGTAATTCTCATCTGCAATTGCAGGATTCAAGATGTGGACAGGAAGCAATGAATGAGTGAACTCTAAGTAAGTAAATAAATAGATAAATAAATAAATAAATAAATAATAAATAAAACCCAACATTTATTTATTTATTTATTTATTTATTTATTTATTTATTTATTTATTTATTGCGGCCTAATTTAAAGGAGTCATGAATTATTGAATCTTGGCCAATAGAGAGTTTGACACAACTACAGTGTATTTCTTTTCTAATAGTTGGGTAATTTCTAAGATGCCTATCCTTAGTTCAGAATCATACTTAGAAATTATTGCATAGCTAATGTTTGTAGACCAGGCTTCTCTGTGAGTTACAATGAATATTAAAATTGCCATTTATTTAAGGGCATCATTGGCCTATTAGCTTTGTCTACCCATTGGATATATTCTAGTGTCACCTGATAAGGGACTCTCATTTGAAAAATTGTCATGATGAGACTGGCATTTCTGTGGGTAATTGCCTTGACACACCCTAAAATGCTTGAGACCATTCCTAAGCAAATGATCTTAGACTGTATAAACAAAATCCTGTTAATCATGAGCCATGAGAAAGCAGTCCTCCCTGTTGGATGTTGTAAATTGTTGCTAGAGTTTTCACTTTGATTTCTTTAATAATGGACTATAACTTAGAAGGTAGAGTCAATCTTTTTCAATTGGTTTATCTTGGCTGTAAAAATCCAAAGAAATATTTTAAACATTTTGCCATTGTTACAGAATATTTACAAAAAAATGATAGTTGGTATTCTCAGAATCATATGGCCCCAGAATCATCTAAAATTATAATCGATATTTTAATAGATTTTACGTGAAATGCTACAACACAGACGTTGGAAAATAGTGATGGAATATCACGATTAGCTGACACATCTACCCATGATATAATTTTAAAGCTAAGTGACATACTCCCATTACATTATTTAGCACTTCCTTTGGCAAAGAAATATCGATATTATACTTTATACTTTCTCTATATAAGGTACACAATCATTAATGGTAGTCTCCCGTCATTTAATGACCAATTCAGAACTTTCCTTTTATCTACCAATGCTTTATTTTCAAAGACTGTAGACTTTTAAAGGATTTATATTTTGATACAAACATGGCATATTGGATGGCAAGGGTAACAAAAGAGTGTGATTCAGAATGTTGGAAAGTGATAAGTTTTTGTCTTAGTTTTTTTTTTTTTTTTTTTTTTTTTGAATTGGAAACTTGTCACAGTCTAAAGTGAACAAAGAAGTCGGCTTAGATTGGGGTAATGCCCAGATTAGATTGACCATTGTGTGTGCACAGGGGTGGGGGACTATCTTACATATCAGTAGATGTAGTGATGCACTATGTGAAGCTTTATTATTATAGGAAACACTACTTTTAGAAGCAATACGGTGTGAAGCACTATTTCTTATGCAGTTCATCCTGGACTGTTTAATTTTTTATTGGATATTCTGTTTACATTTCAAATGTTATCCCCTTCTCCTCAATCCCATCCCTGTGAGAAAGTCAGCAAAAAGCATTTCTCCTTACAACCACTCCTCTGCTTGACTTTCTGCTTAATTTACTTTATGGCATGTCAGTCAAATAAATTATTCTATATCCTAAATGGCTTTTCATTACTTTAATTGTCAAAACTACAGCAAGGAAGCTAGACAATTGATGACAAACTTAACACTTCTGAAATTATCCCTGATACCAATTATCTTCTACTCTACAATTCAACAGTGGTATATGTCAGAGAGAGGATGATGTAAATGGTGTTGCAGTCCAGATGGCCTGCAGTTGTTTTCTCTAGGACACACCTTACCTGATCCAGGTACTCCAGGTGAACAAAAACAACCATAGGTTCATGGTATGGTATAGGAGGGATCTCCTCCAGGATAAACATGGACACAAAAGTTACAAAGTGCTGGAAGGAAGATTTCAACAGGGTGCTTAAAGTTACACTTGCTCAAGTTCTGCTTACAATGTTCTCTCTAGTAGCTAGGGAAGAACTACATAAGCAGCAATGGCAAATGAAATATGTTCACTTTTGTACATGCACCCAGAGGCTTAGGCATTGTCTAGCATTCCCCTAATTTCCAGGATCCCATGATGTCCTCAGATACTTGTCCATGGCCTGAAAATATATGCAGCATGTGATATATGACTGCATAATGGTTATAGACATAAATCTTTTACACACATTATCTAGGTGAAACTTAGGCTATGAATTAATAACCTGAAGGTCAGGCTGAATATACAGAATGACCATCTTCTGACTGAGAGTGAATTAATTCAGATCATCAATTATTCATATAAAGTTAGATTGTTTTTCTTTTTAATATTACTCGGTCATTTGTGCATGCTACAATGACTCTGGTGTATTCAGGCATAACTTAGAGAATTATTTATTATTTCAGCCACTGTAAATTCTGCTGCACCCACATCAGGTGTCAGATTTCCCCACATTCTATCTGTGTTCATCCTGAAAGTCAGATTTTTCTCTGTGCCTTCAATAAAATCTCTGGATCTTAAGTTATAGACCATGCACTGAGCCAAACCATCTCACAGCAGCTATTAAAATGCCACTACTTCTTCCTTCCAAATCACATTGAGTTGTTTGATTTCTTGTGTTTATATAGGATTTCCATAGATTACACCCTTAACATCACTAACAGAACAGACAAAATTCTTTGCTCAATCTTTGACACTTTGGGGTAGCAAAATATCCATTCACAGCCTTGGAGACAATGAAGATTGGATCTCTCCCTTATAACCAGCATATAGCCACACTTCGTGTTTCCATAGCAACAAAACTGAAAGGGCAGCATCACAGTTATCTGAAATGGAGGTGGGTCAAGAAACCAAGACTTCATTGAGGCCTATTAAAGGAAAGCAAGGTCTTCTTGGTCAAAATTATTGAATATGAGTTCTTCCTCAGGACTTGGGTAGATATCTAACATTTTAAACAGTCTAAGATTTCATAAGTTATTGTACCATCCAGTAAGAAGTATTCCAACTAGGTCTGCCAATTTTTTGCCAGTGAACCAGCTAAAAGACTGTCAAAATGTCAAAATGGTGGGAGTAATAACTCTTACTTTAATGAGATAAAACATTTATATCCCAGAGAAGCACTCTTCTTAATTCAGTTGCGTACAAAGCAGCTAACCTAACTTCTAAACACAGATAATGTAACCTTTCCCTACTCTACATATTAACCGAAACTTTAAGCATGCTTACACTGAAACTCTGACATGTCCACTCTCCCCAGAGAAACTCCCCTGATGCATTTGAAGGCTGTTTGCCAACTTCTACTGCTCTCTCATTTGACTTGAGGTCAAAAGACACAAATATTATTCTCTATCCTTTTATCTCTTACCTATATGACCCCTATCAGCAGCTGTTAAGATTGACAGCTTACCTGCCTTTTATTCCATTCTTGATGTAAAGAAAATGGCCCATGTGCTTCATTCTTTGCCCAACTTAAAATGATTTTATCAGTACAGCTATAAGCTGCAAAAGGGAATTCAGATTATTAAATGATCACCTATAGAATATGTAATTACTGGTTTTCATTTCTTACCCTATAAATCTGTACATACTCCTCTGAAAATGTGCACACTAATAACTTTCTAGTTGCAGAATATACTTTAACCTAAACTATTGCAAAACATTAGAAATGGCTCTAGGCACACACAGGTCATTATGCCTAAACAAGTTTCCACTTGGTATGTGGCAGGAAACTCCCATTATTATTCAGCTAGATTCACCCTCCAGGATTTCCTTTAATTTTTGAAACAATTCCTTTTTCCCTCAAAATTAATACACATAATTTACTTCTTTGAACCCCTTCATGGGATTTATTTTTCTTCTTTACTTTGTGGACTACAACAGTTATTATATCTTTTGCATTTAAATAGCAATATCAGCTTTCTTCAGGATATGTATATATATATATATAATTTGTGTGTGTGTTGTATGTATAATTGAAAATAGGTTCTTCTCTTATACAACACATAGCACTGCCAGTTTTTCTCTTTCCAATCCTCCCAGCTGTCCTTAGTCTTCCCTGTCTGCCATTGGCCTCCCAGAGACAACAGTGAAAGAGTGCATAACAAGCCAAAATAAGATGAGGTAAAACCATCATAGTGAGGCTGGGCAAGGCAAAGCAACAGGAGAAAAAATCTCTCAAGAACAGGCAAAAATGTTAGAGTTATAATCTCTCCCAGTGTTAAAGTTCCCACAAAGACACCTAGGTAACAGCCACAGAATGTATGAAGAAGACCTGGTGCAGATATCTATAGACTCCATACTTGCCCCTTTAGTCTCTGAAGCAATGTGAGCCTGCTTAGTTCATTTGGAGGACCATGTTTTCCTTGTGTCTGCCATCCCTTTTAACTCCTATATCTTTTCTCCCTAAATGTCTTCCAGATTCCCTAGAGAAATAACCTGATGACAAATTCTAATTTAGACACTCTCTTAAGTGAAATGTCTGGTATTTCAAGGGTTTTTGCCTTTGTTCCCATTTTCTGCAGAGGAAGTGAGGTCATTGATGATAACTGGACAAGGCACCAATCTATGAAGATAGCAACCATTTCTCCCTCTCTGTGTCTCTTTCTTTGTCTCTCAGTGTCTCTTCTCTGTCTGTGTCTGTGTCTCTGTGTCTCTCCCTCCCTCCTCTCTCTCTTCTCCCTCCCCCCTCTCTCCTTTCTTTTTTCTGGTCCTGTCTAGTACTATCCTAGGTCTCAGGACTATCCAGTCTTCAATTCCTATTAAGCAGTAAAATACATGGACTCTCCCTTGTGCTATGAGCCTTCAGGTAAATCAGATATTGACTGCACCACCATCATCCCTGTACGTCGTGCAGGTAGGACACTTAGTAAATTGAGGGTTCTGTGGCTGGGGTGGTATCTAGTTTCTCCTTCCATCTCTTTCAGTGATCTTCCCATGCCATAATGACTACAAGATGGGGTTAATGTGTCTTTGCAGGGATCACCTCAACCTCTCTATTTTCAATGCGGATGTTGTCTTTGGTAATGGGGTTCTGATAGCCATTTTCTGTGAGTGACCTTGTGAACTAGATTCTGCCTTGTCTCCTTATGAATTTCCAAAGGATCCTCTTGGCCTGCCAATAACCTGGCTGGGTGCAGCCGAATCCTACCAATGTTAGACTAGTCTGGCTACAAAAAGGCCAGTTTCCAGTCTGTAGTCAAGTATTAGGGATTCCCACTAAGGTTACTCTCATAGATTCTAGGAAGTTTCCCTGCACAGGGGGTTTCTACACTGCACCCAAATTCACCCCAATTTCAGCTGTCTTTTGTTACACATTCTTCCTCCATCCCACCCCATACCAGATCCCTCCTGCTCCTGTCTCCATCTGTCCCAGTCCAACCCCCACTTCTAATTTATTTTTACTTTTTTTAGGTGTGCCCATGTTACTTCCCTATTGCTCTATTCTTTAGTTAGCCTCTTGCAGTCTGCAGATTTTTATTTTATTATTATTTATTTAATAGTTAATATTCACTTATAACCGAATAGATACCATATGTCTTTCTGTGTCTGGATTAGCTCACTCAGAATGACTCTTTTTTCCTATTTCCTTCCATTTGTCTACAAATTTTATGATGTCATTTGTAAAAATAACTCATTGTGGCTTTATTCATAATGAAGATAAAAAGGACATAGAAGCTGTGGTTTATATATGTGTGTGTGTGTGTGTGTGTGTGTGTGTGTGTGTGTGTGTGTGTGTGTGTGTGTATGTGTGAACTATATGTATATGTATATGAAGTATATGTATATGTAGCATATGCTATAATCCCTCCATAGTCCTGGAATCTTCATTTTGTGATAAATAATTTCTAGTTGGTACTATGTCTCAACAGTATTTGGAGATTTTCTTTAAACAGAATTTATTTGTGAATGCATATATTTTAGGTAGCTAACAGTGTATTAAATTTCCATACAACCATCCAAATGGCTTTTTGTTTTAATGTTCCAATCTCTGGTTTTCCTATGTCCCTTCCTCTCCCCCTGCTTTGTTCTAGGTTATCACCCCTCTTCAAAAAAAGTAACTTTGTGAATTATACAAAATCTGAAAACCCAGTATTAGCATTATGGCATTGATATTAAGAAGAGAGACAATGTGAAAATGTTATGTAGTACACAAGGGAAAGGAGATGAAATATTTTTACAATGAAATTGTGACAAGGCGATCCTCTGCTACATATACAGCTGGAGCCATGGGTCCCTCCATGTGTACCCTTTGGTTGGTGGTTTAGTCCTGGGAGCTCTGGGAGCTCTGGTTGGTTGATATTCTTTTTCTTCATATGGGGTTGCAAACACCTTCAGCTCCTTCAATTCTTTCTCTAAATTCTCCATTGGGGACCCCATTCTGTCCAATTGTTGGCTGCTAGTATCTGCCACTGTATTTGTCAGGCTCTAGTAGAGCCTGTCAGGAGACATCTATATCAAGCTCCTGTCAGCAAGCACCTCTGGGCACCTACAGTTGTGTCTGGGTTTTGGAGGAGAGGTTTTAGAGGTGATAGATACTCAGTGCCCCAGTGTAAGGGATTGCCAGTGAAGGGAAACAGGATGATATAGGTGGGTGGGTGGTAGGGTGAGAATCCTCACAGAAGCAGGAAGACTGGGAACTGGATAAGAAGTTTCCAGAGTGGAAACAGGAAAAGGGGATAACATTTGAAATGTAAATAAATAAATCATCCAATAAAAGAAAAAGGTTGACATATGAAGTTAAACATTTAAACTACCCTGAGAGTATTTTAAACATTTAAAATACCCTGATATTGACAATGTACTGTTGTCATTATGACCTGATAGTGGACAAATTTTGGTGGTCTATTTGCCTCAGCATAAAGAAAGAAGATGTTTGGCTAATTAATAACTCCATATCCAGTTCTATGGAAAGTGTTAATTTGCTCATGCAGGGAAAACACATATGTCAAAGCAGATGCATTTAAAGTGACCATTTGCTTAAGATGACAATGGTCCTCTATCAGTTTTAGATGAGCTAGGAAAGCTGATTGATAATGCATTGGGAATCTTTAATCTTGCATCTTCCATGCCCTTGATTATGGGTATGATCTCTTTAATCTCTCCGGAAATGTTATATTCCCTTGACATATGCTCTACTTAGGCAAATTCTTGCTGAAATGGCTCGAATATATAATTTACTGATAGTAACAACATTCTGAGTCATCCAGTGGCATCAGTCTGTGAAAGATCTACTATCCTCACTACTGTTTATTTCATGCAGCACATTGGATTAATCATGCCCCTGTGAATTTGGTGATTAAGTGCCATTGGAGGGTCCCTGTCACTTTCGTGTTCAATTATACCAGTCATGCCATTGAACTGTCACAATTTAATAGCTATGGTTCCAATGCTAAGGTCTAGCATACAGGAAAGAGTACTCACAGAGCTGTAGAAGAGTACCAGGGATCACCCCAAAATTTATGTAACAGTCATAAAGCTGTATGTTACAAAGCCTCTCTGTGTAGGTATCTATGAATTAAAGGACAAAGGTAAAGTCTAGATTTGGAAAAAAATGAATGAAATTTGAAAGGGGACAATTGGGAAACAAACAGTATCAAAGGGGGTGAATAAATAAGATAGAGGTTATTTATTTATTTTTTGGTATTTAATATGATGATTATTTATTATATGTACATATAAAAATCTCCTGGTATGACCTGATAGAAAATTGATTTATTCTCCTTAATGAAGAAGTCATATTATTGGCGGTTTTTTCATGTTTTAACTAACAAAATGGCATGTTAGGACCATATAACTTTCTGATTTGAATTAGTGAAGGCAGCTTTGTAAATTTGTAAATACAGATAGCAGTTCTAGTCACAATCTGAAATTCAAGAAATCTGGTATAATAACAGCCTGAACATCAACAACCTCACTAGCAAGAAAGACCTCAAGCATCAGTTTCTATTCACAGAAAAGAAAAAAACAACAATTCTCCAGTTCAAAAGAGTCTTGCCAAAATATTGTGTTTTGGAAGAGATTCCTGTTCTTTTAAAGATTCCCTAAAACACAAAGGATATCTGCTCTTTTTTTTTTTAACTCACTAACTCAAATATTAATCTTATCTTGATATATCATGACAACAGGCATGGAAAGCAATATTTCATTGTACTTTTAGCCATCCAGTGGTAATATGGAGTTAGTGAGCAATGTTGATGAGCACTGTCTCCTGAAATTGGGACAAGACAATATATTGAGCATCTTTATCTCAGTACCAACTTAACATTAAGAGGAGGAATTTCTTCTCTTTGTTACTGCAAAAGTATCATTCTGCTCTAGGATGTAATAGCAACAAGGGTCAGTACAAAAGGGCCCTCTGCAGACTTGGAGTCTGTTTAGTGTCAAAGCTGTCACCAGACAGATATCACCAGACAGAAGTACTAGCAACTGTACACAGGGACAACCCAGAGAGAAGGGAGAAAGAAAGAGAGACAGAGACAGAGACAGAGACAGAGGAAAAGAGAAGAGTATGAATGGAATGAAATGAAGCAGATAGAATCTGAGTTCATCATCTATTGAAATAATTGACAATTTTCCTATAGAATTTTGTCATTTCTGTTTCAATCTTCTCACAATTAAGTTGAGGATGGAATTTCCACAAGTCTCAAGTAAAATTCAAGCCATGGAACAAAAACTCCCTTCTCAAAAATGGGTCTCAGAAGAATGAGATCATTATATATGTATCATTTTAAATGTAACATTTCTCTATTTCAGGAAGTGGAATTGAAATCAAATGGAGTATTAGGAACATAATTATGTGAGTATATGTGCTTTTTGGTGTGCACGAATTTTCCTTTTTATATTTCAAACATCTATATGAACCTAAACTAATTTTGTGTGGACTCATTTGAAGGAATAGACACAAAATTATCTTAAAGTCCATTAAATATTGAACTCAGATGGCTTGGAGTAACAGAATTTAAAAATATCTAATATTTTATCTGAAAAATATGTTAGTTCTCTGAAGGAACTTGGTCCACTTAAATTACCTATATTCTTAAAATATTTAAAGTAAATACAAAGGCAATGAGAATAGATATATTTGTTTTGAATTGAACTAATTTTCCAAACTGACTACTTAGATTTATTAAAGCATCTTAAAGTTTAACATCCTGAATGAGATTGGAAACATACATTAAAATTCAAAGTTGTATCTAAATAGAACAAAGAAGACTCTGGGGTACAATATAATTTTAATATATGTAACTTTTTAAATAAATATTAAATTATTAAATTTTGACACTAGTTATTTTGAATTATGCAGTATATGGTGCTGCATATCTGTTATCATGGTACTTGAGAGGTGAAGGCATAGGAGCAAAAATTTGAACTCACCCACATCAGTATTCACAGTCTGAGGCTAGTCTGGGATGCATAAAACTTTTTAAAAATTACCTTTATTTTTTTAAACAGTCCAGTTGTTACCCCTCCCATTCTTCTATCCCATTCCTCCTCCCATATCTTCAAGAGCATGTCCCCAAATGTACGCACAGGCACACAATCACACACACACACACACACACACACATACACACACACACATACACACACACACACACACACACACACACACACACACACACACACATACACACAAACACACACATCTTCCCAGGCCTCCCCATCCCCTGGGGTCTGAAGTCTCTCAAGGGTTAGGTGCATCTTCTCTCATTAAGGCCAGACCAGGTTGGTGCTATGGTGTGCTTACAGACAGGAGCCTAGCATAGCCCTCTGAGAGGCCCAACATTAGCTGACTGAAACAGAAACAGATACTTATACCCAACCAATAGATCAAGACTGGGAACTCCTGTGGTCGAATTAGGGAAAGGTTGGGAACAAAAACTAAACAGGTATGTGATCCCGTAGGAAGACCAGGAGTCTCAGCTAACCTGGAACCCTGTGATCTCTCAGACACTGAGACACCAACCAAGCATTATACACTAGCTGGTCCAAGGCCCCAACAGATAAAACTCAACCTTATAAAAGAAATAAAGAACCAAAGAAAGGATGGTAAGTATTTTATTATCTTATTTCTAGAGAGCTGTAATCAATTTAAGTTAAAATATTTCTTTGAATTTTGTATCCTTAATTAGATAGATTATTTTTAGCAGATTGTATATAATTCTGTGAGTGTATGTCCTTTGAAGAAATCTTTTTTGTAAATCATATAATACACCATTTCTTGCCATTTTATACTCCCTAATTATACTCTGAAAATTATTGATGATATTGTGATTAATAGCTGAAACAAACTCATTTTTATGTCTAATCATAATATGCTCTATCAAAACAGTTTGGGTAGGTCAGATTTGTTGAGAGACTATGCCACCAGATAGAAGAACTGGGAATGTTGAGTAAGATCAAAACCTGGGAATAGACTTGGGGTCTGCAATAGAGCTGCTCTCTAGCCATCTCTGTACCTGATCTGATAGGATCATGCCAGTCAGGCATACAAGGAAATACCTAGATTCCTTCCCCAGATATGGAATTAGTGCATAACTAACATCTCAAACTGAGCCAATAGAAAACTCATACTTTAAATCCTACCTCATGCCTCAGTGTTTATACAGTCCCTATGCACATGGCATGAAACTCGCAATTTTATGAAATGAAACAAAACAAAAAAACAAAAAACAGATATTTTTAAAATGTCAAGTACCATTCCCAGAATTTTCTTCCTAGAAATTAAATGGAGCAATGACACAGTAAGAAGATGGTTCTTCTAGAATAACTGTCAATGATGAGTGTAGATGTATCAAAAAGATACACATTTTATTAATCCGGAAAACAAACAAAGAATAACAACAACAACAAAAGAAAAAGGGAAGGAGGGAATGTGTCTCCAAATGTAAGGAAACTCACAGATACCCAACCAGGCAAGATAAACTGAATTTAAGTATGGAAAGCAGACAGATCAGCTCCCTCTTTGATGTGCTACACAGCTCTTCCCATTACTAAAGCCTCAAGCCTACATTTGGAGACCCTTTAGGGGAAAAGTTTGTGAACCAGGGAACACCATAAATTGCTAATGTTCCAAGGGGTATGCTCATAAGGCCATCTCTCTATTGGCATTGTAAACAACACTTATTGTTTTAAGTGTTTTAATGAAAAAGCAACACCAAGTTATATCAATAATATAAATAGTAAGAAAATTAGAAGGAAAACAAGGAGAAACATTATCTACTAGAATACATCCCACCTGATGTGCCTCCATATTCTGTCAGAATTACATGTTATCTTTATATATGTCCCACATCCCATGTGTGTGTATGTGTGTTTGGGGGGTGTGAGTGTGTATGTGTGCACATAAGCATGTGTGCACAGTATGTGTTTGCATCTTTTTTTGGATAATCTCTACATTTACATTTTGGATTTTATTCCCTTCCCCCAATCCAATCCATGTTCCCCTTCCCATGAAGGTGCTCCCTCCCCCAACCACCCTCTCCTATCTCAGCACCTTGGCATTCTCCTACACTGGAAAAACAAGCCTTGGCTGAACAAAAGGCCTCTCCTCCCATTGACTCCAGAAAGAGCTATCCTCTGTTGCATATTTACTTGGGGCCATGAGTCTCTCCATGCAAACTTATTAGTATTTTAGTCTCTGGAAGCTGTGGTTGGTTTGGTTAGTTGATCATTTTGTTCTTCCCATGAGGTTCCGGACCCTTTAAGCTCCTTCAGTCTTTTCTTTAGCTACTTTGGGTCCTGCTGTTCAATCTGATGTTTAGCTATAGGCATCTTCCTCTGTATCTGTATGGTTCTGGCAGAGCCTCTGAGGAGGCATCCATATCAGGTTCCTGCCACTAAGCTCTACTAGGCATCAGCAATAGTAATTTAGTTTAGTGGCTACATATTGGGTGGATCCCCAGGTGAGATAGTATCTGAGTAATCTTTTTTTCCAATTCCTGCTCCTCTTTTGTCCCCTTATTTATTCCCATGATCATTTTGTTCTTTTTGCTAAAAAGGACCGAGGCCTTCATTTCTTCTCTTTAAGCTTCATAAGTTCTGTGAATTGTTTCTTGGGTATTTTGAGCTTTGGGGGATAGTATCTGCTTATCAGTGAGTGCATATTATGAGTGTTCCTTTGGGACTTATTACATCACTCAGGATGATAGCTTCAAGTTCCATCGAAGTTTTGCCTAGTAATTTCATGATGTCATTATTTTTAACCCAGAGTAGTACTCTATCGTGTAAATGTACCACAGTTTCTGTATCCATTCCTCTGTTTAAGAACATCTGGGTTCTTTCCAGTTTCTGCCTATTATAAATAAGACAGCTATCAACATGGTGGATCATGTGTCCTTGTTAGACGTTGGAGCTTCTTCTGGATATATGCCCAGGAGTGATATAGCTGGGTACTCAGGTAGTAAATTGTCCAGTATTGTGAGGAACCACCAGACTGATTTCCAGAGTGGTTGTACCAGTGTAAAATCCCACCAATAATGGAGGAGTGTTTCTCTTTATTCAAATCTTTGTCAGCATCTGCTGTCATCTGAGTTTTTGATCTTAGCCATTCTGACTGGTGTGAGGTGGAATCCCAGGGCTGTTTTGATTCGCATTTCCCTGATGACTAGGGATATTGAACATTTCTTTAGGTGCTTCTCAGCCATTTGATGTTCTTCAGTTGAGTAGTCTTTGTTTATCTCTGTCCCCCATTTTTAATAGAATAATTTGATTCATAAGAATCTAACTTCTTGAGTTGTTATATATATATATATATATACATATATATATATATATATTAGAAACTAGCCCTCTATCAGATGTATAGATGTATACTAAAATATTGTTATTTTATAAGATTTATTCTGCATGAAGTTCTGCCTCAAACTTATTTTACTTCAAATTGATTTCTGTGGTGGATCGATAATTGATATTACTTATGTTATCATTATAAAGTGAAATTTTATATTTCATATGAAATTTTCAGCAACATTAAAAAACTATAAATCAGCATTTAAACAATGGTGTTTCTAGGATTCTGAGATATTTTCAAAAGCAGGCTTTCTATAGAGGAAGAATACTTATTTAAACTCTAGTCTTGTTAATTTATAATTCATGCAATTTCTGCTGAATGAACGCTTGTTTTAATTTTCCTGTTGGGGAGCGTATACATAACTCTCCATCTGAGTCAGACTTTCAGATCTATATGATGCTGACTCCTCCTGACTCTTAACATTTTTGATGATTTCCAGTCCATAAAGTCTCAGGAGTGAATTGGTATTAACATGACAAAGCTACAACCAAGTACCAACAATCACCCAATTGTCAGGATAGATTAAAATTTGTGAAACTTACAAAGTTCTTGCACTTTGTGAATACTCTTTGTGGACTCTCTGAACAAGTAAAGCATCAAAATGTTTAAATGTTAAAAAATGTTAAACATATATTGCATAATGCTATTACTTCTATCAGTTTTGGATATTTAAATGTCAAAACAAATATTACCTGAGAATTTCAATAACATTATCTTTAATCCAAAGAAATATGGACAAAGTGTTATGCTATTTGATACTCTAAGCAAGAACTCAGCACTCTATGCATTGTATTGTTGGATGCCCTTCCTTAACAGAGTCACAAATGCCCCTTAGGTCTAAGTATTTATCTGAATGGATTTAGAAATTCCTGTTCTATCTCTTCTCATCTTTTACTAGTCATCTTCTTCATTTTTCCCTTCTATTAATTCATATAAAAATCCCCAGTCATGTCTGTGGAAGCACAATAGTTCTGAATTAAGTCCAGTATCAAAAGAACTATATTCTACATATTTTTTAAAGTCCTGCTACTTAACATTCAATAAGTTGTTGAATTGATCAAGAATGCTGTTTCTCTAAGATAAAACTTTGTGATTAGTTTCTATCCATGCTTTTTAGGTAAGTAAATAATTCATTAAAGAAACTTTCTATTGACAACTCACTAAATAACATAGATCAAAGCACAATCACAGGTCCAATATTGAAGTACAGCTTTGGTTTAGGATTCATAATTAACATAGTGAGGAATCCTAAAGGTAATAAGCATATTTTAAGGCCTTTTGAAAAGATAATGAGCTTAGAAAAGGATAATTAGAAAAGAATAAGACCTCTCAACATTTTTAAATCAATCATTCCATTTGTTTACATCTCAAATGATATCTCACTACCTTGTTACCCCATTACAAACCCCCATTCCACAACTCCCTGCCTTTTCTTCCTATTTGCCTCTAAGAGGGTGCTCCACCAAGTACCCTCTGCCTCCCACTCTATCCTCCAATATTCCCCTCTTCTGGGGCATTGAACCTCCACAACACCAAGGGCCTCCCCTCCCATTGCTGTCAGATAAGGTCATCCTCTGATACCTATGTATCTGGAGCCATGGATACCTCCCTGTGCACTCCTTGGTTGGTGATTTTAATTAAGATCAGAGTTAACAGGTGATCCCTTATTTAGATTAACACAATGTCATACACTGAATTACTACATTTCAAGGACAAACAATAGAAATGGTGTTTTTTTCTATAATATTGTTTTAGAACAATACAGTACCACAACTTGAAGAAGAGTCCAGAGAAAAAGAGTTTATATGGGAAGACACAAAATATGTATAAATCCTTTGATGAGGAATAGAAAATTTGCAGACATCAACAAATTTATTAAAAAAGCTTCTCTATGTGGGATATCAATATGACCCCTTCAAAGACTCTGAACAATCTCAAAAATAGAAAGAATGTAAAAACCTGCACATTAGAAGTAGGCCTAAAAATATTTTCTTGTATAAATATGAAACAAACAAGCAAAAAGAAACTAACAGAATCTATAGTGGATACCTTGATAGGCACTACCTAATACTTAGAAATGATATATGCATGAAGCAAAAATCAAGTCAGCAATCCACCAACCCAATGTCTGCCAATGAAGTCTCTACTTGAGCTAAGTGCCTTGCCAGTCCTTCAAACATATTACAAAGAAAGCCCATTACACTGGAGATAAGAATTTGTCTGGGCTGCCTCAGAACATTATGAAGTAACAACATGTGTAGCAGCAGACATTAATATTGGCTAGCCATAATCTGTGTATGTTAGAGAAGTATGTATGTTTCTTAATTAAAAATAATAAAACATATAAGTAATAATCTCAAAATAAAAATATCAACCTAAAGATATTATTTTATCAAATCATATAACATATTTTGATTTTAATAAAATGTTAAAATAATCAAAACATTTCTTATTGAAAACAAACTAATATAAACAAAGCATACAGGGTTTTTATAGATTATATAAATATATAGAAATACCTAGGTCTTATATTTCCCCTGTACCTTCGTGATGTAATGTCTGCTGCAGCAGGTTCTACTAATGACAAAGCACCCTGTAAAGAAAAAGAAGACACATGCCCTCCTATTTTCATAGCAGCCTTATTTGTAATAGACAGAAGTTGGAACAAACCCAGATGTTCTTCAATGGAGGGACAGATAGAGGAAATGTGATACATTTACACAATGGAGTACTACTCATCTCTTAAAACAGTGACTTCATGAAATTCACAGGCAAATGAATGGGACAAATTATATATATATATATATATATATATATATATATATATATATATATATATATATATATATATATATATATATATACAACCTGAGTGAGGTAACCTAGACACAAAAGAACATACATAGATGAGTAGATATTAGGCAAAATAGCTCAGAACACCAATAATACAATTCACAGAACATGTGAAGCTCAAGAAGAAAGATCAAAGTTTGAATGCTTTGGTACCATTTAGAATGGGAAACAGTTTAATCATGGGAGGTAACGGGAGGGAGTAACCTGGGAGGAAGAGAGGAAAGGGGGGTAAAAAGGCAGACAGGATCAAGTGTCAGAGGATACAGGGGAGTGCAGAGGGTCAGAAAATTGAATAGAGGTGCATAGCTGTAGGGGAAGAAGAACTGGGGTAACCACTAGGTATTTCAGATGACAGGGAATCTAGAGGTTTCCAAAACCCAATGGGATAAAGAGTATCCAAAATACCCAACGAAAGGGAAATAGAAACTTTAGAGACCATATCTAGTCAATAGGCATGGCCCTGTGGTTGAGGGGTGGGGCCACCCATCCATCTCAAAAATTTTAACCCAGAATTAGTTCTGTCTAAAGTAAATGTAGGGACCAACAGTGGGGCCAAGACTGCCCAACCTAGGGATCTATCCCAATCTACAGGCACCAAACCCAGATTCTATTGTTATGTCAAGAAGTGCTGGCTGACAGGAGCCTGGTATCACTTCCCCATGAGAGGCTCTGCCAGTACCTGACCAAAACAGATGCAGATCCTAACAGCCAAACATCAGACTGAGCTAAGGGACCCCCAGTGGGAGAGTCAGGGGAAGGACTCAAGGGGGGTATGATGGGTTTGCAGAGGGAAAACCAGGAAGGTGAACAACATTTGAAATGTAAATTTATAATATAATCAATAAAAATGATTTATAATTTATTTTTTGCATTTTTCTATATTTAGAAATGTTCACTAGCACCACTGTTTTTATACCATAATTGTCTACATTACTATTGTGGTAATTAAATGTACTGATATTTAGTCAAAGAGTCTATATTTGTAATAGGCTATGTGAGCATATTTAGAGATGTATGAAAAGGTGAATCAATCATCTGAGTAAGCATTTCTCTACATATATTTCATCATTTACTGATACTTGGCTCTATCTCTGTATCATTTATCTGTGTATCTATCATCTAAGCATTATTCATTTATCTATTTATCATCTTTCCCCTATCTCCCTATTTATCTATCACCAATCATCAATGATTCATAATCCATATATACGTCTACTATCTACTAACATATGAATATATGTATGTTTCTGTGTATTTATAATACATGTCATATTGTTTGTAATTTTACCTGGTTTAGTTTCTATCTTTTTGCAGTACTGTTAAAGTGGTACATACAATATGTTGTGGAACATATCTTGTTCTGCTTCTTTGCTCAGAGATGTTCAAAATAGTTAAGATGTGTGGAATCCAAATAGATGTAGGGAACATTAAGTAGGTTGCTGCTTTCATTCATTTCTCACAGAGAACCTAGCTCTTCTCAGTCTCCCGGATTCACAGATTGAAGTAGCAGTCAGTTTTGAGAGATATTGGGAACAGTTATTTACTTCCTTCTCTGAGAGATGTGTCATCTGAGAATGTCTAGGTTAGCCTAAGCAGATGACAAAACACATAACACATTGGTTGGAAGGAAATGAGATGATATCAGAAAATAAATAAAGAAAAATAAAATGAAAGAGATAGACTAATGGAAAGAAAAAAACATAAAGACTAGTACAATATTCTAGGACATAAACAAAATGAAAAGGCATCCCGATAATTACTGCCAACTGGTAAATTATAAAGCCTTTCTATCCTTCAACAATAAACTTGAAATGTTAAGAAAGCGTTAAACTATCAGAGCACTACCAGTAACATGATCATAAAATATTTTTAAAATCGTGCTTAAATATTATGATTATGTAATATATTCATTTCTTTCACAATATATATTTTATGAATCTTTAAAACTAGGACACGCTAATGCTTCTCCCTAATTACTATGGTGCTTCACATATGCTAACCATCACTCTGCGGAAGAATTTCATACTTATTCCTTCTCTGCATTGCTAGCATGTCACACAGTTGATGCTTTGTTAAAGATATCATTCATTATTTATATTTCAACTTAGTATCTGTCAATTTGTAACATCAAACTGTGAAATAAATATCCTGCTTATGAGATAAAAGCCTTTGAAACAGTGCATATAGGAAAGCTTAACTTTAAGATGCAAATAGCACTAAATCACCAATGAGAAAGCATACATCCGTTGATATGCGGACCCCAGCACCTACACAGCAGAGGACTCCTGGGTCAGGGCTCCATCAGAGAAGATGCACCTAACTCTCAAGAGACTGGAGGCCCCAGGGAGGTTGGAGGTCTGGTGTGGTGGGTCGGATAGGGACATCCTCCTTGAGACAGGGAGGAGGTATGGGATATGGAACAGTAGGAGGGTGAAATGAAATGAATAAAATCTTGAGTAAAAAAATATGCAAATAGCAAATTAAGCTAGTCTGTTTTTTTTATTTTTATTGGATAATCTCTCTATTTACATTTCAAATGTTATCCCCTTTCCCTCTCTCTCATCTCTCATCCCCCTCCTTCCATGAATGTGCTCCCTTTCCTAAATACCCTCTCCCATCTCAGCGCCTTGGCGTTCCCCTACACTGTGAAAACAAGCCTTCACTGCTCCAAAGTCTTCTCCTCCCACTGATGTCAGACAGTGCTGTCCTCTGCTACATATGCAACTGGAGCCATGGGTATCTCCACCTATGCTCACTGGTTGGTGTTTTAGTCTCTGGGAGATCTGGAGTGTTTGGTTGGCTGATAATGTTTTTCTTCCCATGGGGTTGCAGACCATTTCAGCTTCTTCAGCCTTTTCTCTTGCTCCTTTCTTGGTTTCCCCATGTTCAGGCTGATGGTTAGCTGCAAGCATCATCATATGTATCAGTATAGCTCTGGCAGAGCCTCCGCAGGGGCATCCTTATCTGGCTCCAGCTGGTAAGCATTTCTTGGCATCAGCACTCCTGACTGGATTTGGTGGCTGCATATGGGATGGATCCCCAGGTGAGACAGTCTCTGGATAATCTTTTCTTCAATCTATGCTCCTCAATTTTCCCTGTATTTCCTCCCGTGGTTTGGTTCTTCCTTCTAAGAAGGACTGAGGTATCCACATTAAAAGAAAAACAAAACAAACAAGCAAACAAACAAACAAACAAACAAAACTTTTGCCTTTGTATTGTGCTCTGTGATTTTTCCAAGATAAAATATAAAGTGTATACTCTTAGGTTGTTTGTAAATACAGGACTGTCAGTTCCCTAATCACCAAGCCAATTTATAGTGCAACAGCACTAGCTATGCAGAGCTGCTATGAAAGTGCACAGTCTTTGTTTCCAGCATCAGACTTGTCTTAGCCAACTTTGTATTTTACGTTTTTATTGCCTTTTCCTTGGATGAGAAACTTCAGGCTTCTGTGTTCTATTCTCCTAGACAACAGGAAAACAAGACAACCAAAAACAAATAAAACTATCATGTTATCAAGACATATAATACCGGAGTCCTGAGTAAGGTATAAGCAGGTGGATGTAGTAAAAATATTAAAAAATAATTCGATGTCTATGATACCAGGAACTACTGTTTTCTGTTGTGGTGATGAAGTGGACATTCACTGAAGTATCAGAATAAGCTCCTTGAGGTCTTTCTATATGCCAATCATTAGAAACCCAAAATATACTAGTTATGGAATTATTAAGTTTTAAATGTGAAAATGTTTTGCACCTTCATTCACACAGGACTTTTTTGTTCTCTATGAAATTACAAAGCATACATATATATCTAATTTAAAATATTTATTTGTTTAGTAATGATATAGTTATATAATTTCTCCATTTATCTCTTCTTTCTCCTTTCATATATTTGACATTGACATTAAAATTCATGTTTTATGTTAATAATGACATTGGCATTAAAATTCATGTTTTGTTACATACCTCTTCCACTGTAGATCTGTGTGTGTGACTGTGTATCTTTAAATATTAATCCCATCAATGATTAAATATTTAATTAATACAGTATGTGTGGTATATGTGTGTTGTGTGTGCAGCTGTGTATACACATAGGACACAGGAAGATGTCAGATGTTTTGCCTTCTCTGTCTCCATTTTATTTCCTTGAGACAGTACTGCACTGAATTTGGAGCTAAGTTATTAGCAAGGAAACCACAGAGATCCTCATATCTGCCTAACTCAAACCTGTGTAGAGTTCTTCATGATTACAGGGCACATGGTTGTCTTTACTAGAACAAGTAATGAGCCTTACATATCTGAGTTATAATATATACATTGTAGTACTATATGCATAGTTACATAATTATCAATAAAGTTACGAACCTATAAAGTAGAGGGCAAAACAATAATTTGTTTGGATACTTTGAATATTTTTTTGTTTATCTATATTACAGGTTAATTGTGTGAACTTTAAGCGACATAGTCTGGTGCTTAGCTCAGCTGTAAATCCACTTGACTGCACAAAGCCCTCTTCTTAACTTTTATTTTTATGTTTCTCCTGATGTAAATGGCCTCTTGCATGACCTAGAAAAATAACACTGCATTAAAAAAAAGAATATCCAAAATTCATTTTAAAAAGTTTAAAGACCTTACACTTGGGCCTTGGCCCCATCAGTACTAACATACTCAGAAGCTTTTTCATCAGAACTCTGAGAACCAAATAAGCATCTTTTATTATGACCTTAAGTCACAGACATATTGTTACTATGCCATTGATGGAAAATAGGCATTAAAACAATTCAAATTTTCAGTATGTGTACATCAGGCAAAAATTTAAAGGTAATACCATTGGTGAAGAAATGTCTTTAATATCTATCAAGTGGTTAAAATAATGTAATTAATTGAATAAAAAAATAAAATACAAAAATTTACCTAAAACCACTTGTTAGAAGATTCTTTGAGTAGTAAAAAACAGAAGAAAAAATATCATCAACTCTATATATGAAAAATGTAATTATAGTATATGTTTTATATAATAATTCTAAACAAGATTGCTTATAAAATCTGGAAGGTATATGACATGATGTGATATTAGAATTCCTTTGATCTGCAGAAATATGGTTAAGTCACCTCTGCCATTTGGAGTTTGCATGGGTTTTTACCAGTGTCTCTAACAAGGTACCACTGAGGTACTGAGATAAACACTTTTCTGCAAACTGACCTTGACACAGTAGATGCTGGGTAGCCTGCAGTCAGGTAGCCAGATACTTCACACTTAACTGTCTTTCTTTTTTAAGATTTATTTATTGTATATATGTGAACACACTGTCATTGTTACTGTTTTCTGATACACCAGAAGAGGGCATCAGATCCCATTACAGATGGTTGGGAGCCACCATGTGGTTGCTGGGAATTGAACTCAGGACCTCTGGAACAGCGGCCAGTGCTCTTAACCAATGAGCCATCTCTCCAGCCCCCTGACTTTCTTAAGGTGTTATCTGTGATATTCTCTAAGCATCTCCAGACAATTGTATGCTCAAAGACATAAAGTAATGTGTTATCCTTCTCCCAGTGCAATGGGCTCCTAGTTTTTAATTTATTTCTTTACATCCCAAATGCTGCCCCTGTCCCTGTTTATAAGGCTTCTTCCCCAATGCCCATACCTCTTTTTCTCCTTCATTCAATGTTATCACTACTTTAGTCTAAAATGTACTTCATCCCCCTTGAATTATTATGACATCCTTGTGTCCTTTCTGGTCGTGTTTCATACTACATTTTATTGAGTGCAAAATCAACTGATAGAAATGGGGGGTCCATTTCCTTTCAAACCAAAAATTCCTTAATAATTTTTTAGGTGTGATTGCAAACATCCCCTCTACTAGAACTCTAAGATAGTTTATCTCGTGTGAGTGTGTGTACACACACACACACACACACACACACACACACACACATATTATGTCATTACTATTATTCTAGACATCAACTTTGTGCCTTTTATTATGTGTACCACTGTGTCAGACATCAACAAACCAGATAACACCTATCACCAACTAATCTAATGTGAAGAAAATGTCTCCTGATAAACCAGATGGTCCCTATACAAAAGAAAGTTATCCTGAAATGTAGCTGTTTTTCCTGAAGAGAAAGACCATTTCATGGACAAAGTAGAACATCTCATAAGAAAAATAAATCTACAAATAAATCATAATCACTAAACTTTTATACAGGTTTATGTAAGAAGTTAATAATTGTTAGGTAATTGCTTAATAGTTAAGTTTCTTATCTATCTGCTCCTTCAGTAAGACTCAGAAGTGATACAATTTTATGAACAGTAACAATGGCTGGCTGTGATCCTTAATGATACAGTTATTTGAGTTAGTCATATTCTTGTTAGCAGACCCTCACTCATTTTCTAAACAAAATCCTAACACCTTTAATCATTTGACTAAAGTTTGATTTTTGTAGAGCCATCTTTAGTTTGTGATTGGTATCATAGCTGGAATGAATAGATACATAGTCACATCTTCCTGGAAAAAGCCCTGTAACACATGTTTCTAAAAATATTATTGGTCAGATGTTCTACTTGCCAATTATCTTGCATGACATTATCTTTTTTTTTTAATTTTGCTGTTCATTGTATATATTTCTAGATATTGCTGAGCAAATCCATGTATGCAATATTAATGCTACATGTGTACATATATCTGATGCCATTCAGATATTAAAATGGTTGAACATTGTGTTTCAGTGATATATGTAGCATTCCCACCCCCTGTAGTCAGACGGGAATCTCAGTGGTGCAATTGAAACGCCAAACCACCCACAAATTTTTCAACCCAAAATTTATTCTGTCTAAATGATGGAGCAGAAACTAAGGGAATGGTCAACTAATAACTGGCCCACCTTGAGACCCATCCCATGGGCCAGCGACATTGCTAATACTATTAATGAAACTTTTTAAGCTTGCAGACAGACGCATGTTATCCTCTAAAAAGCTCCACACTGAAGTGGACTCAGACAGATACAGACACCCTCAACCAAACAGTAGAGGGAGCTTAGGATCTCTCATGGAAGATAAAAGTAAGGATTGTGTACTCTGATGGGAATAGGAATTCCACCAAAGACCAACAGAGTTAACTAACCTTGACCCTTAAGGCTCTCAGACTCTGAACCCCTAACCAAAGAACATAAATGGGCTGTACAGGTCAACTTGGTCTTCATGTAGGTCCTGAGCAACCAGAACAATACTGTTCCCGAAAGGTGTCGCTGCTATGTGGAATATGTTCTTCTAGTTGGGCTTCCTTGTCTAGCTTCAATGGGAAAGGAATTGTCCAGCCTTGCAGAGACTTGAGTGCCAGACAGCAGGAAAACCCAGGACTCCAACTGCTCAAAGGAGTAGGGGAGGAGAGATGGAGGAAAATTAGGAGTGGGGTTACCACGACTGGACCAATGAGTGGAATGTAAAGTGAAGAAGTAGGAGTAATAGTAGTAATTATATTATTATTATTATTATTATTATTATTATTATTATTATTATTTAAGAATAATTTATAATTTTAAAATAATAATGTTTATTATTATTTAATAATATGTGAAAGAAATATGTAATATTTAAAACCAATGTAGAATAGCTTTAGCCAGTGGTTGATCTTTATCTTACATTCTAAAATATGCAATTAGCTCAACAATACAGACTATAACACTTAAAGCTCTGAACACAGGTATAAATAGAATCTGAACTTTGAGTCAGAAGCATAATTAAATGAACATGTTAAAACCCTGTAATAATGATTTTTTTCATAAATTGTAGCTAAGAGTATGTTTTTCAAGGGCTTGTATACTTAGGTATTTCTTCTTTGAATAGACATAAATTAATTTAGACTGAAAACTGTATTTTCCTAATCATCGGTCCCAGGATCAGTGTTCTTGCCTATATGTTACAAAGAAGATAAGTGCATAGTAATCACTTAATAATGTATGTGATCTGCATTCTTGCATAAATTACTGGTTTCATTTTTTAACACTGTGACAGCTACCAATACATGAATGAATGAAAGGAAGACTGATAGATATGAACTTACTGCAAAGTATGATAAAATATCTGCCTGTGAGCACAGCAAGCTGATTCTTTTACTTGTCCACAGGCATCATGCTGTCAGAGTGATGTATGAAAACACATGTCAGAGCTTGGTGTAAATATGTGGTGTTTATAAACCAAGATATAGATAAGTGGCCAAATAAATGTGCAGCAGATTCAGTCCTGGAGAAAGTTTGTTCACTTGTCCTTGAGGTGGATATAATGTCGCTATGAACAAACAGGTGACAAGTACATATGAAATCTGTATAGATGTCTTACTTGCCAATGCTTCAAAGCTGTATTCTTTTATCAAAGTACCAAGGTTATAAAAAGGGAGTCTCTGGAACAGAGCTCCTTCTTGGTTTCAAATGATTTTAGGATGTCAGCTCAACAACTTGATCATATTGCTTGCCTCGTAAAATGTTAAGACAGCTATCAGACTGTTTTTAATTTACTCTCTTGGCCTCCATCCACTTCAGGACTAGCAACATTCTGTCAGCACTATTTTCCTACTGAATGTCAATGAGATGTTCTTCAGTGATTTCTTGTTTTCAAGCCAATATTCCAATGAGCTACAAAATATGTGTTGATCGACATAGAAAAATACTCTCTCATGTCAGGTCAGAAAAAATATTTTAAATCACATAAATAATATACGTTTTCCCAAGTGGAGGAATATGCCAATACAAATTTGGTAACTGAATCAGTTAATATTTTAGATATATACAGTGTTGATACCAAGTCATTTTGTTAATTAAAATTCTCAACAGTATGACAGAAGTAGTTGTAAACATTGCGACCAAGTGACTACTTTCATTATTAATCATTTTATTTGTTTACATTTGAAATGGTATTCCATTTCCAGGTCTCCCCTCCATGAACTCCCATCCATCTTCCTCCTTTTTTGCCTCTAAGAAGGTGTTCCCCCGAAACATCCACCCACTCTCGACTCACCCTCTATATTGCCCTTCTCTGGAGCATCAGTTGTCCACAGGATCAAGCACCTTTTCTCCTACTGATGCCAGATGAGGCCATCCTCTGGTACATATGTAGCAGGAGCCAAGCTCAGGTCCAAGTGTATTTTTGGGTTCCTGGTTTAATCCCTGGGAGCTCTGAGAGGTCCAGTTAATTGATTCAGTTGTTCTTCCTATGAGGTTACAATTTCCTTCAGCTCCTTCAGTCTTTCCCCTAATTCTTCCATTGGGGTTCTGGGCTCAGTCCAGTGGTTGGCTGTAAGTATTTACATCTGAATTAGTCAGGTCCTGGCAGAGCCTCTCAGAGGACAGCCATACCAGACTCCAGTTTGCAACTACATCTTGGAAGCAGCAATAGTTTCAGGGCCAAATATGGAGCAGAGGCTAAAGAAAAGGCCATCCAGAGACCACCCCACTGTGCAAACCATTCTATCCACAGACAGAACATAGGGAGCCCAGTGAAGTAGCTAGAGAAAGGACTGAAGGAGCTGAAAGAGAAGAACAAAGTTATCAACCAGCCAAACTCACCACAGCTCCCAGGGACTAAAACGCCAACCAATAATTTTGCATGGAGAGACCCATGGCTCCATGTGCATATGCAGTAGAGGACAGCATTGTCTGGCATCAATAAGAGGAGAGACCTTTAGTCCAGTGAAGGCTCTGAGGTGCTAAAGAGGGAGAGGGTAGATGGGAGAGGGAGCACCTCCATAGAAGCAATGAGAGTGGGGGGGGGGAGAAGGAGGGATTGTATTGGGGAGAAAGGGGATGACATCTGAAATGTAAATATAGAAAATATCCACAAACTAAAAAATTACTTTTTGTACTTGGTTACTTGGTTGAAATTTTACATTGATTGT
The DNA here is from genome assembly GCF_963924665.1 of Micromys minutus. Lineage (NCBI taxonomy): Eukaryota > Metazoa > Chordata > Mammalia > Rodentia > Muridae > Micromys > Micromys minutus. Next base: position 36,191,389 of record NC_137955.1, on the reverse strand, counting down.
ACCCATAATCAACTTTAAAAACAATACTAATTATGAGAAACAGAATCATGTATCCTCTGACATTGGTCACCAACTCCAGAACTCATTATACACAGAAAAATGCCAAAGTGAAAACATACATGCAGATTTTGTTAGGCAATCTATTTCAGACATATTATAAATCAATCCTGTGCCTAGTAATGTATACTAAGTTATATACACACAGACATCATGAACAACATGAAATAATAGCCATATTTTGCATTCTGTTTATTTCAGTAATTCCCAGGTCAGATACCAAATAGAACTGGACTCTTCTTAGAATGACCAGCTTGCAAAAGGCAAGGCCCTGTTCTGCCTTTCCCTCCATTTGCTTGCCAGTACTTAGGTTTGTATTTTTAGAAGTGACTAATGAATCCTATGGAAGAGCCATTTCTGCCCAACACATTAATTGCAGCTATCATGCCCACTGAGCCATCAAAGATCACACCTCCGGCTGGGAGAAGACAATGGTGTCAGGTACTTGAGTGACATTTCCTCAGTCTAAGCCCCATAAAATCCCACCTGGACAGGCAGCTGCTGCAGGGCTCTGGCAGTTTGCCTGAACCTCTTCATTCCATGTGGCTGCCTTTTAACTTGAATATGAACTGTGGGATGATGTGCCCAATGTTCAGGGCAATGATGCAGAGAACTTGAATCTGAAACAGACAGGACTTCCCTCTTTCCAATTCTGGTGGCATGAGACACTGTATCTGAGATGTCGGTATTCCAAATGTGTTCATGATGAAATTGGATGCCGCCTTTCTTTGTGGAAAAGTCTGATCATATTATTTCAGAATCAGCTTTGTCTCTTTGGTGAGGGAACTCATGGTTAATTTGTGGCACCCAAATGATAGTGTCTAGATATATATGTCTATAGATAGATGTGATCCTGGCATCCTATGTAGTAATGAGAGAGCTAGGACCCTGGTTTCTGCTTTTACACAAACAAACCTATCAAATACAGTAGTTATAGGACATTTCTCACTGTTCGATCAGGTCTTGAACCCCAAGTCTATGTCCTGTGACTAACTGATAATATAAACTGAGCAGAATCAGGTACAAACATTTTTTTGATTTGCTTAGACTACAAATTCACTGTGGGATAATTCTGATTGGATTCATATTCGTTTTACCAAATGTTTTGGCAGTAGATTAAGGAATGGGGTACATGCATCGAGACTAATAATGTAGGTCAAATAGATAAAGGTGTATAAACCCGATAGCCCAACATAAGTATATAAGAAACCTCCACAACAAGTTTGAGACATTTCCAAATGTGGGGAAAAGCTAAAGCTGGATTAGTCATTTATAAAGGACTCTGAGAGTTTTGAACAACACCCTTCCAAGTCTCTAATGCACTTTTATTCTCAGGAGTGTCTTTTATTTTCGTAATAATTTGTGTCTATTGCTCTGGCAGCTGATATATTTAATGGCCACTGTAGTTATATGAAGATCCTAGAAAAGAGCCATATCTTCATCTAGCCCTCTGTAAGACTGATTAAATGATTAACACTTCGATGATGATTAAGAAGTTATAATGTTGCTGGCCCAATGCATAAACAAAATTCATGATGAGCTATTTTACTCCTTTTGGTTAGGCATTTATTTTGACCTCGGTTTCTGATCTAATATCCTCATAACTATCTGGTAATAATTTTTGAAAATATTAACTTAGCAAGCCTCTCCCAGTCTCCCACCTAACAAAGACATTAAAAAAAAATGCTGCTACAGAGCATCTTGAGCCTGTACCAGAGGTTACCCCATTTTGCTGTGAATGACCACTCTGACATTTGGACCAACAAATTTAAGTGTCTTAATTTAGTACTTTCTTCATGTTGCTTTAAAAATATCAATAAACTGTTACCACATGGGGACACAGTATTTGTGGTACTCTAACTCTCTATTTCTGGGTCATGGCTACTTATATTGGTATCCAACATGAACTCTCTTATGGCTTTTGAAAAGTATCTTCTATTAGCAGACTCTGGTTCAACAATTTGCTCTTGTATACAAGACCCTGGGGAACTCAGGGGTTGTTCTACATTAAATGGTCTACACATACAGCATAGTAATTTTATAGTGTTTTAAAAACTATTACATGTATTAGAAAATTGACAATGACAACTTTAATTTTACATTTACTAGCTCATTACACAGTAAAATATTTCATATAGGAAAGAGATGAAAAGCAATATGAAGAAGTAAGCCAAACTCTAGGCAGAATGAACATCATTGGCTTGGCCGCATCTCCATCTCAATGCATGTTGATATTCATCCATATAAAAAACATGGAATCTTTTCTTTTCTATAATACCAAATGCATAAAATTAACATTCAGTGACCATTGTTTTAATATATGGTATTTCAATAAATTTTAAAAATCGAAATAATATTTGTTTGTGGATAAGCATAACAAAAAGTACCACTGCCCTGCTGTGTGGCAGTCTCTGACAATACAAAAAGTTTCCATTACAAAGGAAAGCTTGTTAAGACATAGGGTGTTAATGAGAATGTCGAACAAAATGAATGTTCTAAGGAAGAAGCATTCCACCCTGTAGAGAATCTCATGTATATTAGGAAGTAAACAACTCAGACTATTGTCAGAATGTTTCTGAAACTACTGACTCAATGGTTCTTTGTTTTTCATTCAGATGTAATCGCTACCAATCTCTGAAAGACTGCTTCAGACAAGATGAACTGCCCAAAAAAGGCTTAGAAGAAGGAAATACCTAGAAAAGGATACTCTCCAAACTATTAATCTGCCTGCAAGGGAGAAAGTGTATTCTAGGTTTCCATCTTTTGTGAGGTATTACCTGTGCTTAAGACGAAATTGGTGATGCAGCCATTGATGATGAAGTTATGATTGCTCATAAAAGTAACATCTCACTTACATTCTCATAAATAACCCACTAAATCTCATTGAATTGCTTCACAAATTTGGAATTTAATTGTATACTTATTTAGGTGTCTAGTTACTTGCCTCCCTGGGATCATAGAAATTTATTACTGTTGCCCTGAGACAGTCACAGAGCATCCCTTCATTTTTACATGCTCTAAAATTTTATTTTGCACAAACCCAAACTCACGTTTAAAAGCAAACAGTTTAAGAAATATCAGTAACTATATACTCTGATATTGAAACTTAACAATTTCTTGAATAGTTATCAGTGACTGTAAGAATGTTAAGAGAAATGATTCTTAGCTGTTCAGCTAATCTTGCATTCTTACTTTAAAGAATATAAGCACAGCCTTACACTAATTTTAGTGATTTATAATAACCAGAAGAGTTCCCAGAAGTGGGCCTAAAATCACTCACTAGCTTGTAGTTACCTTCAGTAATGGATGTCTCTAGGTGGAACTTCCTTAATAGGCACACTCTGACTTATGTATAGCGATAGACCATGTTTATCACCCTTTGGCTGTGGTGAGTAATCTTAAAATGAATTAATATAACCGTGGATATTTTAACATGAAATAGAAAAGCAATGAAGCAATGTGACATATAAAGAAAAATTCTAAAAATAGTAGCATTTGTCAACTGCCACCAGAACATCATACTTAACTGCTTCAGCTAATGATGCTTGTGATGCTACTGGAGCTCTCCTTGTGTTAGTATAAAGAATCCCCATGTACTTACTGTCCTGCTTAGCTTTATGTTAACTTGATACAAGTTATAGACATTTGGGAGGAAGCACTCTCAATTGAGAAAATTCTGCCACAAGATCTGCCTATGTATAAGACATGGTGCATTTTCTAGTTTATTGATGTGGGTGGGCACAGCTCACAAGTAGATTGTGCTAGCAGTTGTCCAGTGATCTGGCATGTGATAAGAAAATACTCTAAGCAAGTCAGGAAGAACAAGGCATGCAAAAATATCATTCCAGAAGTATACAACAAACTCCTACAAAACAATAAGTGAAGTGAAAATTTCTTCATGAAAGATGGTACATAAATAAGCCACAAACTTATGACAATGACTCAGAGACACAAGACATCAAAGAAACACATCCAAGAATTATAGCATTCCAGATCTGCACTTCTATTGGAAGGCTAAAGTAAAAAGATGCTATGAAATATTAATGATTATGTGGAGCTCATGACTGAAGAAACTGTTTAGAATCCCAGTTAATATAACTACACCATCAGAAACTGTATCTACCAGTGTGCACAGAATATTTTGATTGCATTCATTTCCACTGTGGGTGTCACTCTTGTTGTCATGAGGTGGTTCTGCTAGGTATACACCCACAAAAATATTTTATGTATTCACAAAAATTCACATAAAGTCATAGAAACTTAATACCATTATAGTAGTAATAGTAAATATAGAATTAGTATTCTTGGTAGGACAATACTGGAAAATATCTCAAATACTGAGCAGAAGAAAAACAAATAGGATGCACTCAGAAAATAGAATGCCATTCTGTGAGGAAAGATGAGTTAGGTGATAAAGGAAAGGTCACCGTATGGGGTTCTGGAGTATGGTGGTTTGAATAATGCTCCCCATAGGGTCATATAGTTCAGTGTTTAGTCTTCAGTGGACGGAACTGTCTGGGAAGGATTTTTTAGGTATGAACTTGTTCGAGGAGATATGTTACTAGGGTAGACTTTGAGGTTTCAAATCCCACACCACTTCAAGCTCTTCTCTTTCTCCCTTCCCCTTTCCATCTTGCACTTGTTCCCCTCCCACTTCCTCTGTTACCCTGCCTCTGTGTGTGTGTGTGTGTGTGTGTGTGTGTGTGTGTATGTTTGTGCCTCCTAGTGTAAAAGATGTAAGCAGTCAGCTACTGCTCCATCACTATGTGTGTATGTCTGCCTAAGTGCTGCTTTGCACCACACTGTTAGAGTTATAGCTCAGTTTTGGAATTCTAAACTCTCAATAAAATAAGAAGGAAATAGAAGAAGAAGAAGAAGAAGAAGAAGAAGAAGAAGAAGAAGAAAGAAGAAGAAGAAGAAGAAGAAGAAGAAGAAGAAGAAGAAGAAGAAGAAGAAGAAGAAAGAGGAGGAGGAGGAGGAGCAGGAGGAGGAGGGAGGAAAAGGAGGAGAAGGAGGAGAAGGGAGGAGAAGGAGGAGAAGGAGGAGAAGGAGGAGAAGGAGGAGAAGGAGGAGAAGGAGGAGAAGGAGGAGAAGGAGAGGAGAAGGAAGAAGAAGGAGAAGAAGAAGAAGAAGAAGAAGAAGAAGAAGAAGAAGAAGAAGAAGAAGAAGAAGAAAGAAGAAGAAGAAGAAGAAGACAAAAAGCAGATAAACATGAAAAAAAAAAGAAGCCCTTTATAAATATCCTCTGTATCAGCTTCTGCTCCACAGTTTCAAATCTGTTTGAGTTTCTGCCCCTTTTTTGATGGATTTTGATGTTCACTTATAAGAGAAATCAGTACTCTCCTGTTCACATTGGTTTTGGTCATGATGTTTTAACACAGCAATAGTAACTCTACCTAAGATTTTATGTTTCCTGGCACTGATATTTATAGAACTTAGAGTTGAATTAAAGTTTATCATTCTAAGTAAGGGATTTGTGGTCAGGAATTATTCTGATCCAAAGAAACTGCTATGTTATTCAGTTACTATGAGTAAAACAAAGTTCAGGAAAGTTTTTTCCCTTGTAACAACCAACAACCAACACTGGCTGAGGAACAGGCAAAGTACTCCTAAAACAAAACGTAATCAACATTGAGAAAAACAATGCGCTTTAGAATTAGTAATAAAATAATTAGGTTTGACTCCTTCCTTTTCTATCATAAAGCATTTATATGTATTTTTTCTTGTCTAATTGCTATAGCTAAGACGTCTTTCTTATATTAGATACTCTCTGTATTTACAGTTATAATGTCATTCTGTACTCCCACCCTGATCCCATTTCCCCTCCCCCTCCACTTGTCTCCATGAAGGTGCATTTGCCCCTAATCACCCTCTCCACCTCAGTGCCTTGGCATTCCCCTACATTGGGAAAACATGCCCTCCATGGACCAAAGGAGTCTTCTCACATTGTTGCCAGACACTGCTGTCATCTGCTACTATATTACATGATAGTGGATAATATATACTGTCATAGGGAGAATGTTAAAAATATTCAAATATTCAAATTTCAAATAAGTTGACAGTTAATTATTTTAAAATATATCTAATCAAATAAGCAAAATATTTCTATAAAATGTTATAAGTTTAGAAAAGAACATCACAGAAGATAATAGACAGTAGATAGGTATTTAATACTCTTAAATTTGCAAAATTAATAGCCTGAAAATGGTTACTACTTAAATTAATTTAGAGACTTGATGCAATACCTATCAAAACTTCCATGACAGATTTCACAAATTTAGAAAAATTAAATAAAAGACTCCACACAGTACCACAATAGACCATGAATACCTTAAGCCCTAAGGAATAAAATAAATTGTTATTATTCTGATACCTGATCACAATTTATACTACAGAGCAATTACTATCAGCCTGTGCTTCATGATATTTTGGGCGGGTGGATAAAACTAAGTTTTACAATGGTTGCCTGATGCCATTGAAAAACACTGAAACTTATATTATGATATGTACCAAGTAGCAAAATTATGGTTTTGAAGTAACAAGTGTTAGCTTTGTGTGTTATCACAATATTATGAGGAACTGTATTAAAAGGTAATAGTATTAGTAGGATTGAGAACATAACATGTATACAAATAAAGAATTAATAATATTGTAAATCAGTCATTTCATTTGTTGTATTCTTTCTCATTTTGTTGTCCACACTGCTATTGAACTCTCATTAAGGCAGATCATTTTGTCTGCTATTTATATGTAAAGCATAACAAGGTAATGCCAGAATTTTCCCCTGAAAACTCTACTCTCCTCAGTGGAAAATTTAAGTTTTATATATATATATATATATATATATATATATATATATATATATATATATATATATATATATGTGTGTGTGTGTGTGTGTGTGTGTGTGTGTGTGTGTGTATGCATGTATGTATGTATATATATACACATACATACACACACAAACACACACACACACATATATAAATATATATATATATATAAAATCTTAGTGAGATTGTTTATTGCTTCCTGTGTGCATATGCTTTTGTGGCTGACCACTTTGAATTGGGCAACAGCAATCAGTTGAAGATTCATGGCTGGGAATAACTATTTCTCTCCCAGTCTTCCTTTGCTGCCTTAATTTCTTTGTCTACCTTAAGGTCCAGTGAGAATTCTGGTACCATACATCCTCTGACTTGTACTGTCACCTGCTTGACAATAATATTTAACAAAGCAGGATGAGAGATGCTCAGAAACAATGCGTTCTGTTGTTTACCACTGATGAAAATTTAAACAGTAAAGAGAACGTCACAATGGTAGTTGTTTTTCATATATGGTGTCCTTGCAACAGCATACACCATAATACTCACTTGCTAAAACAGGAACATTACGTTGATTTCCTAATGATACCAAATTTGCCCTAACAGCACAAAGGTTAATATATTATGTAATATGGTTGCAGAGTATGAATTTTAGTGTGAAAAGTATGTATACAATTACCATGCAGTGTATCCTAAAATAGTTCTATTCTCCTCTTTGTATTGAATACATATTTCCAGTGAGAAGAATGATTCCAAGTGACTATTATTTTTTTTTATAAACCAGAGTTTGCTAAGTATAAACTATATTCTGTCAATATGTGGTTAAAAGAATAGCAGCCTATACTTCCTGTAGCACATAAAATACATTACTCAGTCCTACAGTTGCCTGTTTAATACATGATTTAGTAATGGGGTTCTATGAGATCTTTCAGCTTCCTGTGAGTTGGATGGAATACAGGTACAGAGGACAGATTCCTAACCCTGAATTTATTAGGTCATTATGCGGAGACACCTACAGCAATGTAGTTGAAAGGACATAAAGGAGCTATGTGCACTACTGGCTTAATACCCATCAATGCTGGGGGACAATTTACCTGTAAAGGATGCATCTGAGCAGTCCTGAAGTGTGGAGAAGAAGCCACTACAGCAACAGCATTTAAATCAGCTAGAACTATCTTTAGATTCAAAAACAGCAGGTTATTCTTGGGCCACTTTGAGACATAAAATTGTTTAGAATTGTGTGACAAGAATTAATTTACAAACAGACATGTAGGGTAGGTAGACAGATAAAATGGCTATCCATGTTGATTTCTAGATACACACAGGAAACAAGATCAGTGAGGTCACAAAATTTTCTGTATTAGGAATGAAAGAGATCTGAGATCATTTAGTGGTAGTCCCAGACTACAACAACTTTTGATTTGTGCATTTAAATGGCGCAAAAATGATTTAGCAAATACAATTATATTTATTTCATATTCCTGGCCTAATTGAAAATATATATATTAATCTAACAGCAAAACTATTCTGAGTAAAATACTTATTTTTGGACATTTTTACAGAAAATTATGAGTCTCCTTAAGTAAGTGTTTGAATCAAATCAGAATGTCATTAAAATGTTGTCTGAAGTATGATTCCAGGAAAACATAATGTTCTTAGGTTGCCTAGTGTGCTTTTGCTAATTATTCTCCAATAAATAGACACAATTATTGTCACTATAAAACTAATAAAAATGTAAAGAAGTATTATTTTGTTTTCTAAAAACTCAGTGACATATTCAAAAGAGTTCTCTGGGGGAAAAGGTTAATTAGACAAAAATATCACCAAGTATTTATATGTACCCTTAACTTTACTTAGAAACTGGAATAAATCACATTATCTGGAAATGTGAGCTATTGTATGTATACATGGAAATAAACACTGGTCTCATTTTAAAAAGCTCCATTCGAATCTATACCATAAAACATTAAGAATGGCAATTATATATTCTTTTGGCTAGATACCTCATCTTCTGACTCTTTCTTGTTCTCTGGCTTCTCTTGCCTCTGCTGATGTGCACTGAACTGAGTGAACTCACAAATGATCTCAACTCCACTGCACTGCACTCAACTGCCTGACTCAACTCCACTGCACTGAATTAACCTGATGACCTAACAGAACTGACTGAAGAGAACTCTGAGATCTATGTGTGGCTCTCCAGAATGCTGGAATTAAAGGTGTCTACCACCACTCCTGGACCTAAGCTTTGCTTTACATGAAACTTGCTCTATACAAGGGTAGTCTTTAGCTCTGAGTTCTGCTTGTCTCTTTCTCCTGGGATTAAAGATGTACCTGTATTCCAGCAGGATCACATGGACCCAGAAGATCTTTGGAAGTGATTAGTAGCAAGAGCAGCCATGTTACTAGACTTAACTACCTCTATAGTATTTAAAATTAGATGGACATCCTATCGTAAATTATGTTCACATGAAGGTTGCTGGGCAGAGTAACTTAGTACTTAAGAAAATCCATTCCACAGTAGCTGTTATGTAAAGAAAGATAAAAGAAATAAAGTCATATAATAAAACTGAAAGTCTAAGTTTTTGACAGCTATTTTTAATGTCCTGTAGATACATAGATTATTGTGAAGTAAATATTTTTATATAAAACAGTAGACTTGTTATGTGGCTATGTAGATCACTCATGATGTGCATATTGACAGATATGAGAAGAGTAGATTCTAAATGACTGACAAGATGTTCTGCATAAGAAGAGAATGCAATCATAACTTATATATCATTTATTTTACCTGAAATACAAAATGATTGATTCTTTGAATATTGCCAGCTAATATATAGCATCTAAACTCTGCCACTGAAAGGTTAGTAAATAACCCTTGTCTTTTCTACTCCTCTTGATCTCTTGCTTTGAAGAGAAGGGAAACAAAATGAGGCATGTTTCTGCTCTGGGAATAAAAAATATGTAAGTGATATTCTGTAAAATATCTATCAATACATCAAATTATATTTAATATTTTGTTATTGGATAATTTATATCCTTGCACACAGTTTATTGTTTAAACAGGCAGAAACATTATGTCTGGATGCATAAAGAGAATTCAAGAAAACAAAGATCTTGTGAGTAATACCCAGCAACTGTGGAATTACACACCAGAATGAATCTCTTAATTTCAGTCTGTTGAGCTCCACTTGTTTTTGCTCTGTGAGCCTATCTTTCAGCCCTGTATTACTTTGTATGGGATTTATAGAAAAGTATCTAGATATTAGGTTTAAAATAGTTTAGTTTAATTATTATCTTCAGAAATTTACATAATTAATTTCACCTTAAATTTGAACCACTCTTGAGCCAGTTTAATGAATATTACATTGATTTTGTTTACTATAATTTATCAAAGTATTTCCCAAGTGGCCATTTACAAGTCTCCCTTAACCCTTCATAGTAACTGTAAACACCTGAAATATATAGAGTGTATATAATATTTATCATCAGACATGTAGTTTCAGTAAAATAAATGACACAGTTGATCTGTCATCATTTTTGCTGGGATCATGAGAACAGCAATAACAACACATGGGTATGTGCAAAGTATGAATTCAGCACATGTTCTTTATTTCTGTGGTGACTATCAATTCCCTATCCAATTTGTACAATCTAAATCTTCATAATTTCTTTCTATCTGGAAATACACTAAGTTGTGTAAGCTCTGCAATTTGTAAGTTAGACATCTACAATATTAGATACATTAACTTTGGTTCCTCCATAGATCAACAATAAAAGTATTAGTGCTACAATTGTTCTGCCTCCGTATTACTTAACCTTTCTGAAACATGATGCTACTTACATTTGACAATATATCATGTAGGGCTACCACTAGGAGGTCTTGAGATTAGTTGACAATAGATTTTAAACAGTTCCCTATAATATGAGAGGTATAACAGTTCTTATTTGACCATGAGAGCATCTTCTGTAGCCCCTGAATGCTATTTCTGCTTTTGCTTCTAAACTGTTGTTTCTAGAAATGCTTTCTTTATAACACCATTATATTCCCAATTTCTACCCAAGCTGTCACCAAGAACTTGTTCTTAATTATGCAAAGAAAATAATTTTACATACTTTTTAATTTCTAAGAAAGAAATAACAAGTTTACTCTCTTTCCTTTAAACCTTATTATATTGTAATTATAATTTCCCATATCAACTTAAGGACACATAATAGTCTTTTATTTGCTATATTTTTATATGTATGATAAGACATAGCAAAGAAAAGTGTTGCTGTGTTGTTCCGGAAATGCAAGACTGCTTTCATAGTAGGCTAATATTCTTTTATCGATATATAAAATGTTTTAGAAAATTTTTTGACTTAATTCATAAATCAATATTATACTGATATTCATTCATATAAAAGTTTTCTTCAATGAAGAAAGTATGATAGACTCAGCACAATAATTCTAATTCATTTTGTACTTGTTAAATCGTTGTAAACAACTTAGAATTTTCTACTCTAGGTTATCATTTTTTAATATTATATCATTCTTTTTTCAAAATAACCAACAATGCAAAAACCCATTGTCATAATATTTAATGTTGTATTATATGAAAGATTTATATAATATTATATAAAATATTAGTCAATCCTTTTAAAACAGTAAATACAGCCTAATAAAGAGAAATGCTTTCCAAGTACCCACCATCATAAGATTCACAAGCTTATTCTTCATAACAAAACTCTTGACAGCTCAAACTGTATTTTGTCTTCTCCATGATGTGTCTGTATGTTTCTGTCCTAATTGTATTGAATGTTAACACCGTCACAGAAATAAGTTTCAAATCTATCTAATTGTGTCTCCTTCTCCACAAAAGACAGAGTTTTCTGTATTGTCTACATCATTCCTCTTAGTAACCTGTCTCACATACTGACTTCACTCCCTCTGAGCATGTAGACTTGAAGGCTGCCTCTCTTGTTTCATATCTGCCTTAAGTAATATCCATTTCCTCTGCTGGAATCTCTTTCTTATATCTATCCTACATAGGGCGACAATGTCTGAAATGGTTTTTCGCTCTCCAATGTACATAATACTTTTTTGCATGCACACAGACACACATCATAAACACAGTCAGTCACACACAAATGCAGACACACACACACACACACACACACACAGGTATACTCACACACATCACACACACAAATATACAGAAAAATACATCTCACATACACACACATACACACTTAAACATCAGTCAGATATACTCACACACACATTACACACACATCACACAAAAACACTCACAGAGGGAGAGAAAAAGAGGGAAAGAAAGAGGGTAAAAGAGAGAGACAGAGAGAAACAGAGAGTGAGACAGAGAGAGAGAGAGAATGAGTGAGCAAGCTTTCATCAGGAGCTCTGATCTCAGGAAAACCCAAATGGTATTTTTATGTAAGTAAAACTTATCTAAACGTTTAATAAACAGTCAAAACCAACCAAATATCTGCCCTAGATATTTATTTTCCAGTAGAATCCTATGTTTTACCCTCTAGCTATCTCATCTAAATCACTTTCTTCTCCCTTCTTCCTCTTCCTCTCCCCATTCCCCACCCTATCCTCACCTGTCCCTCCCATATCCCTGTCCCTGTCCCTATTCCTGTCCTTGTCTCTGACTCTCACCCCTTTTTCAGAGTAAACCAGAGGTGTCATTCTTAGATGCTTGATTTTCTTATATTAATGTCAAAGATTTTACAACTCACCCTTGATTCTAACTTTAAAGCATATCCCAAATTTGCAACCCAATACCTTTGTTGATACAACTTAAAGGATGTAATTTTATTCACAATAAAATTTAACAGTGTCTCTGATATTACTCATGGCATTCCTGCTCTTATCCACTGACTTTCATTTTATGTACAGAACAATCATTTATTGCTTTAATCCAATAATAGCATAGTCCAGCTTAAAACCTTTACTTCTTTTTCCTTTCAATGAAATTAGTATCCTGTTGTTCTCTGTGGAAAGCAAATCTCAGCAGGTATAGACTTCAGGCTTTTCCACTCTCCATCAAAGGCCCTGTACATTTTCCCTTCGTTATATTATCAACAGGGAGTTTTCTTTAATCCCCAATATCTAGATTTTTTTATAGTCTATACATATACTTAGGAAATGAATGGAAGGTCTTAATTTAGCTGTGTCTTTCCTTTACTTTCCTTTGTCTCTTGGGACCAGTTGTTTCATATTTTACACTATAATCTGAAAGTGATGAACACTGGCTTAAATATCAATGTGAGAATAAGATTATGATATATTAAGACCTGTAAGGATTGGTACTGTTTTGGTAACCTTTGATAGACTTACATGTCATTCATAATACTAATATTCTAATCATACTGACCTAATAAATCATATGGGGAAAATCACCAATTTGCCAAGCAAAGCATATAAATGCTTAACATATCTAAATATAAATCTTAGACATTTGCAAATATATATTCAGTGACTAAAACAATGATAGGTAATGATTTTGCCCATATAAACTTATTATTTTAATAAAATATTGGTTATACAGCACATTGCAAAATAATTTGAGGTGAGAGACTCAACATTTTGAAGGCATGACAGTATCATATTTACAGTTCTAAGAATAAAATCATTTTTTTTCCTTGAGCTTGTTTTGAGAAAGTGAAAATTCCAGGATAGATTACAGAGCAGCATCTTGAATTTAATAGAGATGCTCTGAATTCTGATAGAGTGCCTTAATAAATAACATCAAATTTGCATTTTAATTAGGGATAGTATATAATATAAATATAAGTTTATAAAATGTTACTGATGTATCCCAAGGGGTATTTCTTTTACTTTTACATACCTATAAAGAACTTTTAACATTCATTAATAAATAATATAACACTAGATGATAAGTTGTGCAAATGATTGAAATCAAAATTCATAAGAAAATATAACTAGTGAATAAGAGTATAAAATATGTCTCATGTCGTATTGCATTTTGCAACACTCAGACCAAGTTTGGAAAAGTAGAATAAAGTGGACTTTCTCACTCACTGCTGATAGGAATGAACAATGTAGATCTCCCATAGTACACATTTCCAGTTAGCTAAAAATCTCAAAAATCTCTTTCCATAGTTTTCAGAAATCATAGCCAAATGATTAAAATCACAACTCATGGCCTAACAGAGAGTTACATAGATATTTATAGCACATATATATTTTTTTCCAAATTACATAAAAAAGGCCCATAAGTTCTTCAATAGAGAAACAGGTAAGTAGACTGTGCTGTATGTAAAAACGAGTACATTTTCCATCTGTAAAGCAGAAAGGAACTATGAAACATTGAAAGGCATAGAGAAAACTTAAATGCACGTCACAATGTAAAAGAAACAAACTTGTTTACAATATGCAATCTAATTGTAAATATGGAACATCATGAGATTGGTAAAATGATGGAGACTTTCCAAATATCAGTAGAATATATAAGGTTTTGAGTATGCATTGAGATACTATGAATAATGTGGCAATGTTGTATACCAAACATTCAGGTTTCCATGCCTATAGAATACAAAGTGCTTTGAGCAAACCATAGTACAACAAATGTACTTCAAGAGAGTCATTTTCAATGATGGTACATAGCCTATTATAAGCATTCTCTTTGATGTAGAGATATCTCAGGAAGTGGCAAAATACTTGTTTTGCAAGTATTGGGCCCTATGCTTAAAGAAAAGTAGCAAGCACAATAAAGTTCCACTGCAGTAAGAAGTGCACATGGTGGGTGAGATCACACATTCAGGGTGAATGGTCAGAATAAGTGGTATAGTAATAAACGTGTGATAAAACTCTACCATGGCTGATCATTATGCTTTAAAAGTTTAAACCATTCCAGAAAGAAAATCTTATTCTGTAATGGGAATATATAGAATACTGTGAATATAATAATTCTTTTCCAAAAAGATGACAGAGTAAAGGTTGTTTCAGTGCCTGAAGCTAGTAGACAGTAGACATCCCAATCAATGAAGCACAGCATAATGCTGAACAACCTTCTGTAGGAAACATTGCTTCCTAACAGACTATATAAAACTGTGCAATGATATTGGCTAGCCTAGAGTGACTTGTCATCACTGCAGATTCCATTTAATTGACATAGATATTACCTTGTTTATCTTATGTGCCATTGCTGCGACATGAGCCATATACCATAGTAAAGAAATTAAAGCAAATCAAACAAGAACACTTAAAGGTCTATTTATACAGAGTTAATTATTGTGATCTAGCTATTATTACTTAAGGACACTAAAATTTGCAATGGATTTGCATTATTTAATAAAAGCAAAAAAAAATCTATTTTCTTAAACTAGGATATATTTAATTTATATTTATCCTAAAAGTATCATATATTGGTAATATATTGTATAATCTAGCACAGTTATGTTAAGTAAAGCAATAACATAAAACAGTCTCATTCTTCTTACCCATTGAAATTGGAATTTCCCCTTTCATAATAATGATTTAATTTACACTTATCTTTATCTTGTCTGTTTTGTCTTAGAGGAGACTGAGAAATGAAGAAGTAGGAATAGAAATGGAAGCATGTGTGTGAGAGAAAGCAGGGCAGAGATGTAGAATGGGGCCTGTTTATGCAGAAAGGGAGCACATAAAAAAGGAGATCAGGAGGTGCATCATGTACCTGCATGTGCACTAAGGAAAATGCCATTATTAACACTATTATCCTTTAAGGTAACTTAAAATAAGCTAAACACTTGCATAATGATTAGCTTAATGCTGAAAGCAGTACTATGTTTAATATTCTCATTCATAAATCATAATAGCAATGACAATATGGGACAGAAATAGATATGACCTCACAATCTTGAGGATATGTAAGAGGAACTTGGGTAGACAGAAGGTTTGGTCACCTAAAGGAAAGAAAGGAACTGATATACACTGTAGATAAAGGCGAACCTAGAGCCTTTGTGGCTATAAAGATGAGGGTGTAACATAATCAAAGTCATAAAGTCAGATGTTCAGCTAACTTAGAGACAGTGTTAAGAGGGAAAGGTCTGTGCTAGTTTATGGCTGTTTGAATAACAATGGCCTCTGTTGTTGCATAGGTTTGAATGCTTAGTTCCAATATAGACTGTTTGGGAAGGACTGGGACTGCCTCAGGAAATGCTCTGATTGCGGGTGGGCTTTGAGTTTCTGTAAGGCTAAAGACATCGTCAAGAAAACAAAACGGCAACCAACAGAATGGGAAAAGATCTTTACCAACACCACATCAGATAGAGGCCTAATATCCAAGGTGTACAAGGAACTCAAAAAGCTAGACACCAGAGAATCAAATAACCCTATTAAAAAATGGGGTACAGAGCTAAACAAAACGTTTTCAGTTGAGGAACACCGAATGGCCGAGAAACACCTGAGGAAGTGCTCAACATCCTTAGCAATCAGGGAAATGCAAATCAAAACAACCCTGAGATTTCACCTCACACCAGTCAGATTGGCCAAGATCCAAAACTCAGATGACAGTAGATGCTGGCGAGGCAGCGGAGAAAGAGGAACACTTCTCCACTGTTGGTGGGGTTGCAAGCTAATACAACCACTCTGGAAATCTGTCTGGCGATACCTCAGAAAATTGGATATAGTACTACCTGAAGACCCAGCTATTCCACTTCTGGGCATATACCCCAGAGACACTTTAATACACAACAAAGATATATGCACCACAATGTTCATAGCGGCTCTATTTATAATAGCCAGAAGCTGGAAGGAACCCAGATGTCCTTCAGAAGATGAATGGATACAAAAATTGTGGTACATATACACAATGGAATACTACTCAGCCACCAGAAACAATGACTTAACCAAATTCTTAAGAAAATGGCTGCATCTAGAGAAGATCATCCTGAGTGAGATAACCCAGTCACAAAAGAACAGACATAATATGCAGTCACTGATAGTGGGATGCTAACCCCAGAGGCTTGCACTCCCCCAGAAACAACTCACAGACTGTATGAAGTCCAGAAATAAAGAAAACAAAAAAATATACTTATATTCACAAAACAAGAAGACTTTGACTATTTCCATGTTGCGTTTTGTTTTGCATGTACTTTACGCTTATTGTAACTATTAGGTTTTCAATGCATACTGTCAAGCCCTTGAAAAAAATCAAGTACTGACTAAAAAAATATATTCACATGGTTTTATGTAAAAATTATCTTAATGTCTGAAAAAACAGTACTGACAAAAATGTATAATTTTAAGCAAAAAATATTTAAAATCTGTACATTTATCTTTGTTTTGTAAAATAAAGTCGTTTAAAAAAAACAAAAAAAAAAAAAAAAAAAAAAACAAAATAAAAGGCCAAGCTAGGTCCAGTGCCTCTCTCTGATTGCTGCCTGCAGAAAAAGCTCTGGAGGCTCTCAGCTGCTGTTCTTTTTCTTTCTCTCTTTTTCCTGTTTCTGTGAGAAAATAGGCTGAAGAAAGCAACTTAAGACAGGATTTGTCTTTCAATTCCAGATTGAACTGAAATTATATTGTTGCATAGGCACAGAACTTAAGGCAGCAGGAAGTTGAAATGGCTGTTTGCATCATATCCACAATCAAAGGAGAGAGAGAGAGAGAGAGAGAGAGAGAGAGAGAGAGAGAGAGAGAGACAGAGAGAGAGAGAGAGAGAGAGAGAGAGAGAGAGAGAGAGAGAGAGAGAGAGAGAGAGAGAACAGCTAATAAATATGTGCATGCTATTGTTCAGCATCCCCCACGCCTGCATTGTACAGCCCATGAAATGGTGCTGGGCACTCAATTAATTAATTCACTTGAGAGCATCTCTAGAAGGTACAATTCACATGTCCACAGAACCTGTTCCTCATGAAGCTCCCATCTCAGGGTATTTCAGATTATGTCATGTTAACAACTTAAAACAAGGGCTGGAGGGATGATGGCTCAGTGGTTAGGAACACTGGCTGCTCTTCCAGAGGTCCTGAGTCCAATTACTAATAACCACATGGTGGCTCACAACCATCTATAATGGGATCTGATGCCTTCTTGTGTGTCTGAAGACAGCTAAAGTGTGCAGATATGCATTAAATAAAAAAAAATCTTAAAACAAACTTTAAAACAAGTTAATCCACTTGGCTTACTAGGGTGGGGCACCTTTCTTTTGTAATTTTCTAGGAATCTGCTATTTTTTTAATTACATACTACTCTGTATTTACATTTGAGATCTTATCCCTTCCCCGCTTCTAGTTCCCATCCCTCCCCCTCCACTTGTCTTGAAGAAGGTGCACTCCTTCCTAATCACCCTCTCCACCCCATTTCCTTGACATTCTCCTACATTGGGAAAATGGAAAAACATGCCCTTTCATTGTGAAAGGCCTCTTCTCACATTGATGCCAGACACTGCTATCTTCAGCTACATATGCAACTGGATTAATAGGTCTCTCAATGTGTGCTTAATGGTTGGTATTTTTGTTCATGGGAGTTTTGGAGGGTTTGGTTGGTTGATAATGCTTTTCCCATGAGGCTGGAACCCCTTTTAGCTCCTTTAGTCCTTTCTTTAGCTCCATCATTGGGGTCCCTATGTTCAATCTGATGTTTAGCTGCAAGCATGCTCAGCTGCATCTGTGTGACTCTGATAGAGCTCCTGGGGATGCATCTCTAGCTGTTTCCTGCCAGTAAGTACTTCTTGGCATCAGCAATACTGTTTGGATTTGGTGGCTGCATATGTGGTGGTTCCCTGGGTAGCTGGCCTCTGAATGATCTTTCCTTCAATCCCTGTTCCTCTATTTGACCTTGTATTTCCACCTGTGAGTGTTTTGTTCTTTCTTCTAAGAAGGACTGAAGCATCCCCATTTGGCCTTTCTTCTTTTTGAGCTTCATCAGCTGCTGTTCTAGCAACATGTCTGTTTGCTGGTTGACATAATGACTGGGGAAGAGGTAGTGAGGATGAGAAAAAGGAGATCGAGGGGTCGGGGTCTCTGTCTTTTATTTGGGCTGTTGCCAACCACAGCTGTAAGTATGATCATAGAACAGCCTGGCCTTTCGCTCTTCTGATGACAAGAGCCTAGTTATGCCAAACAAATGACAAAGTGGGTCCATGCTTTGTCAAGAAAGGAAGAACTCCTTAAAAGGGTACTTAAAGTATAATTCATACTTAAAGTATGATTGTGGGCAGCCTTTTTCTCCTTAGGTTTTCCTAACATAAGAAAATCTCTGATGTGACAATATGCTTTTTACATCCTAAATTCATATTGGTATATCCATTCCTATTCTCAGGGAAACCGAGACCACACAGTGAATAAAGACATAAGGAAACAGGTAAAAAGTGACAAAGGATCTCTAGGCAAAGTGCCGAGAGTTGGTGAGTATGAGCATAAAGTGAGATGTCCTTTTGGCATTATTATTATTGAAGTATTTACTTGGTATTAGTGTTTGGCTCCCGTATATGTCTTGTTCCACTTGCATCCACAGTACATGCAGAGGTCCCGAGAAATATAATTGTAGATGCTTGTGAGCTATCATATTGATGCTGAGAACAGAGTCTGCATCATGTCTAAAAACACAAATGCTCACAACTGCTAAGCCATTATGCTAGCCCTCTTTATCAACTTCCCCACCAGAGCTCACAGGACATGGAAAGAAAGAAGATAGGAAGATGAGATCTAGAGGAAAAGGAGGAACACTGTGAAATGATGTTTTTTTGATATGGCATGGACATGTTCTGCATAAACTCACACTCTCTGTGGTTGCCTGTACAAAGTCAAACCAGCTACAACCCCCAGCATGGGTGACAGAGGAGCTAACCTGGCTATCCTCCTAAAATCCATCTCTAGGCAATGATTACAGAAGGAGGAAGTGATAAATTTTTGGTCTGGAAGTTTGACCACTGATAGGTTATCTATATACAATATGTGGTAGCTTGCAAGAATGGACAATAATATAACTTAATGGGTATTTACTTTATTAAAAGTAGAGGATATGTAAATGGAAAAGCAATACATTCCAGATAGATCATGGGGCAAATGGGGAGTATAAATAAGGACTGGATAATGTCATATTTCATTGTATATGCATTTGAAAGTTTCAAAGAATGAATGAAAATTGTATTGTAGTGCTCACTTAAGAACAATGAACACTTTAAATATCTCAGTGAATATTGAAACTATGGATAGCATTAAGCCCTATATCCACTATGTATTTAGATTCAACAGATGACAAGGACCATATACCTTAGATACAGTAAGATAACTTTAAAAAAGGTTCATTATTTAAAAGAAAACTGTAACACAATTGCACAAAAGGCAAGAAAGGTAAAAACCTGACAACAGTCACAGAAATAACTGAGGATATAAAGGAAATTTATTTTTTTTTTAGTATAATTAAATAAAGAACTGGAAAAACAAAAGGATACAATGAAGATGGGAAAGACTAGAAGGAAACTGACTGATCTGCAGGTCTACCTAGGGCTGAAGTTCCTAATAAATGTAGAAAGTGATGGATGTTACATACACCATGTTCTGTATCATGCGAAAGTACTGGAGAGATTGTCCAATAATTAGGAACTGTATTTACTGAAGGTATTTAGCGAATGAATTACAGGAAAGGAGAAGTCACCAAGCTTGCTCATTTGGCTTATCCAGTATCTTTTCATCACCCAAGTTCTTTACCTCACCCCCAGGACCTTGGAAAGTCCTATGTCCACAAATATTAGGAAGACAGCTTCAGATTTGTTGTTCAAATAAAAACAAATAGCTTATTCTACTTCTGGTAGTGAAACTGGCAGATTAGAAACTTTACCACAGGGAGCAACAGAAAGGTCAGAGAAGCCACTGGCTAAATGTTACAGTGATCTCAATAAAATAGAAATAAAATAAAAAAATAAAAGAGAAAAATCTTAACTTTCATATATTTTTATTCACGAAAACTATCAAAAGGCAAATCAAAACAAAGACAGTTTTCAGATTATCATTCCAAAAAAAATGTTTCAATGTCATAAGAGCCAACACTCAGAAAGCAAAAGCATTTGCTGATTTTTGGTTCCAATTTGCTTTAAATTCTTTATTATAGACCAAAAGATAAATTTCAATGTTTGGCTTCTCAGCACTTGTGCAAATGTTAACCATATAAAAAGTTAAGACAGCTGTGCCAGCAGCCATAGAGGAGCATCTCAACCAAGAACAAAGGAACCTTTTGTCACCAGTATTTTATTTTATGTTTCTGTTAAGTGTTTCTCATTAAACATAAAGGGCTTAGATTGCACAACAACTCCAGGTTGGAAGCAGAGCAGTTTGAATAGTTTTGAATATGGCATTGCAGAAGGATGCAATTCCCAAAGTTCTTTTAAGTTTTGATGAAATAAATAAATTTAAAAATATACATATTTTGTTCTCCCAAGTTGTTCATTTTAGTGCTCTGTCTTTAAAAGGCACCACATGAGATTTAATTCAGAAAGCTTCTCAGCTGGAAACAGGGATTTCTTGTGCTCCACAGACACTGTCTTTAAAGACTTCCATTCTGTGACTTATGTGTAAAAGATGTTTGTGCCAGTAAAGTCAGTAAGAGGATCTCACTCGTATGATTGGGTTATAAAATAATTCTCTGTACTCCTTTAATCTAAACAAAAATTTATAAACAAAAAAGTACTGTCAGATATTACCTGTCAATTTTTAAATATTCTCTGTGTCTCATTAAACACACAAATTCCTCCCAAGAATCGTGTACAAATAATGACAATGTGAACAGAATGAGATGTGTGTGAAAGGTCATCGGAGGGTGTTTACTCTATAAGTGTCTTGCGAAACCTTTGATTGAAGCAGCTTGTATAAATTCTTGGAACGGTTAAGAGTCAGAAAATTACTTTCTTTAGTCTTAAGCCAGCAAGGTGAATAGCGTGCTTGCCAGAGCAGAATGCTATTTTGTGCATAACTAATAGTTTTCAACAAGGTACACAGAAGGTGAGGCTACTTGATATTCTGCTGCAGCAGAGAGCTGAATGAGGCTAACACTACATTTTCCTGTGACACATCACAAGGTGTGCTTTCTCTGCAGTTAAAATAATAAATATAATACCACGCTCATGGTATTCAACTTTAACTTCTATGAAGTTTTGCTTGAGAAATGAAACCATAGGGAACTGTCACTTTCCCATATTTTGTATGATACTTCAGGGTTTCATTGTGACTTTAGCAACTGATCACACATTTACAAGTGAGTGGAGCTGTATATGACACGTGGCATTCAGTCAGGAAAACAGTGTAGGACTACTCATATGCATGTAGATTACATTGCTGTTATTACAGAATCTCATCTTCTATTCATTAGGAAAATGATGATAGTTCACTATAATAAATAATATTATTTATTATATTATAACAAATGAAAACATATACATTCAAATATATATGTATATAAGCACACATGCATATGTTTGTGTGTGTGTATGTGTGTGTATGTATGTATGATTAAAATAGCTAGATGTCTAAAGCTAATGAAAATAAAATGAAACATGGAGATATTTTTCCTACCTCAGAGGCTTGAAACTATTTCTTTATTTTACATTTTTTTAGTTAGGTGTGAAATTTCCATTTGAAAACAGCTTTCACAATACCAAGGTTATCAAATACATTCAATCAAAATTTTGCGTTCAGCTTTGAGCAAATAAGTCATATAAGAACAAGGGAAAAAGGGTTTTGTGAAGGCAACTGAAATCCACAGGGACTTAATAGAATCTGAAGGTCTGCCTGTCCAAATTGCACAGAGAACACACAATTTCAAGTTTCGGTGTTTCAAGTAGTTCATAACGATTGCATCTAGATGACCTCTTCAAAGGAAGAACTGTGTCTTCATCATCTCTTAACTCTAAAAAGCAAACATGAGCAAGAAACATTTTTTCCTTTCCCCCCTTTATGCTCTTCATTTCTTCTACCTCTTTTGTTTGCTTGTTTTGCTTTTTTTTTCTTTCCATTTCTTGTATCCTGTAAGGGACTTGAATTTGTTGTATTGCTAGAAATGACCTTGAATTTCTGACTTTTCTTTGTTCATTAATCAAATGCTGGATTACATAGGTAAGGTGCTATGCAATGCATACTATGAAACATTTAAGTGTAGACATAATTTGATAAATGAGAAAAAATAATGAATGGTTACTAAAGAGAATAATGGGAAAGCAGTGTTCAAGGGATAGGATATATAATCTATAAACAAGATTTTATCAGTATAACACTACTGTGCATGAAAATGACAAAAATTTGTTGTAAAAGTAATATCCACTTATTCAGGTAAGTGCAAATACCAAATAGAATATATGTCATAAATTCTTTTTTATTAATTAATCAATTTTTTAATATAAAGTCCATATCTTTTTTATTAATATATTTATTTTATAAAATATTATTACAGCTCACAAAATTTGTTGTATAAAATATATAATGAATACATAATTTTTTTTCTTCTTTCTTTTTCCTTTTTTTTTCTAAGAATGACTGAGGTTTCCATATTTTGGCCCTTCTTCTTTTTGAGCTTCATAACATCTGTGAGTTGTTTCTTCGGTATTCAGAGCTTTCTAGGGCTAATATCCAATTATGAGTGATTTCATATTACCTGTGTTACTTTGTGAATGTGTTACCTCACTCAGGATGTTATTCTCTAGTTCCATCCATTTGCCTAGGAATTTCATAAAGCATTATTTCTAATAGCTGAGTAGTACTCCATTGCGTAAATATACCACAATTTCTGTAGTCATTCATCTACTGAAGGAGATCTTGGTTCTTTAAAGCTTCTGGCTATTATAAATAGAGCTGCTATGAACATTGTGGTGCATGTGTCTTTGTTGTATGTTGGAGTAAATGCCCAGAAGTAGAATAACTGGGTCTTCAGGTAGTATTATGTCCAATTTTCTGAGGAACCGCCAGACTGGTTTCCAGAGTGGTTGTACCAGCTTACAACCCCACCAACAGTAGAGAAGTGTTCCTCTTTCTCCACATCCTTGCCAGCATCTGCTGTCACCTGAGTTTTTGAACCTAAACATTCTCACTGTTGTAAGTTGTAATCTCAGGGTTGTTTTGATTTGCATCTCCCTTTCTTATATGACAAGACAACATATGTCTTTGTCCCTAAAACTAATCATTAAGATATGTAAGTATTTGAAAATTGAAAAGAAAAGAAAAACTAGAATTGAACTAGATTTTTTTAACTCCAGAATTTGAAAAGGTGACCATTTAAACATTAAAAATAATAGTTAAATGAAATGAAGTGTTAAGATCGAACAATCAAGGAAGGAAGTATTTCTACATTCTACTTACTCAACTAAGGGAGCCATTTCTTCATCCTTCCTCTTTAAAAAATTGGATAAAACTGTATGTCTGAGATGCTACCAAGGGAACTCAT
This sequence comes from Micromys minutus, assembly GCF_963924665.1. Lineage (NCBI taxonomy): Eukaryota > Metazoa > Chordata > Mammalia > Rodentia > Muridae > Micromys > Micromys minutus. The sequence continues at coordinate 36,167,131 of NC_137955.1, read as the reverse complement.
TCAAGTGCTTGAGGAATATTGGGACATTATATACATACATACATACATATATATATACATGTATGTATGTATGTATATAATATACATATATATATATGGACATATAATTGGTTTTACATTTTATTAATATTTGATACTAAGAAAAAATCAGGGAATGAACATACCTCCCAAAACAAACTAGAAATTCATTCTTCACAAAAGTGCCAGGTGAATGATTCCTCCTCATGACTTAAATACAATTTAAAGCATCATTATATTTTTCCCTAGAGCTTTTGATCATAATTTTTGCATGTACATTTTTATATTTTAATTCATTTCCCCTGAGGTTCAAATTCCCTTTCAGTTGATAACAAGGATGTCAAAACTTTACAACAGACTCATTTTAAAGAAAGGCTTAGTATATTCAGTTTTTGAAAGGTTAGGCTAACATAAATTCCATTCGAGAATTAATAAAAAGAGAAAAATCTTTTAACCTAAATATTATAATGGTTAAAACTCATAAAATTCTTCCCACCTCACTTCGTAACAAGCATTTTACAGAAGTCAGACCATTATTGAACTACATTGGTTGGTTTTGAAAAGATTTTCTAGACAAACCCATACATAGGTCTCAGTGTTGCTAGTATTTATATCAGAGGCTCAGCAAGTGGGACATCTGCTTTATAGGCAGAGATCTGTCAGCAGCCACTAGTCAATTTTATGCCACCCTTAAGAATTCTCATATAGCTTTGGAAATATAATGCTTTATATTTTTTATTCTAAGAAATGAATATGAACCACAAATTGTAGTATTTATTTGTCCTTAATATAAATTATCCTTCTCCACAGCCAATTGTTCTGATGTATAGGAATCTTTAAGTTTGTAACATTCAGATTTGAATGTGTGTTAACAAGCAAAGTGATTCACAAAATGGCTTTAGTCATCCTTAATGCTTGAGGTGGTCTTCCAAAAGCTCTCAGATTTCCTGGGAGACTTTAGAAAATTCTTGAATGTGGAGTTCAGTTTTTAAGTTAACAGACATTTGAAAATTAGAGCCACATTAATTTAAATATTGATGGAACAATATTTAAGTGCAAACCATTGATTAAATTGAGAACATAACAAATATTGAAAAGTTAAACAAAGTAAAGAAATAGAGAAAATGTTAAGACAACTATATTGAGAATTATATTTTGGTTATGAACATTCAAGTCTTTGCTTGTGGTAAAAGTCTGCAATTCTACATGAAGACTCTATTGAATTCTGCATGTTTCCAGTATTTATACAGCTTCCTTAAGCTTTTTTATGAACAATATTTGTAAGCAAATGAGTCTAAAGCTCTCTTCTGTTCCTTAAATCTACAATACAGACTTCACTGTGCCTGATCCTTTCAGTAACAATGCCCGAGGCACTGATTTTTTTTTTTTTCTCCCCAGTAGGGAAAATCAAGATTACTCAGAAAAATAACCCTCAATAATATCTAGCCATCATGACTCTTGTTGAAAGTAATTGGACATACTTTGGTATTATTCGGTAATACGTTAAAAAGCAATCAATACTTTAAGCAATCAGCTATTTTGCAAATATGTTTTGTTCCCCAGATAAAGCATATCATTGTGACATTAATTTTTCTTAAGTCTCCAGTAATAAGAACTATAATATATACTATATACCTTCCAACTTTCTCTTCCTGGTCAGGACTACCTGCTTTTTCCATATGTCACACATTTTACATCAGTTCTTATTGTTGGTCTTTCCTTGTATGACAGCTTATAAAACATTTCATGTGTACCCCAACGCATTTAATGAATCCGGTGTTTTTCAATTTTCTGAGGTGAATATTTTGCATATGTTTTAGATTTTAATACAACTCATAGTAATTTTGTAAACAATGTTGCTTCACAATACCAATAATTCCTCTGTTTATCACTATGAACACTGTTTAACCTGAGGACGACGATGTAATTCACTTGTAATTTGTTTTAACCCGAAACTAATAGTTTTCTGCTTTCTCCTGCTGTGTGATATAGTGTAATGTAGAAGTGTGTGACCTATGGGTTTGTAGTCATCCCTACTGCTAAGGTATGTGAATGCTCCTTGGGGAAAGGAGATACAGGGATGATATTCCTTCATCTCTGCCTCAGGGGATGCCAAACCCAAAAGCAGCCTAGGATGCGGACCCCAGCCTCAGGCAGCGTCTCTTTGTGAGAAATGGTACGTGTTGTTGTTTTCATACTCCTGGGCTCCTAGACTCTGCTGAGAAAGGGGCTAGGGGGTAGGGCGTGGAAGAATCAAGAACTGGCTCCAAGAACCTATGGTGAACTAGGGGTTGGTGGGAATCTGGCTTAGCTCAGGGTTAATGCCAGGACTGTGGAGGCTGCTTCTGCAGAGAAACAGACACAGCTCTTTATGAGGAAGGCGTCTGCCTAAGTCGATACTTGAGGAAGGAGACAGTCCTTGCATCTCCAAACTGGTAGAAAAGTTGATACATAGGTCTTAATCAGGGAAAACCAGAGATTCAAGAAATGCTTTTTTCAGAAAGGAACATCCAGAAAGCAAAGAGTGGCCCATCTAGATAGCTCCTTAGCATGGAGAACTCAAGGATGTATGTTAGGTTACCAGCTGTCGTGGTCCTCTTAGTGGAGTATCCTGGTAATGTGCTCCAGGACACAAACCTGTTCAGGAGGTGATTCAAACCCCTAGCATTCTCAAGTGTGAGAATTAGCAGGGTTCCTGAGTCTTCTCGACCTTACAGTTTTTCTCTGATGACACAGTTCCACTTGCTCTAGAGTGACCTAAATTTCACTCTGAGTAGTTCTGAACTTGTGGATATCTTTTTCGTTAGCGCTAGGATTTTAGGCATGTACAAGATGTCTGATTCATATTTATAGATTTTCTATTTTCGCTATTTTGCTGCTGCCAATGTATTCTCTTCCATCCCCTTTGCTTTTCTTTCTTATTCTCATTATATTTTTAACTTGCTAAAAAGTCAACTGGTCAATTTTTGGATGCTTTACATAAGTACTAGAATTAGAATGGTATTCAAATGCTTTATTCTTGCCTGGCTTTGTAATGTGTTTATTATATTAAAGAGCTAGTACAAAAAATGCACCCAATTTTCTCATTTAAGTTTTTGACCATTGGAAGTGTCTTACATTACCATGTTATGTGATTGTGAAACTAATCCTTTTTTTTTTTCAACTTTTTATTGGATACTGGATTTACATTTCCTTTTCCATAATCCCATCTCAGTCCTCCACCCACTGCTTTGATGAAGGTGCTCCCTCTCCCAAACAACCTTTCCCACCTGAGCAGCTTGGCCTACCTCTACATTTGGTCAACAAACCTTCACTGTACCAAAGGCCTCTTCTCCCATTGATGTCAGAGAATGCTATCCTTTGCTGCATATGCACCTGGGGGCTATGGGTCTTTCCATGCAACTCATTGGTTGGTGTCTTAGTTCCTGGGAGCTGTGGTGGGTTTGGTTAGTTGATAATTTTATTCTTCCCATTGGGTGGCAGACCTTTTTAGCTCCTTCAGTCCTTTCTCTAGCTCCTTCACTGGGGTCCCAGTGTTCAGTCTGAGGGTTAGATGCAAGCATCCTTCTCTGTGATTGATGCATAGATAGATAGACAGACAGACAGACAGGCAGACAGATAGAATGATAGATAGGAAGTGGAGTTACACAAGTGTGAAAGCAGAGTGGATATGGAAAGAGATGGAGGAGCATATGGCATAATAAATGTAGAGTTTATACAGTTCCAATTAAAATTTCAAAAAAAAAAAGCTTACTATTTATTTTACATTAGAACATGAAACCTGGCTAACCAAAATCAGTGTTTCTAACTAGGCTAACTCTTAATAGGACCCAAAATAAATTATCTCATTACAATTAAGGTGAGAGTTGTCCTTTTAATCCCATTATTGGAAAAGCAAAATGTTCAGTAAAGCAAGAGCTGATAATGACATAGGAATATCCCCATGTCTTCATCTGGATAGCTGTAGAGTAGTGTTGAAATGCTTCCATTATTTAACTCACAGAGAGAGAGAGAGAGAGAGAGACAGAGACATAGACAGAGACACAGAGATAGAGTGAGACAGAGAAAGAGAGAAGGAGAGAGAAAGAGAGAATTAAAGAAAAATGACTGCCTCTTTGTACTTACGGTAAGATTTAATTGGCCGTGTTTTACAGTAACCAAGCACATTGACCCTGAATCCTGGCAGCTTGGGTGCACACAGGGGCATGTTCCTGATTAGTTCCCTGCCTTTGTAAAATCTCCTCATCATCTCAGTCCTCCTGTAACCAGTGAGAATAATAAAGGAGTATGTAAAGTGTGCACGGGCAGGTCTGACCCAGAACAAAGATTCTGGGCATGTTATATGTCTCCAATTTTATTGAAATTGGGAGGCTTATACAGCGAATATGGCCACAGTTATAAGCAAAAGATGTCATAACAATATATTTTACTTTTTTTCTGAGTAACTATTTGATCACTGAATGATATCTTATTCCAGGTATCGCATAGCTGTGGCCAGCCTGGAAGGCAGATCGTTATAAGGGCTTAATTTAAAGTCATTGCAGTCAAGTAAATTAACATATTTTAATAACTTCCTACATCACAGTAATAAGCCTGAGGCAGTTTCAGCCTGTGTAGGCAGAGGTGAGGAGGCAGTATGGAAGGAAAGCAGATAAAGTGTAAACAAATGCAGAGATCATAGCAGTTAATGGAACAGAGAGAATGAACTATTCCTCCAAATGCAAGGTTAAGCCGTGGCATAATTTAGGAAAATTAGACAGCTAACAACTGCATTCTAGTAATACTAAAATTCAGATATTATCCCACGTTGTTTTTTTTTCATCCTTAGGAATAATCCATACAATTCTCATTTTAAAGTGCTGCTGCCTTCATAACATTATGGGAGAAACATGTATCCTTTCTGTCACTGTATGAAAATCCAATTACCTAAAGATCTAACAGCTTTCACCATGAAAACAGAACAAATCATCTAGGTCACAACTAGAAAACGGCTTCACTAATGTGCTGGATAAAGACCCACAAACACTGTAGCACGCTCACCTATTCCATGGGTATGAGTCTCAATGCATTTAAAACTGTTGGCATTTAGGACCAATGAAGGCTCCTTCATTCTAAGATTACAAAAACTGAAGTTTCTCAAACTGTGTACTCACTCCTAATATTTAAGGACAATATCCATCATTTTAAACCATTGCCCTTAAATATTCTCTCGTCTCTACACGTTATTCTACTCAGTTCTAACAACCAATAACTATTGAAGAAAATAAAAATTAAGGAAATTTAGGCTTCGAAGTTTTTGAGCTATAAATATCAATATAAATCAATTGAGAGTATGTACAAATTGCACCTTCTGAGTTTATATTACCTGTTTCTAAGGCTTGGCATGCACTACTCATGTTTTCCCTTAATGGAACTAAAGCAAGGGCTTGTTCTTAGCATATTAGAACATGCTAGTAATTGGCAGTATCATGCTTTAATGCTGTAGCAAATTCATTTGTATGTAACTGCAATACAATGAGTATTATCCTATTTTACAATATGGCTTCAGATGATAAACATGCTATTAGCCTCGAGAAGGTACTTGAGCATGAGTTTAAGAAAAAATAACAAACTATGTTTTACTATTTTGTTAGAAACTAGACTCTAACTGTAGCCGGTTTCATAATTCTGAACATTCAAATGCAAGCCAGGAAGCATCGGAAATTTCATTTTTTTTCTTTTTTTAAATTACTCATTCAGTTTGTTTACACCTCAAATGACATCCCACTTGCAGTAACAACCTCCTTCTCCTCTTTCCCCTTTGCCTTAGTGAGAGTGCTCCCCCACCCACCCTCCCTTCTCCTGTCCCACCCTCTCCCACCCCACTCCTCCAGCATCACCTACAATAGGGCATCAAACTCCACAGGAACAAGGGTCTCCCCGCTCTTTGATGTCAGTCGGACACTTCTTGATTTCCTATATCTTCTATTTTTTTTTAATTTTCATTTTTTCCCAGAAATATTTTTGAAGATGTTTCCTCAGAAGAAAAATTAAACTCTTATTTAATTTAACTTAATATTTCCTGGCTTATAAGCATCTTTTTTTTTTTTTTTCTATCACTGTAGTTTAGGTTCAGAGTTCAATTAGTGAAATTATAGTGTTGGTTCCCTGTGGTGCCTGCCTTTTAAATAAAGCAATTTAACCAAGAAACAGCTTTGTGAATGATTATATTTATCTCAGCATGCATTCTAGTTCTCTCTGCTTTAGCTAATTTGAGATTTAACAAAGGCCCAGGGCTTATATAAATTCTGCACACTCTACTGTTTAACATCCTTATCCTGGCTCAGCGTTACTGACAGTTTCAATCTCTACAGGAGATTCACAGTACATAAGATGTGTTCGGCTCAACACAAGGAGCATGCAAACTTTGGCATAGGATATTCCCCCATGTTGCCAGGCCAGTGTGACACTGCTTCTAGATGAAGAACAAAGCAAGACAAATGATGGAAATCAACATTAGTGAAAAGTTAGAAGTCAAGAGATCAAAAACTTAGTTTTCTTCTAGACTCATATTCAAATGTATTTAAAAAGGACAAAATAATCTGTTTTACCTACAACCAATGTTATCATTCTTATTTACCTACTTAAAAACTTTTTTTCCTTCCATGTGCAAAAGGATACCTGTAAGTAAAGCTTGATGCTCACTTGTATCTAACCTACCAAAGTTGTGATGTGATGGTACATGCCTGGTCTTGTTGTAGATGATGTGTGTTTGCCTGAGGTGTCCACAATATCTGTTCTTTGTAAGGGGAGGCAGGGTTGGAAAGAAGAGAGACTGGGGGAATAAAGCGAGGGGAAACTCCAGTTGGATTGTAGTATATACTGGAATACAATATGTTTACATTAGTTTTCATTACTATTTTTCATATTATGTTTTGTTGCCCCTAAGAGAACTTAAAGACAGGAGCTGTGGCCAAATTATTGGACTTCCTGCTGTTTTACCTGTTACTATGTATGAGGGAAAAGTTAGTATTCCCATGCATGGTGCATTTGTATAAAAGGGAAAGGATGGGTTTTAGTAATCTGTCTCCTGCATGGTTGTGCTCCTGAAAACATCTGTCCAGCTGTCTTCAGAAGGCATAGCACATATTCTGAAACACAGTGTGGTTGGGTTTGCCATGGAGAAAGCCAAAATAGGAAAAGATAGAACAACGATTTTATACATTAACAGGGCCAGATTTTTACGCTAGGCAAATGTTATGATGCATGAAAGTAAATTGCCACATATAGCATGAATCAAGCAGTACTAGCTAGAGTAATAGCTAAACTTCATTTCTTTGTAAACAGTATAATTGGAAGTTTGGCACAGGTAGTATATATAGTTTTAAAAGTATACACAGCTTTGTTCTGCTTTCATTCCTGTTGCTGTTGTAAAATACCCAGCAGAAAGAAACTTATGGTTGAAAAGAGTGTCAATTCATAATTCCAGGTTACAGTGCCATTGTGAGGAAGGTGGAGTATGAAATTCTAGCAACTAGCTATATCTCATTAACAGTCATGAGCAGATACTTAAAACATACATGTATGTTTCTTACTTGTATGTATTTATAATGAAGCAGTTTCTCCATTCTTAAAAGATAAAAGAGCTCTTCATAGAGAATACTTGCTTCCACAGCCAACTCTCTTTTCTACAGCATTTAATATATGACTTCTTCTGCCTATATATATTAAACATTCTCTACTTCAAGCTTAAAGATATTCTTTTTCATAGAACTTGTATGTATAGCTTTGTTTTGTGCCAACATACTGTACTCCAGTCTCTACAAAACATCAAAACCATTGCCAATGTTAGGTTATATTTGCATTTCTGTATTATTTTGTCTTACACATATGTTTTCTTCAGTATGTGATTCAAACATACATGTTCACACCTTTGAATTAATAACACATTGTATGTGTTTTGGCAGGTGTTTATTCTAATTACCTGTATCATCCATTATTAAAATCTGTCCATAAGTCTAATTTAGGAGTAATAAATCAGTTAAAATACAAAATATTATTCAGTTTCACATTATAAATTTATCCTATTCTAGTCACAACAGATTAAAAATATTTGCTTGTTGCCTTTATGTTCTTTCTTCCGACCAAATTTTTTGAGAAGTTAAATATTGCACAATATGGAAGGTATATTTCAATTTTATGAGAAAAATCTGAAGTTTTCCCCACAATATTATGTGGGACAGAAAGGGTTAAAAGAGGAGGGAAATAAAAGGTCAGGGTGGAGGAGAAGATACTATAAAAAGAGAAAAGTACCAACTTGTCCATTTCATACTGCTCTGGATGCTTCATTACTACTATCTAGGTTTCTTCCCCCCCCCACATTATTTTTATTGGAAATTTTCTGCATTTACATTTCAGATGTTATCCCGTTCCCACAATCCCATTGACCCTCTCTCTCCCTTTGCCTCCATGAAGGTACTCTCTCTCCCAACTACCCTCTCCCACCTCAGCACCTTGCCTTCCCCTACACAGGGAAAATAAGCCTTCCCTGGACCAAAGGCCTCTCCTCTCATTGATGTCAGAAAATGCTATCCTCTGCTACATATGTACCTTGGGTCATGATTCTTTCCATGCAAACTCATTGGTTGGTCTTTTATTTCCTGGGAGCTGTTGTGGGTTTTGATAGTTGATCATTTTATTCTTCCCATGGGGTTGCAGACTACAGCTCCTTCAGTCCTTTCTCTAGCTTCTCAATTTAGGCTGAAGGTTAGCTGCAAGCATCCTCCTCTGTATCAGTATGGCCCTGGCAGAGCCTCTCAGGAGGCATCTATATCAGGTTCTTGCCAGGAAGTACTACTAGGCATCAGAAATAGTGCTTGGATTTTTGGGGCACATATGGGGTGTTTCCTCAGGTGAGGAAATCTCTGGATGGTCTTTTCTCCAATCCCTGCTCCTCTAGTTCTAGAAGATTTATGCATCCTACTGGATGAGAAGCATGGTTAGATTGTCCATAGATCCTAGGGTATTTTCCTTAATTTATTCTTTCAAATGATATATTTAAATCACTCCAATTGATTTGCAGGTAAATGGAACCTCTGTATCAAACAGTTCTTTATTCTAGAAGCAAGGATTATTTTGGAAGAAAGTACATATAGGTTGTTAGTACAAGAAATTTTGGAAACAGGGAATCAGAGTTTTGCAAACACAATAGGGAAGATGCACACAAACTGATAGAGTTGATAATACCTCGACAAGCTCAAGCCAGATAAAGGCCATAATCATTAATAGAGATGGGTACTGGGTCTCACACTAACCTGAAGAGGTGCTGACAGTTATTAGCTTCTTATAGGGCAATCAATTGTCTTTTAGATGTGGTCCCTAGTAAATTGATCATGCTCCCAGAAAATGGCAAGATGCTGAATATTACATGAGAGGCACAAGTTTTAATAAATAAGATTTTACAAACTATATCATAATGTATAATTGATATCAAAGCAGCAACGATCTGGGAAGTTTTACAAAGTGAATATGATCAAAATATGTTTTATGAAGTTCTCAGAGCTCTCATTTTGAAAGGACCGTGTGAGAGAACTTTCACTGTCCCAACTTCTGTAACATTTTTTTCTTCTTCAGGATCTTAAATTTCATCTGTTAATGGTACATGACACTAATAAACTACACCCAAGATTTGTTCATTTTCTTAATTAAAATATTATTTCATTAGAAATTTTATTAGGAATTACCCTTTTGTCCAAAGCAGTACTGAGCATGCTCAGGCATCCTGACTTCACAAAATGTCCTGTAATACAATTATGATATGATCAAAGTCAGAATGAATAAAGTGTCATTTGAATTATTCTCACCAACAAAACAGGAACTTGAGTGTAAACTTTTGGAGTTAGTTATTTGGCCTCTTCAATTAGAGAATTATGTAAACGTCATACTAAATCTGACTCTGCTCATACTGTCCATGTCTTTCTTCTGGGGAGTCATCTTCAGTAGAGTTGTAAAGATGGTGTTTATAAAAGTAAAGACATGCAGTAAAGCAAATAGTTGAACTGGACAAGAAACTCCTGGGTCCCTGAGCAGACTAAACCCAGCAACATTTCCCTGGAGACAGCCAACATTGCAGTAAAGCTGAAGCAGTATTCTAAGATGTTTTAAAGTTAGACATAATCTCAATCCATTGTTTAAGGAGTCACCTATATTTGATTGTGAGCAATATGTTGACCAGTATCATCAGTAAGCACATAGATACTCTACCTAACACTAAATTGGAGGATGAATTGAGAGGCGCAAAAAAGTGTCATCAAAACTATTTAAATTGAGGTATAACAGTATTTACAACACCAGAAGCAAGATGAGAACATTTAAATCAATTATTGACATTTTAAAAATCAACTCCCATAAACACAGAGAGGAGAACTTTCTTAAGAAAAGTGAATTGGTTCTAATTGACCACATGCCTAGGCAAGTCAACCCCATGAATCTTTTGCTAAACTAAGAATGAAATAATAGGATCCTTTAATGGAAGGATACTGTCTAAATGCATTTACTTCTACTGTAGTTTGTAACATATTTAGGGTTGATATGCCTTGGGATATCAGGCTCTCTAGCAAGAGAATCTAAAATGGAACAGTGAAGGACTACTCCATCATTCTAAATGGGAAAGCAAGTTCTTAAGGTAAATAAAAAGCCACCAAGGCTGTGGAAATTTAATTTCAAAAATGAAATGATTAGCAGTTTCCACACAATTCCACTTATTATTTTGTAAAATGTGAGAACAATATGAGCATCTATTGAACATTTTTATTATGAAATATGGTAAGTTAAATATGACTCATGCCCAAGATCCTATATATAAAATACAAAGCATTCAGCTTAGCTGGGCAACATAAATATTCCTCCTGGCGGTGTGATTGCCCTTAGCACAGGGCGAACCATGAGATTATATGTTGTTATTTGCTCTTGCTCAGCACCGGTATGTTTATATATAATATAATCTTTCCTTTTATGCTTTACAAGCAGAGTCATGTTATGCATGTTTTGTTTTATTGCATTATCATTTTAAATAATTGAAAAAATTATGTAAATGTTTAAAATTTTTCTGTGAAGCTATACTGAGCTATGTATGTACATTTGTATGTATGTGTGTATGTAGTTGCATATCTATGTGCAGATGCACATATATTGAAGCACAGACATTAGATGGACAGTCATAATGATATTCATACAACCACACAAAGTTTCATGGAACATTATAGGAAACTTGAAAAGAAAAAAAAAATATGAGCTGAAGGAATAGTGTTGTATGAAATATGGCATATCATACTGTTGTATTCTTGAGATCATCAGATATGATTATCTACACAATACTATTCAAGATGGTTGTGAGTATCATGTGCTAGATAAAGGAATGACTATCTTGTCCCCTGTCTGGATAGACACAGTGATAAGGGTTTCTGGGAAAAATATATTTCCTCCAGTAGAGTTCACAACTTTTCAGGGGCCCTTCAATCCCTGAAAATTAAGCACCTGATGAAAACTCATTGGGCAAAAAGAAAACAATAAACACTAGAAAGAAGGTTAGTTATGGAAAACGGAATAGTATTAGCAAAAGTGGGTATCCAAAAAAGAAGGGATAGTTGATGAGAAGCTGGAATAAACATGACCAAAGTTTTCACAAGTGATACAAAAATCCACTGTTCTATATAATGAATACATGTCTATATAATATCAAAACAAAAAATTTCAAAAATAAAAAAATGTACATAAAATATTAAATATATATATATATATATATATATATATATATATATATATATATATATATATATATATATATATATATATATATATATATATATATATATCTATATATATATATATATTTAATATTTTATGTACATTTTTTTATTTTTGAAATTTTTTGTTTTGATATTATATAGACATGTATTCATTATATAGAACAGTGGATTTTTGTATCACTTGTGAAAACTTTGGTCATGTTTATTCCAGCTTCTCATCAACTATCCCTTCTTTTTTGGATACCCACTTTTGCTAATACTATTCCGTTTTCCATAACTAACCTTCTTTCTAGTGTTTATTGTTTTCTTTTTGCCCAATGAGTTTTCATCAGGTGCTTAATTTTCAGTTTAGTATAGCAAGCTATTCAGAAATACTAATTTAAAAAGCTATGTAGTAGAAAAATACCCAAGGAATTCTTTTGAGCTTGACAGACCCTTGCATCTGCACATAAACATGCAACTACATACACACATATAAACAAAGGCAACCATATATAATCAAACAGAACACAGTATTTTAAAAAATATCAAGTAATCTAGATCACACATAAGATATTCTGTTCCAAGATAGGGTGATTATGAAACTTAGATTTCAAGTCATTTGCACTAGTATGTAATAAGATATAATAAGAAACAATAGATATTTAAATTGATTCTAACAGTTCATTTTTCATTTTGAGGATCTTGGAAAATGGGGCAATAAAGAGAGTTAAGAATAAGTTATGCAAATCAAAACTGAAATCCAGAAGAGAAAGAGCCAGAGAAGCATATACTCAGGAAGGAATATTTGATAAATAAGTCATCTTATGAGCTCAGATTCAATAACAAGGCTCTGTTCCTTGTTTTCTCCTTCTTCAACTGGGAAACAGCTTCCCTAACTCCATCAGGTCTCAGTTTTCCACTGGATATCACCTTCACTGTCCTTATTCAGCCTCTCCTCTGTAAGCATCCCTCACTTTCGAATGTTACACACTTTTCTTTTTATCCATGAAAACACTAACATGTTATATTATAAACATTCCAACATATTGCCATTTAAGAATGTTTGTTTGAGCTGCAGTTATTTTATGAACCTTTAACAATAGCCTCCAGTTTGGACCTAGTTCCCAGCACTGAACAGATTAGCCTTTTCTAGTTGATTGTTTTCGTTTTTTGTTGTTTCTTTCTTTCTTTCTTTCTTTCTTTCTTTCTTTCTTTCTTTCTTTCTTTTTTTTTTTTTTTTTTTTTTTTTTGACTAATGGAACACCAATGGCTATGGTTTAAGATTTTGTAAATGTCCTTCTAAATTTATGGGATTTTTTGTTGTTGTTGCAACCTTAGTGTGTCATTTTATCCTCTATTCTTGCTCTCAGCACACTCTGTTTTGGTTTCTTTTCCTTCTATAGCTACAATTTTCCATATGGAAACTCATGCTGAGACAATTCAAAAGTTCAAAAATAACTAACTGTGAAAAATGTGATAGTTGACCACTGTCCCCTTTAAATCACATGAGAATTTCCTTTATCTCCCTGTTAGTAGGATACTTTTCCAATTGGCTCTTACAACATTTAACAACTGTTATTATCTTCTTGAGTTATTGTACTGATTTATACTCACACTCCTTCTTCCAAATCTCAGTAGTTGTGCATGTCAAGATTTACATCTCAGTCCATTTCTCTTCCCAAATCTATTCACATTTGACTTCATCATATAAATCACACTGGATTTTATTTCTTATCTTGATATTATTTATCTTCTTTCATAATGACTTCAACAACCAACTACCAAATTTAGTACTCTAGTGTAGCTTCTTAGACATGAGACAACATCATTTCAAAGCCTTTAGACACTCAAATTTAACAAGTCATTGACCGAGGAAGACAAATACAGCATAGTAATGAAATGTATTAGTCAATGGGAAAATGCATTTCTATAACAGAAAATCTGTGCAGTATCTTTGTGTGTCCTTGATAAGTAAGAGTGTGTTCTAATATTTGTTCCTTTAAGTTTGTGCACATATGTTTGCAGATGTGAGGGCAAGAGGTTAATCCCAGTTGACTTTCACAGTCATTATCTACTTTATTGAATGAGACAACATCTCAATATGACTGAACCTAAAATTCATATGTTCAGCTTAGCCTGTTTGGATGTTGAACAGAGGATCTACCTGTGTCTCAGTCTATAAAGCACTAAAGTTACAGATCCATGAAAAATGCCCTGTATTTATGTGTATGCTAAAGATTAGGCATTTTCTCAAAATTCTTTATAGTATTTCTAGAGCATTGTATGAATTAAAGAATATGTTATATTGCCTATCCTTTAAAGGCTAAGGAAAAGCCCAAAGAGAAGGCCAGAATGCTTCAGCCCTTCTTAGAAGGGGAAAAAAAAAAAAAAAAAAAAAAAAAAAAAAAAAAAAAAAAAAAAAAAAACTCCTGGGAGGAAATAATGGGACAAATAGAGAAGCAGGGATTAGAGAAAAGACCATCCAGAGACTGTCTCACCTGTGAATCCAAAGCATATGCAGCTGCCAAACCCAACCACTATTGTTGTCTGGAACTAGTCAGAAACCTGTCATGGATGCCCCTTCAGAGCCTCTGACAGAGCCGTACTAATATAGAGGAGGATGCTTCCTGCTAAACATCAGACAGAACACTGGGACCCCAATGAAGGAGCTACCAAAATAACCGAAGGAGATGAAAGGGTCTGCAACCTCATGGGAAGAACAAAATAATCAACTAACCAAACCCACCCCAGCTCCCAGGGACTAAATCACCAACCAGTGAGTTCCCATGGAGAGATCCATGGGCCAGATGCATTCTCTGGCATCAATCTGAGGAGAGACTTTGATACAGCAAGGGCTCATTTTCTCAGTGTAGGGGATGCCAAGGTGCTGAGTTGGGAGACGGTGATTGGGAGAGGGAGCAACTCAATTCAGGCAATGAGGGGGTATTGGGGGAAAGGGAACAACATCTGAAATGTAAATATTGAAAATGTAGTGAGAACTTTCTTTTTTTTATCATCTGTAGGAGTGCTTGATACTGAAAGAATATGCAAGACAGGTTTGTATACAACACAGTAGGAAATGTTATTATATATGATTTTGGCTTTTTAAAATTGAACTTGAAGATTATGATTCCCCAAAGAAGAAAAAAAAAAACCACATAAATCATCACATATCCATTATTTTGAATTCAGCACAAATTATACAATGCTGCTTAAAATTATAGGCTTATATAGCCTCTGATTAGAAGTACACTGATTTGGAATATTTTAAAGAGTATGATTTTCTAACATAAAATATGCAAATATTTAATATAAAACTGATTACAGAGTTAAATTTGCAAAATACTGTTTCTTAGAGATTTTTTGCCACAAAACACTCATTAGTGATTTTTAACAAATCCTCTGTGAATTGAAAAATTCTTAAAATTTTAGCCCTAAATTTTAACCTCTTAAATGTGTCCCAAATAGTAAAAATGTAAAAGAATAACATCATTACTTATCTAGCAAGAATGCTTGTGAAATTACAGTTATTTTATTTTAAGAACAATGCCTGCAGATTGTGATGGTGTTTATATGCTATGATAATTTTAGAATGGAACCTGCTTATTTTCAGGACATGTCAGTGCACCAAGGTTCTCAAAGTAAGTCAGCTCATCTGTAGTCTGGGTGTTCCCATCTTTTAACCTCTGCAGTCCCCCTTACCTCTTCCCATTTCCATTAAACCTCTCTTATCTCATGCATTGTATTTTTGACAGTAGAGCTATGTGTTTTATTAAATTGGCAGCTTGTCCTGGGTATAATTGTAAAATCTGTCTTTTTCCAATTACAATTTGTGTTCTATAAATTCTTTTGGGCATATTCATTTTGAGCAGTGTGCCTATAGCTCGCATTAATGTTACCAATTTGTACATGATCTATTGCTTTCCCTTTTAAGTGACTACAGCTTTTCCCTAATGCAGATCACTTTGTGTTCTTCCTATTTTTACTTATCTATATTCAGGATCTCATAAATGTTTTTAATGTAAGTCATTCATTAAGTTACAAACTAAACTAATAAGAGACCAACTACTTTTTGAAAACATGGAAAATATTCTTTAGTAGATACTCCAGGGATGCTACATAAAACATAACACAAGAGCATAGTGACCTCAGAAAAAGTCAATGCAAACTGAAAAAAGCCTACTTTACAAATGACTGCATAGAGTGCTCAATGGAATAACAACTTCCTTTATTTCTGACACTGAAGTTATGTCTATCAGTTTATTGCTGAGTATCAAAACCATAATCAAGTAGCCTCTTATAATGAAGAGAGTGAAACCAGGGCCAGGCTTTCAGTCTCTTAGTAAATGATAATCATGCCAGAGTCCATGGTGGCAGGAATGGCAGCTGAGATATACATCTTGATAGGTCATCAGAGAGAGAGAGAGAGAGAGAGAGAGAGAGAGGGGGAGGGAGGGAGGGAGGAAGGGAGGGAGGGAGGGAGGGAGGGAGGGAGGGAGGAAGGGACAGAGACAGACAGAGAGACAGAGATGGATAGAGACAGGGAAACAGAGAGAAACAAACACAGACACACACAGGGCGGGGGTAGGCTGTGCACAGGCTTTTAAAACTTCAAGCCAATCACAGTGATAAAATTCTTCAAAAATAGACATACATTCTAACACTTCTAACTACCACACACAGGTGATTACATTTTCAAATACATTAGCCTATGGGACCCGTTACTAATCAAACCCTCAAACCAATTAAGTATTAACAATAAATGTAATAAATAATGGAATACACACAGCAACCAAACATGCTTAACATAAGGAATATGGACAAAGTATCATTTTCTACATATGGATTCCATATAAACAGATTGTACAAGAACAGACAAACATAGAAATTTAAGAATCAGAAAAATTTGTGGGGGGGATAACAAAATGGATTTTGAATTCTGGGACTCATTTACAGATCAATAGTCATTTCAAAGGAGTTAGCTACATATAAGAAAATGCAGAGAATAGATAACACAGACAAGCAAATCAAAAGTGGTGAAATACATACATACATACATACATATACACACACACACACACACACACACACACACACACACATACACCCTCACCAACACCACAACCACCAACAACAATAAAATAAAAAAATTCAACAAGCACTTCACATTGGTATTTCTTAACATCAATGGCCTCAATTCCCCAACAAAAAAACACAGACTAGCAGAATAGATGTGAAAAAAGGATCCATCCTTGTGATGTATTCAATAAATATACCACAACATCAAGGATAGATATTTCACCAAGGATAAGGATATAAGAAGATGTTGTAAGCAAACAGACCTAAGCAGCAAGTTGTGTAGCTATTTTAATACCTGACAAAATTTACTTCTAAACAAATCTAATAAGAAGACATAGGGAAGAATACTACCTTCTTGTCCAAGGAAATATCTACCAAGAGAACATTACAATTCTTAACATCAATTCACTAAACATAAGTGCACCCAAATTCATCAAAAAAGCTTAAACCACATATTAGCCTTCATACACTGATATTGGGAAACTTCAACACTGAATTCTCACTAATTGAGAAATTACCCACACAATATTATACAGACATGCAAGAATTTACTGTTATTATAAATTAAGTGGGCATATGACATTTTTCACAGTATTTTCCTCCCAAGGAAGAGTGTTTACATTCTCAGCACCTCATGCATCTGTCTCTAAATATTACAATATACTTAGACACAAAGTAATTCTTTACAGATACAAAATTGAAGAGCCTCCTGAATCATATTGAACAACCATGGATGAACCTATATATCAACAACAGAATAAACAGACAACTTACAGCTCATGCAAACTGAATGAAAAATACATCAAGAGAGAAATTAAAGATTTTCCATGTTGAATGAATATAAATACACAAAATACCCAAACTAAAGGGATGCAAAGAAGGCAGTTCTAAGAGTCAAAATCATTGCAGTGCTTGCCAACTTAAAAATATTTGAAGAACGTTCACACTAACACTTAACACACACATTACAATTCTAAATAGAAAAAGAAATGAATCACCTCCAAAAGGGGTAGACAGAAGAAAATAATCAAAAGACAGGTTGAAATGAAAAAGACATGTATAATAACAATGTTAAGTCATTGAAAAAAAACTGAAGATGTCAGAAAATAAGAGTCCCCTTGCTCATGATTCAATTATTTGCATAGTAACAATAGTAACTATTAACAAAGTAAATCTGGTCATGCTACCAAAAAACAATCTACAGATTCAATACAATCCTCATCATAATTCTAATATAGTTATCACACACTTTGAAAGGTATCTCTCAGGTTCATTTGAGAACACGTGGACACAAAACAAAGTAACATACAACAATCTCTTCAAACAAACAAATAAGCAAGCAAACAAAAATTCAGGGTAGCTAAAACAGTCTTGAATAAAAAAGAACTATGGGGACAAATTACCATTTCAGGTTACAAATTGTACTATAGACCTATAGTCAAACCAACCAAACAAAATCATGGTATTAGTACAAAAACAGGCACATTCATCAAGGGACTCAAACTGACAACCCATACTTAAAACCACATACACATGGGCACCTGATTTGTAAGAAAAAGGTCAGAAATACACAATGAACACAAAGTAAGCATTTTAAAACAAACGGTTTTGTTCCAACAGGACAGCAGAGGGTAGAAAAATCCAAATAATTTTAAACTTATCAGCATAAACAAAACTCAACTCCACATGGATCAAAGACTTCAGTGTAAAAAGCAGATGCACTGAACCTAAGAGAAGAAAATATAGAGAATATCCTCAAACTCATTGGCACAAGAAAAACCAAACTTTCTGGATAGAACATAGCACAGGTACTAAGATCAACATTTAATAATTGAGACCTCATAAAACTGATGGTTCTGTATGGGAAAAGAAAGCATCATTTAGACAAAAAGTCATGTACAACATGGGAATATATCATTATCAAATACATTTAATGTAGAAGGCTAATATGCAAAAATATAATGAAATAATTATACTTGATATCTAAAAAACTAACTCAATTAAAATATAGTACAGATATATGGAAAGAAGAAACACAAACGGAAGGGAAACAGGTAAATGTTCTACATCCTTAGTCACCAGGGAAATGGCAATCAAAACTATTTTGAAATTTCATCTTACACACATCAGAATAGCTAAGATCAATCGAAACACATGATAGCTTATGATGGACAGGATGTAAGTAAAGGAAATCCCCAGGCACTGTTAGTGGGAATGGAAAGATGTAGAACCACTGTTGAATCAGTGTGATGATTCCTCAGGAAGATGGAAATCAGTCTGTCTCATGGTCCAGCCATACTATTCTGAGACCTGTATCCACAGAATACCATTCTATGGTGGATAAACTTGTAAAAATATGTTCATTGCTGCTGCATGCATAGTACCCTGAAATTGAAATTAAATCTATCTCAAGAGATGTGTACATAAAAAAATATGGTGCATTTACACTATAGAATCTTACTCAGCCAATAAAAACATTGAAATTCAAAAGGAAATCATAGAATTTCGTTGTTTCTGACAGGAGTAACCTAGACTCAGAGATTTACATATGGTAGGTATTAACTTACATGGAACATTAGCTCTTATGGAAATGTAACTAAGTTGCAATTTGTAAAACCAGGGAGGTTAAGGATAGAATAAGTAAAGCCATACACAATAGACAGCTGTAGTGGTTTAGATGGATGGATGGATGGAGGGATGGATGGATGGATGGATGGATGGATGGATGGATGGAAGAAGGGATTCGTGAAAATTGACATGGAAGATCAAGTGGGGAGGCAGTAGGTAAAAGGTGATGAAGGAGAGAATAAAGAGGGAGGCATCTAACATCACTACTCTGAAGCCAAGAAGTATTTACTGGCAGGAAACAGACATGGATGTCTCCTCAGAGGCACTCCCAGAGTCATACAGATACAGATGAGGATGCTCAGAGCCAAGCATCAGTCTGAACATGGGGACACCAATGAAAAAGCTAGAGAAAGGACTGAAACAGCTGAATGATTTGCATCCTCATTGGAAGAACAAAGTCATCATCAGCCAAGACACTGAGGAGGAGGGATGATTGAGAGAGGGAGCACCTTGTTGGAAACAAGTTGAAGTGGTGAAGGAAGGTGAGTGGGGGGAAGGGTATAATATTTAAAATGTAAATACAGAGAATATCCAATAAAATTACAAAAAAGAAAACTATTTGAGGAATAGGTTAGAACCTTTAAACTGTAGAAGCATTCTAAAACACACACACACACACACACACACACACACACACACACACACACACAATGGTGATTTAAATGAAATAACAAATTTATGTAGAAGACAGTGTCACAACTAGCCATTCCTTGTCACCCAATGAAGCTTGCAGCACTAAGATTGGGACAACTCTAATTTAGTTGTTGACTAAATGGATGGAACCAGTGGGAATCTACAAACAACCCAGTCTGATGTAAAAGCTATATGTTGCTGTCCACACAGAAAATTAAAGCCACTGCCTACTTAAAGCCTTCACAACTGGGTCCTAGGGTATTTGGTATTGGAATAGGAAGGTACTCACCATGCAAGAGAGGAGAGGGAGAGAGAGAGAGAGAGAGAGAGAGAGAGAGAGAGAGAGAGAGAGAGAGAGAGAGAGAGAGAGAGAGAGAGAGAGAGAGAAGGAGAGAGAGAGGGAGAGAGAGACAGAGAGAGACAGAGAGACAGAGAGCAATCAAACAATTAACCCAAACCAGTCACAAATCTTATGATAGACAACAGTGACTTGAGGTCAAGACACATTATAATAAAGGTCCTCAAAGCTTGTGGGAGTAATACAATATCTGATTTGCCTTAAGGAAGACACCATGAAATGAAACCCATCCTGGCACTCTTGGTAGACCGGGATCCCAAGATTTAGGATAAAACTAAATCAAATAGAACAAGAAGTAGTATAAAATGACCCTGAGTGACATTCTGCTTTGCTCATAGGTCATTCACTTACTTAGCCATCATTAGATAAGCTTCCTCTACAGTAGATGGGCACAAATACAGGGACCAACAGCCAGCCATGGCACTGAGAGTGAGAGACCTTGGGAACATAAAATTCCTCACCTCAGGACTCAGGAAACTGTGGATTCTAAGATCCAGAGAGAATGGAGCCCACAAAGAAAAGAGGCACTCAATTGGATATTTACATTTTACATGTTATCCCCTTTCCTGGTTCCCACCTTCTCCCATCCTCCTCCCCCTTCTTCTAGGAGGATGCTTCCCCTCCCACCTTCCCACTCCCACCTCAACACCCTGGAGTTCTACCCTTCTACACTGGGGAAGGGAGATGCAGCTCCTGAGGGGGAAGGTAGCTCCTCACACTGCAGATACCAGGGAAAGCTGCTTCTGGTGTGCTCTGCCTGGACCAAAGAACTTCAGGCTGGGAGGCATGGGAAGGTACACCAGCAGGGTACCACCAGGCCTGTGAACTCTGGTGGCCAAGATTCAGTCTGGTGCTTAAACCCCTGCCTGCCTGTTAGAAAAGTGCAGAGCCTGCGATAAGGTTCTGGGATAAAGCGTTTACAGAGAAGGAAGGAGTCAGAACTACAAAGGAGCTGGGACCGAGGAAAAGGTTTTAACATGTCTCTTTATTTTCACGTGCCTGTCTCCTTGGTTCTGTTCTTTTTAAACAGCCCTGGATTCAACCACCAGATCCCCATAGTTTTGTCTCTAAGATTAGACATAATTGTTTTTCTAATGCTATGTGTGTGCAGGGGAGGGACTTAGCGAGTAGCTGATTTGGCTAGTCTACCTCACTCTCTCCTGTGGAGGTGGGGTTTGGGGCTAGAGCCTTGTACATCTGCCCCATTGTGGTGCATCCACACAAAGTGGATTTGCAATAAGGAGTTCAGAAAGCACCTGCTGGTTGACAGTCACTTGTCCCTGGAGCTTAGACCAAACTCGACCTCTTCCATTTCCAGCTTTGGCCCTTCAAACAAACCCACATGGATTGTCCCTAACCTAGATGGAATTTCTAATTAATAATCATTTACAAGTGAAAATTTAGTTTGCCTTGAGGCAATCTCATTGGGAAAACAAAGTGAGGAACATTAAGTGTAGGCTACCTACATATCTAGCAATACCTGCCAACAGGAAACTAACTTGATGGGATCCTCTGTAGTTCTCCATTTATAATATTTTTTGAGTGCTCTCGTTTTTTGTAACTGTATTGGAGTTTCAATTTTATTTACATCTGTTCTGTTTTCTTTTCCTTTACCCTATTTTATACACCCTTTATGTGGAAACTGTGACTTCTAGTTTAGTGTTCTTATGGGATTTCTGAGTGTAGGAACAACTGGGTCTTTGAGTCTGTATTTCTTGTGCCTTTTTTACTACTTATTGCTGTTTCCTAGTCAGCTATGACAGATTTTGTCTCATCGCATTTTATTTTATTACTGTTCCATAGAAGACTGTGAGTTTGCTAATGAGTGTCAAAAAGAAATCAGATCTTGATTGGAGGGGAGAAGGAGGAGGAACCAGGTGAAATATATGGAGACAAGCCATTATCAAGATATAGAATGTGAAAAATTGATTTTAAAGAATTTACTTTTCTCTAAATTAAAGAAAAATCTTATTTTGTCATTGTCTTTTTTTTCTGTTAAGAATATATTATTAGTCTGTAAATATATTTGTCCTTTGATAATGCAGTACAAATCTTGTAAACGCATTCCTTTCTTAGTGTATCCAACAGGACAATTGCTGTTCTCCATTTGATCTCATTGCAGTAAATTTACATTTTCCAATATTCAATAGTTTACACTATACTTTATTTACCATCTGTGTTCAAACACTAGGTCAGTGATGCTGACGCTCACTGCCCTATAGACCAAAATATTTCAGCTACATTTTCCTTGGCTCTCCAACACTGACAGAATTTTATAGATGTTAATTTTGGATTGCACTATTATGAAAAGACACAAAGGCAACTCATATAAGATGAAGCATTTAATTGGCACACTGACATACTTCCTCAAATAAAGGTGTAGCTCCTCCAACAACACCACACTTCATTTCCTAATCCTTCTAATTCTTTTAAAGAATTCCACCCCCCTGATGACAGATGACCTTGCATTCAAATATAGAAGCCTTATGTGGGACATTCTTGTTCAAACCACCAAGGATTCTATAGAAGAGTTTCTGTGTAGACATGTATCATAACCCGGACAAATGACTTATCACTGAATAGATGTGGATTTAAAAGGCACTACACATGTAACCATGGTTGTTAGGTTTTTTTTTTCTTTTTTTTCTTTTTTTGTGTCTGTCTTCAGTGTGGTGCCTCCCAGAGATTTTATTTTACATGCTACACAGCCTAGTATGATGAATAAGCCAAAGGTTTTTCTATAATCATGAACTAATGGAATGTACACTGTATAAGTAAATCAGCATATGCTGCTTACACTTTTTTAAAGCAGACTCTGAGAGTGAGGAAACTGTCTCCAACTCTGACCTCCACTTGCTTAAATCAATGGTTCACCACCCACTCCTCTAGGCCACACCCTCATCGTGGGTTAAGATAGCTCCCTGACTCTGCATCAGGTAGAGATAGAAATGACACGTAGCTATGGTTATTCATATTGCCAATAGGTGTTAAAATCGTTTATCCTATAGCATATGTAATGTTTATACTGAGGAGCCTGAAAGGCCATCCTTGGGGAGAAGGCTCATGGCAATTACAACTCACCAACACAATGCCCCTCATTGATTTCTCACCTAGTCTTATATCCTTGGAATTATAGTGCCAACTGTCCCTCTCTGGTGTACAAACTCCAAAATCATTTTCAAGAAACAGTGAATTAGAACTTCCCCAAAGTATTCTATAATACCAGTGTTAGCAAGTATATGTTTAAATATATCTTTATTTCTTTTTATTTCTCAACTTCTATTTCTAATTCTTGTAGGTATCTATAAAAATTTGAAATCAGTACTCAGAACTCAAAGGTCCCAGGAATAAACCCTTCCATTTCTGTTTTATTTTTCAATTTAGTGTTTTTTCTTTCTTTTTGGAGATACAATGTAGTCCTTTGATTTTTTAATGTGCAAATATTATAACTATACATTCTGATTTCATTAATTTTCCTGGTTTTGGTTAGCCCATTGTATAATCTTCCTTTTTCCTAAATTTAAATTATTCTTATACCTATTAATTACTTTAAAATCATTCCTTAGGTAAAAAATGGAAAAAATAGTTCAACCTTACTAAAACATGGACAGATTTTTGGATAGTATTATTAAAATTAATAGAGAAATCATTTTTATGGAAGGCTGGATCCAATTGTATATTGTTGGAGTTTCATAATTCATACATTCATATTATCTTACACTTTTTGGAGGGGAAATTATGTGTTCACTAAATTTTTGACATTTAAAGTAAATTTCTGAGAACACATTGCTTAGGATAAAAATAAAGACTAACTACTTTTTATTCTCCAAATGTTCAGAAATTTAGTACAAAATGTCCTAAGCCTCCCTGAAATTAATGACAAGTGCCTACCTTTGATTTACTTTGAGTAATATCTTGGCAAATTACTCTGATATTCAAATCACAGTAAATTTTTTAAACATTGAAATATTCTTTTGGTAATTTTCCTAATAATTTTCTTTTTTGTCTGTTCAACTGAATTACAAAACACATGTTCTACAGTTAACCAGCAGCATTCTGTACCTAAACTCCTTCCTTCCTGTGTTGCATTTTTATTGTGTACTTGTTAAAAATTGTTATTTAACTCCATAAAATATACTGTTCAAACATAAGCTATTGTTCTAATTCTTGTTTCTGTGAGAGCAATAAGGGTTTAACTGCTTTGGGTGTAACTAATTGATCACATTAGTTCATCTAGAGGTGCTGCATAGAGGAGGATTCTTGTCAAGAACTATAAATAAAGTAAAAAAATCTATGAAGAGGGAAGTCATTAATCCAATAGTAGAAAATACTTTGCTGTTGTTCTTTTGCTAAAATGTCACATTGTTAAACTGCCTTTCTTGTGTTAATTTGCATATATTTATACTGCTCTCTGCCTTGGTCATGGAGCTTCTTATTGCAAAGAGTAGTGGTAAATGTGGGGACTCATTTGTACTAGATGTGTTGAGAATAACCAATTGTGGATGTCCAGCCATTGACAAAATATCTACTCTACACTTTTCCCATGACAAGTGTCAGGGAGCACCATAAAAGAAGGGAAATAGGAGCCTAAAGATGCAGATGAATGGTATGAATGTCTTCTCATTGTTGCTCAAATGAAGTCACAATAGTTGTTTTTTATAAACCTATACAAAATCTATACAAATTTATGGCAGTTAACAAGTCCATGTTGCAAGATAAAGCAGATCCTGTGGTCCCACTCTTTATTGAGAAGCCATAAGTAGTTGGTGGAGAAAGAGGAGTTATTTTTCTTTTGTGGGTGTTGACTAATAGACATCAATATCACTCTGGATCCCTCTCTTCTGCACATGGGCTACACTGATTAGAATCAGTGTAATCTTCTTTAGAACTGGAAAGGTTGAGAAAAAGTAAGTTGCAGGGCTCCAGGAGAGTGGAATGGGGGAAATTATGAGGTCAATATACTTTGCATACATGTATAAAAATGTCAAATAATAATAAACAGGGGAACTAGTTCTTACAAAACGCAGCATCCCTAGCTCACACATAACCCAGGAGGCCCACAATTTGATTTCCTGCTGCGCTGATGCCCCTCCGTTTCTCCATCAGCAGATCACTCCTCATCTTTGTGATGCCTTGTTGCAGCATATTTCATTCTTAGTGTTTATGACTATTTGAAATAACCTGATTAAAAGTACGCCTTACATTTAGTCTAGCAGAATCTTAGGACTAAAGCTTCTGTTCTGTAAGATGAAGAATAGTGCCTTATTCAGAACCAGTAGAAGATAATGTATCTTTGTTAAACAGTAAATAAAGTAGCAATTGTTAAATAAATGTATAATCTTATTATTAGTTATTTTTATAAATAGTGATTTTTCCACATATATTGTTCAAGTACTTTTAATGCATAGTGTTTTAATACAGTGATAATTTTCTTTCAAAGATGGGAAATTATTTATCTTTTCTAAAGAGTAACTTCAAAATGTATAATTATTTAATGAAGCATCAGAAATCATAAAATATTTAATAAGCTAATTGGATTGCTTACTCAGGAATGAAGAAAGTTCTGGGTTTACTGTTAATCAACTAGATCATTGAAAAATAAAAATTTTATTTTAGAATACAATATATTTGTCCAAAGAAAAAATATATTCAAGATTCTTTATAAGTATTAAATAAATTCTGAATTACCTAGATCAACATGTATTATTTTACATGTATGTCAAGTGGTGACAGGACCTATTATAGAATTCCTGTGGAAGTCCATGAAAACATACTAGACAAAATAAGGTTGTTTCTTTGGCTTTGAAAGACCTGAGAATCAAACTTAGGCCATTCATCTTTGATGCATATACCTTTGCCTGATATACCATCACAGTTTACCCTAGTATATCATTTTAATCATTCTTAATTTATACTTCCCTTCTATAGTTCAGAAGTAACATAATCCATTTACTTATTCCTTTATTTGTCATTGGTATATAGCACTGAACATAGACCTTGGCTTCATCTATTAAAGTTTTAAGTCTATTATGTACTTTAAAACATATGTTTACTTTCCCATGTTGTCTCATTTCTATCATTTCTATCTCTTTTCTCTCAGGGAGTCCATTTCTTTACTCAGTTTTTGTTCATCATACAAATTATAGGCATGTAGTATATGTATATATATATATATATATATATATATATATATATATATATATATATATATATGTGTGTGTGTGTGTGTGTGTGTGTGTGTGTGTGTGTGTGTATGACTATGATGTATATGTATATGATATAT
Organism: Micromys minutus; assembly: GCF_963924665.1. Lineage (NCBI taxonomy): Eukaryota > Metazoa > Chordata > Mammalia > Rodentia > Muridae > Micromys > Micromys minutus. The sequence continues at coordinate 36,140,364 of NC_137955.1, read as the reverse complement.
ATATATAATGTATGTGTATCTGATGTGTATATATACAATATACGATGTATGTGTATATATTGTATATGTAATGTATATTTATGTGTAATGTATGTGTATATGAATATGATATATATATATATTACTATTACCTGTGTGTGTGTGTGTGTGTGTGTGTGTGTGTGTGTGTGTGTGTGCATGGTTCATAAATAAACGCAATCGTGCAATGTCTGTCTTTCTCAATCTGGTTGATTTCACTTGATACGATTCTTCAAGTTGCATTTATCATCTATGAAATGACATAATTTCATTCCTTAGGCCAGAATAAAACCCATTATGCATTTATACCACATCTTCTTTACTTCCATATCTTTTGATGGATGCCTAGGCTTATTTCATGGTACTGAGGAATGTGCTTCAATGAATATGGATGTGCAAGGATCGTTGTGTATTGATTTAAGTTCTTTCCATGCATATTGGAAGTGGGATAACTAGGTGGCATCCATATATAATAGGTATATTTTTAATTTTATGAAGCATCTTTACTGTGATTTCCACAGTGTCTGGATTAGTATACAATGCATGCCTATAATTTGTATGAAGGGTACAAATTGAGTAAAGAAGAAGCCTCTCCACTCCTCAACCATTTCCCTTCAGAAAACACCAGGTCTCCCAGGGTTATTGACTGAACTGAACATGTTATAAGAAATTAATTTAAGAGTAGGTACATACCCTCATGTTAAGGCTGAATGAGGCCACAAAGCAGGGAGAAAACCAGGCAGTGTCAGAGCTAGCAAATTCTATACCTCATGGTTAGGAGTTGCAGAACACCAAACTATACAGCCACAACATATATACAGAAGACCTAGCTCAGAACCATACAGGCTCCCTGATTACCACCTGTCTCTATGACTCCTATGATCTTGTGCTCTGATCTTGTGATGTCCTTGATTTTCCTGGTTCCTATTCTTTCTCCAACTCTTCCACTGGGTTTCCAATGGTCAATGTGAGTTTTTTCATTATTATTTTTAAGGTATAATTTATGTATTTCTATCTCAAATGTTGCTCCCTTTCCCAGTTTCCCTCTCTCCCATTCTCTTTCCTCTAAACAAGATTTCACAGGACCAAAGGCTTCTCTCCTTATGGATATGAGACAGTGTCTTCTTCTGCTACATATGCTGCTAGAGCCACCATACTCAGGTACTATTGTTGATGCCAAGTAGTGTTTACTGGCAGGAACCTGATATGAATGACTCCTCAGATGCTCTGCCAAAGCCTTTCTGATACAGATTAAAATGCTTGCAGCTAACCAACTGAAAGAGCACAGGGACCCTAATGGAGGAGTTAGAGAAAGGGCTGAAGGTCTTTGCGACATCATAGGATGAGCAAAAATATCAACCAACCAGTTGCCCCTGAGCTACCAGGGATTATACCACCAACCAAAGAATATACATGGAGGGACCATGGCTCCAGCCACTCCATCTTATTTTTGGTCAGGGTTCAGCATTTCTTTGATTGTGAAAAATGTTGAACATTTATTCATATTTATTTGCCATTTTGACTTTATCTTTTGATCACTGTATGTTTACAACCCCACCAAGAGTGGAGGCATGTTGTCTTTCTCCACTTCCTTGCCAGCATCTGCTGTCACCTGAGGTTTTTTATCTTAGACATTTTAACTGGTGCAAGGTGAAATCTCCAGGTTGTTTTGATTTGCATATCCCTGATGAATAGAGATTTTGAGCATTTCTTTAGGTTCTTCTCAGATATTCTATATTCCTCAGTTAAGAATTTTGGGGGGGGGGCTCTGTAACCCATTGTTAAATAACATTATGTGATTCCCTAGAGTCTAACTTCTTTTTCTAATTTTTTTTTATTGAACAACTTTATTTTAAAAAAACAAAGATAAATGTACAGATTTTAAGCATTTTTGCATAAAAGCATACAAGTACATTTTTGCTTAGTTTTTTTTTAAGGTTAGATAGTGTGCATTAAGATCTTACAAGTTACAATGAGCATAAAGTACATGTAAAACAAGATGCAACCTGGAATTAGTCAAAGTTTTCTTGGCATATAAAGATTAAGCATAATGGTTTTTTCTTTTTTATTCTTTACTTGAACTTCCTATAGTCTGTGAGTTGATTCTGGGGTGTTCAGAGCTATCTGGGGCTAGTATCCCATTATCAGTGACTGCATATTATGTCTGTTCTTTTGTGACTGGATTATCTCACTCAGGATGATATTCTCTAGATGCATCCATTTTCTTAAGAATTTCATAAAGCCATTGTTTCTGATACATGTGTAGTACTTCATTGTGTAAATGTACCACAATTTTTCTATCCATTTCTCTACTGCAGGACATCTGGGTTCTTTCCAGCTTCAGGCTATTATAGATAGAACTGCTATGAACATTGTAATTCATTTGTCTTTGGTGTATGTTGGAGCATCTCTGGGGTATATGCCCAGAAGTGGAATAACTGGGTCTTCAGGTTGTACTATGTCCAATTTTCTGAGGAATCGCCAGACTGATTCCCAGAGTGGTTGTACCAGTTTACAACCCCACCAACAGTGGAGAAGTGTTCCTCTTTCTCCACATCTTCGCCAGCATATACTGTCATCTGAATTTTTGATCTTGGCCAATCTGACTGTGGTAAAATGGAATCTCAGGGTTGTTTTGATTTGTATTTCCCTGATGGTTAATGATGCCAAACACTTCCTTAGATGCTTCTCGGCATCTAGTGAGATGACCATGTTGTTTCCTTCTTTGACTTTGTTTATATGGTAGATTACATTGATGGATTTCCATATGTTAAACCATCCCTGTATCCCAGGGATGAAGCCTACCAGATCATGGTGAATGGTTGTTTTGGTGTGTTCTTGGATTCGGTTTGCAAGAATTTTGTCGAGTATTTTTGCATCAGTGTTCATAAGTGAGATTGTTCTGAAGTTCTCTTTCCTTGTAGGGTCTTTGTGTTGTTTAGGAATAGAGTCTAACTTATTGAGGTCTTTGTATATATTGGAAACTATCCCTCTATCAGATATAGGATTGGTATATATCTTTTCCAAAATTGTTAGTTACTGTTTTTTCCTTTTGATCATGTACTTTGTCCTACAGAAACTTTTTAATTTTATGACGTCCCATTTGTCGATTCTTGATCTTAGAGTATAAGCCATTGATGTTCTATTCAGTAAATTATTCCCTATGCCTTTGTGTTCTAATCTCTTTCCCATTTTCTGTACTATAAGTTTCAGTGTACCTGGTTTTATGTGGAGGTCTTTGATCCACTTGAACTTGAGCTTTATATAAAGAGATTAGAAGGATTGATTTGCATTCCTCTGCATGATGACTGCTAGTTGAACCAGCACCATTTGTTGAAGAGGCTTGTTATTTAATTTCTTATTACTCTACAAATCACATTGGAACAGATTTTCTCTTCTTTTCAATTAGTATATATTTTCTACTATTATTTTAAAATTTTTAGTTTGATCAGCTATTTCTTGGTTAATAATAATTTCATCTCTCTATATAAATATATACATTGACTTTTTTATTTTTATTTGCCTAATTTTGTATGTGGATGTTATAATATGCATTTACTTTTGTAAAACATAACACAAAATGCATCATTTAAAAACTTCAAATATTTAAACTCAAAGAATTTTTCTCCAGTTACTTAAAAGTAGATACATCGTCACCTCCAATGAATACATTAGCTCTTTACTTAATAAGGTAAATCAGATAAAACTCTTCCTATCTTCACTAAATATTCAAATACTCAAATATTTAAAGTTTAACTAAAGATTGCATCAACAAAGAAAAGGCTGTAGGGACTTTTAGTCTGAGTAGTACATTACATTGTAACAGAAGTATTCCTAGGCAGATACAAAATGTAATATATCAATTGGAATAGTGAAATCCTAAGAACATTTTAAAAAGAAAATGCTGAAGACCTAGTTCTACTGTATAATAAAGATTAAATGAGATTGGTTAGAAATGGTAAAGGATAGTGGAAGACTTGATAAGAATTAGCTGTAATGAAGGATCAACATTAAAGCAGAATTAGTATTTTTAAGAGTGACAAGTGATTCAGTAGATAGTACATATGCCTATTTTAACTCGGTTGTGAGATAATTTTGTCCTACTGAAAATCAGTACAGTTGTCATTTACCAATGATTACCTAAAAATGTTACTGTTGGTCATTTCCTTTAAATGCAAAATCCCATCTAATCTACACTTAGGTAGGTATAGTCTTACAGCATCCAGACTATGATGAAATAATTTAAGAATGAAAGTCTCCTCATTGACCCCTTTTTTGTATATACCATATGGAATATGTATGTGTATTTATGTGCATATATATAAAAATTATATGGTAAAGTAAAATATATGTTATGCTATTATATATGTATATATGTGTGTATCTCATATGTTATACATACATATATGTTTATAACTCAGAATGACATTAACTCCAATCTAACTTTCAACTGTGATCAAACAATTGGCTACAGAACCCTAAAGACCAATGTTACTCATTATAACACAAATCATCATGAGAAATATATACTCATATATATTCACATGGGTATCATAGGTCAAATGGAAAATTAACCTTTAAGATACCTAAGTTCTCTCTGAAGGAATGTGAAGAAATATGCATACTGGTCATTCAATCGGCAATCTTAAACTGTCCTTTTATGTTAGAAATTGAATGAGATTAGACAGTTCTTCCAAAACTATTTTTTGATTATTTCCTATTATTAAAGAGTTAACGGCTCATGATCTATTTCACAATAGTTAGCTGTCAGAAAGTAGTAAAGGTTTTATCAGTTTATGAAATTGTAGGAGCTCTTGCTTTGATTATGTTGACTCATTGTGCAGTTGCTAGCTGCATTGAACCAATAATTTATGTATCTTATTCTAACCAAGCTGACAGGTGCTGTTTTAAGAAAAATTTATATTCCATTGAAGTTAGATATCTTAAAATAGGTTTAGCATGATAGGATTATTCAGTAATTAAAAAGTACCATTACCTCACCAATTACTTTAAAATATACTAAATAAATAGGGAGAGACCTTAAATTCTTATTTCCTTTGATTTCCTGACTTGTTCCAGAGTCAACTTCAACATAACAGCTATTTGCTCTCTTCCATTGTTATGGGGTGGGGTTATGTGTCAAATATTATAGAGTATTTTTGGGTATTTTATTTATTTACATTTCTTCTTAAAGCAATAAACTAAGTTTGCATGGAACAAAACAAAACAAAACAAAAAGCAGAGAAGAAAAGACCAAGCTTGGAAAATACTTTGAGCAAATGAGCATCAACTATATGACTATACTATCTCACAAAATGCATTGTCCTTGTTCCTTGGGAGATGGCAGGTAGCACATCCATGTGTCAGTAAGTGTGCAGTGCAGTTGAGGCTCTTTAACGCTACTTCTCATTGAGCACACTGAATGCACTATATCTGTTCCTTTCCTGCCCTAGAAGTTTTAGGATTATAGAAAGGAAAACATACCCTCATTAACAGAGTGATGAGTAATTTAATGCTGTGCCAACATTTAACTCATGTCTACCAATCGACAGGGGAAAATGCTTTTATTGACTGGAGAAAGGATCTTGTTTGAAGATAATTGACTCTCTCAGGTTTTCATTGACATAATACCGCCTCCGGAAGAAACATATGCTCAACTTAGAAAACAAAGGCTAACTTAGAAAGCAAAGGCTAACTTAGAAAACAAAAGCTATACGTAATGGACTGATAACTTTCTCCTCACTCAAGTACAGATCCTATCGACCCCACTGCAAATTCTGACCCTCTCTGAATCAAAGGATTATAGATCATCTGATGCATGGAAGTAGAAGCATCACTTCAAATGAGAGGCTCATGCAGAAGCAGGACACAGGAAATACAAAAGAGCAGAAATTTTACCAAGAATAAAAAGAGATTGAATCTGAAAAAATGAAAAATGTAATACATTTCAAAAGGAGCTGAAAACAGAGCATAGGTAAGTCAGTTTTCTAGAATAATCAGTGCTCCAAGTACTTTGAAAGATTAACATACACTGGCTTGCAGATGGTAAGTGTCTATTCTAGAAGGATATTCAAATAACAATGTAAATTTGAAGTTCATTGACTTAATATATTTCTCAGATATAGAAGGTGAAGTAAAATATCTACATTCATGCATACATATATACATACAAACATTTTTATACACATAAATATACACATAAATACTGAGGATGCTCAATGAAGCAGGTTCAGGGTATTATAAACCAATTTATAAGAATGAAAATGGGAAATCCACAGAAAGTGGATCCTAGAATCTCAGAAACAATGAGAACAAATGTTCTATGTGAGGAACAAAATGTCCACTTCAAACATTGCTGTGGATCAAATAATCCACAAAGACAATGACCTTTGTGGTTTCCTACTGTGACATCAATAATGTCCGGCTTGCTAAAGCCAGAGGTCAAAGGATTAGTTCTTCTGTTTCAAAGGAAGCAATATAAGAAAAATTCCAGATTGTTGATGTTGACAATATTTGTAAGATTCGTTTCCTATAAAACAGGCCAAGAAGAATTGGTTGGAGAAAAAGGAATGGCTTCATAAGTGTAACTTTTACTTCAATGGTCATGATTCTAGTCCATTAGTAGAGAGTGTTCATTTGAAGTGGGAGAAGGGAGTAAGAACAAATGACGATATACTAGTCAAGTTAAGAAATAGATTAAGTTCACAATGGAAATTGTGACCTCCCTTTTGAAAAATCATAGGAATAAGGATTAAAGAACACATAATGGGCCATACACAAAGAGTGACAGTGAGATTATTGGGTAGCATGACTGATGTCTTTTTATAAAAGTTATGATCAGTTGTATGCTTCTTCAGCTGGTAAACTGCAGGACTTTCTTTTATTTTTTACATTAACTTTTCCCCTGTTTCCTGTCCTTGTTCCATTACCTCCAAGATGTTATCTATAGTCTGAAGCACTTGTCCCCCAGCGCCTGCATGGAAGCCAGCTATCCTGAGGTACTGAAACAGACACAGATTATCCCAGCCTTTCAGAAATAACATAAACCTCCCCTCCCTAAACAAAAAGCTGCCTTTGCACATACAGCAAAAAAGAAAAAAACACATTAAAATAGGCAATATGAAGATTAAGAGATCAAAATCAGGCCTTGATTATGAGGGAAGTGGTGCAGAGCAGAGAAAGTAGCATAAAGAGAAGAATTCATAAGGGCAGATAGGGAGGAGAGAAAGAGAGACAGACAGATAGAAAGACAGACAGACCAGAGACAGAGACAGAGATAGAAAGACAGAAATAGACATTAACAAAGAGACAGAGAGAGAAAGAGAGAGAGAGAGAGAGAGAGAGAGACAGAGAGACAGAGAGACAGAGAGACAGAGAGACGGGGGGGGGAGGGAGGAAGGCAGGAAGGAAGAATATGAGTGAACATAACCAAGCTAGCAGGGTTAGAAAGGGAAAGAGTGGCTGGGTAGTTTATGGGAGGGGAGGACTTGAGAAGAGATAGAGTGTAAACAGGGACTTGAAACTGGCTAACATGTACTTGTGACACCAAGGGGTCCTGGAGACTAGCATGCAATTTTTATGCTAATTGGCACTACAAGAAGCCATTTGTCCCTTGGCCTTTTGAAACTTGGAAAACTGGAGTTTCCTTTGAATCTGACTCAGGCTGGGCTATCTTGTAAATATGTGGTCACTACCTCTACCAACATTATGCTCTTATCTGAAATGACAATCTATGGTCATGACCTAGTTCACTTTGAAGTGTCTGATTAAGATTTCTCACCACTTAACAAGTTGGACCTTGGTGCTCATGATAGTCCGAATGATGAACTAAAGTCATCCTAGTTGATCTAATATGCAATAAAATATTGTGTAGTAAGTACAATCTATCAGCAGTCAAGCTAATGGTGTCTCGTGACAACTTGACATGTCTAGTGACACTTCCTGATGGTTCTCTAACAGAGAAAGTTCTTAGGAAGTTAATGAATGTCACTGGTCTTCATCAACAAAATTCATTGTTCACATGAGTATGTGTGGTTGTGAACTGGCCAGGAGTTCAGCATGACGGTTAATACCCATTTTACCACACAGCTAGGGTAAACACCAGTGCTGTTCTTATAACCAGGGGCCACATCTGCAGCAAGGCAGGGAAATACTGGAGCCTGGAAAGCCAACACTATAGACAGGAATACATGGCTCAGATTTAACAATCTTAGAAGGAATAAAACATGTCTGAGTAATAGATGTTAAAAGGGATGAACCACCATTCTGTTTAAGACTCCTCCATCCAGTCTTTCTTTCCCAGGTACATCAGGAATAGTTTTCTTTCTTCCGTCTGAAGTCACCCAATCAACTCAGTAAAATTCGGGCTCTTTCAAATCAACATCTCATAGACAGGTACATAGCATATTTTAATGTTTGGTTAATGTCATTCAAATCTAGAGAAACATTTTCCCTTGACAACACATAGAATCTTTTAGCAATATATTAGGTCCCTCTTTTCATGGTTGGAAACTCAAAAGATACTGTTTTTGTAGCACTCACACTAAAAGACTGGATTTTCTTTTTCTTTTCTTACAACTTTATTTTTTTTTAAAAAGAGGGATACATATAGAGATTTTTTAATGGCATTTTGGCATAGCACTATATGAATATTTTTGTCAGTACTTAATTTTTTTAGAGGTTTGATAGCATGCATTGAAATCCCACTAGTTACCATAAGCATAAAGTACATGTAGGACAGAACATAACATGGAAACAGATTTCTTGGTGAGTATAGATTAAGCATAATGATCTGTGAATACCAATAATTCTGACCTAAGTGTTTTCTCTCCCTGATATACTTTAAGAAATGTTGTTATATTTTCTTATTTTTATATCTTGAATTCTTAGCACAATGTTCAGACTACAAATGTTCAAAGCACCTGTAGAAAACCATATGCTATTTTCTTCCCCACATATGGTGGAGCAAAACCCTAAATTCTACAAAATGCAATAGAAAAATCAAGGAGATACATGATTTTGTTTTTTAAAATGTATTTTGTGTATTTTGTTGGTTTCTTTAAATATGATGTGAATTTCTGAATGTAAGACTAAAAATAAAGAATTAAAATAAAAAAAGCTAAGACATTCTACTTTTAAAATATACAGGCCATTTCAAATTCCAGTGGCATACACTATCTTTCTATTTATTTATTTATTTATTTATTTATTTATTTATTTATTTATTTATTTATTCCTCTATTTACTTACTTACTTACTGACTTACTTATTCATTCATTACTGATTTTATTGAATATATTTTATGTATATTTACATTTTAAATATTATCGCCTTTCCAAGATTCCCCTCCACATCCTCTATGCCCTACCCCTCTTCCTGCTTCTATAGAGGTGTGCACCTACCCACCCACCCCCTACTGCCTACCTGACCTGACATTCCTTTACACTGGGGTATTGAGCCTTGACAGGACCAAGGGCTTCTCCTCTCACTGATGCCCAACAAGGCCATCCTCTGGGGATCTGGCCCAAATACAGCTACCAAACCCAGATAATATTGCTGATGCCAAAATGTGCATGCTGACAGGAGCCTGATATAGCTGTCTCCTGAGAGGCTCTGTCACAGCAGGGCAAATACAATGGCAGATGCTCTCAGCCAACCATAGAACTAAGAATGGAGTCCTTAATGGAGGAGTTAGAGAAATAATGGAAGGAGCTAAAGGGGTTTGCAACCCCATAAGAACAACAGTATCTACCAACCAGAGCTCACAGGGATTAAATCACTGGTGGTGGAGCAGCACCAGCAGCAGAGGCAGATGTCCAAGGCCTCTGCCCTTTGCCTGAACTAGTGCACCTAGCCAGTCCAGGTCTCCGTGTGAAGCCTGCGGTATGCAGACTTACATGGACATGCAGACACACACACATGCACACATATGTCTATGTATATATGTATGTGTGTGTGTCTGTGTATATATGCATATATATATGTAAATTATATTAACAATCTTTAGTTACCTCTACTTTGTAAAATCATTATTAGCTGATACATATTCAGTTAGGTGCAAGGTTTTCCTCTTTTCTATTCTTAAATTGGAGATGAAAGATATTCTCCTTACTATTTCAGTCATATTAACTCAAAATATTAAAATTTTAATATTTGTTATTATTTTTATCTTAGTTTTTCATTATTGTCCACACATGTTTTGTTAAATACATACAGGGGATATGATCATAGTATATTTTTTAAAATAATACAATTATTTTTTAATAGGTAAAAAAGAAAACATGTATTCGGCCATTTTGCTATGCTCTATGAACTATGGTAAATAACTCCATGTAAGCTGTTATACATTGTTATTAAAATAAATACTCACAGGCTTTTAATGAAATGTGATTGTAATGAGACACACCATCACAGGCTATCCTCTCACACTAACTATGAATTCTAACTTAACTCTGGCCTCTCACAAGACATTTTACCTTCAACTATAAAGTTGATCACCTACTACAGTTAATATGCTGTTGCTGATTTTCATTCTTTCCTAACGTTTATGCCAAACTCAACACATTTTTGCCTGAGGCATTCTCTCTACTGTTGCATTCATGTTCTCTCCTCACATTACTGGCATGGAGATGATCATGGCATCACAGAGTGGATGGAAACTTCACATGTTCTATCCAGTCGACTTTCTACATTGCATTCGAAAACCATCCAGTTCACTTACAGACATGACAAATTTCCTGGATGAATTTAACGTTTCATTCCACGTATTCTATAAGTAAGGAAAGTTGATCCATCCCTTTTAAATTCATTTTTAGTATTATTCAATCACATTGGTGCTTTTAAACATTAGGGTTTCCAGAGATTGGATTAGTTCAACCAGTCTCTAAGTCTGGGCAAATTGAAGGATTGCAGAATTTCAGAATACTAGCAAGGACACATGGGTATTTCTATGGAGTACAAATATTGAATAAAAGAATATAACTGACCTGCCTCAACATGAAAGAAAAGGAGCAAGGAAGACAGAGATTATTTTCAAAGAACTAAAGGCTGTTTAGTTGAACTTGAAATAAGGCCTATCATTTATCAAAAATGTAAAAAAAATGCAATCAAACAAATATTGTTCGCCTATATGATTATAGTTGTGCAACATTTTCATACAATATCCTATCGAGAAAATTCAGAATAGAATTCAAAGATGCAGAGTGGTATGATATTATTCATCATGTACATATCCAGGGTAAAATAAAAGGTCAGGACGCATAAATGCAAAAGTGAGCTATGAAGGGACCAATAGAGGATAGGCTTCTTTTCAATTATTATCATGGTGGTCGTTACTTTGTGGTTGTTGTTGTGACAATTTCATGTAAGTATATTTTGGATGTCTACCACTTTTACTTTCCATTCTTTTCCCCTCCTGTCCACCCTCAGTCCTCCTTAAAATTATTTATCCTCTTAATTTATACAAATGTTTTGTTACCCACCAAAATTAACCAGAGGTACCCTTATGCCCAAAGGTTTAGAGCTACCCAGTGATGAGTCTATACAGGTACAGAGCAACCTCCTATCTTCACAGTCCTACTTTGTTTTTTGAAGGGTTTCCAAATACCAAACCCAATGAATCAGTCTACATTCACCTTCCCCTAAATTCCCAGATGCTTCCTTGTGTAAACCTTTCAAAACTCACTTGCAGCTCTATTTTTACTCTGTGATGCTATTTTTGCTAGTGTTTATTTGACTTCTTGTCTGTGCATTTTCACGAATATCTTGGTTTATATTTTAGAATTCCAGTATAGGTTTTAATTCCTTAACACCGAAGCAGGGTACACCACCAGAGGCAAAGAACTCAGTTAATAAGATTAAGTAAATTGATTTTTACTATTTTACAGTCTAAATGAGGCAAGGGTGTAATGAAAGGAGATAGGTGTGACTCTTGGCTCTTTATAAAAAGACATTTTGTTTGTCTGGAGTCTTTTAAAACTACAGACACTACCAGCCAGCCTCAAAGCAGGCTGTCTTCTAATAAATGTGTTCACTTTCTCAGAGACATCCTTTAGTTCTTTGAATTGGAGTTATACGGCTGATAATGATAATAAAACTTCTTCTATTTATACTTTTGAATTGTGACTGAACTTGTAACCCTGGGCCTGTAATGAAAACTTAGACACATGTTCCACAAATAAAAGTGTTATAATCTGCACTTCTTGCATAATAGTCTGTCTTTGGACTCTGAAACCTGAATAAATAAATAGCAATCTCATTGCTAGTTATGCAGTGCTGCAAGATTCCCCAGATCATTGCACCTGCCTCGCTCCTGTTTCACCCAGGTTATACCTCTTCCCTGGCCACTCTGTCCATCACCAGAGAAGTCCCTGGCAGATGACCATTATGGTCTAATGATGAACCTGTATTCTCCCTGTCCAGGGCTATATTTCTATCTGGATTATCACCTTCTACAAATAGGAGAAGCAAATGAAAAGCCTGAAACAATTTCTGCCCTTGATTCTGGGAGACTGAATGTCACTGTCTGACGTGAAGAATGTGTGTAAGTTGCAAATGTCATCTTCAGAAAAACACTACAATAGAAACGTAAATCTGTTACTTGCAAATATTGATAATGACAGCTTCCATGTTAAGTCTCACCATCATGAAAATAGGTAAGTTTAGTTTTTGTATCATTTTCTCTCCATGCCATCAAGGTGCTACCTAATTCCCAGACACCATTCATCTAGTTCACAGTCAATAAACTCTCCTTCAATCTATATATTTGAATCCATTAGTATAGATTTGAAATAGTCAGAACATTTTTACATCCTGCTTCCAAAGTATTCTTTATGTATTTATTCATATCTTGACTTGTTCCAGGAGGGATTTGATGTGACCAAAATACATATGCATGGAAAAATAAAAATATGTTGCCAAGGATGAGTAAGATTGTACTAGTGTATGTTGTGGGGAGAAGATCTTTTTATTAACATTTAAGGAATAGTTTCAACAGAAGGCTTCACTTGACTCTGGGTGTCATACATATATCGACATGTGCTCATAAAAGGAGAGAGGACAGATGAGAAAACTTTAATCTGACCCTTTTGACAGGTTCATTATGCATTTAATTCCCCAAAACAAATACACTTACGGGTAGAAAACACTGTTCTGAAGACATGTAAGAAATGAAGATTTGACTTCTTTCCAGTCTTGCTGCTACATATTTTGCTGAGTAGAAATATCTCATTTTCAGAGAATAAACTGTACTTCTCTGTGCACTCATTTCCATTTTATAAAGCATGAAATATAGTGATGAGTTGGTGGATGTGTTTCCAGTAGAGATAGAAATTCATGTTTGCTAATGAAATAAGACACATTTATTAAAGGCCCATGATACATCGGTGTCGATTCCGAGCTTGTTACAAAGAAATGATCTAGAAAGATGTACATATTCTGCCACTGAGGGTTTATAACTTAGGAGAGGCAGAGCCACAGGAAAAATGCTGAGAGAACTATAAAATTACACCATTGGGCAAAAGTTATGCAGGCAAAGTATTGTTGTTAACAAAACTGAGGAGATTAAACTACAAAGTGTCCAAAAGGACTCATTACTCAATCACTTAGTAGGACTCATTTAGTTAGCATGAATAATCAGACCTATGGAAAAAAAGGAGACAGAAATATACTGTTTTCTATTTTGATAACAGCAAAATTGGCTTCCAAAGACATTCAATTTGCAAAGAAATGGGTAAATTTGTAGTTGTCATATGAGAAACCACTAGTTAATTTAATAAATTTAAAACATAGCATTATGATTAAATTATAAAGGAGAGGGTTATAAATGAAATTTACATATGTGGGAGGAAGACAAGAATGGGCACAAATGGCCAGAATGTCGGTGAGTTTTGTGTCTATCCCTGCCCTCCTGAATAATCTATTACAACATGTCTTATATAAACCAAGAAAACAAGGCCCGAATTCAAATGAAATGACAAAGTTCTTAGGAAGTCACTTTGTTTTATTTTACTATAAATCCTTATAATAAAATCTTTGATGTATCTCTGTAGAGTTTGTTTTCTTTTCTTTTCTTTCATTATCTTGGATATTTTTTATTTACATTTCAAAAGTTATCCCATTTCTTGGTTTCCACTCCAGAAACACTCTATCCCATTCTCCTCCCACTGCTTCTATGAGGCTGCTCGCTGTCACAGGGTGGGGAGGCAGAAGTGGGTGGGATGTGACAGCGAGCAGCCTCATAGAAGCATTTTATTTAGATATAAAGAACAAAATGACATTATTTGCAAGAGAATGATGAAACCGGATTCAAGAGTGAAAAATAATATAAAGACACATGCTTTATCTCCTATATGGAATCTATAAAATTAGAAAACCTATGTGAACACACAAACAAAAAAGGAAAAAGAAACACTAAAAGAGGAAAGAGGACAGGTGTAGCAAATGATAGCAGATGGAAGATGAATTACTACTATATATATATATATATATATATATATATATATATATATATATATATATATATATATATATATATATATATTGAGCTGTCAGTCAGCATGTAAAGAACACAACTGAGCAATTCTTAACTTTAGTAAAAAGCTCAAGTCCATGCGGACCTCCACATAAATCCAGATACACTTAAACTAGTAGAAGAAAAAGTGAAGAAGAGCTTAGAACACATAGGCACAGGGAAATTTTTCTTGAACAGAACACCAATGGCTTATGCTCTGAGATCATGAATTGACAAATGGGACCTCATAAAATTGCAAAGGTTCTGAAAGGCAAAGGACACTGTCAAAAGGACCAATAGCAAAGAGAACTGACAGAAAAACTAGAGGAGCTGAAGGGGAATGCAACTCTTTAGGAAGAACAATGTCTGCTGACAGAATCACCTAAAGCTCCCAGCAACTAGACCACCAAGCAAGATATGTACAGGGAAGGATCCATGGCTCTAGATACATATGTGGAAGAGGATGGCCTTGTTTGACAACAATAGGAGCATAGGCCCTTGGTCCTGTGGAGTTTTGATGACCCAGTGTAGTGGAATTCAGGGGACAGAGAAGATGGGTGGGGAAGCATTTTCACAGAGACAAAGAGGAGGGGGGAAAGGGCAAAAGTGGAATGTGGGAGTTGGAGAAGGGTAACTGGGAAGGGAGATATTATTTGAGATATAAATAAATGGAAAGATTAATAAAAATAAGAAATAAGCATATATGTATATATGTGTATATAAACAACATGTGTGTACAAAATATAAATTATGTCCAATATAATCTGCAGTCAAGAATAAATGTTCACAATAAGGTACTACTTTTGCCAGAAAACAATGACAAACTGAAGAATAGTTTTAACTATATTGCAAAGATGATGAATCAAATTAATGCATTTGGAAAACTATATGGAAGTCCTCAAAAATTAGAAAACACATTTACCCTATAAGTATCTGGTATTCAATCCCAGCCATAAATTTGTAATCAATAAGCAATATTATATAGACTCGGCATCTATATTTATATATCATAAATTTATGTATATTTGTGGGTGTTTGTGTATGTCTTTGCTCTCTATATAATAATTGCAGAAGTAGAGACAATCAATAGAAAGATAAAATGTAGAGCACAAAAATAGTTGGAGGGCTGAAAAAGAAGGATGAAAATTATTCAAGGACAGTACTTCTATATGAAATATTCCAAACAAAAATCCCATCGCTATAAACATTACCCATATCTAAATAGGCTAATAGACTAATGATATGGTATCGTATGTATAAATGACAGAATATTAATATGTAATAGATAATAAATATTGATATGCAGTATCAGATAGATCGATGGTATAAATATGGTAAGAGGTACAACCACTTATAAAATAAGATGATCTTTCATGGGGATATTTTTCTATATAATTCATGATATACCTATGCGAACAGCTTGTGGATATGTGTGTGTTTTAAAGTTGTTATAAATATTCTTTACAAAATTGTGTGATAAAAGTTCGAAAGCTTTGTATCTATACTAAAATTCTTAAATTAAGAACATCCTTGTATCTTCAAATTATGTTTCACTTAACATATTTTAAAATAAATAAGTTTCTTAATCTTTATCACCTACCTATGTTTTATGAAACATTGTGAGTCATCTAAGAGTACACGAGGGACAATTTGACTGGGCAATTTGGTAATTTAATAGAAGTTTTGTTTAGGATGAAGATGTTAAAAAATAATTGCCTGTCAAACCTACAGATTTGATTAATTATCTAGAGATAGTAGATGACTAAGGTAATCCCCAACGACAGTGGCTTTATGTAATAACAAGAGGGAATAATTATATTTATGAATAAACACAGTCAGAAACCCATTATTGTATAACATTTATTTCTACAATTTTCCTCAAAAGTACAAAGAGGGAATTTTTTAGACAGTTATACTCATCCTGTTTATTTTTGCTTGTAAAATATTGACACGATTGACCCCACATATCTGTGGGTATAACGTTAATATTTAGCATTTGATAAGCAACTACACTGGTCTAGCAAGTTGGTGTCAACAGATTCTTTTTCTAAAGACCATGGTCACACTGGTTCCAATAAGTTGGATATTTTATGCTGCCAGGCAGTTTCACTTCCTTAGAGTGAACCATAAGTCCACTTAAAAGTAGCCACTGACACGCATGAATGCCACTTACTGCCCCTTTATATATTGCCTTCCATGTTGGACATTTTAGCAATTCATAGGTAGGCTATTAACTGCTTCCCTCCCTTGAGAGCTTAAACATTGTTGTTATTCTTTTGGTACAACAGAATCTAGAACACAGGAGAGAAACTTTCTAGCTTACATTCAGGTCAAAGCACCAAAATCCTGCTAGTGCTATTTCCAGAAATAGGGGATTCCTGTCAACCTCTGAGAAGTAATCAAAAGCTAATATAAACAATACATGTTTTTTTGAGAAACACCTAGACTATACTGTCAATGATTCAAATGGGGGTTTCTTATGACTGTACAGGGTACGATGGGTTTTTGATTGTCCATTTCTTTTGTTTTGTGTTATTGTAACTCCAAATGGAAACTATGCCTTTACACGTGTGTGTATGTTTATGTGTTTATGTATGTGTAATAGTGTACGAGTAATTTAATGTAGAGGTATACATAGATAATAATGATAGTTAACAGAAGATAGATTAGATGACAGATGATAAACAGAAGATAGATGATAGATAAAAAAATAGATGAATAAATGTTAGATAATGATAGATTTTGATAGACTTGATTGTTGGCAGATCAATTGATAGATAAATTAATGATAGATACACAGATTATAGGTAAATTATACATGGATAGTTGATAGAATGATATGTGTAGGTATAGTTGGTAGAGATGTATAATTTTGGTAAACATAAAATAATTTGATGCTTTGATGACTTATGTAACCACCTCCTGTTCTTTGTCTTCTTTTCTCTAACTTTATGTATTGATCAATTATTATCATCAAAGCTTTCTTTAAAGCAAATGGAGACAAACTGCTAAAGCTGCAATGGGGCACAATGCAAAGATTAGTGAATTCTGGGCAGCCTATCCTACTGGTCACATCTATATCACAACATATATATATATATATATATATATATATATATATATATATATATATATATTTGTGTGTGTGTGTTTCTGTATATATTTATATATGTTTGTAACAATAATTATCAGATTGGGATTGGAAGTACTATTTGGAAGAATAATTGGAATGTAGGATTGAGAGATGGCTACCTAGTAGGTCTAGAGGAAAAAAAAGTGAACGTGAAATTGATGTCATGCTATTATAAGTTTTAAAAGTTTTTAAAGTAATTATAACATGATAGAAATCTGGGAGTCTGTTGTTTGGTTTCCTTTGGTATGAGTCTAGGTTTTAGAGGGATTTTTGGTAGATCTTGAAGTAAAGTCAAGCTAGTCTTAAAGCCTGTGCTGTCTTACTTCCGCTTCATGAGTTCAGGGAATATAGACTGATGTCACTTCATCCATCTAAGTCTGGAAAATATTTTTACTATAAAAGTGAGATACTGACATTTGTCATCCCCATAATTTGTAGAAAGATGTGGTGAAGGTGACAGTGATTTTAAACAGCACTTACAAAAGTTTCTAATATGGTACCAGACCTGAGTCAGCTTTTTCATTTTTTGAATTTTTTCAATTTTCAAATGTTACCTGCTTTCCAGTGTTTTCCTCCAGAAAATCTGCCCCAACCCCTCTCCCTTGCATCTAAGAGGGTACTCCCCAATCTACCCACCTACTCCTACCTGCCATGGCATTTCCTTATATTGGGGAAAAGGCCTTCACAGGGCCAAGAGCCTCTCCTTCCATTGATGCCCAATAAGGCCATTCTCTGCTACATATGTGGCTGGAGCCTTTGTTCCCTCCATGTGTACTCCTTGGATGGTGGTTTAGTCCCTGGGAGCTCTGGGGAGGTTCTGCTTAGTTGATGTTGTTCTTCTTATGGGGTTGCAAACACCTTCAGCTTCTTCAGTCCTATATCTTCTCCACTACAGACCCTGTTCTCAGTCCAATGGTTGGCTATGAGCATGAGCCTCTGTATATTTCAGGTTTCGGCAGCTTTTTCATGAATGACATTTGGAACAACACACTCAGAAAACTGGACCATTCTCATCTTCATCAATGCTCTCAATCAGTTCCAATCTCTGAACCTATGCAGTAACCCTTACCATCCCTTCATCACACTGCAGATGAATCAGAGAAGGAACAGAAACTAACTAATCAATGATGACAAACACCAGATGTTGCAGAATGCCATCTCAGCACAGGGCAAAAGTATTCACGCTCATAGCTAGAAAATAAGTGGAGCAAATTGCCTGGTCAGAACACCAAAATGATGCAGATTCTGCTTCCTCTCCCTGAAATTGCAGTGACTAAGGAGTCTGGACTCATCAACACCATTTGCAAGGAATCAACAAACTGGTATATTATCTTTCTTTTCAGTTGATAGAAACATTGTTTATCATCTCAATTGCAAGGGGCTAGGTATCTAAATCACCAAAGCACATTGAACACATCAATGGAAATATATCCCTTCCTTTCTCAACTGTTATTACGATGTTCAGGGAGAAAATAAAAGGAGTTAGCAATGTTCACTTTACTGCCAAATTGAGCATCTGCTACTGATGCTTCTTCAACTTCATCTTTGTTATTATTATTGCTATTGATGGCATTTTTCTCATGGAAAATGCCTCTGGCAGAAAGTTTATATTTTACAATCGAGGAACCCAAGAAAGAATGAAGGAAAAAGCTCAGATTAATTCAAGCATGATAATAAAATAATAGTAATATCAATAAAGTAAATCATTGGTTAGCCTCTGTGTGTCAAATGAAACTAGTGAGAGGGTTTACATTAAGAAAAAGGAATATTATTGCTAGAACCATGCTGCAAAAGTTACCCAAGGTTATATTTGAAGTTTCTCTTCCACCATGAGTAATGTTTGTTGGGTAAGGGTAGTGAAGCGTGAGGGGAGCTCCTCTTAGATAGGAAAGTGGTTAGTGTTAAAGACATGTCAGGAAGTGAAGAGCTTTGCATCCAAAGTGGAAACAACAGTGTGGAATATATAGAATGGACCCCATGAGCACGGCAGAGAGAAAACAAGACTAGAGGCAGGGTAAGCAAGGCTCATTCATGAAGCAGGGATGTGCGATGTGAGCAATGCAGGTGCAAAGACCACCACTGCCAACAAGTATTGCTGCGATTGTACACGTTTGTAATAGTTTTCTTACTTAGTATTTATTTGCGTGAAAATTTGAATGATTGAGCTGTAAACTACTGTCAACTGCACCCAGTTTCTAGAACCACCCTGTAGACTGACCTGTGAACAATTGCACACATGAATCCTCAGTCCTACCTTTGGCCTAAGCTTCTGAATATGCTGTCTATCACATTTAGGGTTAATAGATTTACTTTTCAGTTTCTAAAGAACCAAGTTCTTGTAGAGTTATTTAGTTTCGCCTTGTTAATCCCAGTTTTCTAAGATTATAACCAGAGAAATATGCATTTCTACAAATGTTTCTGGTGTTAGATCGATTTGCCTTAACAGTAGAAATAGTTGCAATTTTATCTTCCCCAGGACAAATAAATCAGAAAAATGTATGTAAATCATAAAAACATGGAGTAACATAGATTTTACAGGTGATGAAAAGCCATATTTTCATTAAACCCTCTTGCAGAAACAGACAAATGAATCACCACACTAATGTGAGAAAGTTGGACCACAAAGTTTACTCATTAATTCAGAGAATTTACCGGAAATATTTACTCAATTTTTGTAATTGAGGCAATTTTTTCCCACTTAGTTTTTATTCTTATCAAAAGGAAATTCATTTACTACAAGCCACACAGAGTTGCATCTCAGTGCTTAGTATATATCAAGTAAGTAAGACAAAATACCAATTAAATGGTCTAGTAGAAGAAGGTAATGAGCAAAGAAGAGACAGTGCATGTCAAAGGGACACCCGCACATTGCAGGCCCATAGAGTGGGTTTTCTATGTTCATGTATTGCTGTCATTGATAGACATATATTCTCTGTGCTTGAATTTCCAATAGTATATGTTCAGATTGTGTACCATAGTCATAAACTTCATAAACATAAGGTATTATTATGAGGATATTGCTTGGATTTTTCTGTTTCATTCTTATTATATGCTTGGAGAATCCAGCATTACCAGAGCATAACAACTATGTGGCTTCCTTTGTGCTTGCTATATCTAAGCCTATCTGGTTTTTGTTGTTGTTGTTGTTGTTGTTGTTTTGTTTCTTACTTGATTGAATGACTGACTCACTGACTGATTGATGGTTGATTGATATTGAATTTCTACTGTTTCAGTCATCATTTATTACTGAAGAATTTTCTCGTACTCATATAGCTTTGTGGCTAATGTTATGCTGTATTACTAAACTAAAACTTCATCTTCACCTTTCGTCTTCACCCTTCTCCTTCACTCACCTTTCACCCTTCACCCTTCACCCTTCACCCTTCTTCCTTTCCAAGCTCTACCCTAAACTCCTTCTCTGGCTCCTGGGCTATCTACCAACCACTACTTTCCTGGTGTCCTTCATACTGGCTGAGGTTTTCTTCCCTCTCTTCTCTCTCTTCCAATTGGAAACACTTACCCTTCAATCACTACAAATTATTCCATAAAAGCTTGTTCTGGAATTTGTGTGCGTGCATGTGTGTGTGTGTATGTGTGTGTGTGTGTGTGTGTGTGTGTGTGTGTGTGTGTGTGTCTGTGTGTGTGTGTGCCCGTGTGTGTGCCCGTGTGTGCGTGTGTGTGTGTTTGCAGGTATATGTGTATGTGGTTATGCATGCAAGTGTATGAGCATGTGCATGTGAAGCTAAGGAAACTTCGAGACTTATTCCTCAGGCATTGCTCACAGTCTGTCACTGGCCTGGTCCTTGCTGTCTACTGCTCACCAGGAGTCTGCTCATCTGAAGTCTCCCAGAGACAGAAAGCAAGCATTTACTCCCCACCCTGCTAATTCCTACCTTTTACACAGATTCTGAGAATCGGATTCAGGTACTTGTGCCTGCAAGTCTAGCATGGTATCAAATGGGCTTGAGATTATTAAATGAAATTAAATACTAGATGCCGAGTGTGTAGCGACTCTTTGCACAAAAATTCCTCTGACTTTTCTTTCACTCTCTTGAATAGGAAAACACTTTATGAGTTATACTACCTTACAGCTCCTTATTTCTGTGTTTTTAACAAATGCTAAGAAATGGTGCTCAGAAAGCAGTTCCATTATTTGTAAATCTCCCAAGGCTCTCGGAACAGCCCAACACTAGAGACAGCACAAAGCTGTGCTTTCAGATGCCAATGTTGGAATAATTTAGATTTATTGGATAGACATCTTTTTAAGAAGTAGTAGCGTAGCTAACATTTGTTTAATTTGTAAGCGAATAATAGATTCTCATGGTTCAAACGAAATTAACATGGGTAAAAACAAGCGCAAAGTTCCTCCTCCATCATTTGCCCATCTGCTTGTTTCCATGCGACAGTAAAGCACATAACCCGTGTTATTAGTTTCTCAGGAAGACTTCTAGAGAGCTAGAAAACGTCCACGTGAACAAACACTGCACACATTTCCCACTCTTAAGACCACTGCAACACACAATAAAGACTTTGGAATCTTCTGAATCTTCTATTTCTTCACATGCTAATAGCATAACGTTTCCTTATTTTTCTTTCTTTTTATTGTTTCTTTTTCTATTACTTGTATATGGCCATAGTTTATTTCAGCTGCTCTCTATCAATGAACTTTTAGACTGTTTAATTCCTTGCTATTATAAAATGTGCTGCTGATTTTTCCCATGTGTGAAGATATCTGTAAATATTCTTCTAGAGTTGGAACTGCTGTGTCAAAGAGTCTGTGTATTTGTAATTTCAACAGATATTGCCAATGTGCCTTGAGCATTATTAGACCTATTTACACACCTAAAAATAAATAAATAAATAAATAAATATTATTATATCTTGTGGGTTGAATTAAGAAGCACCTAGGTATTGACTACAGGTCAAATCTTTTAACTGATGGGGGGAGTTCTCCAAGAATATAGGTGGTCTTGTCCAAAAATAACAAACCCTGATGGAATAAACCAGAAAATACAAACAAGGCTAAACACGTTTCACTCACTGTATTCCTCTTTTTACCCTCTCTCTTCCATCCTTTCTCTATCATTTCCTGAGAAGACTAGCTCTCACCTATGCTCCTGCCACCAAGATGTTCACATTTGCACATAATCCAGAACTGACAAAATTGAAACCTTTGAAACCACAGCTTAAAACAAATAGTCCTTCCCTTAAGTTGTTTATGATACACATATTAGCACTACAACACAGGATGAACTGTGACAATCTATTGTTATTTCCTTTCAGATTCCTCAGACTTTCCCTACCCAGCTCTTCACAAAGAAACAAAAACATATAACTCATGTACTTCTAATATTTAATTTTAACACCCCTTTGCGTTTCCTGCACAGTTGCTGTAATCCCTGACTCTTCCCCATTTTTCCTAAATCCTCTGCCAGTCATAGCCTATTACGTTATTTTCTGCTTTGAAGTCCTTTACAAAGATCCCTTCACAATTGAATAAAAAATATCTCTTTGTCTTTCTCTTGCTTCCTGCCAACCTTCCTCAGCTCATCTTATTGTCTGCCACTATGGACCTCACAAAATTCCTTGTGTGCATCAGCTTTTTGCTCAGTTGTCTGTACTCTGGCTCTGTTAGTATGTGAGACTTTCGAAAATTGCATGTTCTTTCCTGTCTTTGAGACATCACTTCAACTTCTATTGTCTTCTTTATTCTCACGCTAACTAGTGAGTTCAGAAGAGATGGCCTTGCTCAGCAGCTGTTCTCATTTTATATTTCTAATGCTTTAAATAACAATTAATATTCGAGGAACTCAATACTGGATTTTTCTCAACAGATAGACATGATTCTACATTTACATTTCAACCTTTGTTAGGCCAAAATTTTACCTTACCCCTACCTTTGTAGGTTTAACTCACAGAATTAGATCTTTACTACTGCTTTAAGATTTCAAATATATTTCAAATAAACGTCTAAGTAAATTTATCGCTTACACAAGAAAAGACAGTATTAGTATACCAATTTTTGAAAGTATCACCGAAAGTGAGAAAAAAAAACTTAACATACCCTCCTGCAAAATGGATATTTATAGTTTAGACATCCCCATTACAATTTAAATACCCATGAGAATTGTAACAGAATATTTTGATATGTTATGAAGATAAATGATCTGCAAACATTTAATATCATTAATACTAATATAATTCATCTGTAGTAGCCTGCTAAAATTTTTGTTCTTAGTATTTTTTTCCTGATAAGTTATTTATAAACTATCTTTTTTCTTACCATGAGATAGCATCCATTTGTAAGTACACTATGCTGTGCTCGGAGTGATGTTCATGAATGTGGCATCCAGGAATAGTATTCAGCTCATAGCTCAATAAAATTTATAACATACAACTTGGAAGGATATATAGAGACATGATTACTGAGAAGAAAATACCAGAAATGAACATTATGGAATAAAAAAGACTCTTTGGATATTGTTTAAAGATTGACTCATTGCATCTAGGGATTTGGTTCAGTCAATGAAGTGTATATTGTGCAAGCATAAAGACTGGAATCCAGACCCTTAAAACCTCAGTAAAACTAGGCAGATGATATGGCTTCTGTAATCTGAGCACTCAAGAGGCAGAGATAGGATATTTCCAGGACAAAATGGCTATATGGTTCAGCAAGCTGTGAGCTCTATGTTCAGTGAGAGACTATGCCTCATTTAGAAAAAAAAAGGTAAATTATTAAGGAAAACATCTGTAATTGACCTGAACATGCATGCACACATACATTCACATAAATATACATGCATTCACTAACATATGCAAATATACATATACAAATCACAATTTATATGTGCCTACAAAATAATTGCTTCATAATATGCTTCTAAAATAATTTAAACCAAAATGATATTTCTATAAATCTTTTGGAAACATCTATTTACTAAATCCTCCAAAGTTAAAAAAAAAAAAAAAAAACAATTACTGAGGACCAATACTTATGCAATTCTATATTGTAAGAGATCTTTTAAAGACTACATGCACTACAATTTCATCTTTACTTTCCTATTCTAGTTTTGCTTCTCCTGTTAACTTTTCCTTATTGAGCAGGTGAATGAGTTCTCCCTGGAAATGATGTCCTGCAATTCTCAGAGGTAATAATGAAAAAAAAATAAATCTCTTTAACTTACAATGCAGGTATAAAGCTTTATTATTGACATTTAAATCAAATTAAGGTGGGGTCACAGAAATACTTCTAGCATTAAAAAGGGACAACATATATTGAAAGACACTCAAATATCTAATAATATTAAGACATTATGAAATTGATCTAGCCTTTATGGCAACCCTCAATCGTTCTCTTAGTCCTAAGTCTCTACTGCAATAATTCAAATGTGAGAAGTCAGACGATTTCACATCGATGTCTACTTACTATTTTGATTTATGTTGTATAGTTTCAAATTGAGCTCTAGAAATTGGTGTGATCTAACTATCATTGATTCAAAACAACATTTTCTTTCATTGAAAGCATCATCACTCAATGAACTAGTAAATGGCTCATACAAACAGAAAATAGAAATGCAATGAATCGACCTAGGCTTTCCCTTAAGACTGCTTAGAGCACTGATAACCATTTTCAAGAACACTAAGTTTTGTTCAATGAAAGAGTTTTGGCAACATCATGCTCGTAACTTACTGGACATATAAGTAATGTTGTAAACAAACAAGTTAGGGTTATGTTCTTAAGAATTTGAAGCTGAAAAATTAACATTTGCAAGATTTAAAGAGTGTCTGCAAAGCTGTAAAATGAAATGAATCAACCAAATAAACAAACTTCTTTCTTCAAACACCCAACCTCCTGGCTTTTTTGTTTTGTTTTGTTTTTGTTTTTTGCAAAAAGCTACCCTCCTGAGATATAAATTAGCAAACACATAGTCTTGCTTCTTCTTTCAGAGCAAAGAATACATAGAAATAGAACTACTAGAAATATATTATTCTTGACCTTAGTTCCTGTAAATGCTCTAAGAGATAAGTGGTATATTAACATTTGAAAATAGACTGTGTAAGTGTGGAAGAAAAAAAAAAGTCCAAAATCATAACCATGTGTTGAAAACAAGACCCGAATACTTAGTGGCCCAATACTTTGTTCCATTTGGGGTAACAAGAAAATTTATATTTGATATATAAATGCGTCTGTATTTAAGAAAATTCTAAAACACACAGTAGAGTTACTATTGTCTAACTTATAGACAGTAGAAATAATCAAATTCAATATTTCAAATCAAAGAGAAGCTCCCACATGTAACAAGAACACATGTTCCTAGAAGCCTTATTTATAATAGCCAGAAGCTGGAAGAACCCATATGTCTTTCAACCAAGGAATAGATAAAGAAATTGTGGTAAATTTATATAATGAACTACTACTCTGCTATTAAAAACAATGACTTCATGTAATTACTAGGCAAGTGGATGGAAGTAGAAGTTATCTTCCTGACTGAGGTATCCTAGTCACAAAAGAACACACATGGTATGCACTCAATGATTAGTGGATATTGGCTCAAAACGTTGGGATACCCAAGATGAAATTCACAGAACTTATGAAGCTCAAAGAGAAGAAAGGCTAGAAGGTGGGTACCTCAGTCCTTCTTAGAAGGGAGAACAAAACACTCAGAAGAGCAGGGATGGGAGAAAAGATCATCCAGAGACTGTCTCACCTGGGGATTTATCCTACATGCAGCCACTAAACCCAAGCACTATTGCTGAGGTCACATAGTGCTTACTGTCAGGAACCTGATATGGAAACCTCTTCAGAGGCTCTGTCAGAGCTATACTGATACAGAGGAGGATGCTTATAGCTAACCATCAATCTGAATACAGGCACCTCAAGGAAGGAGCCAGAGAAAGGACTAAAGGAATTAAAGAGGTTTGCAACCCCATGGGAAGAAAAAAATTATCAACTAAGCAAACCCACCATAGCTCCCAGACACTAAAACAACAAATAATGAGTTTTCATGAAGAGACCCATTGCTCCAGGTGCATATGTAGCAGAGGATAGCATCCTATGACATAAATGATTGGAGAGGCCTTTGGTCCAGGTTAGGCTCATTCTCTCAGTGTAGAGAAAGCCAAGGTGCTGAGGTAGGAGAGTGTGGTTGGGAAGGGAGCAATGGGAGGGGGAGGGGTGATGGGATTGGGGAAAAGGGAATAACATCTGGAATGTAAATACAGAGAATATCCAATTTTTAAAAAAAGCAGAAAAAAAATGAACACATTAGAAACAAAATCAATAAAATACAAGGAGCTTAGATCACAAAACAAATTAGTGAGAAAAATGCAAGATATTCCAAGTGTTTTAATTTCTAGTTAGATGGTTTTATGTGACAATAAAATTAAGAAATTGAATTTTACTGTCATTTGTTTTCAGAGGAATACTCAGGCAATTACAAAAACATTTAGAGCCAAGTATTGTTTATATTAATCTTCAAAAGAATGAACTTTAAATCCCATTCTCACATTTCACATACTAATTCAAATAGTTGGTCATCTAAGAGATGTAATGAAAGTTAATTACTTACATTGCCCATAAAAGGCACTGAATGTTTTCTTTTTAATTAAACCAAGTAACAGTTTCAATGTTTTAATTATTTATTTATTTATATAATCGGTTTTTTTTCTTTTCTTTTCTTCTCTTTTTGTTTGTTTGTTTTAGACTTTTTTATAGTCCAGAGTTTGTCCCCTTCCTGGTCCACACTCTGTACCACATCCAATACCTCCTCCCAACCCCACCTGCTTTGATGAGAGTGTCTCTACACCCCAATCCCACTTCAGCGCACCAGACCACCCTACTCCCTGGGGACTCAATCTCTTGAGGGTTAAGTGTATCTTCTCTAACTGAGTCTAGACCCCTCAGTCCTCTGCTTCAATGTTTTTAAATAAGCATATATTTCAAAGAGAATAGCATTATATCATGAAAAGTTCTAAATTTTCATTTACATACATATGGAAGTACATCTGAAGGTATATTTTTGAACCAAATACTACAGGTTATAACTGTGGGTCACCCAACATTACTGATGAGAAAGAAAATTTAGGAATGTGACTTATCTTATTCTATCTCTGGTTGCTTGGCAGTTAAATATGGAGAAAAATGGTTTTAAAGTTAAAAAGCTAATTAAAATTCATGAGAATTATTTTTAAATTAAAATTAATAAAAATTTAATTAAAAAATTCAAAATATTATATGCTTTGAATGTTTAAAACTTAAAATAGTTTCTACTGTGAAACTTTTCCAGGTTGGCTCTGTACTGAACAGCTGAACATGTCCCTGTGTTTCTTCAACTACAGGATGTTGTTTTTATGGTTTTGAAATAAATATGTTATTCATGGTTTTGAAAAGTAAATTTGTAAGATGACACTTGTTAGTATGGTTTAGCTCTGGACAGAGATTTCTTCCTAACACATTCACTTATCTTTGTCATTTTTATTGATGTGTGTCTGTGTGTGTGTGTGTGTGTGTGTGTGTGTGTGTGTGCGTGCGTGTGTGTGTATGCACATATGTAGACATGTCTGTGCTATGAGTGATAGCAGACAGAGGTAGAGACTGTCTACTCTTTTGTGAATATATTAATTCCCTAGAATTAGGGGTCCATATATTGGACCTTAGTTGAACTTACTCCTAAAGGCTCAATCGATAAATAATTATAGTTGTAACTATTTTACCAACTTATATATCAGTGTGGACATCATTTTCTATTTTAACTCTCTGAAATAATATTCTATCAAATACAGTGCTTTGAAAATCCTACATTCATATTTCTATAGTATCATATGATCATATATAGAAAGGCACATATAAATACATACATATGTACCTTCATTTCTGATTTATATATATATATATATATATGTGTGTGTGTGTGGGTGTGTAAATATATAATATATTCAAATGTATTTAAGTAGATTTATATTTATACTTTAATTATATCATAATATCTGTTGAATGTAAGAATATTGTATATATAATATTTTGTATCTCTTTAAGTAAATTCATATTTTAAATAGTTTAAATGTTTAATCATAATATGATATATGATTGTTCAATATTTTCTCAAAGTCTCTTATGAGAATATTATATTGTTTGTGAATTGTTAGTAATTCACTATTAAGGTAAGGTGGGAGGTAATGGGGATTTAGCATTGGAAAACCTAAAAAGATTATAGTATTTGAAATATAAATAAGCAAAGTATCCACTTAAATAAAAGAAAAAATTCAATTTAGCTGCTATTTTTAATAAGAAAATGAATTAATTTTGAGAAAGACTAACATGTTTCCTTGTTTTCACCAGACAGCTTACTTGTTCAGTGTTCATGTTCATTGAGAAATAAATGACGTCATCATCAGGGAGCATCTCATATGCATCTCCTCAGTTAGCATTCAGTATCACTATAGCTGAAACCTATCAGCTCTTCCTCTCATGATCTTTTCTAAAAAATCCCTACCAACCACTAAACAATGTAATATTGAAAATAAACATTCAATAATTTTTCTTTTGTTTCTTTGTCAGCCATTTGCTAATGAAGGAATGCTTTGGAAAATTCAGAAATCTAAATTCCAAAGCAGTCCACTCTATCCCAGTGGCTACAACTGAAATTAAATTCTCTTGAGTTTATCTTTTGAACTGAAATAAAAACATGGAAAATCCTAGGTCCTTTATCAACATTCCTTTTACAGCTCCTCACAGTGAGTTTCACATGTGGCCAAGCTTGACAGAAATCTCAAAGATTTTTGTTATTCTAACAAAAAAAAAAAAAAAAAAAAAAAGAAAGAAAAGAAAAGACATGCAATTTGATTTAAATAAAATATTCAGTGTATTCATGACAGGAACCATAATAGAACAAGCTAATAAACTAGCAGAATTAATGCCTGATAGATTTTTCTCTTGTAGGCAAGGACCTAAGAGAATTCATTTTAGGAAAGATTCCTGCAATTAATATGCTTTTCCTGTTATTATTAAACATATATAACAATAACTAGGTATTTAGCCCACCCCCTTGGGGCAGATCTCTGCAGATCTACAAAGATGTACTCTCTTGTAATCTATATATAGCCAAACAGATGACTTCTTAAGTCTTCAAGGATGATCCTATAAGAATTCCTAAAGTTATAACTGTGATTATTAAGCTCTTTTATAAAGGGACTCTTATTAGTTCCATTTCTGATAGTGAAAACAGCAATGAGAACCATGTCAGGCTCCCAAGTGTCACAAGTTTATTGCTCTTAGAGTTTTCCTACTCAGAGTACATTTCAAAAGATTGTAA
This sequence comes from Micromys minutus, assembly GCF_963924665.1. Classification (NCBI taxonomy): domain Eukaryota; kingdom Metazoa; phylum Chordata; class Mammalia; order Rodentia; family Muridae; genus Micromys; species Micromys minutus. Next base: position 36,110,393 of record NC_137955.1, on the reverse strand, counting down.
AACAATTTAACAAAGGCCATGTTCGGAAACGAATGATTTATTATAGGTACTAGGACAGAAGATAAAACATTGAGTTTATCTATATAAAAATTCACTAATAACTTAGTTATGATTTTAAATCTTCAGTGAACCTGTGAAGGTATGACAGGTGATGGATTTGTAGTCTGATAATTACTCCTAAACATGTGCATTCAAACATTCTCTGTTGTAAACTATTTCAACATATGATTTGAGTTTTGTGTGAACTTGTGATGAACTGTGTAACATCTGATTATGAATTCTGAAAGATATTTAAGTACTGAAGAGCAAAAGAAGAGAGGAGAATTTTTTTTCCCTTTCCCCACACAGAAGAGTTGTTTTCTCTTTCCCCTCTTAGGATCCTTCTGCCCTTTTACTTAGTGTTCATAGGAAACATTTTACAACATAGTAATAAAGGCTATAATCACCTTTCAAATTGTTCCTTTTCCTTTCTGTGACCTTCCTTACTGCTGAGATAGTACAAAGGCTATTTACTTAATCCTTTGCTGTTTTAGGAAGAGGTGCTAAATGCCAGATACTGCAGTTTCTGGTCTCAGAGGATCACAGAAGGCAGGTCAACTACAGTAGCAAGGTAACTTAGATAAGTGAACATTTATTATTATACAGCAACCCCTAATATCTTGTAAGAGAAAATCTCCCCAACCCAACCGGGATCCCCTAAGACAGTCTTATCCTCCATAGACTCTCTTCTCCCTCTGCTACCTTGAGAAGAAACAACCCCCAGGACTGCACCCCCCAGCACAATCATATAAAGTTACATGTTTAGAGCCATTTATTGACTATTTTAAAAGATTCATGTTAAAATGTGGTATACTGGCTGGTTTTATGTCAATTTGACACAAGCTGGATAAAAGTCTCTCTTTATCAAAGAGAAAGGAGCCTCAGTTGAGAAAATGCTTCTATGAGATCCAGCAGTATGGCATTTTTAAACTAGTGATCTAGGTGGGAGGGCCCAGCCCATGGTGGGTTCAGACCTGTGTTCTATAAGAAAGAAGCCTGAGCAAACCAGAGGCAGCAAGTCAGTAAGCAACATCACTCCATGGCCTCTACATCAGCTCCTGCTTCCTGTCCTGCTTGAGTTCTAGTCCTGACTTCCTTCGGTGATGAACAGCAATGTGGAAATGTCAGCTGAATAAACCCTTTCCTCCCCAACTTGCTTCTTGGCCATGATATTTTGTGCAAGAATAGAAACCCTTACTAAGATATGTGGTCATTATTTATACAACAATAAATGAAAATTCTAATGTCATCAATTTCTTTTCTAAAACAATATACCTCCAGAACAACAGATGTTTTCAACATTCTCTCTGAATATATATCAGAAGTATATGTTGAGATATTACTGCAAGACTCAATGAAGTTTGATAACAGTACTTAGAGAAATTAAATGGGTATTGTTCAGGAACCTAACTTGATGCTGATTAAGTTTCCGAGTCCAAAGTTTTGATGCAAGATTCAGAGAAGAAAATTAATCAATGTTTTTTCCTACCTATACATCCTGCGAACTACACTAACAATTAACAAGAAAAGATATATTAAGGGCAACAGAGGCTAAAGGTTAAGAGATTAACAAGCTGCCTTTTATTTGATTTAAGATATGCTTCTCAGCAGAATATATATGTTTCATGCCATTAGTCTGGGAAAGAGCCCATGTTTATAGCTCATGTGTCACAGAGGTAAACCTGTACTTGTACTTTGCTAAACGGACAAAGAATCAATCTGCTCTCTAACTTCATACATCTGTACTCATATATCATTGAATCTCTCAGGCTTCATCAGAGAAGTTCCTTGGTGGATTGAACAGTACATAATTACAGACACTTATAACTAGTCAATGCACAGATTATAATGATCAGCAAAGTGCTCACACAAATGGAACATTCATGTAACATGCGCATCAAACGAGGCTCAGGAATCATTCATGAAGAAGTTAGCTAACCAACAGGCAGAAATTGGCAAGAACTGGTGCAACACAGGGCCTTCTGGACATGACCATAGTTCTGTACTCAGGAGCTCTCAGCAGCAGGTTAGCATACATGAATCCTGTATAAGATCGAGGCTCTCAGCTTTTCATCTTCCTGAGAGAAGGGATAATGAGCCCCACACCTATATGAGGAGGAGCTACTGATAATGTATATTTTCTAGAGTGGGAGGACCAATTGTCCTAAAGAATGTAGCCTCCTTTAGGTCTACTACATGCCAGTGAATATTTCCAAACCCATGAATATATAAGCAGCACAAACTTGATTTAAACAGACCGAATAAATAGAAATATAATAAAATTTTTATAGGTGAAATTAATTTTCAGAAGATGAATACATTTAATTCTATGTAAATATCACACAATATATATGTGTATTAAAACTTAACTGTATCACACCCCCCTTTCCTCCCTACAGTCCCTCCTAGTCTCCCTCCTATCCTTTCAAATTAATAGCCTCTTTTCCTATATTATTGTTACATATATACATATGTGTATGTATATGTACCCACAAATACTTAATTACAACCTTAAAAAATGTATATTCATATACTTTTATGCAAAATGTTGAAAATGTGTACATTTATATTTGTTTTTTAAAATAAAGTAAAAAAAAAATACTGCAAAAAAACAACCCCCCCCAAAAAAAAAAACTGTATACTATAGCTTGTAAGTATAAGCTATTAAACTAAATAAATTTACTTTAAAACTGAAGGGATTAAAATGATAAAATTAGGGACTTTGTAAAGTACTGAGTACAGATTAAGGGGAAGTGGAGGATAAAGAAATATGAATGAGAAAAATCCAAATATTGTATATGAACTTACAAAATTCACAAAACTTGAATAAAAATTATCAAAGTTAAATCTACTTTAGAAGGGTTAATAATGTTTATAAAGAAGAAGGAGACATGTGTTTGTAAAAAAATGTTAGGAAACCAGGCATATTAGCACAATATCTGTGATTGTAGCATATAACAGTCTAATTATTGAGGGCCATGACTATGAAGTTATGATTCTTTTACAGAGTAAAAAGAAGTCTCCTTCAGAAATCAATCTATGGGAAAACTCTGCACATATGTGATGTTTCTATATACATGTGTATAAAATAATGAATTAAGTCTTATTTTTGAAGTTCCCATAATTAAAAATATACCTTATACTATTTGCTCAAAACATATCAGGCATTTTTCTAGGCTCGAGGACGTGGTTGCTCACACTCACTACATCCATTATTAGTAACATGTGGTATTCTTTTTCCTTTCATTCCCACTCCTACACTGGCTGAGTTAATGAAAGTTTGGGTGACTTGCCTAAGGTGACTGTTATAGCTTTGATATAGATGCATATTTTCTTTATCCTGTGCCTATTTTCTTTTCATGCATTATGTTACCAAACATGAGAAATCAGGAGAGCTAAAACATGCATAAATTTTTAAAAAATAATAGCTTAAGATGAACAAAAATGAAGATTAAAAGAGGAATGATATGAATTGTATCAATGGGTTTTTTTTGTTTCTAAAGTGTTTTTTAGACTGCTATTATACAAATTAACAGTTTCAAGGGTAAATTACATCACAAAGTATTTATCTTTGTTAACATCAGACAAAATAATGTGATGAGCTTTTTAAACAAAATATTACCATGTGAATTGAAAATATATTACCATAATATTATATAATCACCAACATTTAAAGAGTGTCATAATTCTTGTACATTATTTATGGTGCATATACACTACATTTGTTTTCTAAAACACTATTTTACAATGATCTACTAATACTGAAAATAATTCATATACAAATATTCAGTTATTCTCTTAGATAATTTGAATTATTCAGCAGCTACATGACTAAGACAATATGGTACTAGTGTTTTAATATATAAGTTCATACATATATTTATAATGCATTTGTAGTATATTAGTAAAAATATATACCAAGTATAATATATATATATATATATTCATTTTTGTAATACCATTTCATACATTTGAGGGTAAATATTTAATGATTTATTTAGCAGACAAATGCAAATTTTGATATATGTATATGTATCCCCTAAATAAAGGTAAATTGCAACTAACTTTATAAATGAAATGTTTAAATTAAAAATACATTGATGATGTTTCTACATACATGTAATAAATAAATTACAAAAAGTAATTAATCCAACAATCAGGCTTGTTGGTAGTTTAAATAAAAAAATGAATTAGAAATTTCTTTATGAAGATACATAAAGGTAATTTCCAAGGTGTGTTTTGTCTCCCTTTTCAAGCTTACGGAAGTATATCTGTTTTCTTAAACTGTCTCCCCAAATTTATTTATTGTTTGAAGAGATAGTTCATGATATCATACAATCAGGCAACAAAGCACTATTTGGATATATAAGATTTGCTATGATTCACTGCACATACAGGCTATTATTGGGTGCAAGTCTTTACTGACAGTGACCTTCTGGGCATCACAGTGTTTTCGGGAAAGGCAGGGAATTGGGCAACAGCTTTGGCCACTGGGGTCATGCTCATGTCAGATGGGGTTTAGTAAGAGATGATTTACTGGGTCAATACTATTGGTGAAACAAAACTTAATTTTCAGAGGCTGGCAAGAATGCCCAGAAAGAAACTGAATTCTTTTAACACTTAAGTGTACATATGTATAGTCAGACACACAAATATACATTTGGTAATTAATTCCTGCTCTCAGCAGGAGGAATTAAGTACAGAATTAATTATTGGTGTTCCTGTCTCTCTTGTCCTGGAAACTATCCCTGGCCAGTTTAGAGGCTTGGCCTGGTTAACTCTTTTTGAGCCAGGAAGAAATAGAAAGAAAAAAAATTAAATCTTTTAAATAGGTAATATGTACCACCTCATATAACCCCCCCCCTCTCTCTCTCTCACACACACACACACACACACACACACACACACACACACACAGAGAGAGAGAGAGAGAGAGAGAGAGAGAGAGAGAGAGAGAGAGAGTGGTTGCCCTGTCCACCTGTATCATCTATTCCACAAATATTTATGCTTATTCACACACACACACACACTCACACACACACACACACACATACACACACACACACACACACACATACCTATATAAAGACCAACAGAAGCATAAGCTTATGTAAGTATGTACATATTTTGATAGGATGGGAAGAGTCCCCTCAAGCCAACTGCTTTGTTTCTTTCTCTGCCTTTTGATACTTTCTTAGACAAAAGCTCTTTAGAATTACCTCTTAGAGAAAATGCACATACAATGGGAGCTAGGGAAGGGTATTGATACAAAGTTCAAAGCAATGCTTCATTCTACACATTCAAGTGGCCTGCCTTATTCATCACAGTCCATACTTCTTCTTGGACATGATCTAGAAGTAATGTTTTCCCTGATCACATTGGTCCCAAGCCCATTTATCTTTTTTACTGTGCCTAATTATTAAAGCTTATTGTATTTCTTATTATGCAGCCTTTATCAACCAATCTCTCGGGAGGGGGGATCATTCTATTCTTGATTCTAACTAACTTCATTACCTCTTTCTGGAAAAACAACTAAAACTGTCTTCTTAAAACTTTCTTCCTAATATGATTTGAATCAAATCAGGAAGTCTACAATTCTTCTAAACAGCATTAATTTGGGAAATTATATCTTTATGTTGATGTTCTGGAAATCTGCCCAGTAGGGTGGGCTAATGCCCAGGATTCATTAGACTGTGTAATAGTGATAGGAAAGATGCCTGCTTGCCTCAGCCTTTCCTAGATGGCTCCTGACAGCTTACAAATCCATTATACCCTTGGTCACTTTCTTCACCTAAGGAAATAATTGGAACTGGACTTTAGTTGCTGGAGGTATTTGCAAGTGAGACTGAGAGATACACAACTCAGTATGTACTGTGCTCTCTTATCAGGGGAATTACAGCCCATTAAGCCCTTTCATCCTGTAAGTCCTATCCACAAGAGGATCTGAGGTAATAAGACATTACTCTGTATGCTACTCAACACAGAGACACATGAACAACATCAACAGCAGACATTACTAAGAAAGGACATGGCAGATACTTATCCAACAGTGCATAGAAGTTTACAGGCAGAACTAGCATAGAAATATTAGGCTGAAGGAATGGAAATATTTATACCTTGTGGTGACTATTTTTCTTGGAGGCATAAGAAGGCTGATATATTAAATGTTATTTTTAATCCATTCTTGAGTATCATATCTATTATTGCAAATTCCCTTCTCTCTTCAAACGTCCACATCACAATATCCTATCATGTTTTATTTTGTTCTATTTAAAATATCAGATGGGGAATTGTGTGCTATAATACAATACACATGCCAGAAGTACAGAATATAAGATCAGGAATTCAAAGTTTTCTTCAATTCTATGAGAAATTCAGGGTCACAAGGCACTAGATAAGACTGTGTTATAACAGGGTGAGTAAACTTCTGTGTTCACAGTATACAAAGTTCATTTTGAAATTTGTGCAAATAAGATGTAGTGATAGAGAAACAAAACTGTAAATGTTTAAATATCAACTGAATAATTTAAGATAAAATATGAGCATTGTACATCATGTATATTTTGGTTTTAATAAGAGTTTGCAAAGCAATGTGAATAGAGGAATAGGTTTTCTTAATGTCTAAATCCTGAGTTCTATCACCAGAATATGCCTCCATTAACATGGAAACATTAGAATTTCACAAACAAGTACCACATACAAACGCAACAGTGAAGGTGAGTAAGGCCTAAATTCAGAGCATACTTTTAAGACCTTAGCCAAAAATTAGCACTGAGCTCAATGAATAGAATTAATATGCTTAGGAAGCATGCAATGGAGACAAATTATTCTGTGAAATATTGGCAAACAATGAACTAAGGAGTACAGCAGAAATTCACACTCAAGATAGTAATAACAGTGAGAGTACAGAAAGACTAAACAAAGATATTAATTCATTATACAAATGATCCTCACTGTGCCTGTGAGGTAATCACAATATTATCCGAATAATACATGTGAAGATGAATATATGTGGCATTTCAAGAAGAGAACCTCCTTCTGCACAACTTTTCAATCTATACTTATCAGAGGAGCACCCTTGAAAATTGTCTATTAATTTAGTTTAAATCACTATCTCTTTACTTGTTTGAAAAGCATTTTGAGCAGCTTTATTTCATTTATTTCAATGCTCATATTTTATCTTAAATGTATTTCATATTAGCATTTTAAGCTTTCTCTTTTAGGTCATTCTTTTCTATTGACTTTTAAATCTATATTTTTGAGACATATATAAATATATATGTTATATGTGTATGTGATGTATTTACACTATTTTCATTCTCTTTTTTTCTTCTTATAAATCCCATGTTCCGCCTAAAATTTCTGGCCTCTTCTATAATTATCATTATTACATTTGTATATCTTTATGTATATTACACACATTACATATTTATATAATATAATGCACGTAAATATGCATACACTTACCAACTACTGAGTCAAGTTAATATTGCTTACATGTATCTGTGTTTAGACATAAACATTGGGACTAAATGATATATCTGGAGTCTCACTGAAAATTATTGTTGAAAAGTAAACATTATAGTCACTTTAATGTTGGTGCTTCAAAGCATTAAGCTGTGCAATTAAAGTTATACTTAATTAGATTTAATTTTTCCATTATATATTGTATTTTTATGGTTCAGATGAAATACTATTCTAGAGGGGTCGATAACAAATTAACAAGAAATATATCCCAAACGATCTGGAAGTCACTTACTGTCATCTAGATGGAGAAACATAGAAACTAAATTCTATTCATATTGAACAGAGGAGGACAAGGACTCGAGTGACAATGCACTCAAAACAGAAGAAGAACCGAATGTACAGAATTTCATAAAGAAATAATAAACTCATTATAACAGTGTCGCTTCCTACCTACCCATAGACAACTCAGCAAATAGGTTTTCATCAGAAACAACTCCAGGTGACCATACTGGCAGATGATCGTTGGTGTTCTGTTTAGAGGTGCTCTTATGGAAAGTGTGTTTATAGTTTCTTCCACATATTCTCACTTAGTCATAAAAATCATCATTCTTTTAGCCGAGCCCCGCATAGCTACATTCATCTCTACACACAAGTATTCTGGGTCACTTTGACCAAGCCCATGGTTTACAGTAACCCTGAATGTACATCTTAATTAGTATCCTCAGCCTTGAGCTTTCCATGCTTTTTGTCAACTCTCCTTTGAACATTTCACTTAGATGAAACAGAGGAATTTCAAATTGAAAGTCTCTATGCCCTTCTCAACATCGTTGCTTTTTCTGAAGGCGCGAGGTTCAGCTGTCAGTTATGTAGGAGCTCAGATCAAAGATGATAAAAGCTTAGAATTCAATGTTGATTTAGGTTTTTGCACAGGTAGGGTAACACTTCTCTCAGCAAGCCCAGTGAGCTCTCTGCTAATTTGCTTTGAAATTCACATCATGCATAACACTAAGCCCTTTGCATCTCCTGCCATCCTTTATCTGAAATAAAGCAATACTATCTTTATATAGTTGCTCACCTGGAGTGCAACAGATGACTCTCAAGGTTTACCATGCAACCTGAGCCAGAATAATGATTTAATATGCAAATTAGATCTTAACTGAAGTCTCTGACTCATGTCCTTTTTTAGATTCTTGCAGTATGTTTTCATAAAACCAAACTCTCAGTTATGGTCAGTGTGTAGCCTTAAGATGCAGTGAAATCTAATCTAGAGAAGCATTTATTTCAGTTTGTTTTGTATGGCATTCATCTTTTGTTTTGCCTTCAACATATCCTATTTTTCCCCCTTATTCTACTATTGTTATGTATTAAACACATACATACATGCATAAGTCCTGCCTGAGCATCATTGTTTATTCTCATGACTTGAAAGATCATCATTCTAACATGTCTCTAAGCATATTTTCCCCCCTCACACAGCTTTCAAACTCAAATTACAATATTTAAATTTTTAGTGGGCATCCCATCTTGAATGTTACATCTTAGCACATCCTCTCTCCATATTATTCTTATTTTTTTTTCTTTTTCCTTACTTACCAAGAACTACTTTAATCAAACTACTTCTCTTTCTTGGCTTTATCTCAAGGGCCAGTCCTTGATATTTGCAGATTTGAACTTAGAAATACATCTTAGCTCGGTTTAGAATTCATGCTTTGACTGACAACGCCCAGAGCTAATTCCTTGGGGATAGCAATAACTTTCTCCTTACCTTGAGATACTGTGTAATCATAACAATTACATCAGTAGCAGTCTATGGTCCAATGTCTTGATGTGCACATACTTACAAACAAGATATATTTACTCAGAGGAGTACTACTCAGCTATTAGAAACAATGACTCTAGGAGATTCCTAGGCAAATGGATGAAACTAGAAAATATCATCCTGTGTGAGAGACTCCAGTTAAAAACAACACATGCAGTATGCACTCAATGATAAGTGGATACTAGCCCCAAAGCTTAGAATACAAAAGAAGCAATTCCCCCACCATCTGAAGCACAAAAAGAAGACAGGCCAGAATGTGAATGCCTCAGTCCTTCTTAGAAGAAAGAACAAAACACCTACTGGCGGAAATACAAGGTCAAATAGAGGAGCAGGGATTGAAGAAAAGGTCAATCAGAGACTGCCTCACCTGGTGATCCATCCCATATACAGCCACCAAACCCGAGCACTATTGCTGATGCCAAGAAGTCCTTACTGAATTACAGGAATCTGACATGTGTGTCTCCTCAGAGGCTCTGCCAGAGTAATACAGATACAGTTGAGGATGCTTGCAGCTAACCATTGGACTGACTGTGGAGACCCCAATGGAGGCACTAGAGAAAGGACTAAAGCAGCTGAAAGGGTTTGAAACCCCATAGAAAGAACAATTTCAACCAACCAAAACCCCTCTAGCTCCTAGGGACTAAAACTTCAACCAATGGGCACTCATGCAGACTCTCATTACTCCAGCTGCATATGTAGCAGAAGATGGCTTTGTCTGGCATTAATGGTAGGAGAGGCCTAAGGTCCAGTGAAAGCTCATTTTCCCAGTTTAGGGGAATGCCAAGGTAATGAGTTGATAGCAGGTGGTTGTGACTGGGAGCATTTTCATGGAAGAAAGGGGGGGAGGGAAGAGGGAGTGGAGTGAAAAGGGATAACTTTTGAAATGAACATATATAGAATGTCTAATAAAAATTACTAAAAAATAAAATAGTTTTTTTTTGCATTTGGGAAAGAGAATCCTAATTGGTGTGGAGAATACCATACAGTTACTACAAAATCAAGCATAGTTTTGGAGAAACTTACTCAATATTAACCAAAGCAAATCATGTTGACTTCTGTCATTTAAAAAAAAATGAAACATTTTGCAGATAAAATTATGTGCAGATGTCATGTATTAACTGTAGATAACTTGGCCCTAATATACTTACAGGTTTTTTTTTTTTTTTTTTTTTTTTTTTTTTTAATTGAAATAGTGATATTTCAAGTGTTACCTTTCCATTTATGGAATTCAAATTATACTTTCCTGTAAATGTGTTCTTAAATGTTTTTAAATACAATATTGAACATTTCAGTGACAGAATGAAATCTACTTCTAGAACGCTGGGCAGGAAAATGCAACGTTGCTTAAAAAGTATAAAAATATATATCTAAATTGAATTTTGGTGACAATGGTAATCTCTTGAAGTTTGCATTTTATGTTCCTTTTATTAGTTATTTCTGCAAATAAACAATGATGTCATAGAGATTCTGATTCCTAATATTCAGTTACTGATCTGGGATTGCAAAAGTCTACTTGGCAATGGAAACACCAGTATAATAGGCCAGCTATCCTAAACATTTAAAGAAGACTTAGTACAGTCTGCCAATGCCATTGTCCTCTATCCTAGATCCCAAAGAAAAAGTCTCAATCTGGACTGTTGAAAACAGCTTGTACCTGATTTTTCAGTCATAAATTTTATGAATCCTTAATATCTTCTCTGAAAATGACATTTTTCATTGGTAATTAAACTTCTGTGATTTATAGGTTGTAAGGGTGCTAATGGATAAGGCTATGTATGGTTGGTACAAACAGATATAGCTCTAATTGGTCAAAACAGTATTTGGTGTGTGAACAGGTTGATCAGATGAGCTCTGTGGATTGTTTGGGAGGCTCTTTATTGACCTACTTGTACATAACCCAGTTTTCTAACATCAGACTCTGTAATTTGTTCTCTGGAAGGGTCTTTTCTCACCTATTCATTGGAATATGCATTGTAGATAGTAGCAAAGGGCTGGATCAGAGAATGCAGCTACAAGAACCAGTAGTGGTCCTGGTTGTCTATGACTAAACACAGCTACTCAACAAATGTAGAAACACAATATCTTGCCCACTGTAAACCCATACCACCTGTACAAAAATGGAAACTTCCCAATTTCTAACCTCTGTGACTGAGCTAAAAAATATGGAGACTTCCTCTTATCCTCCTCCTTCAGGACCCAAGACCTCTTTTTCTGAGTATTAAACAAATGCTACTGTATAAACTTCAGTTCCTGCCTGACAGTTGAAGATCAAAGATGGACTACTCACCTAGTAAGGAGACTTTCTACTAACCAGGAACCTTCAGGTAGTAAATTAATGGTTTCTGGCTGTCCCCAGAGCCCAATTCCTGAACACTGGTGATGTTGTCTCTCACTTCTGACTCCAGAAACATGAAATGCTACTGAGTTGTCCTGACAGTAATCATTAAATTGTAGAAGAGTTCATCTCTCTGATTACTGAAGCACTTGTAAAGGAAGAGAACCTCTAGGCTCTAGTCACCAGATAAATTCCCAAGAACCATGAAGTAGTTAGGGTTAGTTATTTTATATCCTAGGCTGTAGCACTGACTCATCCCAATCCTGAAGAATTGTTGACAAGGACTCTAATAGTATATGCCCTCATGTTCTGCTGGATCTGCCTTACTGCTGATAATCATCAGGGTGAGAAAACACTGAAAAATGAGAAAGAGGCAGAAAAGGAACATTTAAAAGAGATTTCAACCTACTCATGATTTCTATTCAGGTACAACAAGAATAAGCCCCTATCCTGCAGATTGATGTTTTGCCTTCTCACTATTTGAAGGGAAGAGATGGGATTTTTGACATAGATATAATGAAAATATTTTTAAAAGATAGTCAACAAACTTAAAATTTGTATAAAAGGGTACAAATAGTTAATTTTACAAAAAAAATTTTTTTTCAAGTCCAAATAACCATTTGAATATATGTATGCTCACCATGGATTCATCTAAAAGTAAAAGCTATAATGACTATTATAGGGCTTTATAGGTCTTAAAAACAATGAAACACCAAACTTTAGAAAGATATCTGAACAAACTGAAGTTGTTAACATACTTCTTAGAATTGTAAATTGTCAAATGTGCATTCTGTAAGTGTTTAGCAACATTGCTCGAAACCAAGCATCTGTTAATATTGTGAACATAGAGCAATCCAACATCTGGAATACAACTATAAGAAGTTAGTGCTTCTATGGTCTAAGTGTGTGCTTTTCCACACGTGTCAAGCATCTTTGTTTCTCTTAGGATTTGCGTACATTAAGACATTGAATAATACAATATCTGGGATATACCTAAGAGAAGGTAATTTGGGGACCAATTGTTTCAGTGTCTAAACAGATATTAAGCATCTAGGCTTCACTTAGGACTTATATATTTTATTATTTATGACATATACATGAGACCTCAAAGGTAATATTTGCAAAAGAAAAATAATATTCAGAGCTCCATTGTAGCACAGAAATCATTGGGTCTTCTTGTATCACACAATTTTCCATTTCTACTGAAGCTCTCTGTGTCTTCCAGTTAATTACCTCAGGTACATGAATTTTTATTGCTCCATTATTCACGGTACTATGATTTAGCTAGTCCACATTTTTAAACTAATTTGATAGGGAAATATTTTTATGGTGACATTTATAACCAACAAATGAATTATAATTCTAAATTTATTTCTAATGTGTTTAATCAGAATTTCACAATGTACAAACTCAAATTCAATCAAAATGAGGAAGAAAGAAAAGAATATAAAGGCATGGAGAGGAATAATAACTGGCAAAAGAGATGAACCTTATATCCTAACATTTTGCCAACCATACTGAATTTTATATTCAAAATAAAAATGAGAACATACTAACTTAAATAATAAGATTCCATGTTGCTTACTAAAAAATGAAATCAACTATAAAAGATAATGCTATTTGGGTTAGTATTTAAAATCATTTAAAATTTTAACTAAATCTTTAACTAAATTTTTAAATTATTTAACTAAACCCATATGTCTAAAAACAATGGCAACAAGATTTTATTTGAGAATAGTGACAGAGTTTGAAATATGCATATTATTTGATTTGCTCTTGAATCAAGTGGAAATTAGGGGCAATAGTTACTGTCTTTTATTATACTGGTTTTCAATACCTACATGAAAATAACAAATCCCATTGCTTATACTATCAAAATTTACTGTTGTGAAGATCTTAAGGGCAGAAAACAAGTGTTGATTATGCTCGACAACGACTAAGATGTTGGGTAAACTTGCTGCTTAAGGTATCAGTCTGCTACTTCTAAGTCACTCCTCTGAGGTTGCCAAAAATTGAAGAATTCCTTTTTCCCCATCATGGATTTTCCTTCTCTGACCTTATCTAGGGAGTCTGACCCCCTCACCCTCTAACTGAGAAGGGTCACGTAGTCTTTGGCACTCCTATTTCACCTTCTTCTTTCCAGATAAGATCAGACATAGCAAGTTCTTGGGAATCCTGGAATGGCTGCATGCAAACAAGGCATTTCCGGTACTTTATTTTTATTTTTATTTTTTTTAAGATTTTTAAAATGTTTATATATCAAAGTAACTCAGCGCCATCACAGAATGAAGGATGTAACACCACAGAATGAAAGATGTATTATCACAGATGTAAGATAAAAGATATAAGGACAGTATTTTCTTAGTCATTTCTTTTTTTTTTTTTTTTTTTTTAAACGATTTTATTTTTCAAAACAAAGATAGATGTAAAGATTTTAAACATTTTTTGCTTAAAATTATACATTTTTGTCAGTACTGTTTTTTCAGACATTAAAATAAATTTTACATAAAACCATGTGAATATGTTTTTTAGTCGGTACTTGATTTTTTTCAAGGGCTTGACAGTATGCATTGAAAACGTACTAGTTGCAATAAGCGTAAAGTACATGCAAAACAAAACGCAACATGGAAATAGTCAAAGTCTTCTTGTTTTGTGAATATATGTATAGTTTTTGTTTTCTTTATTTCTTGGACTTCATACAGTCTGTGAGTTGTTTCTGGGGGAGTGCAAGCCTCTGGGGTTAGCATCCCACTATCAGTGACTGCATATTATGTCTGTTCTTTTGTGACTGGGTTATCTCACTCAGGATGATATTCTCTAGATGCAGCCATTTTCTTAAGAATTTGGTTAAGTCATTGTTTCTGGTGGCTGAGTAGTATTCCATTGTGTATATGTACCACAATTTTTGTATCCATTCGTCTTCTGAAGGACATCTGTGTTCCTTCCAGCTTCTGGCTATTATAAATAGAGCCGCTATGAACATTGTGGTGCATATATCTTTGTTGTGTATTAAAGTGTCTCTGGGGTATATGCCCAGAAGTGGAATAGCTGGGTCTTCAGGTAGTACTATATCCAATTTTCTGAGGTATCGCCAGACCGATTTCCAGAGTGGTTGTTTAAACAGCAGCAAATCAGGTACATTCACCCTGAAAATAGCTCCCCATTTACCAAGGCTTTGTTAAACCCAAACAAAGTGTTTACTTATTTAACAGACTATCTAGCCAGGCCCATGCCCCTCACCCCATCTTCCCCATAGTCAATCCCAGTTGGATTAAGATTTTACAGAACCCACCCATTTCCAGAATCTGCTTCATCCTTCTAGTCTGGCCTGCAGCTGGGGCCTAGACATCCTGAAGGAGGAAGGGGAAGTTGCTGAACCACAGCTGTCCCCTAACCCACATACCACAGTAGGGTGCTAGCAAATGTTCATTTCTTTCTAGAATATTTGGGAGAACAATTCAGGTTCAGCTTCTAAAACTAGTTGTTACCCTTTGGCTTGGCACAAACTCCCAACTAGGAAAGAAAGAGTGTCACAGGAGACTAGGACAGATGCTGGAGGTATTAAGGGGAGCCAAAGACAAAGAAGACATGACTGAAACCCTCCAGGAAGAGTGGCCACACAGACCTGGTACTAACAGATTCTGGTAGTTGCTTAGGCACAAAAGTATAGTAATAGGTACATTCACTTATGTGGATACAGGGATACTGGCTACACAGATATAAACATAATGTATTGCAGAAAAATATACAGAGTTGCAAAAAGAAAGCTGAAGACACTTGCCTCAGATCTCAAGTCCTGATTTTTATATAGACTTACAAAGATAAAGTGGCATTCTGCAAGAAATACTTATATGTCTGATTAAATACATCATATATATATATATATATATATATATATATATATATATATATCAGGCATCTGTCAATTATATACATAGGTATACTCTTCTACAAAATCCATACTTAGTCATCTTGACCCATGCCATCTTATTTTTGTTCCCATCATATAAAACTCAAACTATGCATAGTGCTTGTTTTATACTGAATGTAGAATTCTAATTCTCATCCTATTGCAGTTCACCTTCTTTATATAAGGGCACTAAAAACATGGATTGAAAAATAAACATAGCTATATGAACAATACAGGGACAGCAACGATGTCCTTTAATATAGTTGATTTCTTATTCTGACAGAAGGCTCCTTACCTTCTGGTTCTCTAATTGTCTTTGCTTTAATACAAGGGGGCACTACTGAGTCTTTGGCTTTATTTGCACTGTCTGAATGTTTATGTCCCAGAATAACTTTTCAAATACTTAACCTCAACAAAAAACTCTTTCCTACATACTTGTTATTGCCACATTGTTTAGACTGGTGTTTTCATGTAAAGGTGTGTTTTACTCTGGACTGTGTGTGTGTACAGAATGTTGACATATTATGGAAGTCTATTTAAATTCAAAAGGATTTATATGTATGTCTAAAAGAGAACATGATAAGAAATAAACTGTAATAATATGGTAGGCCTATACTGGATAAAATAAAGCTTTACTGACCAGCCTCTCACACTACTTTATGCTTTCCTTGGAGGAAATGCAAAGGCTGCAAATAGCATCATCCCAGCTGGTCACAATCTCTGGGAAAGAAGACATCCTCCTGTACAGGAAAAACATCATCATGTCTCCAGAGTTCTATTGAATCTTTATTGCCCAGGCCCTTAATAAAACTCCTTCCCTGCTCTGTCAAGATCTGCTGAGTGAATCAGAGCCAGGAATAAGCAAACAGACAAAACAATCTTGCAATGTAGCAAAAGTAAAAACTGCATTCCTCATAAATTAGGTACTTGCACTAAAATAAATGGTTCTTCATCATACTCCAATTTCTTCCTAAGGAAAAACTTGCAGAGGGGAAACAGTTCATATCTATCACACAGAGTTCAACAGTTCAAATTTGTCTTGAAGAATATAAAGATCACTTGGTCTAAGGTGTCAAATTATCTAGCTGTTTTAGTACTCTGTGGATCCTTTGCCCCATAACAACCAAGTAAGTTTAATATCAGTAAAAAAAATTATGAAATATTAAATTTGCTTAATATTATTTATATCTACTACAATATAGCTTATTTTACCTATATGCTAAATTTAACTCCAGCCAATCCCATCATAACTGTGGTAATTAAAACACACTGAATATACATTTGAAATTCTCAATAAATAAATAAAATGTTATATATAACACAAATAAAGCAATGCATATATAACTAATTATAAAGTTCTAAATGGAAGCTGTATCATTTTTTCTTTAGACATGAGACAAAAGAATAAAGAAATAATAATACATTTTTGGACATATATTATTACAGAACTGAAAAACATATAAATTGTTTAAGGTCACTCTGACTGCAAAGCTTGGCTTACACCTAGCAACCCATTGTGATGTAGTGACAGGTGACAGACATTATCAAAAAGAGTATAAAATCAGAAAAGAACTCACAGTCATCACTATATAAAAAAATCATGTTTCTTTCCTTTTTAAAGAAATTTTATTTGTGTGTGTGTGTGTGTGTGTATGTGTGTGTGTGTGTGTGAGAGAGAGAGAGAGAGAGAGAGAGAGTAAAAGAGAGAGAGAGAGAGCGACAGAGACAGAGACAGAGAGAGACAGAGGGAGAAAAAGACAGAGAGAGACAGAGAAAAAGACAGAGAGAGACAGAGAAAAAGACAGAGAGAGACAGAGAGATCGGAATCATACACTATGTGTGCAGTGCTTGAGGAAGGCAGAGGAGGATGCTGGAGCTGTACTTCCAGCTCTGTTCTGAACCATTGGATTGGGTGCTGAGGGGTGAAAATGGGTCTCCTAGCAGTGCAAGAACTGTTCTTTCCAGTTGGACACTTTCTTCAGCCCCTCCGTAGATTATACCTTACAGGAGGTGATGATTATTGTATTGCCTCTAGTCAGTGTGTGTTAGCAAGTACACCTGTTAGCCATACTCTACATTGACCAGTGGAATCCTAACACCATATGTACAGCTATTAGAAGTTCTAAGTTCAAATTTTGCATTGGAAAACTAGGTTAAATCCTCAGAACAAAATTCCAATAATACTACAACAATTTATTTTCTTTTTCTAATTAAAAAATTCATATGGGTAGTGGAATATTTTTAATTCTCTTTAAAATAATACTTTCATGATTATCTCACTGTTTTATTAATTGGTTTAATTGTCAATATATAATTATAATTAGTTTTAAATAAATATTTTATTTATGTATTATTAAAATATATGTTTATAATTAGTATTCATGCTAAGTACTTAAATTTTAAAAATGATTTTTGATGTATAATTGCTTTACAAAGTAGTAATTGTAAAAGTTATTGATTCAATGAAGCATAATTTTCTATTGGGACAAACAAGTATATAGACAAAGAAAATCAGTTAAAACTTTCATTATCATACATTAAGGAATCACAGAGTCTGAATTCAGCAATGTTCTATGTTCTTTGAGATTGCATCCCAGTAGAGAGTGTGTTTTAATTCCTGCTTGCAAGTACAGCCTGATAATTTTAATGTACAATTACAGGGAACAAAGAACCCTTTTGTTCAAGTGGATATATGTGTATCCCAGCAGTGCAGTATAAAGTATACCATAACCTAATTTCTAAAAAATAAAGAAGCACACACAACCAACTGAATGAACTGGAAGTAATCAGCTTGTTGTGAGTTACTGTAATTCTTAAGAAAATCTCGATTTTTGTTTTCTGTAAAGATTTCTACAATGTATTTTCTGTTTACCATCACTTAATCCAGTACATTAAAAAATCCATACCTTTCATTTATTCAGAAAATAGTCAGGAAAACTTACATTTTATGTCATGTTTTCAATTGGAGTTTGGTTCTTAAAATATCAGCAATATGTTTTATTTTTATATATGTCAAACTACAATTTAAGTGTTTTTAATACTTCAAATAATAAATGTCTTTTTAAAATTAACTTAAAAATTATAACTGCACATAGGTTTCTCTGCACTTAGTATAATGACATTGAAAAAGACACTGATTCCCTACATTTCTTTACAAAACATGTGTTTTGTCTACAGCTGTCCTCTTTTCCTAAATAAAATTTATATTTTCATTAAGATGATTTTATGTATATAAGTGTCTCAGTCAGGGTTTCTATTCCTGCACATACATCATGACCAAGAAGCAAGTTGGGGAGAAAAGGGTTTATTCAGCTTACACTTCCATATCGCTGTTCATCACCAGAGGAAGTCAGGACTGGAACCCAAGCAGGTCAAGAAGCAGGACCTGATGCAGAAGCCATGGAGGGATGTCACTTCCTGGCTTATTTCCAATGGCTTTCTCAGCTTTCTTTCTTATAGAACCCAGGTCTACCAGCTCAAGGATGGCACCACCCACAATGGACTGGGCCCTCCCCCCTTGATCACTAATTGAGAATATGCCTTACAGCTGAATTTCATGGACACATTTTCCCAACTGAGGCTTCTTTCTCTGTGATTAACTATAGCTTTTGTCAAGTTGACACAAAACCAGCCAGTACACCAATAAATATTGTTTGTACAGAAGAATTTTTGTTTTATCCTAAATTTTAACTAGGATTGAAACTATAATTTTCCATAAATTCAAAGTATTTTGTATATTGATTGTAAAAGACATACTCCAAAGAAATTATGCTGCTTTTCATGTAAAGCAATCTATGAGTTTTGTATTGCTTTATATGGCCTTCAAATAACCTAGGAAATATGTATTCACTTGCTACTTTTAATGTAATTAGAAGCCATATGTTAGATTCCACATGTATGTAAATATACTAAAATGTAAAGTTGAAAGAAAACTGTCTATTATAAAAAGGGCTGCTATGAACACTGTGGTACATGCTTCTTTGTTGTATTTTGGAGTGTGTCTGGGTATATGCCCAGAAGTGGAATAGCTGGATCTTCAGGTAGTACTATGTCCAATTTTCTGAGGAATCACCAGACTGATTTCCAAAGTGGTTGTATCAGTTTACACCCCCACCAACAGTGGAGAATATTCCTCTTTCTCCACATCCTTGCCAGCATCTGCTGTCATCTGAGTTTTGGATCTTGGCCAATCTGACTGGTGTGAGGTGGAATCTCAGGTTTGTTTTGATTTGCATTTCCCTGATGGCTAAGTATATCAAGCACTTCCTTAGATGTTTCTCAGCCATTCAGTATTCCTCGATTGAGAACTTTTTGTTTAACTCTGTACCCAATTTTTAATAGTATTGTTTGATTCTCTGGTGTCTAGCTTTTTGAGTTCTTTGTATACCTTGGATATTAGGCCTCTATCTGATAGCCAAAAGCTGGAAAGAACCCAGATGTCCTTCAGTAGATGAATGAATACAAAAAATTGTGTTACATTTACACAATTGAGTACTACTCAGCTATCAGAAAAAAATGACCTTATGAAATTATTAAGAAAATGGATGCATCTAGAGAATATCTTCCTAAGTGAGGTAACCCGGTCAGAAAATAACAGACATAATATGTAGTCACTGATAATGGGATACTAACCCCAGAAAGCTCCAAACACCACAGAAACAAATCAGAGACTGTGTGAAGTTCAAGAAAAAAAAAAAAAAAGAAAGAAAAGAAGAAATATAGTAATACTCAAAGAGTTTACTTCTGTGAATGCAGAAATGGTGCCATGTGCTTGACAATGTGATGTGTAATTTAACACCTTGGTGACTGTAAAAAAAAAAAAAAAGCATTTCAATTTCAGTAAAAAAAAAAGGGGGTGTTTCTGGAGTGGAAACTGGAAAAGGGAATATTTGAAATGTAAATAAAGTAGATATCCAATAAATAAATGAAAACTGTCAGCAATAGTCATAGACAGAGAAATGGAATACTAAGGGTACACAGTTGTTTAGTGAATTATCATTGAAGGATTAAAACAATTCAATAAGATTAAACCAATGGTCATTAGAGGAAAAAGTGTATTTTTTAAAGTAATAAATTCAAATAATTCTGGGTATTGATATTCAAAAGTCCAGAAATAGCACTAAGTTCTTGATATGTAAAACTACTTTTGAGCTGGAAATGCTTGTCACTAGAATTTATTACTACCCACTCTAATATTACCATAATATGCCCAGTGCATTTGTATAAATATTGTGTTAATATTTTAGAATAGATTTATTAATGGATATATAAAATCATGTAAGAATATATGAAAAATTAAAAGGAGAGCAAAGGGGCGACTAGGAGAAGAGATGATAGTTATGAGAGGACAGGAACATGAGAAGCTCTAAAGCAAGAGACTTCAAGGGTGGGATATTATCAAAGGCCTGACACACTTGAGATTAAATAGAATACATCAAACCCTACGTTATGTAAATAGAATATGGTTTAATACAAACATGCACACCAAAACACACACACACACACACACACACACACAGACAGAGAGAGAGAGAGAGAGAGAGAGAGAGAGAGAGAGAGAGAGAGAGAAAGTGAAATGAATTAAATAAAAAAGAGGCCATGAATTTTAATTAGAGCAAGCAGAGATCCATGCTAGTGGTGGGAGGGAGCTAGGGAAATGTATAAAATTATGGAATTTGAACACAATCTTAAACTATTATGTACTGAAGATAAGTTTTTCTCCTTGGGCAGATTCCTTTTACATGAATAATGATGTCTATAAATTCATAGAAAATGTTTCATTTGATGAGGTCAGTTTTTTATTACTTGTAGGTTTTAATGCTTGTGCTATCAACTACCATGTTCAGAAGCTCCATTTCTATCTTGTAACTTGAAGCCTTTTCCCTAACTGTAATACATGCACAAGACCAGTCAAGAAAGGTTCCGGCTTGAGCATCTTAGTCACATCAGCTGCCAATTCATGGCTGTTTGGGAGAAGATAAGTTTTATTCATGAACTCAGCTTGTGAAAAGCAATCCAGGTTCTAATAGATGTCCCTATATTCATTCACAAATACAAAGTATAAAGAGGAATCAATGGGTTTGCAAAACGGAAAACCTTAGGAAGCTCATCATAATGAGAAGGGAAAGTAAGAGGAGGGAGAGAAAAGGAATTGCAGAAGGCAAATGGGCAGATGCTTCAGTCTTTCTCAGATTGAGGAACAAAAATATCCACAGGAAGAAATACGGAGACAAAGTCTGAAGCAGAGACTAAAGCAAATATCATCCTGAGACAGCCCCACCTGGAGATCCAGCCCATATATAACCACCAAACCCTAACAACATTGCTGATGCCAAGAAGTATATGCTGACAAGAGCCTGATATAGCTATCCCCTGAGAGGCCCTGCCAGATCATGGCAAACACAGAGGCAGATGCTCACAGCCAATCATTGAACTGAGAATGGGGTCCCCAGTGGAGGAGTTAGGGAAAGGATTGAAGGAGTTAAAAGGGATTTGCAACCCCATAAGTACAACAACAATACCAACTAACCAGAGCTCCCAGAGACTAAACCACTATCCAAAGATTAGAAATGGATGAACCCATGACTCCAACTGCATAAGTAACCGAGGTTGGCCTTATTGGGCATCAATGAGAGGAGAAGCACTTGGTCCTGACAAGGCTGGATGCCCCAATGTAGGGAAATGTCAGAGCATTGAACTGAGAAGGTCTGGGAAGTTTCAGGGCACCCTTATAGAAGCAGGGGGAGGGGAGAGTGGTAGGGAGTTTATGGAGGGAAAAGCTGGAAAATGGATAACATTTGAAATGTAAATAAAACATATCTAATAAAATAAAGATAAAAAATAAATTACATCCATTCGTCTTCTGAAGGACATCTGGGTTCCTTCCAGCTTCTGGCTATTATAAATAGAGCCGCTATGAACATTGTGGTGCATATATCTTTGTTGTGTATTAAAGTGTCTCTGGGGTATATGCCCAGAAGTGGAATAGCTGGGTCTTCAGGTAGTACTATGTCCAATTTTCAGAGGTATCGCCAGACAGATTTCCAGAGTGGTTGTATTATACACAATGGAATACTACTCAGCCACCAGAAACAATGACTTAACCAAATTCTTAAGAAAATGGCTGCATCTATAGAAGATCATCCTGAGTGAGATAACCCAGTCACAAAAGAACAGACATAATATGCAGTCACTGATAGTGGGATGCTAACCCCAGAGGCTTGCACTCCCCCAGAAACAACTCACAGACTGTATGAAGTCCAAGAAATAAAGAAAACAAAAAATATACATATATTCACAAAACAAGAAGACTTTGACTATTTCCTTGTTGCGTTTTGTTTTGCATGTACTTTACGCTTAT
This sequence comes from Micromys minutus, assembly GCF_963924665.1. Taxonomy (NCBI): domain Eukaryota; kingdom Metazoa; phylum Chordata; class Mammalia; order Rodentia; family Muridae; genus Micromys; species Micromys minutus. The sequence continues at coordinate 36,087,463 of NC_137955.1, read as the reverse complement.
TGCAACTAGTAGGTTTTCAATGCATACTGTCAAGCCCTTGAAAAAAATCAAGTACTGACTAAAAAATATATTCACATGGTTTTATGTAAAATTTATTTTAATGTCTGAAAAAACAGTACTGACAAAAATGTATAATTTTAAGCAAAAAATGTTTAAAATCTGTACATTTATCTTTGTTTTGCAAAATAAAGTCGTTTAAAAAATAAAAAAAAGGAGTACATTGGAAATCTTTTCAATTTTGAAAAAGAAATGCTATTTATACACTGTTTTCATTGCCAAAGCTAAGTTTATCATGTAATCAATGTTGCATAATAAATATTAAAATAGCCCAAAAAATAAATAAATAAATTACAAGGAAAAATTGAGGAAATTAATTATATCCAATGGCCACACACTCACACACACACACACACACACACACACACACACACACACACACACACATATATAAAGAAAAATCAAAAATAAAAAGAAAGGTAACCATCAGCACATTATGAGTTCTGTCTGAAAAGCAATACTTCCTTAAGTACAATATATTCTTGTGTATGAAGTATGGTGTGTGTCTTTGTGTGTGGGCTGTGCATGAGTGTGTATGTGTGTTATATTGTCAATAAAATCACCTGACCAACAGAAGGTTTCATTTATATAAATAGAATGTTTGGATGCTGCCAATTAGTAGTAAGTCTTACAACAGTTTTTATAAAATTTGTTGTCAGCTCTTCCTTTCCCTGAAGATAAGATTCTGGCAGAGGCTTCCAGTTCTTTTCACTGGGAGCGTTTGCTAATATGCTGCAAGTGGCTTGCTGAGCAGAGACTGAAAAACAACCCATATTGCTGCCAATGTTTATGTATTTATAACTACATAGTCACTATTCCCCACCAGTGAAACTAAGCACATTCCCATTGTCTTTGCAAGGTCAGGGAAAACAATAACCATCACAAGTTCTTCTAAGTTTCTATCAATTAGTAACCATGCCATGTATTTACTGTTATTAATAACCATAAACATATTTATGCCTTGAGTATAAATGATTTTATTCTATGAATATAGCTAAAAGATTCTAAACTTAGAAAAAATCTGGGCTGAGAGTTTGCATAGCAAGTACAGGGACAGGGTACCAAGTCAGGTAATTTGATCTTGAGCCATGAAATTTACATGGTAAAAAGAGAGAACAACTTTTGGAGCATGGCCTATCAGCTCTCTGCTCTGCCATGTGTGTGTTTTCAGACATACTCAAATATATAAAAAAAAAAAAAAGTGTAAAATTAAAATAAAATGAAAGTTTGTAAATATGTTTCCACTAACATTACAGTAACAGAAAGATTTAGATGTCAAGCACCAATCATCAGTAATTACCTGAGCAGTAATATGAGTATGACTTTCCATTAATGAATTTCCACAGCAGGTGAAGAAAGATATTCAATGGGTGGTGATAAGAAAATACTCACAACCCACAATCTTACACCCTATTATCTGGTCCAAATCCTCTAGAATGTTATATAATACTTGCTACTAATTCAGCATGCATATGAGGGCATATGTAATGAAGCTTCAACCAAATAGATCTGACTTCAGAAAAATACTGAAACTGTGAAATTAGTTCAGAGGACCCAGAAATGAACCCACACACCTATAGTCAATTGATCAATGACAAAGGAGCTAAAATCATCCAGTGGAAGAAAGACAGTATTTTCAAAAAAAAAAAAAAAAAAAAAAAAAAAAACTGTACTGGTTCAAAAGGCAATTAGCATATGAAATAATGCAAATAGATCCATTCTTATCTCCTTGTACAAAGATCAAGTCAAAATGGATCAAGGACCTCCACATAAAACCAGGTACATTGAAACTAATAAAATAGAAAGTGAGGAAGAGCTTTGGACAGGCACAGGGGACATACAATTAAGATTATAAGATTAAGAATAAACAAATGGGACCTCATAAAATCTCAAAGCTTCTTAAGGCAAAGAACATTGTAAATATGGCAATGAGGCAACCAACAGATTGGGAAAGATGTTTACCAATCCTATATCTGATAGAAGTCTAATATCCAATATCTACAAAGAACTCAAGAAATTAGACTCCAGAGAATCAAATAAGCCTATTAAAAATGTGGGACTAAGCTAAACAAAGAATTTACAACTGAAGAATATCAAATAATTCAGTAGCACCTAAAGAAATGTTCAACATCCTTATTTATGAGGAATATACAAATCAAAACAACTCAGATGAGATAACCCAGTCACAAAAGAACAGACATAATATTCAGTCACTGATAGTGGGATGCTAAACCCAGAGGCTTGCACTCCCCCAGAAACAACTCACAGACTGTCTGAAGTCCAAGAAATAAAGAAAACAAAAAATATACATATATTTACAAAACAAGAAGACTTTGACTATTTCCATGTTGCGTTTTGTTTTGCATGTACTTTACGCTTATTGTAACTATTAGGTTTTCAATGCATACTGTCAAGCCCTTGAAAAAAATCAAGTACTGACTAAAAAAAATATATTCACATGGTTTTATGTAAAAATTATTTCAATGTCTCAAAAAACAGTACTGACAAAAATGTATAATTTTAAGCAAAAATGTTTAAAATCTGTACATTTATCTTTGTTTTGTAAAATAAAGTCGTTTAAAAAAATAAATAAAAAATAAAACAAAAAAAAAAAAAAACAACTCAGAGATTCCATCTCACACCAATCAAAATGGCTATGATAAAAATCTAAGGTGACAGTAGATGCTGGCAAGGATGTGGAGAAAGAAGAACACTCCTTCATTGTTGGTGAGATTGCAAGCTGGTACAACCACTCTGAAAATCAGTATGGTGGTTCCTCAGAAAATTCTACATAGTACTACAGAGACCAAGCTACACCAGTCCTGGGAATATACCCAAAGACTCTCCAACATATAACAAGGACACATGCTCTACCATATTCGTAGCAGCTTTATTTATAATAGCCAAAAGCTGGAAAGAACCCAGATATCCTTCAAGAAAGGAATGGATACAGAAAATGGTGTACATTTACACAATGGAGTACTAGTCAGCTATTAAAAACAATGACTTCATGAAATTATTAGGCAAATGTGTAGAACTAGAAAATATCATCCTGAGTGACATAACTCAATCACAAAAGAACACACATGGTATGCATTCACTGATAAGTGGATATTAGCCCCAAACTCAGAATGCCCAAGACATAATCTACAGATTACTTGAAGCTAAAGAGGAAGGAAGACCAGCATATTAATGTTTCAGTTTTTCTTAGATGGAGGAACAAAATATTTCCAGGAGGAAATACAGAAACAAAGTATGTAGCAGACACTGAAGGGCAGTTCATCCGGAGACTGCCCACATGGGGATCCATCCCTTATACAGACACCAAACCCAGTCACTGTTGCTAATGTCAAGAAGTGCATGCTGATAGGAGCCTGATATGGCTGTCTCCTGAGAGGCTCTGCCAGAGCCTGACAAATATAGAGGCAGATGCTCTCAGGCAACCATTGAACTGAGAACAAGGACCCCAGTGGAGGAGCTAGAAAAAGGACTGGAGGAGCTAAAGGTGTTTGCAAAGCTGAAGGTGTAAGAACAACAATATCAACCAAGCAGACCCTCTAGTGCTCCTAGAGTGTAAACCACCAACCAAACAGTACACATGGAGAGAGACCCATGGCTTCAGCTGCATATGTAGCAGAGAATAGCATTATTGGAGGAGAGGCCCTTTGTCCTTTGAAGGTTATATGCCACATTGTAGGAAAAACCAGGGCACAGAAACAGGAGTTGATGAGTGAGGGAAACTCTCATAGAGGCATGTGAAGGGGAATGAGAAAGGGTTTTGCAGAGGAAAAACTGGGAAAGGTGACTACATTTGAAATGTAAGTAATGAAAATATCCAATAAAAAAAGAAAAAAATGTGAATAAATAAATTAACCAACAGAAACATTAAAACTTCAAAAAATTAAAACACTTAGTAAAATAAAAGGAGAAATTTATAGGCTGAGACAGGTTGTTCACTATATCAATCTGTTAGGTTGACTGGCTGAAACTCAGGCGTATATTGATTTCCTCAAAAGATGAAAAGACAATCATGGATTTTAGTAGCAAAACTGAAGTTTAGGTATTTGGTCAGTAATCAGATGTCTCTGTAGTTTCCACAAAAAGCTCTTTATGTTCCAGGCATATATTTTGCTTGGGACACATATTGTAATTTTTGGTGGGGGTTGGGCAATATCTTTTTTTTTTCTCTTTCCATTTTGTTACCCTGATTACTTTGTCCATTCACAGGACCTATGTATAGTTGACACATCTTATACCAGTTTCACAGAACATGTTTTTTCAGTTCAGTTTTGTATTACTGTAATTTAGTTTGCTTTACTATTATTATTATTATTATTATTATTATTATTATTATTATTATTATTATTATTAATTTTGAGAGAGGTTTTTACACAGCAGATCAGCTTAGTCTTAGTACAAAACTCATTACTAAACCAAAGTACTATTGAAGTTTTTGAAACACTTCTGACTAAGCTTTATAAATGTTAAAATCATAATTACAAACCACTATGCTGTTTTGAAATATTTATCATAAGCACATTTACCTTCAATAACCAATTAACCTATCACTGATGTGATCACTGATTTTTCTGTTGGTTTATGATATCAAAAAGTGGTTCTTTTGGTCTGTATTACCATATCCAAAGATAATCTTTAGTCAATAAAGTCAAAGAAGACCCTTTAATCATATAGTAAAGGGGTAGATATTTTAGTCTGATAATCACTGCATAAGCTTCCAGCTTACATAAGTGTAAGTTATGAATTTTGGCATGTTTTCTTTGTTTTATCAAGACATAATTTTATTTTATGTTAGTTTCACTACTAAATATAATAAAATCTTTATAGATTTATGTACTCATTGATGTCCTTATAAAAGCTTCTGTTTCTCTTTCTTATTGTTATCATTTTTTGATAACCATAGGCCCTTGTAATGAGATACTTGTGTGGGACTTCAAACAGAGAGGAATTTGCCCAAGAAAAAGAACTATATTGCAATCAAAAAAGCTGAAAGGAGTTGAACATCAGACAGTGATAAGCGAAGTTGGAATTTTCCTCACTGAAGTTTAGTCTTGCTTTGGTTCAGTATTTCCTCACTATGGTATTTTTAATGGTAATGTATGTTCTGTAATGTTGAAGGTCACTGATATGCTTTTTTGATTTTGATTTTCAAGGCAAATACAGTTAAGCGATTGGATGAATCTCAAAAGAGATTTTGAACATTGGACTCTTAATATTGCTGAGACTGTTACTGACTATGGAACATTTGCTGAAGTTGGACTAAATGGAGTTTGTATTATTCCATGGTTAAGTATGGCCCCCATAGACTCATGTATTTGACGGAGCCTATGATGGCCAGGGAGTGGAATGCAGAGGTTTGAATATTCTTAGCAGGGAGTGGTGTTATTAGGAGATGTAGCCTTGTTGGAAGAAGTGTGCCACTGTGGGGATGGGCTTTTAGACCCTCCTCCTATATGCATGAGGATGCTGAGTGCTACCTTTCTGGATGCTGTCATGCTTCTCTCTATGACAGTACTAGACTGAACCTCAGAATCAGTAAGACAACCCCAATTAAATTTTGTCATTTATAAGAGTTGTATTGGTCATGGTGTCTTGGAGGCATACATTTGCCCCAACCTACTGTAATAAAGGTTCAACCTCCTTCATAGCTCACTATCTACCAGAGGTAGTGGAAAAAATGAATCAGCAAGGGTAATTCCAATAAGAAACAAATCACAAGGCTCACCAATGGGTCAGAGTCCATGGAAGCAGCAATAATCTGCAGGAACCTTACAAGAAGTTCGTTAGCAGGTTTCTCTCTTTGAAGTCACAATAATCAAAGCTAAGCAACACAAGGTAAGGTGAACCAGTAAATGCATGAAGTGAGTGAAGGCTAGCAAAGCATTATTTCACTTGTGAGCCATACCAATTATAAACTAACAAACTCTCCAAAGAAGCCAGAAATGTTTACTTTAGTATTTCTTTACAGAAATGAAAATCATAGCTAATACAGCTTCCAACAAATTAGCCTTTGCAGTGGTGCTAGATGACTACATATAGAAATAAAACATTTTATTACTATTTCTATATAAAAATAATTACAGACAGCTAAAAAGATTCTTTCTAAGGCCTCCTTTTACATCTAGATACCTATAATTTATTGTTTTTAACTCTGGGCATTGGTTTTCCCCTCTTGAATACTTTGTATTCAATCATTTGCTGTACCTAAAACTACCTGTCCTCATGCTATAATCTTAATTGGATAGAGAATACATATCAGACGCACAATTTAATTTAGACTGTCAGCTGGCAGATTGCTTAAAAATATTTCATAAAGTTTTCACTGAATCTAAATTGATTATTTTTTAAACAAACAGAATTATGTTGTTCCCAAAAGTCTATTATAATTTTAAGTAGAAAAACAACTTTTGGCAAAAAACAAAGATTGTTTCTGGAGTGCTAAAGAATATAAATTATCCATGCTCTGTTCTGTTCTTTTGGCTTATGAAACAATGTAGTCTTCAAAGACTTTAACTTGAGGGTGTATGACCTGCACTAGATTAATATTGACTTTATTCTATTTATTGTTGCACTGTAAAATGTTAAATTAGGTATAAAAAGCAATTTAACAATGATTTCACATTAATGTATTTTACTAAAATTGATATTATTGTAAATAATTTGGCTGACATAATAATTCTTTTGTTCTACTAAAAAGATGGATGCCTAAGTTCAGAATATATCCCCACACTATTGACAATTAAGTATGCCTTTAAAGTATTTATGAAAGTGAATGCAAAATTAGTCTTTGGAGTTTTTAACATTTTCTACCCATTCATTTGAACACATTTTTATACTTGAGGATGTCAGGTGATAGATAACAGCTGCATTCACACTCATACTGAAATGCAGATAACAAAAATGGCAGCCATGACTTAAGTACATCTGAGATAGTCATAACTGTCTATAGTATTGGAGCCAACTGGATTTCTTATGTCTGAATCTCCTTAGTCAGTAATTGGTTCCTGAGAAAATAAAAGTGTCATATTACTACATTGCTACACATTGTTCCTGTTAAATAAATTATTATAATTTCTAAATAATTCTATGCTATTAAAGAAACCACAGAATCTAATAACTATGGAGTGTCACAACTTAATATTTTACAATCAAATGTTATTAATGCTAAAATTCATGGAAAACTTTAAATGTATGTTTAAAAATCCCAGGTGTTTACATGAAATTTTTTATGTTTCAAGGGAAACTCACTAGAGAATTTAGTAGATATAATTCTCTGCTTATTTCTATTTCTATATAGCTATGGGAATAAATAATAAACTATTTTTTCAATAGTACAATTTTAACTTAATTATTGAAATAGTTTCTTCAGATACATAAAATTATACAGAAAGTTTCATATCAACAGAACATCAAGAGTGCAAACTAATCTTGTTCTAGAGAAAAGGATGCTCATGAATTGTCTTATAGAATATAAACATAATAGTTCTTATTCACTGGATCTCACTTATTTAAAATAGATCATTCCTTACTATGTGATATCCTCATTATTATTGGAATCTTGTGTGTATAAGTACTATAATATCAAATAAGTAATGCAGTATGGATATTTTGATAAGATTTTCAAGGAGACTCCCACCAGAGTATTTAATAGCTATCAACAATACAGTTTTAAACTGTCAGAGAATCGTTAAACATATTCATTTTAAAGCTAAAGACATGACTCTGTGTTTAAAAATACTTCATCCCCTTTAAGATTATGTAGGTTCCCTTTACAGTATCTACAAGAAGACTCAAAAAGTGTCTCGTTCCAAGAGTAATGATGACATATTTTGGACTCCATGGGTAATGCATAGTTTTATGCAAAACACTTAAATACATAAAATATAAATATATAATCTGTAGAAAATAGAGTCTGGAAACTTCATAGAAGATTCAATTTCTTCAATGTTCTTAAAATAATTCTGCTTTCCTGTTTATTTGACATTTATGTAGATTGTCTATGAGCTTCCCTAGGCATGGGGAAATGGCAGATCTGCTTGTCCCAGGTTGGTCCCCATATCAGAGTCTTGTTAGGTGGTCTCTGAGAATGTGCCATTAAGAAAGAACATACTACTCTGTGATAATTCTGGCAAAATGTGGACTATTGGAACAGAAAACTTCCTTTGGGAAATATTTTATTGATAAGATTGAAATATCATCAGAGTGAACAAGGAAAAAGAAAATAGAGTATCATTAAAGTAAGACCTCTTCTACACCTAAGATTGCAAGAAAACAACATGAGCTTTTTTAAGATCTTTTTTTTAAATCAATATTTATTCCACATAATGAAGTACTACTTACTCAACTATTAGAAATAATGACTTTATGAAATTCCTAGGAAAAAGGATGGAACTAAAAGCTCTCATCCTGAGTGAGGTAACCCAGTCACAAATCAGCAGACATGGTATGCACTCACTGATAAGTGGCTGCTAGTCCCCAAAATCTCTGAATACCAAGAAACAATTCACAAACCTTATGAAGTTCTGAAAACTGTAGGCCAAAATGCAAATGCCTCAGTCCTTCTTAGAAGGGAAAACAAAACACTTACAGGAGGAAATACAATGTTAAATAGAGCAGGGATTGAAGAAAAGATCATTCAAAGGCTGCCTCACCTTGGGGTTCACCCCATAGGTAGCCTCCAAACTCAATCACTATTGCTGAACTCAATAAGTGCTTACCAGTAGGAGCCAGATATGAATGTCCCAACAGAGGCTCTGCCAGAGTCATACATATATAGTTAAGGATGCTTGCAGCTTCATTAGACTGAAAATAGGGTACCCATTGAAGAAGCTAGAGAAAGAAAGTGAAGGAGGAGAAAGGGTCTACAACCCCACAGGAAGAAAAATATTATCCACCAACCAAACCCTTCAGAGCTCTCATGGACTAAAACAGCAACCAGTGAGCACACATGCAGAGACCCATGGCTTCAGTTGTTTATGTAGCCTAGGACAGCATTTTGGCATCAATGGGAGAAGAGGCCTTTAGTCCAGAGAAGGCATGGTTTCCCCAGTGTCAGGGAATGCTAAGGAGCTAAAGTGGTGAGAGTGATTGAGACAGGAAGAACCTTTATAGATACAAGTGCAGGGGGAGGGGGAGGAGATTGGGAGAAAGGGGATAACAGTAGAAGGTACATACAGAGAATATCCATTAAAAAGGGAAAAAAGACAAAAGAAAAGAAGAAAAAATAAGCAAGTTGAAGATATATATGTAATAATGTGTTTCTTTGGAGAAATGCAGAAAATAAAATTACATGACAATTTTTAAGGGTAAGAAGCTAATAGACAGTACTAATGAGGAACATTTTAAATATATTTAACAATTCTTAATAGTATTATTCTCCTTTAAAGATTATTCTGTACTGCAGCAATTATACATACACACTCTACTGCATTTATGACACAGATGGGTAATCAAAAACCTCAATCTTCTTCATCTTACAACTTCAAGAACCTTGGAATGATGTCAAAGGAATAAGGAGACAAAAACAACAAAGTACTAACTGAGTTGAGAGATGATTTCACACAAAGCACAGACTGTATTTACTGGCAAGACGTTGACATGTGCAAATGCTTCCCTAATGCCAATGGTTTTGATCCCCCACATTCCCTCTAATTTGCTACTTGATGCAGTTGCTCAGTTGGATAAGATTAGCTTCTTTTTTTTATCACAAACTACCTATCTGTCCTGGTTTCTGTCAGCTGGGGAAACTCTAGCAGAATTCTAAACACAAAATGCCGTATTCGGCAAAAATCTTTCATGTTTCTGAAAAGTCAAAGAGCAGGATCTCTGCTCAGGGATATTAAAGCTGGTCCTGTCACTTTGTTTACACACTGAAATTCTATTACATGAAAATAGTGAGGGAGAATTTCCTCTTCTTTGCATAAGAAAAGTGGTGCTAAATGATGTTACTGTATTCAGTACAACATATAAATCCAAATATGTTTCAAAGGCATTGTTATTAATGACACAGTAGGTGGTTTTGTGCTTCATCAAAGAATATAGTGGGTGGGAATATTAAAAATAGATATGTGCTCCAAAACATATTTTATTTATCTGATCACTAGATACTCTTTTCTGCTATGAGAAAAGGCATCAACAAAGCAAAATGTATTATATAAAGCTTCTTATGTTTAATATCCTGACAAGGAAAACATGTGAAAAAATTTCTCTTCAGAATTTTCAGGTGAATGTGTGGTGGTTTGTATGTGTGCTGCCCAGGGAGTGGTATTAGTAAGATGTGTAAGCCTGTTGGAGTAGGTGCTTCCCTCTGGTGATGACATTAAAACACTCAAGCTAGCTGCCTGGAAGCCAGTATTCCGCTAGCTTTCTTCTGATAAAGATATAGAACTCTCAGTTCCTCCTGCACCATACCTGCCTGGACACTATCATGATCCTACATTGATGCTATTGGTCTGAAACTCTGAACCTGTAAGCCATCCTCAAATGAATGTTTTTATAAGAACTGCCTTAGTCATGGTGTCTGAAATTGGTACCAGGGACTGGGGTATTGCTTCAATAGGCCTGATCATGCTTTTGTTCAGAAGAATATGGATTTGGGGACTTTAGATTTGGAAAGCATTGGGGTGCATTAAGTGGGGCTGAATGGGCCATCCTAGCAGGAAATAGAAAACTTTGTTACTGAGAGTGATTGGAATTGTACAGACATGGCAAAAGAGGTTTCAATAGAGAATTTCAATATGGGTCATAGAGACTGCTTTGTGGCATTTTGGTGAAAAATGTGGCTACTTTTTGCCCTTGTCTGAAGCGTTTGCCTGAGGCTATCATGAAACATTGACAAAGTAAGTCTCAGAAACACACTTCATAGACTCTGTTCTCTGGTTAAGTCTCATGAAGAGCATTTTAGTCAAGCATAGCAAGCTGAGGAAAAAAAAAAAAAGAAAATATGTGGTTTGAGTATTAAAGGGGTCCTAAGAAGTGAAATGTAGTTTAATCCTGTGTTCAAGAAGATAACAAATTAAGGGACTAGGAGTTTGGGGTAAGATTTTACCCAGGTAAATTTAGATTCAGGAATGCTGTTACACACGTTTAATCCCAGGAGATAAAGCCAAGCATATCTCTGAGTTCAAGGCCAGCCGGAGACAAAGCAAGTTCTAGGTGAAGAAAAGTTTAAATCCAGTTATAGTAGTACACACCTTTAATCCGGAGAGACAGGCATGCAGATCTCTGAGTTCAAGATCAATCTACAGAACAAGATCCAGGATGGCAAAGTTTAGTGAAGGAGTTGGAAAGGAGGAAGCTAGGAATAATGTAACAGAACAGAGAGAGGGGGAGACATGTTCCAGATCCTACAAGCAGCAGAACTTGGCAATTTTGGCCATGTGTCTCTGGCTTTATAGTCAATTTAAAAACGAGACGACTTGGACAATTGATGCTGGTCAGCTGGAACTAAAAAATAAGTACCAATTATGAAGAGACCAGCATCACTGAGGTGAAATCTTATGGGAAGTATTTTCTACGAGCACAAAGAAGCTGTGTTACAGGGATAGCCAGGGTTGTATCATGCTGCAGCTGGACTTGGTAACGTGTAAGAGTCACCCAGCTGGTACGGGCTTTGAAGGGAGGAAGAGGTCATGAAGAGCAGCTTTGGCTTGGCATTATAAGAATACATGGAAGGCCATTGGTGAAGGTGCATAGTACTGAATGGGTCATGCAAAGGATTTCAGGCTTGGCAACATGAAGAGAGCCTATCAGAAGCTATTAATGAAGCCTAGCTGCAGCAGAAGACCCCAGAGTATTGTAGATTCAAGTACCACAGATGATCACCAAGAACATCAGCAGCAGTGGATCACCCTGAGCTTAGAGTGCTACGAAAGGCAGAGCTGGAGAAGTGACACAAGCCCTTTGGAGGAGGCCAGAAGATCAGTCATTGAAACAAGGAAGCTGTACCTTTGAAGTTGCCTTGGAGACCCCAAGATGTTTGAGATGCCAGAACCATGGGATATCTTGTGAAAAAAAAAATCTAACAGTGAAGAAATAAGTTTGTTTCAGTCAAATATAAAGAAAATCAGTTGGAGATTTTAAGGCTGCATTGACACTAGTCATGGAGATACAGAGTTTGGACTGTGCCTACCTGGTTTCCTGTCTTTATTTGAGAATTACAGATAAGTGATAGAATGAACATCAAAAGAGACTTTGAATTTTGAACTTTTAATATTGTTGAGACTACTATAAACTATAGGGATTTTTGAAGTTAAGCTAAATGTACTTTTTAATGTGCTATGTTTAGTTATGGCCCCATATAGACTCATATGTTTCAACAAACCTATGGAGGCCAGAGACTGGCACTCCTAAGATGTGGGGGCCTATTGAAGTAGGTATGTCACTGTGTGTTTGGGATTTAAGACCCTCAAGCTAGCTGCCTGGAAGTCAGTATCTTGCTAGCAGCCTTCAGACGAAGATGTAGAACTCTCAGCTCTGGTTGCACCATAATGGCCTGGAAAGTGTCATGCACCCTCTGTGATGATACTGGATTGAATCTTTAGACCTGTAAGTCAGTCCGGACTAAATGTTATATTTATGAAAGTTGCCTTGGTTATGGTATCTGCTCACAGCAGTAAAAGCCCAAGACAAAATGTTGTAATACTTCGTATGAAGATATTACAATTCTCCGAGTATATTTTTTTACTTTTATTTTATTGAAAATATATAGTTTCATACACAGAATTCTGATTGTTTGCATCTTCCTCAATTCTTCTGACACACTCCTTACAAACTTTACAAACTAAATATGACCCCTTTCTTTCTTGTAAAAAAAATAAAATAAAGCAGGTATCAAAACTATATAAAATCAAATCAAATAGGACAAATCTGAGCCAAGCAAATCATAAAAGAACAAAACAAAGGGGGAAAGGAGACCAAATTAAATGAAGAAGAAACCTATACAGATACAGAAACACATTTTTCACACACAGTAGAATACCATAGAAACGCAGTATTAGAAGACATAGTACATGTAAGAAGGCCTTGCAACCTAAAAATAATGAGAATAAAAATAAAAATTAAGTAAAAATTTTTAAAAAAGGATATGGGTACTGGAACTGCAGGAGCAAACATTGAATATGGGGGAGGAAGGATAAGAGGGAAATAATACAATGAGGGGCAGCTAGATATAAGAACTATTTGAGGGGTCATATGAAAACTTAATTCCATAGCTTTCTACATATATATGAATACCACCAAACTGAAAACATCAAATAACAGGGGAAATTTTCTATGGGGACATCTTGTCACTAGATGAAGCTTCCAGTATTAATAATGTGTTACATTTAATCAAATTTTGGCAAACAATGACATGGCAAATGGCCCATGGAATCTCCCAAACAACCCAGGATATTGCTAAGGCTGATGGTTGTTTTCTACCAATTGATGACAAATCACTATTGACAATTAAATAAAAAAAAAGAAAAAAAAAAAAAAAAAAAAAAAGCCAAAAAAAAAGAGTAACCTTTCTTCCTGAGGAAAAAAAAAAATCAGAGAAACAACACCTTTCACAATAGCCACAAATAATGTAAAATATCTCGTTGTAAATATATTTAAGGAAGAAAAAAACCTCTATGACAAAAACTTCAGGTTTCTAAATAAAGTTACTTTAAAATTATAGCAGAGGATGAATAGATCTTCCCTGAACATGGATTGGTAGGTTTAAAAATGTAAAAATGGCAATTTTTCCAAAAGGAAATGTAGAGTATCAATGCAATTCCATTCAAAATTGTATCACAATTCTCAGCAGATCTTGAAAGTACAATTTTCAACTTCTAATGGAAAAAAAAAACAACCAAGAAAACTAAAAGAATCTTGTACAATAAAATACAATATTTCTGGAAATACCACAATCTGTGACCTGAAGTTGTACTACAGAGAAATAATAATAATAACTGCATAGTTTTGGTATAGAAACAGACTGATTGATCAATGGAATTCAGTCTAAGACTCAGAAATAAACCCTCAGTCCCATGGACACTTGATTTTCATTTTGTGAACAATAATATCTATTTTTTTAATTAAACGACTTTATTTTAAGAAACAGAGATAAAACACCAATAGCTCAAGCTCTAAGGTCAAAGATTAACAAATGGGACTTAATGAGATTGCAAAGTTTCTGTAAGGCTAAGGACATTGTCAAGAAAACAAAACGGCAGCCAACAGAATGGGAAAAGATCTTTACCAACTCCACATCAGATAGAGCTCTATTATCCAAGGTATACAAAGAACTCAAAAAGCTAGACACCAGAAAATCAAACAACCCTATTAAAAAATGGGGTACAAAGCTAAACAAAACATTCTCAATTGAGGAATATCGAATGGCTGAGAAACATCTAAGGAAGTGCTCAACATCCTTAGCCATCAGGGAAATGCAAATCAAAACAACCCTGAGATTTAACCTCACACCAGTCAGATTGGCCAAGATCCAAAACTCAGATTACAGCAGATGCTGGTGAGGTTGAGGAGAAAGAAGAACACTTCTCCACTGTTGGTGGGATTGTAAACTGATACAACCACTCTGGAAATCAGTCTGGCGATACCTCAGAAAATTGGACATAGTACTACCTGAAGACCCAGCTATTCCACTTCTGGGCATATACCCCAGAGACACTTTAATATACAACAAAGATACATGCACCACAATGTTCATAGCAGCTCTATTTTTAAGAGCCAGAAGCTGGAAAGAACCCAGATGTCCTTCAGTAAATGAATGGATACAAAAATCTTAGTACATTTACACAATATAGCATCCCACTGATAGTGGGATGCTAACCCCAGAGGCTCGGACTGCCCCAGAAATAACTCACAGACTGTTTGAAGTTCAAGAAAAAAAGAAAAGAAAACAAAACAAAACAAAAAAAAAGTCATGCTCAATCCTTACACACCAAGAACACATTGACAAATTCCAGGTTACACCCTGTTTTACATGTACTTTTTGCTCATTGTAAATAGTAGGACTTTAATGCAGAGTATCAAACCAAAAAAAAAAAAAAAAAAAAGAAAAGAAAAAAAAAGCCAAGCACTGACACAATTGTATTGTATACATTTATGCAAAAATGTTTAATTTTTTATTTTATCTTTGTTTTTTAAAATAAAGTTTAAAAAAACAGAGATAGATGTACAAATTTTAAAAGTATTTTTGCATAAAAGTATAAGAATACAATATTGTCAGTACTTGATTTTTAGAGGTTTGTTAGTATGCATTAAATTTTTACTAGTTACAATGAGCATAAAGTACATGTAAAATAAGATTTTAACTTGGACATAGTCAAAGTTTTCTTAGTGTGGAAAGATTAAGCATAATGTTTTTTCAATTTTTTGGGGGCTTTGTTTTTCTTGAACTTCATATAGTCTGTGAGTTGTTTCTGGGATGTTCAGAGCTTTCTGGGGTTAGTATATAATTATCAATGACTTCATATTGTGTCTGTTCTTTTGTAACTGGGTTATCTCACTCAGGATGATATTCTCTCGATGCATCCATTTTCTTAAGAATTTCATAAAGTCATGGTTACTGATAGCTGAATAGTACCCCATTGTGTAAAGATACCACAATTTTTGCATCCATTCATCTACTGAAGGCCATCTGGGTTCTTTCCAGCTTCTGGCTGGTATAAATAGAGCTGCTATGAGCATTGTGGTGTATATGTCTTTGTTGTATATTGGAGCTTCTCTGGGGTATATGCCCAGAAGTGGAATAACTGGGTCTTCAGGTAGCACTAGGTCCAGTTTTCTGAGGAATGGCCAGAGAGATTTCCAGAGTGGTTGTACCAGTTTACAACCCCACCAACAGTGGAGAAGTTCCAACTTCTCCAATTAAACCAGATGCACTAAATCTAATAGAAGAGAAAGTGGAAAATAGCTATGCACCCATTGGTGCATATGACAACTTTCATTATAGAACAGCAATGATTCATGCTGAAGATCAACAATTGATAAATAGGACCATGTGAAAATGAAATTCTCTGTAAGGCAAAAGATAGTATCAGTAGAACAAACCATCACATAAAAGATTTTACCATCCCTACATCCATATATATACATATATATATATATATATATATATATACATATATATATATATATATATATATATATATATATATATATATACAAAATATATAAAAAACTCAAGAAGTTAGTTACCAAAAACCCAAATAACACACCCAAAATTCACAAGCAAGGATGATCAGAAGCACTTAGGTGTTTAATGTCTTTAGTCATCAGGGAAATGCAAGTCAAAATATTTTCCAGATTCCATTTTACATCCATTAGAATAAATTACAATTTACATAAGATAATAATTCCAAGAGACAGCATAAGCTATTAATGGTGTAAAATAATGTGAACACTCTGCTACTTCTACTATAAACTTCTATAACCACTCTGCAAGTCGATCGGGCAGTTCCTAATGAAATTGGAAATATTTCTACCTAAAGATCCAGGTATACCACTCTTGAGGATATAGCCAAATGATGCTTCAACATACAACAAGGAAACATACTTAACTGCCTTTATAGCAGCCTTATTTTTAATAGTTAGAAATTGGAATCAACCCAGATGTCTGTCAACTGAAAGATAAATACAGAAAATGTGTTCTTCCATTTATTCAAAAGGAACTCAGATATTTAAAACAAAGGCATCATGAATATTGCAGACAAATGGATGGAACTAGAAAATATCATCCTGAATGAGGTAACCGAATCCCATAAGGACATGTATGATGCTTACTCACTTATAACTGGGTATTAAGCATATTAACCAGAATACCCATGTCCATACAGTCAAAGACCCTAAACAAGAAACAAATCTCAAGGGAGGGTGCTTGAATCTCACTTAGAAATGGAAATCAAATAGTCACTAGTGGCAAACGGAGGGAGAGTACTAGGTAGGAGAGGGGATAGAAAGGGGATTAGGGGGTGCATCAGTGTCAGGTGTGGAGACAGGAAGATGGCCACAATATCAGGAAAATAAATGGAAATTTGTGGCTAGTGAAGGAGGTGGTGGGACATCTCTAGGGCATGCCAGAGTTCTGGAATCTGGGAGATCCCAGTAGTCTATGTGAGTGACTTTAGCTGAGAATTCTAGAAGTGGGGATATGTAACCACTTTCTGTAACCAGGAATGACTCCCCAGTGGAGCTTTAGGTCGACAATCCATTCACATGGCACTTGACCAAAAATTTGTCTTGTCTACAAGACTTGCAGGAACAAAGATGGGGCAGAGACTACTGGAACTGATAATCAATAACTGGCCCAACCTGGGACTTATCAGATAGACAAGCACCAGTGCCTGGTACTACTAATGATACTGTGTTATGCTTATAGACAGGAGCCTAGCATAACTCTTATTTGGGAGACTCTATCTAGTAGTTGACTGAAACATAGACAGAGACCCATGGCCAAACATTTGATGGAGCTCAGGGTATCTTATGGAGGAATTGAGAGAAGGATTGAGGGAATCAGAAGGGATGGGAACCCCAGAGGAAGTCCAACAGAGTCAATTAACATGTTCCCTGGGAGCTCTTAGAGATTGACCCACAACCAAAGAGTATATATGGGATGGACCTAAGACCCACACACATATGTAGCATATGTGGAGCTTGATCTGCATGTAGGTCCACCAACAATTGGATTGGGTCTCTGGCAAAACTTTTGCCCACTTGTGAATCCTTTTCCCCTAACAGAATGCACCTAGCTAGGGTGGAGGATACCTGGGGAAGACTTTCACCCTTTCTGAGGTGAAGGGGAGAAGAATGGGGGAGAAAATCTGTGAGAAAGACTGGGAGAAAATGGGGCAGTGATAGGGATGTGAAACAAACAAACAAACAAACAAATAAATAAATAAATTGGGAAAATGTAAAATAAAAGAGAAAAGTGAACACATGCCCAGATTCTTAAGACAAAAGCAATTTGCAATTACAAGCAGCTACAAATGAAAAATTAGTTTTCTTTAGCACAGTATTTTGTTGAAAACAGCCCCACATCCAGCATATAGAGAACACAAAATGAATTCAATGATATATTTTGAGATTCTTGTCTCATACAATTTATTCAGCGTATTTATTTAATCATTTACTTTTTAGTTTATTTAAACAACTTACAGAACTTCAAGTTCAAGAAAAACAAAGCCCCCCCCCCCAAAAAAAAAGAAGAAACACCATTATGCTTAATCTTTACACACCAAGAAAACTTTGACTGTTTCCAGGTTACGTCTTATTTCACATGTACTTTATGCTCATTATAACTAGTACGATTTTAATGCATACTATCAAACCTTTAAAAAAATCAAGTACTGACAAAAACGTATTCATATACTTTTATGCAAAAATGCTTACAATCTGTACATTTATCTTAGTTTTAAAAATAAAGTTGTTCAATTTAATAAAAAATATATTTTTCAATAATAATGGAAATGATCACAGAAAGTTTCAAAAGTACAGCTACATATTATAATTTCAGTATATATATATATATATATATATATATATATATATATATATATATACATATATATATATATAAAATCAATAGTCAAAGAACTAAAATTGTTTGTTTTCCCTGTTTTATCAACACAAAGGAGGCTTTATTTATTATTTGATCTATTATCACAATAATTCTAATTTATAGAATTTAGAATTTTAGAGTTCTGAATTCACAAGTACATTAAATGTATGCTTTGTTTTACATTGCAGTCATTTTCCACTAATTAAAAAATCAATACATCTTTGTTCAACTTCCAAGTTTACAGACTACATTTGAGGTTAGCCACAGGCCAGTCAGATGGGGAATATACACATTAATTGCCAGCTATGTGTTGCAATAAAACCCCATAACTATAATGTCCCAGAACACACCTGTCAGTGGGTGAGCTCAAAGGATAGAGCAATAATTCACTTTATAAGTGAGTAGTGTGATGTCACCTTTCTTATTATCACCATACTATATATCATGACAAATAGAAAAAGAAGATCTATTGTTAAAAATGGGGGAAAAATATGATGAATCATGTCAATTGGGAATAACCTGTGGTGATAATATCTTAGTACAACAAAGAAACTGTCCTTTTTTTTCCCAAAGAAATTTCTTAAAAAAAACTGAAGTTTGTTTTATCTTGGATTTATTGTTCCAAGAGTTTTCAATTTAAAAAGTGAAAAATACACAGCTTATTATTATATTACTTAATCTGTCATACTAAATATCTATTAATAAATTAACAATTTCATTCTGCATGATCATGTTACTTCAGATACTGTGTCAATCTTCTAAGCACACAAAGTAAATAGTAAAATTATGAAATAACTTTGTCAACTTTTAGTTAAATTGACACAATTTTAATTCATGTAGGCTTGTGAAACATAGTCTTTCACCCTCTATACTTTGAATAATTCACATGAGATGTTATCTATAAGCCATTATATGTAAAATTGTGAAGACATGTTTACCTAACATATAGAATTTTAAAAAAATAAAAAGATGGTTCTATAAACAAAATAATCTTAAATGGCATAATAATCTATTTCTTATATAGACATAACTATAAAACAACCATACTCTAAAATTTATAAATATATGTATTCATATGTGTATGTATGTATGTGTGTGTACATGTGTATGTGTGTAATTGAGACAGACAGATAGATATAGACACAGACACAAGACAGAGACAAACTGGGAGACAAAACTTGTTTGAATATATGTTATAGAGGAACACAAGATGGTCAGAGGACAACCTCTGAATCAATTCATGTGTTCCATCTTGTTATTCTATGAGTTTTTGGTTTGTTTGTTTCTTCTGCCCTGCATGTATACTAGCTGGCTAGCCAGCTTCAAGGTGTCTGTCTTGTATCCTCTTCCCATTTCCTCCTAGTTATTCTGGGTGTACACATACCACTTAGAATTTAGTCATGTCCTTAGTTTTGTACCTCAAAAACTTTAACCCACAGAGCCACACTGTGAAGTGGGAGTTTGGAGTAACTGTCTTATGAGAGGATTTTGTGCTGACGCAGACGTGTGCTGTTTCTCGGGAAGTTGCCTGATAAAGGGGCAGGCGGTATTTTCCTGGAACAGATGCTAGAGAGCCTCATGATGCTCGGAAAGTCTGTAAGTGTAACCCAACACACAGTGGACAATGCCTTTGCATTGCTTCTTCTGACTTTCTTAACTGATTTTCACTTGTTTTGACCTCGCAGAGGGAAATACATCAAAGAATTTCTGGTGGCATTCTGCCTGTTTCCTCCCAGTTCTGAGGACTGATGCTCATAGGCAGAGCCTCAAGTTTCTTTAGCATTAAGCAACTGCTACTCCCTCATGTCCGGTATTAACGGGGTGGACTGGAGCCCTTCGTGTGTGGTGTTTGCCGGTTGTCTGGACTGCTCACAATGAAGTTTGGATTCCCCCTCAAGAAACCTTTTTCTAAACAAATCCACAACCACTGTTCACTATTAACTTTTTGTTTCCCATCTGGTAGGTAGTGGGCTAAGAAAGATGTTATAATGTTAAAGAATCATAAGGAAAGTGGGTTTTGAAAAACCTAATCCTGCAGTCCTGCCTATCTGACAAAATCTATTAACTATGATGTCTACTATAATTATATGTGGAGAATACCACGGTCTTCATAGAACAGAGCATTTGAGGTTGGCAGGGAATCAAGATTGTATGTACATGATTCTGGGCCCAACTCATTCTCAGACTGTATGACTTAGAAACAAAACATACTCATTCCCTATTTTCTGCACTCTAAAGCAAAGCCAGCGACAATAAATATTTTATATAGGTATTGTGGAAAGTACTCTGTTAAATGCACAAACATTGCTAAGATGTCTGAGTGGAAAAGAAGTCTTGCTGTTTTATTGTTGTTGTTGTTGTAATTATTGATGACTGCGCCCTCTGCTATTACTGTTCGTTGTTATTATTACTACACTGTGTCTTCTTTTTCATAAAAGCAAACAGCTTCAGCCAGGAGACACATTATACTTAATATAAGAGGAGAGGAAATGAGCTCAGAGTCATTGGAAAGCTTGCTTGATGACTCAAATTGAAAAATGTCGGGTTCCAGTGTAAAAATCCAAGTGTTTGGCATTGATTTGTTGACAGTTTTGGGTTTCTTTTTGTTGTTGTTTTGTTGTTGTTTTTTGTTATGATTTTTTCATTTTGTCTTTTGGGTTTGTTATTGTTGTTTCTTTCATTGGCAATGGATGAACAACTTTTTGGTAATATCCTTTGAAAGTCATGTTTTCAGTATATGGATCACCATGTTGGCTATTTCAGAAGTTACTACAAAACAAACTTTTTGGGAAACACTCAGTCCTCTCTGGAGTTGCATATCATAATTTGTCATTTCTTAACCACATTTTTTATGCACAATCTCTCTTTTTTTTTACTGAGTTCTGGAAATGGCTTGTCACTGATCCTTAGCCTCTGAAGATGAGACAAGCTTTGTCTTCAAACTACATCATTGAATTTTTAGTTAGTTTACACTGACTGCAACTTCTCTGATGTGGATCTACTTTAATATCTCAATATTTAGAAAGCAGGGACTTTAAGGTACTTTAAAGTACATTAGTTAGAAAGAAAGCCCACATATTTTAATACTTTGAAATCAGTATTTTTGAAACAATGCAAATACAAACTAAGAGGCTGAAAAATATTTGTAAAAACTACCAACTTTTATTTATTGTTTTTACTTTTAAATGCACTGAATTATTTATGAAGAGAAATAAACTCTTTAAATGTACACTTTCAAAGGAAAAGTGAATTTTAATATTTTTATGATATTTGTGAATATATATCAACAGTAGCTACTTAAGCAAAATGAATGTGCATTTATGTACTTACTAATGTGACATATGTACACATATGTGTCTATACATTCCTGTAAAATGATAATTTGGTATTTATATTTTTTTATTGAGAGCCACACTTTAAAATTGTTTTCAGGCTGTCATATCATTTTTGAATTGCATTTTTTTTTTGCCAGCCAAAGTGGGGAATTCAGATTTGAGTTGTATCTCTGGATCATATTATCATAGGTAGGGAATGGAAATCATTATGATTCTTTGTGTTTCGTGAGTACAAGATCATAATGTATCACACTGCTTTGGTTGTAGTGAATTTATACTTTCATTTTTCAAGGACAGTGCAAGATCTTCCTTCAAATGTAAGTTTTAGAGGTTTTAAGTCAAAGGCTGATTAAATATTTGCTATCATATAATTAGTACAGACTTTCCTTTTCTCGAAACTAAAGAAGGCTCTATAAATATTCTTTCGCAAACTATCATTACATTTGGGAAAAATATTATCATAAAATTTGGAAACATGAATTTGGAGACTCTATCCCATCTAGCCTCACATCTTAAACTTGCTATGTAACTGAGAACAGTCTTCACCTGCCTGTCTTCATTATGGTTATTAAACCCAGAGTCATGTTCAAAAGAGACAAACATTCTATGAATTGAACTCTTACTCCACTCTACAAACTCGATACTTCCTTATGTTAGTTCAAAAACTGATTAGTTAAAATTAGGAAGAACTAATAAAAACATAGTTTCAATTGTAGTGAGTGTTTGGAAATAAAATGGTAGGTGAATTTGACAGGACACATTCATTTTGCTTGCCTTGTCTTACAGCAAAACATCCAGCCTTTATGCAGTTAAATACAAGGAAAAAGGTCTAATCATATACATACATGGACATAGAAATCAAACTACAAACTCTACAATAATATGAAGTTCTTTTTCCCAAGAATAGACTCACCCTTAGTTCCTGAGATTAATCACTCAGTGAATATCAAGCACAAGCTTTGAGTAGAGGCCCACATATAATGGTTTATGCAGAGGATTAGGACTTGTTCTTTCTAAGATGAATTGAATTTAGCTATTGAAATCCCATCATCTTTACAATGTTGATTGCTTAGTCACAAAAAATTTTCAGGGTAGAGGAAGTTTGATCTAGTAACATGGCTGCTCTTCCAAGTGATCTAATAGGAAGAATTTGTAAGTCTATGTGATACATCTGGAATGGCACACCTTTAATCACAAACAATGAAGGGAAAGTTGGTTTTTAGAATGAAGCAGGCATATTTGGAAGTGATGTATAATTGAAAGGCAGACAAAGACACTAATCAGAGAAAGACTCTAATGAAAACAGGCAGAAAAGAAAGGTGACTTAGGAGAGAAGTTTATAGGAAAAGAGGAGCGAGGGAGAGACAGGGGATAGAGAGAGAGAGAGAGAGAGAGAGAGAGAGAGAGAGAGAGAGAGAGAGAGAGAGAGAGAGAGAGAGAGAGACAGAGAGAGAGACAGAGAGAGAGGAGGAAGTTTTACAAGCAACCGATTTACAGAGATAGGTTGAAGAGAACACAAACTAGATACAGGTGAAGACAGAACAATCCAGAGAATAAAAGACTAGAACAGATTGCCAATTTGAGTCAAGGCAGAGCAATTTGGTTGAGAAGCTGAGAGAAGCCAGATTAAATCAGTCATCTGTGAGAGGAGATTAAGACAGAACAGTTTAGTGGAACCAACGGTTTAATGTTCAGAACAATCTAGAAAAAGTGAGGTATTCATAAATCTCCAAAATGACAATTGATCTGATAAATTAAACTACATTTATACTTCAAATACCAGAATGTCAAAATATCTTTAGTATCACAAGAGTATGTTAAGCTTGATACTTGCTAGTGGAAAAAAAAAGTAAAACTTTTAACAATTTGAACAAAACTTTTCTTCTTAAAAGTTAAGCTAGTGTTCCCTTTGTTAATGTTTGCTTCCTGCATCTCACTGAAAAGCAGAAAATGAAGCAAACACTATAAATACCCCTAGGATGAACCTTGAACACAGTGAAGAGTTTATTCTAAATTTTAAGGAAGGATCTGCGGCCTTCAAGCTTCACACAATTTAAACCTCCTAGGTATCAATTATGTTTCTAAGCCATTTATAGGCTTCACTCTAGAAACACATTCGCCAGCCTGTCTCCAGTAGATCCATTTCAGTCAGAAAGAACTTTGTGGGAAATTCCACTTTTTAATACTTCAAGATTTCCTGCAGTATTGCTTTGGTTCTCAGAGATGTTTTTATACATGTTGAACAGAAGAATAAGTTCCTTATAGAAGCATTCAATTGATAGGTATGGGACACCATAGGAAACAAAGCCCTGAAACCAGATTGTCAATCTTGATATCAGATAGCATTTAACAGTGCTGGCACTGACTTAACCAGAGTCTACATTTAGTTTCCAACCCAAGACCTTCCATCTACATAGCTAATAAACATGAAGATTGCTTATACAATTGCCACTGCATAAGTAACACCTACTTTCTCTCTTTTTTTCCCTAACATTTCCAAACTGTAATGAATTTTTTATTATCTCTCATTTAATTCCATGTAGGTTTATTCTTGCTGATAACATGATCTATTGTTCTCTGAGCCATGGTGAGTTTGCCATTTCTTAAACCGGGAGCACTTATTGGAAATTAAACTTCTACTAATGTATTATAATTATTACTTGAGGGTAATTTGCTGCTCCAGCAGGGAGCCACAGCCAATGTGAGGCAACATTTCTACCAGGGAGCTGTTAATATTTCTTCTACGCTCAAATCCCACATAATGGATCTTGCCTAAGGCTGATTAATGATTTCAGACTCAGAACAGTGATTTGTAGCTAAATCAGTTCTCACTGGAAAAGATTCAGAGTTATTTCAGTCAATACTGTTAAATAAGTGTAAATGGTAACTCCAGTTAACACACATGTAATGTAGTAGGTAAGAAAGTGTAGCAATGAAGGCAAATAAATAATGGTAATCCCTGTGTCCCTTGCATTTCATTTACACTTACAGCAGATACGAGGAAGAAATACACTGCAGTGTCATCAAACTCACAGAATTACTTCACTGAAACACACTTTTATCTGCATTGAAAAAGCAATTTCCCAAACAAGTAGAAGCAAATTGAGCTAACTGTCTGAAATAAATCATGATTTTTTTTCTTCCTTCTTCAGTTTAGATCACCTCCTTTGCTAGGGATGAAATTGTATGAATAACTCAGAATACAACTTGTACAGATCAGATCTCAAGAGGGAGAAGGGTTTAATTTAGGATGTCCTATATGCATGCAGAGACACTCAACCTGAACATGCTGTCTAAGCTCCAGAGACTCCGTCTGCTCCAACTCATATGTAGCAAGGATATTACAAGAGTAACCTTGAATTCACTTTGACTTTTTATCTACAAAAAGAATGTCATAAAAAAAAAGAAAGAAAATCACTGCCCTAAAGTCACTTAACTAAAGCTTTTCTTAATGTAAAGTCAATATCAATAAAAGCACAGCTGTAAAACTGTAGTTAAGAATGAACCTATGGGCATTAATGAGCATCTTTCAACATGCATTTTACTTATTATCCAGCTCCTACTGTCCTATTGATTTCTCACATTCTGATATGCTGTGTGAAAACTGCAGATTTTGATTCGAAAAATTAATTAATAAGCAGTACCCAAATAATAGTAGAAAACAAAGAAGGGATGTTAAAATCTGAGAGACAGAATTGTACCCATTAAGAGCAATGCCATTGGAATATCTGGTAACAAGCAAAAGAGAACCATCGATATTTTCAGTAACTCACACAACTGCCAGAGAAACTTAGCATACATAAACATTATACTTTGTTGTATTCTCAAATGCTCAGGAGAAGTCAGCTAAAGGAGTCTCGGTAAGGACTGTAGGTCTTTGTAAAAAAAATATTTCTAAAGAAATTTCAGTATTTCTAATATTAAAAAAAGATCTTTAGAAAAGAGAGTTAGGCTTTTTCAGACTGTATCTAAGTTTTAATTCTATGCAAGACTTCATGGTCTGCAGAGATAAACATGTATGGTAAGTCAATCGGTTTTATTCCTCAATCAGGATCTATGTGCAAATACATCTTAACCTTCAGTTGGATTAATAATAGACAAAATGTGCTACTTTCTTTAATATATTTTAAAACTAAAATGTAAAGGGAAATTTTTCCTCTCAAAATTCTCTAAATATACTTTATTGTGGTTATTTGAAATCAATCTACTTGTATTCACAGACCCTCAGTATTTTTTTTAACAAAGCTTTTACAGGTATGATTCATTTACTGGACCCTTCACACATTAACACGCTCTTCTGGCTATTTTAATGTAAACTTAACACAAGCTATAGTCGTCTGATAGGAAAGAACCTCAACTGAGGAAGTACATCTGTAAGAAAGAGCAGGAGACAGTCCTGATGTAGAACATCTTAATTAGTGTTTGTTATGTGAGGTTCCAGCACACTGAGGGTGGTGCTACTCTCAGCTGGGTCATAAGAGAAATAAAGCTGATTGAGCCATGAGGAACAAGCTCCATCATTTCTCTATCAGCTTCTACATTTATATTTCTTGTCAGTTAGAATGCCCAACTTGGCTTCCTTCAGTGGAATATAACTCAGAATATATAAGACAAATAAACTCTTTCCTCTACAATTGATTTTGTTGACATTGTTTAATCAGAGCAATAGCAAACCAACCCATGATATATGTACAATTATTTAATTAAACATACTTAAACTTAGGGAACACTTTTTACAGTCTAATTTTAGAACATTACATCACTCTGACTCATACCTATACTTCTAAGAAACAAAATCTCTTTTACCCAGGACTAGACAATCATTAATACCATTTTGTGACTTGTTTTGGCAACTTTAACCATTGTAGACATTTCAAAAACACAGGAGTGCATAACACATGACCATTTGTGTCCAGTTCTTTTATTTGACATAGCTTTAAGAGATATTTATGCTAATATTTGTTTTATTGTTCAATAATGATTCAATTTTATGTATATAAAAATAGTATGTCCATCCGTTCATCACTTGGAAGACACTGAGTGTTGGTTCCATTTTTTCTATCATAAATAATGCTCTTATGAGCATTTATATTTTTTATTTATATGTTGAGGTGTTTTGAAAATACTTGGTTGAAGAAGTGGCAGTATTAGGAAGTGTGGTGTTGTTGGAGGAAATGTGTCTCTGTG
Organism: Micromys minutus; assembly: GCF_963924665.1. Taxonomy (NCBI): domain Eukaryota; kingdom Metazoa; phylum Chordata; class Mammalia; order Rodentia; family Muridae; genus Micromys; species Micromys minutus. The sequence continues at coordinate 36,060,322 of NC_137955.1, read as the reverse complement.
GAGGTGGACATTGAGACCCTCTTCCTGGCTGGCTGAGAGTCAGTCTGCTCCTAGCCTCCTTTGGATAAAGATGTAGAACCCTTGGCTTATTCTCTACCACCTTGTCTGCCTAAATACTGCCATACTTCCTGCAAAGGGGAGCCTGTAAGTCAGCCTCAATTAAATTCTGTCCTTCATAAGAGTTGCCTGGGACATGGTGTGTCTTCATAGCAGTAGAAACCCTAACTAAAACATGATTTTATCCCTCTTATGTTAATGCCCAAAAGTAGAATTTCTGGGCCATAGAATAATTAATGCTTAACATTTTGATTAGTAACCAACCTTTTTTACCAAATTACCAGAGCTATGTTTCATTGTGTTTAGTAAAATATGAAGTCCCGATCATTTTAAGTATTGCTAACATTTGTTATTGACTTTCTTTCTGATTACACTAATACAGAATACAGAATACAAAAAAGTCATTATGATGTAGGTTGGATTGAATTTTCTTAATGACTAAAGATAGAAAATATTTCGATGCATTTATTGGGAATAATCTCTTCGAAGAAAAAAATATTTATGCTATTAAATACTTACTTTTTATCTTCATACATTTCACTACTAAAACTATTCTTTATAAGTATTTTTATTATATATTTCTTTTAAACATGTATTCTTTAATTCTCTGTTTCTGTTTATTGTTAGCTTATAATAATTGTGTCTTTTCTTGGAAAATAATGTTTATTTTATAAATTTCATTTTACATGATTTTTCTTTTAACGTTTAAAAACACTGGGTAATTTCCAAAGTATGTTCATTGAGTGAAAATCATCAACATGCACTACAACATTTTATTTTTGTAGTACTTAAAATATTTGTTTTAGCTCGAAATTTTTCTGTTCCTTTTACAGTTACACATTTTCAACAATTGGGACAATACAATACAGTACTTATTGTCATATATATAGATATCCAGTCTTCACACTACTATTTGTTGGAGAGTCCTTATATTTCGTTTTCAAGAATAAAAACAAGTCTTTACCTCTTCTATGTTTACATTTTCTCATTTGTAGTATAGGCACAAAGATGAAAGCTACTGTTGAGCTGCTTTCTCTATTGAATTCAGCAGTACATATTAATCCTCTAACATCATGTGCAATGTATGCTGCCTACAGTTTAGATTAGGACAGGAATCTATTAAGTAACTGAACCTCTTTATGTCTCATACATATTTGTTTCATTAGAAAGTATTCACTTATTCAAAAATTTTATTTTCACCCCATGTGAAAATAGTTGCCTGCATCTGATTTTTTCATTATATACTAGGAAATATATAAAGAAAAATTAATGTGAAAATAAATAATATTTTAATATGCTTTAACAATTGATGTTGGCTTTATTATTGAATAATTTTTAAATATGCTACATATTGAATAAATATGTAGCATATTTAAAAGATACAGTGTGTTTGTGTGTGTGTGCGCGTGCGCGCGCGTGCGCGCGCACGCGCAGATGTTTGTAGAAGCTTGAGGTGTTATTTTCCTTTCTAGAGCTAGAGATGGTGGAAACTGAACTCAGTTCTTCTTCATAAGAATACATGTTCTTAAAGGCTGAGCCATCCTTCAAGCATGTAGCATTATACTATACTAATAGACACATTCATTTTTATAGACCCTGGCTCACATGGTACTTAATTTAAATAAAAACTGAAGGCTAAAGAAATGGCCCAGGCATTAAGAATACTGGGTATTCCTTCAGATAATAATAGTCCAATAGCATGCAGTCAAGTAGTGGCTCACACTATCTGTAAACACAGCTACCCTTAAAAAAAAAAAAAAAAAAAAAAAGGTCCTCTGCTTTAATGGTCTGGAAGCTTCACCACCTTTTCACATTTAGGTAATATACCTTGAAATTGCAGTTTTTGGCCTGGGAAAGTTCATGAAACTAGTAAGTATGGGGGAATGCATAGTTAAGATCCATGCTTTGCCTTTGCAAGTTGCCAGCTATGAGACCTAAAGTTGACTAGTCTCCCTTCGTCACATTTTCCTTAGTTAATTGCATGAAATTAATGTGGAGCTCCAGGTAGAGAATAAGAATTAAACCATTACTATCAGAAAACACAAATTTCAGATAGTCTTAGGAACAGAAATACTTCTCTGTAGCAAAAATAGAGTTAGGGAGAAGCAACAAAAACACATTAAGGGCTGGGGGAGGAGTCACTACAGCATGAGAAACTCTATTAAAGGGTCACAGCATTAGGAAGGTTAAGAACCACTGAAATAAAAAAAAAAATGAAAATTGTTTTATGATGTGAAACTTTAGTCAATGCCAATATAAGAGAAAAGCTGGAAGAACTTAGAAGTAAATAGGTACAAATCCAACCCATAGGAAGAACAATAGTATCAACCAACTAGAAATCCCAGAGCTCCCAGGGACTAAACCACCAACCAGAGAGTACACAAAGAGAGACACATGGCTTCAGCCACTTATGTAGCAGATGCCTTGTCTGGCATCCATGGGAGGAGAGGTCCTTGGTCCTCTGAAGGCTCTATGCTCCAGCACAGGGAAATGCCAGTGCAGTGAGGAAAGAGGGAGTAAGTGGGTGGGTGGGGGAACACCCCCTTAAAAGCAGGGGGAGGGGAGATGGGAGGGGAACCAGAGAAAGGGAGTAACGTTTAAAATGTAAATAAAGAAAATATCCAATAAAGAAAAAGAGAAAGATCTGAGAGAATCAGGCCTATAATTGGTACTGAAGACATCATCTGTATTTGTGAAGGGCAATAACACGCATGCTCTCTAAATACATGTAAAATGTAATGTTATTATGTAATGTTAGCAAGTAAGGGCAGACTACAAAAGAAAGTTTGCCTGCTTCTTATTTGTAAAAGTTTTCTTTCTATTTTCAGGAGAAAAATAATATGATGATAAAATATTTACTTGTATGACATTTATTTCACTTATTTTGTTTATGAAGGCTTGCTATAGTTGAGGAGTTATAATGCACTTTATAAAAAGACTAATGGGGCTGGAGAGATGGCTCAGTAGTTAAGACATTGACTCTTCTTCCAGAAGTCCTGAAGTCAAATTATTTTGAGCCTCGATGGATGGATAGTGGATCCTGCTGCCATGGAACGTTTATATTATCCTCTAGTCTCAGAAACACCAACACCATCTGGCAGCCTGAGTATATTTTTCTCATCATCACATGTCAGAGGAGAGTGTTAATTAATTGTCTTGTTTTCTAGAACAGCAAATGAAACATGTCCTTCTTTTTCTGCATAAAAAGGGGGAGTATCATAAATGATAACCTGCTGTATATCTTTATATAATACCTGAAAAGTACAGCGTAAACATTGACATCAAAGGGAGAAGACCCTACATTGCTGTTAGAAGCTCTTGTTTTTAAAGCTGTGTCACTTAAGGTAGAAAGAAGGAACTGAACTGAGAAACCCACCCTTGAGTTAATTAAAGGGAGGGTGTTTGAATAATAACCAAACTGTCAATTAATGTTTATTTACTTTTGAGCAGGTGTTAAATGATTGATTTCAAAGTGGGAAAATTCAGATTGCTTTGTAATTATTACTAAGACGTATTCACAGCCTAAAATAAAACAGGAAGTGCTATGAAAGGGAGAAGTTGTTTTAAAATGAGTTTTAAAAACTCATGATTGCATTAATTTCATAGACATGTTAGAATATATATATATATATATATATATATATATATATATATAGAGAGAGAGAGAGAGAGAGAGAGAGAGAGAGAGAGAGAGAGAGAGAGAGAGAGAGAGAGACCTTACCCATATGATATTCTTCATTAGCTAAGGTAACTTGCAAAATATCCTGACTTCAGGTAATCATGTCTACATAGATTCTGGTGTTTTTCTACTATGAAGAAATGTGGTATTTGGGTAAGGCAAAGTGTGGCTCAATGCTCTGCTTTTAAGTGTTCTCATCTAACAGTAGAAATGTATGTTGACCATATGGCAAAAATATTTTTCTTAGGGTTCATTTAAGAAAGCATTGCATTCTAGCCATCATGAGGCAAAAACAGCTAGGTATTCAAGAGTTCAAGTCAAGCCTGCTCTAAAGTATGAGCAACAGGACACCCAGAGTTACACAGAAAAACACTGTCTTGAAAGACTAATTAACAATAGGATAATAAAAAGAATAAAACATATATATCTAAACCTGGAATATTTAGACTCTAAGTAGCCCTTGCCAATGTCATAATAGAATTTTGTTTTCAAAACAAAATGTATTAAAAGTAATACAGATTTTCTTCTACCAAGTGGAGATAAAATAAAAGACCAGTCTGTAGCTAATAATTCACTCTTACTGTATGTATCTGTTTCTGCCAATAATATGATTAAAAAACTAATCTTGTAATTTCTGTAATTTCTTTTTCTGTCTGTAAAAGACAGACAAAGCAAATAAGTTTAAATTAAGAACCCCAATTTACTTTGAAACATTTAATTTAATTTGAACACATACACAGACACACACACAGACACACACACACACACACACACACACACACACACACACACACAGGCACACAAAATTTCTCAGTATGGAGCTAAAGGTAAATAGTAAATCTCTTTTACTATTTAGTAAAATAGTAAATTTCCACGTCCTAAAGGGGCACCATGTTAGGACGTGGAAATTGAATAATACATGAACCTGTGTTTCTGGGATACAGTCAGTCACATTTAGGCCTAGATTAAACTGTCTCTTATATCTAAGTTTGGTTTGAGGTGAGGGTTGTAAATTTTGTGTCACGGCTGAAGTCTGAGAGTAGAAAGACACCAAACAAATGAAGGTTACACATGACCAGGAACATGAGTCTCTCCTCTGTCATTTGAATAGTTCGTGCTTTTGAAGCTCTGTTGAATTGTCATGAGATTTTATTTCTTTTCCTCAGAGAAACATTTAAAACTTCTTTGCAATGCAACAAGATCAGGAATATTTAAAGCCAATGTCACATGTTATGTAAGCATGGAAACATGGAACATTTAAAGGGAAGTACAAAACAATCCAAGCATCCTAACTATACAGATAAATGTCAGTGTCTGTGGTCACTCACTTTTGCTTCTCTTTAGCCAACTCCTGTAGTTTGCTGTCTCTATCCTCTGCAGTAGGATACAGTGTGATGTCTTCTTTTAAAATTTCCAGAAGGGCTTTGCCAGCAGTGAAGATTCCATATACTGAAAACTATTAGAATATATAATGGGGAAATTTACTTTGTGTATTAATGCACTTTAAACTTTTCTTGTAGTGTCTAGCTTGAGGCTCAATACAACAGAGGTGCACAGACTCTTCCTTGAAGAAGTCCTGCCCTGTTAGTAAACAGCTTCAGCTGGGTTTAGACTGCCCCCAGCAGAAGTTATTTGTAATCTTTTGTGATTCAGGTTTTCCTGAAAGGCTTCTTTTGGCTAAGCTGTAAGAGCCCCAGGTATTGAATGCCATCCTTTTTAAGAGAGGTTGCACATTTTGCCATCCATTGAATTTGTCACTAAATGTTAACAGGAATTCTAGCTGAGATACTGGTGAGGGGTTTCAGAAGAGATTGGACAGGAGGACCTGCTCTTTCTTAGTTCACTTTCTCACAGACAGTAATTGAATTGCCATTTAATAGTTTCTCAGCTAATTGTCTACATGTCTTTCTCACTCTGTAGACTACTTTTTGATGCTTTCACTTTCTTTCACTCATTTTTTAAGGTTAGAGATATGAACTAAAAAGAAGCTGCTGTATGGCCAGTAATCTGAAGAGTCAATAAAGCTGAGCAAGAAGTCATGGAATATGTTTTAACAAAAAAGTTCCACGGTAATGAATTCTAGAAAGATATAGTTAGTAGCAATACATGATAATATTTCTGTACTTACCCTACATTACCACATTTGTTATTATAACCACAACTTTAAAAGTTAAATATTGGATTATTAAACATGTATTTTTGTGAGATGTTATACCAAGTTATAGTGCCTGATGTCAATTTTTTATGTTAAGGAAAAACATAAACACCTGAAGGATTATTTTGAAACTCTTTGCTATTGCTCTTAGGTCTGGATGATCATTAAAAGTGTATGAGAACTAATAGTCTTTACTGCCCTTGGAACACATCACAACTTCGGAGGCAATTTAACCAATTATTATTCAGGCCAGTTCACTTATACTTTCTAGTGATACAACACACAGCTTGGTTTCTAACTCTTCTAAAAGTGCTCATAAAACCATGACTCTAGAAACCTGGAAAACACATGTCCTTATTCCATTTCTCCCATGATACTTTATCTGCACTTTTATTTGTTCAAAATGATGAGGCAAGACTGATTACCAATGGATATATGTTCATATTTTCTCTACCATAAAGCATCTGTTTAATTTTGATCCCCTTATGTCCAGTTCTCTTCCTTTCTTTCCCTTTATTATCTTCGTGTTTCTTATTTTCTCAAAACTCTCTCTGTATAATACATAAAATACAAACAGACATGCGTGCATGTAAATATATCACACACAATCACTTCTAGAAACCAAATGCAAGTGTCTATGATACTTTTATTGGCATATTTTGCAATAACCACATCCTTTAATATTTCTATGATTGACATATACATGCAATTCTAGCCATTTTAGCCATATATAAGCACAGGAATAGGAAATACGAGCAAATATCAAGAATACAGCCATGACTACTCAAGAAGAGAGACCTCGAAAACTATTCCTTAGCCTTAGAACCTGAGGCTCTAGAAGTGGGGAAACTGTTTCCTACTCCTTGTGCATAGGTGAGAGCAATCTTTGATGTCTTTCCTTTATTTACACTCATTGATTCTGTGGGATTAGGAATCTATGCCTTCAACCAAAGTCGCCTTTTAAGCTCTGTTAGTTAAATATAGTGATTGTTAGGAGATCTTGATGTAAAAATCACAGAGGCCCAGCTTGTATCTTAACTATAGTATTTCTGCAAAACATCTAAGGATTTTCTTTATTTATTTCTTCCTTCCTTCCTTCCTTCCTTCCTTCCTTCCTTCCTTCCTTCCTCTCCCTCCTTCTCTTTCTCTTCTCTCTCTCTCTCTCTCTCTCTCTCTCTCTCTCTCTCTCTCTCTCTCTCTCTCTTTCTTTCTTTCTCTCTTTCTTTCTTCCTTTTTTTATCTTGCCCAACTCTGATGGATTAGCTTTCATATATTACAGTTTACATCATATTATTTATTATTATCCCCTAGAAGCCTGTTTGTTTTCAAATGAGAGACAGAAAACAATAGATACAAATGGGAATGGGAATGGGAAGAAGTTGGATAGGGTAGAAGAAGGGAAAATGGTAATCATGACATATATCTGAGAAAAATGTCTATTTTCATGAAAAGAAAAAGATAAGTGTGTGAAACCATGTTAACGTACTCACTTGTTGCTTATGCTAAAACATAATATCTAACTACCTAACTACAAGATCAAATAGTTCATATCTGCTGGGTTCAAATTCTGTAGGTTATTTGTTCTATTATCTATAGGTTTAGAGTTTCTTACTTGTTATATAACATGGCCCCATTTTTTGTAGGATTTTCTGGTGTAAATAGTTAGGAAAATAATAATTACTAGAGTAATTGCCCAAGGATTGTGCTTTAAGTAAAGCTACAGTGTGCTGCAAAAAGTTATTAGAATTTAAGTAAAGCTACAGTGGGCTGCATGAAGTCATTTGAATTTTGGGACAGCTTATCCAGACAACATTGAAGACATTAAGGAATATTTAGACAACTAGGGAATTACTGCAACTTTCTTATTGTTTTGTGTTTAGTTTTATGTCTTTTATGGGTATTTTTCCACCCTTTTCCAAACATAAACCCTAAGAGTGGTAAATACTGAAAGAATCCTTTCAGTCCAGGAAAGCTGGATCATTATTGTTAAAGAAAAAGTCTCAACTGCTATAATTTCCCCTAAATATGAAAACAAAGACATATGAGTTACATTCACATACTTCAAAATTGAATTGCTATTGTACATATTAAATTTATAATGTTTGTTACTTATTTAGTTATTTGCTTAGTGCTATGTGTATGAATTGGACCTTACTAAGGTAACAGCGTAAGTCTAAGGACAACTTTCAGGAGTTTGTTTTCTCTTTTTACCATGAAGTTCAAGATATCTGAGGGTATCATGTCTGGCAACTAGCACCTTTGCATGTCTATCTATCTCTCTAGTTCCTAGAGCTTAAGTTTTAATGACATTTCAATACATTGAAAATAAAATTTACACTTTACATCATGGAGAATTACTGCAAAGCTGATTTTGACCATCTTTCTGAACATATGCATCTCTACATTAAACTTCCCTTGAAGGAAAAGAGTCAATCACTGTGGGTTTCTATAGAAGCCTACTTTCCATTACTCCATAGCATTGGTCTTTTTGTTCCTCTTGGATATAGCCTGGATGAAGGCACATTTCTGCTTTATGCCCCAGGACCTCCATGTTTTTCCACTCATAGCCTGTAAATTGCCCTCAGAATACTTGTCCCCTCCTAACATTGACCTTCAATTTTAATAGTTTCCATTGGACTCTATGATATCCTTCATAAAACTTGGACAAATGCTCCAAATGTTACAGGTTGATAGGTTAAAAGTTCAGTTTTCTTAGTGCATTGAAGGGCAATGCTATGTTCAAATGTTTCCTAGAAACTCTGCTTTATTATTCTTTATTTCATTATTAGCATTTGATGAATCCAATAGTCATTGCATTTTCATTGTGGAAATTCTTACAAAAGATCTAAACATTTTGTCTTTATGTTGTCCACTATATAGATACCACTGTCCAGAGAGTATCTGTAACAAGAATTGGTGCTCATAATAACAGGAATGTAGGAATGTTGTAAAACCAAGTGAGCAATTATTAGTCCAGTACTTCATATGCACTCAATATTATTCAAGACTCATCCTTTGTGCAGGCCATGCTGTGATGGGCTTCTGTCCTTTCTGAATGCAAAAAGAATCTTAGATGCAGTAGTAATTCCAAGCAATATTTAGCAAGGATGGTCTCATACTGCTTCTCATAAATGTTTCCTTTGGATTTCACAAAAGTTTTTCCCAGACTCCATGAAGAACAAAATGAGAAGGTGTGCAAGCCCCTCATATAAAATGGTCAGTATGTTAGTTCAAGTTGTATTTTCTAATACAAATTCAATACTATTTAAAGTATGATAGTGCCATAGGCCATTTTCACAAGAGGAAAGTGGGGTCCTTTTAAAGGGTCTCAGTCTCACTGATAAAATAATAAGAAAACATACAAAGACGTGTGCAAGAACAATTTTAAAAGAAAACATATCAATGTCTGGCAAAGTCATACATCTAATAGCAGCAGGAGAATGTACAGCACAAAGAAAGAACAATGTTCTTTAAACTGGCATGATCTGTTCAAAAACCATGTGGAGGTCCACAGTCCATGACCCTGCTGACTGTAAATGGCAAGGTAGCAACTTTTGCAATGGTATTGATAACTACAGATTCACATTATAAACAAAACAAAACAAAAACAAAAAAAAAACTTTCATAGAAGGCTCCTCTAGCACATCCTTCCTGCATTCCACCGACTCTCCAATGTAACAGCCTAGAAAAGAAAATATCAAAAAGAACTCTTAAAAGATCAGGATGCTGAGTAGGGGCTCTCTACAATTGATGGCTCTGTCAGAAGTGTGAGTGGAGAATACAATATGTTTTAAGGGGCTAGCAACTATGAGTTGGACTATGCTTTGGTATGTTTTTAGTTGTTATTTTTGTTGTTGTTGTTATCCTTCTCCTCCTCGTCCTTGTCTTCTTCTTCTTCTTCTTCTTCTTCTTCTTCTTCTTCTTCTTCTTCTTCTTCTTCTTCTTCTTCTTCTTCTTCTTCTTCTTTCTTTCTTTCTTTCTTTCTTTCCTTATTTTTCTTTTTTTACTTCTTTGTAGAGCAGGAGGGTGTCAGAGGCCAAGATGAGACCACAAGGGATAGAAGATACTCGGAAGATGGAGTCTCCTTTGGGAACTGGAAAATGAGTGTGATCAGAGGACCCAACAGAAAATTCCCAAATAATCAATAAGACTATTGCCTTGGGGAAACAGTTACCATGAGGTTGGGCATGTGAATGAGTAGTAGCCAAAGAGTGGGGAAGCAAGCTTTAAAGAAAGATTCTTGGCTTTCACTAAAGGAATAGAATCAAGTGATTCTGGGAAAACATTACTAACTATCCCACCATATTTGAACCTGTTTTCTGTTAAGGGATAAGATTTATTTTTATTGCTCACCTACTTTTTTAATACAATGTCTTGCTTCCCTTTACGTTAAATCAGTGCATCAGTAAATAGTATAGGGGGTATACACTCAACAAATCTCTCTTCTCTTCCCACAGCATGTCAACTGTAATGCTTACTGTAGCTGGTAAAATCTTATAACTAACCTCTTTTATTTTACAATAAATTAGGTAGATAGAACACAAGATTATATATATGTATGTATATATATATATCCCATGTCTTCAAAACCACTTGGATATATTTGTGTTAGAAATACTTAATATTGCTGTGCTGAAAACTTCAGCTTTTTTGATTTTCATTACATTTAATTAGTTTTATTACAGTCAGTTTCAGTGATTTTTATTTCATTATGTGAATATGAACTAAATGAAGTGAAACAAGACACAGAGAAGTCAGACTCTCATTCTGGTGAGACCCTTAGTCTCAGAAATAATGTTACCTACAATTGCCACCTTTTGCCTAAGAGTTCACCACATACTTTCTGCTCTAATGCGACTTTATTACATAAATACTTTTTTTTTCTGAATTAAGAAAACTTTTATACCTCATGTCCTTTTATTTATACTCATTGAACCAATTAAATAGAATTTCTCAAAACACCAATATGAATTCACAGTGTACATCTTGGCTATCATTTATCTCTCTGTTCACAAATATTTAGGAACTTTCTATTTCCCAAGGCTGACTTCTAGCATCCCACAGCTGGCATTTAAAACTACTTATTATATGGACCTTCTGATCCGTTCCAACAAATCTAGCTTTTTCTGCCTTGCTTTGTGTAACATTGCCTCTGACATGGTTGAAAGCAACCTTTGAAAAAAACCAATAGATTTTCGTTACTTTTTAAATGTTTGTTTGTTTTCAGGATTCTTTTCCCAAGAAAGATACCATGTTATGCTTATCTGTTTGAAGTCCCTGCTGAAATGTCATCTTTCCTTTTCTAAGTAATATAATCATACTTGAATTCTTTCTCTGAATCTGATTTCAGCTCACATCCTACACCTCTTGAGTCATATTTCATTTTGAACAATGTTCATCTGAGGTTGTTGTTGCTGTTGTTTTCTTGACTGAATGTTAGGGGAAACTGTTTTGAAAACAATATTTTAAAATTCTTAGTATATTTTTCCTGTAGAAGAATCTACAAAAATTAATAGTTAAAGAGTATTAAAGTGAAGTTTTGTTTTTTTCATGAGTTGTCAGTAATGATGAAAAAACTTGCAAAATTCATTTGTTCTATGAAATATATGGGAGCAACTTTAAATCAATCAAGCATTATTTTCAATTTATTACCCTGAAGTAGATTTAAATTCATATTTTTGAACTATATAAAGAAGGAAAAATTGAAGATAAATAACAAGACAGACATTCATATAAAATGCAGTTGTAACTGGCAAGGCAAAAATGCAAACACACTGGGTCTCTCACCTGGTAACCTGATTATTGAAACAGTGGAACACACAGAGATGCAAATGTATCCAATATTCTTACCCCAGGAGAAGGTAAAGTGATAAGTCATAGCAAGAAGTTAACTAACAGACAGATATTTGACAGTTCCCATAATCTGTCAGACTATCTTAGAAGAGGGTACTGAAGTGCAGATGTTGATAGATCAGTGGTGAGGAGTTCTACAGCTTCATGAGGGCAGCAAAGATGTGAACAGTTCTTTCCCCTTTAATCTCACTTGAGGACCTTAAGATGAGGCTGGATGGGTTTCCTGAATCTCTACTGTCTCCCAAAATATGTTCATATTGGATAAATCTCCTTTTCCAGTTCTCCATTACTTATTTCTTTTAAGTGGTTTGTTTAAAAATCTTTTTATTGGATAGTTTATGTATTTATATCTCAAATATTACTCCCTTTACCCCTCTCCCCCCTCTTCCATATAAAGTGATTATTAAGGAAAGGTTTCAGAACCTGGCCATGAGCACAGGTGGTAACACTTATATTAGACAATGAAATTTTAAATATAACATTTCAATGTGGAATACTTGAGGCTTTGGATGCATATGCATGCATCAATTCATCATTAAAATTCTTATAATCAGCACTTTGGCTGAAAGTGCAGATATACTGATTATAGATCTTCATCTCTACCTCCATTTCTCAGAAGCCACAGAAGTGATGATATAAGAAAAAACTCAACTTTACAAATTAACCACATGTTAGAAAACAGAAGAAATAAATAATTCCAGTCCTTATGCACAGACACACATACACATACACAGACACACACAGACACACACACACACACACACACACACACACACATGTCACTACCAACCCCCACCACACCCTCTTCCAAAAGAACAAGAATAAAGTAACAAAATAACAGGAATACCAAAAAAAAAAAAAAGAAACAAACAAAAACAACACGGTGACAAAGTGACAAATAGCTTTAATGTCACTGTGTTACTGGGAAAGGAGACTTTCTGAAGACAGCACTCTTAACAAAGGCACTCAGTTCAACACTTAAGATATGTGGACTCATGAAACAAAAACAACTGGGAAACACTTGGAGTAAATCTAAACAATAAATTGAGAGAGGTGTATGATAAAAAATTCAAGTCATTGAAGAAGATATCAGACAATAGAAAGACCTCTCATGTTCATATACTGGTTATATTAACAAAAAAATGGATATTCTGCTGTAAGCAACAGATTAAATTCAATCCTCATCAAAATTTCAAAACAACTCTTCACAGATCATGAATGAAAGAAAAAGTTTCATCTTCATTTGGAAACACACACACACACACACACACACACATACACACACACACACACATTGGGTGTAGGAGTGAGAGAGAAATAGGGAGGAGAGGGGGTACAGAGACAGACAGAGACAGAGAGACAAAGACAGAGAAAGAGTGAGAGGCTGAAAGACATGTTGATCAATGGAATAAAATTGAAGACCTAGACTAGAATCCACACAATCAACAAACATTTTATTTTATTTTGTTATTTTTATCAGATATTCTCTGTACTTACATTTCAAATATTATCCCCTTTTCCCCCACTCTCATCCCTCCTCCCCTTGCTTCCATGAAGGTGCTCCTTCTCCCAACCATCCTTTTCCACCTGAGCTTCTTGGCATCCCCCTACACTGGGCAAACAAGCCTTCACTGGACCAAAGGCCTCTTTTCCCACTGATGCTAGACAATGCTATCACAGCTGCACATGCAATTGAAGCTATGGGTACTGTTCATGTGTACTCATTGGTTGGTATTTTAGTCCCTGGGAGATCTAGAGGGTTTGGTTAGTTGATAATGTTGTTCTCCCATGGGGTTGCAGACTCTTTCAGCTCTTTCAGTCCTTTCTCTAGCTCCTTCATTGGTGATCCTACAAACACATTATTTTAAATAAAAAAGCCAGGAATATAAACTGTAGAAATGACAGCAACAAACATGTTTTGTTCAAACTGGATGGCTGCATGTAGAAGAATCCACATAGATCTAGACTTAGCACCCTGCACAAAACTCATCTTCAACTGGATCAAAGTCCTGAAGATGAATCCATATACACTGAGCCTGATAGAAGAGAAAGAGGCTTATAGCTTCGATGTCACTGGGAGAGGAGATTTTCTGAAGAGAACAGTGGTAACACAGGCAGTTAGATCAACAATTAGGAAGTGTGACTCATGAAGCTAAAAGCTTCTGTATTGCAAAAGATACCGCGATTCAGAGAATATAATTCTTGTGCTAATATGCATTTTTATTAACACATAGTAAAAAGCATTTTACTATGGAAAAGTGGAATATAATTGTTCAAAGTTACAAAGTTCTTGCATGGTTTGAGCAGCCACGATCTCTCTCTCTCTCTGTCTCTGTCTCTGTCTCTCTCTCTCTCTCTCTCTATCTCTATCTCTATCTCTCTCTCTCTCACATACACACACACACAGAGAGACAGACACACAGACACACACACACACACACACACAAACATTATATAACAAATCCACAGTCCTTTCATTTAGGCCTCAGTTCCAGATTCTTTGAGAAAACCATAGCATTCTTCAGTTTTCACTTAACAACAGTATTTTAAGAAAAACTTTGTAGCTAGATGTCATAGAACAAAAATAAGAAAGACAGAGAGAGAGGGAGCGAGAAGAAGAAGAAGAAGAAGAAGAAGAAGAAGAAGAAGAAGAAGAAGAAGAAGAAGAAGAAGAAGAAGAAGAAGAAGAAGAAGAAGAAGAAGAAGAAGAAGAAGAAGAAAGGAAAAGAAAGAGGGAGAAAAGAAAGCAAGGAAGGAAGCAAAGAATGATTCTGAAGAAAAATATGGTTGGGTTAAGAAAACACTAACTTTGCAGGTGAAAATCTCAATGAGTATTTCCCTAAACAAAGTACTATAGAAATATGAGAAATATTGAGACCTGGATATATGGATTTCTCCAAGGAAGAATCTACCAATTATTTATCCATTACCCTGTAGTCATCCAGTTTATACAGACCTAAAAAGCATATTTATATGATTACTTTGATAAATCTGAAAGATAAGGCGGGTACAGGAGAGGAGTATAAATAAGGAAGGGGTAGAAGAAGAGAATGTAGTCATATATGAGTTTCAAAAAGTATTTTCTAAAGACTAAAATAGAAAATGAGGCATACACAAAAAGCATCCATTTGCATATAACAGATGATATAATCTGTATTATTAGACAATTTTCAAGATTACACTATTTGGGCAAAAAAAAAAGAAAAGAAAACACCAAATGTTCCTCTAATACAATAAACAGTTCAACTGATAAAAAAATGTAATACTGTATATGCCACCAAGGGAGAAGATAATTACGTTTCTGCTGTTAATATGCACAGAAGAATGAAGAAATACAATAAAATACAAAGACCCACATTACCACATTGTTTTGTATTTAATCATTGCTTTTATGTGTTTGTTAATAAGACTGAAATTGATAGCAATTTCTCTAGGATTTTTCCCTTATTATAATAGTATAGTTAATCAAGATGCTGTAATAAGGTGAAACAGAAAACTTTTTCTACTATACTTGGCTCATTTACATTTTATTTGAATAATCGTAGCAAAATATCAAATGACATATGTTAATTATGTCATTTAATTTCAGGGATGTTCCAGATAACTGTGAAATGTACTTTGCAAAGTAGGTAAGTTGAAAAGCTAAGTAAGCTTTTGGTGTAAACACTATTTTATCAATAACAGCCGGTAGATATGACATTTTCCTTCACAAAGAATCTATAGACTTGGAAATTAAAAGATTTTCAGTGTTAGGGACACACTTGACACATCTCAATAGTCTTTATAAGTTTATATCTATCTAAGGAGTAAAACCTAGTCATAAAAGCTATCAATGTAATTTAGATTTATTCATTTGATCAGCAAAATATAGTCTATAATTTTTAGTATTGGTTAATAAAACTGAAATACTGAAGAAGATATTACCTAGACTTCAAATTACAAATATAAGTGGATTATTTTTAATAGATCCATAGAAAAGTCCCTTGTTAATTCTGGCCATCCCTTAGGACTCCTTACAGCAGTTGTGGCTTCTCTCTTTATCTGTTGGTTCCCCTTTCAACTGGTGGCCCTCTTAGGCACAGTCTGGTTCAAAGAGGTAATGTTAATTGGCGGTTATAAAATTCTCAACATGTTGGTTCACCCAACCAGCTCATTGGCCTACTTCAATAGTTGCCTCAATATGAGTCTCTATGCGTTCAGGGGCCAGGACTTCCAACAGAGACTGATTCATTCCCTGCCTTCTAGTCTTGAGGGTGCCCTGAGTGAGGACTCTGGTCCAACCAATGATACAGGTCCCAATTCTGCCTTATCTCCTGAAGACATTGAGATAAAGGTAATATGAAAATTGGGATGAGGGATGCTTTCTGTCCCACCTCGGTCCCATCTCACTTTTGTTACACCTTATGTTGTGCCACAGACCATTTTAATATGATAAAATACTTCTGTGCTTTTGACTCTTGAAAAAGCAATAATGTCAAAGTTCAAAGAAGAGCAAAAAAAAGAGTTTTATTTTAAATGTCTCAGAACCTCCTTTTTGTTTCTTCACTATTCTGACAATAATAATTATTATTCTGACAATAATAATAATAATAATAATAATAATAATAATAATAATAATAATAATAATTCTTAATTTCCCATTGTCAAATGTCCAGGAAGCTAAACATGAATGATAAGATGAAAGGGTCCTGTTATAATTATCTCCCTGATCCAATATCTAAGTGTTGGGACCAACATAACCAATCCTACATCTGTACATTCATCATGAATGCACCAACAAAAATTGGCTTCATTTTACTATAAGCAGATACTGCCCGCATCACTGAGGATGATGATGACACTGCATTAAGCCCACTAAATATGTATAAATCCCTACAATTAAAACACAACAGGATTGTTTTTTTTTTCATGTTAAACACAGAATGCAATTGCTAATGTCCCTTAACTGTGCTTTTGAGTACATTTGTGAAAATTAAATTCTTCTTTGAAACCTCTTTGAAAATTTTATCATGTATTAGCTAAAAACAATTTTAAAAAACCCGCTAACATTTTATTGTGCATTTTTTCCTATTTGCACATTTTCTGAGCTATATTTTGTCTTTTATTTTTATTTCATCATCTGCACAGAAGATATTTAGTTCATTCAAAAAACTAGTGGTAAACTCAGAGCATTGACCATCACCAATGCTGTTTATTATAAATGAATCATACAATATCTCAAACAAGACTATCACATCAACAAACCCTTCACAGAGTTACTGATTTCATAGAGAGATCAGTATATTTGCCATTTTCAGTTATATAGATTTCTCTAATTAAAATACTTAAGAGAAATTTTATTTTATGACCTACAATATAAAATTAAGTAAATTATCTTTTAAAATTTTCAAACATGAAGATTTGTTTGGGTTCTAAAAATCTAGGTTGCTATTAACTTCATATTAGAATGTATTTTTTTCTATGTTAATATAAGCACATAGCCTATTTATCAAGTATCTTCTGATCATATCAGAATGTTGGATATAAAACCGTATGCTCTTTCTCATAAAACTATATAATTCATGCATTTGTTTATTGATGCAACTAATAGTGTCCTTGAATTAGCTTGAGATTTGTCACTATGCTATTTTTGATTAAATAAAGTTTGATAGTACACACAGTACCTATAAATTTGTAGCTCACTAAACAGTGAATGAGAAGTGCAACATATTCTCCTGGATACAAGTAAGTCTAAAACAAAAGTTCTACTTTTTAATTAAATTATAATAGGAATTATATAAGGAAGTACACAAAGTTCTCTTAAAATACTGAATATTTTAATAAAATGAGGACAAGTGAAAGAAAATCATAGGGTACACAAGAAACATACAAAACAATATCCATATGGTAAATAAAAAAATGAGAAATACATTTAACACATATTTTAAATGCCGTTAATATTGTATGTGCCTAGGAAAATTGGTAAATTATCATGGTAAACATTTGTTAAAATGGTAAAAAATAAAATAAAATAAAAGAGTGGATATTCCCACAAAATGGCGGGGTGGGTGAGTGGAGAGAAAACACTTAGAATTACTAATAAGTATGTGTAGGTAACTGAACATTCAAAGAGTTCCAGAAAGTCTTCATGGAGCAAACTGAAGCAAGAATTTGTAGGTCAGTGGACTGCTTTCAGATTAGCTGCTGGGGTTCAAAATAAAGCTTTGTATCTTCTTTGGCCAAATAGGACAGAGGATGTAATTTTGGTACAGGTACCTAGATACTTGAATTCTTGCACAGAAAGAGGAGATTACTAGTATGTTACATCAACAAAGGGAAAATTACCATAGTTGCACCTTTGTCTCTAAGAAAAAATGAGGAAAGTTGAGACATAAAAACTGAGAATCCAAAAACATAAAGGACATGTGGAAACATAGCAAGAAATAGAAAAGATCACTAAACCAAGTAGTAATCTGAAAAATTTACAAAAGAATGTGTAAGTTGTAGTGTTACCTTATAACACTGCACAGGTAAAATGATGCCAAGTGCATAGGCTATTTCAGTACATATGCTTAAAATAAATACACTGATCACAGGCATACAATAGGATAATTACATGGTGACATGAGCCATCCTTGGTCTTAAGAGTTTATTCAACAGCTCATCTCTTATTAGTTTTGCAGATTAATTTTTTTGCTTGTGTATGATTTATAGACATCATCTTTTATACCTTTTGTCTCCCAAATTTAGAAAATACATACATGTGACTGTATGTGTATCTATATATGTATTTATGTGATTTTATCTATACTATGTATTTAAAAATTTTTTATAACAATAATCTCATATAGTGTTATAAAGATCAACAAAGTTCAGAGAATTTACGTATTGTCTCCAAGTACAATAGATTTAAGGCAATAAAAGACTAACCCATCAAGTAATAGAAACTCATGCCACAGTGACAGATTGGTGTTATAGTAAAGTACTTACGGGCTTTTGAAATAAAATTTTCTCTGAACAAAACTGAGTGCTCGGATCGTTGAGTCCGTGGCAGAGATAAAGAGAGCTGATCACACAGTTATGAGTTTTTCTTCTTGCCTTGGCATTGATTATTTTTCTTCACTTTGGCATGTAGCTACATTGAGTATGCTTCCTTCTCTTGTACTCAGGTGGGGACATTTCTAAACATTTATTGCTTAGATCCCTTGAAACATTAGTCCGTAGTGACTAAAGTAATATAAAATGAATACCTTTGTTTTTCTGGAAATCTTGAAACATTATACTAGCTTTCTTGGGTGGCCTATGCCTAGAATGTTACATGAAAGAACAGAAAAACTTCCATGACCACAAATTGCTTAATTTAATGCTTTCTACTATAGTTAACTGCAACTTTTAAATAAATAAAGAACCCAAAACCAAAGGAAGTATTATAAAATGACTAATAGAGATACATCATAATCCTGATTAAGTAAGAGGATATAGTATTGCCTATGATATATATTTGTATTGTTTTTTTCTATATTAATCTTCAGTTGAAAAAAAAACCGAGTATATTTAGATGTTAAAAATAAGGGTTGTGTTCCAAAATAATCTTGCTTTTAGAAAACTGTGAAAATGCCTCTCCTAATGTGTATCAATCAAAACAACCATGGCAATACTGGGTGTTAACATTTAGAATTTGTATAGCAGTTTCTCTGACATTGAACTCTTTCATCTTGGTAGGGAGGCCAATGAGACACAGGGCAATAAAGAGGATATAAAGAACAAACAATAATTTAAGGCAGGATATTAATATGAGCTGAAACAATAAGGTGCTCTAAATGGGGGTGAAATGTTCCATACAATAGGGAAGTTGTAATATCAAATCAACCTCTCAAAATAGCTTTAGGAAGATCCTGAAACTGACTGTTTCCAGTGGCTCCCTGTCTCCACAAAGGCCTGTGAGTAGTAAAAAATGTTGAGGGTCATGGTAAGATGCGGTGAGCTGGAAGTACAATCTCAGACCAGCCAAGAGAAACAGAAATGTTATGAACAACCTAGAGAAAAAGAAAAACAGCAGAGCTTCCTGTAAGAAGCTCAGAGTGACAGAGAAATCTCCAAATGACACTTTCAAACCTGTTCATGTCCCTGCAGATCATGGTGTTTGGTGTGTTGCATACTTGCAGCTTGCTTGAACTGTCAATCATCCTGGCATAGGCTTTGATGATGTGACTTTGAATCTTCTCTGCTCCTCTGTGTAACTGCAACCAAACTCATTTGGTCACCATGTTCAGATTTCTTCAGCATCTATACTTTGGTGTTCTCATGAAGAGTGTCACCTACTATTAAGTTATATTGTGATTTAAAAAAAAAACTACTTAAGTATTATGGAAGAAAAACATGTTTTATAAGATATATGAGATATAGTTTATCTCATATTTTAAGGGTAAAGATTTTTGTTTAGTTTAGACAATATTACAACAGCATGCTGTAGTTTCCAATACTACTGAAGGAAGAAACTTTAAAGAAGAATATACATCCTAAATGAAGCAGGAAGCTACTTATTTTCTCTTGTTTGAGAGTACGATGTTTTCAAAACTTCACTGTCACATACTGGTATTTTGATTCTTCTAGAAATCAGACTTCATAGACTTTTCTATTCATAGAAAGATATTTGTAACTCCCTAGGTATCTATATCCTTATACAAATTAGATTTGTAATCACCATAGAGGACTGATGTGTTAAAATGTATACCATAAAGTTATTGATGAAATAATATGAAATATTTGGTTAAAATCTGTTAGTTTATACAATAACATGAAAATATTGTATCATTGAGATTGCTAATGATAAACTTAGGGGTTGCATCAATCTCATTGACTTTACTTACAGAAAGAAAAATAGCTCTAATTTTCTAATTTATCAAAGAATCCACTTATAATATGTAAATAAATTATAAAAATATAATTCTATAGAAAAAACAATAATAGAAACATATATCACAGTATCATAAGAAAATAAAGAGGTCAGAGTGAAGTGATAGATT
This sequence comes from Micromys minutus, assembly GCF_963924665.1. Lineage (NCBI taxonomy): Eukaryota > Metazoa > Chordata > Mammalia > Rodentia > Muridae > Micromys > Micromys minutus. The sequence goes on along the minus strand of NC_137955.1, from coordinate 36,039,573 downwards.
ATTATGGGGAATTTGTTGTTCACATTTCCCTTGACTGGATTCCAGATATCACTACTAGATAGATAAATAACCAAACACAAAAAGAAATTAATAGAAAGGCATTGGGTTGTAAATAATCCAGGTATTGTTCCTGCCATCAAACATTACAAACTTGACAATACTTCAGAAGACTACAACACAGAATTGCAGCTAAACCAAAGAGTATATTCTCAAAACAATGTTCATTCTTATAATAATGAATAATAAAGAAAATATACATAAACAGTTACAATTTAAGTTGCCTTTAGAATCACAAGAAGTTCTTACTGCCATGAAAGTAAGAGGAAGTAGAGGATAGCTAATTTTACCTCAAAGGTAATTTCTGATTGATATTTTTCTTATTTCTTTTATTTTTATTATTTTTATTAACTATTCCCTTAGCTTACATCTCAAATGATATCCCACATCACAGTTGCCCATGTGCAACCACCAATCCCACATCTGCTCTATCCTCCCTCCCCTTTGCCTTTATGAGGGTGCAAACCAACCCACCCATCTTCTCCAGCCCCACTGCTCCAGCATACCACTATATTGGGGGATTAAACGTCCAGAGGTTCAAGGGCCTCCCTTCCCATTTATTTCAGACAAGGCCATTCTCTGATATATATCAGAGAATATATATATATATATATATATATATATATATATATATATATATATAGAGAGAGAGAGAGAGAGAGAGAGAGAGAGAGAGAGAGAGAGAGAGAGAGAGAGCCATGGGTCTCTCTCTGAACACTCTTTGGTTGGTGGTCCAGTTCCTGGGAGCACTGGGTGGTTTGGCCAGCTGATATTGTTCTTATAGGGTTGCAATTCCCCTTCACTCCTCCAACTATTGGGCCAGTTTCCCCACCAAATGTCTCTGAGTTAAGTCTGATGGTTGGCTCCAGTCATCCACATCTACATTGGTCAGTTGCTGGCTCAACCTCCCAAGGAACAGCCACAGCAGGTTCCTGTCAGCAAATGCCTCTTGGCAACAGCAACAGTGTCAGGGTCTAGTGTAGGCAGACAGGATGGATCCCCAGGTGGGGCAGTCCACAGATGGTTCTTCCTTCAGTCTCTGCTCCATTTTTTTTTGTCCCTGTTCTTCCTTTGGACAGGAACATTTCTGGGTTAAACATTATAAGATGTGTGGTTGGCCCCATCCTCCGCTGAGGAACATTCCTATGTAGTAGGTGTGGTCTCTAGAGGATCTATTCCTCTTCTCTGTGCATTTCAGCTAAAGTCATCCCCACTGGGTCCTAGAAGTCTATTGTTTACCTGGAGTCTGGGACTTTCCAGTGGTTATCCCCTGCTCCTCATCCCTTACTGCTACATAGTTTTATTCAAACTCCTGACAATCTGTACCTCTTCTCCAGTCCCCTACAGTATCTGATAATGTCCCCTCCCTGTTTCCTCTTCCCTTCTCTTTATCAAAGGTCTCCCCCTTCACATTTTGGAAATATACATAACACATTGGAAAATAAAATGCATGTAACATAGATGATGGCGATATAAATGTATCATTTACATGCATATATGTACCTATATTAAGATATATTCCTGAATGTGTTTTATCAAATATGGTATTTTATTATGGTACTTACCCTTTATGGCATATGCCTACCATTACCAATTTAGGCCAGATTTCCCATAAATTTTCTTTTCTTTAAAATCTTGGATACCTTCCAAGGATTCTCACAATTCCAGTGTTGTTACCAATGTCCCTTGTATCTATAGGTCTATTATATTACTGCTTCAAGTCCTGGCTTTATTTAAGTGTTCCTATATATCGTTTTATCTGGAGAACAGTTTATATGTTTGCTGGCCCATCTTATATTGTTACTCAGGATAAGATTCATTCTTCTTAGTTCTAGAGCACCCCCACCAACCAAATAGCTAACAATTTAGAATATTCTTTTGAATTAATTTATTTAATTCTCAAATTTGAAGAAAAGTTAAAATTGAATTATAGAGTTGGTGTTTGAAAGAGCTGCACAGCTGAGGATGGATGGCAAGGGCTTTTCTCTCAACTACCTGTCTGTCACTGATGTAATTTAGTGTTCTTGTTGATTAGCTTCCTCTATTTGATGTCTTTTTCTTTTCTAATATAAACACTTTCCAACAACTGATTCTAACTAGTTTACCACCTAACCTATATAACGACTGATCAAAAAAAAATTTTTTAGAGAATATGTGAGGGTATTTCAAGCATTTTGATCTGCATATAATGCTTCGATATCTCATTAGATGCTATAGGAAAGCATATGGTATAAATAATCATTTGGTTCTGCAATGCAAGGATGACGTTTGATCTTTATACTTTCCCATAAATGCTGGCATTTAATTTTGGAACAAACATAATATAAAATTACACAATTATATAGTACTACTCTGTTACTTGCTAGAATCCAATTTTAAGAAAGTTATATATTTATATGCATGAGGATATATCAGAGAAAAGGAAAAAAGTTAACTACCATCTAAAACAGGGTAATTAATAAACATTTAAATATTGGCCTCAGTAAAGAACTCATTACCACACAGAGATATTTAACAGTCCATTTATCCCAAAGGCCCACCTAATTTAGCACTCATTCTTAAAATGAGCTGTCTTTCAGTACTTGTACTGAAGTTATTTTATCTCAGAAAAATTATTCCAGTGAGTAAAGACACAGGCTAAATGATAATTTTCATTCTCTGAGGAAAAAAAAATGGAGTGTAAGTAGATTTTGTTGCAGTATATAAAGAAATCCAAAGGATTTCATAGAGTTGTTTAGAAGGTTTACTATCCCTGGCTTCCAAAAAATATGCTATTCGTTGAGAACTCTATTTCAGCAAAAGGTGCTGAACTTTTGTGTCATATACCATTCATTTTACCATGCCATGCTTACTGCGAACCTCTGGATTGCTTTTAAGTACAGCCACTCTTCACTTGTCAAAATCAAGTCGTAACATAACCAGGAACACCTCCTCTTAACCAGCGAGTTGAAGATTCAGTAAGTTGAGGATTCAGTAAGATGAATTTTATGCTTATTATCTATATAATTTCTCAGGAAAATATAGTTTGACAATATTGACTCATCTGCCCTAATATGTTTTAATGAATATTCCATGATATTATTTATTTTACTAACTGAAGAGAAATGAATCCGTTCTACAGAAAGATTATGAATGACCTCAGTGGTAATAAAATTTATTTCCAAGCATTAATTATTTCTCTTAGTAAGTGATTACACAATAACTTCAGTGTTACTAAGTTTTATTAAGTTTATGAATAATGTTCAGAAGATACAAAAGAAAGGTTGGAGCCCTGTCTCAGATTTAAAGCAGAAAACAGAAATGAGTGCATTTTACTTTGAATCGCTGAACAAATGCATAGCAATAACAGAAGATTTAACATAAAAAAGAAATATTGGGAATCAGTAAAAAACTGGGGTCTGAGACTTTGCTGTTAGACTAGAAATGGGTGGAGTATTATAGGTAGTATTTTGGGCCTCTTCCTCAGTGGTAGGCAGATGTAATGTAAAGAGACACAGTTTCTAGAACATACCTATTAAAGACTTGCAGTTATGTGTGGAGTGACTAATTTTAGTATGTGCTAATGTGGATATGAAGAGATGGGCAAAGACATATCCACTTTGATTTGAGGTTGAGGTTAGTGTTAGGGTTAGAGTTGGGGTTGGGGTTGGGGTTGGGCTGTGGCTGTGGCTGTGGCTATGGGTGGGGCTAGGGCTAGGGCTAGTTAGAGTTAGGGATAGGGTTAGTGATAGTGTTAGGGTTAGGGTGTTTGTGATACTGTTAAACCCCAATGTGCTTAAGACTATTCAAAAAATAATATATATATATATATATATATATACATATATATATATATACATATACATATACATACACATACACATATACATACACATACATATACATATATGTGTGTGTGTATGTGTGTGTGGTATAAATAAGTATATTCTAAGTATATTCATTAACTATAATTCAGTTTTTCGAGATTGTTTTGCCTATTCCTATAGGATATTTTTTTAGTGTATGAGAAGAATTTAGTTTTTGTTATTTCACATTTCCATATCTACCTGAATTTTAAAACTGCTCATTTCAGCTAAAGCATGTGGATTAAATTCACATTTACTATGAAAATCATACAAATTCATCTATTTCTAATTTCTAACATGAATGATTTGTGTCTTAATAAATGTGCAGTTATGTAAAGAATTTTTTTCTTTTCTTTTTCTTTTTCTCCCAGAATATTTAGGAACAGTGACTACATCCCAAATACCAGGGGAATAGAACATAAAGAGAGTGAGGGTGTCACCTGTAATTTCTATGATGTACAGGCAAAGTAAGTTGACACATATAAGGTGAGCAAGCTCCAGCAACCTGCTAGACATTAACCATCAGGTGTACTTTCAAGTGAAGCAAAATTGAGACAAAGCCATCCATGACCAAACCAAACCAAACAAACAATCAAATATACCAACATTATCCTTTAGATAGGCCTACCTATTTTAATGACTTCTTAGTTCAGACTCATGCCTTTTCCCGTGGATAATTATAAATTATACCTTTAATCAAAGCAAGCAAGGATTTATCACTAAATATTAATCTTTTCCTGATTGTTGCACCTTGTTCTACCTCATTATTAGATATGAAGATGGCACCCTATATTTGTAGACATATGGACTGGAATTAAGTGTCCCAGGGCTTATGGCTACCTCATGAGGATGATGAGCAATACTGGAAGTTCCTCAGACGTGAACACATGTCTAAATCAATTGTTTGTTTAAATGATGTGATCACTATTTTATGATGGAAGAGTTGACTACATCTACACTGTTAAATAAAATGCTTAAAGATACATAAAGACTTGAGTCACTTTCAAATAATCACTTTTAGAAATTAAACAATAAGCAGATAGTCATGATGAGGGCCAAGGACAGATCGTTCGGGATCAATATGTACAATTCTACTTTAGAAAGGATTGAAGTCACATGAGAGGATTTCCCTTTATATCTTTTTGCTCTACTGAGGAAAAGACAATATGGATGCAAAGCAGTACGGATGTTTAGCAGTGGCATCTCTTGCCATGTGTAGAATTCAAAGAGTGAGGGAATGCATAGAAAACAGGATTGGTGTGGGTTATGGAATGCTCCTTTCTATGAGACACATGTCTCACAGAATTTCTCACATGTTTTGCAAATTAAGGTGTCTTAAACAATGAAGCACCAGATATTCCCAGTGATAATGACAGAATGTGGTAAGATATCTTCTGTGATAGAAATTATTCTGCTCTTTCTGTTTTTCTCAGCACACTGAGAATATTTTCAATTTTGGCACTTAGCTCTTCATCTCAGTAACCTGTCTGCATGTGAAATCCTGTCATGTTCAATAAACTCCTTGAGTGCCACAGCTCTGTCTTTGAGACAGCAGCTTTATGTCATTTATCTCAGTGGCTGCCTTTATCTATACCTGGTAGCCTTTAAACTTTCTGCTTTACAATATGAAGGCCCATGTGAAAAGTAAGTGCACATTCTGTGTACAAACTACCAGGCACACATGAGGGAACAGAATAAGAAAACAATAATAATAACTAGCAGTGAAGTAAACATCTATGACATCTCTCATAAGGCTTCTTGACCATTGCTGTCACCTTTGTCCATTGACTGCATCCTGGGTCTCCGTATTTTTTTCTGAGTTTCTTATATTATTTTATATAGATCTATCTCATTGGGTAGTACCTTATTTGTCTGTTCTCTACTATACTGTGAATTTCTGGTGAAACTAACCCATAGCGTATAATCTTATATCTTCAGTAACAACGGCAGTACCTGGCACGCAGTCAGCATGTGTTTGTATTATACGTAGGCACAGACTTGAAATCAGAGCTTGTGGTAGTGTGTTTTCTCATGTTAGCCTTAACATAATCTCTGTCCAAGTTATATCACAAAGCATGGTTGATGTTTCTCTTCATATAAATGATACAGTGTGGACAAGGGTCTTTAATAATACCTACAATATTTTACCTTAAAATATGCTGTTACTATTAACAATGACAGTTTTTTAATACTTCCACTTATAACTGTAATAAAGAGTGCAGAATGTCATAAATCTAATGTCAGTGAGGAATCAAAAGTTTAAAACTGATACAAATACTAGTCCAAGCAAATACATATTTTTTTAAGTTCAGTGAAGTTTAAATATATACATCTAGATATCTTGCTAGATAAGTGTAAACAGAGATTCAGTCTTCAACTACTTCAAGTCCATGACCTCACAAAGCAGATGCATATCTATATTTACCCAGAAAGCTGTGTTCTTGCACATCAACTATGGCACAGAAATGAGGGTGCTGAGGAAAAGAACTATTCTGTAAGGAACATCGCTAAATATGATGCTAAATTTGTTTTTCTTTCCATATGTGTTTACATACCTTGAGTTGTATATGAGCAAGGCATGCCATTCTGGTGTTTCTATTCCTGTTGCATCATTGACACATGGAATTACTATAAAATATCACTCTAACTGAAGCTTTTTTTCAGTGGGGGCGTCCCTTTAAATATAGCTGGTAAACACTGAAGAACACTTTGTAGTAGATGGCCAGTAAACTCAACCTGTCTCTATAGTTACTTTGAGAGGCTCAGAAAATGTTACACTGTAGTAGGAATGTAATCACCAATTCTTTTAACTAAAAGCAATATGAGGTTTCTATTTTACATAGCTTTCTTCTAAAAATGAAAAATATGCTCATTGCTGGTAATTTATAAATTTTGTAAAAGTAAAAGAAAGAGAATGGAGTGAATATATATATATATATATATATATATATATATATATATATATATATATATATAGTGTGACAAATGTATAAAGTACATTGTTTTGCATTCACTTACAACTTCAATGGAAAGAGTGATAGAGGCTGAGTAGGGATAGAAAATGAATATTCACAAAATCATTATGTGTATTCCTGTGTGAAAATGTCAAAATAATGACAAGAGAGATGCTATAGAAGTAAAACATATTCCACACAATCAGCATTCTGACATGCTGAGTTTGGTCCTTAGAAACAATGTAAATGTGAAAGAGGAGACTCAACTTCAAAATGTACACAAAAGCCATTCATGAACTCTTGTATGTATATGTATATGTATACGTATATGTGTATGTGTATGTGTACATGTACATGTATATCATAAAGACATACAAATGGAGTAAGAATTTATAATTTAAAATTTTACAAGGAAATATATTATAATTCATAATTAACATGCTGAGTAAAATATTTCAAAAAGGTAATAAAATTCATTTGTTCAAGTGTCTTTTTTCTTATCGGTAAAACTGTTAAATAGTTGCTTAAGATATTACATAGAATAATAACACTAAATCATGGGCAAGGTCCAGTATTTTTTTCTTGAGAAAGGATATTATTAAACACACCCTCCTTTGGTATTCTGCAACAATCTCTTGATAAGTCCTGTGGCAGCAGACACTAGAAAATGATAAAAATGTCTTAGTCTTCCTGCTGCATATATAGTGGTTATGATTATAGCTTTCTGCCTTTAACCTTGTTGAACATCTTTGAATTCGAGTTCAAGTATAATGTTTCAGTACATTCATTTCACTTCCAAGGGAAAACAGTGTCATGCATAATTATAGATGAACTCAGAAAAAAGCACAAAAGGCCATCTGTGAGACTGGAACAGATGTAGTTGTTCAAAATATTTTGTTCATTTCAACAAGGGGGATTTTGAAGTTTAAGAAACTGCTATGTAGCTATTGGAAAAATTGGAGAATAAAATCAAATATAGGAAGTCTCAGAAACCTCGGAGGGGGGAGGCTCCCAGGATTCAATTCATTTAACCTAAGCTGAGGTGCCTAAGAAGAGGAACATGGAAGTTAAAGAGGCCACCTCCTGTAGCCAGACAGGACCCTCAGGGGAGGGAGAGATAAGGACCCCTACTAAACCACTAAACTTTTGACCCCAATTTTTTCCCTGTCATTTAAATGTTATTTTTTGGAGCTGAAAGTATTGGTCAGACGTTAACAGCACATGCTGCTCATCCAGAGATTTGGAATTCAGTTCCTTGCAGTTATATGGCAGGTTGAAACCATCTGTAACTTCAGATTCAAGCAATATGACTATTCTAGCCTCCAAGCACACCTCTTTTCCTGTCTCTATATTCACATACAGACACATAAACTTATACAAATCAATCATAAAACACAAGTTTCTAAAGAAATGGTTTTCATTTATTTATTCATTTTTAGAGCCCATTATTAATTTTTCCATTTATCTTTTTTTTCTTACAACTTTATTTTAAAAAAGAGAGATACATATACAGATTTTTAAAGGCTGATTTCCATTGATAAATATACAATAAAAGGATGGAGAACGGTTTAGGGTTGAGGAACACTTACTGTTCTTTCAGAGTCCCAAATTTCTACTTTGTATCTACATTCAGCCACAGATAATGGTCTATAGCTCTAGATCTAAGGGACCCAATGTTTTCTGGTGGCCTCAAAACTTAGAAGGCAGAGGGATCCAGATTTCTGTGAGTTCAAGACCAGTCTGGTTTACAAAGAAAGTTTCAAGACAGCCATTAAAAACAAAAACCAGGAGTATGAAAATGGACCTGGAACCTTAGTTTCAGTGTGTATTGCGTATTGTGGGGGGGGGTTGGTTGGGGGTAAATTTATATGAAACTGTTGAGTTTGTGTTCCTTTTCTTTTACTGCTGGGCATGGAGCCTAACTATGTACTTTATGCTTATGGCAACTAGTAAGATTTCAATGCATACTATTAAACCTTTAAATATATCAAGTACTGACAAAAATGTATTCATATAGTTTTATGCCAAAATGTTTTTAAAAATCTGTACATGCATCTCTTTTTTGTTTTTTAAAAAAAATAAATTTGTAAAGAAAAAAAAAGAGTAATTTCCTCAATGAGACTTCATTGAAGAACATCAACTTTTCATCTGCAAGTGTTTATGAACAAGAGAGTTTCAGGGTTAAGGATGGGGCCATATGTCTGCTTCTTTCATCCTAAGATTCCATCAGTGAAGAGCCATACAGGCTCTCGCATGCTGCCTCTACTCCTGTGAGTTCACGTGCTGTTCCTGCTGTGCTCACAAGGCCTTGTTTCCTGGGTGTTCTCCATGCCTTCCAACACTTCTACCCTCTCTGCCTCCTCTACCTCAAGCTTCACTGAAGCCTGATGGAAGTGCTTTGATGCAGATAGTCCATTGAGGGCTGAGTGTTTCAAGGTCTCTCACTCTGCACAATGTCTCTCTTTGGCTCTATGATTTGACATATGGGCAAAGTCATGAAGTGGAAACCACACCAGATGATGCTTGAAAGATGAAGTACATGAGACTCAATAGTGTGGCTCCAGAATAACCTGAAATCCTCCTGTTCAACTAAAGAGTGTAGCACTAAAATGAGTCCTTGTGACATTTTGGTTGATCAGCAACTTTCTCAGCAACCACAGACAAGCTTTATCCTGTAGTATATGTGGTGTTTCCTTCTTATTGCTATTACACATCTGTACTAATGTCTAAACCAAAAACTATCAGGTATACCATTTAATTAATACTGGAAGAACTACACCAAGGTCTCCAACTAAATTCAAGCTTTGATATTATATTAGACTAATTAAGACCAATTAACATAACAATGAACATAAGCTTCCTATTTGTAGTTTAATTATTTCAGCTCTTTTTTACTACAACACTCATATTAAGTTTGCCAATTATTGAAATTTATTTTAAAAAACATTATTAGTAGGTAAAAACAAATGTAGGCTTGGAAAGACTAAGTTGAATATTTTATAAAATATTAGACCTAGTTGGGTGAGACAATTCATCAGATAAAACTCTGTTTATAAGCTTGCAAGTAGGAGTTTGATTCTAAATACCCAATGAAAAGAGAATATTGATTTCAAAAAAATATTCTATGACCTCCACATATGTGTGCCATGGGACACATTCAGCACCACACAATAACACATTGAAACATCCTCATTCAGATAAAAATTCACATATTATGAACTGTTAACCATATGTTTTATAAATGAAAGTATTTCGCAAAAATTGCTGCTTGTATTTAAGTGCATTGAGTCCTAATCCTTTTAATACAATTTGTGAAATATCTATTCAAGAAAGGATATTGTAACTGATTCTGCAGCCTCCTCCATTTTTAGGAATAAAACTTCTAACAAACATGACTAGGATCTTAGTAACAAGCCTTATATGCATGCAGACAGTATTTTATTATTAGAAACAATGTGCATGTGTTGAAGTCAGCATTTTTTTACATTACAGTTTGTTTTTATTGAGAGATAATATTTCAGAGCTGCTGTGAGATATTCCTTATTTTACTTTCATCAGCATTTTCATGCATGCCCCAGATAAGACTGTAGAAAAGGGCAGTACAACCTAGAGGCTGGAAGTTTTACAATCAAGAGTGCTGAGGAATAGAGAAGACACAGTTGTCATAGCAACATAATCTGACCATGTTTGTGTTATTCTTTTCCCAACCAGAAGTATTTTCAAAGCCCCACAAACTGTTTCAGCTCATATGGTAGTGCAGTCTGTATGCTTTTAATATCAAATCTTAAGGTGGTGTTGGTACAGTGCATATTTATGAGAATGAGCAGAATATTTGAAATTTAATTCAAAGACTTCACCACTTAAGGAGATTTTGACCAAAATAATCTTTTTGGAATAATGTACAGTTAAGCCTAAACTTTCTGTTTTATTCCAAGAGATCTAAGGACAAAGCATACCATAGTGATGGTGCAAAACACCCCAACATTTTACTAAATCTTTTTGCTTTATTTTCAATAGTTTTCAGTAATTGTTATAATAAAGGGAAGGCATGATATGTCTTTTTAAAACAGAGAATATCAGTTTCCTTGCAGGTTCATTTTTGAATGTGGGATGATTCTTTTTTTTTAACATATTTATTTTACAAAACAAAGATAAATGTATAGATTTCAAGCATTTTTTTGCATAAAATTATACAATACATTTTTGTCAGTACTTTTTTTTCAGATTTTAAAATAATTTTTACATACATCTATATGAATAGTCAGTACTTGATCTTTTTAAAGGTTTGACAGTATGCATCGAAAACTTAATAGTTACAATGAGCACAAAGTACATGCAAAACAAAATGTAACATGAAAATAGTCAAAGTTTTCTTTTTTTGTAAATATTTTTTTTGTTTTCTTTTTTTCTTGAACTTCACACAGTCTGTGAGTTGTTTCTGGGGTAGTGCGAGCCTCTGGGGGTTAGCATCCCACTATCAGTGACTGCATATTATGTTTGTTCTTTTGTGACTGGGTTATCTCACTCAGAATGATATTCTCTAGATGCAGCCATTTTCTTAAGAATTTGGTCAAGTCATTGTTTCTGGTGGCTGAGTAGTATTCCATTGTGTAAATGTACCACAATTTTTGTATCCATTCATCTTCTGAAGGGCATCTGGGTTCTTTCCAGCTTCTGGCTATTATAAATAGAGCTGCTATGAACATTGTGGTGAATATATCTTTGTTGTGTACTAAGGTGTCTTTGGGGTATATGCCCAGAAGTGGAATAGCTGGGTTTTCAGGTAGTATTATGTCCAATTTTCTGAGGTATCGCCAGACTCATTTCCAGAGTCTTTCAATCTTGTCCTCTTTTTGAACCTACTCTATGATAGATGAAGAAACTAATAATGTCTTGTAAAGTTAATCCATTTTCCAGATATCTAACTGCTTTCTACAAAACCAGTAAGAAACAGAAATGTCTACATAGCATACAGAACTAATAACATTTAATTAGAGAAATACTGTATTTCTTTACCTGAAGACTAAGTGGCTTATAGAAGCAATAGTCTATTAAACTTCCCCGCCTGCACATAGCTATAGAGCATTCGATTTAAAAACTACAGAAGATTGCTAAAAGTGCAATGTAAAATGAAAAGAAAACATCAGTTAACAAAGGCAATGCTAACGAAGTGAGTTAAACATGAGTAAATCATGAAAAACCCTGCACTGACAAATAGTTTGTCATATCTCGGGTAAACATCATGTGATATGGAAAGCCTGGGATTTCAGGAATGTGAAGCTATCAGTGGATGACACAAATGTCTCATGAATTTGGGCATTGTCTGGCATCAATAGGAGGGGGAAGCCCATGGTCCTCAGAAGGCTTGTTTCCCTAGTGTAGTTAATGCCAGGTTGTTTAGGTGGGAGCTGGCAGGTGGGATGAGAAGAATCTTCATATAAAGAGGGGAGAGGAGATTGAAGAGGAGGGAACCAGGAAGGGGGATAACATTTGAAATGTAAATAAATAAAATGTAGGGAAAAGGAATGAAAAGAAACATCAACAAAAACAAAAAAGTAAAACCTAAAACTATAATGAAATATTGCAAAAAATTTCTATGCAAGGCACTTCTAGAAATAATTTTAAGTGGTGTTAGCTGTGATTATTGGCATGGGTGGGGTGTAGCTACTTAACTAGTTGTGGAGAGTGCTAAAAATACAAAAAAGAAAAAAGAAAAAAAGAAAAAAAATGTGCAGAAAGAGAATAATTCACCAGGATAGACAAGGTGATAGCTAAGTTAGAGGTGAGAAAGTAAAACCCAGAGGAACTTTAAACTTCCAAGTGGGAGAAAACTGCAGAAGCAGTGCTCAGAGACCCAGTACACACATGATAAGAGGCAACACTGCTTACTCTGTGTTACATAAAGCTGGTCATGGGCCACTTTTGTCTAATTCATTTCCCTCTAGCTTTGGTGTACTAGTGTACTTAAAGATAGGATAATAATAACAATAAAAATTATGGAAAAATCTACTTGCTACCATAAAATTTACCCTAAGTAAGTACATACAAAATTATAGTTGTTTAAACAATTAACCTATAATTGCTGCTATAGATTTCCAAACAACTCCTCTTCCAAACAAGTATCTCTGAACCAAATTTGTTCCATTGGTTGTAAGACAGCTGTTACCCTGAAATTAAAAAATCAAAATCACTAAAAATCAAACATTATTTTTCCTTCAATAGCTTTGGTATTATAAAGCACAATACGTTCAATCAAATTAATGGGTACATCTAACCTTTAATAAAATCTTCTCAATATTTTTCAGATTAAATATCTGTTGGTTTACACAGAAATCAGATTCAAATATTTTCCAAAATGTCTCCTCCATAAATACAATAGTGTATTATAGAATATTCATTTTAAACTCCTTTGTAAACATCTATGTTTTATGCAATATAATTTAATTTCATTTTGGTGTTACAATGATCCTTCCTACTATATCAAAGTAACTAAAGTTTTTAATATAAAAATGCAAGAGTTTTTTTTTCTGATTTTGATGACTTTGTGTGTACATGATTTGTATATGGGCAGGTAAGATATGCTGCAGATATGAGTGTAGAAGTCAGAAAACAAGAGTGTGGCATATGTAATCTCTTTTTGGTTGATGGTCTAGTCCCAAGGAGCACTGAGTGGTCTGGCCAGATGATGTTGTTTTTCTTGTGGGGTTGTTCTTCCCCTGTGATTCTCCAGTCCTTCTGCTAGTTCTACCACCAAGGTCCATGAGGTCCCTTTGATGATAAGCTCCAAATATCCACATCTTCATTGGTCATTTGCTGGCTGAACCTTCCAAGGAAGAGCCACATTACGTACCTGTCAGCAAGCACCTCTTAGCAACAGTGTAGGATTTGGTGTCCAGGTGGGACAGTACCTGAGTGACCTGTCCCTCAGTCTCTGCTTTACATTTTGTCCCTGTTCTTCCGCTGAAAAGGAGCACTTATGGGTTTAAAACTTTGAGATGTGTGGGTGGCCCCATCCCTTGACTGGGTGTCTTGCCTATTTGCTGGAGGAGGTCTCTACAGGATCTTTCTTCCCTTCTCTGTGCATTTCAGCTAAATTCATGGTTCTGGGAGCCTCTCCTTTCACTGGATTCTGGGACTCTGCAATGACTCTTCCTAATTTCTCATCCCCTGCTGCTACATAATTTTATTCGATTTTCTGACCCTCTGACCTCCTTCAAGTCCCCATTATCGCTCCCCCCCTTTCTCTCTCCCAGTATCTTCTTTATTCACCTCCTGTGATCATTCTGTTCTTTATTAATATAGGACCAAAGCATCCATAATCCAGAATTCTTTTTTCCTAGGTGCTATATGGTCTGCGGTTAGTATTATGGCCATTGTGAGCTTTTGGGGTAAAGTTCACTGATCACATGTGTGTACTATGGTGTTCTTTTGTGTCCAAGTTACCTCACTCAGAATGATATTTTCAAGTTCTATCTATTTGCCTGAGAATTTCATAAGGCATTGTTTTGATGGCTGAGTAATATTCCACTGTATAAATGTACTGCATTTTCTGTATCCATTCTTCTGTTCAGGGACATGTGGCTATTTTCCCACCTTCTGGCTTTTATAAATAAGGCAGCTATAAAAATAATAGAGCATAAGTCCTTGTTTTAAGTTGTAGCACTTTTTGGTATGTGCCCAGTTTCTTTTCTTTTTTGAGTTATTTAGTTTTTTTGTTTTTCTTCATGGAATTAGAGTTCTTGTCATATAGTTCTTTGAATTTCTTGGTTATAATTTCAATAAAATATAATATTTGTGTCTATTGTGAATGGTGTTTATTTCCTAATTTCTTCTTCAGCCCAATTATCAATTGTATAAATGAAGGAAAGTGATTTGTTTGAGTAAATTATATACCTAGCCACTTCGTTGAAGATATCTATCCACTGTAGGATTTCTCTGGTAGAAATTTTGTCACATATGTATGCGAGCATATCATTGGCAAATATTGATACCTTGACTTCATCCTGTCTATTTTGAATCCTCTTGATCTGCTTTTGCTGTCTAGTTGCTCTATCTAGATTTCTGGAAAGAATGCAAATTGGCCCATTCTTATATCCTTATAAAAAGCTCAAGTCCAAGTAGATTAAGGACCTCCACGTAAATATGTAAGCTGGGAAGAGCCGGGAAGAAATCAGCACTGAGGAAAATTCCCTAAACAGAACACCAATGGCTCAGGCTCTCAGATCAACTATAGACAAATGGGATCTCATATAACTGAAAGCTTCTGTAAGGTAAAGACTATTGTTAATAGGACAAAAACGTAGCCCATAATTAGAAATATATCTTTACCAACCCTGCATTTCATAGAGGGCTAATATTCATAATGTACAAAGAACCCATGAAATTAGACTCCAGAGAACCAAATAGCCCTATTAAAAACCAGTGTACATGGCTAAACAAGGAATTCTCAATTGAGAAATTTCAAATAGCTGAGAAATACTTAAAGAAACATTCAACATCCTTAGTCATCAGAGTAATGCAAATCAAAATGACCCTGAGAATCCATCTCACACTAATCAGAATTGCTAAGATCAAAAGAACAGGCTAAAGCAGATGCCAGTGAGGATGTGGAGAAATAGGAACACCCCTCCACTGCTGGTGGGATGCAAGCTCAGAAAGTCTCTTTGGAAATCAATTTGGTGGTTTTTCAGGAAATTAGGAATAGTTCAACATTAAGACCCAGGTATAAAACTATTGGAGATATACCCAAAAGATGCTCTAATATATAACAAGAACACATGTTCCACTGTGTTTATATAAGTCTTATTTAGAATAGCCAGAAAGTGAAAACAACCCAGATATTTCTCATCCGAAGAATTGATATAGAAAATGTGGTGCATTTAAACAATGGAATACTACTCAGCTACTAAAACACTGACTTCATGAAATTCACAGAAGATGAATAGAACTAGAAAATAGCATGTAAGTAAGGTAACCCAGACACAAAAGAACACGCGTGGTATATACTCACTAATAAATGGATTTTAGCCCCAAACCTCAGAATATCCAGGATACAACCCACAAAGTATATGAACCTTAATAATAAGGAACCAACCTGGTGGCTTCTCATAAAATTAACAAATGTGCATCACCATATCTAGCTAGGAATCACTATTCAGTTGAATGTGGTCATTTTGAAGAAGTGGAGTAATTCTAACCTAGGTTGAGTGTCTGTAGGTTGATTCCTACAAACTCAGGCTAGAACTGAATTAGCCTAGAATAAGTAATTCTAAATTTCCATTTTTGCTTGAGCCAATCACCACCACACTCCCCTATACTTACACACACATACACACACACACATACAGAGAGAGAGAGAGAGAGAGAGAGAGAGAGAGAGAGAGAGAGAGAGAGAGAGAGAGAGAGGGAGAGGGAGAGAGACTGCATGGATTTTTTTTTTTTTTTTGGTGTTATTTCTCAAGAGATGCCTAACTAATATGTACTAGTGTAAATTAGTGATATGGGACAAAATTGTTGGATCTGGAAAGCCATTTTTGTATAATAAATTGGACACAAATGGTGACAAGAAAGTGATCATATGTTTTGTCTCCCAGATATATAAAGACAAAATTTTGGCCTCTGTAGGCAGGAGACATTTCTAAGTTCACATTCTGCTCCTTAAGACAATGTGGCAAGAAATATCTTTGCTAATAAAAATTTTCAAGTCTATTATACATGAAATGTTTTACTTAATTTTATTCATACTACCAAGTTATTACATACGTTAAAATATTAACTTGATCATATTTTATATATTAAATATGCAATAACTTATTTAAGACAGAAAGATATTTTAAAAAGACTTTATCTGCCATAAAGATTTCTATCTCTTCATCATGAAATAATTATGTGAAGGCATATTAAAAGAGTCCATATCTTAAGAATGTGTCCAAATATTTAAAGGACTAGGCCCTTTAATATGAACTATATCTAAGGGCTTGTTTAATAGTCTTGAATCTGCTCAGTAGTTTCAAATTTCATATACAGTATACAATAGTTTATAAAGTTATGATTCATCATTAGGTTCTTTTTTTTCTTTAATTGAACAAATTTATTTAAAACAAAGATAGATGTACAGATTTTAAGCATTTTGCATAAAAGTATACAAATACATTTTTGTCAGTGCTTGGTTTTTTTTTAAAAGTTTGAGAGTGTGCATTAAGATTTTACTAGTTGTAATGAGCATGAAGTACATGTAAAACAGGATGAAACCTGGAAATAGTCAAAGATTTCTTAGTGTGTAAAGATTAAGCATAATGGTTTTTCATTTTTTTTATTTTCTTTTTTGAACTTCATGTAGCCTGTGAGTTGTTTCCGGGTTGATCAGAGCATTCTGGGGTAATTATCAAATTATCAGTGACTGCATATTATGTCTGTTCTTTTGTGACTGGGTTATCTCACTCAGGATGATTTTCTCTAGATGCATCCATTTTCTTAAGAATTTCATAAAGTCATCGTTTCTTATAGCTAAGTAGTACTCCACTGTGCAAATATACCACAATTTTTGTATCCATTCATCTACTGAAGTACATCTGGGTTCTTTCCAGCTTCTGGCTATTATAAATAGGGCTGCTATGAACATTGTGGTGCATATGTCTTTGTTGTTTGCTGGAGCTTCTCTGGGGTATATACCCAGAAGTGGAATAACTGGGTCTTCAGGTTGTACTATGTCCAATTTTTGGAGGAATCACCAGACTGATTTCCAGAGTGGTTGTACCAGTTTACAACCCCACCAAGAGTGGAGAAGTGTTAGTCTTTCTCCACATCCTCGCCAGCATCTGCTGTCATCTGAATTTTTTTTCTTAGCCATTCTGACTGGTGTGAGGTGGAATCTCAGGGTTGTTTTGATTTACATTTTCCTGATGGCTAATGATATTGAGCACTTCCTTAGATGCTTCTCAGCCATTTTATATTCCTCAATTGAGAACATTTATTTAGCTCTGTACCCCATTTTTTAATAGAGTTATTAGATTCTCTGGTGTCAAGATTCTTGAATTCTTTGTATACCTTGGTTATGCGGCCTCTATCTGATGTGAGGTTGGTAAAGATCTTTTCCTACTCTGTTGGCTGCCATTTTGTTTTTATTTGAAATGTATTTATAATCCTTTCATAGAAGTAGAATTGTACATCAAGTACTATATATAATCTTTGACATGTTGGTTATAATATCACTAACTGCCTTCAATAAATATGAATACTTACTGTTATAGCTATTTTTATTAAAAATTAAATGTGCTTTCAAACACTGGCCAGCATTTTTATTAATATTACAAAATTTGACTTCTCATTAAAAATGTTCACGAAAGTATTTATGCCATTTATCCAATAGTTTTACTCAGAAAAATCCCCCTGGTTTACAAGTAATGGCAAATATAAGGGGAAAAACCAGTTGTAACCATAAATAGTGTGTATCTCTGCAATATTTCATGTATAATAAGTATACTCTATTTCAGATGATCTGAAGGTACCACCCATCCATCTTCAAGCTCTTTCCCTCTGTAAGATTTCCCAGCTCACAGCCAATTAAAATCTGTTTTAATATTTTCATGTTTTATCCCATGTAATTTTACTGTCTCTGTTGTCATAACAGGCAACTGCAATACTCACAAATCGTTGGATTCATAAAAAGTTAAGTTATCTTCATTTTCTATATCCATATTTAGAGAAGCAAAAAATTGGACACTTAATGGGATGGGTAATGGAATATAATAATTTTCATATGTAGCAAATTTGATAGTGACATGAGACATATTTACCATGAAAAGTGGAATATTAGCAAGCAAAATATATCTATTTATTGTAAATATTCAGTATTTCTAAGTATTAGACATTTTCTAAACTATATATATTCTTAACTTTTCTCACCTAAACTTTGATTTTTCTATAATGTTTTCAGCAACTCACAAGGTTAGAGCCTTCATTTCTATTGCCATCAAATGTATATTTATTGTTCTTGTATACATGCATATTAGGGTACAGTATATCAAGTCTTTATATAAAAAGTAAACCAAATAAACTCATAACTAAGCATCTTGGCGGGACTTTTAAAACTGAAACAGGTGTGAAGGACCAATTTGTGAGTATCTGACATGTTTTTAAATTTAAATCTCTCACCAAGAAACATCAGATTTAAAATGCAGTGTTTAAATTGTGATTTGAGCAATTAAGCCAGGTTCTTATAATGGCTCATCCATTTAAAAGGTCAAAAATATTTACACTGTGTGAAATGTAGTAATTGGGATAAGTGTGAAATATAATAATTGGTTCATCTGTCAGTTAAGTGGTTCAGCATTCAGCAATTAATTTCTCCAAAGCACCAAGACCATGTGTGTATAGGAGAACACAATCTGGGCCTGTGCAGTAATATCTTTGCAGAGTGCCACCTGAAGAAGACTCTTAGCAGAAACACAGGCCAGCATGCTACCTGACTTCCTTTGCCTAATTGGACTTTGGAGATTATTGGGATCCATCTATTACTCTTTCAAATCCCAGAACTTTAGCAACAGTATAAAGAAGGTCATGCTCTTGTATACTGAGGATTAACATTAAATAGAATTAGAAAAAAGACCTCTGGTCTGTATTTTACTTTATGTAATCTTAGCAAACATACTTCAAAAATGTATATAGCAGATTTTATCAATGTAAAGATATTATTGTGATTGTATGCATTTGGAAAACTACAAAGAGTAACTGTAAAACCTAAAACATTATTTTTTTGAAAATGTATTGAAAGGACTTATTTTAAAACAGTGAAAATGAGTTTGAATATTAATAATCATGGGAATCATGTGTGTTTACTAATCATTATTGAATGTGAATGTTACAGTCCACACAAACACAGCAATAAACTAATAAACTAAATCCTTATCTTATACCCTTAGTGACCTTGCCCTGTAACTTATCAAATTAGTATTCTGTTAAGTTTTATAAACTACACAATTATAAACATTTTATACTAAATATGAAAATAAAAATTAGCTTCAGATATTTAAATCACGTTTCATATCACAAATGATTAAACACAAACAAAATATACACTGATTTTTCAGTAAGTAGACAGTACTTCCCCCTCAGGGAAGCTGACAGTTACAAAGTCATGGACAGATTTGTCAAATGCCAAGAATAGCTTAGATGCTGTATATACAATGGAACTTAACTTTTAACTATGTCTTTCAGTACTTAACTTTATTCCATTTTCCTGGATATTTCTATATGTCTAAAGAGATGCTCTGTAACAGCTTAATTATTCTAAATATGAACTACAATGCTACTTTCTGTGCTACACATAATGTCACTATAAAGACACATTAGCTAACTATTGAAGGTTTACTATTAGACAGATAATCACTTGCAATATTTGTGTTGTGTTTATATTCAAATATTCAAAGACAATCTCCAGATATAATTATTAAGTTGGGCATTTTCTCCACTTATCAAACATTTCTAACAATTTAAATTGAACTCTAGGATATTTTAGCTCAAAATTTTCAATTAGAATATATCAAATAAGTGTCTTTCTTGAATAATGAAGTTCAATGTCTACTTTGCTGAAATTTTTAGTTAACCAAAATTTTAGTTACATTTTCATAAGTTAATACAAATAAATAATGATATTGGTATATACACATACATATACATATACCTATACCTATACATATCCATATACACACACACAGTCACACTCACTCACTCACACACACACACACACACACACACACACAAACACACACACACACACACACACACACACACACACGTAAGAGAAAATTGGTTTTGTTCTTATAAAAAATAAATATAAATATACCATAAACATTTAAGGCAGTTTTTAATGAAAGTTCACTGTTAAAATGCTTGTCATTTTTCTAGGTGAAAGGAAAAAAATAAATTAAAACTTCATGTGTTTTATACTTGGTATCTTTTATAAAATAAAATGTGTACAAAACCAAACAACCTGACACAAATCAGAAGAAAATATCTGGATGAGTCTACATTCTGTTCTCTGTACAGTTCATAAACTCACATCTAGTACTGGGATGATGTCACTGAAATTGAGAAGGTGGTACTCAGAGTCTTCAGCCGTGGAAATTGTGATGTATAGAGGAAGGTGTTGGGCTACTCAGGTCAGAAGTGGAGAGACTGGATGCAGCCAAGTGCTCCCCAAGTAAACATAACACTGCCAGAAATGGACTCGAAGACCCACATAAGGAGCAAAGCATCAGAGAGACCAGAGTGTATAAAAGAAAGCTGACTAAGCAAAGAAGCCAAACAGGAGAGCAAGGGTGACAACCTTGACATGCTCAGTACAGAAGACTGTGTGAAAGAGAATCAGGAGAGTCAGGGAAACACTGTGTTCTGTAATTCAAAGGCAGAACACCACATTGTTAAAGACTGTATCCACTGTTTGCAGAGTGCACAAAAGACTCAGTGTCAAGTATCAGCCTCACAAATGAAATCTCAGAGACACATAATAAGAACAGATTCAAGCTAAGAGCACTTGTTGAAGAAATTACTGTGCTAATGACTCTTGCTAATCCTGTTCATTCAAAGTGCCAGTCAGTACTCTCTGAATGCAGAAATGTACAAAACAAGAACATATCCCCTGAAGCTTCCAGGCAGCAGGGAATGCTTGACTTCAATTTGTTTATCAACGATTTGTTTTAGCCTAGCCTTTTCATAAAATGTTCCATCTTTGACAAACAGTGTTTAGAGAGACAAATACATAAAGAGCTAGGAGGGAAATGGAGTTGATTTGGGAAAGCAGGACTGTCAGAACTTGGGCTGAACTTCCAGAAACAGTTCTTTTCTAACAATGATAAATGGTATTAACTGACCAGTTTTCTGTTTTGGTGAATGAAATCAGAGCAGACATCTGAGGCACTGCCGGTGAGTTTTAATTTACCAGCACATATTGAAAATTTGTTCAGAATCAGAAGGGTTACAAACCACAGGAGAATGAGATTCATGTCCAAAGATCGGGCATAAAATGGATCTGGAAAGGTACAGAGATTTCTAGTGATAGAGGCTGTCCTCGAATCTTGATTATAGAATGTTTTACTAGAGTTGGAAAGCTTTTTTTATTTTCAGCAATTATAAAATTACATAATTGAAATATTAGGTGTTTTGAAAGTTCTCTTTAGACAGTAAACATGATTTTTTATAGTTTTATAATATAATTACTAAATCATGGGACTAGAATATTAAAATAAACAATGAATACTTTAATTCAATTAAACATGTATCAATAAATAAATGTAAAATGTATCAAGTTCTTTTATTGTATAAGTAAAATAAATGCAATATCATAGAAAAATCTGATTAATGGTTCATCGGCTGTTAAATATCCACTATGTATATCATAAACTATATTTTCCCACAATCAGTTCTGAAATTAGATTGTAAAAAGAAAGCCCATTTTGCTGAGTATTTTTGACTTTATCCTGCAGGTACAAAATCCAAGCTCCAAGACTAGCCTCAGCTGCCTATTTGTCCTCTGGTTCAGCCTAATGTGACAGTGTGAATCTAGCTTCCTGTAAAACTAAGCCCCAAGGTCTCACTACTTCACATTCCCTGGTGTGGTAAGCCACACCTTTTTTGTAAGGAGCTGCAGACATTGTTATGGTCATATATCACATGTGCTATCCCAACTCCTAAACTCTAGGATCCTAGCCAGAAAACATAATACATTACATATGAGCATAATCTGTACATTATATCCTATACTCCTATGAGTAACACTATAGTTGGTTTGACCTAAGTGTGCCAACAACTACCTCAATCCCCAGAAAGAGTATTTTGCTGTTGTCTCATCAAGTGCTCAGTCATTGTCTGTTCAGCACTGCCTTCCAGTATAACACTTCGTTTTTGGCCTTGTTTCAATCTCCTGTTGTAGTTTGAGGAAGAATGGTTCTCATACTCTTATATGATTGGATATCTGGTCCCCAGTTCACAAAAACTTTTGGAAAGGAATAGGAGATATGGCATTGTTAGAGAAGGTATGTGCAAGAATATCCAGTTCCCCAGTGCTAATTATAACTATCGATACAATTAGTTTGTAAGAATAAAATTTATTTAATTCAATTCCTTAGAAGTTATGTGGAAGGGTGATATTGTAGGTATAATTTTTAGCATTGAATAAGAAGTCTTTAATCTAAGAACAGACACTCTTACTATATTAAATATTGTTGTGTGTATGTATTTGAAGATGAAGACACTTTTGATCATTCAAATGCATCTACTTTTAAACCAGTTTTCTGCATTTATTTATATATCGGAGGTTGGTTATACACATTGACAGGAGAACTCTTCCCTAAATTTCATGGTTTTTGCAATATAATTTTTATAATATTTTATTTAAAACAATAATGGTAAGATTCAACTACTTATGAGTATTATATGTGGATCAATAGTGCGTGGTGTGTGTGTGTGTGTGTGTGTGTGTGTGTGTGTGTGTGTGTGTATACTCGTGTGTGTGTGTGTGTCTCTGTGTGAAATCTTTTAACTGCTGACAACTCAGATGTGGTATTATTTTTCATTTTATGTTTTAGAGGTGTAACCTTTTACAAAGATTAAAAAAAGGGAGCTCACATTGAGTGTATAGTTTGAGGTAATTACTATCATTTTGTGGTAGAGGCATTCTGTAAAAGGTTACTGGTTATGTAACAGATATTAAAAATTAAATCTATTATATTACTATAACAGCTGCTATTTATTTTGGTTTTGCTTCATAGCAGGTACAATCAATATTGTTGCAAACAAAAATTTATAAAATTTTCTCCATGGATAGTTCCATTAGAGAGAATGGTTGCACTCAAATATACCGTTTCTTTTAATATTCATTAATATAGGAAAAGAAAACTTTTAATGTACCATGTATTATATTAATTAAAAGTGGAATGGCTCCAATAGTTAGATGTTCAAAGAACTCAGCAAGTGTGAAAGCTGCGTAAACAATGTCATTCATGAATTATGATAGCATTTCCTTCTGCCTTCATTTCTTAAATCTGCTAGTACTCTCTATGAAACTGACACATATTCATTTATCAAACTCCTCATGCCATTGCTGTAGGTTCTGTTAATGCAGTGATGAAGAACGCAGACACGATGTTTCTGAAGCTCACAAACATTGTAGAAGACAGAAAGAGAGAGCAATACGCAGAACACCTCAATGAATGTGGCTACTATGTGGGAAACATCAGAGAAAAACATGGTTAGGAAGAGGCATCCTTTGGTAGGGTGTAATTCTTGAACTTGCAAAAATCAATGAATAAAGAAATAATGTATACTAAGCTTAACATATTCCAGAAACAAGAAGTTTATAGAAAGTCCAATGGCATTGACACAATCATAGGGCCTTAAAGACCTTGGTGAGAAATCTGAGTTTCAGGTTAAATAGAAAATATATTTCTTGGAATAGTTTCTAAAATAAGTTGATCCCAAATATTTGTTTTAAAATTAAATATTTTTACTTTTGTGTTGGGATACTTAATAGCCTAGATGAATTCTCCTTGGGTCCTCTACATTTGAATACTGGAAGAAACTACTATTCACTTATATGTCTCAGTTGTCATCTACTACAACTTGTAGTGTTCACAAAAGACTGAAAAAAATCAAATTCCTTACTGATATATTTTAATCTCCAGTATTATGATTACTATGATTATTTTTCATAATATTATTCCTTGGGGAAAATATAATATTATTTTTTAGGGAGAAGAGGAACATCTGTTCAACATCTACATTCTTTAATAAACTTGAAAGCTATTATTAAGGAGGCATTACATTCTTACGTCTTCCATACAATCTTCCAGATTGACTATTAGAAGTCAAAATGATTTCAAATAATGGAGTCCTCTCTTTGACCAAAATAACCCGTCAATTATCCATCATCAAACCAAAAAAAATAAATAAATAAAGGAAAAGAAAAGAAAATGAACACCAAATCGTGACACCCATTAGCTGAGTAAAACTATATCAACACTGTTTTATAGGTACTTTTTATGCTCATTGTAACTAATAAGATTTTAATGCATACTACCAAACCTTTAAAAAAATCAAGTACTGACAAAAATGTATTTGCATACTTTTATGCATAAATGCTTAAAATCTGTCCATTTACTTTGTTTTTTAAAATAGAGTTGTAAAAAAATATATCAACATATATTTGAATGTTTTGGAAAATTGGATGAATAAAAAAATCACTACACTGTGTACCAGATCACACACACAAAAGAATACAACCCTGTTTGCCAAGAGTATATTTCTTTTCGTGTGCTCTGGAAAGAGAAGTAAAGGCTTTCAAGAGTGCTTCACTTCTTAACCACTACAGGCTTGAGACAAATCAAACAAGGAATGGGCAGACACAGATTAGCATGGTTTTACAGAACAGGAAGACGGTATTCAGAGAATATTCTTTATCAAGAAAAAGAGGATGCAAAGATGTAAATAGAAAAATTAAAAGCATACAAAGAAAGCAAGAGCTACAAAAAAGTACTGGTACAGTGAAAAGCTTAGAAGAATTGAGAGTTGATACCATGATCTGGAAAGGGCACACATACAAACACACACACACACACACACACACACACACAGAAGTGGAATACCTGGATCCTCAGGTAGTACTATGTTTAATTTTCTGAGGAATCACCAGACTGATTTCCAGAGTGGTTTTATCAGTTTACAACCCCACCAACAGTGAAGTGTTCCTCTTTTTCCACAACCTCACCAGCATCTGCTGTCATCTGAGTTTTGAATCTGGGTCAATCTCACTGGTGTTAGGTGGAATCTCAGGGTTGTTTTGATTTGCATTTCCCTAGTGGCTAAAAATGTCGAGCACTTCCTTAGGTGTTTCTCAGCCATTCCATATTCCTCATTTGAGAACATTTTGTTTAGGTCTGTACCCCATTTTTTAATAGGGTTGTTTGATTCTCTGGTGTCTAGGTTTTTAAGTTCTTTGTATACTTTGGATATTAGGCCTCTATCTGATGTGGAGTTGGTAAAGATCTTTTCCCATTCTGTTGGCCGCCATTTTGTTTTCTTGACAATGTCCTTAGCCTTACAGAAACTTTGCATGGCTCAGCCACTAAAGGCTAGGCTCACAACCAAAATAAATAAATAAATAAATAAATAAATAAATAAATAAATAAATAAATAAATAAGTTAACTTTCAATAGAAACTAAATCTTAAAAATTTTATTATTGAAAACTATAGTCTGTTTGGTTTGTTTTGTTTTACAATTTGTATCCACTTGATCTGCTTTATTTTTCTTTTTTCTGTTTGTTTGTTTTCTTACAACTATATTTTTTAAAAAAAACAGAGATACATGTACATATTTTTAAAAGCATTTTGGCATAAAACTATGTGAATATATTTTGTCAGTACTTGATTTTTTTTAAAGGTTTGATAGTATGCATTGAAATCTTACTAGTTACAATGAGGATAAAATTCATGTAAAACAAAATATAACATGGAAATAATCAGTTTTCTTAGTTTGACAAGATTAAACATAATAATTCTTTAAATACCAAATTGGCCACAAGGCTATCTTCTTGAGTTATTAATGATTTAAGGTCTAGGTGTACCCTACTCTGAGAGGGTGCTATACACTTGTTTTTGTTTTTTTATTGTTTGTTGAAGACCTCTTGTCAGCAAACACCCTCCTCCACCATGTCCTTTCATTTGTGGAGGGTCAGTTCAACTAATAATTTTGTGCCCAAGCATGTGTGGGTAGATTTTTCATGGAATAAAAACTTATCAGTGGCAACACCAATGAAGGAACTAGCATGCTTAATTCATTTTTGAACATCTTTAACATCATTTTTCCTCCATATTAATTATTACTCCATGTTCAGTTTTGTTGAAAATATGTATGTATAAAATAACTTACACATTTTAAAAATTAAGAACATATCTTAAATTACAATGTAAGACATTTTAGTTTACATTTATTTATATTTCACAAACACTTTGAACTAATGTTAATTATGATTTTTACTTTTCCTCTCACAGTCTTCCTTTTAATTTCATACATATACTATATTTTCATCATTTTCCCTTCTGTTTTCAAGATAATCTTATTTGTTTAAATTATTATACATACTTGGATAACAATTTGAAATAGAAAAGAAGCAGAATTTTATCACAAAATATTTACTTTTATTAAAGTAATAACAATATCATGGAGTATATTTAATCATCTTTAAATATAACTAGGTTCTATAGGTCTTCTGAAAATTTTCTTATTTATATGAGAAAGATTTTGGGAGAATTTTTTATTTAACAGGAGTTTATATAAAGAGCTTCAGAGACGGTGAGTTGATAGGTAACTTGTGAGGGATTTCACTGAAGGTTTTAAGGTATGTAACCCTATCGAGGAGAGAAAAGTGTTGGAGAAATTGCCACATTAAAATAGCATGTGTGATAAAAAAGTATAGAAAATTAACAAAAGCAGTGTTTACTCTAACAAATCACAAGCGTTTCTTAAAAATCCTCATTTACTTATACAAGGCCTGTTTTGCGCTACTGTAAAACATAAATGTACTAAGTTATAACTGTACTTGTTTAGACAATATTTTCTAATACTAAATCTGTAAAATTGAAAGAATCCTGAGAGATGACTTAAAGGTCTAGAGTACTTGATTCCAGTTCCAGATAATCCTGTACCCTACCCTCTGTAGACACTGGCTACACTGCAGCACACATACACTTCCAGGAAAGACATTTACACACATAAAATTTAAAAAAATATATGAAATTCCTAGCATCTAAATGGATTACTAACTATAAGGAATGCAAAGTTTTGAGAGCCAAAAAATAATCTTGAATTACTTCTACATCTTTATTGGTTATTTTATTTATGTACATTTCAAACCTTAAACCCCTTCCCTGATTTCTTCTCCTTAAATCCCTTAACACATCCCCCACCCCCTTGCTTTGTTGAGGGTGCTCGCCCACCTACCCACACACTCCTTCCTCACCACCGGAGCATTCATCTATGCTGGGGCATTGAGCCTTCACAGAACCAGTGTCCTCCTCTGTCCCCTTGATGTCAGACAAGCTATCCCCTGCTACATGTACAGCTGGAGCCATGGGTCCCTCCATGTGTATTCTTTGGTGGAGACATGAACTGTCCGTTTGGTTTATGCAAGCCTCACCAATGGTAACAACTCTGTGAACGTCATCAATTACTTCTTCTATTGACTGACTGATGGATTTAGCACTGTACCAGTGCTGTCACATGACCACAAGGTGACTTGTACTTTTAGGGTCATTCAATGTGAAGGATCAAGGGTTCTCTATTCCCTGGGGTATATGTTCACATATTTTACTCCTCCACGTTGCAGATAAAATGTGTTTACTGCAAAAAAAAAAAAAAACAAAAACAAAAAACAAACAAAACCACATAATATCTAAATATCTCTAAGAAGTACTCCTACTACTATCAAAAGAAATAATAGTGATACATGAAGTTTTAAGTGTTTGGACTGTGCCCATAAAAAGGGGATATCTACCTTGTCCAAATGTGTTTCTGCATTACAGTGCATTGGAACAGGCTGAAGCTAATATATCTGCTTAGTGAATAAAAGTTTGGTGCTGCTCTGAGTATTCTAATTACTGTGTTAATTAGAGGCAATAGCACTAAGTATGTATATGTATAAGCCTACATGTATAACAGTTCTCTCCACTGTACAAGGTTCAGGGTTCCATCACCAGATTTATAAAATAAATAAGGAAAAATATATTAAAACTTTATTTTTGATAAATTTATTCTACATGGAACATATAAAATATAAAATTATTAATTTTTAGCTATTTGTCATGGACAAAAATATACTATTATTCAAATTCTTCATTAAAATTAATTAGAGTACTAACATAGATACATTTTATGTTTCTTTCGCCTTTATTGTTAATGCTTCATAGACTTTTAAAAGTTTACAATCTTGAACAATTGCCTGTTAAAATATAGAATTCATTTACAAGATTTATGGTTATCTTTAGTAACCTTGATTTATCAGCTTTGTCCTCCTCTGAACAAAAACATGAGAAGTCAGAATAAAAAGTTAATCTCTTATGAAATCCTTAAATGAAGTGAGTTCCAAATTCCTTTCATGCATTACACTGCCACGCAGTGTGCACACCTCCATTCAAGTTCATAATTAGTATTCTCAGTCAGGGATTCCCACCTGTGCCATGTCGAACAACACCAGGAAATGGAGAGGGATGTAGAAAAGAAAGCTCTCAGAAGACCTTAACATGACACAATGTGTGAATCAATTTTAATTAATTCTGCCACGGTAAGTCTGTCTGCTGTTTGGGAAAGATTGTTATCTGCCTCTGACATTAGTGCCGGATAATGAACGGTGCCAGTGCTGAGCCCTGAAGGCAGAGACAGCTGGTACCTGGGGAAGGAGCTGCCTGACATCAACGGATGTTAGAATAGTGAGCATGCAGGACACAGAAACATCAGTCATATGAAACCAACGCATCTCTTTTTGCACACACACCAGTGTTTTGTTTCATTATCCAGAGCAAGAAAGTGGTCCATTTCAAAAGGGAACCAATTTTGATGCACTCAGACATTTTCAACCTAGGGATAGAAGATGTTCACACACATGTGCACCTTTGTTAGAATTCTTACAAAATTTTGCCTAAAGGGCCCTTCACAAATGTACTTGAACTAAAACATTTCCCCCTGAGGAATTATATACCAGAATATATAACAGAATTAACAAAAACAACCAGTGAAATAAACCAGACTTCTCAGGTACAGTCTCTACTCATGAGCTGACATCAGATTCCTACAAGAGCCCTTGAAATTCTCTTGATGAATTCTTCCCCCTTCCTTACCTATTTAAAATGTTTTTTTTATTATTTTTTAATACATATGTACAGAATGCATTTTGACATTTTGTTATGGTGCTATCTGTAGTTTACTATAATATATTTACTCATGTTGTAATGTGTTCTGTGCTTCATTAAACAATATCATTGGGGAATGTCTATATGTGTTATCAGCAGCAGTTAACAAAAATAAAGTGGATTGTTTACAAACCATATACCAGCCCGGTACTCTTTATGCAGTTTAGGTGGGCTTGAAATTGAGTGATCATGTTTAGTTTGGCAATGGCTTTTCATTGTACTGTCAAAATTCCACCTTAATGTGGTTCTGTGTTATAGGAGATTTCCCTAGGAATCCGTCTCTAATTACTCATGAGGAAAAGGAGCAATGTAGAACAAATTAAGGATTCTACGAAGATCTGGCTTGGTGACTCCAAGCATTTAATTGGTATTCATAACATTCTCACTGTAAGAGGTTATTTCTAGAGTATAGATAAGTCATAAACAGCTATACTATAGAGGAATTGTCCATCTCCACACAAAACTGTTGCCTGGTCATGCTTGTATATTCTCAGAAAAGTAGGCCCTCATAGTCCATGTAAATAAAGTTTTTCAGATTTCAGAGGGGGAGAGGATTGCAAAAGTACCAATGGGGCCTCATGTATATAAGTACAACTGTTTTGTTATACCATATAAGTAAATATTTATGGCCAAGGGCAGAGTTCTACAGAATATGTGTTCATGTTTTTCTTTTTCTTTTTCTTTTTTCTTTTTTTCTTTTTTTTTTTTTTTTTTTTTTTTTTTTTTTTTTTTTTTTTTGCACATCTTTAAGTTACTAATGTAAGAAGTGAAACTGTGATTTTCAATTAATTGTTTCCTAACTAAAATTCCTGGTGATATTTGAGACATGAAACAAAACTAACTAAACAAACAAAAACAATGATAAACTTATCATGGCTCCAAGGAAGATTCAACAACAGCAAAACGCAAGGAAGCAAGCAAGGGAGCAAGCGAGATCTACCAAAGGCTTATTTTACTCTTTTTTGTAATTTTTTTTCAATCTCTTCTATAGGTATGCATACTTTACTTTTAAAAATATTTTCTTGTTTCTATTCCTACTGTAAATATTACTAGGAAAATATGTTTCCTCTTATAATTTTGGTGGTTAAGCAACAGTAGGATTTGCTCATTTTTTTAATGTCCAGGAAACTTCCTAAATATAAGGAACCAATACAGTCAACTTTGCTGTGATGATCAAACGGTTTTTCATTATCACTTGCCTAAGTACTCTTTCCTCTAGATAGCAATCAGTCTAAAATTAGCTTGTCTGAATTCTTATATAGTCCACAGATTGCATAAGTTGGTTCTTACACTAACACACATGCGTTAACCTTTTTATGCTGTGTTTAGGCATCTCTCTTTAGTATTTTTTTTTTTTTTTTGTTTTCCAAGAAAGACATGTTCAGAACTGGACATGTCTTCTGAGCTTTGAAGAGTTATATCATGAAATTGACTTAACATTGTGGACTGATGGATACAAGTGGGCTGTAAAACCTGAAATCTACAGAAATGTTGGGGCTATTCTTCAAACCTGGTGGCTGTCTCTTCAGCCACAGAAGGAAAAGGAGCCCATTGTCAGACCTTCAACTGATTAGAATGGCACTCTACTGGGAGACAGCTGTATAAATGCAAGTTTTATCTACACTGTGCTATTAGAGGGAGATCCAGACAGGTTTTGATTAAATATCTGGACTCTATAACCTAAACAAATTGATCCACTCCTTGTGCCAGTAAATAAAAAAAATGTTTTTTTAAGCATTTATTTCCCAAGGGTCTATCTGAAAAAGCAGACAGCTGGAGCAACAGTTTTTAACCACTAACTAAAACTAAAATTGCCAAACACAGGCTAGTTTAAATTCAATTCATGATAAGACTCTGGAGAGATAAGGTTCATGATTCAAAGAACTTCTTTCTGTGTGTTAATTGTGGCATTTTCAGGGCTAAGGCAATGGCTAACAAAAGCAGGTACCCAATAGCTATTTGAAAACAATTAGCAAGAGGTTAAGTTCATGGAGTATTTGTTTGGAGTTGAACTACATCAGATTTACATACATGAACTTTGAAAACATTTGTATTTTAGTAACTGACATTCAAGATTTATAAGAACTGTGCTATAATTGTGTTTGTAACAGATACTTAGATGCTTCAACTCACAGAAACATTAAACATGTGTTATCTTTTCATGGATTACTATTTTACTCTCATGAAGAAAATTAAAATTAAAGCCTGCATTACTTATAGAGTATCAGTAGTATTGATGCGAAGTCTTATATTGCGTTTACTCACTATTGGATACAAGTATGTTTTTATATCTGTTGAGATTCATTTTTTCACTTTATAAGGGATAATGTTCCATAGGCACCTGTCTTATCCGTTTGTTTTCAAGCATGTGTTCATATTAAATGACTCTAGTTGACACAATGTTTTGAAGACAATTGACTCTCAGCTTTTCATGAAGATTGAAGGAGTTCTCTGTTCTTTGATTTATATGTTGGGCTTTTCAATCACAGCTTTTCATATTTAAAAGATTTTTCACATTTCACCTCTTCTAAATCTTTATAAGAGTTGTTGAAAGCAACTCTATTTTCTTATTTCAGCAAAGAACTGAAAGTTCTCAGTTAAATGACAGTTTGTTTTGTTTAGTTATGTAAGGATGAGAATTCCAAAGCAAGCCTATCTTAACACGTTGTATTTATATATAAATTGATTTTCTGTAATATTACATACTATGTAAATATCTGTCAAGTTGAATTAAAATTTCTTCCATAATATTTTTAAATCCTCAATGATATAAAAATTCTTTTAGAATATTTTTAAATCCTCAATGATGTATCTATAAAAATATAAATATTTTAAATCCTCAATTAAATATACCTATTTCTCTCTAAACAGGGATATACCAGACAGCTTATGATAGAAGTGAACCAACTATCCTTCCTTGGAAACTCCATTGCCAATTTTGCTATCAAGTTAGCAGTTAGAAGAAACATTATTATTTATCCATCATACTAGAAATATAAGTTGATTTACTTTCTGAGTCCTTTCTTGAAAACCAACTTTTCACTCATGATAATAACTGCTCAGAGAAAGCAACTTTTCTCTCAGGTCAATAGGTCCTTCTGAAAGTGACTCAAATGCCTGCCAGTTATTGCTTTTGTTGAATTCATAATTAATTATAAAGACAAGGATTTTAAATTGATAATAAGGTAGATTTCACTCATAATAATTGTTAAAAAGCAGACACATGTGCCCAATGCAACATAAATATTTGTAAATAATAATTATAATACAAGATTTCAAATTATTTTGAATATTCATAGGCATATTATAGCTTATAAGATGAATTTTATAGTTATATTTAGGACAGTGAGATTTTACAACTTTAAAAAGGATAAAATTTAAATTTGTTTTGATTGTGAAATGAACAATAAACCTATTTCCATAAAATATATGAATGGTGAAAAAACTCTTGTTAAATAATCTTTACTTCAGTAATTTAATTTTCTAAAGGTAAATGGGTTCATCCAGAGAAGAAGCACAATGCTGTACTTTGAACTGCTAATCAGTCAAAATTAACCAAGTTTTCTCCTTAGCACCAACTTAGTATGCATGTTAATATGTATGCATGCATACTTTTGTCTCTGTGTGTGTATGGTCAGTATTATATGTGTGTGCATGTTCACCTACGTAAATGTGCATGTGTGTGTTTTGCTCCTAGTGTTATTATTTTCACAAGAGATTATAATAATATTTATTTGTCCTAAATAATTTTAATAATGAATTCTGTCTTAAAAGTAATTCGGGTATAAAATTTATTTTGTGATAATTGTTTACATTTTACCATAAATTCTTCAATGGCATTTAGAGTTCTGACATTTCTTTTCATAAAACTGGTTATCTTTCTTTACTCCATAAAGCTACATGACCAGGACTGAGAACACAGATCACTGATATCAAATACACAAATTCATTTTCTCCAGAGATTTGTTTTCTCAGAAGATAGAGTTCCAATTAATCATTTACTGTTTGCTTCATAAAATATCTGTAAATAATTAAATCTTGATAAATGTTCATTCATATTAACAAACAACCTTTTCTGATAGGATGAGAGGTGTCTGTGGATTTTGCTTTAGAATCATAGCTTAGCTCCTGTGACCTCTTTCAACACCTGTCCATGTTTATTGTTTTTTCTGTACAAAATCACTAAACTATTAGGTTATCAGAGTTTTGACCATGTGAATATCATTAAATTACCTCTGTCTAGGTTCATAAAATATAAAAACAGTAAATACAAGATGTAGAGATATTTGTATTTATATTTTAATGAACATAATCACCGTTAATATTCTATTCCACTGGTAGAGGTCTAATAAATTTAGCTTAATATACATATGTCATTGAGAGATGTCCTCCTAAAATGTTTCATGTTTTAAAATATATAAATCCTAGTATTCTAAAAATTTAAAAAACAGAACAATATTCACTAGTATCAGGCATGTTGTCAGAAACCTTTAATCACAATCCATGAGACATAGAGGTAGACAGATCTCTTGTTAGTTTAAGGCAAGCCAGTCTCCTCTTCTAGTCCAGCCATAAGCAGATAGTGAGATTATACTTCAAATATTTTAACAGTTGACACTGGTAGTCTATGTGTGCTTTGATGAAAAATTAAAACCTGAAAATCATTTTTATAGATTTTTTCATTTGTTAATCTACACAGTTGAAAGGACATGTGTTTCATTTTATATAACAGTACAGAAGAAAATATAGTAATATAAAATGCTTTACTTTGTTTGAACTAACATAAATGGTAGGAAGTAATATATCTATATCTATATCTATATCTATATCTATATCTATATCTATATCTATATCTATATCTATATCTATATCTATATCTATATCTATATCTATATCTATATCATCTATCTCTATCTCTATCTCTATCTATCTCTATCTCTATCTCTATCTATAGCTATATCTCTATCTATATCTATATCTATATATACATATATATGAATTAGTATTGCAATTTGTATTTTAATATATGTTTAATAACATTAAAATTGGCATTTACCACAGAGGTAGATGGGAAATTTTCCTGAACAGAACTCCAATGGTTTATATTTTAAGATCAAGAAAATTGGAAACCTTCTGTAAGACCAAGGACACTGTCAAAAGGACTAAATGGCAACAAACAGTTGAGAAAAAATATTTAGCAATCCTACACCTGACAGAAGGCTAGTATCCAATATATACAAAGAACTCAAGTAGTTAGACTCTACACAATCAAATAATCCTACTAAAAATTGGGGTATAGAGCTACACAGAGACTTCTCAACTGAGGAATACAGAATGGCTGAAAAGCACCTAAAATGCTCAACATCCCTAGTCATCAGGGAAATGCAAATAAAAACAATCCTAAGATTATACCTCATACCAGTAAGAACTGCTAAGATCATAAATTCAGGTGACAGCAGATATGGCGATGATGAGGAGAAAGAGGAACATTTCTTCACTGTTTGTGGGATTGTAACTGATTGTAAAAAGACCAATATTTCCTGTTATAATTAGTCCAATTGTCTCCTAACTTGATTGTCCTTGCAGACACCAAATAAAAGTCAAAATATTTGCAAGACATTTTATAACATTTTTTAAACTAAGTAACACAGCTTTTCCCTCAGAACAAAAATTTAAAATAAAACATAATACAATGTGTGTTAACAAAGTCACACTTTAACTTTATGGCTAATTCAGTCTACCTATATAATTCAACAGTGACAAAGTGCTACAATGTCTCCTGAGAAATCCTGACAGCATAGAAAAATGTACTGACCACATTTGCACATGAGTTTTCATAAATTTCACTCTAAATGAATAATCTAAAGAAAACAACAACAGTGTATATTTTAACATCAGTCATGTTGATCAATACATATTTAAAGTTTTAAGAATGTATTGAATGGGGTAGTAATGATAATTTCTGGTTATATATATGATATACATATATTTATATGTATATATATATATATATATATATATATATATATATATATATATATATATATATATATATATATATATATAACAAATCATCATTTAACATTCAGAGAACATGCACAGAATTCTATTTTATACCTTTGAAAACTGTTTACTAATGTACACCAAGTTAGGAAGAATTATTTATTGACTTGCTTCTCCAGAAGTTAGAAAAGGTAAATCACCTAAGAAAGCAGTTTATGATAAAAAAGGCATCTGCATATATACAAAGGACCTGTGAAACAATGAAGCTATCGTAGACTGAACTCCATTTGTCAGCATGGATAAGCTATAAGTTGAATATGTTGAATGACAAAGTCAGATTTTGGTAACATAGAAGCATTATGAGGCTAACATATGAAAACAATACATTAAAACTGCATTTTTGTAACATTCTCTGATAGAATGAACAAGAAAGACAGCACTAAGAAGACTCCAACACACACACACACACACACACACACACACAGAGTTCAAGACCTTTACTGTTTGCTTAAACCACACTAACATAACAATTAAACATGCATTTTGTATATAAATTTTCATAATATGCTTCTACAAATTTAGACTAATAACACATATATCTTGATTGAAACATTGGCAAAACCAACATTTCTAATCTATGACCCTTGAATTGAAGATATTTATTTAGTATAGAAATTGGTCTTTATATTTTACATAATCAACATCAAAGTTATTGCACATTGAAAAGGAACCATTTCTTCTTTAAAATGATACTGTTTACTTAGCTTTCTGAAAGCCCATGTGCTCTGTAAAGGTGAAAATTTCCTGGAATTTGAATGCTGTCTTTTTGCAGGTAAGCTTTCGATTGGCCATCAGTAACCATTAGCTTGAGTGCTAGACCCTGGCATTTCAACACACATGTATTAAGTTTTCAAGTGGTGATAATTACTGTTCTGTTTGGATTTCAATTAACCATAATAAAGTAAATTAAAACAAGGTGTAAAGTATCTAGAAAATATTAAATCTATTGAGTAGTGAACCAGATTAATCCAATGCCAAGGAGTTATAGTAAAGAGTTATGTTTATAATGGAGGAACATTTTATAATATAATAATCACCTGAATAAATGAAGCCTACAGTCTCTGTAGAATACTCATATACAGGTTTTTAATGTACCTCTGTTCTTTATTGCAAGGAACTGCAGACCTAATTAAATGACAATAATTATACACTGCCACCTGCAATATGAAGCACTGAGTGAAATTATACAATTGTTTGAAAATACATTATTTACAAAATGTTAGAAAAATTTGTCATAATTTACAAACTATTGTATTGGGTTATTAGGAAGAATTTATTTACCATGACTTCAAGTTCTAAATTTTAAATTTACATCATTAAATTTGTAAAGAAGAGGCAGTTAAATATAGTTTAAATTTAAAACAGGATTACCATAACAATATAATCACACATTTCATGATTATTCAACATTAAAGTTCTAGATTATTGTTATGGATTGAAACAATTTTTAGTGCTTATTTGAAATTTGTTGTCAACCTCTGTTGACTACTATGAGAAGAACATAGAAACATGGAACTCACTATTTCTTTGCAGTGATACTTCTTAATCTTGGGCTGGTTTTCGCTAACACATAAGATTTATATGACCTATTGCCTTTTACTATTTTAAGTCAACTCTATTACAAAAGGAATCAGAATGATTATAACAACTTTATTTAATTATAGTATTTTGTTTAATAAATAATCAGAAGTCTAACACTAAATTTATATAACTCTATCATTCCATAGCATAATTAACATACATTGTCATATAACCCGAAAGATATATAGTGACAAAGACTAGAAACACTATGGTCAACAGTATTTTGTTCCTGATCACTGTATTCCAGTAACTGAGTCAAGACACTGGGGGCACAATTCTGAAAACATATGGGAAAAGGTGTGATTTATCTGTTTGGTAGTGATAGTATTTTATTGACTTTTTTGTGAAAAGGGACACTGATAGCTATTATATCCTCTAAAAACACTTTTGACTAATTCCAGGTTACATCTTGTTTTACATGTACTTTATGCTTATTGTAACTAGTAAGATCTTAATGCACACTATCAAACCTTGAAAAACAAAACCAAGCACTGACAAAAATGTATTCATATACTTTTATGCAAAAATGCTTAAAATCTGTACACTTATCTTTGTTTTTTAAAATAAAGTTGTTCAATTAAAAAAAGATGAAGAATCATGAATAGAAGTTACATGAAACCTTTGAACATGCATTTAACGCTCTGTGAAACATATTTTTTAAATTTATAGATGTCAACTGAAGGACTTAGACTTCCTAACCAACAACACTGTCATGAGTAGAAAATGGACCCATCAGAACACTGAGCAACTCATTAACTGAATGAAGATTCTTAGTGTTTAATTCTCCAATATAATTAATTATACAAGTATTAAGAAACTTGCAATATATATATATATATATATATATATATACATATATATATATATACACACACATATATATATATATATATATATATATATATTTGAAACATAATATGTTAAATAACTCTATCCAGTGTATGACATCCACAACACATAGGACAATTTTTTCTTTTCCTCCGAGAAGATAAAGGTTGATGCTAGAACAAATTCCTTAGAAGCAACATCCATTCAATGGAAAAATAATTGTTAGGTAAGCCCAAAGTAACTGGAGCATTTTCTCCTGGTATTACAGAGGAATTTTAATCATGAAATATGGCTGCCTTGGCAAGGGAATCACATTCAATGGTCTGGGATTATGTAATCCAGCTGGGATGCAGACATGCCTGTAGTTTAGGTTTAAGTTAGTTGGTGGAAGGAAGCATCCATGATTGAAAGTGATGTCTAATTGAGAGGCAGACAACTGGGTGATCAGAAAAAAAATTGACTAATGAGTCAAACATAGAAGACAGCCAATTCAAAAGAGAGCAGAATATGAGAGAGAAGCTATTCCACCTTACCCCAGTCAGAATGGCTAATATAAAAAACCCAGGTGAGAGCAGAGGCTGGCAAGGATGGAGAGAAAGTGGAACACTCATCCATTGTTCGTGGGATTACAAGTTGCTACATTTTGGAAATAAGTCTAGTGGTTCTTCAGAAAACTGGACATTGTTATTACTGAGGACCCAGGTATACCACACCTGTGCATAAACCCAAAAGAGACTCCATATCTAACAAGGGCTCATGCTCCACCATGTTCGTAGTAGCTTTATTTATAATGGCCAGGAGTTGGAAGGAACCAAGATGTC
Organism: Micromys minutus; assembly: GCF_963924665.1. NCBI lineage: Eukaryota > Metazoa > Chordata > Mammalia > Rodentia > Muridae > Micromys > Micromys minutus. Next base: position 36,000,467 of record NC_137955.1, on the reverse strand, counting down.
CTTCAATAGAGGAATGGATACAGAAATTGTGGTACATTTGCACAATGGAATACTACTCAGTTATTAGACACAATGCCTTTATGAAATTCCTAGGCAAATGGATGGAACTAGAAGCTTTCATCCTGAGTGAGGTAACAGTCACAAAAGAACACACATGGTATGCACTCATTGATAAGCTGTTACTAGGGCAAAAGCTCTGAATAACCAAGAAACAATTCACAGAAATTATAAAGCCCAAAAAGAAGGAAGGCCAGATTGTGGTTGCCTCAGTCCTTCTTAGAAATTAGAAGAAATTACTTACAGAAGAACACAGGGACAAATATAGTAGCAGGGATCAAAGAAAATATCTACAGAGACCACCTAACCTGGGGATTCAACCCATATGCAGCCACCAGTCCCAAGCACTATTGCTGATGCCAAGAAATGCTTATGGGCAGTAGCTAAATATGGATGCCTCCTAAGTGGCTCTGTCAGAGTCACACAGATACAGTTGATGATGTTTGCAGCTATGCATCAGACTGAACACAGGGTCCCCAATGAAGAAGCCAGAGAAAGTACTGAAGGAGCAGAAAAGGTCTGCAACCACATGGGAATAACAAAAATTTCAACTAATGAAACACTCCAGAGTTCCCCTATACTAAAACACCAATCAATGAGCACACATGGAGAGACCTGTGGCTTCAGTTGCAGATGTATCATAGGACAGCATTGTTTGGCATCAACAGTAGAAGAGGCCTTTGGTTCAGTGAAGGCTTCTTTCCCCAGTGTAGGAGAATGTCAAGGTGCTGAGGTTGAGAGGGTAGTTGGGAGATGGGGCACCTTTGTGGGGGCAATGGAAGGGGAGGTGGGAGGGGTGTAGGGGGAAGGAGATAAAATATGAAATGTAAATACAGAGTATATACAATTTAAAAAAGAGCATATCAGGGAGAAAGTTGGTTACTTGAGTCAGTGCAGTGGAGTGAAGTGGAGTGGAGATTGTTCATAGGTTCATGAATTTCATTCCAGGTCAGCAGAGACAGTTGAAATCAGAGAATAAGAAGGAACCAGATGATGAGAACAAGTTGTCAGAGTTACTTTGAATTCAAGCAGAGGAATTCGGCAAGAAGCTGAGAGAAGCCAGAATGAATCAATCACCTTGGAAAGGAGTTTGAGTCAGAACAGCTGAGTTGACCCAAGGAGCCAGAATCCAGAAATGACAAAAGCAGTGAGCTCATTCTATGAGGCTGAAACTTTCTAGGCCAAGATTAGCAGGTGGAGACTGGAAGCTGAAAGTTCAGTGTCCAGGCTTGTAGAAATTCAGAGTATACAGGGTCTAGAAACATCCAAACCTAGTCATGGTGATCATTAGATAAAATGCTCTGAGGTCAGCCCAAGTCATGCATTTACATAGCTCTAATATTTTCACTTCAAACAAGAAATTAAAAGAGACATTTATTGTTTACATTATGAAAATAGATCCATAGTTATCCACCCACTTTACTTGATATATGTTATATTGAATTTAACCAATATAGATATACTATATTGGTTAGATATAATATGAATTATATTACAACACTTGGTTGCTCTGACTATTGGTTTCTAGCCATCCTGATGAGTGAACAGTGCATCTGCCTAAGTGGAAGCTACATTCCTTCAGCCCAGGCTTGCATACTTTCTATGGCCCTTATAACTCGGGATAATTCCGAAAATGGTTTCACATGAGAACGTCCCTGTGAGTAAGTGTAGTAAATATCTAGAGAAAGACTTATCATATTAATCTCTGATATGCAATATAGAGGCTTAAAATACAATGATGGGTAAAGAACAAACAAAGCAGTGTTGGCATTCCAAGAAAAATGACTATTACATTAAGTATGTAGTGGGCTTTTTCAATGAAAACCCTTGATTTTCTTCAATAAATATTTTAACTTTCTTACGTTTGAGAATAAATACAGACATATGAGGCTTTAGTAGATTAGAACTAGCTATAGTAGGTCTTTTATTTATATACACATACACACATACACAAACAAACACACACACACACACACACACACCAATGAAAATTACATATTGCAAACAATATTTAGGTGAATGGTGATTGTGAGAGTAATATTCAATGATGACCACACTTAAAAATATATTTCCAGATTAATTTTGAAGCATTTTACTATTTGATTTAACACTGTGGTCTTAGATTTATTTAATATTGCTTTGTAGATCATTGAAGACTAGTTTGGTTAATCTTCACTGTCAGCTTTACTACATTTAAAAGCCAAATGGAAAGATGTCTACTTGTGTGTTAGTGTAGATAATTTGCTTTTGAATTAACTGCACGAAAAAAAAAGTCATTTTAAATGCTGGAAGAAGCTTCCATTGGCTTAGGTTTTTTAATTAATTTAGAAAAGGAAAAGAGTGTTGAGATTATGGGATGTTGTTTGTCTGCCTCCATTTTTCTTTTACTTTCAACATTCTTATAACATTTTGTTGTTGTTGAAAGAAAAAAATAAAACAAGAGGATCATGAAAAGGCATCTCTATTTCTGCAAACCAACAAACCAACAAACAAACAACAAAAACAAGACTTTGGACTTCTGAAATATGAGATTATGAGGATAATGGGTTGAGTTGAATGCATCATTATATATGTGATATCCTTAAGTACACTGGAAGAGAGGAAAGTACCATTTATTTACATGCTTGTTAAGAACTTAACCTTAGTTCATTTCAGTTGGTAATATTGTTTTGGAAGTCATGGGATTTTTTTTTTTAAGAAAAAAAGGCTCAGCTGTGAACATGGATCTCTATGGTTAGATTTTAAGTTTATGGATCATTCCCAGTTCTAGCTTGTCTTTTTCATCTCAGCTTGCCTTCTTAACATAACATGAACATGACCGAGGAAGCCCTACACATAATGATTCACCTCCTATTAAATAGTGAGTTAAAATGAACCTTCCCTCGGCTGGTATCTTCTCCTTGGGAATTTGTTGAAAATTATTATGAAATTAACTAAGTTTATAAGCCCCACTGATGGGAGAAATAAAGTTAATTTCCGGTTGAGTCTCATAATTTTTGTTCTTTAACAAAGTGTATATTTCTTCAATAATATGAAGTCAATTCAGATAAAATGTAAAAGGTCATGAGAATAAAATGAAGGCAAAGTGACAAAAATGATTACTGACTGTCATATAAAATGCACAGATATTGTATGTCTGCAAACTTTATTATTCAACATATATTACACGGAGTTTTTTGGGGTTAGTATCCAATTATCAGTGACTGCATATTATATCTGTTCTTTTGTGACTGGGTTATCTCACTCAGGATGATATTCTCTAGATGCATCCATTTTTTTAAGAATTTCATAAAGTCATGGTTACTGATAGCTGAATAGTACCCCATTGTGTAAAGATACCACAATTTTTGCATCCATTCATCTAATGAAGGACATCTTGGTTCTTTCCAGCTTCTGGCTATTATAGATAGGGCTGCTATGAGCATTGTGGTGCATGTGTCTTTGTTATATGTTGGAGCTTCTCTGGGGTATATGCCCAGAAGTGGAATAACTGGGTCTTCAGGTAGCACTAGGTCCAGTTTTCTGAGGAATGGCCAGACTGATTTCCAGAGTGATTGTACTAGTTTATAACACCACTAACAGGGGAGAAGTGTTCCTCTTTCTCCACATCCTTCTCAGCATCTGCTGTCATCTGAATTTTTGATCTTAGCCATTCTGACTGGTGTGAGGTAGAATCTCAGGGTTGTTTTGATTTTCATTTCGCTGATGGCTAAGGATGTCGAGCACTTACTTAGATGCTTCTCAGCTACTGGATATTCCTCAATTGAGAACTTTTTATTTATCTCTGTACCCCATTTTTAATAGGGTTGTTTGATTCTCTGGTGTCTAACCCCAGAAAGCTCTGAACACCCCCGAAACAATTTACAGACTATATACAGTTGAAGAAAAACAAAGGCCAAAAAAAATGAAAAATCATTATGCTTAATCTTTACACACCAAGAAAACTTTGACTATTTCCAGGTTACATCTTCTTTTACATGCACTTTATGCTCACTGTAACTAGTAAGATTTTAAGGCATACTATCAAATCTTTAAAAAATCAAGTACTGACAAAAAAGTATTCATATACTGTTATGCAAAAATTATTTTAAAATCTGTACATTTATCTTTGTTTTTTAAAGTAAAGTTGTTCAATTAAAAAAGATATATTACACAGATAAATTTTAAAAGATTTCAAGTAATAGGAAGAGATATATGAGACAGAAATGTAGAAAAAAACTTTAGAAGCCAGTATTTTCAAACATGTTATAAAATGAAAGAAAATTTAATATTAAAATAAGTATGTGAGTAAAAATTCCTAAAGGTAAATATGCATACATATTAAACATGTAAAAAATGTTTATAGATACAATGTGGAAAAGAAAATAGTCATTTTACTATAGTAAATTCAACAGAAAGGAGCATATGTTTTGTATCTCATGCTATGAAAATATCTACCTGGTTTTGCTTGGATAGATCAGTTTTGACAGCAAGAGGCACAATGTAACCTTCAAATTTGTCATTGTAACATAGAAGTTATAGGTTAAGGGATGTCATAATCAAACTAGACTTGTGTTGTGTCCAAAATCAATATATAACTGTCACAAAATCAGTGTCCATAACATTACTTAGGAACAAAGCAGTGTATAGTGATAGACTTGAACATTATGTCCTGAGAATCTAGTGCATGGAAGTTTTCCATCCACAGAATAAAATGAAATTGTGTCCATTAACTTCTCAAAGATATACGTTCATCTTGATTTAATTTGAAGATTTATAATATTTATAAACTCAAGACCCATACCTAAAAATAAAAGCAATATACAGTAAACCAAGAGCCAACATTAAACTTAACGGTAGGAAACTTTAAACAATCCCACTATTAATCAGAGACTAGACAAGGCTGCCCACTCTCCCCCTACCTATTCAACATAGTACTGGAAGTCCTGGATGGAGCAATTAGACAGGAAAAGGAAATCAAAGGGATACAAATTGGAAAGGAAGAAGTAAAAATATCCCTATTTGCAGATGACATGATAGTGCACTTAAGTGATCCCAAAAATTCCACCAGAGAAATTCTACAGCTGATAAACAGGTTCAGCAAAGAGCTGGATATAAAATTAACTCAAAAATCAGTAGCCTTCCTGTACACAAAGGACAAACATGTGAAGAAAGAAATTAGGAAAAAGATAAGCTTCACAATAGTCACAAACAATATGAAATACCTTGGTGTGACTCTAACTAAGCAAGTGAAGGACCTGTATGACAAGAACTTCAAATCTCTAAAGAAGGAAATCGAGGAAGATCTCAGAAAATGGAAAGATCTCCCATGCTCATGGATTGGAAGGATCAACATTGTAAATATGGCCATCTTAACAAAAGCAATCTACAGATTCAATGAAATCCCCATCAAAATTCCAACCCATTCTTCATCGAGTTGGAAAGAGCAATGTGCAATTTCATCTGGAAAAACAAAAGACCTAGAATAGCAAAATCCATCCTCAACAACAAGAAAACATCTTTGGGAATCACCATCTTGGACCTCAAGATATATTACAAGGCAATTGTTTTAAAAAACACATGGTTCCGGTACAGAGATAGGGATATGGATCAATGGGATAGAATAGAAGATCAAGAAATGAGCCCTCACGTATATGGTCATTTGATTTTTGACAAAGGAGCTGTGAACATTCAATGGAAAAAGAAAAGCCCCCTCAACAAATGGTGCTGGTCCAACTGGCACTCAGCATGCAGAAGAATGGATATCGACCCTTTCTTATCTCTTTGTACAAAGCTCAAGTGCAAGTGGATAAAAGATCTCCACATTAAACCAGGTACACTGAAACTATTAGATGAGAAAGTAGGGAAAACCTTAGAACACATAGGCACAGGAGAAAATTTTCTGAACAGAATACCAATGGCTCATTCTCTAAGCTCAGATATTGACAAATGGGACTTAATGAGATTGCAAAGTTTCTGCAAGGCTAAGGACAGTGTCAAGAAAATAAAAGGGCAGCGAACATATTGGGAAAATATCTTTACAAACCCCCACATTTGATAGAGGCCAAATATCCAAGATATACAAAAAACTCAAGAAGCTAGACACCAGAGAATCAACAACCCAATTAAAAATGGGGTACAGAGCTAAACAAAAAGTTCTCAATTAAGGAATATTGAATGTCAGAGAAGCATCTAAGAAAGTGCTTGACATCATGAGCCATCAGGGAAATGCAAATCAAAACAATTCTGTAATTCCACCTCACACCAGTCAGAATGGCTAAGATCAAAAATTCAGGTGGCAACAGATGCTGAGGAGGATGTGGAGAAAGAGGAACAGTCCTCCACTGTTGGTGGGGTTGTAAACTGGTACAACCACTTTGGAAATCAGTCTGGCCATTTCTCAGAAACTTGGATATAGTACTACCTAAAGACCCAGTTATTCCAATTTTGGGCATATACCCTAAAGATGATCCAACATACAATAAGGACATATGCTCCACCATGTTCATAGCAGCCTTATTTATAATACCCAGAAACTGGAAAAACACCCAGATGTCCTTCAGTAGATGAATGGATACAAAAACTGTGGTATATCTACACAATGGAGTACTACTCAGCTATCAGATACAAGGACTTTATGAAATTCTTAAGAAAATGAATGCATCCAGAGAATATCATCCTGAGTGAGATAACCCAGTCACAAAAGAATAAACATAATATGCAGTCACTGATAATTGGATACTAGCCCTAGAAAGCTGTGAACATGCCAGAAACAACTCACAGACTACATGAAATTCAAAAAAAAAAAAAAAAAAAAAAAAAAGAAAAGAAAATGAAAAACCATTATGCTTAACCTTTCCACACCAAGAAAACTTTGACTAATTCCAGGTTACATCTTGCTTTACATGTACATTATGCTCATTGTAAGGAGTAAGATCTTAATACACTCTATCAAATCTTTAAAAAAACCAAGTACTGACAAAAATATATTCGTATACTTTTATGCAAAAATGCTTAAAATCTGTACATTTATGTTTGTTTTTTAAAATAATATTGTTCAATTAAAAAACACAAGTTGGTATTTTAATTTAAAACAAATATAATTATCTGACACAAAACAATGGACAATAGGATTGTTGAATTAAACATAATATTTTTCTCATTAATGATATTAATATGTTTTGTAAGGCACCATTACTAGGTCTTCATGAAAGTCTACAAAAGAGTAAATGGTGAACTAAGGTAAGGAAGTAAAATACTTTTAGCATGAAATTATTATATATGTTACATATATTATATATGTTATATATATATATAAAACCTGGTGTAAATATATTTTATGACTTGAGAATTTTTTACATTTAGACGGGTCAAATACATTAGTGGACACTCAAAAATGCATAGACAACATTGATTGTCTACAAGAATCATTCTATTGTCAAAGTAAATAAGAAGCAAACATTACAGTCATTACTCATTAAGTTCAGTAACAATAAAAAAGAGGTCTCAGTTTTCTTTTACTTAACATCATCAATTTTGTCTCTTTGCAATAATTTAAAAATTAATTTGGATAATTGTTGTTAGCATCCACTGTTTTCATATTCACTAATGATACAGGGATATATCTCTAAAGTTATTTTAAGTATTCCTATATATGAGGACAGTGTGTGTGTGTGCATGTGTGTAAGAGAATGGAGAGAGAGAGAGAGAGAGAGAGAGAGAGAGAGAGAGAGAGAGAGAGAGAGAGAGAGAGAGAGAGAGAGATAGCAGGTGAACCAACAAGGCAGTCATACCAAAATGCATGATTCCCTATGATATGTCTGCAGAGCTCCTGTACAGAAGGCTATGTTCTCACCACACTTTCTGATGGGAATAGAGTCCAACAGAGAAATATATTCCAAGTTTATATAGAGAAGCATGGGCTTTTCCTGGAGAAATGGAACACATGTCTTACCAAGTTATGAGATAAGGAATAAATTTTAGAGAGGACAGTCTAAATTTAAATGTAGGGACAGATCTTTCCTAGGAATAAGAAAAGGAAATATATGGAAGTTGTCAAATCCTAGAAACATGACCAAGAGAAGCTTATTTGAATTAGGGGGATCAACTGTTAAAATTTGTTAAATGTACATAAACTTATCTTCTAGAATAGGGTAAATTTTATAATAGAATGTTTCTTTTCCTTATTACCTATATTTGAACTTAAAAATACACACTAAATAATTAAAAGTTTCCTATTAAAGTCTTAGTGTAGGATGGCTATAAGCCATGCAGAGTCTTGGATAAATGATACTAGACATTTGACTGAACCTGCATAGACTATGTTAATAGGTAGAATGAACAATGTATGTAGGTGTGATCCTACATTTCCATGTATCTTACTGTGTGACTCTTCTACACTCCTAAATGTTCCTGAGGAGTATATTATGAAGAGATGTTATACTATCAGCTTAATAAACATGAGGAGTATATATGCTAGATAGACATGGTGTCTCATAGCCAATGAAGAAAGAAGTGATAGCTGTTCAGAAATGGTACAGGGAAATCAACAAATTTATGTAATGATTCCATTCCATACAATGCAGTCCTATTCTCAAGGAATTTAAACATCATTGTGAGATATAATAAAATACATATATAAAATTATTTTCTGCTAAAACATTCTATTTATCCATATTAGTTTACTTTTAATCCTTTGTAAAATTTATGTGAAGGCATAATTATGGTGTTCTATTACATAATTTATAATACCATTAATAAAATTTATATTTATTTTAACATCTTGTGACAGCTTTTTACCTGACATAGGTGAATGATATGAAACTTCATTATCTTACATGTTGTTTATAATTCATATTTATAATTTTACAATTAAAACTTTTCAATGGAATCTATTCATTCTGGGTGAGGATGGACATTTTTAAGCCAAATCATTAAAATATGATTTCATTATGTTTTAGATATTATAAAGATTTTATTATTAGTTTGTCATGTAGAAGCGAGACAGATTAATAGGTAATACTTATTTGAATGATACCCAGATTTCTGTTATATTTCTAATGGCTAATAATAGATGTGAGTTAGGAGTAGGGAGTAGGTTCTTCTCAGAAAATAGTCATTCAAGTTTTGGAAGGCCTTGAAAGAGAGGCCTTTTATTTTTATCAGTTTCAAAAGTAATTTTAATATGTAAGGTATCCACTGTTTTAATGTGAGTTTTAATTGTATTTTTTACCATTTTTATTTTGCCCATTAAACTTGTTTATGTTGATTTAGCCATGGCATTAGTAAGTTAATTCTTTTATGAGTTCATTACTTGTTTTGGGAAAATTTATATCTCTAAAATGTTAAACTATTATGTAATGTCTCCACTCTTACTACTGTTGTTACATCTGTTTTTCATGATGATTAATGCAGTTCAGGTCTTGCAGCTCTGTGGGCTTGCTACTATCTTAACACTCTCATTAATCAAAACATAGTAAAAGTCACTGTTAGAGTTCACAGGATAGAGGTCTAGTCCATAGGGATCTATTCTTCTAGCAGGAAAAAAAAATCGTACATTTTATACAAAGAGATTTTCATAAAGAAAAGTGCAGTAGAAGCTACTAAAGTCACTTTGAGTCATCCTAGCACATAAACACCTTCTCAGACCTTCTGTCATCGTTGGGTTATTCCAGTTCAAAATAAACTGAACAATTTAGATTAAAATGGTTGTATATTCATGTAATAACTCTATGTGACAAAAGAAGCCATAGATTTAAAAGGGAACAAGGTGGGGTATACAGGATATTTTGGAGGGAGAGAGGGATAATGATATATTTGCAATAACTATATTATGATATCAAAACTACAAAATGAAACAGATAAGCTAACAGTATGATACAAGATGGCAGTTGGAATCAAGGAAAGGATACATATCAATCAACATTTGTCACTTTCATGTTTTTTTAAGGTCCTTTTACTCAAGGAAACAGTTTTTTTAATAACATATTTATTTCTTTAAGTTTTATAGGTTGCTAAAATATACAGGCATCAATAATGGAAGAAAAACATTTAAAACAAAAGAATATTGGAATTGATACCAATATTTATTTATTGATTTATTTATTTATTTATTTATTTATTATTGGATATTTTCTTTATTTATATTTCAAATGTTATTCCCTTTCCATGGTTTCCCCTCCAGAACCCTGTAGACCATATCCACTACACTTGGTTCTATGAAAGTGTTCCACCACCCACTCACTCATTCCTAGCTTCCTGCCCTGGCATTCTCCTACAATGAAGTATCCAGCCTTCATAGGATCAAGAATCTTTCCTCCCATGTTACCAGACAAGGCCATTCTCTTCTACACATGCTGCTGGAGCCAAGGGTGACTCTATGCATACTCTTTGGTTGGTGGTTTAGTCCGTGGGAGCTCTGGGGATTCTAGTTGGTTGATATTATTGTTCTTCCCATGAGGTTGCAAAACCCTTCAGCTCCTTCAGTCCTTTCTCTACCTCCTTCATTGGGGACCCTGTTCTCAGTCCTGTGTTTGGCTGTGAGCTTCAAGGAGATAATTTTAATCAACTTCAAGAATCAATCTCTCTCAATGTATTTTTTCAGATGGGAAGGGTACTTTAAGATACTGAGGAATGGAGGATACCAAAGAAACAAGACCTTCTAAACACAGTAGAGTTGACACACATAGGAACTTACAGAGACTGTGGCTTCATGTGCAGAGAGTACACAGGTCTGGGCCTGGTGATTCAACCATGGTTAAGGAAGTGGACAGAAGCTCATTTGCCTAACACATAAGCTATGGTCTATTGATAACCACCCGAAATGAAGGTTCTACCTGTGGAGCATCACTGGGTATACAAGTCACTCTGAGGGATAGGTTCCATGAGCAAAAGTAGATGGACAACACACACACACACAAACATACACACACACACACACACACACACACACACACACACTGTATTTTTTGCAGATTTTTTCTTCTCAAATTCCTCTATTTACATTTTTCTTACTCTACATTTGTTTTGCTTCTATATGATGGTTTTCCAATTTTTTTAGGCACATCTGTATGTCCCATTGTATGTGTCCCTGAGTATGTATGTGCTTCCCATTTTTATTTACCTACTTGTTTTTCTATTTGATTGTTGTTTTTGTCCTGTTCAGGCTTATTTGTTTTTATTTTATATTATTTTATTATTGCCACTATTTTAAAGTGCTTTTATCTAATCATTAAGAAAAAATGTGCATTTGATTGAATGGCTAGTTGGGCAGCTCTGTAAGGAGAACAACGGAACCATAATCAAAATATAGAGTATAAAATATCCATTTCTAATACAAACATTAAGCCCTTTAAATGTATAGAAATTTTGAGAGATTATGTTGAACTGCTCTATTAGCAATATATTCTCAAATATGACTTCTTTCTCTTTAGTAAAATATATATTTTAATTGTCTACACTTTTCACTAAACTACAATTTCCTTTTAAGAAAAATAAAACATAAAAATTCTTTTTTTATCTTTTTTTTCTCTTATTTTATTGGACATTTTAAGTATTTACATTTCAAATGTTATTCCCTTTCCCAGTTTTTACCTCTCCCATTCTCCTTCTCCCTGTTTCTATGAGGAATTTCCCCCTCCCACCCACCTACTCCCACTTCACTACCCTAGCATTTTTTACTCTGGGGTATAAACCCTTCACAGGACTAAGGGCTTTTCTTCCTATTGATGCCAGACATTGCCACCCTCTGCCACATATGCAGCTGTAGCCGTGGGTCTCTCCATCTGTACTCTTTTGTTGGTGGTTTAGTCTCTGGGATCTCTGGGGAGTCTGGTTGGTTGGTATTATTATTCTTCCCATGGGGTTGCAAACTTCTTCAGCTCCTTCAGTTCTTTCTCTAACTCCTCCATTGAGGACCCTGTGCTCAGTCAAATGGTTAGCTGTAATCACCCTCATCTGTATCAATAAGACTCTGGCAGGGCCTCTCAGAAGACAACCATATTAGGCTCCTTTCTTCAACAAGTACTTTTTGGTATCAGCAATACTGACTCGGTTTAGTGGCTGTATATGGGATGGATCCCCATGTAGGGCAGTCTCTAAATGGCCTTTCCTTCAGTTTCTACTCCACTCTTTGTCCCTGCATTTCTTTTAGACAGGAGCAATTCTGTGTTACATTTTTGAGAAGGTTGGATAGCCCCATTCCCCAACTGAGAGCCTTACATCACCTCTGGATATAGTCTCTACAGGCTCTCTCCTTTGTTGATCATTTCAGGTAATCTCATCTCTGTTGGGTCCTGGGTGACTCTTGCTTTCCTGCCATTTGGGACTTGCTGGTGGCTACTTCCCAATTCTCCATTCCCTATTGCTGTAAACTTCTGTTCAAATTCCTGACCCTCTATGCGTCATCCTTGTCTCCTCTCATACCTTATACTATCCCCATGTTTCCCCTCTCTCCTCTTTCTTCTTCCCAAGTCACTTTCACCCTCACCTCCTATGAGTATCCCCCCCTTTTTCTTTTTATTTAAAAAAAATTAGATATTTTCTTCTCTTACACTTCAAATGGTATCCTCTTTCCCGGCAATCTACAGATTCAATGCAATCCCCATCAAAATTCCAACCCAGTTCTTCATTGAGTTGGAAAGATCAATGTGCAGCTTCATCTGGAATAACAAAAGACCTAGAATAGAGAAATATATCCTCAACAACAAGAAAACATCTGCGGGAATCACTATCCCTGACCTCAAGCTATATTACAAGGCAATTGTGCTGAAAACTGCATGGTACTGGTACAGAAATAGGCACGTGGATCAATGGAATTAAATAGAAGATCCAGAAATGAGCCCTCACATATATGGTCACCTGATTTTGACAAAGGAGCTGTAAACATTCAACGGAAAAAGGACAACCTATTCAACAAATGGTGTTGGTCCAACTGGCACTCAGCATGCAGAAGAATGAAAATAGGCGCTCTCTTATCTCCTTGTACAAAGCTCAAGTGTAAATGGATCAAAGATCTCCACATAAAAATTCTTAAAAACATGATTTTTTTAAAAATTAGATATTCTTTGCATTTACACTTCAAATGTTATCCCTGTTGCATCCACTCCCCCTCCACCTGCTTCCATTAAGGTGCACCTTCTCCCAACCACCCTGTCCAACTCAGCTCTTTGGCATTCCCCTACATGGGGAAAACTTGCCTTCACTATACCAAAGGGCTCTTCTCCCATTGATGATAGACACTGCTATGCTCTGCTACATATGCAAAATGAGTCATGGGTCTCTTCATGTGTGCTCATTGGTTGGTGAAACATAATTTTCAAATTGAGACAAGGGACTATTCCAGAATTATTCTTTAATGTAACAAAGAGAACTTATGCATTGATGTTTTAAAAAGCTTTTGTTTGAGGATACCATGACCATGACAACTCTTAGAAAGAAAAACATTTAGTTGGAACTAGGTTAAAGTAACAGAGGTTTAGTCCATTATCATCATGGCAAGAAACATAAACACAACCAGACAGACATGATACCAAAGAAACTGAGAGTTCCATGTCTTGATCTGCAGGTAGCAAAAGGCAATTGGATTTCCTATTGGGTCCAGTGTCAACACACACACACACACACACACACACACACACACACACACACACACACACACACACATGTATATATATGTATATATATATATATATATATATATATATATATATATATATATATATATATAGCCTCAAAATCTACCTATAGTGACATACTTCCTCCAATAAGGCCAGATCTCCTAACAGTACCACTTCATATGGCTAAGCCACCAACCAAATAAGTCTTTGGGTACCGTAAGTATTCAAGTGAGTGATACTTATTCCAATCTTAGAGAGGCTTACTCTACTAGGGTAATCTCTATCTAGAGATCTAATGCACTGCTATTTTGAGGCCACATCTTGATGTTTATCAAAGATTCTGTAAGAAACACTAAGTAAAATTCCAGACACAGTTGTTCTAAACTGTTCATAATTAAATATATTTTAGATGTTCTGGTGAAAATGTTTCCCTAAAAACAAAAATATTTCACAAGGGACTTTTTTATCTTTGATAAGGACTGACATGGAGATTTTTGTCACATGCATATCATCTCAAATAAATAAATTTAATTTTAAGTGAAATAAAAATTTCATTAAAATATTTAAAAAACAATGGTAGGTTGGACCCAGTGCTACACCCTGACAAATCTAACCCATAGAAAGTGTAGGAGGGAGAAACTGAGTTAGAGACCAACAGAGCTGAAACAGAGAGAAACAGTTTCAGAGGTAAATAGCCATTATCAAATCTGAAACCAATAATTAAGTATGCCCTGGAGACAGAAATCAATGCCCCGCTTTCACAACTGCATTGCTCCTCACTGACTTTGTTTCCTGCTAGCTACATAATGTAGTTAATGTCTGTAAGATGAATTATTGTATTTATATGCTCAAAGTCTATTTTCCCTGTAACAAAGTGAAAATTACTCGCAAAAAATTGCTGTTTTTGGCTTCTAGGAAAGCTAAATAACTGAACTGCTTATTGGAAACACTGACATAGGCTTTTAAGATATGTGATCTATGGATGCATATGTACTTATCATTTTCATAAAAAAGCTTTTTGGTGTATATTTCATAGAGACATTTTACAAATCACATTTTTTTGCAATAATGGAAACACTTCACTCTCCTTCTAAATGTAATTACAATGGATATATTATGATTTGGGTCAGAAGTAACAGTCCAGAACCTATTTTGTTCCTTTAAATCCTCTCTCTTCATTTTGAATTTGACACAGTGGTTGGAAAATGAATATGTAGATGTTCATGATTCTAGCTAGCTCATTGATTCTGATGCATGAATTGTTACATTTGGACACATAGGTGAAACAGACCATAAATATAAATTGTGTGCCCTGATATTGCATAACACATACAATATTGCACTCACAGAGGCAGGAATGGGGCAAAATTCATCTTGATTTCATTTCAGAATATGGCCAGAGGCTTATGATGAGGAGGCTTGTTCATGTCCAGTCTTATTCATCATGGGAAAAAACTATGTTCACATATCTCAGAATCCATATAAAATTTGAGATTCACCAGCGGGACTGAAACTTTGAAGTGCTTTTTGCACGATGTAAGTATAACTTATAGGGTGACATCTTCTACCTCCTTTTGTTCTGTTTCTTTTTTCTGGCTTACAGCTACTGAGGCAATCTTCCGAAAATGTACTCTCACCACTGAATCTTTATTTCTTATGTCTTCTTTTGTTCTGACCTATTTTCTTCCTTTTTTAGCTCTAACCTAGAACTGAGAAGCTTTGTTAGTTGTTATTTGCAGCAGCAATGGGCAGGGTTCCTTTGGAAATAAGTTACTGAAATTGCCTAAGATAGACTCTGCCCTCTGCAGTACAGAGTAATTGGCCCTATTAATTTCCCAGGCTTCTTAGACTAGAAAGAAAGAGCAGGTGAGGGAGCTAAGCTTCTAGAAATCTCCAGTAGCAGAAAAAGGGTTCAGACCAATCATGAGGAAGATATTTTTGGAAATGTCATATTGTTAAAAATAGGTTTATTTGGCCTTGACATTCTTATTTATCTATGGAGATATCGATTCTCTGACATTGTAAATGTTCAAAGTCATTTAATAATATTAAACTCTTTCTTGAAATTATAACAGAAAGACTCTGCTTGTTTCTCAACATTCTACTAACAATTGCTTCACTTCTTTGGAAATCATTAGTGAGATTTGGTGGAATGTTACATATGCATCAAAGGCCCACAAGCACATTTTAAATACTTGCAATGAAACAGACATGTCATTTGGTATATGCTACAATACAAATTTAGTAGCAAGTGCAAACTACTGTCATATTCTTACTACCAAAACCCACTAAAAGGGTTATCTAGCAGACCTTCTAATATGTTGGGGATAAAACAAAATTCTATAGTTATATGTACAATTTTATCAATAGCATAGATATATACATTATAAAAAAATCACCATTGTAATATAATCCTAAACTTTGATGTTTTATTGCAACAGCAGGTGAAAAGGACTAGCATTTTATTTTATTTTATTTACTGTAAGATCCCACCCATATTTTGAATCTTTTCCATGCTCATACTTAATACTCTGCTATTTTAAATGTTTTATCAAAAGAAGTGTTCATAAAATACCAGAATAGCATTCTGTTCTGCTTATAAATATATAAGGCATGATACCAGGGAATTCATGCTGAAGTGTAGCCATAGTTGTGAGTAACCAGAGATTAATAGAAAGAGTTCAGCTCAGTGCCCTCAGGCTTCTGCTGAGTTGTCTGACTCACACCAGCTTTATTAACCCAAGGGGAAAATTAAGTTAGGAAAAGCTTTGCTAAACTCAGATGACTCACAGGAAATGGTTTTCTCAGGTAAGAGAGTAAAACTCATCCTAATGCAAGTTTTCTATATTTACAGAACTACCAGTGTATGATGTCATGGAGTGATGGCAGCTGATATTCTTTTTAGAACTTAGCTCAGAGATGAAAAGTACAATATACTAGTGGCATATGAGAGTTTGATATTCACACTATTAGTTAAATATCAGAAGAGTGCGAAATAAGCCCAAATCTCTGAACCAAAGAATGCAAGATAAGAAAAAAAAAGATGGTATCTTTTGATGTCTAATATTGACAACATTTGTAAATAACACATTGCTAGGAATGTAAGTCAAAAATATTTCTCTCACACAAAACCTTGGCAGTGAGACTGGTCTAAAATAATTATAGAATCAACAATCAGTGCCTTACTTTGCAGTGTTAATCAGTATCACTTCTGCTCATCAGATAAGGAAAAGATGTCAACTAAGCATGCTAGGTTTTTTAAATTATGAATATTTATTAGACTCTAAGTAGAAATGTCTTTCTATTTTACTCTTGAATGAGGATATTTCTAATTGTTTTTATCAGTATATTTACTTCAACAATTACAATTTCTTTTCTACTATTTTATTTATTGTCTATTATTAAGCAAGGCTGTAAGGAAATTTATTTTAGAAAGGATTTCTACCATTAATATGCTTTTCATGTTATTGTTAAACATATATAACAATCACTAAGCAATAGCACACCCCTTTGAAATAGATCATTGCAGATCCATGAATTTATACTGTTTCCTAGTGATGCTATAGAGACAAATAGATGACTTCTCAAGACTAAATGATGATCCTATAAGAATTCCTAAAATTATAACAGTGATTACTAAGCTCTTTTATAGTGAGGCTGCTAATAGATCCATTTCTGATAGTCAAAACTGTAATGAGAACTCTGCTGGTCTCTTGAGAGTCACCAGTTAACTGCTCTTAAATAGTGATGAGACTTTCTACTCAGAGTACATTTCAAGAGGTTGCAAAACAATTAACCAAGGTCACTAAAAAAGGAACTAACGATTATTATCATAGGTACTAGGACCGAAGATAATATATTGACTGGGCTTATCTATACAAAACTTTATGAATAGCTTAGTTATGGTTTTAAATCTTCAGCAAACCTGTGGAGCTGTGACAGGTGATGGGTGTTTAGCCAGATAATTACTGCTAATTGGGTATGCATGTAGACATTCTCTGGTGTATACTTGTATTTCTACTTATGAGTTGATTTTTTGTATGAACTTGTGATGAACTTTGTAACATGTGATTATGTATTCTGAAATAGGTATAAGTACTGAGGACACAGAGAAGAGAGTAATGTTTCCCCTACAATAACTTTTCCCTTTTTCCACTTAGAAGAATTTTTTCCTTTTCTCACTTAGGGTCTTTCAGCTTTTACCTTAGGTAGCTCTCAGAGGAAACTTTTTATAACTCAGTAATAAACACTATAATCACTTTTCTAAGAGTCCTTTTTACTTCCTGTGACTTCAGACTAGCAGGCTGGAAGGTAGAGCCCAGCAGTTCCTGCTGAGATAGAACAAAGGCCACATTACTTAATACTCCCACTCTTAGGACTCAGGTGTCAATCACTTAACCCATTTACCCTCAGAAAGAGCAAGAACTTTTTTTTATGGTCAACTTAAAAGTTATCATCAGCTTTTCAGTACAACTAGAGAGCTAGAAGTTCCTGAGATCCTCGGACTTTAAATCCATCACCAGAGCCCTACTCTGTTCACTACACCACTACCCTCTCCAGGACAGGAAGTTCTCAGCAGGAAAGGTTATCCAGAGACTGCCCCTATCCCATATACAATCACCAAACCCAGACCAGGTGCATGCTGACCAAAGCCTGATAAAACTGTCTTCTGAGAGGCTTTGTCAGACCTGGACAAATACAGAGGCAGATACTTGCAGCCAACCATTGGTATGAGAACAGGGTCCCCAGTGGAGGAGTTGGAAAAAGTACTGAGGGATCTGAAGGGATTTGCAACCCCATAGGAGGGACAATATCAACCTACCAGACACCCCAGATCTCCCAGGGCCTAAACCAACAACCAAAAATATACATAAAGCCACCCATGGCTCCAGCCACATATGAAGCTGAGGATGATCTTATGTGACATCAATGGGGAGAGAGTTCCTTGGTCCTGTAAAGGCTAAATGCCCCTGGTGTAGGGAAATTCCAGGGCAGGGAGGCAAGAGGGAGTGAGTGGGTGGATGGGGAACACCCTCTTAGAGGCAGAGGGAAGGTGAATGATAAAGGATTTCTGGAAGGTAAACCAGGAAAGTGATAACGTTTGAAATATAAGTAAAGAAAATAACCAATAAAGAAGGGAGGAAGGAAAAACTATAAATCTTTGGGGGAAAAACCCTATGAGCCAGAATAGGTCTTTTTTGAATGAACTGGTTTTTATTTTTCAGGTGTCTGGCAACAACAGCAAACAACAAAAACAGTAGAAAACTAGCTTTTATGTTTAGCACCCACGCATAAATGTGAATACATTTCTGAGTATGTATTGAAATACATGTTTGTTTGCCTTGTGATCTATTTTACTCAAAATATAATGCAATATATGTTCATCTCTGTTGTCATAGTTAGCAGATCACATTTTTTATGACTGAAAAATACTGTACACATTATCATCAGGCCCTTTATCCATGTGACTGTTTATAAACTCTTTAGTTGACTTATTATATTGGGTATTTAGATCAACTGGATGCACACATATCTCTGAATTACTGATACCCCATAACTTGGATAGGAACATGTACTTGTGCATTTGCAATAAAGAATAGTTCGTCACATGAAGAACAAACTGTACAGAGTTTATCACTTAGCAGAATTAAAGCAACATTCAAAATAGAACAAAGGCCAACTAATGAAAAAAGAAATATATAAATTTTTAGAAGAATATATTGGGTCAATATGTGAGATTTAAATATCATGAAAATATCTCTTTTAAAGTAAGATTTCAAATAACTAAACAAATTTAAACTAGGTATAGAATTATATCAAAATCAAAACCTCCTGCCAATGAAGAAAATAGAATTCAGAGACCTAGAGATGATAGAAAAACATATGCATTGTGTTCAATGAAAAGTGTGTCTGAAGACAGCTACAGTGTATTCATATAAATAAAATAAATAAATCTTTACAAAAGTCAAACAAAAGAAAATAAACTAGTTTAATGCCTTAAAAAAGAATCAATGTACTAATTAAAGTACTCAACTTAAATGTTCATTTGTAAAGGCTAGATATTAAAAAAAAAAGAAAAATAGGTTAACACTCATAATTATAAGACATGCAAAAAATCAGAAGCAAAAATATTAATAATGCAATTTGGACATGAGCAACACATTTCCGTTGATATTTCTCAGAGGAAAATCATTGAAGAACCCAGTACTAAATGGAAATCAATCTGATCAATATCAATATTACTGACCATCAGGCAAATCAAAGCTTCATATAAATGCCATCTCTTTTCTCAAAATGGGGTACAATTAAAAAGTCTGACAGATTCTGGAGTACTAGTTTTCATTTTCCTTTCCATATAGCATCATAAAACTATCAGGTTCTAAAGCTAAAATTTAATGTCCCTTTAATTTTTCTTTTGATATTTCAATGTCATTAATACTGTTGGTGGGAAGGGCTTCTCCAGCTTTTATCTTAAATCCAAAATTGAATTTCTAGTTTCTTGTTACATTACACTGCTTGCTGTTTCACATTTACATACTGTTTTTACCTCCTTTCCATTAACCTTACCCAGAGCACATATTTTTACCTAAATGAGTGTTTTGTTTATTCAACTGTCTCTCTGCTTATGAAGTTACACTTACTAAATTGATCATTCAATGTGAAACTTTCTTGTTTCTTTGGAAACTAAGTTGTGTCATGTGATGTTTCCCTGGAAGATGCCTTATGAGAAGATGTTTTGCTGAAGCAGACACATGAGAAGTTATGTGATGTTTTGCTTGGGCTGATGCTTGAGAGGGCAAATGATGCTTACAAAGAATGGAAATATAATCCCACAGACATTAGAGAATGCTCTTGCATTGCTATGCTGTGGCTCATATCACTAGTATTCCTTAGCTTTGCAGAACTTTACTGGTCTTTTCTGGTCTTCACTTCATAGAGAGAAATCTACCAAAGAACTTTTCAGAGTATTCCAACTGATCATTACAGCTTGTATTGACTCACACCAATTTGTTGAAGTCTTAAAGTTTCTGCTGGATCATGATGCTGCTACTGATTGATGTTTGGTGTTTGCTATTAGAATGAACTTGCTGCTGCTGCTGCTGCTTTGTGTTTAGTGTTTGCTATTAGAATGAGCTGCTACTGCTGATTTATATTTTATGTTTGTTACTGGAATGACAATAAAACTTGGAATCATACCATATAAATACATTTATCTAAACTGTTTCATAACTCCCTTTTCTATTATTCTTCCTTTACTGCTAGATTTGGTTGGTGGGATTGAAGGGAGGTTCAAGTATTTAAGATTAAACACAGATGACAGCAGATTCTGTCAAGGATGTGGAGAAAGAGGAACACTTTTTCACTGTTGGTGGGGTTGTGAACTGGTACAACAACTCTGGAAATCAGTCTGGCAATTCCTCAGAAAATTGGACATAGTACTACCTGAAGACCCAGTTATTCCACATCTGGGTATATACCCCAGACACACGCCAATATACAACAAAGATACATGCACCACAATGTTCATTGCAGCTCTATTTATAATAGCCAGAAGCTTGAAAGTACCCAGATGTCATTCAGTAGATCAATGGATACAAAAATTATGGTTCATTTACACAATGGAGAACTACTCAGCTATTAGGAGCAACGACTTAACAAAATTCTTTTTGTGTGTGTGTGTGTATATCTGTAGTGTGTGTGTGTATGTTTCTACAGATGCTCATAAATTTGAAGGACAAAAGTCAATGACCAATGTCTGCCTCAATCGCTCTTCAAATTACATATTTTTTTTCAACACGGTCTCTCATTGAGCCTGGAACTCACAGATTCATCTAGATCAGTTATTCAAATGAGCACTAGAATCCCCCATTCTCTATCTATAGCTGGTCTTGGGCTTTTCTTAGTTTTTTAAGATTCTGTATTTTTTTAACTTTATTTTAAAAAACAAAGATAAAAGAAATAATTTTAAACATTTTTGCACAAATGTATACAAATACAATTGTGTCAGTGCTTGGCTTATTTTTTTTCCTATTTTTTAAGTATTTTTTGATACTCTGCATTAAGGTCTTACTAGTTACAATGAGCAAAAAGTACATGTAAAACAGGATGTAACCTGGAATTAGTCAATGTTTTCTTGGTGTGTAAGGATTGAGCATGACATTTTTTTTGTTGTTGTTGTTTTGTTTTCTTTTCTTTTTTTCTTGAACTTCACACAGTCTGTGAGTTGTTTCTGGGGCAGTGCGAGCCTCTGGGGTTAGCATCCCACTATCAGTGACTGCATATTATGTCTGTTCTTTTGTGACTGGGTTATCTCACTCAGGATGATATTCTCTAGATGCAACCATTTTCTTATGAATTTGGTTAAGTCATTGTTTCTGATAGTTGAGTAGTAACCCATTGTGTAAATGTACCACAATTTTTGTATCCATTCATGTACTGAAGGACATCTGGGTTTTTTCCAGCTTCTGGCTATTATAAATAGAGCTGCTATGAACATTGTGGTGCATGTATCTTTGTTGTATATTGGAGTGTCTTGGGGTATATGCCCAGAAGTGGAATAGCTGGATCTTCAGGTAGTACTATGTCCAATTTTCTGAGGAATAGCCAGACTGATTTCCAGAGTGGTTGTATCAGTTTACAACCCCATCAACAGTGGAGAAGTGTTCCTCTTTCTATGCAACCTCACCAGCATCTGCTGTCATCTGAGTTTTGGATCTTGGCTAATCTGACTGGTGTGAGGTGGAATCTCAAGGTTGTTTTGATTTGCATTTCCCTGGTGGCTAAGGATGTCTAGCACTTCCTTAGATTTTTCTCGGCCATCGGATATTCCTCAATTGAGAACATTTTGTTTAGCTCTGTACCTCATTTTTTAATAAGGCTGTTTGATTCTCTGGTGTCTAGCTTTTTGAGTTCTTTGTACACCTTGGATATTAGGCCTCTATCTGATGTGGAGTTGGTAAAGATCTTTTCCCATTCTGTTGGCTGCCATTTTGTTTTCTTGACATTGTCTTTAGCCTTACAGAAACTTTGCAATCTCATTAAGTCCCATTTGTTAATCTTTGACCTTAGAGCTTGAGTCATTGGTGTTTTGTTCAGAAAATTTTTTCCTGTGCCTATGTGTTCTAAGGTTTCCCCTATTTTCTCTTCTAATAGTTTCAGTGTATCCGTTTTAATGTGGAGATCTTTGATCCACTTACACTTGAGCTTTGTACAAGGAGGTTCTTAAGAAAATGGATGCATCTAGAGAATATCATCCTGAGTGAGATAACCCAGTCACAAAAGAACAGACATAATATGCAGTCACTTATATTGGGATGCTAACCCCAGAAAGCTCTGAACACCCCAGAAACAACTCAAAGACTGTGTGACGTTCAAGAAAAAAGAAAAAAAAGAATAAGAAAAAGAAAAAACCATTATGCTTAATTGTTACACAGCAAGAAAACTTTGAATAATTATGGGTTACATCTTGTTTTACATGTACTTTATGCTCATTGTAACTAGTAAGACCTTAATGCACACTAATAAAACTATATACTTTTATGCAAAAAATGCTTATAATTTGTACATTTATTTTTCTTTTTTAAAATAAAGTTCTAAAAAATCCATATCTTATGTGCTATATAAAAGAATAAAAAGAATAAACTGCAAAAAATAAATATATAAACATTAAAAAATTCCTAACTAAAATCTAAGCATTCAATCATCAGTAATTCTTATTTATTCTTCCATCCTACATACTCCTCAAAATCTATTTAATACTTATTTAAAACCACTACCATCAAATTTGCTTTAAAAATAACCATTCATATACCAGTCTATCCTTTAATCCATATTGCTTCTTTTGTACTTCCATAATATTCTTGCTACTGATAACTGATATTATAAAATGTATCTTCCATACAAAACACATGAATAAATCAACCAAATAAGTAGGGTTTCAGACACAAGCTCAATACCATAAAATAATACCTATTTAAATATGTAGAACATGGTTTCCATGTATTCATTTGGAGGTACATGTGCATGATTAGTTACACTACTGATCTAAAGTTATGTTTAAAAGCTCTTCAGGTAAATTTAAATTATAAAACTCAATATTAATAATGGAATATTAAGGCTGTTACACAAATATCTATTCTATAGCCTCCAATACCTTAATGTCTTGTCTTCCACTGCACCCATTACATTGTCTTATAAATATTGTATCCCAATTCACTCAATTAAATTTACTGCACTTCATTACACATAAATTAAAACACATTTGTATCAAACTATGATATTATACAAACTCACTGATGTGACATAATCCCTGGTTTGATACTAAGATATCATTCTTCTTACCACTTTTTCTTATACCGATTAGTATCACTAACATTTGAGTACATTCTGTATTATATTTAACCTATTTGGTCTATGCTTGAAACTATGTATGATAGTAATATGTTAGCTTTCTTTTTTGTTGGGTGACAAACTATTACAAAATATATTAGCTTGAAATTCTTACTATTATTCTTTCCTTTTTGTGGGCACATTTCTCACACTAGATTACTTAAAATTTCATTTGATAGCTTTGTCTATCAATTAACTAATAATAGAATAACTTGAGAATAGCAGCAGCCTATTTGGTTTTCTCCAAGACCATTTGTCTTGAAGTCCTATGTCCATAGACCAGTTTCATACCGTCAATTATGGCTTCACTCAGCAGGCAAAGATACAAAAATATATAAGCAAAACTTGCTTTTGTACCCAAGTAATGTAAATGAAAATTTTATGCTTTTGATATATTGCTAATGCATTCATCAAAAATGAGTAAGATCCTTCCTCGATAAGGGAAATTATGAGATGATAGAATAGGTAAAAGCCTGTAATAGGTGTTGGGATTCCATTTAGAATCTTCCATAATAAGAGACAGTTAAAACAACCAAATTTTTAATGAAATGTTTCAAAAATATATGATCAGTTATTCAAAATTTCTCTAAAATTTTTAGTTTATGAAGAGATTTTTAATGATCACATGATTTAAAATTATTATTATTATTATTATTATTATTATTATTATTATTATATCACTGTTGAGATTCTAGTATCTTCCCTTGGGTCCTTCTTCCTATTTAGTTCCTTCTGATCTATGTAGTGTAGCATGGATATCCTGTACCTTATACCTAATATCCACATATAAGTCAATACATACTATGTACCTCCATTTGGGTGTGGGTTACCTGACTCATATTTTTCTAGTTCCATCCATTTGCCCGCTAAATTCATGATGTCCTTATTTTTAATAGTTGCGGTGTATTCCACTGTGAAACTGAACTACGTTTTCTTTATTCTTCAATTGAAGGGCATCTACATTGTTTCCAGTTTCTGCTCATTATGAATTAAGCTGCTATGAGAATAGTGGCACAACTGTTGTTGTAGATTCCTGCACATGGGAGGGGGATCTCTATCATGCCAGAGACCAGAGATGAGAGAGGCTCCAGGGAGTCTATAAGAGTGACTCCAGCTGTGACATGATACAGGGGGCAATATGGAACCTGAAGTGGCCATCTCCTATAGGCAGGCAGGACTCCCAGTCAAGGAATATGGGCACCAACCCTCCCACAAAACCTTTGGTCCAAAATTAAATGAAATATAGGCAAAAAGAAAGAAGGGCCAACAAATAATTGACCCAACTTGAGACCCATCCCATAGGCAAGGAACCATCCCTGTCACTATTAATGATACTCTGTTATGGGTCCAGACAGGAGCTAGCATAGCTTTTGCAAGAGGCTTCACACAGCAACTGATGGAAACACACACAGAGACCTACAGACAAATATTAGATGGAGGTCAGGGGTCTTGTGAAAATGTTGGAGCAGGGCTGAGCAACTTGAAGAGGATAGAACTCCACAAGAAGACCAAAAGTTAACAAACTTGGACTGATGGTAGTTACAGGATACCGAATCAACAACCAAAGAGCATACTTGGGGTGGAACTTGCTGCCCCTCAGCCCTCACAGTCAAATGTAGCAGAGGTGTGGCTTGATTTCATGCAGGTTCTCCAACAATTGGACCGGGGACTGTCCTTAACTCTATTGTAAATCATCTATTAATTTAAAAATTATGAAACTTTTAAAAAGAACATAAAAAAAGATATAGACTATAGCTGCCATCTATGTCACTAAGTGGAAAATATTATTGAGAAATCAGTGATTTGATTCTTTACTTGGAAACTGTAAATTGGACTATGTACTTCATGATTTTAGACACTGGCTTTTAGTATGCGAGTACATGGAAGGCAAAATACAATTAAACATTACAAAATAAGGTATCTATCAGACAAATAAGGAAGAAGTAGAAGAGAAGAAAGGTAGCTTGAATGTTATGGAACATTTCATTTTTATTTGCGATTACATGCATAGAGAGAGTTCAGATTTTCATATCCATGATAAAACATATAAAGATGGAAAACCTGCCTCAACTTTAGAATTAAAATGACAATAAAAATTAAACTTCTTTAAATATATTAAATGGCATAAGCTCATATATACAAAGAATGACATTAACACAAGTTAATCAATTCTGTGATTTAAATGTAGAAGTTACATGTGGTAAAACATATTATCAGCATACAAGTGTTAATACAATGGGTTTTTGTTGTTAGTTAAAAAGAGACAAATTTACAGTTATTTCACTAAACTCTTCAGGCTTCTGGAACAAAACAACTTATTGAAATTAATCTATTTCTTATAAAAACGTCTCAGAAGTATTCATTTCATGCTTGACACAACTTTTTATGGGCACTGTGATTTTTATATCTCTGATTTACAACAGGCTAGTTTTGTTGGAAGATAAACTCTCAAACTGCAGAGATTTTAATGTTAAAATATTTCTGCTTCAAATGTAGCAAACTTTTGGTGTTTCAACATAAAAACAATCACCCCTGGATATGATTTTCCCCCATTAACAGTGTAGCTTTAATTCTTCTGTACTTATTTGGAAGGATGAATATAGTTTAAAATATAAACTACCTATTTGTTTTCTTTTAATTTATGTTTGTGTGTGTGTGTGTGTGTGTGTGTGTGTGTGTGTGTGTGTGTGTGTGTGTGAGAGAGAGAGAGAGAGAGAGAGAGAGAGAGTGGAGCTATTTTCTTTCTGTGAAATGGAATAGCTCAGACAGCAAAGATAATTAAAATGTAGATTCTTGTGCTTCCTTGTTAAAGTAAGAAACAAAATAAAGTGTTGGTTGGGGCAAACAGACATTCTTAAATTTTAAAATGCAAAGAATATACAGGCAACAACAGTTTGAAAGCAGAAGTGGTTTTTGAAAAGGAAACGCATACTTTCCTGATGTGACTAATGATGTAATTGTTATACAACCATTGCAAGGAATAAATAAAATGTGCTTTATTTTAAGAGGGGACAGGTGACATTTAGAAGATGTTAGACTGTTTTATGAAATGGAAATAAAAAGTAAAAGTCTAAAAACTACCAATTAAACCTGTGGAAGGAGGAGGAGTGGCGCTAGCTAACATAAAGAATAATAGTCAGTGTGGGGTTAAAGATTAATTACATGTTCTTAATATATCATAGCAAAGCTGATAACAACTAAGAGCTTCTCCCATTCTCCTTATCCACTGTAAATGCCAGCATATAAATAGATGAGTCTGAGGACTTGTACTTATAAAAGTTCAACCTTTACATTTAGGAATGATAATCCGGTAACATGAACAAAATGACTTTGATCCTGCCTGGACCTTTACACTGCTGTAATCTCTGTTCCCTAGTACTGGATAATCTATGCATAATAAACTTATTACCTTGGCATATAAATACTTTCTGACAGTTTTTATTAATAAATGTCTTCTTATATAAGCTATCACTGGCCTTAAGAAAATCCACAGTTTTGATTTACTGGAGATAAGTGTGATAACTTTGTATGTCCCTTATGTTTGAAAACAATTGAAGAAATGTATTCTGCGTAAATGTTTAGAAGGGCATATTCATGATTGATTCCTCATGTCTATGATTCCCTTCACCCCACAATCATGTCTTAAAATATTTGAAAGTTTTGGGCAGTTGAAAGTTTCCAAAAGAAAAACAAATTTACCCAAACAAATATTCTCTTACAGTTTAGGAATTTACGACTTGACTGTGCTAACAACTCAGCAATCATATTCCCCTCTCTGGAGTTAAAAGACCATATTTACTAAAGTTATTGCAGTATATGATGAAAACGTATGAAAATAAATTCAATAATAATAGTAATAATGATTATAAAATTTAAAACAACTATGATAACTAAATATAATTTACCTTTTGGGTTATTCTAAATATAAAAGAATTCACAGACTTTATCTTGCAGTTATGGAGGAAGGATAAGATGTCATATATACTTTTAATAATGGAATGACATCTGTATGTACCAATGACTCAAAAACTAAATGTATATTAAGTTTTCTAGATGTATGTGAATCACATACTCTGGCATTTTCCTTAAGTCTCGTTTTCTGGAAATAGCAATTCTGAATCTTTTGCATCTGATAGTGTTATTAACAAGGTGGGCTAATCTAAGAACAGAGAGTCTCTTGGATAATATAAGACTGGATTATAAACATCTCCTGTAAGCAAAATCCCTTTATTTTGATCTAAGATTTATGAATGTAAAACAGTAAAATCTGAAAAAGCACTGTTTAGATTGTAAACACAAAATGAGGAGTGGTTTAAGAGAGAGAAAGAGAGAGAGAGAGAGAGAGAGAGAGAGAGAGAGAGAGAGAGAGAGAGAGAGAGAGAGAGACAGAGAGACAGAGAGACTTGAAAAGCTACCAACTGTGTTGTCTGTGAAATCAGCCACGACGGAATACACTGGAACCAAGAAGGATACTGTAGAATGTGTATCACCAGCACTTGCTTTCATTATTTCTTTCACATAAAAACACGTTTACAATCAAGATTAACTTCTACAAAATGGTCTGTTGGATAATTGAGGATATTTTTATATTTTCTTAAAATAAAATATCTATGTATAAATTTCCATAAGGACAAATACCATGAACCAGGAATATTGTTTGTTCCTTTTCATTATTTAAAAATTCATGTGACAAAGGGTGGAGCAGGGACTGAAGGAAAGGTCATCCAGAGACTGCCTCACCTGGGGATCCACCCCATATGCAGCCACCAAAAACTGTCAGTATTGCTGATGTCAAGAAGTGCTTTCTGACAGGAGCCTGATATGGATGTCTCCTGAGAGGCTCTTTCAGAGTTATACTGATTACAGATGAAGATGCTTGCAGCTAACCATATGGCTCAGGACAGGGACCCCAATGAAGGACCCATAGGAAGGACTAAAGGAACTGAAGGGGTTTGCAACCCCATAGAAAGAATAAAAATATCAACCACCCAAACTCCCCAGAGCTCCCAAGTACTAAAACACCATCCAATAAGTGCACATAGTTGGAGCTGAGTATGTAGCAGAGGATCTCATCCTCTGTCAACAATAGAAGGAGACGCTTTTAGTCCTGTAAAGGATAGTTTCTCCAGTATAGGGGAATGCCAGGGTGATGAGGTGAAAGTGGGTAGGTGGTTGTGAGTGAAAGCATCTTTATGGAAGCAAGGGGAAGGAGAGGGGCATGAAAGAGGGGAGAAAGGGTATAACATTTGAAATGTAAATACATAAGATATTCAGTAGAAACGATTAAAAATCCATGCATATATAAAACATATGCATATCAAATTCAATAATCACCATTTCAACCCAGCTACTCTCCTATTACCCCATAATACTTCATTACATAACGTCAGGTCCTCTCCCTTGTTCCAATTCTAGTTAGTTTGTCCAATGTGCATGTGGCTATGTGGTCATTTAGGAATATATAAGCAACCGTCCCTGAAGAAGTATGATAAATGTTTCTCATCAGCTATCAATAGTTTCATGCTAGAGCTAGCAAAATGTTGATAGTTGAAATTTATAACTAGCTTGATTTTTTTTTTTTTTTTTTTGACCACAATGGCTGTGCTTTCATGTGTTCAAGAGCCAAGCCATGTTATGTTATGTCTGGGGAGTGCAGGACAGAGAATTCTGCAACACCCTCACATGAAATCCATTAGGACAAAAACATGTTGAGACACCCTGTCAGTTAAAACTGGGATGTTATGGGTATTCACTTAGGAAAATACATTTCATTGCATCAAAAACTCAGTTTTTATTCTAATATTAATTTACCTTCAATCACAGGCCTAATTTATTGCTAAGTTTTAAAGGGTGACATTGTGAAGATCTTTGTATTTGAAGAGTAGTGGCTGGTTTTTTTCTCAAGTACCGTATATTTCGTCCAGAACAGGACACTGGATATCCCGCATAACTTTACCAGAAAGGTCCTTTAGCTGACACCCAGATGGATTTGAAATCCAAACATATTAAAAAATGCTTAGATAATAAAAGACATTGTATAACCCTGTTGTGAAGTAATAGGTACTATGAGGGTTGGACTTGTCAACTTGAAGGAAGATAAAATTATGTAGAAAACACACGTCTAGTGTTGTCTGTAAAGGTGCCTTAATAGAAATCTTGGGTCAGTGGTTAGCCCAGCAAGAATAAAATTCAAGGAAGAACATCATGACTGCTTTTATCACAATTTTTTGGGCAAGTTTGTCTGTTTCTGGCACTGCCATAATGTAGTGTTGCTGCTCTTTCAGCCTTCCATTCGTAACACTGCCTGTCTCTATTTTTTTTTAATCTTACAAACTATTTTTTCCATTGTTTTTTATTGGAAATTCCCTGTATTTACATTTCAAATCTTATTCCCTTTCACCATCTCTTTCATGATCCTCCTTCCTTGCTTCTATGAAGGTGTTCCCTTTCCCAACAACTGTCTCCACCTCATTTCCTAGGAATTTGTCCACACTGGGAAAACTTGCCTTTAGTGCACCAAAGGCCTCTTATTCCATTGATGCCAGACAATTCTATCCTCTGCTACACATGCAGCTGGTGCCATGTGTCACTCCATGTGTACTCACTAGCTGGTGTTTTATTCCTGGGAGCTCTGGAGGGTTTGGTTGGTTGATAATGTTGTTCTTCCCATGGGGATGCAAACTCTTTCAGCTCCCTCAGTCATTTCTCTAGCTCCTTCATTGTGTTCCCCATGTTCAGTCTGATGGATAGCTGCAAGTATCCTCATCTGTATCAGTATGACTCTGGCAGAGCTTTTGAGGAGGCATCCATATCTGGCTCCTGCCAGTAAGCACTTCTTAGCATCAGTAATATTGCTTGGGTTTGATGACTGTATATGGGATGGATCACCATGTGGGGCAGTATCTAAATAATCTTTGATTCACTTCCTGATCCTTTATTGTCCCTGTATTTCCTCCAGTGGATGCTTTATTCTACATTCTAAGAAGGACTGGGGCACGCAATTTTTAGTTGAGCTTCATAATTTCTGTGAATTGTTTTTTGGGTATTCTAAGCCCATTGGGCTAATTTCTACTTATCAGTGAGTACATACCATCAGTGTTCTTTTGTGACTGGGTAACCTCAGTCAGGATGATTGCTCCTAGTTGCATCAATTTGCCTAGAAATGTCATAAAGTCATTGTTTCTAATAGCTGATTAGTACCCTATTGTGTATATGTACCAATATTTCTGTATCCATTCCTCTGTTGAAGGAAATTTGGGTTCTTTCCAGTTTTTGGCTATTATAAATAAGGTTTCCAGAAACATGGTAGAGCATTTGTCTTGTCATATGCTGAAGGTGATTTTGAGTATATGCCCAGAAGTGGTAGAACTGGGTCTTCAGGTAGTATTATGATAGATTTTCTAAAGAAGTGCCATACTGATTTCCAGATTGGTTGTACCAGCCTGCAATCCTACCAAAGAGGAGTGTTTCTCTTTCTCCACATTCTTGCCAGCATCTACTGTCACCTGAGTTTTTGATCTTAGCCATTCTGACTATAGTGAGGTGGAAGCTCAGGATTGCTTTGATTTGTATTTATCTGATCACTAGGGATACTAAAATTTTCTTTAGGTGCTTCTAAGTTATTCATTATTCCTCAGTTGAGAATTCTGTATTTAGCTCTGTATACCCCATTTTTATAAGATTAGTTGATTCTCTAGAGTCTAACTTCCTCAGTTCTTTGTATATGTTGAATATTAGTCCTCTCTCAGTTGTAGGAATGGTAAAGATCTTTTCCCAATCTGCTGGTTGCAGTTTTATCCTCCTGACAATGTCCTTTGCCTTATTGACTCTTTGCAATTTTATGAGGTCCCATTTGTTGATTTTTGATCATAGAACATAGGTCATTGGTGTTCTGTTCAATAAAATTTTCCCTGGGCCTATGTGTTCTCAGCCCTTCCCAACTTGGGCTTTCCAAACTCCAAAGCTCTATTGTGAAGACCAAGGCATGCAGGTTTGTGAACTGAACAGCTTCCTGATTTGCTAACTTTCAGAAGTAGAACATTACTGGACTCTCTTCTTCCTATTATTCAAGCCAGTCTACTAAACTTATATTATACATCTTCACATAGACACACATACATGATTTCTAATGTATCTTTTATTTTAAAGAACATAGTCTAAAACACACACAGGCACACACATATGAATTTTTAACTATTATTTTAACTTCTTGAGATATTGGATTAAGGGCTTCACATTCTGATGTGGGTAGCTAGTATTCCTTCACTCTTGTTATTCTTTCATTGGTGAAGTTCAAGATGCCTATAAGCTCTCTTCGTGTCATATATTACACAATTAATTTTATTGATCTCTGTCAAGGAAACTTGCAATCTCTTTTATACATGCTATTGGAAAGCAAGACTATACATTGCATGTTTGGCCTTTGAAGTTTGGTAGCTTATCTCTACAACATTCTCTTTGTCCTTCCGTTACCCTTCCCTCCCCCTACTTAACTCTCCCTCCCCCTGTGCTTCAACTACCCCTTTTTCATCTTATTCATCTCATTTATGTGCTCCTTCTTTCTTTTGTTCTTATTCTTGTCTTCCTATTCTCCTTTTCTAATTTACAATACCTTTGCCTTTGTTTTATTGAAAATGGATTATAAATATAAGCAACTTTATTACAGTGAAATCTTATAGATTAATAAGAAATATGTTTTAGCTTAACACTGATGTATTTATGTGTCAATTTGGCAAGAGGTAAGTTTCTCTGGTTGGTATTGTGTTCATTTGACACACAAATCAGAAATATCTCAAAGGAGGTAGCTTTATATGACTTTAATAAAATCCAGATGCAAGGCACTTTCTTTATTATTTATTGATGGCCGAGGGCCCTTCCCATTTTGGATGGTGCTAGGACTGTGCTGGTCACCCTGGATTCTGAAAGAAGGTAGGATGAGCATGCTTTGGGGAGCAAGACAGCACCCTTCCAAGGCCTATGCACTAGCTCCTGCTACCAGGTCTTGCCCTGTGAGATTTCCTGTCTTAAGTTCCTTCAGTGACTGAACAGAAATGTAGAAGTATATTCAAACAAACACTTTCCTTTTCAATTTGATTTTTGGTCCTGGTGATGCAGTAATAGAGACCATAACTAAGACAACCATGTTTAACTGATATCCTTGGGAAGGATAAGGTTTTCCTTATGAAGGGAAATGGTGAAGTAGTGAATCTGGGAAGGAAGAAATGGGGTTGGGGCTGAGAGGATTGAAGAGAAATGAAACAGAGGTTTGGTTGTATTATAGAAGAAGAGAGTTAAAATAAAAGAAGAACATTCAGTGTTCAAAGGTTATATTCTGAAGATTACTTCCCTTCCTTGAACTCCTTCAGGATTCTCTCCGCCTTTCTTCTCATAAGAACTCCTTTTATGTTTTTTTTGGCTTCTGTGGGTCTCTTGATATATATTTGCTTTATGTATATATATCAATGCTTTAGGACTAATATTCACTTTAATTGAATACATACAATGCTTATGCATCTGGGTCTGAGTTACTTCACTCAGGATAATATAGTCTAATTCCATATATTTGCTTGTAAAATTCACGATGTCTTAGTTTTGAATACTAAGTAGTATTCCACTTTTTCTTTTAATCTGTTCTTCAGTTGAGGGATACCTGGTTTGTTTCCCTTTAAAACTATTATGAATAAAACTGCTATGGAGGACCCAAGAGGCATGGTTGGATATTCCTTAAAATGGGACACAAAACAGACATTGCAGATGAAGGGAGGGAGGGAACTAGATGGAAGACAGATGGGGATGGGGGAAGTACAGGAGTGGGAAACAATTAGGAGGAGTTGCTGAGAGAGCTTGGAAATTGGTGGTAAGTTGGGGGGCAAGTGATAGGACATGAAAGCCACTTGGTATGGAAGATGGTCCCTTGGGACCTATGGATGAATCTCTAGCTGAGACACATGCTTGGGGCATATGGCTTCTGCAGTGAGCAAGTTTTGCAGCCAGGAATGACTCCCAGTGGAGGGATAAGAACAGCAACACACCCAGAAATCCTTCAACTCAAAATGTGTTCTGCCTACAAGAATTGCAGGGGCAAAGACAATAAAGACAGGGCAAATGGCCAACTAAGGACTGACCCAAATTGAGACCCAGCCCATGCACAAGGATCATTCCCTGACTCTATTAATGGTAGTCTGTTAGTGTTGTAGACAGGAGGTCTAGCATGAATGTGCTCTGACAGGCTCTACCTAACAGCTGACTGAAACAGATGCAGAGACCCACAGCAAGATATTACAGACATCAGACAGATTTCAGGGTCCTTAAGGAAGTGTTAGGAGAATGACTGAGGGAACTAAAGGGAAAAGGAACTCCAGAGGAAAAGCAAAAGCATCAACTAACCTGATTGCTTGGGGAGTTCTAAGAGAATGAACCACCAATCAAAGACCATACATAAGTAGGACCTATGCCTCATTCTTGCACATATGTAAAAGATGTGCAGTTTTGTCATCATGTGTGTCCCATGAAAATGGGAGCAAGTCTATCTGTGAAGTTGTTGCTTGCCTATGGATCCTATTCTTCTGTCTCAAATGGTGAGGATGAGTCTAGTTCTGGAATGACTTACAGTGTCAGGGAAGGGTATAGAGGTGAGTGGACAGGGAAGAGGGCAGAATTGGGGAGGATTGACCTGGGGATTACTGAAAGGAGAGTTAATATTGGAATGTAAAGTGAATTAATTATTGACTTATTAATTAAATTAAAAAAGAATCCCTTTGCTTCTCTCATTTGAAAACAGACATCGAAAGAACAATAAAATACAATTAAAATCAACAAAATAAATAGAGCAAAAAAAAAAAAAAAAAAGCAGAATTCCACCAATGGGAAGATATACAGTCAGACAGAGGGAAATATTTTAGTTCCCTAAAATATAAAACCAGAAGCCCTAATAAATATGCAAAATTATATGAAAAACCATACAAAGAACTTCCTCAATCAGTCGCTTATTAGTCTTTCTTGACTTTTTGTTATATAAATATTGCTACAGCTGTTTTCTGCTACATACCACCAACTGCTAATTTTCACTATTCATGTATTATCTACGTCAATATGAATATGTCCTAAATGTGCTATGAGAAGTGCTTTAGTCAAAACAGTCTTCCATATTTCTCTGACTTACTTATGCGATCTTGCTCACCAACAGGATAATACATCATAGTAAGATCTTAAAATATGCTTTCTAAAATTTAAAGACCATGGCAAATCTGTGGTCATTATGTACCCAGAACTTGTTACTCATTTTCGGCCATATCTAGACTTCATGTATACAGTAACTAAAGATAACTTAAGAAGTCAGAAGGTAGAAATCCTTTCCTTTGTAACAGACACTGTATCTAGCAGATGCCTTAGGGATAAACTGTGAGGCATAATAACAACAACTTATTGAGAAGATATTTATTTTAATCATTATATTGTATACTTAATATAATACCATTTTAAGCAAGTAAATATTCCTTTTATATTGCACCATTTAATGACAAAAAAAAGAGAAATGTAACTGGGGCATATTCATTCAAATAATCAGGCATCCCAGTTCAAAAAGCTGTAAACACTATAAACTTTCTATGCTTACCCTGCTATATTCCTCTACAATGTCAAGTAGCAATACTACTGAACAAATATCTCTCAAAAGCATAGCATTGCACATGAGCCCTCCTCTCTTTATCCCATTACATTCCTTCATCATGGAAGATCCTTCAATAAATAATCATCTTGATTTATTCAGTAGTTTAAGCACATAGCTGAGTGGCTATTTTATATTGTTACTAACATATCAACACTCAGCAGACACATTTAAAGAATAGATTTTGCTTTCAATTCAGAACAAAGTTGAAAAGACATATCTTGTAATGTATATGTATACATGTATATGTATGGCTGTGTATAAATGTATGCCTATGTATATAAACATGTTCATGTATACATATATATTCGTTTTTTTCTAATTTGATATGCTAGTGAGGTTTTCTCATGTCTTAATCCTTCTGTCCTTCCTCAAATTTAGGAAAGTCAGTATGAGTTACCTCTTAGAAAAGAAAATATGCTTTAAAAAGCTAAACTAAGTTATCAATCTCATGTTGCAAGGACAAGGAGAAGACTCCCCAATGCAAAAACCAGGGAAAGTCAACTGGAGAAATAGGACAATTGTAAATTCAGTAGATATGTAAAGCTTTGAAGAGGTAGATAAAACCTAAGGTGGAACAGATGCCTGTGTTGGCTATATGAAAGAGCTTCAGAGAATCCCGTTGCCTGGCTGCTATGTAAGCATTATAAGGGAGAGGTGTCTAAAAAGCTCCAAACAAATCTATTAAGACAATGAATATAAAGTTTCTTGATTTTGTGACAATAATTTCCCAGCTATAAGAAATGAATTGTTTTTATGATTAATCACTCAATTTGTATTCCTAATACAGATGCCTGAGCAAACTAAATCTCATTTCTCAAATGATATCTGGAAGGATGTGTGTCTTTTTGCTAAGAAGGACCTTGTGGTACATTGTTATAATAAAAGTTTACAATGTAGAAGTTATAAAATCAAATATATTTTACTGAAGTATATTTGTAGATATATAAATAGAAATCAAAATAAGAAAGTGTAGATTTTTTTAAATATAAAAAATTTTTGAAAAATTATGACCTATAATTAAAATTCTTTAACATAACTAAAATCTAGTAAGTCCCTTTGTTTTATATATGAGAAGGGTTTTACTGTTTTACTCAATCTAAATTTCATGACTGTTGTTGATTTGGAAAATAATTTCCAATTTCTAATGTCATACATCATATATATACATGGGTTCACAAAAACACAATTGGAGAGAGAGAACGAGGGAGGGAGGGAGAGAGAGAGAGAGAGAGAGAGAGAGAGAGAGAGAGAGAGAGAGAGAGAGAGACAGAGACAGAGACAGAGACAGAGAAACAGAGACAGAGACAGAGACAGAGATACAGAGACAGAGATACAGAGACAGAGAGAGAGACAGAAATGGGAGGGGGGAGGGAGGGAGGAATGGGGGAGGAAGGGAGAGAAGGATAGCCCTATTGACCTACACATGGGGAACCTGGATTACATTTTCCTCTCTCTCTGTAATGAGTGAGTGTTTGCCTGTGTTCTTTTCCAACCCCTGCTGCTCAGTTGTTTGACCAAGAAAAAGGTAAAGCATAATTCATATATCTGGTTTAAATATTAATTATGTAATATATTTGTGATCTTTCAAAAATGTGTCTTTACTATTTTATGCTATTTTATAGGAAACACAACAGTTGATTCTTAACAGGCTAAAGCTGTTGCTTCTAAATGTGAACCACAGTACAAACATCATTTCCTCAGTTCTGTTATGTACATTGTTATTTCCTGTTGAAAAGTGAACGTTTTCTCAACAGATTTATTAAGAATTTGATCCCTTAGGCAAATCTATGACAAAGGGATGGACTATTTTTCTAGCCTCCTACTCCTCCCTATTCTTGTTCTTACTTTACACATCTGTTATTCTTATTCTTTCCCTCTAAAGGCTCCATGGGTTAACCTCAGTCCTATATCATGATGCTTTATCCAGTCTTGTCTTCTTGAAATAAATCCTCTATATTCAAACCTCACACTCTTCAAGTTTCATCTCAGTCTGGCTAACCCAACTTCATTTCCTCTATAACATCTGATCTGCTAACCAATTAGATAAAAATACCACTGGTAACATGTGCTTTGCACATTAACAACACTACAATAATTTAAATATGAGAATTCATTAAGGTCTATATAAAATTCACACATATGTATACATATCTTATATACATGTTCACTTCTTGATTCTTATATTTCATGACATCATTTCTTCTTTACACCTGGGATATAAATCTGACTAAAACCCGAAACTCGCAAAACAACTCCAGAAGCACCAACAGAATAGTCCATCAGAAACCACAGTTAAATGCAAGTTATATATTAGCACAGTGTAAAAGTTTCATGTATTTTACATAAACATCCTATGAAAATACAAATATTAATATTAAATAATAGTCTACAATTGTGTTTTTAAACTTTTTACCCAAAAATTCACGATCACTAAACTAAATTTCTCACATAGGTTGAACTTGTGGAGATAGTAAATGGAATGTATTATTTTCTTTGCCCAGAAAGACTGCTTGGAAGTAACATTGGTCAGCCATTGATAAAGATTTAGAATATGTCATAAAAATCTGACAATTAGAGGAACTATTAAAGAAAACAACCCAGTGAACTTTTTAAAATGAGAAGGCTTCTTCAGAAGTTATGATTGAAAATGCTTCCTAAACAATTTGTAATTTCTGATTTCATAATGCATAATATTGCCAATGACTTGTTAAAATGTATAAGTGCATTTATATTAACTTGTTAGGGTTAATGGATTGGAAAATAACACAATAAAATTGTCATAGAGGAATGGCTGCTATACGTTTATTTGCAGTCAGATGCGGAGATATTACTGCAAAGAAACTTTTACATAAAATGTTTCTTAGAAACACCACTTGTCTTCAACTGACTTATTGCAAAACCAAATTACTATTCTTTTCTAATCCCCAGACAATAATTGTGTCCATTTATCAAAAAGTGCTCCTAGTATCACCTTACTAAGTTTTAAACAAATTTATTACTTATTTATAGTGAAAATATAAATATGCATATGCATGTATATACACACAGACACATAAACACACTGCCTGAAACACAAATCTTGCTTCTGTTTATGAAAACAATCTTCTGTATTGCTTTTGTTTAGGAGGAAGTTCTATGAATCCAAATATGAATTTAAATATACTGTCATAAAAACAACCTGTCCTGCTCTTTGGGAAAGTTTGAAAGCCACCGCTGAGTGAGGAACCTGTAACTTTGTCTTTCTTTTGTAGAACCAGGGATACAACGGAAAGCTCTTGCATGCTAGACAAATATCTTTTTTTCTGACAACTTTATTAAAAAAAACAGAGATGCACAAACAGATTTTAAAACCGTCTTGGCATAAAACTATATAAACATATTATTGTCAGTACTTGATTCTTTTTAAAGGTTTGATAGCATTCATTGAAATCTTACTAGTTACAATGAGTATAAAGTACATGTAAAACAAAATATAACAACAAATGGTGCTGGTCCAACTGGCACTCAACATGCAAAAGAATGAAAATAAACCCTTTCTTATCTCCTTGTACAAAGCTCAAGTGTAAGTGGATCAAAGATCTCCACATTAAACCAGATACACTGAAACTATTAGATGAGAAAGTAGGGAAAACTTTAAAATATATAGGCACAGGAGAAAATTTTCTGAACAATACACCAATGGCTCAAGCTCTAAGGTCAAAGATTAACAAATGGGACTTAATGAGATTGCAAAGTTTCTGTAAGGCTAAGGACATTGTCAAGAAAACAAAATGGCAGCCAATAGAATGGGAAAAGATTTTTACCAACTCCACATTAGATAGAGGCCTAATATCTAAGGTATACAAAGAACTCAAAAACCTAGACACCAGAGAATCCAACAATTCTATTAAAAAATGGGGTACAGAGCTAAACAAAACGTTCTCAGTTGAGGAATATCGAATGGCTGAGAAATATCTGAGGAAGTGCTCTACATCCTTAGCCATCAGGGAAATGCAAATCAAAACAACCCTGAGATTCCACCTCACACCAGTAAGATTGGCCAAGATCCAAAACTCAGATAATAACTGATGCTGGCGAGGTTGTGGAGAAAGAGGAACCCTTCTTCACTGTTGGTGGGGTTGCAAACTAATACAACCACTCTGGAAATCAGTCTGGCAATACCTCAGAAAATTGGACATAATACTACCTGAAGACCCAGCTATTCCACTTCTGGGCATATACCCCAGAGACACCTTAGTATACAACAAAGATATATGCACCACAATGTTCATAGCAGCTCTATTTATAATAGCCAGAAGCTGGAAAGAACCCAGATGCCCTTCAGAAGATGAATGGATACAAAAATTGTGGTACATTTACACAATGGAATACTACTCAGCCACCAGAAACAATGACTTGACCAAATTCTTAAGAAAATGGCTGCATCTAGAGAATATCATTCTGAGTGACATAACCCAGTCACAAAAGAACAGACATAATATGCAGTCACTGATAGTGGGATGCCAATCCCAGAGGCTCGCACTGCCCCAGAAACAACTCACAGTCTGTATGAAGTCCAAGAAATAAAGAAAACAAAATAAAACAAAACAAAAAAATCCTTATACAACAAGAAAACTTTGACTATTTCCATGTTACATTTTGTTTTACATGTACTTTATGCTCATTGTAACTACTAAGTTTTCAATGCATACTATCAAACCTTTAAAAATATCAGGTACTGACTAAAAAATATATTCATACAGTTTTATATAAAAATTATTTTAAAATCTGAAAAAAAGTACTGACAAAATGTATTGTATAATTTTATGCAAAAAATGCTTAAAACCTGTATATTTATCTTTGTTTTGTAAAATAAAGTTGTTAAAAAACTTATTTAATATAGATTTTAATGCAAATGAGAATGCAGAATTATTTGAATATTTACGTGAATGTTATATTTTCTCAGGTGTATTTTGGCCCTAAACACAAATAAAAGAGTTCATTTACTTGCTAAATAAATATATATATATATTTATATATATATATATAAAATGGAAATAATCAAAGCTTTCTTGGTACGTAAAGATTGTACATGATGATTTTCAAATAGCAAAACTTGCCACCAGGTTGTCTTCTTAGCTCTTGAGTTATTAATGTTGTAAGGTCTAGGTGTCCCCCACTCTCAGAGGGCGCTATTAACTTATTGTTTTTTGTTTGTTTGTTTGTTTTGTTTTGTTTTGTTTTCTAAGAAGGACTGACGCTTCTACATTTTGGTCTTTATTTTTTTGAGCTTCATATGGTCTATAAGTTGTTCCTTGGGTATTCAGTGGTTTCTGAGGCTAGTATCCAATTATCTGTGACTGTATATTATGGCTAATCAAATATCCTATCACCGAGTGACACTTTAGTTCTTCACGGATGCTCAATTTAGTTTGAAGCACCAACCCTCTTTTCAAACAGGTTGTATATTTGTTTACTTCATTCCCCATCAAATCATTTTAACTTTTTTACTATAATCAGGTTCTAGTTTTGGAAACTCTGCCGCATTCATTTCTTCTGGCCATTTTTTTTTTCTTTTAAAGTGGTGATCAATTACAATGTCTCACAGAGATTGAAGCCTTTTATTCGACTTTATACTTTTATTTTTATATATTTGATTAACATATTTTCAGTGTGCATATGAATAGTTTGTGGTATTTCACTACATACATACAGTGTTTCCTAACCCTAAGTCTACTTGCAATAATTATTCTGCTAAGAACATGAATGTGCTTCACACTTAGTTTGAAGATACCATGTTCTGATTTGTACCATGGCAGTTACTGTAGAGAAGGGTTGTTTATTGACATGGGTCTTCTTTGCCGTGGGTTTATGAGCATTGGTCAATAATTTTTGTTGTTTTCTTCTGCTTTAATTCCTCCCTGGTTGAATTAAATATACTTATATCTGTATTTTGATTATGTTTTTCTACATGAGTCATATCAAGTAAATTTCTAAACTTCATATTTATTCATTCTGTCAATATTGCCTCATTTTCTGGAGATTTTCTCTTAATATTATATTGACATTGGTATTGTACCCTAATGTCTTCCATATTTTTAGAAATGCTATGCTGTTTGATTTCTGATTTCCTAGAGTATCTTTTTCTAATCTATTGCAACTTGTTTGTAACTGAACATATTTCATCATAGAAATAAAATATAGAAGAAACATGCTTCTGCACGTTGTTGTATTTTTATTAATATATTTATTCAATTTATATACAGATCACAAGCAGCCTCCTTCTGACTCTACCCCCACGGCCATTCCCTATCTATCCT
Source organism: Micromys minutus (assembly GCF_963924665.1). Lineage (NCBI taxonomy): Eukaryota > Metazoa > Chordata > Mammalia > Rodentia > Muridae > Micromys > Micromys minutus. The sequence continues at coordinate 35,958,459 of NC_137955.1, read as the reverse complement.
CTGCTCTGGGAAGGGGAGGACCTTTTGAGTATCAACCTGCCCTGGCACATCAAGTCAGTGCTGATTTAGCTGCAAGTTCTCTCACTGAGGCCAGACAATGTAAGCCAGTTGGGGTAACAGGATCCCCAGTCAGGCAAGAAAGTTAGGATAGGTTGGTAGTTCAGTCTCCGGTAGTCCCCAAGGGTGCAGGTTAGCTGACTCCTTGTGTTTTCTTGTGAAGTCCTTACCCACTTCACATCCCTCTGGCCTTCCTCCAACTCTTCCACAAGACTTTAGGAGTACATTATTTTGAGTGTGGATCTCTGTCTGCATCTACTTCTATGGCTACTGGGTAGAATGTCAAATAAAATTCAAGCAAGGCTCCTATTTGCAAGCATGTATTTAAATTTCTTAATGAAAGTACCCATTTTATTCCCTTCATAAACATCTAGAATTAACTGATTTTGTCACCATCTAATTAATAATTGTACCACAAAAATATATGTGATAAAATAGAATCACAACGATAAAATTTTGTTCTTAAGTACCTAAGTGTCATCCAACACAAAATCTCTAAATTTCATAGATAATCATTGTTTCTTGCAAACTTCACATGTGAAACCTTGTCTCAGTATCAAAGTGACCCATCAGCAACCCAGATGACTTTTTAAAAAAGATAATATATTGTTGTTACTGGTTATGATTCAGTAAAAATAATACTTTGGGGTTAAAAGTCAATTTACAGAGGTTTCCAGATGGTATTTTTCTTTTTAATTTATTTGTTCATTCACATTTCTAAAATAGAAATCAAATCTAGTGTATGGAAGCTCTTTTTCCCATTTTTAATTAGTTACTCTCTGAATTTACATTTGAAATGTTATCCACTTCCTCAACCCCACTCCTATTCCTGCACCCTCTCCACTTGTCTTGAGGAAGGTGCACTAGTTCCAAATCACCCTCTCCACCCAACTGCCTTGGCATTCCTCTACATTGGGAAAACATGCCCTCCCTGGACCAAAGTGCTTTCCTTACATTGATTTCAAACACTGCTGTCTTCAGCTACCTATGAAACTGAAGCCATAGGTCTCTGAATGTGAGCTCAATGGTTGATGTTTTAGTCCATGAAACTTTTGGAGGGTTTGGTTGGTTAATAATGTTCTTCCCAGGAGGTTGCAAACCCTTTCAGCTCCTTCAATTCCTTCTTCAGCACTTTCATTTGAGGTTCCTGTGTTCAGTCTGATACTTAGCTGCAAACATGCTCAGCTTTATCTGTGTGACTCCCTGGCAGAGCCGCTGAGGAGGCATCTGCCTCACCCAGGGATCCACCACATATGCAGCCACCAAACCCAAGCACTATTGCCTATGCCAAGAAGTGCTTATTGGCAGGAAGCTCTTTATATTAGTTTTTTAAAAATTTTATTTAATCTTTTTTTTACAATCAAAATTGTTACCCCTCCCAGTCCACCCTTGGCAGTTCCACATCCCATACCTCCTCCTCCATCTACACAAGGATATTTCCATCCCCCATCTCCATCTCACCAGACCTCCCCACTTTCTGGGGTCTGCAGTCTCGTGAAGGTATATAATATCACTAGTGCAATACTCAATTTTAACCTGAACTTATTAGACAATGCACCACTAGTTCAGAAACATATATTCTATTACAAGATGATCAGGAAAATTATTATAACTATTGCAATTACGCTTGAACTTCAAGGTTTCTTTAAAAGAGCATTTTATTGATTTATTGTTGTGTACTTCATATCATGCATCCTAATACAACTCATCCCCCCATTTGTATCCACTTCCACCCTTGCAACCTCACAACCAAAATAAAAAGAAAAAAAAAAGTCTTGTCATAAAATCTGCAATGTATTACAGTGTATCACACAGTATACACTATTAGCCACACAGTTTTACTTCCACAGGTTCATTGCCCAGGTTATTGGTCTGACCGAGGCCTCTGGCTTCTACTATACTATGAAAACTGGATTGTCTCTAGAACTCTTCTGTTGTATCCTGCTGTTGCCCTGTGTTATGGAGATCCTGCAGCTATTGATGCACACACAGGAGTGTCCTCTGCATATATTCCAGCCAGGTTGGCCAGTTCATAGCAGTGCAAGCTCTCCAACACAGCTGGAGAGAAATTTTAATCCAGAAACATGACTGTTATGGCAAGGAATCACATGCAAAATTTTTGTAGGTTTTCATGATCTGGCTGGGCTGCACACAAGCCCAGGATTATAGTATAAATTGGTTGGACTACAGACATGTCCTTAGTACATATATTTAATCCCTAAAAATAATAAGGTCAGATTAGTTTGTAGAAGCATGCAGCCATGTTTGAAAGTGACACTTAATTCAAGGACAGTACTGTGCAGGCAAAGGGCATGACCAGTTCTGACTTCTGCAGTTTGCTCGAGGTTTAGGTTGGGCGCAAAGCTCTCTCCTGATTCTACTATAAGGATTCTTGATACAGTGAACATTAAGAAAACCTCCTATGAAAAATCTTTATGGAATTTGTTTTAAACTTATAATAAACAGTCTGACACCGCACTGTTGATGTATTGCAGTTGAAAGAATTTCACTCTTATTTATTTATTTATGTATTTATTTATTTATTTATTTAATTCATTCATTCATTCGTTATTTCTTTCCATCTGTCTCTCTGTCTCTATCTCTCTCTCTGTCTGTCTTTATGGCTCTGTCTTTCTTTCTTTTCTTTGTTTCTTCCCCCATCCTTTCTTTTAGGATAAATCACTACTCTGAAAGTTACAGAAATTTACTTCACTCTGGTCATATCATTTTACAAGAACCGAAACCAAATCTAGTTGGCTTTCAAATCATTTTGTGCTATTTTAGATGCATTTGAAAGTGACTTCCTCTCTCCAAAATTCTCTATTCTTTGAGTGATAAACCTATACCCTCTCTTGGTGTTTTTCTGTGCCATAACATAAGCCCAGAAGGAGATTCTTAGGGTTCCTCTGCTACCTATACAACCAGACAAAAAATATTTGGCACAAAACATGTGCTAACAAATAAATATTCTGTAATTAAGACTACTCAAGTTATTATTAAAAGCAGTAGTTTTTTCTACAAAAAAAAATCAAAATTCAATGCATAACAAGGCTGTTTCTTACCGTTTCACAGTTATTGACTCTATAGTAGTTAACTGTGAGGTGTGAGAGAAGAGAGGGCAGTTAATATGGAGGGGAAGAGAGGGGGACAACCATAGAATATTGATAAATGAAACTGGTTAATGTGGATTTGAGATTTGGCTTTCACAAAAACAGGTGATTTTATTATATCTGTCTGATTAATATTTACTTAACACGTGGAAAAAAACTTGGACCTCAGCAGTGTGCAATGATTCCTATGTGAGGTAAATTACCTTTTTGAGAAAACTTACCCTGAAGGTTTTGATTGTTTGCTCAAAGACATTTTAAATTTTAAGTCAAATGATATAGATGTTAACCACAGCTTCAAAGCAAATTGACTGTAACACCTAGGTTAATAATTGATCAAATGATCAGTGCTATAATGTGGCCAAGATGAAACATATGACTTTCAGAGATGGATACATTTTAATACTAAATAATTCAAAAATCCACATACTATGGTTATCAGGAATTGGCACATTAAAAGTAAGACAAGAAACCCTTCTCCCCTCTCTCTTCATTTTGTTCTCTGTTGCAATACTTAATCGCAAAAAGGGCACCTAGAAGCAGAATCTGAATGTGTCAAACTTGAGAAAAATATGAAGCATAGGAGATTTGATGCTCAGACTGTGGGAATGTAAAACACAGTGACTTGGGACACAACTTAATATTTGTTTACAGATTTTAAAATGTGTAACTTATGTAGCAATTTTTACCCTCAAAAAGGCATTACAAATTCAACATATTTTACAGTGATAGTAATATGAAAAAGGAAAACACAGCAACTATAAATTAACAATAATATATTTATTTGCATAGTACCTTCCTGTAAAGAAAAAAGAAATTATTTGATACTAATATCTATATTATTTGGAATTTTTATTCATATAAAGACTTGCTTAAAACTATATAAGTAATATTTAACCAGCTAGATATAGCCACAAAATATGTCATTTTAAAACTAATATTTGTAATTGAGTATATACAATAATCATCTACCACTCAGAAATTAGAAACCAGACGGTCGTATTTAAGGTTCATCTGATCTATGCATCAGGATTGTGTCAGAAACAAAACCAAACAAAATAACAAAAATAGTAACTAAAATAAAAAATGTTGGTGTGAATGGGTATATAAAATGACAATTCAAAAGCTAAAATTACTACTGCTTTTCTATCAATTATTTTTGATTTTTAATTGACTCTTGAGTGTATGGTTAACAAATTCTGGATGGTCAATTTTAGTCAGAATTAAGATATTTTCCAGTTAGGGGTTGGGGATTTATCTCAGTGATAGAGCGCTTGCCTAGCAAGTGCGAGGCCCTGGGTTCGGTCCTCAGCTCTGAAAAAAAAAAAAAAAAAAAAAAAAAAGACAAAGATATTTTCCAGTTAAATCATCATTTTTTAAAAAAATATATTTTTATGTATATAATAAGGCATATGTATAAATTGGTAAATTTGAATATCGTATAGCAATATAATTTTAAGTCTTATATATTAACATTCATGATTATTGTATATATAGTAAAATAATATATAGGTATGTAATATACAGATGAGACTTAATGAGATTGCAAAGTTTCTGTAAGGCTAAGGACACTGTCATGAAAACAAAATGGTAGCCAACAGTGTGGTAAAAGATCTTTACCAACCCCACATCAGATATAGGCCTAATATCCAAGGTGTACAAAGAATTAAAAAAGCTAGACACCAGAGAATCAAACAACCCTATTAAAAATGGGGTACAGAGCTAAACAAAAAGTCCTAATTGAATTTTATGCAAGGTCAATCTGCTTAATGAGAACAGTTTGGTTTCTTAAGTGTCTTCAACAGAAATTAGTATACAATAGTCCTCATCCCTTCCTACAGGACGAAAGTGAATATTGTGAGAACTAATCTCATTCTTCCTACATATGTCACATGTCAGTAAACTCCATAAAAACAGTCTAGTAAACACAATGAAGTCATCTAAAGCACAGTTTAATGATAAATCAGACAGAAAACTACTTCTTCCAAATTGCCTACACAGCATAGATATAAATCATGCTTGAAGAATAAAGAAGACAAAAAATATTATTGATGGTTTACAATCCTCAACATTATAACATATCTTTTTAGTATATCATTTATTACTACAAAGAGAATTGTTTGCATTTAGTTGTTTTGTTAAACATATCACAATCTCATGGAGATATATACACAGACAAAATAACTGCAGATCATGGCACATCCACAACCTATAATTTATTTATTTATGGTTTTAGGAAGTTGTTATACTGAGAATTAGAATGCCAGAAATACATATGTTTAAAAAAAAGGTACATTCATCAACTTCCTGTGAAAGTGGAGAAACAATGTTACAAACATATTTCCAAAGTACTGCAGGTATGTCCTCATCTAATTATTGAGACTGAAAATACTTTCACTTGTAGCACAACCTTTTGAAAATACTTAGAGAATTTTAGTTATGCATTATTAAATCACTCTTTATGTGGATAGTTGTTTTAACATTGGCACAAGACTGTCTTTATCTAATGTCAATTATGTGGTATTATGAAATATTAAATTGTGATTTTTGAATAAAGAATTATTTTAGGCCTATATTACATTGACCCCAAAAACATAGTTCAAAGGAAACATGTAAAGGAGATTGATGGATCACAATTCTCTGAGTGTATATATACATATACATATACACATACACATACACATACACATACACATACACATACACATACACATACACATACACATGCACATATACATATATACATCAAAAGAAATATATATATATATATACATTTCTTTTGATAAAAGTTTTTCAAATGCATGTCTATATATATTTTAAAATATACTCTATATTCTGGGATCAAACTAAAAATATAAAACCAGGTCAGTGTGTGCACAGCTGATGTTAAAAACAAACGTAGATGTTTAACCTATTTGTAAGATTAATACTCTGTGGCTATGTCTCTAATTTGCTTGAGAAAAATCAGTAGGAAGGACTTATTAAAGAATCACAATACCTCTTCAATTTCAAGAACAATAATTTTACCATCTTCTTATATTCTTTACATAAGCAAGTAACAAAAGATATTTCTGTAAAAGTATTACTGTTATAGATCTTACTGAACTTAATGCAATAAGGACATGTTACCACACAAATATGATATTTAAGGATATATTCTAGATATTCTTAACTTAATTACTTTTTCAGAGGTCACATATTCACATTGACTTTAAACATAATACCATGATATGATAACCTATTATAAATTTATTTTAATTGATCTAGTAAATTGATACTAAAATCATTTTCTTGAATAGTTTAAAACACTGACTGCTATAACATTTTGTCTTTAGTAAGCATAACTGGAAAGAGATAAATCATGTTTGTATTTCCAAATTCATTAATTTATATTTGTTCAAAGACTGAAGTAGACAAAGAACATGTTGAAGCCCACAGGGCAATTATTACCTTTGAGGCAAGCTCCAGATTTCAGTGATGATAAATCTTTAACAATCTTTTCATATCTTTTATTTGACAAGGATTTATTGAGCAAGCCTCAGATCCACACATTGCACTAAATCTCAAGTATCCACAAGAGAATAAGGCAGCCCTAAACTTCACTTAGTACAAAGGCTAATGCTGAAGATAAAGTGTACAAACTTTGAAGGTTGCAAAGCCAATTATTTACTATTGTTCAATGAGTATTTTTCTCATCTATTTTACTTTTTGTTTGAAAGGCATATTTTATTTCCTCCATGCATATAGTTATACACATAAACTAAAGAAACCCTCAAAACTTTTGTAGATTTAATTAAGACATGGAGTAATTTTTAAACCAACATAAATTTGCCCCAAGAAGCCTAAAGAAGGAATACTGTAGTAATTAGGAGCAAACTGGTAAGTTTATTAGGAGTCCCTAAATAATTCCAAAACATAGGAGAATCTAAAGGTCCATGTCACTGTGTAAAGCCCTGCTTTTGAACCCAAATGTTAGCTATATGATTTCTCATGATGAAGTGACTATTCATTTTCAGGAACCCCAATAGAATATGTTCCCCTGGTGCACTACATGGCTGTTGGGAGAGAAAACAGGAAGTTGAGCCATTGTCAAGATATCTCATAACCAGAAGCTGGAAAGAACCCAGATGTCCTTCAACAGAGGAATGGATACAGAAATTGTGGTACATATACACAAGGAAGTACTACTCTGCTACTAAAAACAATGAGTTCACAAAATTACTAGGCAAATGGATGAAACTTGACCCTATCATCCGGAGTGATGTAACTCAGTCACAAAAGAACACTCATGGTATGTACTCACTTATAAGCAGATACTAGCCAAAACAAAACAAAACAAAACAATCAAACAAACAAACAAACAAAAAAAAGTTTCAATACCCAAGACACTATACGCAGAACTTATGAAGCTCAAAAAAGAAATAGACCAGAATGTGGATGACACAATCCTTAAAAGGGAGAACAAAACAGGGGGAAATACAAGATCAAATAGAGCAACAGGGATTGGAGAAAAGATTTACAGAGACTGCCTCACCTAGAGAACCTCCCCATATGCAGGCACTAAGCCCAAGCACTATTGCTGATGCCAAGTAGTGTTTACTGGCAGGAGCCAAACATGGATGTCTCCTCTGAGGCTCTGGCAGAGTCATATAGATACAGATGAGGACGCTTGCAGCTAACTATCAGACTGAACACGGGGCCACCAATGAAAGAGTTAGAAAAAGAACTGAAGGAGATGAAATGTTTGCAAACTAATGGGAAGAACAACATCATCAACCAGTCAAGGCACTGAGGTGATTGGGAGAGGGAGCACCTTCATGGAAACAAGTTGAAGTTGAGGAAAGTGGGGAGTATAAGGGGATATAACACTTTAAATATAAATACAGAGAATATCCAATAAAATTGGAAAAAAATGTTCATTTTATTATTCATAATAATTAAGGGAAAATTTTTCATTAAAAAGCTGTTTTTCCAAGGTAGGGAATTGCAAAAGCCCATTTAGCTGATGCTAATGCAACCTGAAATATCACAGGCTACAAGACACAAGGAGAAACTAAGAAAACAGAGATGAAAATTATTTAGTGCCCTATAAGATGATCTAGTGATGGTTTGGCTGAGTAAGAGTTGCTTACAGAAAGGTCAAGAGAATACCCCTTTCTGCTGTCAAGTGAACCACATTCAGTGAGAAAACAGTCATGAAAAAAGAGTGACCTATACAAGGATATTGCCTAATAGAATAGCCAATGTGACAGCAATGTGGAGCATGACTTTTAAGCCAACCATGCCAAATATCCTATGACACAACTTTTCATTGTATATCAGGCTTAAACAAACCTTACATTCTTACAGAAAGAGGCCAGATTATCCAATTAACTGAAAACTAAAGTATATAAGTTTATATATAAATGCAGTACCATGTCATGATCAAATATGTAAATTGCCTATATCAATACTCTGATAACATCTAATTCCTCAAATACCTATAGGTCCATTCAAATAATTTTATTGTTTATTTGTATACATTTTAAATGATATCCTCCTCCCCAGTTACCCCTCCACAACCTTCCCATAACATTTCCCCCCTCTTCTGTCTCCCCTTTGTCTCTATGAGGATGCTTCTCTATCTTCTGTCCCACTACTGCCTCACTGCTCTAGCATCCCCCTATGCTATGTTATCAAACCTTCACAGGACCAGAAGCCTCCTCTCTCTGATGTCTGAATAGAACATCCTTTGCAACATATGTATCTGGAGCCATGCATCCCTCCATGAGTACTCTTGGGTTGGTGTTTTATTCTCTGGGAGCTAAATTAATTCATACATTAATACAATGTATCTTGCCAATTTTCATCACTGAATATCTGCTTAAAGTACTGATTCCAACATGTCCTCCTTCCAACTACTTGTTCTCCCTTTAATCTTTAGTTCTTAAACCCAATGACTCTAATTAATGTCTCTTCCATCTACCTGGACAAGAGATTTAACACTGGGGCATGGACAATCACCAAGCGGGAACTGCAGCAGCGAAGGGAAATGATGTTCTGTCTCTCATCACTCATTGACTTCCAGTAGCTCTACAGGTGGGGTGGGAACCATTTTCTTCTCCTCCCTCCAAGCTATTATTTTTACCTGCTAAACGTGCGAGCACTTAGTGTCTTCTCTTCTAGATGCTTGAAATATATCATACCAAATGCTACTGTTTATTTGCTGTTCAGTTGCATAAAGATGTCTTCTCACTAATATATAGCTGATAACTTTCATCTACAATAGGTGATCTTCAACTGTCTAGGCTCAGGTCTCCAAACATTATGAACTAAGACAATGCATTATATTATATATAGAAACATGTGTGGGAAATGAAAGGCTGACCAAACATTTTATTATTCATTCAAAGCGTCTTTGTGTCCATTACCACTATAAGCAGCTACACTTAAAATGTTGATAAGCTAATAAAAATCAAATTCAAACAAGAGATAATAAAGTGTAAGACAGTACTAAAGGGCTTTAAAGTTACTGAACATATTTGAGGATGGAGCCCATGCAAGCACTGAGCTGCATACTTAGAAACTAAGCTAAAGTTGGATAGTTTTGAAAAGTTCAAGAACAACATGGAATTTCAGATATATTTTTGTCATCAAAATGCAGCTTTTTGCTTGGAAATGGTGTGTATATTGTTCAGGAAAGAGATTGAGAACAATAAAGATCTCAGTGACAATGGAGATGAGAGTCATTTAAGGAAAATATATATATAATGATTACACATTATGACTAGCAACATGGTTTATGTAACATTGTTACAAGAGAGTATAGTGGAGAAGATGCCTCCTCAGAGGATGATGTGTATAGAGGAAGTTGAATGAAATAGAGGAAGAGCAGAGCTGAGGAGATAAAAAGATTGTGTGTATGAGGTAGAGAGATGATTGTTGCCATCAAGGTGAAGTGCATTAAGATTGCTTCACCTTCTCTAACTGGGAATTGGATTAGTTATCCAGAGAACACAGTAATGTAGGGGAGATTGTTTTCTTTATACATTCAAAGGAGGATCAGTTAGAATGTTGATATTAGAATGAAAGGTTTCATGTTCTACTAAAAAGAGATATGTACAGGATTTTAAATAGTTTTCAGCTCAGATGTGACTAAAGCTCTTTCTTCTAAAATATATGGAACAAGTATTAACCTATTTTTCAAAGTATAATGATAGTTGGTATCACAGCAGATTCTGAATTTTAATAACTTAATGAGCAGTGCTGTGTAAATTTTATACAATTGTTAAATAGTTATGAACATTTTAAGAAATTCTTTACTTGAAGTGATTCTAATTGTTTTTAATTTTTGAATATTTTATACATGAGTTTTTTGTATTTCAATATTTACTGCATGCCATGCTCCTACTATGTCTCCTTGTCACTCTCTTTCAAGTTTACAACCTCTATTTATTATCACTATTGAATCTACATTATGCATGTATAGCTACACACACACACACACACAAACACACACACACACACAAACACACACACACACACACACACACACACACACACACACACATATATATATATATATATATATATATATATATATATATATATATATATATAATATGTGCATGTGTTTATGTTTGATAACTTGGGACTTGATAAACTATCAAAGGTCAATTATATAGAGAATATCAATTCCTCTATCAGCAGCATGTTTTTTGTGGTTGAAGATCAACATCTACATACAGGGCAACTGAGAATTTTTTTATTCCTATTTGGATATCAATGGGTATTATATGCAGAACACATGCAGATCTTATTAGGTATCTATTCTGTTGGTATATCTTGTGTACAGTGTTCCTACCATGTCTATAGGACAATATCCAGCAGTGTTATTCTGATCTTCTGACACTGACAATATTTTCACATCTACATTTGTGATAGCTTCTTCAACTTTAGTCCTCAAGGCTGTGTGAGAGACACATCTTTGGGTCTTGATAACCATGGACATTTTATCTAGTTTTATATCTCTACCATAAACTGCCTAATAAGAATCAATGTCTCAGGTAGTACTATGTCCAGTTTTGGGCATATACACAAAAGTAGCTCCAACATCTAACAAGGACATATTCTCAATCATGTTGATAGCAGTCTTATTTATATTAGCTAGAAGCTGGAAAGAACCCAGATGTCCTTCAACAGAGTATGTAATTCAGAGGAGTCAAAATGTCATCCCAAACAATACAAACTTAAAAACAATGTTATCTTGGGTGCATGGAAGTTGAAGGTCATTTTCTATTGTTAAGGATTTTTTATATTTCAGACAGAGGACTTACTTAGATTCATTGAGGTAGAAGCATCCTACTTTGGGAGTAGCTTTCATAGTAAAGTTTCTATGCCATCTGCAATAGGAGAAATGTAACCTATAGTCAAACCCAGCTATATATTCTATGACCAAAAAGAAGAGACTACCCTTGTAAAATATTTGCAATGATGACACTTTTATTCAGGGGTTAACCAGTGGTTGTTTAGTTAAACTTGAATACTGTTCAATAGGACAAAATGTTTTCCCAATACTTTAAATGTAGCAAGCTTCATGGGGCTGGAGAGATTATAATTTCTAGAGCAAAATTAACTAATTTCAGAGTTCTAAAACAATTTAATCTCTGACTGCATGCTAAATACTTCACATACACAGACAAGTAGTATTCATCAACCATAAAAAACATTTATTTATGGTAGTAGGTGAAGGCTGTTACTTCAAATATGTCACCATGAAAATTTTCCTATGTTACTTCATGGTAGAAAGGCATACACTGACCCCCTTACACACACACACACACACACACACACACACACACACATGTGTCTGTGTGTGTGTGTATGTAATATATGTATAAGTATGTATATATAGCTCATAAGCCAACATGTTCCCCTTATTTAGAAAGTAAACTTCTATTCCAATAATTATAAAACTAGATCAGTTTTAGTGAATAAATTAAAGTAAATGCAAACTATATGAATAAGTCTAATAAAATACAATAATTGTTCCATAAGTTACAAAATCACTAAAATTTAGTTTTAATTTTATTCATATATAAGCACTGTTATGTTCAGCCATTATTTGGTTTGTTCTGTTTAGTACTGTGCTTTCAAAATGCAACAATTGATTAGACTATTTTTTTTTTACTTAATGTAACTATAGTGATGGAATATCTTAATTCATATATATAATTTTAAAGCATATCTTACATAAGAATTAATATAAAAATTAAATACATTAACAATAAACTATGGCATACATTCTTGAATGGGATTGAAGGATACAATATTTTTATTTGTAAAGAAACGTATCACTATAAACATTTTATAAATCTGTATGATATGCTGCCAGATAACTGTGAGAGGGAAAATAAAAGACTAGAGACAAAATATTAGAACTGTCGAGGCTGTCAGAAAATATTAAGAGTATACCCAATGTCTACAGCAGAAAAAAAAAATAGGGTTCAACTTTGCTTAAAAATGAAAAGTGAAATCTATGTCAGAAATCTTGCCCTTACATCATGAATACTTGTGAAGATAATGGATAATTCTTGGTCTACTAAGGACAGGCCAAAGGAGAACTCATTTTCAATGAAGTGGGCTATGTACAGGATATTCTTTGGTGCAGTGTAAAATCAGTGCTCAGAAATATGTCTTTTTTTGCCTACTGCCATCTACTATATTGTAGTTTCTATCATCTAAGATGTCCTGGAACAATCTTTGGAGATGGACCAGTGAGAGTGAGTGATAATCATGAATTCTGTCTCTTTATGTAACTCTCAAAGGAAGAAGAGACAAGGATTACTGAAAGTGATTCAAATTAACATAGATAAAATCCAGGGGAGGAAGTTAGCTGTTTAAGAATTGAATCCACTTCTCCACTACTGGTGAGGTTTCAAGCTGGTACAACCACTCTGAAAATCAGTCTGGCAGTTTCTCAGAAAATTGAACATAGTACTACCTGAAGACATACTACCAGTTATTTCACTTCTAGGCATATACCCCAGAGATTCATAATAGCCAGAAGCTGGAAAGAATCCAGATGTCCTTCAGTAGACGAATAGACACAGAAATTGTGGTATATTTACACAATAGTGTACTACTCAGCTATTAAAAAAATGACTTTATGAAATTCCTAGGAAAATGGATGTATCTGGAGAATATCATCCTGGGTAAGGTAACTGAGTCACAAAAGAACAGACATAATATGCAGTCACTGATAACTGAATACTAGCCCCAGAAAGCTCTGAATACCAAAGAAACAACTCACAGATTACATGAAGATCGGGGGGGGGGTGCAAAAAAGTGGAAGCCCCAGTCCTTCTTAGAAAAAAAAAACAATAAGTAGTGTATAGCACCCTCTCAGAGTGGGGTACACCTAGACATTAAATCAATAATAACTCAAGAGTTAAGAAGATAGCCTGGTGGCAATTTTGGGTATTTTAAAAATGTTATGTTTAATTTTTACACACCAAGAAAACTTTGACTATTTCTATGTTACATTTTGTTTTATATATACTTTATGATTATTGTAAATAGTAAGATTTCAATGCATAATATCAATCCTTTAAAAAATCAAGTATTGAAAAAATATATTAATATAGTTTTATGCTAAAATGTGTTTAACAATCTGTACATGTTTCTCTAATTTTTTAAAAAATAAATTTGTAATAAAAAAAGAAAAAAAAAGAATGGAATGCATGCTATGGTCTACTGTGATGGCTGTTGCTAAGTGGAAGTGTTCAGGGAGCAACTCACTGAAAGGTAAAGGGATTAGGCATTTTATTATATTAGAAAAGAAATGAACTGAATTGTAATTTGGCCTGGATAGAGTGTCTATGTACTCAGAGTGTATAGAATATGTGTGTTTAAGGAGGATCATTCATGGGGAATAGACTCAGCTTTCTCTGTAGAGCCAGGTTTCAGAGGGTAAAATTAACACTTAACTTCTATTTCACTACTGACCTTTTTATTTTTTATTTTTTGATAATTTACTTGTAGTTTAGAATTTAGGCTTAACCTGTTTGTTTTTGTGGAAAGGTATGCCTGTTAGCAGATAATGAAGCTGACTTAAGTTAATCTTCTCTCCCAAAGGAACAGCCTTGACAGACTTCAAACTGATGTTTTCCAGGCTACGTACAGTTGTATTTCACTTTAGATTTTTTTCCTCCATTCCTCACAAGAGCTAAATGTATTGGTTTGCAGAACCTGGTGAATCAGTGAGATTGAAAAGGCAAATGGGAATATTTTAGCAAGCAAGAGAAGATCAATTTGTCAGACTTGACATGAATCACAGAGGAACAGATTTACTTTCCCTGGATGATTAAGCCAATCTAGTTACTATTGAGTAGAGCCATTTACTTACTGCCATACAAAACAGATGGATTAATGTACTCTCTCTCAACCCATGTTTTAGAAATTAATTAAATATGATGTAAAACAAAAAAATAGCAGAAACCTAGCAATCCTGGTTCTATCTAAAATATCACTAGACTGAATGCTTGCAATCCACTTCCACACACACTTTATCTAGACTCATGTCAGGTAGTAGTCAGCAAACGTCCTTATGATTCAGTAGAGATTTTATGCTTGATTGAGTAGTAAAACATGAGAAATAATCATGTTTATGTGCTTTTAGTCATATACAAGGGAATGAAATGGATAGTGATTTCTGATGAAAATGCTTAAATAACAACTTTAGTCATGTGCTATTCAGTCTTCTCAACATTTCTTGAAGGAAAAGCTCTCTTCTTGAACTCTAGCTTCTTTTACTTTGATCTAATTTAAACTGAATAGTTCTAGTGCTTTGTGTTCACAAAGACATATTATGGGTCCCATAATTCTGTTGACGTTTCCTAAAATAGTTTATATATATATTAGAAACCTGTTGCATTTATCCTTATGTTCCATAAGTAATTATGATAAAATTCAGACATGAGCTTTAATTATTGAAAAACAGAATATGGAAACAGTGTAAAAATAAAGATATTATTTGTTATTATTTATAGTATATAGAATTATTCTTACAAATTTAAAAACTGATATAACTATTAGAATCTTTGATGGCTATCTAATTTTGGCAAATGTATCAATGTGTATAGATTTAATGGTAAATTTAAAGTGATGGGCAAATATTTAATTTGACTTGAAAATTTACTACATATTTGAAATACTTTGATTTTAATATATATTTCATAATTTAGTTTGTGAAGTATATATGTTTATTAATTTTATATTAAAATTGTCATTATAAAATCACAATTAACATATCCAGTATGGAATTTGAAAGTCCCAATATCAGTTACAATATATAAATTACAAAATAAAACATCCTAGAACAAATAATTATTTGACTTATAATAATTTAATTTTCCTATTTTTTTAGGAATTTTCTTGGTGTTACTCCAAGCATAATGTTTAATGTTAGGTTGCATTTCTATTACTTTGAATAGTATGTTGATAGTAATCATAAAAGAAGTAAAAGTAGTAAATAGGAACCTGGTGGTGCTATCCAATTTTTTGGAATCTATTTGATTTTATGAACTTAGTCATGGACAAGATGTTTGAAGGAATCATGGTGTAAAGGAAGTAAGATGAAGAAAGAGTAATATAAGATATGCATTAGAAATTTCATGCATCACTTAAGTGAATTTTCTTGGACTTGTGAATACTAATCTGAAAAATAATGCATAAAATATTAGAATCTTTCATTAATGAAATAAAAGGCTAAAGAAAAGACTGATGGAGCTAAAAGGGGTTGAGACCTCATGTAAAGAACATTATCAACCAATCAAACCCTCCAAAATTCCCATGGACTAAAACACCAACCATTCAGCATACATTGAGAGACCTATGGCTTCAGTTGCATATGTAGCTGAAGATATCAGTATCTGGCTTCAATGTGAGAAAAGGCTTTTGGTCCAGGGAGGGCATGTATTCCCAAGGTAGGGGAATGTCAAGGCAACTGGGGTGAAGAGGGGGATTAGGCACAAGTGCACCTTCCTGAAGACAAGTGGAGAGGAAGGGGGTGAGAACAGGGTGTGAGAAGGCGTTAACATTTTAAATGTAAATACAAAGAGTATCTAATAAAAAATGGAAAAAATGACCCAATATTCTTTGAGTATGGTCAGATTAATAGGCTAATTTCGTGAGGTGATTATTCTTTAATCAATCAATATTTGCGATGGTTTGTAACAAAATACAGTACTGCAATTGTTTAATCAAAAGAAAGGCAATGAGAATGACAGTGCCAAATTTAATAATTTATATTCATACAAGCAAAATACAAATAAACCCATGTGGGGACTAGTATTCTAATATTTGAGATTTTCAATATTGACAAAGATTATTTATTTATCATATTTATTCCTGAGACTTCTTAAGGGGCTAGTTCATCTATAATTCTTCAAGTTCTTTTAATAAAACCTTAAGTTAAAATTATTTATGATTCAGAATATAAAGCTTTGTTTCTTTTTATTACCAACTCCTTTAATTCTAATAGTAACCTGGAAGAAACATCAATAAATTAATATGTACATTAAAGTTGCATAGTTTAATACATACAATAAACAGGAAGCTTCTAAGATCCTTTTATGTATAACTTATTATTCATTTATCCTATAAAATTGGGAAACTTCTGTTGTGTAGTTTAACTCATGCATAGAAGAAATTGAAGTACTTAGTTGATATTGTTGAATTAGAATTGCTAATCTTAAGGTCTATGCAGGATAGATGTCCTTCTTCAAGTAGATGGTGACATTGCTTTTGTAGTCTGTGGAAAATAGAAAGTACTGTAATCATGAGAAGGAGAAGGAAGATACATTATATAGGTCATTCTTAAAATTAGAACATACAAGTCAAACTTCAGCAAAGATTGTTATATTTTCAACAATGCTCTGCAAACATCAGATAACAGAAAAGTTTATCTCTTCTGAAGCTATTCTCAATTAGTTAATACCTGCTATCCCAGTGAATGAGAAGACTTTTAACTATATACTTACTATAAATGAAGCCACTCAACATGTCTCTCATTAGAAAATACACCAACATAGTACTGGAAGTCCTGGCTGAAGCAATTAGACAGCAAAAGGAGATCAAGGGGATACAAATCGGAAAGGAAGAGATAAAAACATCACTCTTTGCCGATGACATGATAGTGTACTTGAGTGACCCCAAAAATTCCACTGGAGAACTCCTACAGCTGATAAACAAGTTCAGCAAAGTGGCCGGATACAAAATTAACTCAAACAAATCAGTAGCCTTCCTATACTCAAATGACAAACATGTGGAGAAAGAAATTAGGGAAAAGGTACCCTTCACAATCGTTACAGAAACTATGAAATACCTTGGTGTGACTCTAACTAAGGAAGTGAAGGACCTGTATGACAAGAACTTCAAACCTCTAAAGAAAGAAATTGAGGCGGATCTCAGAAAATGGAAAGATCTCCCATGCTCATGGATTGGAAAGATCAACATCTTAAAAATGGCCATCCTACCAAAAGCAATCTACAGATTCAATGCAATCCCCATCAAAATTCCAACCCAGTTCTTCATGGAATTGGAAAGATCAATGTGCAATTTCATATGGAATAACAAAAGACCTAGAATAGCAAAATCCATCCTCAACAACAAAAAAATATCTGCGGGAATCACTATCCCTGACCTCAAGCTATATTACAAGGCAATTGTGCTGAAAACTGCATGGTACTGGTACAGAAATAGGCAAGTGGATCAATGGAATAGAATAGAAGATCCAGAAATGAGCCCTCATGTATATGGTCACCTGATTTTTGACAAAGGAGCAGTAAACATTCAATAGAAAAAGGACAGCCTATTCAACAAATGGTGCTGGTCCAACTGGCACTCAACATGCAAAAGAATGAAAATAGACCCGTTCTTATCTCCTTGTACAAAGCTCAAGTGTAAGTGGATTAAAGATCTCCACATTAAACCTGATACACTGGAATTATTAGATGAGAAAGTAGGGAAAACCTTAGAACACATAGGCACAGGAGAAAATTTCCTAAACAAAACACCAATGGCTCAAGCTCTAAGGTCAAAGATTAACAAATGGGACTTAATGAGATTGCAAAGTTTCTGTAAGGCTAAGGACATCGTCAAGAAAACAAAACGGCAACCAACAGAATGGGAAAAGATCTTTACCAACACCACATCAGATAGAGGCCTAATATCTAAGGTGTACAAGGAACTCAAAAAGCTCGACACCAGAGAATCAAATAACCCTATTAAAAAATGGGGTACAGAGCTAAACAAATCTTTTTCAGTTGAGGAACTCCGAATGGCCGAAAAACATCTGAGGAAGTGCTGGACATCCTTAGCCATCAGGGAAATGCAAATCAAAACAACCCTAAGATTCCACCTCACTCCAGTCAGATTGGCCAAGATCCAAAACTCAGATGACAGCAGATGCCGGCGAGGCTGCAGAGAAATAGGAACACTTCTCCACTGTTGGTGGGGTTGCAAGCTAATACAACCACTCTGGAAATCGGTCTGGCGATACCTCAGAAAATTGGATATAGTACTACCTGAAGACCCAGCTATTCCACTTCTGGGCATATACCCCAGAGACACTTTAATACACAACAAAGATATATGCACCACAATGTTCATAGCGGCTCTATTTATAATAGCCAGAAGCTGGAAGGAACCCAGATGTCCTTCAGAAGACGAATGGATACAAAAATTGTGGTACATATACACAATGGAATACTACTCAGCCACCAGAAACAATGACTTAACCAAATTCTTATGAAAATGGCTGCATCTAGAGAAGATCATCCTGAGTGAGATAACCCAGTCACAAAAGAACAGACATAATATGCAGTCACTGATAGTGGGATGCTAACCCCAGAGGCTTGCACTCCCCCAGAAACAACTCACAGACTGTATGAAGTCCAAGAAATAAAGAAAACAAAAAATATACATATATTCACAAAACAAGAAGACTTTGACTATTTCCATGTTGCGTTTTGTTTTGCATGTACTTTACGCTTATTGCAACTAGTACGTTTTCAATGCATACTGTCAAGCCCTTGAAAAAAATCAAGTACTGACTAAAAAACATATTCACATGGTTTTATGTAAAATTTATTTTAATGTCTGAAAAAACAGTACTGACAAAAATGTATAATTTAAAAAAAAAAAAGAAAATACACAGGACTTTGGGGGATAATAAAAAAAAATAAAGCAAAATAAAATGCAATAGGGTAAAATAAAAACTGCCACAACACAGAAGACATGTGGCAGACCACTGCAGGCCCTGTGCCTACTGCCCCAGTCTCTGTGAGTTCATATCAACTTTGATCGTGTCAGTTGTGAGGACATTGTTTACTTAATATTCCACATCCCCTTTTACTCTGACACTCTTCAAGCCTTCTCTTCTGAGGTGTTCCCCCTGGCCTGCGAGGAGGGATGACAAAGATGCATATTCTTTAGTGCCTAGTTTTTCATTCTTTTACTCCCTACAAAATATCAAGCTGTAGGTCTTCGTAAGTGTCCCCATCTAATGCAGAACAGAGTGTCCTTGGTGATGGCTGAGCAAAGCATTATTCATGAGTATAAGAGAATAGCATTAGGAATCATTTTCTTGCAATATACCTTTATCGAACAGCAGTATTTGCTTACCTTTATCCTACATCCCTAAACTATTTTGTCTCTGGTTCCTGGTTATCCAGGAAGGGTTGGGTGTATAGGATCCATTTCAGGAACATATCTTAATCAGCCAGGTACTGGTTGGTTATCACGCAAGCTTTCTGCTAAAACACATCCTAGTATATCTTCTAGAAAGGACATCATTATGGTAAAAATGTCTTGTGACTGGCTTATTGACATTTCGTTTGTTTTTGGTAGTATGCAGAGTACTCTCCTGTACCAAGAGCAGTAAACATAGTGGTGAAATTCTTGTAGGCACAAGTTAGACATCCACATTTAAATAAGTTGTGTAGCTCTTGTCTTCAGCAATAGATCCCAGATGTCAGTTGTGAAGTGCAACCTACAGCCTTGGCAACAGTTAGGGTTGTTTGAGGGTTCCCCTGAAATCTTTGTACCCAACTACTTAATGTAAATTACCCAGCTTATATGTCACCCAATGCCAATAATAGGCAGTGTCAGTATTGGTATTGGATGTGGTAAGAAGACATATCAGGTTTGTTCTCTGTGTCCCCCATCATTTCTAGTTTCATTGAGCCAAATACTGAAAGCTATTTTAAAAGAGACCAAAGCAATGCAAGGCAAGAAGACACAGAAAATTGTAAGAGATGAGTGTCATAAGAGAAGTTGAAAAATGAAAGTATGTCAGAATTACAAAAAAAAAAAACTGTCACTCAGGATTTAAAAATTAGACTGACCCAATACAAAACACCCAATTGTACATTTTACCTCTTACATATCCATATTTATTATAAAAGAAAACTAAATGGTAGAATGTGTGTGTGTGTGTGTGTGTGTGTGTGTGTGTGTGTGTGTGTGTGTGTGTGTGTAATAGCCAAACCAAATAAATACATTGGTGGTTATGGTATTATAATCTTTTATAAAAGGCCATGATGAAATAATACTCTTAAAGATAAGCAGTTTCAGAATATAGAAATCAACTTGAAGTATTCTTGGGAGTTTTTTTTTTTTTTTTTTTTTTTTTTCTAATCTGTATGAACTTTGGTAACCAAAGATCTGCAAAATGATAATACCTACAGAAATATACATTCACATACATAATGAGTTTTTTTATTTTATCCATTTGAAAGTTTGATAAACTAACCAGTAACCATGTCTGCTCTAGCAAAAATCAAGATTATCATGATCATTTGTATTGGTCTGTATACTCATAAGAAGACTTAATAGAAGTAGAGTTTGAAAGAAAACCATCCTTCATTATACACAGTTATAAGCTGTGCTCATTTTAGGTTTTGAAGATTAAAGACTTTCACATTTTATGATCAGAAAATGTATACAAATATATACAAAAATGTATATAACAAAGCAAAATTTAATTTTGAAGATGTAGACTTTAATTTTATGTCACCATTGTAGAAGATACAATAAATATTGCAACACACAAAATTGCTAATCATTTGATTAGAAAGTATAAAGCAATTAAGTGCAAACCTAAATATATTTTTCTTTACTCTCAATGTATCACAGGGATTAATACAATCAAAAAAACTACTGTTCATAAATGTTGTTTTTAGAGAATATAGGTAAGATTTCAGTGGATAAAACTAATATTGGGGAAATATGCCTTATGATTAGATACTTGTCAGATGAATAAATAAATTAATTCATCATTATGTTACAGAACTGTGGTTAAAATTTTGATTGATCCTTCTTTAGAATCATCATTTGGATCTCTCATTGACAATATTTTATTTAAATACTAATCTATGTATGCACACATAAAGTTATATTTAAACCTATTGAGAGAAGTAGGAAGAGTAGGTAATAATCTTAAGACTGAAGAACACTGGTCTTTATGACTAAATATACCACTGCTAGATTTTAAAAAAATCTATGAATTTTTTTTTCATGAGTAAACTGAAAAGACAAATAATTCCAGTAGTCAATCAAAATAAATTGCCTGGGAACAAATATTTGCATAGTAGAACCTTCAGTACATGAAAAATTCCTTCCTCCAAAGGATTCTGTGAGAGAAAACCTTGGATATTAAGAGATCAATGGAAGCAGGTCACAATAGGGAGAGTAATTCAACATGAGAAAGATGGAAACATGTTGTCATATAAATGGTTGGCCGTGAATTGGGAAATTTGTATATATAAGTTTTTTTTGTTTCTAAAGCTATTTATTTTAAACAACATATTGATATCTTTTTTTAAACTTTATTTTAAAAAACAAAGATAAAAGAAAAAATTTTTAAACATTTTTGCATAAATGTATACAAATACAATTGTGTCAGTATTGGCTTTTTTTTTTTTTTAAGGTTTGATACTCTGCATTATGGTCTTACTAGTTACAATGAGCAAAAAGTACATGTAAAACAGGATGTAACCCGGAATTAGTCAACGTTTTCTTTGTTTGTGAGGATTGAGCATGACTCTTTTTTTTGTTTGTTTTGTTTTCTTTTTTTTCTTGAACTTCACACAGTCTGCAGGTTGAAATGTTTTAGAATACAGTCTCATAAAGCACTAGATTCTTATCATTTGACAATCAAAGGTAATTTGCCTTTGATGAAAATGAAAAATTTTAATTATCTGACGATGTTAGGAAAAGGGAAGCTATATATTACCATAAGAAACAAAATACTGCAAAAAGCATTGCAAAACATAGTAAGGACTCCATAATATAAATATTAGATTTGAGATTGAGTATTCTCTAAATTGCTTGACATATTATAGACACTATCTAATAATGTTACATGATTTTCCATAGTTAAATGGAGCACTAGAATTGAAGATTCTATATGGAATATGTTGTGTCCTGCATAGAATACTGAACATATGCCTTATGTTCCCATTTCCTTATAAGAAAATCATATAGTCACTGCATGGTCTGTGTATACTTGTAGGAAGATTATTTTTCTTTCCATTTTTATTGGACTACTGCACATAATTTTCTTAGTGTGTGAGATGATTCAAATATAAATAAAATGTAACAAATTTAATACTTAAGCTTTTATTGACTTTTATTTGGTTGCTTTCCATTTCTTTTCTCATTTCACTTTATATGATCTTCTTCTAATTCTAATTTCAGTACAATGATAGGATTTGACCAGTTACTGTTATTGATATGTCTGCAGAATTAACAAACTTACAGATATCCTGATTATCCAGGGATATGAGCTGCAATTCCCCAAGCCAACTAACGTGTGGAATAGAGTGTGTGAACATCAGCAGCCTTCATCAATTACACCAGTCACATGCTTGAGAGATAGAGGGGACAAACTGGAATAAATAACACATGTAGACCCTCTATTATGTTACAATATTAGTAATGGTGGATGTCTATGAACCTTAAAGCTTAATGATTCTTTATCTTTGTTCTATATTTATAGTAACTCTAATATGCATCCATAGCACTATATATAATATCAGGTCATGTCTTTATATATAACTACTTAAGCATACATGATATAAAATATGTATATAAAATTGAATTTCTACCCACTCACAGTCTGATGAGGTTAAATTAATTTCTTCTGAATCTGAATTTATTGAATGATAGGTGATTTAATTTATGTTGTATCATATAGAAGGAATTATTAATAATTAACATGAGAATCACAGGACATATTTCTATGTGTTCTCAATATATTGTTCAGTGTTTAATAAAACAGCATTTAACCTGGCATATATGAAAAGTAACTTAATTTATATCTACATTGTTCAATACATTCTAAAATCATTATTTCTCTCTCTCTGTGTGTGTGTGTGTGTCTGTGTGCACACGTGTGTGTATAAATGGCTCTGTAGTAAACACAGATATTCTGTGGTAACAGTGAATCCTAATGAGAATTTGGACTTGAGTAAGCTGCTCAAACCCATGATAGCTGTCTCACTATTTATTATTGTAAACAGAAATAATGCTCATTGAAAAAGAGTTAATGAGGCAGTTTCTGGTTTTGAAGTTCTAATTCATTGATAAATACTGCATTTAATTCTATTCCCACTGATCTAGTTTTTTTCTGTTTATTAATATGTTCATCTTAAGTATTGACTTTAAAGTCATTTTGTATCTGTAGAAATTATTTTCATTTCATACAGTATAATCTAATAATGGTTTCCTTTCCTTTAGTTCCTCCCAGTTTCTTCCTACCTTCATTACCATCCAGTTCTAAAGCCTCTCTCTCTCTCTCTCTCTCTCTCTCTCTCTCTCTCTCTCTCTCTCTCTCTCTCTCTCTCTCTCTCTCTCTCTCATTACAAATCACACAAGGGTTTAGGGAAAAAATAATAAAATAAATTGTTCCAATTGATAACCATCTGCAAAAATTGCTCTACTCTATTGAATCACTGTTAGATATGTTCTAATTTGATTCATGTCTTAGTGCTCTCTAAAGGAATAGAACTGATGATCTATTAGACTGTCTTATAAGATGTACTCTGAATAGCCCAACAATATCTATCTCACAATGGGAAGTCCTAGGAATTAGCAGTAGGTGTTCTCTAAGGGTATCTCCCTGGGCAAAGAAAGCACTCTTAAAGAGAGCCCCCATATCCTGCAGTAGATGGGTAAGATGAATCACTGATAGCCTTCACTCTGAGTTGCCTTTGTCAGTGTCCTCCTATGGACAATAAATGATTGTATTAGACTGCCTTACGGTATATGATTTGAGCATTTCAACAGTGTCTGTCTAACAGTAGAAAGGGCAAGCATCCAGCAGCTGTTCAGTCTCCAGGGCTTTTGTTTGAGCAGTCCAAACATGGCCCTAGTGACCTGGAAGTCTGTTGGAGGACAGCTAGCTTTCATTCTATGCTGAACTCCTGATGAATTTGGATTTTATAGCAACTGCAGCAACAGGATAGACAATAGACAAATGAAAATCATAATAGACAGAAAAATGTAAAAACAACAGTAGCAACAACAAAAGTTACCTTCTTTCATGTGCTTTTCTTTTTATTTTTTTTTCTGCTTCATAAATAAGCTGATTAAGGACAGAAGCATGTTGTCCTCTGAGAGGATCCCCAGAGAAATTGACTCAGAGTGATACACACACCAACAGTCTAAGAGTGGATGGGACTTCAAAAAACTTAATGGAAGAATGGGAGGAAGGATTGTAGGCTCGGAACAGCATAGGAACACCACAGGATGTCCAACAGAGTCAACTAACCTGGACCATTGAAGCTCTCAGAATCTGAAACACCAACCCAAAGAACATAAAAGGGCTGGACCTAGGACTCCCGCATATATGTAGCAGATGTGCAGCTTGGTCTTCATGTAGGTCCTGAACATCTGGAGCAGGGACTATCCCAAAATCTGTAGCCTGTCTGTAGGATATGTTCTTTTTGCTAGGCTGCCTTGTCTGGCCTCAATGGGGGAAGAACCTAACCTCACAAAGACTTGAAGTACCAGGATGGGGGGATTCTCAGGGAGAACCCCAAGTTCTCAGAGAAAAAAGGGGAGTTGCTGAGGAAAAGATTGTGTCATGGCGTAGCCACAGGCGATCAATGAGCAGGATATAAACTGAATGAAAACAAATAAAATTAAATAAAAAAAATCCACACAGACAAGATCAGCAACTTGGATTTTAGATGACACTAAATATAGAGAACCTGATTATTAAATCAGCCAATGCAAAACTCAGATTTTCATGTATTTAAATAATTGGCTCATTCGGGTGTAGGACTGGGAGATTGTGCTACCCTTTGGGAAATGCCCCATCAAACAGGCTAAGCTAAATGTGCGGAGTACATGAGTCATGTTCCTGCCTCACTGAGCTTCACATGTCTTCCTCTCCATGTTGTACTGGAGTCTCTTGGTAGTGTGAGACAAATATCTCTCTCTTAACTTTTTGTCCTATTTTCATTGTCACAGCAACAAAAACAGAAACTGAACTCATACCAACAGTGTGGCAAAATGTATAGATACCCCAAGGTGCAAACTGTATAATCCCTCCTTTAATAATGACTCATATATACCCATTCCCTTCGTTCTCTTTTTAGGAATTCAGATGAACTTCCTGTTTCAGTTCAGGTCAACTGAAAATGCCACACCATCACTTTCTAGGATAGAAATGTTCAAAGACGACCTCCATCTTTACTGACTTCTATAGGTATTCATACTCTCAGCAAATTGTGTAAGTTAACAACAAACTGGATATTAAAGAAGGCAATGATGTCTACTTCCTTAAGAAAACAGAAGATATCCCATTTTAAGGAGAAGCAAGAAAATTTTCTATAAAATGAAAGTGAGTGATCAGTCAGGTGTTTGAGCCCTAAATTGGAATGTGTGCTGTTCTGAGAAAAAGGACAGGAGAGGAAAATAAATGTGGTGTCTCAGTAATGTGTGTTTCAAATGACTCTGGAATACTTGCAATGAGATGTCTTGGGAAGTATTTCTATATAACTATATTTTGTTATAACTATAAACTTAATGGCTTTATGTTTTCAACATTGTATATATCTTTAATCATAACCACTTCAAATATGTTCACAGGCAGCAATGTCACAGAGGTACTCGGCAGACAATTATTTAATATTTTACAATCCTTTCTTGACTCTCAACATTTGAGGGATGAATGTCAAAAAATTAAGATGAACATCTTTGGGATAAATGCAATCATTCACTACTTATATAAAATGTGTAAAATTCAATATCTCTTTCTGATGGTGTCTAAAATGAGAGAGCAGAGTGCCTTATATCCAATCTTACATGGGATATTCCTCTGCCTTTCAGCTGGGCATCTGTTAGTTTATGACCCATACTTTGGATAAAAGTAACATTTTTATTACATTTAACACTAAAACAAAAATGATTACTGTTGCCATAAATGAAAACCCTGTTTAATTATGATTTCAACAAGTGCATTCAGTATTTTTAGTAATTCTTTGAAAATACCAGCCCTCCCATTCCCATGGAATTAACTCATTGAGTCAAATGTGAGGTTCTCTGTTTCTTTCCATGTCTCTTGTCTTGTCTTCTAGAATCTGAGAACGCTTGCTTTCCACTGCTGTAATAACGCCCACTTCTTTCTTAAGTAAATGAATTATGAAATATGAAAGTGGCAATGCTAGGTTACAGATACTGGTTTTGGGAGACACCTTGTAAATTTCACCGTGAAGAAGAGAAGAAAGTATATATAGCATGAAAGAGATTGGGTATGCCTAGTTACTATTGGAGATCCTGTTTAACCATGTGAACAAAATGAAAGAAAGACAAGGAAAAGAAGGACAAGACAGGATTGTTTAGTCATATGTGGAAAATAACCCAAAGTATTCCAAACAGTAAACACAAACTACTTTGAAATTCTTTGGAGTGACCTCCAATCTGCCTGACTGAGCTGAAGAGAGTCTTCAGATATAAGTAAGCAGGGAATGATGAATAACATTACCAACTGGAGTGAAACCTCAGGGAACTGTCAATCACACCTGATAAAGTGGCCTTCTACATCAAACACAGGTGGTTCCTAACTCCTGTGAGTCAACTTAATTGTTTTATGTCATTGTCATTAAGTGCCAATCACTTGGTGAGAGTGCATTCATTTGTCAAAATAGGGAAAGGTAGTAACTCTATGGATTTCTGAAAATTAACTGTGATAACATGTCTGAGTAGCTGAGGCTCACTCCTATGGCAAGTAGACATGGCAGAATGTTAGAGAGGATTGTGATAAATATCATCAGTGAATACAGGACAGAATTGATAGGTCTTAATACTATGCCCAAGAAAGTGTGAAATTCAAACAATCAGACACGGTTTCGGCCATTCATCTCAGTATACACTTCATAAATATATTTATTCAAATCAATTTTGCTGAGAAGAGTAAAGTGAAATGACTGCTAATTGGAATTATTATACAACTACCATCAGAAAACACAGACAAACCTTACAGAATAATTGGAATGACAGTCTGAGGGCATTAACCATACTATGGTATGGGCCAACATATTCTAAAATTATTGGTCATACAGAAATCATTTTGAGTACATTTCAAGTCTCCAAATTGTTACTGGGAGAGAGCATGCTCCTAATTTTTTTGTTTGTTTGTTTGTTTGTGTATCTCCCAAGTGCTGCACTCTTTTTGCCCTGCTCCCAGAATCCTTTACTTCATTTCCCATCACTTTCTCCTCTGAAAGTGTGGTTCCCCCTCTAAGTAATCCCTCAACTCTGAAGCATCAAGCATCTGCATGATTAGGCACATCCTCTCCCACTGAGGCCAGACAAGGCAGCCCTGTTGGAGAATAGATTTCAGAGTCATACTTCAGCTTTAGGGAAATCCCTCACTCCTGTTGTTGGAATTACTGGCATGGATACTAAACTGCAAATTTGTTACATATATGACAGGGCCCTTAGTCCAGCCAATGTGTGCTATTTGGTTGGCAGCTTAGTAGAGGTGAGCTCACAGGGGTCCAGTTTTGTTGACTGTGTTAGATTTCTCATGGAAGGCCTATCCCCTTCAGGGCCTTGAATCCTGCACACAGCTCTTCTGTAAGTGTCCAGGACTTCAGTCTAAAGTTTGGCAGTAGATATCTGCATTATTTCTAACAGCTGCTGTGTAGAGCCTGTCAGAGGACAGTGATGCTAGGCTCCTGTCTACAAGCATAACAGAGTATCATTAATAGTGTCAGAAAATGGTGGTTGGCCATGGGATGAATTTCAAGATGGTCATATTATTAGTTTGACATTCTTTCAGTCTCTGCTCCATCTTTGTCCCAGCATATCTTTTAGACTGGGTTGGTGTCATTATCCCACCACTGGAGATCCTGCCTCGCCACAGAAGGTGGCTCTTTAGGTTCCATGACCCCACTGTAAGACATAAGATAAGGTCCCTCACATTGACTACTGGTAGACTCTGCCAACACAGTTCTCTGGGACTTTCTAGAGATTATCCCCTCCCACCCACCCCCATGTCTCCTCACCAGGCAGCTGCTGATTTCCATTCATTCTCATGACTCTCTGGCCCTCTTTTTAATTTCTCCCTTATACCTGATACCACCCCCACCCATTTCCTTTCCCATCTCCTCTTTCACTCATTTCTTCCCTCCCTTTATCTCCTATAAATATTTTATTCTTCTGTATAAGTGAGATCTGATCATTCTTGCTTAGGACTTCATTATTGTTTAAATTCTTTGGACTTTGTGATATATCAAGGGTGTCCTATACTTTGCTGTTAATAGCCACTTGTTGACGATAGAGTATATACCATGCATGTCTTTTGCATCTGGGTTACTTCTGTCAGAATGATACTTTCTTGTTACATCCATTTTGCCTGCAAAATTTCTTGTTTTTAATAGCTGAATACTGCATTATATTGTATAAATGAACAATATTTTCTGAATCCTATCTTCATTTGTGAGACATTTAGGTTGTTGCTAATTTCTACATATTAAGAATAAAGTTGCTATGAATATAGTGTAGCATGCGTCCTTAATGGGATATCGGAGCATCTTTTGGGTATATGCCCAAGAGTAGTGTACCTGCATCTTTAGGTAGAACTATTTCCAATTTTCAAAAAAAAAATACACCTGATTGATTTCCAGAGTGTTTGTACAAGTATGCAATCCCACCAGCTATGTGGGAGTTTTGCCTTTCTGCAGATCCTGGCTATCATGTGCTATTGCTTGAGTATTTTATCTTAGCCAATGGTTTCCATTTGCATTTCCCTAATAATTAAGGGTGTTGAACATATCCATCTATTGAGAATTACGTGCTAAATTTTATACTCCATTTGTTCTTAAGTTGGGGTTTGATAGGGTTTAACTTCTTTAGTTCTTTATATATTTTGGGGATATTAGCTCTATTTTGGATGTAGCATTAGTGGGGATCCTTTCCCAATCTGTAGGTTGCCATTTTTCCTATTCCCATTTTTTTTCTACTATTGAAAGTCTAATATTATAACCTCTCTCTGGCCAGTAAACAATTTAGATGTTTGTGTGTGTGTGTGTGTATTTGTCTCACTCTGTGAGCTAACATTTTATTCTCTATCAGTGAGATTCTTTTTCAAATATATGCAAACTAGATATGGGAGTTTATGTTTTTAGCTTCAGATAAAATATAAGACAAAAGGTATATACTACAGCATGACAAAATGTATATACATGAAGACTTTCAGAATATTCCATCATGTTTCATCATGATGTTGAAAAGGGAAGACAAAAAAGAGGGGGATGGTAAAACTGTGTCTAACACAATCACATCTCAGAAGAACACCATCTGCCACAGTTGTGGGCTTCAAGGTATCTTACCTATTAAATACTGTATTTAATTCTTGAACACGATTTCTATTGTACATCACAGTTAATTATTGATTTAAACAGCATAATGTATACTGTACCAGGATGAAAGGTTTTATGGAATTTAGGCAAAAATGATGTACACTATTTTAAAGTAATCAGCTTAATATTTTATTTGATTATTAATGATTTGTCAAGTCAATGATGATAGAGTAGATTTGGAGATACTGGTCTTTTCTTTTAAACAAATGTTTTTTTTTTATTTAAAATCTATTTTTATTATGTGTATATGACAGTAACTCTTTGGGTATCTGTGCTATGTGTGCCTGTGCCTTCTGCTTGTGAAGGCCCAAAGTGGGGTCAGATTTCCTAGCCTGGAGGTAAAGATGATTTTAAAGTACCTCTTAAATGCTGGAAACTGAACTCCTGTCCTCTGTTAAAAGAGCAGCTGCTCTTAACCACTGAGCCAATTGTGCAGCTCATGCCTAAGATGCTTTTTTTCTTAGTTTCTTAAATATCTTTTAAGTGAAAAAGAATTACATCACTTCCTTTCCTCCATTTCTTCCCTCTGCCCTCTCACAACTGCTTTTCCTGAAATCCTTCCCATGTCTCCGCACTCTCAAATTGATAGATTATTTGGCTTTTTAAATTGAAGGCTATTATTTACAATGACATCTATTGGTTCTTTTCTACCATTGATATAATATATCTAAGTTATTTTTTGCTAGGATGCTAGTAATTGTAATTATATGGTGTTTTAAGTATAATTTCATTAAATCAAGATGCATAATATCTGTATACTCTATCTTCAATTATCTCTTTTATTCATGAAATATACAGAGTTATTTTTGTAGGCATAACAAAGCATCAGAAATGTCCATGAGCAGAGCTACTCACTAAAGAATATACTCACTTGTCCTCATTAACTTGTTTGGAATCAAAGGACATAAATTTCCATTAACTCTGCACTTACTATTATCCCTCGAGGATGCTAGACAGCATGTCTATCAGGTATTTTAGTTATAATCCTTGACCTTCCACTGATGAACACAATGTAATCTTGTTGAACTATTAAATTTTCCAACTGCAAAGTTCTTCACTCATTAGTTTCCTTTCCTTTCACATTAGATCAGGTGAGTGATCAGTACAGATACTGTTTTCACCCATGCCACTGAGAGAAGACACAAACTGAGTTCAGGAGCTTTTGCTGAGGGCTAATGTTTTAAATTCAAGGTGCTAAACTTCTAAGTTCACACTATAGAAACAAACTTGAGTTAATAAGTTTAAATATAATCAATAAGAATGATGGAAATTTATTAGAAAAAATATAATTTTAATTAATTATATTTTAATACTTATTATGTATGCTCATTTGAATGACCTTTTTAATCATAAAAACAGTGGGCACTTTTACTAGGAATTTAAAATGGATGTAGTTGAAAATACCTCTTTTCTGATCATGATTTTAATAGCAAAAAATAAAAGAAAAACATTAAACATGACTATTTAATCACATTTTGTTTACTTTTTAGAAATTTTGCACTCAGTTGATTAAGAATGTTACCATCCAACTAATCTATTACTGGTACAAGCTCACTAATAAGGAATATCATAATAGAATATTCTAACAAACATGTCCTATTTTGGTTGGAAATATTTTGTGTTATAATTGTACATATTGTTATAATGAGTCATTAGGTATAATTTTTGATAGCAGAAAAAAACAAATAACAGGGAAGGGAAGAAAGTAAAGGCAAGAAGAGAGGGGAGAAAGAAAGCAGAGAGAGATGGTGAAGGCTCACGGGGGTAAAGAAGGAAGACTGAGAGTTCTGTGTATGAAGATGCACAAAGAATGTAAAGAGGACAGAGGGCATTTGAGGAAATGCAAGTTTAAATCCCATGTAGTATGTTAAGAGTTAATAAGCATTTTAGAAAAATGACAACATATAATGCATCTCCTAACCAAGATTCATATGACACTTTAGTAATTTGTGTTTCTATTTTACAATATATAATATTGAGAAGACATGAATATTGCTCTTAAAAATTTATTAACCTTGTATTAACATGTAAACTTTCAGCACACTTGATGTGATTTTTATGAAATTACCACTATTCCTATATTATTATGAAGTATCTCTTTGCAACCACGATATAGAGATTTGGTTTCTTTGTATACATTAATATTATGTCTGTATAGATTCTTTTTTATTTTTATTCTATACTCTCTGTATTTACATTTGAAATGTTATCCCCTTACTTCCGCTCTCTCTTGTCCCCCTCCCACACAACTTGTCTCCATGAAGGTGCATCCTTTCTCAATCACCCTCTCCACCTTAGTGCCTTGGTAATCCCCTACATGGGGAAAATGAGCCTTCACTGGACCAAAGGCCATTTTTCACATTAATGCTAGACACTGCTATCTTCTGCTATATATACCACTGGAACCATGGGTCTCTCCATGTGTTCAATGTTTCGTGTTTTTGTCCATGGAAATTGTGGAGAGTTTGGTTGGTTAATTATGTCATTCCTTCCATGGTGTTGCAAACTCTTTCAGCTCCTTCATTCATTTTGAAAAAGTGTCATAATAACTAAAAATGTAAACAAACAAGTAATAATCTTATAAATGACAAGAAACTTTAATGTTCTGCAAGAGGACATTATACATGAAGAAATGTTATAAACTCATAGTTAATTATCTATCTCCTCATGTTAGCAGACAAACAAACACATACATCTTGTTTAATTGAGGCTAAATCAAGAGGAACAAGTGATGTTATCAAGGAGATGAGATGGTTTCTGATTATCCTATATCTTTATTATATCTTTGATATCTTAATAATTTTCCATGACAATAGTTTTGTTTCTGCCTCACCAGAGTTGAAGTTATTTAAGAGTTGAATACCAGCTCTTCCACTATTAGCCCTCATCATTCAGCATTCATATTACTTCTTACTGTCCCAGGGCTTCTATTACTGAGATGAAATATTATGACAAAAAAAAAAAAAAAAAAAAAAAAAAAAACTTGGGGAGGACAGAGTTTATTTGGCTTGTACTTCCACAGTCTAACTGATCACTGAAGGAAGCCAGAACAGGAAATCAAAGCAAGTACGGAACCTAGAAGTAGGTGCTGATGCAGAAGCCAAGGATGAATGTGATTTGCTGGCTTCCTCTCCTTGGTTTGCTCAACCTGATTTTTAATGGAATCAGAAACACCATCCCATAGTCAGAGCCCTTCTCCATTTGATCAGTAATTAAGAAAATAGCTTATAGCTTGATCTCATGGAGTCATTTTCTCAATTGAGGCTCCCTCTTCTTTAATGAATCTAGCTTGTGTCACATAAAACTTGCCATTATAATTACTTATACAAAACGAACTGTGAATCTGGACAAACGTTTAGAACCTTGCCCTTCCTAGATGCCCATAAACCAAAGAATGGATAAAGAAAAAATGGTGCATTTAGCCAGCATAGTATTACTTAGTCATTACAAACTGTCATAATGAAATTTGTAGGTAAATGGGTGGAACTGGAAATGATTTTCCTGAGTGAGGTAACACAGACCCAGTAAGATAGATATGATATGCACTTACTTATAAGTGAATATTTTCTGAAAAGTAAAGGATAAACATATTATAATTCACAGACCCAAAAGAATCTAAGTAAGAAAAAGGGTCTAAGGGCAGGACACATGAATCTCACTTGAGAATGGAAAATAGAATAAGTATGGTGGGTGGACAAGGAAAGAAAAATGGATGAGGGAGTGGATGGAACAGGAGGGATCATGTGGGAGAAGAAGAGAGGGGGAGAATACTGAAAGAGGTAACTGTAATCAATGGGATGAGCTAGAAATCCAGGGAAATGGAAACTCCTAGGAATCTCAGAGGGTGACCCTAGCTAATACTCTTAGCAACAGAGGATATAGAACCTGAACTATCTCTTGTAACCAGGCAAGATTTCTAATGAAGGGATCCTGAACCCAAGTCAGTCACAAAAACTACAACCTACAATTTGTGCCTGGTCTAGCATGGCAGTATAAGGGAAGATATGACAAAATCCCTGCCCCTGGAGCATCACCAGGACATTGATCCCCACATAGTCTGATGGTTGGTGTTGGCGAGAGGCTGATTTGCTGTATCCTTTATGTTATTTACTTCTCTGTTTCTGAGAAATATACTTTCCCCATTACTAAGAACTAACCTGTCCATAATAAATGAAGCATGTGGTTCTCAGGAATGAGAAATGGAAGTTGTCATGAAGCTATGAAGGATGAGAAAAGACGTTCCACTTGACCCTTAGGGACATAGGAATTTACCTAGACAAAATAACCACAGAAGCCATAAAAGCCTAATTAGTCCTTTGTAGAAATTACATGTTGCAAGACAGGGTCAAACTTGGTCAGAACTGGTCAAATTATAAGGAGACATATAAATTTTCTGGACAAATTACTGTTGTATTAATTAGCTAGGGTATACTTGGGTACATCAAGAATAAAGAGTTAAAGTGATACCTACAAGAAAAGGCATGGTTAGGAAATAAAATAAATCCAATCCTTAAAAAACAAACAAACAAAGAAACAAGCAAAAAATAACCTGGAGAATAATAGATATATTTTTATAACAGGAGGGACAATTCTATATGATCAAGAAACAAATAGCATTAGGATGAGATTAATGACACAGTGGAATTGCTAAAATAAGGAAAAATGATTAGAGAATTAAAAAAAATAAATAAATAGAACATGATCCAAAAGCATATACACAGCTAACACATAGTTCTCCTGGCTACTTAAAGGACTGGAGATGAAATACCTAGAGAGATATCAGAGACTTGGCTGCTTTGCTTACATAAATTTTGAAACTTTGTAAAATCTTATTTTAGTTCAATAGTCTGGTGCCTTTCTGTCTTACATGAAATTAGTTACTAAAGGCTATACTGTCTGCTCTATCAGGGAACTGCAAGAGCTGTGCTCAGCCACCCATAAAGAACAGACTGTGTAAAAACCATGGAAATGTGATTTTGCTTTGTGTTCAGTTTCTCTTTTAAGCAACCAGGTATTAGGATTAATAAAATTTGTGTAAATTTGAGAATTTCTAAAAAAAAATGATTAACAACGGTCTAAGTCTTGATTACATAACTTTGTTAAACTAAAGACTGGGTTAAGCCTCTCTGGACAGGAGACTGTAAATAAAGTGAAGAATGAGGAAGAGAAAATGAAGGGAGAGGAGAAAAATTATGGGAATCCTGAAGCAAAGAGAAAGTACTTTTTTTTTGTTTTTTTTAAACGACTTTATTTTGCAAAACAAAGATAAATGTAAAGATTTTAAACATTTTTTGCTTAAAATTATACATTTTTGTCAGTACTGTTTTTTCAGACATTAAAATAAATTTTACATAAAACCATGTGAATATGTTTTTTAGTCAGTACTTGATTTTTTTCAAGGGCTTGACACTATGCATTGAAAACGTACTAGTTGCAATAAGCGTAAAGTACATGCAAAACAAAACGCTACATGGAAATAGTCAAAGTCTTCTTGTTTTGTGAATATATGTATATTTTTTGTTTTCTTTATTTCTTGGACTTCATACAGTCTGTGAGTTGTAACTGACAGCTTGTATCCACTCCTCACACTGGGGAGTTATTGCTCCAGCACCCCTCCCATCCCCCCACTTCTCAGGACCCTCCTCACAAAGTCCCTGCTGGACTTGGGCAAATTTGTCCTGCCTACAAGATATACTGAGGTAAAGATGAAGCAGAAGATGAAGGAATGAACAATCAATGACTGGCCAAACCTGTTACCTTTGCCAGTAAAAAGAGCCCACCTCTCACACGATTAATGAGATTCTGCTATGCTTTCAGACAGCAGCCTAGTATAATTCTCATCAGAGAGGCTTCATATAGCATCCGATGAAAACAGATGCAGAGATCAACAGCTGGAATTTGAAATTCCTGGAGAAGATGTAAAGGAGGGATTGTAGGAGTTAGGATGTTTAAGTACACTATAAGAAAACCATAGAATCAACTAACATAGAGATACAGACATTCATAGAGGGTAAACCGTTAACCTGAGGACATGCAAAGGACTATTTTAGGCACCCTCAAGATATATTCCTCTTTTGTAACTTAGTATTTATGTGGAACTCCTGATGGCAGGATTGGGGTGCTGTTGCCTACCTTTGGGACCCTTTGCCCTCTCTGGGCACCCTCTTCTAGCATCAATAGGAGAAGATGATCCTATTAATACTGCAACATGGCATGCTAAAGCTGGTTAATATCCAAGAGAAACCTTCTCTTTCTCTGAAATGAAAGAGGATGGAATGTGGGGGAGGAAGGAAGAAGGTCTGGGAAGCAAGGAGCAAGAGCAGAAACAGTGGTCAGG
Organism: Micromys minutus; assembly: GCF_963924665.1. NCBI lineage: Eukaryota > Metazoa > Chordata > Mammalia > Rodentia > Muridae > Micromys > Micromys minutus. The sequence goes on along the minus strand of NC_137955.1, from coordinate 35,922,043 downwards.
ATTCAAAGTAAAGAACTTAATTAATTAATTAAAAATCTTCCTATTACTTCTTCCACCTTGTCTGATACACATTACCACTGAAAAGTGAAATCACAAGTCTGGAGGCAAGAAGTGAACTTTCATCACATAGAAATGGTCATATCTGTGGATCAAACCTTTTTTAGCAGACTAAACTAGTGGTTCTTGTGGTTTGAATGAGACAGGCTCCCATACTCTCATATATGTGAATATTTGGTACCTAGATAGTTGAACTATTTTGGGTCATGGTCTTTTTGGAGTTCATTTGTCAGTGGTGGAAAGCCATGTTTCAAAAGCCCAAGCCATCGCAAGCTCATTCCATTTGCCTGTCTGCCTTAACTTTTGGATCAGATGTTAACTCTCAGAAACCCCTCCAGTAATATGAATGACATGCCTGCTTCCTCCATCCACCCTGCCTTGATTTTCATTGACTACACTGCCCTAAAACTGTGAGCCCTGAATACATGTTCTCTCTCATAAGTTGCCTTGGCCATGATGTTATATCACCACAATAATAAAATGATTAAGAAAAATTTTACCTAAAACATTACCTGCAGTTCTTTCTTCTTTGACTCTAGGAAGAATGGATGAGCTATGATTTAACAACACCAGTACAAGCCTAATGACACGTAGCATCGTATTCCCTTAATGAGACATTATTTAGTGCCTTTAAAAAGAATTTTTGGGTCAGAAATAAATACCAAATCTAAAAATGGATCAAAAAGTGGCAAAGGGAAAACCTGGAAAAGCTTCTTTATAACCTTTGATTCATTTAGATAAATGGGGATAGTTTTGACTCAAGTGAACATTCTACATTGAAAAGCAAATACAATTAGTAATACAATTTTGTGTTTCGTTAGAATAAAAAGGGCTTTACATCGTATGTCAAATTGCTAGAGCATTATTTAAAAAGAAATCTGAAAAACTAGTATAAGCATGTGACTAATCAGATTACCCTACCTCAAAAAGAGTATAGTTGTCTAAAATAACAAGAGGAATTGGAAAGCTAGACAAATCCAGAAGTACTGCCTATGTTAATTTTTTTAAAAAAAAATTATTAATTGAATATGTTTGTTTTAATCCAGGTATAATTTAATGCCATGTTTAGTAATCAAAATATATTTGAATGCAAAATTCTTTCTAGTCACAATACTGCCACTTTTCATAATTACCAGCATAGTGCTTAAAACTGTATTTGTTGCATGTTAGGAAATTATCGACAGTTTGCTAAATAACATACTAAAGATAAAATATAACCACAAACCCTCAAACTTAATATGTGATGCCTAATATTACATAATAAAAGATCAAAATCAAGTCATAATAGCTGTGCATCAAACTTGCCCCTTGTATGGCTCATATTAGTTTCATATGACATGTTTCTTATTGTAAATACACATATTATTGTCACACCAAAATTGAAAACAATTATATAACCATTTTCAATATACATCTGAATAAATACTACCAGTCAACGTTTTCTCAGAAATGATTTTTGCTGTTATTGTTGGGGCACACTGGACAACATTACAAAACATGATGAAATATAATAAACTATTAGATGTTGACTATATTTCATGTGAAAAGTGCACATTTTTGGAATCATAGAATTGCCATGGTAGGAGTTAGCTCAATTTCTTGTATGTAGAAGTTAAAATGGACAGAAGAGATGTGTTTGGGTGCTGCCATGGGGTAGAAATCTGTAGTGTGGTACATTGTTGCTACTGACAAGCTGGGAGCAGGTTGTAGAGATGTCTTTTGCAGATGGTTATTGATGAGCAGTGATTGCAGTGAATGTGTATGTTTGACTCTCTCTCTCTCTCTCTCTCTCTCTCTCTCTCTCTCTGTGTGTGTGTGTGTGTGTGTGTGTGTGTGTACATGTTCTTATGAGGGAGTAAATGATTATTGAATCTTTTCAAACATCATCAGAGAGTGATGTTTGTTGGACCATAACTGAAGTAGAGAGATAAACCAGGTTTAGCCTTTTACTACATATGTGTTCTCTGTTTCACTTTACCTTCTGATGACAAGCATAACCCCTGACAGAGGTTGCTACTCAGAAGAAAAATGGCTTCCAGTAGAACTCAGCATGAGCAGCTGGGATGCTTCTACACATGACAGTACATGCTTGGATTGCCAGACAGCCTTGTCATCTCTGTGGCTTTTCACTGAACCTTGCGACAGCCAGTAACTTGCCAGTTCTTTTCCCTATTCTGTCTGCCAGGGCTGCCCTCTCACTTGCAGAGCTCCACCTCACATCTCACCCCATTTGCATAAATCATTCTAAAATTAAACTCCCTGTACTCATAAAATTAAAGTGAACTCTGCTCCTATGATTGAAGCATCATTAAAGTGGTGATAATTCACCGCTTAATTTATTAACAATTAAACAACAGCAACACATTTTGACAGAGCCAAGAGTGTTGCATTTGCATAAATGCAGTATTTTATTCTTCAAATGCATAGTTTATATTTCAGTACAGTTAAAATTTAAGGGAATAGTTTTTATTAATGTCAACTTTTTTAGTGAGTAAATTTTAATATTTTTGCATGTGTGTCTGTGCTATGGGTTCCTATATACATACATACATACATATGTATATACAGATGTGTGAGCATGTGTGTATAAAATAGAAGACAATATTGTTTATTGCATTTCAAGGGTAATCATTGTTTTGTTGATGTCTGTTGGGTTTTGTCTTTTTTTAAACAGCCTATCTTAACTTTGTTGTTTACTCTCCATATTGACTAGGTAAATAAATGCAGAACTAAGTTAAAACTCAGTTTGTAATTACCCAGGTACAGCTAAAACCACACCATACAATTAAACAATCACACTATATGTATAAACATAGTAATAACATTGTTTCATTGGTTAAGCTCTAAAATTCTACTAAATATTAAAACAATTATTCTACTATTTATTTAGGTATGTATGTGTAGTTCTTTCTCTCCTCTTTCTTTCTCCCCTCTTTCTCTGTATGTGTCTTTCTCTCCTCTCTTTCTTTTCCTCTCTCCCTCTCTTTCCCTCCTTCTGTCTCCCCCCCTCTCTCTGTGTGTGTGTGTGTGTGTGTGTGTGTGTGTGCATATGTGTGTTTCTTTCCCTCCTCTCTCTTTTCCTCTTTTTCCCTCTATCTTCCATCATCCCTCTGTCTCTCCATCTCTCTCTCCCCCTCTTTCTCTCTATCTCTCTTTGTGTCTCCTCCCTCTTTCACTCTCTCTCTCCCTTTCTTCCTCACTCTCTCCTTTCCTCTCTCCTTCCCTCTCTCCCACATGTGTGTGTGTGTGTGTGTGTGTGTGTGTGTGTGTGTGTGTGTGAGAGAGTGTGTGTGTGCATGCACAGATGCCTCAGGAATCCATGAAAGGGCTTAAGTGTCCTGGAGCTGTCACCAGCCTCAGGTAGAAACCATGTAAAGTAGGTGCAGTGATGTGCTGGAACTGATCCACAGTATTTTGAAAGGCCACCATGCTTTCATAACCAACAAATCACTTTTTCTTCCCCATTTTGATATATATGTGTATGCGTATGTATATGTATATGTATATGTATATGTATATAGATATGGTATAGATATTTGGAGTAAATATAAAATGACCCTATCCATGATGTGACTGCTTGTAAAAGACACGAGTAATGACTGCAATAATATATAAAATAATAGAGAAGGACAAAAATCTCATGGGGCCACAATTCTACATCATGGCTCCAGTCAGATATGAAGAAGAAGATGGCATTGTCTGGCATCAATAGGACAAGAATCCGTTGCTCCTCTGAAAGCTCATTTCTCCAGTGTAAGGCAATGCCAAGGTGATGAGGTGGAAGTGAGTCATTGGGGTGGGAGCATCTTCATGGAAGAAAGGGGAGGAGTGGAAAGGAGAGGGGGGAAAGGATATAACATTTGAAATGTAAATACATAAAATATACAATAAAACACACAAAAGCTACAGACAACTATACAATGCTGAGACTGAGAGAAATAGGCTTCTACAGGAAAAGCACCACACATTTTTACCCAATACCAACTGGTCAGTCCTAAAATCATATATACATGATTATATAATGTGAACTGTTGTATCTATATTTATTTATGAATACATACATACATGTGATTAAAAACAGTGACTACACAAGTAGAGGACCTGAGTTTGAGAAGTCAAGATGGTACATGGGCAGGGTTGGAGGAAGAAAAAGAAAGAGGAAAATTGATGTTACATTAATGATATATGTGAATCAATTTATTAATATATAACTTACATTAATATATAATATAGTTCAGTATAATAAACATATTTTATACATTGAAATATATTAACTTCAAGAAAAGAAATAAAATGAAGAATACATATCCTGGAGTTGCTTGACATATACTGAGAAAAATTAGGAAGTTTTATTAGCCTCAAACAAGTAATGGACACAAATATAATTTTTTGACAGTACCATATACTGACAGCATATCTTTGAGTATGTTAGGAAAGTACTCTGCCACTGAACTGTACCTATACCATAAGTGAGAAATGCTTCAAGGGGCTAGAGTTGCTCTTGGAGTTAATAATTCAAGGATAGTTATTCTTGAGTTGTAGAGATATAAGTACAAGTCCTGAGATTCAGAGGGCATGTCCATATCCTTTGGATGCAGGGGAAGAGGATTTCTGTGGAGATTATAATACAGTATGAAAGGAGAAGGGCAGGGTATAAAAATGAATTAAGACCTTCCAGGTTGATTAACTAACTGAATGGGTGGACTTTGTTAAATAGTAAAATCTGAGCATAACGAATGTTTACAAATGAAGTCTAGGAATTCAATTTAGACATGTAGATTTGAGATGCCCATCTGAAATCCAATTTATATGCCAAGGAAAGCACATGGATAGAGATTAAATTTGGGTAAATTGGAGATTGGAGATGTATATTTTGGAGTTTTCAGCATACGGTGTCTAAAATTATGAACTTGGGTGAGATCACTTTGGGCGTGGGTGTAGATGAGAAAAACAGGAACTCCTCCAACAATGTGAACAGAATGTAGAAAAGACTATATGGTGGATCATTTATGAGGTGCTGGTATGAAATGAAACATTGTCCCTGGAGGTGAAAGGTCACTGACTTGGGACAGACATGACTAAGTAGCAACAGAGATGAACACTGTGACATAAACTTTCAGCTGTAACAAATTCGATTTCTTGTATCAAGAAGTTAGATTAAATTTATAATGAAATCTGGAATTGTAGTTAAAAATAATAATTATTTATTCAACCAAAATGCATCAGGTGAAAGAAGTTGGAAGTCTATGAAGGTTATATTTGGGGAAAAATACTAAAAATATCATGTAAGAAACTGGTACTATGTGAAAGACTAAATAAAGCTCTTATTAGTCATTTCTTGGATTAGACTTCACCTCCAGATGGCTTCTCCTAAAATGTAAACATGTGACTTGAAATGGTAATGTTAAATAAGTAATCTCAAAAGTATTTTAAAATGCAGATGTCTAAAATTATCATAAATCCTCCTGTATATTCAAAGTGATTCACCCTGCAAAACCCATTCATCTTTGCTAATACTGTAAGTAAAAGTTAATTTAGTATACCTAACACATGGAATATAGCCTAGACCACTGAATAGTAAGGAGGTTCCCACACACCATTTGTTTTCTTTCTGCAAACCACGATTTGCCATTGAGAAGCTAGCATTATTAACATAGATACTGTATATACTTTCCAAATAAATGTTCAACATACTAAGCACTGAACCTATATAGAATTATGTCATTCTGAAGCAGAGAAATTGGAAATCATGCCATTCTAAGTCAGAAACAATCTGTACTGTACCAACATCTTCACAAGTAAACAAAAAACAAGTGGAAGAGACGGAAATGGAGGTTTCCTAAATTCTGATCTTGGATAGAGAATGGCCCATAGCACTCATGAAGGATGCTCTGCCTCCCTCATGCTTCTTGAGAGCAACTTGCTACACCACACACCATATAGTTGGAATAGTAAGGAATCAAAGTTCAGATGCTGTAATGAGTAGCATTTTGGATCATGTGAGATCTGCAGGTATCACTTCTGCCTCTTGTTTTACATGTACTTTATGCTCATTGTAACTAGTAAGATTTTAATGCACACTATCAAACCTTAAAAAATCAAGTACTGACAAAAATGTATTCATATACTTTTATGCAAAAATGCTTAAAATCTGTACATTTATCTTTGTTTTTTAAAATAAAGTTGTTCAATTTTTATAAATAACAGAAACATAATTTTAAATGAGTGCATGATGGATATTTAAAATAACACAAACAGAATGTAAAATTATTGAATGACATAATACATATTAATCAAAAATTTTGTAGTGTGAGATCAAAATTAAGGCGGAAAACTTTCCCATAAATAAAGGTTGAGTTGAAAGAAACTGAAAGTGTTTACCCTTTTTGTAACTTGCCACTCCCCCCCCCAAAAAAAAATTACCCTGCTTTCTTTTATGCCAAACTCACATAGTACAATTTTCTAAATATATTTTAAGAAACAAATAATAACGCACAGGGAAACTATCATTCAGCTTTGAATAGTTCTATTTAATTCTTATCAGATGAGGCATCTATATTGAAAGACCCCCGAAGGGAGACCCTCACTCAAATCTCAGGAGAGGCGCGCACCCAGCGAGGCACCGAGACCAGACTTGCTGCAATCGCATGAGGAAGTTTATTGAAAGTGAAACAGAGTGAGCTATCAGGCCATCATGCTGGGGTCGAGACTCATACACCACTCAGGGGTAGAGCAGTTCGACCCCAGCCTGAACTTGTAACGGGCTTATAAAGGCAAAAACCACAAAAGAGGGGGAGGACAGGGGGAGAATGAGGAAATTCAAAAGGGGACAATGAGGAAATTCAAAGGGGAAGAATCATACATTTTTTTAGCTGTACATCCGGGCACACCTAAGGCATTGAAACATTCCACAGAGGTCATGGGACCTTCTGTGGTTATTTTGGAAACTCAAATCTCAAGAAACTTCCGGGAGCAATTACCTGCAGAGGTGAGGGCCCTAGGGCAAGGAATCAGTGTCCTTTGACAACTTTTTACTCTTCAATATCTGGTTTCTTCCAGTAAGTACTTCTTGGCATCAGCAACAGTGCTTGGGTTTGGTGGCTGCATATGAGGTAGACCCCAAGGAAGTCCTTTGAATAATCTTTTTTTTTTTTTTTTTCAATCCTTGCTCCACTATTTGACCTTGTATTTTCTCCCATGACTGTTCTATTCTCCGTTCTAAGAAGGACTGAGGCATCCGCATTTTGGCTTTTCTTCTTTTTGAGCTTAATAAGGTCTTGGACTAAAATTCCAACGATTGAGCACACATGGAAAGACTCATGGCTCAAGTCGCATATGTAGCTGAATATAGCAGTGTCTGGCATCAATGTGCGAAGAGGCCTCTGGTCTAGGGGAATGACAAGGCACTGAAGTGGAGAGCGTGATTGGGAGAGGGTGCACCCACCTTCTTGGAAACAAGTGGAGGAAGAGGAAGGGGAGAAGTAGGGAAGTGGATAACATTTGAAATGTAAATACAGAGAGTATCTAATAAAAATAAATTCTTATCAGATGGAAGTGGATGCCTTTCCCAAGAAAGGCCCTGGTTTTGTTTGTTTCCTTTTATTTGTTTTGTTGTTTGCTTTTAAAGGTAATTTTAAATCTTTTTCCTAAAATTATCAACCTGTTTTTATAATGTTTGAAAGGCTTTTTGGCACCAAAGAATGGAAGAGTATGTCCATTAACAAAAATTGGTTAAGTAACCACTAATGAAAATACCTTGGCTCTCAGTTAGAATTGTTAATCATCGCTGTGTGACTGTAAAGCAAAAGGCAATAAATTTTCAGTTTAGTTTTCTGTGAATCCACACTATTAGGATACTTTCCTCCAATTCAAGTTTGTAAGAATGCTCATAACTTACCAGTTTTCTGTGGTGACATGAACTAATGGACCATCTTTAAATTAATTCACTAACACAGCCGGAAAACAGTACAAAATCTCTTTGCCTGCACGACTCTGAAACTGGCATCACATACACATGATCTCACTATTGTTCTTCACCCCCATGGCTGTCATCAATATTGTAAATCACACAAAAAAATGCATGAAGTTGTTTTCCTACTGTCATTCATATTCCATAGCTTTCAGCACAGTGTGAAAGCATTTCATTTTTAGGAAGACTTAATGTCAAAAGTGTTTATTTTCTTCTATGGGAAACAGTTAGCTAGCTTTGGAGATTCCACTGAAGTTCTTGCTCTTTTGTGTGTATGTGTTTCTGTTTTTTTCTGTGCATAAGCATGCACACAGGAGTGATAAAGTTGAAATGTGAGGACATTAAAAATTGCTTAGAAAATATCATCCTGAGTGAGGTAAGCCAGTCACAAAAATCACACATAATATGCAGTCACTAATAAGTGGATATTAGCCCAAAATCTTGGTATAGCACCCATAGAATTCTCAGACTATATGAGGGTCAAGAAGAAAGAAGACCAAAATACCTTCAGTCCTTCTTTGAAGGGGGAACACAATAATTAAGGGAGGAAATATGGAGACAAAATGTAGAGCAGAGACTGAAGAAAAGGTCATCCAGAGACTGCTCTACCTGGGGGACTATCCCATATACAGACAAGAAACCCAGACTAATGTGGATGCCAAAAAATTCTTGCTGACAGGAGCATGATTAAGCTGTCTCCTGAGAGACTCTGCAAGTGCCTGTCAAATACAAAGTTGGGTACTCACAGTCAACCATTGGACTGAGCATGGTGGTCCTCATTGGAGGAGTTAGAGAAAGGACTGAAGGAGCTGAACAGGTTTGCAACCATAGGAAGAACAACGATATCAACCAACGAGATGCCGCAGAGATCCCAGGGACTAAACCATCAACCAAAGAGTACACATGGAAGTAACCTTTGCTTCAGCTGCATATGTAGCAGAGGATAGCATTATTGGACATCAAATAGGAGGGGATGCCCTTGGTCTTGTGAAGGCTAGATGCTCTCGTCTAAGCAAATGCCAGGGCAGGGAGGTAGGAAGAAGTGGGTAGTTGGGTGAGGGAGCACCCTTATAGAGGCAGGGGTGTGAGGATGGGATGGAGGGTTTCCAGAGGGGAAACCAGGAAAAGAGATACCGTTTGAAATGTACATAAGTAAAATATCCATTAAAAATTGCTTTAAGAAACATGTAAAGTTTATTTCCCAGTGTATTCCTCTCAACTTTCAAGACAACTTAAACTCATGTATGTTTCTGGAGATACGGTACAGAATTAAAAGGGAATATAAAACAAGTAATTTTCATGTTAACAAAAGAGACAATTTGGCTGCTTGCTGATTATATTTATGAGGAACATAACATATTAACACATTATGTGAAAACTTTTATATATGAGACCATATTAGTATGGATGTCTATGCATATTTGTGTTTAAGTAACATGCACTAAGAAACAAGATTCATGTAGGTGTAGTTTCTTTTAGGATATTTTATAGCAAAGAAACAATTCCTAAATTCCACATCCCTTCCAATGAAGGCATCAAAAAATGCATTAAATAGTAAAAAAGAACAGGCCTGAATGGAAAGGGGAAAATTTATCTCTCTGATTAAGATGATGCCCAAATGAAATCTGAATAAGCAGTTACTATGTCGCTATTCTCACAAGAAAACAGACTCAGATGATGTCCTTGCTGTGGGCACATGTAATAATTTTCCCACTGTAAAAATCATAAAATTTCATAAGCTTCCTTAGTCAGGTTCCAAATACCAACTTACATGCCTAAAGAATAAGGAGGCTTAACATTATTTTTATGTGGTGATATGACCCACATTGGTGTTAGGGATAATGGGTAACTCAGCCCACTGAAAATAAAACAGCTCCATGATCTGTCATTAACCTAAGTGAGCCTGTGATTCACTGAAGCAGCCCTCTAAATGAATGGGTCACTGCCTGTTTAAAGCTCTGAGATTTGCTAATGTTCCAAGGACTTAGAGTCTATTAGAGCAGACAGCCTGAACATGTACAAAATTGGAGATAGCTTTAGATAACTGGCCAGCTTTGATTTGTTGAATAATCTTCCTTAGAAGCTATTATAAACCAGGATCATTGTAGTTTATATATTACTCTGCATAAACCTGTAGAAGTGTCAAGTTGAAAACAAGAGAGAGGACTATGTCAAGAATTACGCGACAAAAGGAATATCTTTCTCCCTCAAAACGGACTTTCAAAGTGCAATTAACTCCATTAGAGAGAATAGAGTTCAGAATACTACTCAAATTAAGGCAGTTCAGTTAGTAGCAGGAGTAATTCAGGAAGAATTAGCAATGCCCTTCTGAAGAGAGCTACTGAATTAAATCTTAGAAGGTTTTAAGATTAAACCACTTAATTGCTTCTTTAGGTGTGCTGGGCTGTACATAGACTCAAATCCAGCTGTTAATGCAGAATCTCGTCTATAATCTTTAGAACTGAATCTCAGTAGCAATTAGGTAAACCTTTGTCAGCCTCCCTATACCTTTATAGTGTTTCCATTTCATTTTAATTGTAGATGACATGAAAAACTGGGTCATTTTAGAGTAACACAGCATTGGATTTCGAGTTGAAATGACCAGTACCTTTTCTCATCATTCTGCCTTGAAATTTTAAATGTTTTTATATCCCTAGCATTTATATTGTTTTATATTCATTTCAATATTTACCAGGAGGATGTAGATTCTGCAAAATTTACAAATGTGCACTAATGTAGTATATTATGAATATATTTGTAAGCCAAGTTATGATCAGTCATTTTAAGGGAAAGTTGTACGACTCACCCTTCTCCATGAAGATTCTTTTTATGTTATCCAAAATATTTTAAGCATTTTTATGTGCAGGTATATATATATATGAATTAATGTGCTTGTTTTATCCTTTCAAAACTTATTCACCACACTATGCGTTGATAAACATATCATATTTAAAACTTAGGTCTGACTTTCCTATAATTACTAGCCATCATAGTTTTAGTAATATACTACACTGGAGACTTAAATAGGAGAATAGGAGAGTCTCCTGAGTGATCCTGAAGTGCCAAGCTACTGGGAAGAAAGCTCTAGCTTTGTACTGTGTTTCACTGAGGAATGTTCCTCAGCCACAATGTAACAAGGCTCCATCTCCTTACTGCAACATTGGCTAGAGGCAGTAAAACCTTACACTAGAGGAAAGAAGAATTACTGGGAACATGTTCTTGAATGGAGTAAGTGGAAGAGGACCGCTTTTCCTCCCAGAATCCTTCTATCATTTTTACCTCCCTTCTTCCCTCTTTCCCTTCCCCTATCCAATCATCTCTCCTTTCCCCTCCTCTTTTCTGCTTCCTGCATCCCCAAAGTGATGAGTTTGCGCCAACTTGCTTGTATATTATGATGCATCACATGATAAAAAAGTTCGCAGGAGGCATGTGACTAGAAATGGACATTTCAAAATAGCCTCTCCAAAGGTGCTTCTTTCACATATTTTTGTTAAAGCTGTGGAAAGCTGATGAAGACATTAGGTAATTCACCAAAATGAACACTATTACAGAAAATAGCAGTATATTTAGTCTATACAAGGCAAATAGAAATCAAGAGTTTAGTTTTGAACAAAGTGTGCTTAAAATGGCTATTAAATATTCAAGTAGAAATATGAATTACATGTCCTAAGATGGTAGTCTGATGTGTAGCACAAAAATTGGATGGAGATCAAGACAGTTTTGGAAACAAACACATAGATGGCATTTAAGCCTATGTTGCTGAGGAAGATATCTCTATGTAGAGAGCCTGTGACATCCTATAACTGAGTCCCAGGGTATCTCAGGAAATGTTCTCTGTAGGTGAAAAGTAAAAATACTCCTGAGAGAAGAAAAATGAAGGAAAATAAAAATGTTAACAAAATTAGAAGCACATGCAAGTTTCTTGCTAAAAAATATTTCAAGTGCCAAAATTGTATAGTTTTTCATTTTGGTGCTTCCAAATTTTGCTTCTAATAATTTATTTCAAAAATCCACCAAATCCCGGAGAGAGGCCAGTTTGTCTGAGATTCCATCTCACATTTTGAGGAGCCAGGCCATACAATTTGATTTTAAAAGTAATACTTGCTTGATCATCAATATTCCTGCCAGAGGAGTGGATAACTGGCAGCCTGGAGCAGGCTGCCTACCATACACCTCATAAGAACAATATTATTTTACTCATTGTTCTTATTACACAATATAGGACCACAACATACTTGTTAAATGACAATATAAACTATAGAATGTGTTACAGGACAAACACCCAAAGATTTCTGTTAAGCTTTTACCCTGTTAGATTCATCATTCCAATACCCATGCTAGATCACATGACTACAATAAAAGGATTTGTTCTATCAGGATCTACCCACAGTGAATGTCTTCCTTTCATGGAGAGTCTGCACATATGCTGACATGTTATTATGAGAACTAAAGTGTCTCCCTGTGAAGCTATGGCTGATTACAGGATATATCTTAGCCTCCTCATTCTTGCTTAACTATCATATATCTCAACCTTGCCAAAGCTTATGTTTCAGTCTTTACCTCATGTCCCACTCCCTGCAATTAAGGAAGAGAGGGAATGGAGTCAAATTTTACTTTAAAATGTGTCAGCAATCACATCCCTTGCAGGGATGGCAACTCTTCATGGGAAATAGTGATTCACAAAGTCCCAGCAGAATATTGCATTGTAGATATGTAGACATGCTTAAGGATAAAGATGCATTCTAAGAAATAAACTTTTAGTGCAAGTCACCATTGTGTAAAACTTGTACAATACACTTACAAAAAATTAAATAGGGTAAGTCAAGTAAGCAGTGTAAGGTCCTTTTGATGAGATCAAGAGATGCAATAAACATAAAATACATGCTGTTGCTTCCAGAATATGACAATATAGACTTCAATGTGAACACTGTTTAAGTAAAACTACTATGTTCTAAATTATTAATTAAAAACATAATCTAGCAACAAATATTTATCAGTAGCCAATATTATTCACCTAAATAATTATTTTATATTACTAGAAATACATTATTACTTTTAGATCAGCAATACCACAAACTGGTATAAACTTATGATACCTATAATTCTATATGTCTAGGCAACAGATAATTTTGACCCCTATTGTAATATATGGGACCACCATTGAATGAAATATTTCTGACTCTCTTTCATGTCACTAGGTATGCCTATGACTATATGTTCATTTTTATGTAAACCTTTCCCATACATCTCTTCAGAAGTAAGTATAACTTTCAACTATGTAAGGAATTATATTCCAATTTTTACTATAAATTATGTATTTGTATCATACAATAATATTAATTTATTTTCTGATGTTAAATTTCCATTTGTTTTCAACATTTGCCCAGCTTATATACTTTCTTAAGACAAATATCTTGTAGCAATAGTAAAGATAACTGAATATTTTGGTGATTTACATGACATCAAGAATAAAGATATTATTGAATACATTCTGTAATATCAGACATAATTCAGCATTCGATTGTTAAATAGTAGTGTAGTGATGTCATTCCACTTGACATTTGTATGTTGTTATGTTTACTCTGTGGTCAGACCATGTGCTCTCATTCCCATCTGTTTCTCTCACTCTTAGATTTAAGGATTAGATTTTATCTCTTTATTTGTCCAAATATCCATTAAAGTAATAATTTGTTTCCACATTTTCTGACTCTTCTTTTAAAATACACTTTAATTTTATTTGTAATTGTTTTGTAATTGTATGTATGTGTCTGTGTGCTTGTATATGCACAAACATGCATGTGTGTATGTGTTGCTAGTGTGTGCTTTTGTGTCTCAAGAGGGTTTGTGCATGAGTCAAGTGGTCATACAGGATAGCAGAAGGCAGTGAAACTACAGGAGATAAACGCACAGATGGGCATGTTTCCAAATGTGCTTATGGGACCTGAACTCTGCTCTTCTGTAACCCCAATCTCTAATTGTCGTCACCCTTTCTAAAACTTAAGGCTTCCTCACAGTTAGTGATTATTTATAATGCAAGTAATTTCCACAACTATTTGTTAAGGTTTTAGAAAGACAAAAGTATTTTGCATTTATTAGTGCACATCCGTGTGTGTGTGTGTGTGTGTGTGTGTGTGTGTGTGTGTGTGTGTGTGTGTGTATCTGCTTGTCTGTATGTGTATGCCTTGCATACTCAAGGTATTTTGTGTATCCATGGACAACTTTTAAAAGATGGTTCTGTCTTTCCATGATGTGAGCCCATGGGATTAAATGCAGGTCATCAGGGTTGATGACAGGTATGTCCAGGCACCAAGGCATTTCAGTGGCCCAGATAATTATCTATGTTGAGTAGCCTAAGGGCAGTTTATCTCCATCATGATAATTAAGTTCAACACTTAATAAATCCTGACAACATGTTTCATCATCTAATGTAGTGGGTCTTGCTGCTACCTGGAGCCTAGCCTTCTGCAGTTAGAGTTTAAAGTAGAAGGACATGTCCATTAATGAGCACTGTCAATGGAATACTAGTATTCTACATTAAGTAGTACAAGAAGCCTACAATCAAGAAGTAAAGCACTTTGCTCCCAAAGGCCCAGAAAGCAATTTTTATAACATTGTTTTAATTCTTAGCCCACCGTTCAGTCAGTTATCGGACTGTAAAGGAATCAGAATTCTCATATTCATACATAGAAGTTTTTGTATTTAATAATAATTGTCAAAAATATTGGAGCTCTGGGATCCAGTAATTATATCACAAATTGAAGGTGCTATCAAGCATATCGGAAACTAGCATCCTACTTCACAGATAAGTCCCTGCTGTGAGTCTCTCCTCTAACACTGGCTACTTACATCAGCTCTCATGCATGCATCCCATCCTTTAGCCATTTGAGCATATCAGTTAAAGAGTGATATGTGAGCCCTCCCCTTTTCTAATGACTATTCAGACTTAACAATGTGCAGACTTAAGCCTCAACTTCTTACTACAGTTCTAAAATATATGTGCATGAAATGTATTCATTTTAAGCATAATTTTCCAGTGCATATGAAGGTGTCTATATATTCAAGGCAATGTGAACTACTTTACAAAGGATTCATGTAGCTATGTATAAAATAAATATTACAGATGAAAATCAGTGGGAAGAAAATAACTGGTGTATAACAAAAATTTAACTTATCTCATATTGTAAACACTAACATGTTAGCACAGTGCAAACCTTAATAAAACTAAATGTATAGCATAATGTGTACTTGCTCTGGTTTTGATATGTTAGGGCATGATTATTAAAGGTCATGGTAAAATGTGATAAATGCATACTTGAGTTTTTAGAATGTGTGGCAAGGATATCACAAAAGGAGAATTACATCATGTAAAAGTCATTTTTATTCAAGTTTTCTTTGAGCACATCTTTCACTTGTTCTAAACCAGTGCCTTATTTCATATTGTTTGACATATTATCGTGTGCTACTTTAACTTTGAGGAATCATGATCATGGTATTCAGATGCTGTGCCACACATGTTCATACCCATTTCCCTTTACTCAAGTCGTTGTGAGATAACAACCCTTCTGCATAACAATTTAAGGAAGATTCACTTGTCTAAAATCCAAAAGTGATTTTTAACAACTGCCACCCTTTAAAACACTCACCCCTTATCAATAATGAAAAAGAAGGTCTAAGTAAATTCCTTAAAAAAATTTAATTCTTGTATAATGAAATAATCTATTTTCAATACTAATTATTATTTCTCATAAAAACAAAAGCCAATAGTCAAAACAGAATAGATGGTCTATTTCTATTCATGTTATAATATAGGTAGGATTGGTACCATAATATCAATTAATTGCTGTCTATTGAGTGGTAATGATAATATTGGTTATAATCATATATTCAAGGCAGTGATTTACTCAACAAAAGACACAATAGCTCCTTACTTTGCATTAGCAATGTTTGGCTTTGGAAGTGTAAGAGTATTTGTAACAGGATACAATAACAGGTCATCATATTATTCAAGAGTTTAGATTTAGTATTTTTACAAGAAAACATGGCTCACTTCTGCAAACCAGTGTCATCCTGCATCTAACATATGCTTAGATTTAATGGTGTGGCATCTAGACAGAATAGGTGAGAAAATTAATACCTCAAATTGCACACAAACACAGTATAAACAGAATATCTGCAGGTTTAATTCATTAGCAGGGGGATTAGATGTCATCACCATGCATTCTAAGAAACAACAATGAATTATATACTAACAAGCATAAAGTTCTAATGTTGTTTTTTTTTTAGCCTGTATCACAAATTGTTCCATGAACAACAAACTGCCACAATCCCAAATATAAAACTGCTTGACGTAAGCAGAAAACAATGGCGCCCTAAAATTTAGGAGTTAGTATGCCGAATCAAGCATTCATTGGAGATTTTTTTTCCCCAATAAGCTAAGTTCTATTTTATTTAATTTTTTTTTTTTGCTACCACAAAATCTTAACACTTGGAACAAATGACAATCTCAGCTGCTAACTGAGCTCTGTATTTCTGTGGGTATCATCTGAACCAGTCCCATCACTAAATAGATCAGTGGAAGAAGGGAGCTCTACTCAGAAAAAAATCACTTAGCTTAAAACTCTCCTGACGGCTTCAAACCAGCAGAAGGCAGTGCAAGAGAAGTGTACACCAGCTGAGCACTAAGGAAACACAGTAGCAACAGTACAAAAGCTTCCCTTTCCAAGCCTAAGAAGTTTGGTTGCAGGTTAATGCTTGACGTTTGAAGTAATATTGTTACGGAAGAATAGGATGCTACATTCCTACGTGGGATTTCATGCTACTTTAAGAATCTCTTTTGATTTCAAGAGTTTCTTTAGCAGGTTGAGAACACGTGCTTGTCTTCTTGCTGAGTAAGCAGATTGTGGAGCTGGTTAAACGGAAGTTCTCACTTGGCTTATGGCTCTGCACTTGAGCATTCCAAAACAATGTGTCCATCAACTGCTTGCAGCAAGAATACTCAGCTGCCTTTCAGTTCTGAAGGCACATTACGTGAATGAAGGGGGGATATTTGCAGTCGAAATCAATTCCTTTCAACATGCAATGCTGTCAGAAAGTTTAAATGATATTTTAAATTGCATAGTCTAATGTGGCAACATGGATGCAAAGAAATCGTGAGTTTCTGTGTCCATGAATGCCTAATGTCTAAATACTATTGAAGATTTCACACTTCATCAAGTCTGCTCTAAAAATCAAACAGGGAAGGTGGGGGAGGCAGATGTTTGTTTAGATTTTCCAGTATTTTGTCATCTCTAGAGGAATGTAAAATGTGCATATTTATTCTGAGAATACTTCATGTACATTTCCCAAAGTATATAAGCCAAAATTCCTTGCTGAGAAGTGTGTGGATGAGCTTTAAAATACCTGATGAGAAAACGGAAATAAAGAAATGGTTACAGAATCGGCCAAAAGTATGTCAGTTGCTTCTCTAGAGAGGACAGGGAAATGTATCCGTGAGAGGCAACACAGACCCCGAAGTCTGGAGGTGCTGAAGCCACCATATTCTCAATATGAGAGGTACAAGAACCATGGATGTTTATAAAAACATGGATAATCGCCTTGAAAGAACCTTTAGGTTCTGTGTTCTCTGTCCCATATTACCCTTACATCTTTTTTACTACCATCAAATAATTAATGTCTGTGAAAATTTTATAGATCATAATATATAACCCTGAGCTGGTGTAGTAATTGTCCCAAGTGAGTTTTGTGGTAGGAAATGCTAGATGCCTACACACCCACCTAATGAAATATTAAATTGCTGCACACTGGTAATTTAAATAAGAATGTTTCAATTTTTCTTTTCTCTCCATTAAGTAAGTAGCAAAGGGAATTGGCATTTTGAAACTAAAGCACTGTGTTGCGTTTAGCCACACTGAAAGCATTTACAAAATAACCAGTTGAACATCTCTCTATGGCTTATCCATTTATTTTCATCTGATATCTTAACCTAGCTGAGGTACAGCACCAGTGAACGTGTCCCTCTCTCGCCTTTAACGCAGCCCCACAGCTGTAATGACTGCAGACTTGTTTAGAACTTGCTGAAGTTTCCTAAAAGCAAAAACCACTCAGGAGCTCCCAATTCAGATGCCGGGTCGGTGAACAGCTTTCTCCAGCTTTGACTAGCCGGGCACCACTTTATTAATCATGCATGCGTCTCTGAGCTTGTTCCCCGAAGCGACCACACACAGAAATCTAATCTTAGTTAGAAAAGAAGCCTTACCTGATGGCCAAGAGCAGACTCAGCTGCAGGAACAGCAACGGAGAAAGGGGCAGCTGCTGGATCCAACACAGCTTTGCTCCAAGGTGCGACTTCTGCCTCTGCCTTTCTCTCTTCCCTTTTCTCAATCACTGTAGCGAACCAAGACCGCGCATTTTGTCCCCTTTAATTCACAGAAGGTTCCCAGGCCAGGCAGCCAGCAGACACCACTTTGTTCCTGGAAGAGGCAGCCTCGCTTCTCAGAAACGCTTAGACCCTCTCTGTAGCTCCCTCCACATTTACCCTTCAGATCAATAATGCTCTCAGGGTGGAGGGGGTGGGGGGTGTTGGGGAGGCTCAGCTGCAGTGGTTAGCCGCGAGCCAATGGGGGCTCAGGATTCCTTCCCTGTCATCTCCCCGCCCTCAAAACAAAACACAGCGTGCCTTTGACACGTCTCTGAGTTGTGAAAAGTAATTGAATCCTATATTTGAAATGCGTCTTATTTGTTCTTCCCCACACACCCCCTACCGTTCACTGTAGAATGCTTTGAATGGATGGAAGAGCTTAACCTCTCTAGAAAGACGTATTACACTAGCTGGGCTGAATTGGACATTTAGGGAGATAAGAAAGCGGTAGCACCTGGCTTAGACCTGCTGCTATGTTTTGAAAATGAACTCATGTGTGGCAGAACAGAGAGGGGATGATTGCGATTCGGGACTCAATCTACCCCGGAGTTTGATTCTTTTGTTTTGTGGAACAATAAACTCGGCACACATCCGAGTTGTCTCAATCTTTACAGGTTAAATGGCTATCAGGTAATCATTATTTTTATTTAGTGGTCAAGGAGTTCCTTGCCACTCAGGTATTTGTTTCTATACCGACTTAACATGTCCATACACTCTGAAGTGGTAGAAACTGTTCAGGATGCATTCTGGGTTCTTTTAATGGTTTGTGTTTAGTGTAAGGCTTTAAAATTTGCATGTTTTCATAATAAAAGTATATTAGTACTTTCTGACATCATATAATACTGATTAATGGCAATGAGATATGGTAACGGGGAAAAGCCAGTGTTGAATATGTAAGACTACGTCCTCTGAAATTACCCACATCACAATATATGCCTCCTTCATGGCAATCGTTCAGATTTTCAAAACTTAATGATTATTTTTATATCTTCATAGACAACGTGATAATAAAGTTTTGCTTTAAAATTGAGTGCTCTGCGAGAAACTTTAATTTTGTCATTTATATATCAGGAATTCAGGAATTTTGAAACAGTAATACATGTCAGAAGGATGTCAAATAATGTCTCAGTATCATTAAAAAAAAGAAGAAAAGAAAATACAAGAAGTCAAGTGAAATACGAAGCTCAAATAACCACACAAATAATGATGTCCTTTCAATGTCACTGTAGACTAAGAATAAAATTAATGTGTCTTTCTGAAATCTTTTGTTCCACTGAGGTAATACGACTAAGTTGATGCATTTGGTGTAGCCAAGCTTTGTATACTGTGACAAGTCACAATAGCTTGGGGAGTCATTACAAACAAAACAATTTCGTTACCTGTCCATCATGTGAAGAAAGCATGGAGAAAAATAATATTTACAGCTCTGTTCACTGAGTCTCTATGAAAATGCTTAATCTTGACTTCATTGTAACTCACTCATGTAGCCAGCAAAAATTTTTCAGGGGAGAGTTTCTCCCTAAGTGTGTCTGTAGGAACGTTGTCTCCAATCTTGGTATCCCAGACCCTGAGAATTTAGAATGGGAAAGACCATCCTCATCTCCCTGCAGAACAAATTCATTTCAAATTGTGCTCCAGCCTGTGGTGTAGAATGGAGAACTCTGGCGTATTATCTGATGGAAGATTAGATGTAGCTTAGAAAGTTAGATGAAAAGAATTTACCCCAGGAATATTATAGGATTATGCAGGAAGCCGTTTGCTTCTAACTAGAACAAATTAAAATTATTACAAACAAAGGAGTTAAATAATCTAAATTTGTTTGTAGAAGAAATAATCATACACACACACAAATACACACACACACACACACACATATGTGTCAGGCAAAAGAAGCTCAGTAGAAATTTATTCTTTAACAACAAAAAACGTTCCAGAAGACTCTTCATAAGATAAATATTATGAAATATGTTGCATGTCAATATTTTCCCAAGGAAGACACAAAAATATTTGTACCCAAAGGAAAAGTCATCATGGGACTGAGAAAACTTAAAAGTAAACACTGTGTAAAATAGATCAATTCCTTATGGTTTCAATCCAATGAGATATTGATTTTTATTAGTTTGACTTGCAAAACCCATTACAAATATTCATCTGTCAGTTTATGTGCATTACTGACATGCACAATTTGTATCCAGGTTTTGTAGTACTTTCTCTTTAAACACTGCATAAGCTGCTCATGATCCAGAGCAGGATTTCCTCACAGACTTCTCCAATATAAATCCTGTGTGATTCTAATTCAAGCAACAGTATCTTCAATTGGAAGACTATCCTCACGTTTCCTTATATCTTCTTAGGAAAGAAAAGCACAGACAAGTTACTAAAACCTTTGTCTACATGACAGAGATATGTGACATTACTGTGTATAGGAAACAGCAAAGAAGACCAGCAATTATTAAGACAAAATAATAAAGTCTACCAAATTCATTTATGTCTTAATATCAAAAAGATCAGGCTATTAACCAGGCTGTTGTCATATCTAGGGAGGTTTATTGTTTTTCTTTATCATGCCATTTGAAATGTTCAGTATATTTTTGTTTATTTTTTAATTAAAGGACCATGTGGCAGAGGAAACCAAATGCAAGCATTAATGCCTAGAAAGCATTGGAAAGTTTTCTTATTCATGGGTCAGTAGAGTGGGAGAAAGAATCAATGCTATGTTATAAATGGTAGAACTTTACACTGTGGTTTGTGTTGTATTTCAAGGAGGATAAAAGACTCATATTCTCATTGTTGTTGCCAGATTTTCTCCATAGTTAATAAAACAAGACATGCCAAGTGTCACTATAGTGACATGAATTGAAAAATGAACTTTATTCCATATTGGCATAATCTTTGCTTAGAGACATGATACATCTCTCCAGGTGTGTGTGCAAGTATGTGTTTGTGTGTGTTTGTGTGTGTGTGTGTGTGTGTGTGTATGTGTGTGTGTTTGTGTGTGCATGCACACAGTATGGTATCATATACACACACCACTCTAGTAACTACAAAAGGAGCCTGACAGCAAAATGCAAAGCTGAACTGTGCTCATTTGAATAATTCCGCACTAGTGAAAGGGAATAATTACCACATGTTTTTGTTCTCCTAGACACCATGAAAATCAGAGATTAAAATATCTTTCTCAAAACAACAAAACAATTGCCTATTTAAATGGTCATTTTTTTATACCTGGATAACACTAACCAATATAACAAAGATTAGAAAACCTGTGATGTTGAAATTTTGGATATTCCAATTAGACTAGGAAATTGTGCTCATTGTATCATAAATAGAACACAACCAGGTTTCAGAGTACATAGAAAATAGTCATTGTTCTTTTCACCACATAACCCAGTGAGGATTACTCTTCATCTCCATATGCATATTTTCGTTGTTCCTGGTTACATGTTTGGGAACACATATGTGTAAGCACATATAGACATTTGTGTGTTTGTTTTTTGAAGCCCAATGCTGTATTATTTTTTATACTTGATTGCTCTCTACTCTATGTATGGAAGCATAGTCTCACTTTGATCCCAGAACAAATATTTTCTGTTACTATGACCAGACAGATAGTTCTGGATATTCTATCTCTTCCTTTCACATGGGAGAGGAACAGTCAGCCTGCCAAATCCACCCCTGTATATGTGTGTCTTGGGGATCCAAACTCAGGTCCCTATGCTTTAATTGCAAATACTTTGCCTGATGAACTATCTCCCTAGCCATACGTTGATGAATCCTTATTGTCAACTTGGAAAAACTCTATGACTTCTTGGGAGACAAATTTTGGAAATCTGTGTATGTGTTCAATGAAGGTTCATAGAATAGCACATATTTCCTGTATGAGCCACTTATCTCTTGCTGTGATAGTACAACATATCCAAGGAAACTTTTGGAAGCATGTACTTGTGATTATGGTTTTAGATGGTTATGGTGGAGAACCAAGTCAGAGAGAAAGAGGGAGGGAGGGAGGGAAAAAGGGAAGGAGGGAGGAAGGGAGGGAGGGAGGGAAGAGGGCAAGGGAGAGGGAGAGCTGACTGGAAATCTAAAACTTAAAGACAGGTTTTAAGGACATACTTTCCAACCAGCAACTTTTCCTAACATACTCAAACAGCTCTACAAACTGGGGACCAAGTATGCAAACATCTGAGCCTACAGGAGAGCACTACACTTACCCAGAATGGGGTTATAACCATTTCATGAGTTCTGAACTGAATAAAATAAATAAAGCAAGCTGAATAGGTACTGGCATCTCTTTACATGTTCACTGAAGGTGTGGGTCTGCTCCATGCCTACTCTGTTGGGATGACTGTACTCTAATACCATAAACCAATATAAACCCATTCTATATCAAGTTACATTGGCCAGAGTAGTCATTAAATCCCCTAATAAAACATCATTGTTCCTACTGATAAAATTATGGATATTTATTAAATCTTTTTAATATGTCATAATTAGGGTCATTCATGTTAATACTACTTCGCACCTTGTATGGAGGTGATTTGGATTCAAAAGGAAAAAGCCAATATGAACATATATAATGGTTCTATACATATGAATCAGTGAAATCAAAATTTAAACTAATTTAAACAAATTGCAGCCAAACTCCCACACAGAATCTTTGTCACTGATTTCCACTAACATTTCTGGACTGCAATGTCTATACAAAGATATTTAAGCACTGCCCTTTACAGCTTATGATATTAATTATATTTGAATAAAACATGAAACACGTCTGAGTTAAAGTGATGGAATAGTGGTGGAGCTCTTGCTTCACATGCATGCAACTTAGTGTTCAATGATAGTGTCACCAAAATAAGCTAGTGTATACTCTATTAACTTATAAATTTTACATCAAACTATTCTATTCAGGAATCATATATTTGTATATCTTTTAAATTTGCTTATTGATGGCAGAAGTAAGTGGCTAACATGCTAACCCATGTGAAATACAGAATGTATTATCTATGGGTAAAAGAAAGATTCTCTCTCTCTCTCTCTCTCTCTCTCTCTCTCTCTCTCTCTCTCTCTCTCTCTCTGTGTGTGTGTGTGTGTTTCAGATCAAAGATCTGTATATTTTATTGTAAAATAACATTTTCCCAAACTCTTAATATCATGTATGCAGGGAACTTGAAATAAATTCTTTATATAAAGAAAGTAGAAGAGAACATTATGCAATAGTTTGGTACAAAAAATAACATTCAGATTCAGTAAGTTTGTAAGAAGCAGAGATGGAACATGTTTCACTAATGTGTAAAGATTGTTAATAAAAATGTAATGGCCCATTATATTTGGTTACATATGAAAGGAATGAGTCACCAAAATACATATGTGTTTATCAATAATATATTTATAGAAATGCCACTATACTGAATATGAAGAAACAAAAAAAGTAGTTTAGTAAGGAATGAATATGTTTCATACACATAATAGTATATTTCATCATGTCCAAAATAAATCACATATCTGTTTGAAAATCTAAGCCTATGCACTCCCACATTTGCACATTGCATATAGCAAATTTTACAGTCACTAAAGTTATAATTAGAAATGCTGATGAAATATTAAGTGAGAACTGTGTGAGTTGACAATTCATAGTGAACTAAAGGAGGGATCTCAGAGACATCCCCTTCTGCTGTGCATGTGACCTCACATAATGTACCTGATACAACATCTTCTGTTATTGATTATCAAATGAGTAAGTACAATTAGTAAATTTCATAACAGAGTGAAGGAATCACATTTCAAATATTGTATGTGTCATATACATATAAATAGTATATGGAATATGTTAGTTTTTTTACTTATAACATAGACAAGAACAGTTGTTTTTAAATCTTCTTGAGGACTAACAATGTTTTACTGATAGTTAACTATGAAAGCTATTGGTTGTGGTCCCTGATTAATTCAAAGGTCAACTTTAGACAATAATACATAGAAGTTCAACAGATTTTCCTTGGCACTTCAAATTAACATGAAGAAATAGTTGTGTCTCTGGTTTTGGAAAGCCTATAGTTCCTATTACTTGTGATAGGTGTGGTTTTCACAACAATAATAAATAAATAAATAAATCTATTTAATGGCAAAAATTCATAAAACCGTAAGGATTCACAGATGAGCCATAACCTTTTCATCCAGCTAAACTTTGCTATTCACTAAGCCATGTGTTAAACCCTAGAGATGTTGCCTTGACAAAAAATTACCAGCTTAGAAGATTTTTCATATTGTTATTGTTAAATGTAAATTTGTTTTATTGTGTGGATATTAACAACCTTTTATCTCATTAGCATCAAAAACTATCTATTAAATATTAAAATAAAAGCTAAAGTAATTATTTTAACATTATTTTTTGTCCATAACTATTAACATATACACATATGTGCGTGTGTTTGATGCACCCTCTAGACACACCAAAATAAATGCACTAGTAAAATTAAATTTAATATTCTAAAGACATATTTAAAATCACTTATTCATATATATATATATGAATTCATTCATATATACATATTTATAAATATATATATATATATATATATATATATATATATATATATATATATATATATATATAAAGAGAGAGAGATCATCAGTTCTCTCATTCCAGTTTTAACTCTGTGATATCGTCTGTTTCTGACACTGTATACATTAGAAAGATATCTAAGTAAATTATATGCATTCATCGTTGTTTTGCCTCTCCAACATGTAACTGAAAAGGAACAATCAGAATGGAGACAATAATGCTTTTCCAACAGTATATTTATGAAGCAAAAGCTGAAAGAAGGTGAGAAGATTTTCAATAGCATCTGCATCATTTTCCAGTTTTTTCCCTATCTGACCTTTGGTGTGTGAGGTCAAATATATTTATTATAAAGTCAAAGAATGCTGCGAAAATTGAATAACTTGTGTTTTTAACCATTTATGCTATTCCTGGCTTCTGCAATTAAGCACATCTATAAACTGAAAAATAATTAAACAATTATTTAAAAATAATTAAAAAATGGCCCCAGTCTCAAGGACTCCACACAGTTAACCTTGAGCGAGGATATATATATATATGCAGTGGAGAGGGAAAGGTCACCTCTGGTTTTAGAGATTACTATGCAGTCAGCATTATGTCAGAAGTTCTAAGCTAAACTCACAAGGCTATTTTTGAATATAATAAAATCCTGAAATAGGAAAAGACTGGGTAAGGTTTCTTCTTCAGACAATAGCTCAAAAGAGAGATGTAAAGAAGAGAATCAATAAAATGTAAGAATATCTGTTGTAGCACTTCTCACTCAGTCTGATAGGTAACATATTTGACTTTTATTTTAACATGACAATATATAGACTTATTATTGTTTGAGTTGTCTGGGGGCTCAAAATGATACACCCATTCAAATTTAGCATACTTTTCAAGGGCCTGCAAATATAGGCATAGTTTCTGTTAAGTGATCAAGGAACTTTCATTCCATTTGTAATAAATAAAAAAGGTAACTATAGCCATACTGCCATACTGGGAATCACTACCCTGAAAAATGACAATTTTTAGAATGCTGAATTTTCTTACTGTTGCTTAACTCAAATTGACAGATAAAGTGTAAGAAACAACATCCAAAATTAGATTAATCGTAAAGATAATCAAGAGCATTTGAATTAACAATAAACTGCACATAATTATAGAAATACCTGATTGTTGAAAATTGTGAAGATCTGATGGATAGGAATTTAGTAAACATTCTGAAAGATAATAAAAAAGAAGAAAGATGGAGTGAAATAGCGAAATGGAATTATAGAAACATTCAATATAATGAAAAACTTTAGAATAAAGGATATTTAATGAGAAAGTAAACATTATGATTCTTTATTATTTAGCAATGATATATAAATGTTCATGTTAAAATTAACTTTACAATGAGGGGAAAATTTATGTGGTGATATATTACAGTAATCCCAGAACATGATGTATTGAGGCCAAACATGTTAAAAGCCATAATACTTGTGATATATAGAAGATAAAGATGAGGCATTGAGGGTAAATATCAAAATATATTTCATTATTAATAAATATATTCAATATGTATTTGAAGACATTTTACTGAGCTAATTATGTTATCATCAACCTTCAGCCATGTGTAATACAACCAAAGAACACCTAATGTTCTACTGGTATTACTCCAAGTAGTGTAATGTCATATTTAACTTTCATGATATAATTGGAAGACTTTTAGCTTCTAAACTATAGACCATGCTGCTTGACCATCATAAATATTTAATTTGATGAGTTTTAATAGAATTACATTTGCATAAGCATTCAACCATAATGAGAATCCAATTTTAAATCATTATCTCAGCATGATATAAACAGTTAATTTCCTTTATAAAGACAAATAATGATTTAATAAATTTATCCTTTGAAAAATTCACACATGTACTGACCCATTCTAACTACTCTTACTGTACCAGGTCTGTCCATTTCTTTCCTTTCTGTGAATAATTAAAAATGGATTATATTGTCATACAGGTCTTTCACTTGCTTGGTTAGAGTTACACCAAGGTATTTCATATTGTTTGTGACTATTGTGAAGGGTTTCATTTCCCTAATTTTTTTCTCAGCTTGTTTATCCTTTGAGTACTGGAAGACTACTGGTTCATTTGAGTTAATTTTATATCCAGCCACATTGCTGAAGTTGTTTATCAGCTCTAGGAGTTCTCTGGTGGAATTTTTGGGTTCACTTCATTATGTTATCATACAATCTGAAAATAGTGATATTTTGACTTCTTCCTTTCAAATTTGTATCTCTTTGACTTCCTCTTGCTATCTGATGGCTATGGCTGGTACTTCAAGTACTATATTGAGTAGGTAGGGAGAGAGTGGGCAGCCTTGTCTAGTCCCTGATTTTCGTGGGATTGCTTCAAGTTTCTCCCCATTTAGTTTGATGATTTGCTGTATATTGCTATTGGTTTGCTGGATATTACTTTTACTATGTTTAGGTATGAGCCTTGAATTTCTGATCTTTCCCAGACTTTTAACATTGAGAGGTGTTGAATGTTGTCAAATGCTTTTTCAGCATGTAATGGATGATCATGTGGATTTTTGGTTTTTGTTTTTGTTTTTGTTTGTTTTGTTGTTTTTCTTTTATGGAAGGGGAACAGAGGGGAAACTGGGGGGGGGGGAGAACATATGGAATCTGAACAAATAAAATAACCATTAAACAAGTCTGATGAAATTCTCTGCTAATATGATTTTGCTCTTGCTTTAAAAAAAAAGGTAGAAGATATTTAATGACTTCTATTTCACTAGGAGTACATCTTCTTGAATTACTCAAAGAAATAATCCTTTATTTCATTGATTTTTTTGTGTGCTGATTTTAGGCCCCAGTTCATTTCTTGATGCTTCTTCACTTAAGTTTCATTGTAATTATTTCCTCTGGTTCTTGAACATTTATTGTGATATTAAGTTGCCAGTGTGACTTTTCTCTTTAATTTACCTATTGATCTAGGTATCCTTTATTTATTTATTTATTTATTTATTTATTTATTTAGCTATTTAGCTATCTATTTATTTATTTCAGCATGTAGTATTACACAGTTTTCTTTTACACCAGTTTCATTGTGTCCTGTAAGTTTGGGTATGTAGTTTTGGGGTATGTGGCATATTAAATTTTATTGAATTCTGGAAAAATTTCAACTTTTTTTCTCATTTTATTCTTGTCATATTTATCATTCAGGAGAAAAATTTTTGAGTTTCCAAGTTTATGTAGGTCTTTGTTTTTGTTTCTGTTTTTTTCTGTTGTTGATAATATACAACTTCAACTCATGATGATCTGCTAGGAATTAGGTTGTTATTTCAGTTTTCTTGTGTCTGTTGTAACTTGTCTTTTGTCAAAATCTGTGCTCAGTTTAGGAGATAATTTGATGAACTGCACAGTAGAATACCTGTACTTTTTGTTTATTTGGGTTTTTTTGGGGGAAATATTCTGTCAAGATCTGTCAGATTCATTTTGCTCATAATATCTATGTACATTTCTTTGCTTAGACTTTGTCTCAATGACTGGGGTACTTGTTGCAATGCAGTATAGAAATCTTCCACTATTATTGTTTAAGGGTTGATTTGTGGTTAAATCTGTACTAGTCTTTTGTTTACAAATTAGTACTTTTGTGTTTGAGTACAGATGTTAATAATTGAAAGGTCATCTTGATTGATTTTTGCTTTAGTGAATCTGTAGTATTCTTCCCTATCTCTTTTGATTACTTTTGGTTTGAAGTGTATTTTGGTTAATGGTAAAATGGCTCAACTTGCTTGTTTCTTAGGTACATTTACTTAAAATATTTTTCCCAACTCCTTACCAAGATGTAATACCTATCATTAATGTTGAGATGTGCTTCTTGGGTGAAGCAAAAAGACGGATACTGTTTTTCTATCCATACTATTGGTGTCTCTTTTTATTGGGAAATTGATACAACTGATATAAATGACAGCAATTATCATTGATGGTCAATTTCTGCTTTTTCATTATTTTTGTTGTTACTGGTGGTTGTGGGTATGAGGGAATCTCTCTCTCTCTCATTCACTTTCTCTGTTTCTGTGTACTTTAATTATTTTAGTCTTTCTGGTCAGATATTATTTATTCCCTGTGTTTTCATGTATGTAGTTAACATTCTGGAGTTAGAATTTTTCTTCTAGAACTTTCTGAAGGGCTAGATTTGTATATAGACATTGTTTAATTTTGACTTTATCATCGAATATCTTATTTTCTTCATCTATTGTTATAGAAGTTTTGATGAATACAGTAATCTGATCTAATATCTATGGACTCTTAGAGTAAGCAGCACATTTTCTATGGCCATCCCTCTTGTAGAGTTTCCAATAATATGTTAGGTATAATTCTACTAGGTCTACATTTATTTGTTACTTGTTTTTTTTTTTTTTTCACTTCTGACTTTTAATATACTTTCTTTGTTCTAAGTTTACAATGGTTATATCGCTAGCTGCTTATTTCTCGGTTTGATTTTTTTTTTTTTTTTTTTTTTTTTTTTTTTTTTTTTTTTTTTTTGGAGTGGCTATTTTCCTCAGTCTCTACTTTCTCTCTGGATTTTCAAGAAATATGTTGACTACATGTTCCCTGTTTTCCTGCCATGGTCAGCTGGTATATTCACAGGAAATAACTGCTGGTGTTGAAGGCAAGGTAACTGGGATGTTTAGAGGAAGAAAGTTTGGAGGTGAGGTCCCTGTGTTCCATTGGAGATGGAATTATAGAGCAAAGAAAGAGAGTCTACAGATTGTTGTTAGCTATAGAGCTGGAATATGACTAGGGAGATAGGCTCTCAGGAGCTGAAGGAGAGGTGTGTCTGCCTTCAGCCAATTTGTTGGCTTTCACTTACCATGGTGCTCTACTGGAATTTGACTTTGGTATGCAGCTACAATTGAAAGGAGGGATGTTAGGAGGGAATCAATCACCTGTGTGATTCACAGGAACTGTGAGCATGGGCAAGAGAAAGGTGGAGCTGGTGTTTTATTGCAGGGCTAGCAATGAGACTGCGGGACTGTGTCTGGAGGCATAGAGCGAGGAGAAGATCTGAAGGTAGCCCACCTTGTTTTCTTTCTGGCATGGGGTTGTATCCTGCAGTTGGGAGATGAAATACAACAACGAATATGAGAGGGGAAGGATAAGAGGGAAGGGTATTTGGGATACACTGGAGATGTGGGCAAGAGGGAAGGGAGAATGCTGCTGGGGAGAGCTTTCAGTGCTTCTGATGAGATGGTGGGATGGTATGGAGGAATAGAGAGATAAACAACTAATTAATTTATAATCAGTCAGTCTCCATTACAGGCCACTCCTTGTCTTTCTCGTTAGCTCTTTGTTTTGTGGACATTGCCTATAAATGGAATATTGAAAATTGTGATCATTCAGAGGTACCTTTTAAAAATAATTAACTGCACAGCTCATGTTTTTGCACTCTCAGTTGCTTTGTTTGAATTGCTGTGTATTGCCCCATTATTGAGGTCTATCGTATCTGCTTTAGGAACCCCTTGTATATCAGTCACTTTTCTATCACCGAGATGAAACACTGAGGTGAAGGAAACTTACACATGTTCAGCCTATTTGGAATATGGTTATAAAAGAATAAGAGGGTCTCTCACAGGGTGTAAGGGACACAGAAAGTGTCAGGCATGATAGCAAGAACATGTAGCCGAGATTTAACACCATGAATTATAAGCAAAAGACATAGAGAACAAACTGGAAGTAATAAGAGTTTTCAGGCTCATAACCTTCCCCTCAGTGATTTCAGCCAGCAAGATTATGCTAGCTAAATCTCTCCAAAATGCACACCTGCTGGGGACTAAGTACTTAAATTAATGAGGCTACTGGGTAGATCTCTCTTTGAAACACCACACCATTTTTATGTGTTTTAATTCTTTAAGTTTTTCTTCAAACACATTTTTGTTTGTTTGTTTGTTGTTGTTTTTTTTTCTTTCCTTGATTTTATTTTTAAAAGTTTTCTAAAAGGGAAGCATGATAAGATTGTAATTTATTTTTCGTTAAAATCTTATTTGTTTTTCAAAGTGATTCAAGAAATACTCAACCATGCACACAATAGTAGGTTATCCCAATTTCTTCCTCTTTTCTATGGTGTTCTACTCTACACTAGAACTCCAGGTAGAAAACTCTAATAATCCTCCCGTCTGCACCTCACATATCACTGAGAATATAGTCATTTGTGTCCTCAACCCTAGCCTTTTCTGAGTGTGGAACATTGGAACACATGACTTAAACTTCACTGATCAGGCCAATGTGTCTACTACTTTTTAAAATTATCTTTAATCAGTTTTTTACAACCCAGTCATTACACTCCTTCCAGTCTGCCCAGCAATAGTTCCTCATCCTATTCCTCCTCCACTGTGAGTATGTTCCCATCCCCCCAAGCCAACAGGTCTCCCCACTCCCTCCTACTATTTATCCTCCCCTGTCTCCAAGAATATGTTCCCATCCCCCCCACACACACACCACCAGGTTCCCCATTCCTTCCAGGTTCTCAGGAATTCAAGACTGTTCCCCTACCTCCCACCAACACCAGATTATGTTCTCCTTTACCTCTTCCTCCCTTCTCCCATACAGATTCCTCCCTATCTCTGCCTCCCCTGACTGCTTTCTTCTTCCTCCCAATTAAAAGAATAACTGCTATGTAACTTATAATACCATTGCTTTATTCTATAATATTTAATATACATTTAATTTTACTTAGTTTAAATATTTGCTGTTAATTTAAATATATTTTATTTTTATCTTCTTTATAAAATTTCATTTTATATTTATATTCATTTTATAAAATGTAAGTTATTTTATTATTTTTACCTTCTTTATAAGATTTCATTTGTATTTCTAGGAATCTAATTTTGGGACACATGCATGTTAGCTAAGCTGTCAACACTGAGTTACATCTCCACACAAGTATTTGTTTCTAACATTTCTTTTTTGATTTATTCATTTCAAGAATATGTTCATTTTCATGCTCTTTAATGGTGTATTATTTATCATTGTTTCATGTGTAGGTATATCTCATTAAAACTATAGGAGATACATTACAGGATCTTCACTATTTTTAAATTATTAGTTTACTTTTTTTTTTTTTTAATTTTTGGTACCTTAATGTTCTGTTCGTCGATTTTTCTTTTTCTTTTCTTTTCGTTTTTTTTTTTTTTTTTTTTTTTTTTTTTTTTTTTTTTTTTGCTTTGCTTTGTTGTTTTGTTGTGTTTTGCTTTTCATTCATGACAGCTGAATTATTTCACAGTATCTGCCTTTGAGGTCAGAAGTTACCCCTCTGCTTAATGTAGTTATTTGTTGATGTAATCATTTTCTAACTTTTTTTTTTTTACTTATTTAATGTAGCTTTATGACCTAAATATCCTTGACTGATTTCAATGTTAGATCATTCATTATTTAATTCTGTTGAGTTATCTCTATATGAAAAAGATATTGGGTTCATTAGTTTGTTTATTTGTTGGCCTATTTGAAATTTTTTGATGTACTTTCTTTTGATGTGGTAAAGAGTTTACATATTTTTGCATTTCATTGAATATTTTATGTATTTCCATTTAAAATGTTATCCCTTTTTCTGATTCCCTTCTCTCCGATTCCGCCTCCCCCAGTTTCTATGAAGATGCTCCCCTTCCCATCCTTTGTGAAGTTATCGTATGTTGTTCATTTCTGTATTATTGTTTTAATTTTATACTAGTAGCATTACTTTAGCTAATATTTGTTATGCTTTGGAGGATAAAATAGTTAATTGTATGTCTTAAGGGCTTTGGTTAAATAATGCATTTTATACTGATGATTTTCATTAGGATAGCTGTCATTTACTGTAGTCACCTATAGATTGGGATAGAGAAGGCCTGCCCTACAAGGATCAGGGTATTGTTTCTCCAGCTGATGTACAATTTCTTCATGTTGGGAAAATTCATTATAAGCTTTGGATAATATATGTAGATATGAGCACAAGGTTTATCTAAACTTTCCAGGGGATACTTCTTGGCAAGATAATATTTTGGCCCTGAACAGAGCACAGCTGTGTTAACAACAGATGGTCATCCTTTTAATGCTTTACATGAACAAAGTCACCTGTACCATCCCTTATCATTCTCTAAAGATTATTGTGGTGTCTCTGGTGGCCGCAGCAGAACATGGCCAAAAATCTTAGATATGTATCTATGACTGAGAAATGCACAATTACTTTCATGGAATAACTGTTTTATAAGATATTAAATTGGTAAAGATCCTTTTCCAATCTGTTGGCTGCTGTTCTGTATTCTTGGTAGTGTCCTTAGCATTAGAAAAAACTTTGCAATTTCATGAGGTCCCATTTGTCTATTCTTGATCTTAGACCATAATCCTGAGAGAGGGCTAATATCCAATATATACAAGGAACTCAAGAAATTAGACTCCAGAGAATCAAACAATCCTATTAAAAATGGGGTACAGAGCTAAACAGTATTTCTCAACCAAGAAATATTTAATGGCCAATTAGCACCTAAATAAATGCACAACATCTCTAGTCATCAGGGAAATGCAAGTAAAACAACCCTGAGATTTTCACACCAGTCAGAATGGCTAAGATCAAAAACTCAGATAACAGCAGATTCTGGTGAGGATGTAGAGAAAAAGAAACACTCCTCCATTATTGGTGGGACTGCAAGCTGGTACAACCATTCTGGAAATAAGTCTGTTGATTCCTCAGAAAATTGGACATAGTACTAACTGAAAACCCAGCTGAAAACCCACTCCTGAGCATATACCCAAAAGATGCTCCAACATATTACAAGGACACATCTTCCACCATGTTCACAGCAGCCTTATTCATAATAGCTAGAAGCTGAAAAGAACCCAAATGTCCTTCAACAGAAGAATGGATACAGAAATTGTGGTATATTTACACAATGGAGTACTACTCAGCAATTAGAAACAATGACTTTATGAAACTCCTAGACAAATGGACGAAACTAGAGAATATCATCCTGAGCGAAGTAACCCAGTCACAAAAGAACATACATAGTATGCACTCACTGATAAGCAGATACTAGCCCCTGAAACTTCTGAATACTAACAATTTACAGACCTTATAAATCTCAAAATGAAAGAAGGCCAAAATAGGGATGCCTTAGTCCTTTTTAGAAGGGAGAGCAAAATTCTCAGGGGAGGAAATACAAGGTCAAGTAGAGGAGCAAGGATTGAAGAAAAGATAATTCAGAGGCTGCTTCATTTTGGGATCCACCCCATATACATCCACCAAACTCAAGCCCTCTTGCTGATGCTAAGAAGTACTTATTTGCAGGAACCAGATAGGAATACCTCTCCAAGGGGCTCTGCCACAGTCATACTGATACAGATAAGCATGCTTGCAGCTAGCCATCAGACTGAACACAGAGACCCCAAAAAGGGACTAGAGAAAGGACTGAAGGAGCTGAAAGGAGTTGCAGCCTCATGAAAAGAACAACATTATCAACCAACCAAACCCTCCACAACTCCCATGGACTAAAACACCAACCATTGAGTACACATTGAGAGACCTATGGCATATGGAGGAGAAGACAACAGTGTTTGGCATCAATGTGAGAAGAGGCCTTTGGTCCAAGGAGGACATGTTTTTCCAATGTAGGGGAATGCCAAGACACTGAGGTGATGAGGAGAAAGTGTACCTTCCTGGAGACAAGTGAAGGGGGAGGAAAAATAGGAGCAGGGTGGGGGAAGGGAATGTCATTTTAAATATAAATACAGAGTATCTAATATAAAAAAAAAATAGATTCTGCACCAGTTTGGGGGATACATACATACATACATACTGAGGATAGTTTCCAACTGACGTTCCTTTTGTATTATCATCATTATTACTTTTATTATTTTATACAGTGCAGCCATTGACGCCTCCCACCTCCCTCTCCCACTGTTCTTTATTCTATCCCTCATTCCTCCTGTCTCCAAGAAGATGCCTCTGCCCTGGCCAGCTGTCCTCATACCCTGGGACCTCAAGTCTTTCCAGGGTTAGGCCCTTCTCCTATTGAGGCTACACCAGGCAGTCCTCTGCTATATATGTCTCTGGGGTCTTGGGACAGCTTGTGTATGCTGCCTGGTTGGTGGCACAGTGTCTGAGAGATCACAGGCGTCATGGGTACTTAGGACCAATGGTTTTCCTATGGTGTTTCCCACTTCAGCTTCTTCTAGTCTCTTCCTAATTCAACCACTGGGGTCCCCAACTTGAATCCAATGGTTGCTCATAAGTATGTATCTGCATCTGTTTCAGTCAGTTGCTTGTTGGGCCTCTTGAAGACAGCCAGGCAAGGCTCCAGTCTGTAAACACACCATAACATCAATAACAATGTCAGGCATTGGGCCTCACCTTGAGATGGATCCCAAGTTGGACCATTCACTGGACCACCTTGCTCTCAGTCTCTTCTCCATTTTTGTCCCTGCTGTTCACTTTTTATGGATCAAAGACTCTAACCATGGATACTTGATGATCATATTCAAAGTGTTCTTACCTCGAAGAACTTGATATATTTTCAAACAGACAAGGCCAGATATTGGACTCCTTGATGATTATTAAGCATGTCAATATGATAATCAATATTAAACATTATATATACACACTGTTTCCATTCAATATGCCCTCTGGTTTATGCTTTTGGAACTGTATCTAGTAATTTTCGCTTAGTCTGCGATTACACGAATTTTTCTACCATTTGTATTATAAAATTTTATTGTTTGCAGTGTGATCTTTAGGTGTGTAGCCTATTTTATATATGTAAATAGTGCTAAGTTAACTTTTTTGCATAAGGTTGATTTTTTTTTCCAATTTCCTAAGCACAAATTGTTGGGAGAAAATAAAAAGCAGTCTTGCCCCAAATGAATTGTCCTTGCTCATCAGTGGGAAATCAATTCAAGTAGAAAATGACAAATTCCACACTTTATGAATATTTTGCTACCATCTTTTTTCCCGTAAATAAGCCATGTCTTTGGGGGAACAAATTAAGAAAATTAATGAGGCAGCAGTGTGTTTTCTTTTATGTGCACAGCTCCTCGAGAAGCATAGTAGCCTGAGTCTTCTGTAAGTATGCCTACACAGAACTTGTTATTATGATACTGTGGTACTTGTCATGAGAAGTTTAGAGATTCAAAAGTATGTGTGTGTGCGAGTGTGTGTTCATATTTTAAAATTTTAAGTAGTTTATGTATATTTTTAATTTTTCTTGATAAGTTTTAGAAAGAGATCCAGATGGATCCTTTGTTTTTAAGAATTGTTTCCATGTTACACACTTTAGGGTTGAAAACTACAGTGTACCTTTATTGCAGCCCTTGAGTTATTTCTGTAACTTGTCTCCTCCTTTTTAATCATATGCTGACACATTTGAATAGTCTAACGTAGTAACAGGTAGACAGGTTACACTGAAAAATGTTTTTAAATATATTTTTGCTAAGAGATGCTACTTAAGGTGCAGTGTGAGACACAGGGCCCAACTTGAAGTATTCCTCCGGGAATGGAAGGTAATCTTTAATATTACAGGTGAGAAAGCTGACTCTGAACTACTGTTATAGCACCTTAATGGTCCCCAGTGGGAGATAGTTAGAGATTTTATTTCTTACATGCTGATTGGGGAAAAGCCAGGCTTGTATCCATGTCATATATAGAAATTTTCTACAAAATAAGCCTTTTACTGCTACAAAGAGTAATTGAGTGAAATACATAAAGTAGAGTATAGAAGAGGAATAAAAAATTATTTTGGCTGAAGTTCTAATATCTGGAACACAAGGGAGCTAAACATTTATGTGGGAAATCAAATATAAGAAGAAGTAAATAAACTGGGGAATAAAACAATGGGCAAACAAAATAAAAAGTCTAACTCCAAAGGAGATAAAAAGGGAGAAAAAATAAAAGTAAATAGAAACTCAGTAGGTGCAGTGCTTGTGGAAGTCACAGATTTGGTAAATGGGATATTTCAATTACTGTGACTTGATCTTGTACCCATACTGTGTTTGTCATTTTCAGTAATGTGCATGTCCTCTGATGCACTTCCTGAATGATTAAATCATCAGGCCTAATGGCTAAGAGAACACATGAGAGCAACTCCTTGAACACTGGACGTGTTATTCTTGGGTCTATGCTAAAGAACTTTATATGAATGTCAGGAGCACAGGATAAATATGTAGATGGATGTATATGTAGGTATAATGACAGATAATGAATATATAGATAGATTGGGCTATAGATAATTGATATGTAGATAGAGAAATATAGAAATATATATGATAGACATTAGAATAAAGAAAGGTCTCATCCTGAAAGCTGTTGCTGTTCATTTGGAGGAATATTTGGCCCTCAGTCTACCTTGTGTCATACATTTGAGCTTGTCACAAACTAGAGAATGCCTTTTTTATTCATACTAAGTACAATATTATTTTATAACAAAAAAGTAAGGATTCTAGGATTCGTACATTATTTTGTACAGGCAAAACTGCATTTGATGCATTTTTTTCTTTGAAAGTATATTTTTATTTGACAGAATTAAGTAGTATTTAGAATATGAGAATAAAACAACCAGGAGGGCATTGTAGCCAGACTTCAGCTACTTTGTGAGGTCTTTCTTCTTCCATCCTTCTTCACCCCTTTTCTACCACCCATCTTACCCCCTAACCCTAGATTGGGGAGAAAAAAAAGATAGAAGGGAAAGGAGGCAAAATTATAATTAGACTACTTCTTTCTGACTGAGTTTGTTGGAGCAGGTTGACCTTTGACTTCAGCATATTTCTTATTTGGTACAATGCTATTTTTCTTTAATTCTCTGTATGTACATTTCAAATGTTATCCCCTTTCCCCCAGAGCCATTGCCCCTCCTCCTGCTTCTATAAAGGTGTTCCCTCTCCCCTCTCCTCCTTATCACCTTGACATTCCCCTA
Source organism: Micromys minutus (assembly GCF_963924665.1). NCBI lineage: Eukaryota > Metazoa > Chordata > Mammalia > Rodentia > Muridae > Micromys > Micromys minutus. The sequence goes on along the minus strand of NC_137955.1, from coordinate 35,884,135 downwards.
CACTTGGAAAACATGTCTTCACTGGACCAAAGGCCTCTCTGATGCCAAGCTTGAAAAAAGACATTAAATGTAAGGATGATGACAATTCTCTGATTATGTCACATTGTTCTTTGTTTCATTTTACAAATAGTAACTATATTTAGCCTGGAAATGCTGCTAAAAGTGTGTTAAATTATATATTAATATTTATCTATGAAAAATAATTGAATATGTTATTTTCTTCAAACTTATTGAAAAATATATAGATTTAGATAAATTCTATTTTAAAGTAAAAATAAATGAGCATACTGGGTTGACCAGTTACTTTAGACATGTACAGTAATACCAAAAGAAATCATATTTCCATGTATTGTAAAATGACAGTTATATTTGCTCAAGTCTGATCACATTCTATTTACACTTACAAATCAGCAATAAATCACACTCCTTAGGATGTACTTGTTTTTTTCATTTCCTCATACTCTATAATCCTTCAGTGATAACTCCTTGAAAATCAAATCAAAGCTGTTGAATTTCAGGATAAGGTGTACCAATCATCCCAAATCCTGAAACTGTCATTGAATATATTAAATCAAGAAAATATAATAAAAGAGACATACAAAGTAAAAAAAAAAGTAAAGCGTGCATGCAAACCATATTAAAGTAATGTTTTAATAACTCAATAATTAGCATAGGGTCTGCTCTTATAAGGTAAAGCTATAGGGTATGTACAAATTAAGAGAAGAAAAACAGAAATGTAGAAGTGATCAGAGGGGTCCAGTGTTTTGGTTTCTATGGGCTTCCATTCCTTCCTGGAAATGCTTACAGACCCCAGCTGAAAATGCAGAATGTTATTCATAGAAAATAAGTTTTTCCTTCAGTTCAGGCTCTAGATATCTTGTGTTTTCCTCCAAAAGTTAACCAGTGACACTGGTGGTACTCTGTAATAAAAATGAGTGACCTTCAATATTTCCCTTCTTTTCCCTATTTGTCCACAGTATATATATATATTTTTTTTGTGGTTAGAATCCAAACTTCGTTTTTGTTTCACAGTAGGATTTGATATATCAAAAATCATAGGGCATATAAGCTTTTGGTATAATTGAGGAAATGAAAAATTAGCTTCTCTTACATCCTGAGTATGTATAGAATACATACAGAAAGAATGTCATGGTTTTATAAGAAATTTGTATCTTTTTGGTCATTCAGGTTTAAATCTCATCTACTAAAAAAAAAAAAAAAAACTAGAAGTTGCAAAATGAGGTTTTTTTATGATTTAAGGTTTGTTTTAATTTTGTTGTTTGCTATAGTCTTTTTGTTTTTGGTAATACTCTCAAACTGTCTTAAATAGTTACTTTTATTTTTGGAAAAATAAGCTAGAACAAAAAAAATGCACTGTATTCCAGAGAGGCTATTTGGAAAAACTTTTAAAGTTCTAACTTATGTGTGTGTGTGTGTGTGTGTGTGTGTATTTGAATTTCTTTAGGTGAATGTGTTCTTATGCAGTTTTATATACATTGTAACACATTCTGATCTCTGTAACTCCTCCTCTTCTTTTATCATCTTTTATTCCTATCCACTTTTCTTCAATTCCATTTCAAACGTTTGTGAGTACATACGTTTAGTTCTTAATTCCATTGAAATATGACGATGAATCAAGGGGTATTGTTCCACATGTCAGCAATCTAGAATAAAATTCAGTAGTATGATTTTTCTTGTTGAGAGTATAAGGTACACATTATAAATTATCGATTATATGGCACTGTGTATGGGTATCTGTGTGCATGTGTGCTTGCGTGTGTTTGTGTGTGTGTGTGTGTGTGTGTCTGTTTCTCTCTCTCTCTCTGTGTGTGTGTGTGTGTGTGTGTGTGTGTGTGTGTGTGTGTGATATACTGGTAAAAGAATCCATTCTGGAACATGTAGAAGACAGAGAGTGATATCAGATTTGTTCCTCAGCCAGTTTTCTCACTTATTATCTGAGAACAAGTGCATTATTGAATCAGGCACTTACTATTTCCTCTGAAATTAACAGCACAAAAGACTTCAGGATCTGTCTCTAAGCCATGTGCTCAGTATAGGTTGAAAGTGTGCATTGTCAAGCAAGCATCCATGTATCTGAGCTCAAGACTTCATTCTAGAGCAGCGAACATTTTACTTATGGTGTCATCTCCCCTGCTTAAATCAAAATTAGTGGTAGAGTGGAAATGCCACATTGAGTATATATATGAAAGAATTTGAACATATATCTATATATGCATACATACATATATATATATATATATATATATATATATATATATATATATATCCATGTGCATATACAGATGTATATTAAATTTCTTTCATATACAACTTATTTTATGTTAACATAAACAGAAGATGCTATAAGTAAAAGAATTTTTGGAGTACTTTATGAAATACCTCTTAATTCAAACACTTTGAAGTCATATTCTTGAGATTAAAACCTTATAAGAAAATTTTAACTTCTTAACAATTCTTTTACCTTTAATTTGCTGTGAGTTCCTTAAGTTTTTCAAACTTTTAAATGTATTTTTTCCATACTTCACATTTCATTTTTGCACAAATGAATCTACAATTTACCTCTCCTCCAAATACTAGGATTTCTGTATTCCTACTGTTTTATTTCTTATATGATTATTATAATAATTTAAAATTATATACTAGAAACAAGAGCCTTTGCTTTGAAAAATCACAACCAATAGAGTCTAACAAATTGTATATGCATTCCATAACCATAAAAGTTTAATTTGTAAATAATTTGAAAATATTATATGTGCTCTTTAAAATATTATATATATGACTTTTCAATAATTTTGATTTTTTATGTGCTCATCTTCTTCAACATTTTTGGGTTACAAGCTAAATCTTTCCATAACACATATAAAAATATTTGTTTAGTTTTCAAATCTGTATATATCTATATTTCAAATGAGATAATATATTCATACCTTTACAAATTATTATTTATCCTAATTATTACATATTTTAGATAAATGGTTTACCTATATTAACCATTTACAAACAATTGATAAGTTATTTTTATTTTCCTTTTTGTTTTTTAGTATGAATTTGAGTTTAATGAAAAAATGCACATAAACTTTTGTAGGTATACAATAAATATAGAAGAGTCAATATCAATGTGGAGTCGACTGCACAGGGCAAGCAGGACTCTAATATTCAGTAAATTTAATACCACCTTTAAAAACTACAAACATGGATTCCTATACATATACACATGTGTGTCTATAAAACATTTTTTTGCTTTAAACAACTTTGATTTTAAAATGGTAGAAATTCAGTCACGGTGATGCATAGCTATATTTCTAGGAATTGAGAGGTAGAGGGAATATAAAGCCACTCTCGTCTGTACCCGGAATCAAAGGCCAACCTGAGACCTTGGCAGAGAGAGAGAGGTGGGGGGAGGTGGGGGGACAGGGGAGAAAAACATTAGGTAACTTGTGCCCATTCCCCTGAGGACATGAGACATGAGACACTCCTTAGTATACAAGAAAAAACAAGGAACACATAATTCTGAGGCAGGATGGTGAAGGGGGCATGGGGAGAGTCTCCTGTCAAGGGCACTAATCACTAACCACTTACAGTTCACCATGCCTCTAGGACCATGAAGGGAGGGTATTAGTTTGAATACTATTTATAAGTGGAGGAATTATGGGAATGGTTGAAGAAGCTGATGAGGCCTTATCTGGCATAAAACATAAACTTTGGCACATTGTGAAACGATCAGACTACTCAAAAGGTTGGAAAGTATACTTTCCAAGGACTTCACTTGCTCCAAACCCATTCCGGGCTGGAAAGAAGCTGGTATGATCTCATCACTGTCTTCTGAGGCCCTTGGCTTGTTTATACTGAGATCCTGGTAAATCTGGAATGTTTCTTTTGGGACTTCCTGAATCTATTTTGAGTTGCTTACTTTCCTGCTTAAGGTGAAGGGTGGAATGTTTAGGTCTCTTAGGAAGCTATTACAGAGAAACTGTTACACATAAGGTAAATTATGAGGCTGATCTTGAGAGGGGGATGTGGTGTAAGGCTTTGAATATCAAACCTGCACCAAGTGGCATTCTATTTCCTGCAGCAAAGCTGCACCATCAACCCTTGACTCCTAGTAGTATCACTAGTTGGGGACCAAGAGTTTATATTCTGAAACTGTGAGAAATGTTTTTCATCACAATAAAACATTTTAAACTTTTTTAGTACTCATAATACCTGAAAATAAATAATTCTTTGGATCCTTTTAATGTTTCTTTGTCCTGTTATAACAATGGATGAAATGTTATCACCAAATCTATGCTGAAAAAATGGCATGATAACTAAACTTTTAATTCTTCAATATTGAAATTTCTCAAGATTTATTCAGTCAAATTCTACAGATGACAAAATGCTTGTTCTTACACAGAAATTTACTCTGATATTTAGCTAAATTGAAACAGCACCTCTGTTTCTAAACAATTACATTTATGTGTAAAAATACATGATAACATCTTAGATATAAAGTAGAAATTGAAGAGATGCATGGCTTCCTAAGATAGATTAAGTGAGTATGTGACCCTAAAGAGGAGATCTATTCCAACTGAGCAACTTTGGGAAAAAAAACACATAATTAGGAGGGGATATATTGGATAGTAGACAGGGAGATATGGTATATATTTATAAAATTTTCAATGAATAAAAATTATATATATCACAAATTAGAAAAAAGCAAACTTCCTATCTGTGCATTATTTTAAAATTCTGTTCTTCCTCTGAACTGTGATGTTGAAGGTCTAATCCTTAACTTGTTTATTTGAGAACTTACAGATGTGATAATAAAGATGAACAAAAACCTATGGTGAATTATTTTTCCTAATGGATAAAATAGGGAAAAAAGATTGACACTAGAAACACAGATAGCTCTCAGATCTTACCCTTTCTACTTGTATTCATGCTTGAAGTAAGACCTACTGATAAAAAGAACACCCTTTATAAGCCTGAAAAAACCTCACCAAAATCTGACCTTGACTTTATAACTGCAAATAGTAGATAAATAAATCCCAATAAATACAAACAACTCAAGAGAAGCAAGCAATCCTCTTAATAAATGGGGTACAGAGCTAAACAACGAATTCTCGGTTGAGGAATACCAAATGGATGAGAAGCCCCTAAAGAAAATTTCAACATTATTAGCCATCAGAGAATGGCAAATCAAAACAACTCTGAGATTCTACCTCACACCAGTCAGAATGGCTAAGATAAAAATTTCAGGTGACAGCAGATACTTGCAAGGATGTGTTGAAGAGTAACACTCCTCCATTGATGGTGGAATTGCAAAATGGTTCAACCACTCTGGAAATCAGTCTGGTGGTTCCTAATAAAATTAAACATAGTACTACCTGAGGACTCTGCTATACCACTCCTGGGCATAGACCCAAAAGATGCTCCAACATATAAAAAGGACACATGCTCTACTACGTTCATAGAAGCCTTATTTATAAGAGCCAGAAGCTGAAAAGAACTCAGATGTCCTCAAACAAAGGAATAGATGTGGAAAATGCGGTACATTTACACAGTTGAGTACTTCTTAGCTATTAAAAACAATGACTTCATAAAATTTCTAGTAAAATGGATTGAACTAGAAAATATCATCCTGAGTATGGTAATCCAGTCAAAGAACACACATGGTACATACTCATTGATAAGCAGATAGTAGCCCACAAAGCTCATAATACCCAAGAAAAAAAAATCACAGACCTTATGAAGTTCAAAAAGAAGGAAAGCCAGAATGTGAATACCTCAGTCCTTCATCTCCTTCTTCTTCTTTTCTTTTCTTTTTTTTTAATTTTTTGGATATAAATCACAATTTATTGCTTAATGGATTTCAAATACCATACTACAAAAAAATATCTTATCTGATCTGAACAATAATTACCCTAGTATAGATGTGTCATACCACTAATTTATTTTAAAATTCTATTCAAACAATCTATAAATATGTGGGTGTTACATTTGAAATGAGGAATAGCACAATATATAATACCATTTCAAGGTTATTTACATAAAGCAAAGTCCAAGAAGATTATTTAACAAAAGCAAAGACCATAATTCACCTATTTTTATCTCAACACTATGAATTGTACAGTATTACATTAACATTTATCCATATAAGACCTTACTCTAGAGGCATGGATAGTTGCAATTCCCTGAATTGTGGCATATGAATCGATAAAGATCTTCTCCTAACACTCTAATTACAATTAGTGTGTCTAATTACTGTAATGCCTGCAATATTATGCTTTTATTTTATTCATTTTCCACTTTTTTGGATATTATCTGTATTTACATTTCAGAAGTTATCCCATTTCCCCCAACTACACCTCCTCCCCTCCCATTGCCTCCATGAAGGTGCTTCCTCTCCCAACTGATCTCTCCTACCTAAGTGCCTTGGCATTCCCCTACACTGGGAAAATGAGCCTTCATTGGACCACAGTCCTCTCCTCTTCTTGATGTCAGAGAATGCTATCCTCTGCTACATATGCACCTGGAGTCATGGGTTACTCCATAGGAACACTTGGCTGGTGTTTTAGTCCCTGGGAATTGTGGTGGGTTTGGTTAGTTAATAATTTTGTTTTTCCCATGGGGTTGAAGACCCTTTCAGCTTCATCAGTCCTTCTTAGAAGGGAGAACAAAACACTCACAGGAGGAAATACAGAGACAAATAGGGGAGCAGGGTCTAAAGAAAAGGTTATCCAACGACTGCCTCACCTGGAGATCCATCCCATATGCAGCCACCAAACCCAGGCAAGATTGCCAATGCCAAGAAGTGGTTACTGGCAGGAACCTGATACGGATGCCTCCCAGAGGTTCTACCAGAGCCATACTTATACAGATGTGGATGGTTGCAGCTAACCACTGGACTGAGCACAGGGACACCAATAAAGGAGCTAGAGAAAGAACAGAAGGAGCAGAGAAGATTTGCATCCCTATGGCAAGAACAACATTGTCAACCAATCGAAATCTCCAGAGCTCCCAGAAACTAAAACACCAACCAATCAGTACACATGAAGATACTCATGACTCCGGTTGCATATGTAGCAGAGGATAGTATTTTCTGGCTTTAGAAGTAGTCTTTGTTCCAGTGAAGGATAGTTTTCCAAGTGTAGGGGAACACCAAGGTGTTGAGGAGGGAGTGCCTTCATGATAGCAAAGCAAGTGGGAATGGGATGGAATTGCAGAGGAACAGGGATAACATTTGAAATGTAAATACAGAGAATATCAAATGAAAAGAAAAAAAAAAGAAAGAAAAACAAAAGTAATCATCTTTTTAATACACTGAATCTTTGGTGTTTATGCTATGGATAACCAAGTTTACAAAAGATATATTATACTCTTCCAAAGCAAAGTATCATTAAGTCAAATGCTTTAAAATATGTACCACGTTAGAAGACTGACTTGAGATATTGGGCAGGGCCATTACAACAAAAAAAGGGCATTATTGTTAAAAAGGAGAGAAACAACTTTTGGCGAATTATGAAGAAACACATGACTAAATTTTCACCTTTGTGTGTGCATATGCCTAAAAGAATTTATGAAGCATGAAACCAATTATCTAATTAAGGAAAATTTCATAGAAAATTTTAAAAGGGAAGACATAGTCATTTTATTCATAAACCAATTGTGAATACTTATAAAAAAATGAAAATTTAATTATCAATCAGAGGAGCATCTGAACTTGATATCTGGAAAATTCTTTGTCTACCCACATTGAAAACAGTGAGCATATTTTACCTTTTGTTTAGGTGGTTTTTTTTTTTTTTTTTAAATTAGAAGAACACAAAAAGTGTTCTTTGGAAAGAATATTAGGGGATAGTGAAATACAAAATTAATACACAGCAGCAGAACACAATACTATAGATATATTTACACAGCTGAATGAATAACAATATGGACTAAAGCCTGAGCAATATTTGGAAACAAAAATACCATACAGTTCAAGTACCAGCAAAATGCATCCAGATATCCTGTATAAGTTTCCAGTTCAACTATATCACAATTTCATTCTTTATGCCAACTGGCAACATAGTCATTTTTGTGATTTCACCACTCTACAGAACATGTGCTTTCTGAAACCATTTCTTTGAACTTCCATAGGCAGTCAATTAAGTAGACACTTTTAAAAGCCATAATTAATATTTTACGTAATTTTATTGCTGTAGGCTCTAGAGTTTCATGAGACCGAATGCCTCTTTTTATCCCGTTCTATCATTTTTCTTTTGGATTTGGAATGTTCCCTATGTCTAGCTTACAAGGCACTTTTGCAATTCATTACTACTCTTCCACAGGTCTAGAAATATGGATGAATTTCGCCTCCAGTAGATTTAGTATCTGAAGTCTTCTCAATGTCTGATTTATTTACTTAGATTAGACTTTGTGCCTTGCACTTCAACATTACTATTGGAGCAAATTCATAGTTTGGGACTTTTGGAGAGAGATGAATATATTTTGAATATAAAATAAATTATCTGCTTTATCTATTCAGATACCAAAAACTCCAAATTTTAATGTTAATATATTTGGAAATAAGACATATAGAAAAGTACGTAAGGTTAATCAGGTCCTAGGCTACACAGATAATAATTTTGATCTCTCTTTCTTTGTTTACATGCACAAAGGAAAGACATATTCCTACACAGCCTGGGAAGGTATCAAACTAAAGTGCCTATCTGTGCTGATAACATGATTTCAGAATTCCACAATTCACAGCTGAGAACCTATTAATATTTGTAGCTGTAATATTGTGCTAAGGTAGTGATCTATGTTCACATAACATATGTTGGTATGGAGAAGTACGATTCAGTTGCAAAACTCAATAAAGAGATAGAAGAAACATAAGTGCTGACTAATATGTGTGATTGATACAAATAAGAATTTCAAATCAATATGCTATAATCCTAATCAATGGTTTCTGCAGAAAAGCTCAGCTGTGCACTCCTAAATCTATTTTGCAATTTAGCAATGTGATTTCATTTCCTATCATTGTAATTTATATTATTTCATAAATAAAATCAGAAGCCCAACAAAACTTAAAATATCAGAAATAACAGAAAGCCATTCTGAGTGGTGTGAGGTAGAGTCTCAGGGTTGTTTTGATTTGCATTTCCCTGATGACTAGGGATGTCCAGCACTTTCTTAGATGCTTCTCAGCCATTTGATATTCTTCAACTGAGAATTCTTTGTTTAGCTCTGTACCCCATTTTTAATAGGATTGTTTGATTCTCTGGAGTTTAACTTCTTGATTTCTTTGTATATATTGAATATTAGACCTCTATCAGATGTGGGATTGCTAAAGATCTTTTCCCAATCTGTTGGCTGCCATTTTATTTTTGTGACAATGTCCTTAGCCTTACAGAAACTTTGCAATCTCATTAAGTCTCATTTGTCAATATTTGACCTTAGAGAAAGAGCCACTGTTGTTCTGGTCAGGAAATTTTCTACTGTCCATATGTGTTCTAAGGTTTTCCCCAGTTTTTTTTTTTTTTTTTTTCTTTTTTTTTTTCTAATAGTTTCAGTGTACCTGGTTTAATATGGAGATCTTTGATCGACTTTCACTTGAGCTTGGTACAAGGAGATAAGAAAGGGTCTATTTTCATTCTTTTGCATGTTGAGTGCCAGTTGAGCCAACACCATTTCTTGAAGAGGCTGACCTTTTTCCATTGAATGTTTTCAGCTCCTTTGTCAAAAATCAAGTGATGATATGTGTAAGAGTTCATTCCAGATCTTCTATTCTGCTCTATAGATCTATCTGCCTATCTCTCTACCAGTTCTATGTGGTTTTTAACACAATTGCCTGGTAATATAGATTGAGGTCAGGGATGGTGATTTCCCCAGAAGTTTTCTTGTTTTTGAGAATAGATTTTGGTATTCTATTTTTTTTTTTTTTTTTTTTGTTATTCCAGATGAATTTGCAAGTTGCTCTTTCCAACTCTATGAATAATTGAGTTAGAATTTTGATGGGGATTGCATTGAATCTGTAGATTGCTTTTGTTAAGTTGGCCATTTTTACAATGTTGATCCTTCCATTTTCACTCCTGGGAATATACCCCAAGATGCTCCAACATACAATAATGACACATGCTCCACCATGTTCATAGCAGCCTCATTTATAATAGCCTGAAGTTGGAAAGAACCAAGATGTCTTTCAGTTGATGAATCAATACAGAAATTGTTGTACATTTACACAATGGAGTACTACTCAGCCAGAAACAATGACTTTATTAAATTCATAGGAAAACAGATGCATCTAGAGAATATCATCCTAGTGAGACAATCCAATCATAAAAGAACAGACATAATATGCAGTCACTGATAATTGGATACTAGCCCCAGAAAGCTAAAATACTTAAGAACTCACAGAATATATGAAGCTCAAAAACAGAAAGACCAAAAAATGGAAGCCTCAGTTCTTCATAGAAAAAAAAAGGCAACAACAAATGTATAGCACCCACTCAGAGTGTGGTACACCTAGACCTTAAATCATTAATAACTCAATAGCTAAGAAGATGATAGCCTTGTGGCAATTTTTGGTATTTAAAAATCATTATGTTAAATATATACATACCAAGATAATTTTGACTATTTCCATGTTATGTTTTGTTTTACATTTACTTGGTGCATATGGTAACTAGTAATATTTCAATGCATACTTTCAAACCTTTAAAAAAATCAAATACTGACAAAAAGTATATTCATATAGTTCTATGCCAAAATGCTTTCAAATATCTGTACATGTATCTCTCTTTCTTAAAATAAAGTTGTAAGGGAAAAAAAAGAAGTAAATACACCCCAGAGATAGCAGGAAATAAACAAACACAATCTGAAATTAACCAAGTAGAAACAAAAAAAATTATACAAACAATTAACAAAACCAGGAGCTGGTTCTTTGAGAAAATCAACAAGATAAATAAACAATTTGCCAGACTAACCAGAGGGCACAGAGGAATTATTCAAATTAACAAAATCAGAAACAAAAAAGGAGATATAACAACAGAAAATGAATAAATTTAAAAAAATCAGATCCTACTACTAAAGCCTACACTCAGCAAAACTGAAAAATCTGGATGAAATAGAAAATTTTCTGGACACATACCAGGTATCAATGTTAAATCAGGATCAGATAAACCAGATAAACACTCCCATAGACCCTAAAGAAACATAAGCAGTCATAAAAGTCATTTATATATATATATATATATATATATATATATATATATATATATATATATATATATATATATACCCATTACTAGACGGGTTTAGTGCAGAATTCTATCAGATCTTCAAAGAAGAACTAATACCAATATTCTTCAAATGATTCCATAAAATTGAAACAGAAGGAACACTACCCAATTTGTACTGTGAAGCCACAGTTATACTTAAACTTAAACCACACAAAGACCCTAAAAAGAAAAAGAACTTTAGACCAATTTCACTAATGAACATGAGTACGAAATTGATCAATAAAATTCTTGAAAACTTAATCCAAGAACACATCAAAACAGTCATTCACCATAATTCAAATAGGAATCAACCCAGGGTTTCAGGGATGGTTCAATATATGGAAATACTTCAACATATAAACATTATGTAAACAAACTAATACAAAACAAACAAACAAAAAAAAAAAAAAAAACATGACCATCTCATTAGATACTGAAAAAGAAAAACATTTTTACAAAATTCCACACCCTTCCATGATAAAAGTTTTAGAAAGATGAAGAAATCCAGGCCATACCTAAACATAGCAAAAGCAATATACAGAAAAACAGTAATCAATATTAAACTAAATGGTGAGAAACTGGAAGTAATCCCACTAAAATAGGAAACTAGGCAAAGCTACCCACTCTCCCCCTACCTATTCAATATAATACTGGAAGTTCTAGTCAGAGTAATTAGACAATAACAGGAAGTCAATGGGATGCAGTTCAGAAAGGAAGAAGTCAAAATATCATTTTTTCAAATAATAAGATAGTATACTTAAGTCACCCCAAAAATTCTTCCTGAGAACTTCTACACCTGATAAATAACTTCAGCAAAGTAGCTGTATATAAAATTAACTGAAACAAATCAGTAGCCTTCCTCTACTCAAAAGATAAACAGACTGAGAAAGAAATTGGAGAAATTACTCTCTTTAGGAATGTCAAATATAAAATAAAATACCTTAGTGTGAATTTGAATAAGCACATGAAAGACTCTAAAGAAAGAAATCAAAGAATATCTCAGAAGAAGGAATAATATGCCATGCTTGTTGATAGGAAGGATTAATATGGTAAAAATGGGCATTTTGCTGAAAGAAACCTACAGATTCAAACAAATCTCCATGAAAATTACAACTCAATTCTTTATAGAGTTAGAATGAGTAATTTACAAATTCATTCAGAATAGCAGAAATCCCAGTGTAGTGAAAACTATTCTGTACAATAAATGAATTTCTGGGGGAATTACCATCCCTGACCTCAAGTTTTATTATACAGAAATTGTGATTAAAAACTGCAAGGTAATGGTAAAGAGAGGGGTAGGTAGATCAATAGAATATAAGTAAAGACCCAGAAGTGAACAAATACATTTATAATCACTTTATCTGTGTTAAAAAAAAAAAAAAAGCTAAAAGCATCCAGTGGAAAAAAGAATAGCATCTTCAATAAATGGTGCTGGTCCATCTGGCAGTCAGAATATAGAATAATGCAAATCGGTCCGTTCTTATCTCCTTGTACTAAGCTCAAGTCTAAGTAGATCAACCTTTACATAAAACCAGGTACACTGAAACAAATATATGAGGTGGAGAAGAGTTTAGAACACAGGGAAAATTTCTTGAACAGAACATCAATGACTTATGCTCTAAGGTCAAAAATCTACAAATGGGACCTCATAAAACTGCAAGGTTTCTGTAATGAAAAGAAAACTTTTGAAAGAACACAAGAGCAAACAAAAGATTGGGAAAAGATCTTTACCAATCCTACATGTGATAGAGGATTGTACATACTCAATATGTACAAAGAAGACAAGAATTTAGACCATAGAGAATCAAATACGCCTATTAAAAATGGAGTACAGAAGTAAACAAAAAATTCTCAGCTGAGGAATACTGAATGTCTGAGAAGCACCTAAAGAAATGTTCAACATTATTAGTCATCAGAGAATGGCAAATTAAAACAACCCTGAGATTCTATTTCACACCAGCCAGAATGGCTAAGATCAAAAGTCAGGTGACAGCAGATGCTGGCAAGGATGTGGAGAAAGAACACTCCCCCATTGTTGAAGGGATTGCAAACTGGATCAACCAATCAGGAAATCAGTCTAGTCTAGTGGTTCCTCAGAAAATTGGACATAGTACTACCTGAGGACCCAGATATACCACCCCTGGGCATAAACTCAAAAGGCTTTCCAACATACAAAAAGGACACATGTTCCTCCATTCATAACAGCTGTTTTTGTGTTTTGTTTTGTTTTTTTTTTGTTTTGTTGTTGTTGGGCTTTATTTTATTTTATTTTTTATAACAGCCACAAGCTGGAAAGAACCTAGACGTCCTTCAACAAAGCAATTGTTACAGAAAATGTGGTGCACCATTGAGTATTTCTCAGCTATTAAAAATATTGACTTCATAAAATTCTTAGGCAAATGAATGTTACTAGAAAATATCATCCTGAGTGTGGTAAGCCTGTCACAAAATAACACACATGGTATATACTCACTGAGAAGTAGGTAATATCTCCTAAAGCTCTGAATACCCAAGAAATAATTCACAAACCTTATGAAGCTCAGAAAGAAGGAAGGCCAGAATGTGAATGCCTCAGTCCTTAGAAGGGAGAACAAAATACACACAGAAGTAAATACAGGGACAAATAGAGGATCCGGGACTGAAGAAAAATCATCCAGAGACTCCCTCACTTTGGGATTCATTCCTTCCATATGCAGCCACCAAACCCATGGAGTATTGCTGATGCCAAGAATTGCTTACGGGCAGGACCCGGATATGAATGCCTCCTCAGAGTCTCTGCCAGAACCTTACTGATACAGAAAAAAAAAATTCTCAACTGAGGAATATTGAATGACTGAGAAGCACCTAATAAAATGTTAAACATCCCTAGTCATCAGGAAAATGTAAATCAAAAAACCTTGAGATTCTACCTCACGCCAGTCAGAATGGCTAAAATCAAAAATTAAGGTGACCACAGATGCTGGTGAAGATCTGGAGAAAGAACACTCATCCATTGTTGGTTGGATTGCAAGCTTATGCAACCACTTTGGAAATCAGTCTAGTGGTTCCTCAGAAAATTGGACACATTGCTGCCTAAGGATCCAGCTATACCACTCCTGGTCATATAATCCAAACATGCTCCAACATTTAACAAAGACACATATTCCACTATGTTCAAAGAAGCTTTATTCATAATTTCCAGAAGCTGGAATGAACCCAGATGTTGTATAAGATAAAACTGAATATGAAAAATGTGGTACATTTAGACTAGAGTACTATTCAGCTGTTTAAAACAATAGTTTCATAAAATTTACAGGCAAATAAATGGTTCTAGAAAACATCATCCCGAGTGAGATAACTGAGACACAAAAGAAAACACATATCACAAACTCACTGATAAATGAATATTAACCTAAAAGCTTGGAATATCTAAGATAAATTTAAGCCTATCAGGAGGCTCAGCCAGACCTTACTGATACAAATGATGATGCTTGAAGCAAACCATCTTATTGAGCACAGGGACCCCAATGGAGGAGCTAGAGAAAGGACTGGAGGAGCTGAAATTGTTTGCAATCCCATAGGAAAAACATCAATATCAACCAACCTGACACCCCAGAGCTCCCAGTGACTAAACCTCCAACCAAAGAGTACACATGAATCGACCCATGGCTCCAGCTGCATATGTAGCAGAGAATGGAATTGTCTGGGACCAATAGGAGGAGAAGCCCTTGGTCCTGGCAAGGCTTGCTTTCACAGTGTAGGGGAATGCCAGTGTGGTGAGGTGGGAGTGTGAGCATCCTCATAGAAGCAGGGGGAGGTGAAATGGGAGTTGGAGAGTTGGGGGACAGGAAGAGGGGATAACATTTGGAATGTAAACACATCAAATATCCAATAAAATGTAAAAAAAATTACCAAATTTTGTTATATTTTATACATTTTAATGCTTATTATATCACATCATTCCTGTCTTTACTATTATCATTATTGCTAGTATTTTAAACATTTATTATTATTATTATTATTATTATTATTATTATTATTATTATTATTATTATTATCATTATTCTGTGTGGATAATTATATGAGGAGATATGGGTTCTCCAGAAATTATATGGATATTCATTGGCTATTTACTGGAGCTGATTTTCCTCTGACACTTTAATGTGGTTTTTGTGGACATTTTCCTTATGTTCCAATCTGCCTTACCTAACCTCTCCACACCTTTAGCCAATCTGGCCCTTCCTAATTTTCTGATAAGTCTTTCTGTCCTTTCTTTCTTTTTCTCCTGAAATCATGGCTAGCAATTTCCTTGAAAATCTTTACTATTTTCTAAGAGATACAGTTATATTACTAAATATTTAAATATTGTTTAACATTAGTATTTTATTATTATTAGATAATTGTATTGTTCTTTGCTTGATAGTTCTTGCAATGGTTTCTGATTTTAAACCCTTCAGCCATTGTTATTACTATTGTTAAAACGTCATGGTTGGTTTTACTTAAATAATATGTTAATATAATTAAGAATTCATTTTTCAGTACTGGGCATTATACTTATGGCCTTCCTTCTTATAAAGAGTATTTGTATATAAAGCTGACATTTATATTTCAATTTCCGTTTTATTAGTATATTTGTATATGTATTTTCTCTTCGGGTACCAGATTGGCTCATCTCCTCAAAAATAAAGCACATACCCAAGTATGCTAATAATAATGGAACTTGAAAGGTTTTGAATCAACCCAGTTTTAAAATATTTCTTGGCAGAATGAGGACCCTAAATTCAGTCACTAGTGCTGAATAAATAAATTTCTACTATTTGAATTTTAAGGTAAGAATTGTGTAGCTGAATTTTCTTTATACATATAATTTGAGAAATAAGACTTACTTTTTTTCCTCTATTTTGATATATTATGATCATGCAATGCAAAATATATGGAAGAACTTGGCTCAGATTCTATAATAATTATTGTTGTTATATTCATGATGAAATTTTATGAGTAATTTCTCTCTGTGTATATATTAATGTCTATTACTTGTTTGATCCTGAAACACTTCTATGCCTGCCCAATTGTATTAAATTCCTGCTATATACTCTGTGTTATTTATTTTTAATGTAAAATTTATAAAGTGATTTTTAAAAGTTAGCAACATAGTCATTAATGATTGCTTTGTACATTTGGTGAAGCTTGGTTGTTCTTTGTTAGATTGTGAAAGTTTGGAAATTTTGTTCCTAAAATTACACTTTGGTATATATTATTGCATATTGATATAATTTTTATAGAATAAATTATGGTCATCTAAAAATTATCAGAAGGGTGCTCCAGAAATATAAAGCATATACCAAGTATGAGTTCAACCAGAAGATATACACAGGAAGAAAAATCTCAAACAAAGCCAAAGATATACAATTTTCAGATCAAATGGGAGAATCCCAGCTGAAGTTATCAACCAGCAAACACCAATGTATCAGGAAATGGTTTGAGACAGAAATGCTTAACCTGAAAAAAAAAAAAAAAAAGCAGTGAGTGAACACAACTGGAATTCTACAAAGGTCAGTGAACATATTTTGTGTTTCTATCTACAGTCTATGACCCCAAACTCGGAGCAAAAATCTGTGCTATCTAACTTTTAACTCCTTCATGTTGTTCTTAATACATTTTTCTTGAAGTACATATGTTTTCCAGAAAATTGCACAATTTCACTCATTAATATGGCTGAAAATGCTATTTTAAATAGAATGCATTTTTAAAATTTATTAGTCTGTTAACGAACACCTACGCCAACTTCACAGCTTTGTTAATACAAATAATGAAACTATATATATGAAAGTGCAAGAATCTTTATGGTGTATGCTAAATACTTAATTTATGTATTGACCACCCAGAGATTAAATTCAGATGTAGATTTTGAATCAGAAAATTTGGACAGGACATTTCACAGCTCTTAGGAGAAATGTGTTGCTTGCCCATTAGAACTGTGAGTGGCAGGCCATATAACTAAAACACTCCCTTGATTTGGAAAGACAATGAAGAGACAGCAACAACAATGGAGTTTCGGGTAGGTACTAGCAAGAAAGGAAACTAACCTTTCAGGTTGATGACTTGTTTTGGTGCCATGAACCAAATAGAAGGATGAAATCATCAATTGTTCTGACATCCATACCTCTATAAATATTCTGTGGCATACACACACACACACACACACACACAAGACAATGGGAACAGTATGCTATCATGGGGACATCTCAAGACTAGATAATTGAATTATGGAATTTGTAGTGTGCCTTATTAGAATTTGCTAACTAGACTATGGAGAGGAAGCTGCAGGATTTGAATTTCTTCTGGAAATGTGCTGTTCCTCAGGAGGAAAAACCAGATGAGAGGCAGGATTCCATTCCACCCACAGACCATGTGTTCTTTGAGTGAGAAGGAATCTTGAGCTTCATGCTCATTACTGCTAAAATCTCATGACAAACACACACAAAAAAAATCCGAAAATAAATGTATGTAAAATAATACAGTCTGTAGAGAGAATGATACAACACTGCTGGTTCATGTGAATTATACCAACCACTGATTTAAAGAGTCAGGATGTTCAGAATTACTGACATTTTTTTTTTGCTTAATGTTTTAACATTATCTTGGATGTTCAGAAATACTGCTGGTGCTGTTTGCACTTTAATATAAAAAAATGTTTTGTTCACGATGAAGAAACAATGTGCTAGTTGATTGTTATTTGAAATAAAGATAACTTACTACTAGATTAAATGTATTTTAAGAATATATGGGCTATTATTCTTTATTTAATTTACTGGAGGAAGTGGCTACTCTAGTCAAAAGAGCTTGGAATTTTCTGTGTAGACCAGGCTAGTTGTGGGTTTCTTACAATCTTAGTGGATTCCTTTTATATTTGTTGGAATTATAGGTGAATTCATCATTCCCAGCTCCAAAAGGACTAAACTTTTTGCATGAAACAGAATTGTATGTCTGTGGCTCATTTTCTACATTTCCATCACATATCCCTACCTGATTCTGAGATACAATCCAAAGGGACATTTTAAATATTAATATTGTAACTTTCTCTTCATGATGAGGGATTTTGAAGAAAACTATGTAGGAAATATTATTTCAGAAATATAAATACAAATGCTATAATATATAATTTTATTTAAGATTTTGCAAAAAAAAAAAAAAAAATTAGCCAAGCAAACACTCTTTCCACGGTACTGAGTAACTATTGACTTAATGGGCATTCTCTAGAGGAAAAGAACAGGCAGAAGGGGTATGAATGGGATTTATTAGAGTGGCTTACAGACTAATGGTCCAGCTATTCTAAAAGTTGCTGTCTACAAACAGAAAAGTCCATGAATCCAGTAATTGTCCAATACAGAAAGTAGGATGTTTAAGTTGTTCTTTGGTATGCTGCAGGATTTTGAAGAAGTAAAGATCTAATGCCAGTGACAAATTAAGAACAAGTACAATTGAAGGAAGCTTCCTTCTACCATATCCTTTAGCTAGGGGTGCTGAGCATGGGAAGGCACGAGTAAAAACCACTCTTCCCTTTATACCTGATGGAATAAAGGAAAAAGTTCTCTGAAGTGTATCTAGCTACTTGGGTTTTAATACATTTCCGAGGTAACCACATTGTCAACCAAGAACAGCTGTCACTAGCCCATGTCTTTTTAAACATAAGATACCATATTTCTGTCATGCTTTCAATTATCAAATGTAAACAATAACCACATCAGTATTTGCCTAACAATGATATAACTATCCCATGTAGAATTCCAAATGCATTATATATTTAACAAGGCCATAATTATTTCTAACATAATAGAACTATCCCATGTAAAATTTCAAATATATCACAGATTTTAGAATAGTTGGCAATGTCTTAAAAGAAATATTTTTTCAGTAGCTCAAATCTTCCTTTTTACAACCACTGATATTCTCTTAATTAATGTTGCATTATACAATTTAAAAAATCCAGACTAGAACAGTTCAATACTATTAAAAACATCTTATTGATAACTTATGTCAGTTATAATTCTCATTCTTCAACTGGTCTTCTGGCATTATTTAGTATTTATAACTTCTTTTCATATATTATATATATGTATATATATGGAAAATACTTTCTTTGTTGTATTGTTTAGCTTCTTTGTCAGAATTCAAGTGTCCATAGGTGTGTGGTTTTATTTTTGGTTTTTCAATTCTATTCTATTCATCAACCTGTCTGTTCTTATGTCATTGGCATGTGGTTTAAGACACATCCCAAAAGACAGCCAATTCCTGTCACAATTAATGATACTCTACTATGCTTTCAGACAAGAGTTTAGGATAACTATCCCCTGAGAGGCTACATCCAATAGTGGATAAAAACACAGTCAAACATCATATGGTGTTCAGAAACTCTTGTAGAAGACAGGGGGATGGAATTGAGAAAACTGCAGGTGTCAAGAACACATCACAAATGACCTATAATGTCAAATAATCTGGGCATGTGGGCCCATAAAGCTAAACTACCAAAAAAGAGCATGTAGGGGCTGAACCTATGCCACATACACATATGTAGCAGATATGCAGCTTGGTTGTCACAAGAGTCACATAACAATTTAAGTGGAGGTTGTCTCTGACTGTTGTCTGCCATTGGATCTCTTTCCCCTCAGTGGATGGCCTACTTATGCCTCACTGGGAGAGTGCTTACTCTTAAAGCAACTGGATGTCCCAGGATGGGGTGATACCCAAGGAGATGATTCCCTTTCTCTGGGGAGAAGAGGAAAAAGTGCTGTGGGAAAGAGTAGGACTGAGTGGAGACTGGAAGCAATTAGAATAAAAAGTGAATAAATAAATGAATTAAAAACAGAAAAATACTGTATTTAATTATCGATATTAAACAAGGACACATGAGCACCAAGAAATGCCCCAAAGGATGTCCTGTAGTCCAGACATAATCTTTCTTATTTCCACTATAGAGTAGCAATCCAATTTTATCAATGGTAATTTGCATCAAAACCCCCTCATAATAGTGTTATTTCTTTCTTAGCTTTTGGCTTACAAGCATCAGAAAATCAAAGTGGTCATGAATCTAAATTTCTAGTTTAATACAACATTTGTTATGTCTTCTTTCATGAGCATTCCTACTCTCAAAACACATATTCTAGGGCAGCACAATATAAAGTCATGGGAAAATAAAGTAAAGGCATTTCCTAAAGTGTCACTATGGGTGATACTAAGTGGATTTACCCCCTTTCCCACTCCTTGGTTGTATGAGTTCTGATGATGCAGTAAAATCCATGAATTGGATGATGAAGCAATACATATTGAACTTACTGGAGAATCCTGCTACAGACTTTGAGATCAGCCTCTGTCATGACAATTATCATGAGAACCTCCATATCTGTAACTTAGTTCATGAGCCCACAGGTCAGTGACACTGATGGTAGGGGAAAACCCATGGCTTTCTACAAAACAGATAATTCTATCTACTTTATTACTGAACTTCCTTCATCCTGAAGTAACCTTTCAGTGAACATTTATATGGCACACGCATGTCCTCAGATGACTCACACATTTACAGAGATGTATATACATATTTCTGCCCCAGATGTTTACTTACTAGTTTTCCTATCATGTTCTTTCATCCTCCCTGCCCATATGTTGCTCATCGGGTCTATTCTCCTTCCAGACAAAATGCATGACCTGTGTCCTGCCTGAAGGCTGACATACTGTGAAGATTTTCTCCTCCCAATGTTTCTCAGGTTTGTTATGGAAACAGCATTGTAATACTAGGGCTCTCCCTTTCAAAATTGTGCGATTTTAACAAGAAGAATTACTAGTGATGTATGTCCTAGTGTTCTCTTCCTAAGTCAAACATGATGATACAAGCACATGTTTGGGAGCACAAAACATTTTAATGGAAGAAAAAAACATAGGAATTTGGGAAAATTCTGTAGGCAACCTTTTTTTTTTTTTTTTTTTTTTGCTTCAGAACACATGTGTGCTCAATCGTGTACATACCATTTCATTTGTATAATTCCAAGACCATCTGCATTCCTTCTCACCACCAGGGTGTGTGAACTCTGCTCTGCTTGGACAGACAGAACACAAACACTAGACTACATTTGACCATATACTGGCATTGGGTAATAGGCTTGCAGGAAGTGCCAGTGCACCGATCAGGGGTGGGAGAACAATGCAGCCTAAGATGGGAACACCAGCACTGGTAAGAAATGGGACTAGCTAGGTACAGGATGACAGAAGTTCACAAGCTCTTTCTGTTCAGTCACTGATGGAATGTAGTCAGGAACTGGTGTCTAGAAGAAAAGGTCTGTGTGCTATAGAAGCAGGTTATAGAAGCCCTTTGCTGAAACAAAGGAGATCCTGGGTGGATCCCAGACACTGACCATTCAGTTATTTATGATTACATTTTGGATTTTAAGTGTATTATGACTGTGCCCTAGTTGTTCTTTCTTCAAATAAGGTATTCAACTCGTTGTTGATTTTATAGGAACCCATGGTTTAGCAACATTCAAAAAAAAAAAAAAAAACCCCACCCTTTTTATGGTTTAGAGACTGAATTTTACCAAAGTTTAGGTTTGTAAGACTGTGAGACATAATTTATAAGTGTTTTATATTATGATGCTTACACTAGTGAATGTTTCTGGAGGTGAGAAATAACAGGAAAGTTGTGGCTTAATAATGATATGTTTGTGTGTCAGTTTAAAGTTGGCTAGGGGCTACTTTTATGCCAACTTGACACAGCTGAGGCATTAGTTTCTCATTTGGCAAAATATCTCCATGAGGGTAGGAAGCAGGCAATCCTCTATATAGGGCACATTTGTTATTATTGATTGATATGGGAAGTCTCAGACATTATGAGTGGTATCAACCTGGGCTGGTAGTTTTGGGTTCTCTAGGAAAGCAGGCTGAGCAATCCATAAAGAGCAAATAAGTAAGCAGCACTCCTCTGAGGTGTTTGTATCAGGTCATAGTTCCAGGTTCCTGATCTACTTGAGTTCCTCTTATGACTTCTATGAATGATGAGTAATAATGTGAAACTGTAGGCCAAATAAACCCATAAACCCTTCCCTCACCATTTTCATTTTGATGATGATGTTTCATTACAGCAATAGTTAAAAAAAAATCTAGGGCAATTTCTCAGATAAGTACATTTTGACACTAGGAAAACCTTGTAGCTACGGATAATTAGCATCACAACACATGAGCATAAAAACCTGGCCAGACTGAGGCAATGTCACAGTGCATCCTGAAATCAGAAAGCTTGACATCTACGCCTTTTTCTTATAAGCTTTGGGCACACAACTCTGCTACTAATCATTTGTTTTATTTATGACCCCATACTCTGGTTCTTTTGCTATTGACATTATTATTCATGTTAATTAGATAAGAGCAGTTATCAAGGATAATTCCAAATTGTCAACCTAATAAAGATAATTCTTTCCAGGCTGGCTATATCAATATTTGTTCCATAATTAATTCATATACATCCACTATAGTCTCTGAAGATATTAAAGGGGAAGAACAAATATATTTAAAGTGATCAATTGACATTTCTGAGTACTGATAATTCTTCTGTCATCTTAATCAGATACAAAATCCAAGTTATGTTTTCCTGTGAAAAAAATAACTCAGTTTGAACATAAATTAGAAGTAATAGCCACATATTATATAGGTAACAGGTTGCTATGCTTGCTATTGTGATTAGTTGATACTTGGAGAATTCCAGACACAATTGTACAATGTTTTTAATAAATGATTTTAAATGTGACCACCAGAGGGCAACCTTACTTGGAACAGAAGAAGGGTCATGAAAAAAAAAGTTCATTTATTCTATTAGAAAAAAATAATAATTACAAATAACTCAAATCTGTCATATAAAGTATAAAAATCTATAAACATATTTTGAATGAAATGATTATTTTTACAATAAAAACACATTTAAGGCTTCATTTGTAGTTCAATTGTTTGATAAATTTACTTTGTCCAGTCACATCTCATTTCCAAACCACAGACATTCAGTTTCAGTTTTCATGTTTTTCTGTGATGGTTCAATTTTGTATTATTGGCTCACAGCATATTTTGAAGACAATAGTATCCTTGAATCAGCACAAGTTTGTAGCTCAAAATAACACAATTCCTTCTTTATGTAAGTGGCTAGGCATGGCACATCAGTCAGTGTTTAGTAATTAAACAGTGTGGTTTAACAATGAAATTTCTCCTACTGGGATAATTCAATTTAAATTATACAGAGCCAATTTCAAATTACAGAGAGGAACAACATGGACGATGGGAATTAGTGAATTTCTATAGAAAGTAAATAGAAAGTAAAGTTAAAATAAGCAAAAGGGAAACTATGGGGAGAAATAAAGCTAATTAGGGGAAATATTTATTAATGTGAAAGATAAGAATGTAGGAGAGGTGACACATACATACACAACACACACAACACACACACACCACACACACAATACACACACACACAAAACACACAACACAAACAATACACACACAAAACACACACACAACACACACACAACACACACACACAAAACACACACACACAACACACACAACACACAAACACACATACAACCATGCCCCTTGCTTATTTCAAAATAAATTCTAGCCAGATATGTTATTTCTTCAGAAAGCTGTGATAATATCTTTGGGTTTTGTCTTTTGTGTGTGTAACCTAATAGCTATCATAATTAGACCTTGACAGTGTCCTTTGCATCTGTGAAACACTGTGACTTCTACCTTCCTCAGAAAGTGTCTTAGCCCTTGAGACCTCTTCTGATTCCAAGCACTTGATATAGCTCCATATTATTCCTGCCTGATGGGATCTGCGACTCCATATGCTCAAAACTTGTCTTCCTACTTTGTTTTTTAATTTGGCATGTTCTTAATCTGGTTTGCTGATATGTACTAACATACTGGGCATATTTAGTTTGTTAGTATCGTCCTGCTCTATCAGACTCTACAAAGTGAGATATTCAGGGCTTAAATAAAGGCTATGTTGACAGAAAACACAGGTGCTCTTACAAAGAACATTAAAAAAGGAAAGGTTTTAAGCCAAATATGCATGACCAAAGCGTAGCAAACTTAGATTTAATGTAACCTCAGTGTAGTTGCCAACAAGAAAAGGTCTATGCCTGCTTATAGTCACACAAAAAGAAAGTCATAAATGGGGCATTTACTAGATTAATTGATAAAAGTAATGAGCAAGTGAGCAGTGTATGGAAATCTATCCATTTCTTGTGCTCTTTTATTGTTCAATCCTTGCTTTAGGATTAGAGAAAGATAAGTTTACTATGATTTGCCATACATTAAAATATCAATGATTAGTCAAAATATTCATAGAGTTTTAGATGTGGAAACTAAATTGCTATCAACGGGACTAAGGTCTACCAAGATAAGTTTTTCTCCTTATCCACAGCATTTCACAGTTTTCCAAACAGAAAATTGTACCCAGGTGAGTTGGAAGAGTATACAGTATCTCTAATTCAGACTCAGCTTCTTCAGAAACTTCAGTTTCTTAGAATATCCTCTGAGAGATTCCTTGAGTATCTCATGAACATGGGTATTTTAACACATATGGATATTCTGGCTTTATATCTCTGGAATACACATTTTCTTGTAACATGGGGCATGTACCTGAAATTACCTTGGTGATTGTTTTAATCAAGGTATTTATTCCTACACAAATATCATGACCAAGACGCAAGGTGCGGAGGAAAGGGCTTATCCAGCTTATACTTCCACATTGCTGTTATCACCAAAGGAAGTCAGGACTGGAACTCAAGCAGGTCAGGAAGCAGGAACTGGTACAGAGGCTATGGAGAGGTGTTACTTACTACCTCACTTCCCCTAGTTTGCTCAGCTTTTTTATTATAGAAGCCTGGACCACCAACCCCGCCATGGCACCATACACTCTGGGCTGGGCCCCCCTCCTTAATCACTAGTTGAGAAAATGCCTTACAGCTAGAGGCATTTCCTCAACTGAGGCTCCTTTCTCTGTGATTAACTCCAGCTTGTGGCAAGTTGACACACAAAACAACCAGTACAGTGATATCGCCATTTGGATGTACTAAGTAAAATCACAAATTTATATGTTTCAACAAAAGCTTTTCATTTATCAGATAAAGTCTATCTCGTTGTAAGCCAAGGATCTCCATTCACTGCTACAAAGAGGAAATCAACTACTCTCTCTGTCCTCTTTAATTATCCATTAACAATTAATCAGAAGGCCTTTAGATTTTGTCTTAACTTCCCTACAACCAACCTCTTTTCTTGATCTCTGCCATTCTCTTATGTTCATACATTAATGTATAAACACAGTCACTTAACTCTTCTACCTATTCTACTTCCCATAAATGGATTGTCCAAATATATAAATTGCTTTTTTATGTAATTAAAATGTAAATAAAATCTCAGTTTAGGCTCTATAGTCATGAATGATTTGCCACATATTCAAAAATACCAAACTGATTTTGTTCCACCACTGTAACCACTATGGTTCAATCATGTTGTTTGTTCACATAGGGGCTGGAATTTTGTCTCAGTCCTTAAGAATACATACTGATCTTGCAAAAGATAGGAAGTTAAGTTCTCAGCAATCTGTAACTATCTGTAACTTCACCTCCAAGCAATATGATTCTTTCTTCTGACCTCCAAAGTTCCCATCATTGACTAGCATATTTATCCAATAATAAGATTAAACACACATGCAATTACTTGAAAACTCGTGAACATAAACACTCTAGAGCATCTGAACAAGGCTCTGCTCAGTTTTAAACCATTCCATTTTCTTATAAAATGAAGTTTGTTACTTGTATTTATCCTCTGAGAGTCAGTTTAAATTGGAGGGATTCAAGTATGCATTCAATTTAAATTACTCTCTAGCCAAACTTGCTTCAAATTTTCAACCATTCTGATATTCTATCTGTGGCATTCTAATCAACAATAGGAATTTAAACTGAGCTTGTTGTTGCTAATTTTAAACTCAAATTCAGAGAATTTTCCAATATCCTCATCACATTTTACATAAGATATGTTGTGTGTTGAATAGGAAGCAGCTAGATGACAGTGGCTGGGAAATAGAGGCAGGATGCCGTATAAGTTGCTAAGATGATGGGTTCTAGAATTTGCATTGGTTGGATGTTTCCTCAGTCTCTGCTCCAATTTTATTCCTGCACATCTAGTAGGTAAGACAAACTTGGGTGTGATTAAAGGATTTATGTGTGGATTGATGGCCCACTCCCTTCTCTAGAGGTTTTGCCTGGCTACAGAAAGTGGTCTCTTTGGTCTGCATATCCCTCTCTTGCCAGAGTCCCAGCTAGGGTCACACCCATAGACTCCCAGTATCCTCTTGTCCTAGACATTCAGTTAGTCATCATAGATGCCCCTACACTGATTTCTATTCTCACATTCACCCTCACACTCCCTCACTCCCCAGGCCTGAGCACCATCCTGGTTCCTGTCCTCAACTCCTTTCCTACCGAGTTCCCTCTCTGTATCCACCTCTAATAACTGGTTCATTTCCCTTTCTGAGTGAGAGTCTTAGGACCTCCTTATTACCCCATTTCTCTGGGTCTGTTGATTGTAGCATGGCTGTCCTATACTTTATGGCAAATACCCACTTATAAATGAGTGCAGAACTTGCATGTCATATTAATTTTTTAACATTCATCACCTGGGTAGGGTATAGAACCTATGTATATTCTCTCAGAGCCATAGTCATGGCCCTAAATAAATTGAGGATTCTTAGACTCACATATGCAAAAATAAACAAACAAATAAATAAAGAGAAGAGATTAATTTTTGAATCATGCAAGAAAATTTTGCTGTACCCTCTTAGGGTAAAGCAGCACTTAGGGCAGAAATCACTATCAAACATTGTAACATTTTATCTCATTATACCAAATGGGCTTGAACAAATTTGTCCACTTTGCAAATGAACTCTAACATAAAAAGATAAAGACTGATTATTATTAAAAATCCAAAGAGATGTTTTAGTTTAGAATCAATTTGATGTTATTTGGAATCACATTTTGTTTGTTTCTCATTTGGATACACTCCATCAGAAACAAAGCCAGTGGATTCCTAGCTATTTTTGTGGCCAAAGTGCAGAAAACTTACATCCACATTGATAATTCCAGTTTACTGTGTACCAACTCAGCAAAAAGTTTGATGCGTGTGTCATGTCTAGACATTATTTTAAGCATCACAAACTAAATATATTTTTAGTGTTGTATTTTACTGAATTTAGAGGTAAGTTTAATATGACTTCTTATTTCACATAAAGTGAAAATATTCATTCTAAAGATATTTTAAACATGGAAGTTACGGAGAATGTGAAAGATGACTGTCAAAGAAACATCTGAGACTTAGCAGGATTATAACAAAATTGATGTTTACCAAATGTCTTTATTTTATAAGAAAACAAATTCCTTAGTGAATGTGTACTTTAAGCTATTTGGATTACAATTATTTGTCCAGTCAATCAAAATATAATCTTTGCTTGTTGTTTATTTATTTATTTCATTTTTCTAGACCTATAAGATATTTGAATTGGCAAATTCCTGCAACCTGAGCCTTTCCTTACTGTATGTACTTCAGTAGTAGAGCCATTGAAACAACCTCCGTAGTTATGATGGAGTCTTCAGAAAACACATTTTTAAACCCTGCTTTTATTGGGCAGGTTAAGAATAAAACAAACTAGTCCATAAAACAAACTAGTCCAGAAACTATATTTAATCCAGAAGCATAGGCTAGGAGAGTAAGTTCAAACATCAAATTAGTGTAATTTCCGTCATTCCTATGAGATGACCAGCTGCATTTTTCAGAGATCTGAAATTAAATAACTTCCCACTCTGACAATGATATTTAGCTCAGGCCAAGCTATGGTAACTTGTTGAAAATATACCAGCTTTGTGTAATTCTGAGACTTTAAGGAAGCCATATCTGAGGTAGTTTTAGGAATATTTAAGTCCATTTTCTCTGGCAGTTCCCTTAAGAAGAGTATTATTAGAAATATAGGATGAAACCCAGGTTCAAAGTAGCACTCTCTGAACCCTCCTACAATTCAGGGCTGGCAAGTCTTCATGTTAAAAAAGATCCCAGTGCATCTTTCTCAACCCATATTCAAGCTCAAGGGAATACATCTATAGGCCTCTGAGGGCAAATCCAGAAGGTGAAAGAAGCTAGAAAAATATTGGCTGAGGCCCTGGAGGCCAACAGACTTCCCTCACTTGCAGACAGCTTAGAGAACAAAGATCTAGAAATTAAAAACTCATTAGAAAGAGGTCCGTCATAAAAAGTTGGTTGTATATCTAAGTCTTTCAACATCATTCATACCCAGACAGAAATGTGTAGATGAATTTTAATCAAGCAACATGACTATGCTGGAAAGGGGTCACAGGCAGAGATTTTCTTTGTCTGTGCCATCTGGTTTGAATATAGATCAACCTTTAATTTCAGGAGACAATCAAATCTCTGAGTTCAAGGCCAGCACAGTCTGAAGCAAATTTCATGTAAAGAAAAGCTTAGGTCCAGGTATGGTGGTACACACCTTTAATCCCAGAACTTGGAGGAAAGAAACATTGAGATGTCTGAGTTCTCGCCTGTCAGTTCTGTTCACTCAGCCATGTTCACTGTAGTGTAGAGATGAGTGAATTAGTTGGGAGTCAGTCTAGTGAGTCCAGGGCACTGGAGCTGAGTCTGTGGAAGTTCAGGGCAGGTCAGTAGATGCCATTGAAGCTAGAAAATAAGAAGTCCAATGATCAGAATAAATTGACAGAGCTAGTTTGAGGCCAAGCAGAGAAATTCAGTGAGAGGTGCTGGACTGAATTGGAGTCACACATTCTCCACTATATTCATAGCAGCCTTCTTTATAATACCTAGAAGCTGAAGAGAGCCCAGATGTTCTTCATCAGAGGAACAAATACAGAACATGTGGTACATTTACTTACACAATGGAGTACTACTCAGGTATTAAAATAATGACTTTATAATATTCATAGGTAAATGAGGTAACCTAGTCACAAAAGATCACACTTGTTAGTTCACTCAGTGATAGCTGCATATTATCTCCAAAACTTGGGTACTCAAGATACAATCCACAGACATTATGAAGCTCAAAAAATAAACAAATAAATAAATGAAACAAGAAGAACAAAATGTTAATGTCTCAGTCCTTTAGAAGGGGATGATATTACATATGGGAGAAAATACAAGGAAAAATAGTGGATCAGGGACTAGAGAAAAGATCATCCACACACTCCCTCAACTGGGGATTCATCTCATATGCAACTACCAAACCCAGTTACTATTGCTGATGCCAAGAAGTGCTTTGGGCAGGAGCCTGATATGGATGCCTCCTCTCTGTCAGAGCCATACTGATACAGTTGAAAATGCTTACAGATAATTGTTGGACTGAGCATTCAGGAGCTAGAGAAACGACTGAAGGAGCTGAAATGGTTTTCAGTCCCATGGGAAGAACAACAATACCAACCAGCCAAAACCTCCAGAGCTCCCAGGGACTAAAACACTAAGCAATGAGAACACATGGAGATACCTATGGCTCCAAGTTGCATATGTAGCAGTTGATGGCATTGTCTGGCATCAACTGGAAGAAAAAGTTTTAGTCCAGTGAAGGTTGATTTTCCTAGTGTAGGGGAATGCCAAGGAGATGAGTTGAAAGTGGGTAGTTGGGATTGAGAGCATCTTCATGGATGCAAGTGGTGAGGAGAGGGGAGTGGATAACATTTGAAATGTAAATAACTAGAATATCCATTAGAAATGATTTAAAAAATGAGAAAAGTGGAAAAGAAAAGAAAACAAAAGTGGATCCTAACAAGGACTTTCTAGATCCAGGTGGTCTTATTGGTGATAAGAAGATATAATTATTTCGAACGGTTTTTAATGGGTCAGGTTTTTTTTTGTTTTTGTTTTTGTACTTTTTTGTTGTTGTTGTAGTTGTTGTTGTTTTTTTCTAGGTGGGTAGTTTACACCTTTTTTAAATGGCTGTGATGTTAATTTTTGGATGTATTGTGGTTTGGGAACATAACATACAAAGTTGTTTGATAAATTATGGATTGTTGCATCATGATTTTTTCCTGGCTCTGGAGATTTTGAACTATGTTCTTGCCTTATAGAAAAGCACTAGGGAAGCAGTTTCATCCAGTGGTCTGATGATTGGCAAGGGAACTGGTAACCAAAATCCCAGAGCAAAAGAGAGACAGCTGGGAGAGGGTGGAGTGGAGACCACATGGCAGAAAAAGAGCCTGGGCACACACTGGAGAGGCTAGGAGGATCTGCACTTTGGAGTGAGACCATGCAAGATGATAGCTGCAGATTCTTTTTTATTATTACCGCAACATGCACTGGATGTTATATGTAAATCAGCCGAGCCACCCACAAATATGGAATGAAGTAAGAGAAGTCTTTTTCTCTGTCTCTGCTATAGTCCCCACCTTGAGTATCTTGACCTGACTTCTTTCTCTGACTTTCCTAAGTGTTTCCTATCATGCAAGTGTTATGAAAAATTAACTCATTTCCTCTCCTAAACAAGTTTGGTCATGGTTGTTTATCACACCAATAGAAACCATAACTAACATATATCATGAAGCTGTATATGTAATTAAGTAATAGGGCACTTGCTATTACAGCCTATACACAGAGTTTGAATCTCATCAGTGATGAGAAGACAGAAATAAAGAAACGAAAGAAAGGGAGAGAGAAATAAGGAACAAAAGAAGAAAAGAAAGAAAGGAGGTAAGAATAACAATTGCCTTTGTATTTAATTATGGCATTGTATTTCATAAGAAATTCAATATAATTTATAGGTAAGTATTTTAAAACAATGTTCATGTTTCTCTATTATGGAACACATTGCTCAATCACATTATTTTGTTTGTTTGACTGGTTTATTTTTGTGCTTCTCTTGTTTCTTTTATTTTGTCATGTTTTTATTTTTACTTGCCTGTTAAGTGTACTTGAAGCATTTATTTCTCAGCCGCATTTATTCTAACATAAATTAGAGCAGATTTTATTTACTAAATAAGAAAAGTCCAATAAAGTTTCATGTTTGCTTGTTTGAATTTGCACAAAGTCAACTGGAAAATATGGAGCAACCTATTACGTGAGGAAGCAAGGCAAGCATTATTGTGGGTCATTTAATCTGACCTTACCTTTCAAGTTTGGAAATATAAAACATACTTACTAAATAAGACAGTGATGCCATCTTACTACTTTAAAGACCACTATTAGTTATGTCCAGAGAAAATTGGGATTTATGACTCCAATATAATTCTTCTGAATACACAGGCTGTTCAGGAAAGAAGACTGAGATATATATCTCAAAAATATCAGGAAACAGAAATAATTATGTACTTCACTCTGCCACACTGATGTTTCTCTGGAATATATAGCCAAGTTTCCACATATTATGAATAGGTTTTTGTCAATACTGAAGACATATGTTTCTCAGTTCTAAACCAAGAAAATTCCTGAGTTAAAACAAATGAGCAGCTCAAAGGGAGGCAAAAAAAGAAAAAGAAGAAAAAAAGAGAAAGAAGAAATGAGTATGAATCATGAACTGAAGATTAATATGGAACTAGTAAAATATAATTTTAAATGGGTCTCTACTGGTGTTGGCTGTACCTGAAGAACAAAGTTAACTTTGTCACTTATTCAAAAAATGCTATTGAATTCATCAGTAATTGTTCATAATATGTTGTTGATTGCAGAGAAGCATCACTTAAATTGTATAGGAGTACTGGACAATATAATGACACCATATAGTATTAAATCTATAATATACACTAACCAACAAAATTGACATAAATACTGCTCATAACATGGCTGATGGCTCAGTGGTTAAGTGTAGTAACCACTGTTCCACAGGTCCTGAGTTCAAATTTCAGCAACCACATGGTGGCTCAGAACCATCTGTCATGAGATCTGATACCCTCTTCTGGTGTGTGTGAAGACAAATATAGTGTACTTAAATAAATAAATAAAATTATTTTTTAAAAAGTACATGGCAAAGTTCAAGTCTGTGATTATTGTTATTGAATGAAACAACCTTAGTGTATATTAAATTCTTTAAAAAACATTAACACAACAAACATTTCATTTATTTTTCAATTTAAATAATTTAGAATTTTATTATTTATCTAATTTGTAAATAACATATAAACATTACGTTCAAGTTACAATTTATCATTAAAAATGATTTACATTCTAGTTAAGTTTAAAACTTGAAACTATTTTTTTTTTTAAATGGTGTACAGAGTTAAACAAAGTCTTCTCAACTGAGGAATATCAAATGGCTGAGAAGCACCTAAAGAAATGCTCAATATTCTTCAACATCAGGGAAATGCAAATCAAAACAACCCTAAGATTCCACCTCACACCAGTCAGAAAGGTTAAGATCAAAACTTCAGGTAACAGCAGATGCTAGCAAGGATGTAGAGAAACAGGAATATTCCTCCACTGTTGGTAGGATTGTACACTGGTACAACCACTCTTGAAATCCATCTGGAAGTTACTCAAAAAATTGGACAGAGGACCTGAGGACCCAGCCATACTACTCCTGGGCATATACCCCAATGAAGCTCCAACATATAACAAGGACACATATTCAAATGTGTTCATAGCAGCCTTATTTATAATAGCCAGAAGTTGGAAAAAATCCAGTTGTCCTTCAGAAATTGTGGTACATATGCAAAATGTCGTACTACTCAGCTATTAAATCGAGATCATAAAATTCCTAGGCAAATGGTTGGAACATGTATGATGCATGCATTGCTGAGAGTTCAGCATCTCCATCTGAAGATGTCTACTGGAACATTCACTTCCAGGCAGCTAGGGTAAAAGTTTTAAGCCCATAGCCACAGGGACACACCTACTCCAACAAGGCCACACATCCTAATAGTGCCAATCCCTGAGCTAAGACACTATCTTTTTTTCTCCACAAGTCACAAGCATTGCAATCATGCTTATTAATGCACGTTAATCTTATGAAAAATATTTAATTATAATTAAATTATTTGGTTAATATCCCATGCCAGGTGTTGTTAATAGAAATTACAACATAAAGAAAGAAAAGTAGCATGTACTTAAAATACTGTTAAAAGGCATCACTGGTTTTAAATTACAAGCATTAATATCATAGATTCTTACCATGCTTTAGTTTTAAAAGATTTTTACATTACTATGAAAAACCCACTAAGAAATTAACTGTTTCTGAGATTTGTTTTTAACACAGTCTTCACTCCCTTGTTTTTATGGGATAAAATAGACAGCTTTGATTTTTTTTTTTAATTTTTTGAGATGCCACAATTGACTAGGATGTATTCTGTGACAAAATATTACGAAAAATTTTGATCTTTCATTTCATTTAGATCAAAAATAAATTTTATACTCTTCTTCACTCTGATAGTTATCTTATTATTTTTCCCAACTAACTGTAGGTTGATATGAAGAGTAACAGATATAGAGGAATTTTAATTCAGGAACAAATCTCCTCTGCCTGGAATACAGACATATCTTCAGGAAATACCTTTTATCACAAACAATGTAGATAAGATTCATTTGTAGGAGAAAGGAGCCATGTTTGAAAGTGGCTTGGTTATTCAGAGAAAATTTTGACAAAATGAATAGGAGGTAGAAAATACCCAACTCTCAGAAGAACAGGCAGAAAGAAAGGCTATTTATTTAGAAGCATAGCAGGGAAAGAGACAAGTGTTGGAAATCAGAAAGCAAAGTTCTGCAGAGTCAGTTAGGAGTTAGGGCAGTGAGTGCATTAAAGTAAAGTTGAGTACATTTGTCAGTTCATTCAGTTCAGCATAGATTGTCAGAGGCATTTGAAGCCAGAGGATATGGAGCTAGAAGATTTGAAGAAACTGCCAATTAGTTGGAGGCCAAGCAGAGAATTCAGTGAGAAGCTGAGAGTTAGGAAGAACAATTTGCAAATTCAGTTGGAATAACAAAAAACCAAAACAAATAAACAAACAAAACACCTAGGATATGGAAAACTATTCTCAATAATAAAAAAAAAATCTTCTGGGAGAATCACCATCCCTGAGCTCAAGCTGTATTAGAGATCAACCCTGATAACAACTGCATGGTATGGGTACACAGTAGGTAGACCTAGAGAATAGAATTGAAGACCTAGAAATGAACCCACACCCCTATGGCCACTTGATCTTTGACATATTAACCAAAACCATCCAATAGAAAAAAAAGACAGCATTTTCAACATGTTGGTTCAACTGGTAGTCAGCATGAAGAAGAATGCAAATTTACCCATTCTTATCTCCTTGTACAAAGTTCAAGTCAATGGATCAAGGACCTACACATAAAAATAGATACACTGAAACTAATAGCAATCAAAGTGAGAAAGATCCTTGAACACATAGGCACAGGGGGAAATGTTACTGAACAGAACACCATTGTCTATGCTATAAGATCAAGAATCAGCAAATGAGACCTCATAATATTGCAAAGCTTCTGTAAGTCAAAGGACACTGTCAATAGGACAAAGGAAATATTGGGAAAAGATCTTTACTTTCTTTTTTTTAAAAAAATAATCCTAAAAAAAATAATCCTGTATATGATAGAGAGCTAGTACTTAATATACACAAATAACTCAAGATGTTAAGGTCCAGAAAAGAACAAATAATCCTATTTAAAATTTGGGTACAGAGCTAAACAAAGAATTCTAAACTGAGGAATATGGAATGGCTATGAAGCACTTAAATAAATGCTCAAAATCCTTAGTCATCAGGAAAATGAAAATTAAAACAACTCTGAGACTCTACCTCACACCTATCAGAATGGCTAAGGTCAAAAACTCAAGAGATACTAGATGCTGATAAGGATGTGGAGAATTGGGAACACTCCTCAAATTTTGGTGCAATTGTAAGCTGGTACAACCACTCTGGAAATCATTCTGGCAGTTCCTCAGGAAAAAGTGGATATTAGCCACAAAATTTAGAATACTCAAGAGAAAATTCACAGACCATATGAAGCTCAAGAAACTGGAAGACCAAAATGTGGATGCTTCAGTCCTTCTTAGAAAGGGGAACAAAATATTCATTGTTCTTTTCTAGATGAAGAAAATTCCTCAGGCAACCTCTTTTTGCAAATTTAAAACTAAACTGGTTAATGCCTTGTTCTGATGTAACACTTTACCTCTATGCACTGATGGTGTTGAGTCTCCTTTATTATTATTTCTAGATATGCTCTGTATTTAAATTTGAAATGTTATCCCCTTAGCCCACCCCACAACCCCTCTACTTGTCTTTATTAGGGTGCACTAGCTACCAATCACCCTCTCCACCTCAGTGCCTTGGCATTTCCCCGACATTTGGAAAATGTGCCCTCACTGGACCAAAGGTCTCATTGATGCCAGACACTGCTATTGTCCACTACATATGCAACTGGAGCCATGGGCCCATTCACAGTGTTTATCCATTGACTATTACAAAATTGTAAAATTTTCCCAATTCTTCCCCTAAAACAGCATGCCTAGTTTCCTCAGAGCAATAGGTAAGTTTCTGATACATGTTTTGGTCTTAGATACTTTTATCTTGCTATAATAATGAAATATCACTAATGCAACTTAAAGAAGACAGAGTAAATTGTGGAATAGGGTCCCAGAAAGAATCCCATCAATAGCATGATAGGCAGAGCACCTTGATCTGGAAGCTGAAGGTTTATTGAAAAAAACAAAACAAAACAAGAAGTATACAGAGAAACTGGATAGGTTTTAGATGAATAAAGATTTGTTCAAATGACATAGTTCTCAACCAAGGAGTCACCACAGTGATTAATGTTCAGTAACCAAATCCTTTAGAAGGTCATAAATCTGAAGACACAACACTAATTATGGTAAAAAATCTAAAGACTTTAAAATGTGATAGATACAAGACACCCAGATAATTAAAAACTCTTGCACATTTTAGTAATTTATATAGTTTCTGGGTTAATATTACCATAAGAATTCTTTATTGTTATGGCCCTTAATAGATACTAAAATCAAATTATATCTTAGATAAATATGATTATCTAAAAATAAAAGTAATTTTAGAATGGATATTAATTTAATTACTTTATAAACAATAATAATAATGATAATAATAATTTATGTTTTATTCTTTATTTACCTGTCAAAATATTAAATCAAAAATACATGAGGATAATTCATACTTAAAAATTAAAATGTATTGGAGACATGATTCAGTGGATAATGGCACTGACAGGCCATTATTTTATAGGTACTGAATCTAATTCCCAACACTCAAATGACTTTGTAGGCAATCCTATAAATAAAACACCTATATACATAAGCATGAGCAAATAGGGAAGTAAATAAAATAAGCAATATATCGATTGAATCTACTAAGAAGTAAGTTATACAAGAAGCTAAGATAAGAATGTATGTAACTGAATACAGAGTTCTTACCACCACAGTTCAGAATCAGGATAAACAAACTGACACTTTGGATTCACCAAATTTGGTCCTGGAATCTTGTGACTTTAAAACAATTGTTCGTTTCTCGCGGTTGCTGTCGCTGGGTACTTGTCTCTCTCTATCTCTCTGTCTATATCTGTTTCTGTCTCTCTCTATGTATATGACTGCCATTTCCCAACTTAACTTTTATTTTACTCTAAGCCCTCTACAGGTGTCCATGATAATTCACATAACAATTCCTGGTCTCTAGGTAGAGTTCTTGTGGAATACAGAAATGCCAATCATGCTTTGGGTCTTATTATCACTAATAGACAATGTTGATAATGTTTCCTTGGTGAATATTTGCCCTATGGCCACTGCTTGTATAACCTAGTTTGGGTCTGTTCCACAATGATCCTCAAAGCTGCACTATTCTCAAATTTCTCTTAAACAATAAAACAAGAATTTTTAACAGCATTTTCTTAATTCCCTAGAAGTAAAATAAAAAAGTCCTCACAAATTATATATGTGATGCTGACACTGTGCAAACTGTCTTCTAAGAAATATATATATATATATATATATATGTATATATATATATATATATATATT
Organism: Micromys minutus; assembly: GCF_963924665.1. Taxonomy (NCBI): domain Eukaryota; kingdom Metazoa; phylum Chordata; class Mammalia; order Rodentia; family Muridae; genus Micromys; species Micromys minutus. The sequence goes on along the minus strand of NC_137955.1, from coordinate 35,846,794 downwards.
ATATGTACACACACACACACACACACACACACACACACACACACACACATATATATATATATATGGTTAATATATAAAGTTAAAATCCAATACAAAATATAATGTTGCTGTGAAAATATGTACAAGTAAGCCAAATAGAAAAGCTTCATTGAGGTCTATATTTTAAAGGGAGTACCCCATAATCAGATAGCTTCAAGATTTTAAGCATCTCGTGATTCTTAGGATCATAGAGCATGAAGATTGTGATAGTCCTTGGCGCTTTTTCCTTTTTCTGCTAGAAATGGGAACTAGGTGACCAAACACAAAATATACTCTTCAAAATCTTGGTTGATAATTTTTCTTGATAGTAACAGTATATATTCCTTGTATTTTTCTGTACCACAAATATTGTTATGAGTTTTACACTGGTGTATCTGTTCTATTTTCTACCTGCTGTATTTCAATTTTACTAATTTTAATGCTTGTTTTTCAAATTTATATGTTTATAGTCTGACTATATATTGCAATGATTTATTCATAAGGTACAACAATGAACTAAAAACTGTTCTATTATGGATTATATTTATATTAAAACATCTCTTTAGGCAAAAAATATTGAATTGTATTCATATTTATCCCAAACTATCCATAGATGATAGAAAGATAACCAGGTGAATTTGCATTGTAGATCACCACTGTACCCTTTTCTTTGCTTCATAAACAAAGGAAGAACCTCAGCAGCTTTTATTTGAAACAAACCTTAGAACTTCAGGAGCTTCTGTTTGATGCAAACTCAAATCCTAGCAAAACTAGTATTTGAGTTTTATCTCTCCTAAGATCACAGCATAAACATCTGCTGTGCTGTGTCTATGTGGACATGGACATTTCTGGTTTCTTTGTAGATTCAGTTGTGTCATGTGGTGTTTTGTGGAAACTGTCTTACGAGAGGATGTATATGAGAGGAAGTTTGAAAATAGACACAAGTTATTTTTCCGGAAGCTAACTGGAAGAAGGACATACCATATTTTGCTAGAGCAGATGCTTGAGAGGACATGTGATGTTTGGAATGACATAAGTATAGCTGAACAAATAGTGGAAGACACTATGGCATTGGTTCACCTTCCCTTCTTCGCTTCATGGTGGGAAATACAGGAAAGAATTTCTCGTGCTATCCCAATGAGTTTCCTGGAGACTTCTTCTTGATCAAACTGTAGGTTGCTGATGTGTGAAGGGTGTTCAAAGATAGAGCTATCACTGCTGAACTGAACTACAGATATCCTGGCAATGAGATTGGAACTGTTCAAATGAACTATTTCTAATCAGGTCCACCACCTCCTTTGACTATTATTTTTTTCTTACCAATATATCTGTTGGGTGGTGTCCTAGATAGGCGGTTAAAGCATTTAATAATCAAATCATTTTGTGGGGAGAATTTTGTTAAGTTTTGAGGCCTATTACCCATTATAATTATGGGTTTTAATGGTGTTTTAATCCTCTATTTTTGGAATATTTTACAGACTTTCTGTACTCTATTACAGTTGTTTGTCATTACTAAGAAGATTATTTTTATTGGATATTCTCTGTATTAACATTTCAAAGGTTATCCATTTAATCAAATATATAGGCAAATTTTACAGAAGAATTTGAATCCAACAACATTGCTACTGTGTTAAGCAATGATATCCAAAGACCTAGGTATTTTTGATCTAGTGGGTGTGCAGTGATACCACACAACAAAAATTTATAAGAGATTGCCGTAGTTGGTTTGAGGCCAAGCAGAGTAATTCAGTCAGAAACCAAGAGAAGCCAGTTTGATTCAATCAGATTGGAAGATTATATTGTCCTGAAAGCAAAGGCTTCCAGAGCTAGGCCTGGGGACAGTAAGAACAGAGATGAAAGGCTCTTGGCTCAGCCCAAGCCATATCAACACTCATCTTGAGTATTGCTCTCAGTTCATCCCTCCATCAGAGGAAATAAAAGATCCCTTGAAGCCAAGGAAATGTCTTTAAATTTTCAGTGAGTATATATGGTGAATTCAGCAAATGATACAAGATGGGAGGCCAGCGCTCTACCAGAGATGGATCCTCTCCCTAGATTTGTTTTCCTTTCTGATCTTGATTCACATTTGTATTCCATTGGCCGCTGTGTTTATTTCACTCATCTAAATAATTTAACATTTCATTGTCTTTTAGTAACTTTTCATGTAACTAACACGCTCAATTTTTTCTTGAGTATGTTATGACATTTTTAACTGAAGATGATTTCACTACAGCTGTATTCTATACATTGGATTGTAATGACATTCAAGTGCCATAGAAGTTAAATGAATTTTCTCTTCTTTTTTCCAGTTCCTAAGTAGAAATTCATGGAATTATTTATATATTTTGTTTATACTTTCACGCAAAAGTTTAAAGTTATACAAGTTGATTTTGCTTTAGTAAGTTTTTTTATTACTTGAATCCCATACATTTGATGGTTTTACATTGACCCCCATTTATTTCAAACTACTTTCTAACTTCTTTTATGATGTCTTTTGGAGTCAGTTATTTAGAGAACAACAGTTTAAATGTGTATATGGTGTGTGCATGTGTATGTGTGTGTGGGTGGGTGGGTGGGTGGGTGGCTGTATGTGAAATTAAAAAATGTTGCTTTATCTGAGTGAGGTAACCCAGTCACAAAAGAACACACATGATATGCAGTCACTGATAATTGGGTACTAGCCCTAGACAGCTCTGAATACCTAAGAAACCACTCTCAGATCATATAAAGCTCAAAAAGAAGGGAGGTCAATATGTGGAAACCTCAGTCCTTCTCAGAAAAAAAAATTAATAAATGTATAACACCCTCTCACAGTGTGGTACACCTAGACCTTAAATATTAATAATTCAGGAGCTAAGAAGCAGACACGCTCAAGAGGAGTAGACGGCAAGAAATAATAAAAATTAGGGCAGAAATAGACCAAATAGAAACAAAAAGAACCATCAAAAGAATCAACAAAACCAAGAGCTGGTTCTTTGAGGAAATCAACAAGATTGATAAACCCCCTAGCCAGACTAACTAGAGGGCAAAGAGAGAGTATACAAATTAACAAAATCAGAAAGGAAAGTGGAGACATAACAACTGAAATTGAGGAAATTCAAGAAATCATCAGATCCTATGACAAAAGCCTATACTCCACAAAGTTGGAAAATCTGGAGGAAATGCATGAATTCCCAGACAGATACAAGATCTTAAAGTTAAACCAGGACCAGGTAAACCATCTAAATAATCCCATTACACCTAAAAAAATAGAGGCAGTCATCAAAAGCCTCCCAACCAAAAAAAATAAATAAATAAAAAAAATAAAGCCCAGGTCCAGATGGGTTCAGTGAAGAATTTTATCATACATTTATTGCCGAAATACTACTGATACTCTCCAAAGTATTCTACAAGATAGAATCAGATGGAAGACTACCTAACTCATTTTTTTTGAGGCAACAATAACCCTAGTTCCTAAACGACACGAATACCCTACAAGGAAAGAAAACTTCAGACCAATTTCACTTATAAACATTGATGCAAAAACACACAACAAAATCCTTGAAACTGAATCCAAGAACACATCGAAATGATCATTCACCATGACCAAGTAGGCTTCATCACTGGGATGCAGGGATGGTTTAATATAAGAAAACCCATCAATGTAATCCACCATATAAACAATCTCAAAGAACAAAATCACATGGTCATCTCACTAGAAGCTGAGAAAGCATTTGACAAAATTCAACACCCATTCATGTTAAAAGTCCTGGAAAGAACAGGAATCCAAGGTCCATACCTACACATAATAAAAGCAATATACAGCAAACCAACAGCCAACATCAAACTTAATGGTGGGAAACTTGAAGCAATCCCACTAAAATCAGGGACTCGACAAGGCTGCCCACTCTCCCCCTACCTATTTAACATAGTACTAGAAGTCCTGGCTGAAGCAATGAGACAGCAAAAGAATATCAAGGAGATACAAATCAGAAAGAAAGAAGTAAAAACATCACTCTTTGCAGATGACATTATAGTGTACATAAGTGACCCCAAAAATTCCACCAGAGAACTACTACGGCTGATAAACAAGTTCAGCAAAGTGGCTGGATACAAAATTAACTCAAACAAATCAGTAGCCTTCCTATACTCAAAGGACAAACATGTGAAGAAAGAAATTAGGGAAAAGGTACCCTTCACAATCATCAAAAAGAAAAAAAAAAAAAAAAAAAAAACTATGAAATACCTTGGTGTGACTTTAACTAAGCAAGTGAAGCACCTGTATGACAAGAACTTCAAACCTCTAAAGAAGGAAATTGAGTAGGATCTCAGAAAATGGAAAGATCTCCCATACTCATGGATTTTAAGGATCAACATTTTAAAAATGGCAATCCTACCAAAAGCAATATATAGATTCAATGCAATCCCCATCAAAATTCCAACCCAGTTCTTCATTGAGTTAGAAAGATCAATGTGCAATTTCATCTGGAATAACAAAAGACCTAGAATAGCGAAATCCATCCTCAACGACAAGAAAAATTCTGCAGGAATCACTATCCCTGACCTCAAGCAATATTACAAGGCAATTGTGCTGAAAACTGCATGGTACTGGTACAGAAATAGGCACGTGGACCAATGGAATAAAATAGAAGATCCAGAAATGAGCCCTCACATATATGGTCACCTGATTTTTGACAAAGGAGCCGTAAACATTCAAAGAAAAAAGGACACCCTATTAAACAAATGGTGCTGGTCCAACTGGCACTCAGCATGCAGAAGAATGAAAATAGACTCTTTTTTATCTCCTTGTACAAAGCTCAAGTGTAAGTGGATCAAAGATCTCCACATTAAACCAAATACCCTGAAACTATTAAATGAAAAAGTAGGGAAAACCTTAGAACACATAGATACAGGAGAAAATTTTCTAAACAAAACACCAATGGCTCAAGCTCTAAGTTCAAAGATTAACAAATGGGACTTAATGAGATTGCAAAGTTTCTGTAAGGCTAAGAACATTGTCAAGAAAACAAAACAGCAGCCAACAGAATGGGAAAAGATCTTTACCTACTCCACATCAGATAGAGGCCTAATATCCAAGGTATACAAAGAACTCAAAAAGCTAGACACCAGAGAATCAAACAACCCTATTAAAAACTGGGGAACAGAGCTAAACAAAACGTTCTGAATTGAGGAATATCGAATGGCTGAGAAACATCTCAGGAAGTGCTCAACATCTTTGGCCATCAGGGAAATCCAAATCAAAACAACCCTGAGATTCAACCTCACACCAGTCAGATTGGCCAAGATCCAAAACTCAGATGACAGCAGATGCTGGAGAGGTTGTAGAGAAAGAGGAACACTTCTCCATTGTTGGTGGGGTTGTAAACTGATACAAGCACTCTGGAAATCAGTCTGGCAATTCCTCAGAAAATTTGACATAGTACTACCTGAAGATCCAGCTATTCCACTTCTGCGCATATACCCCAGAGACACTCCAATATACCACAAATATACATGCACCACAATGTTCATAGGAGCTCCATTTATAATAGCCAGAAGCTGTAAAGAACCCAGATGTCCTTCAGAAGATGAATGGATACAAAAATTGTGGTACATTTACACAATGAAGTACTACTCAGTCATCAGAAACAATGACTTAACCAAATTTTTAAGAAAATGGCTGCATCTAGAGAATATCTTCCTGAGTGAGATAACCCAGTCACAAAAGAACAGACATAATATGTAGTCACTGATAGTGGGATGCTAAACCCAGAGGTTCAGACTGTCCCAGAAACAACTGACAGACTGTGTGAAGTTCAAGAAAAAAAAAAAAAAAAAACATAACAAAACAAAAGCAAAGGTTATGCTCAATCCTTACACACCAAGAAAATATTGATTAACTCTGGGTTACATCCTGTTTTACATGTACTTTTTGCTCATTGTAACTAGTAAGACCTTAATGCAGAGTATCCAACCTTAAAATAAAAGAAAAACAAGCCAAGCAATGTCACAATTGTATTTGTATACATTTATGCAAAAATGTTAATTTTTTTCTTTTATCTTTGCTTTTTAAAATAAAGTTTTTTAACAAAAGAGCTAAGAATGCAGCTTTGTGGAAATCCATGGTATTTAAAAATCCTTATTTTTAATCTTTACACGCCAAGAAACTTTGACTATTTCTATGTTATGTTTTGTTTCACATGTACTTTAAACTCATTGTAAGTAGTATAATTTCAATGCATACTATCAAACCCTTAAAAATTTCAAGTACTGACAAAAATATATTTACGTAGCTTTATGCAACAAATGCTTTTAAAGTCTATTCATTTATCTCTGTTTTTAAAAATAAAGTTGTTTAATTAAAAACTTTCTATGTTCATGTTTCTGTGTTTACAAAATTTAACTTGAAATAAGTTCTGTGGGTATTCCAAAGGCCAAAGGGCATTTTTTATAAAATATGTATCATACTCTCGTGAGTCAATGACATAAATTTAAAAAGTAACTGTTTTTTAAGCAAGAGTAGAAACAAATATAAAAATTGGATGATTATTTAGAAAAGTGACTTTAGAAGGAAAACCTTCAAAATAAATATAAAGAAGTTTTTAAACTCAAACTATGATTTTTGTAATAACAACTAATCTAATGTTACTATATTAGTGAATAACATCATAGTATTTGTACACTGGAGATCAATTCACTTTTTTGTACAAAAGAATATTTGGTAAAGTGTTTTTTATAAAAACTCCCAAATATGAATTTAATGACTAAAAAGATGTGAGGGTCATAAAATCTTCCCTAAGCTGGCATGCCTAGTACGAAATCTTCTATAAGTAACAGGAGCAAGACAGCTAAACACTTTTATTCTCTTATTGGGACCAATCAGGCAACAGGAAATTAAAGATCCTTTTACTAAAGAGTCTAGTAAGTGTCACACATCAGTTACTAGCAGAAAACACATGTTCATCTTTAAATATGAAACAGATCTCAGATAATCCCATAGTTAGAACAGATGTTTGAGCATTGCTTTCTTTCAGTTCCCTGAAGATACACATAGGTGATTTCCCTCAGTTGGGTATCAAATTACATAGCTTTGACTGTGGGCATTTAGACATCTGTAATACCTTAAGATATTGTCTGCCACTGGTTAAAGATTTATTATGAGCATCAAATCATCCTTCTCAAACAAGAAATGTCAATATGTACTCAACTATTAGGAATGAATAGTCAGAAATGTACTATGAAGATGTATAATATTTAGAAACAGGTTCTGAATAACCTGGAGAATGTGTGTCTTTTTTTCCTTAGTTGTGAATCTTAAACAAGCCTCTTCAAAGACAAAACCAAGAAACACCAAAACAAGGCTAGCAATGGATGCATGAAGGAGGCACTCGAGAGTACAGAGAAGTTAAAGGCATATGCCTTTTCCTATTCATATATACATCCAAGTGTGGAAATCAATGAAAAGTACACTTTCCAGTAATTGAATTTACTTTCATTTTCAGGAATTGAACATTATTATAAAAGGGCTATTTATTTTTAAACTGAGGACACATGAATAATTTTCACATTCTATGGGCTAACAGTTATTGTCTAGGGTGGCTCCTAGTGTTATTGCAGAAAAATTAGGCTTCGCTTTCTGAGGGGTAACTCTCAAAAAGTAACTGAGGAGCTCTAGTTAAAATTCTCTCTTATACCCCTAAGACAAAAGTTCATGGGAAAATAACTCTAAGCTCAAAGAGCTCAAATATAGTGAATCCCAGATCTCTGGTAAAAGGAGTTAATCAAACCCAAGGCTTTCAGAATAATACAAATTCAGACTGGCAACTATGAAAGAAAGAACTCCATGATCTTACAGGCAGAACAATGCAGTCATTTTTATTAGACAGAGTGTGGGGAGGTGAGGGTCTTGACCCTAAATATATCAGCAGTAATCATAAATTCATTTTTGTAAAGTGTGGACTTTGAGTTTTCCCTCTTTTGGACTACTGATAATACTGCTTTTTAGAAACAGTAATATCTCAGGACCCCCAAAGACCAAGTTCTTTAGCACAAAGGAGATTTGTGTGTCCCAGAGGGACTCGGGGAAAGGAATGAGACAAAGCCAGAAGATAGACGAAAAGGAAAAACTGAAGAGGGTGAGGAGTATTTTTCCCAGAGACAAAGAACTAATTTGGAATGAAAAGGAGACTGCTGTGGCACATAGAAAAATGGCTGTTTATAAAGGAATAGGGCAAACCTTATGTAAATAACAAGTGCTTTGTTCTAATTGGGCATGTTAGTTAGTGAGCCAAAGGAGCATTTGATTGCTAGACTTCAATGTTTTGATAAGTGGGCCTTGGTGGTCAGCTTTAGGAGTAGGAAGTAGCCAAATAAGGATATAGATATTGATGGCCAGCTTTATAAATGTGATTTTATAAGAAATAGATATTTTAGTAAGGCAGAGGGAATCGAAGAGAAGACAACGGTCTGGCAGAATCATGGTCACCATATTCTGCCTGGCCAAATTTCCTATTGCCACTTTTGAAATTCTACAATTCTTTTTTCAATGTTGGAACTGTTGTAATATCAGAACATTACAAAAAATATAATACAATATTTAACTACTCTAAAATGTAAACTTGAAGAACTAATGAAATATTGAACATTTGCTTAAATGTGATACATTATTTTTGTTTGCATAAAGAAAGAATATTTTTAGGAACATTCAATAATTTCCATAAGCTATTTTTCCTTCATGTGATAGAGATAAATTCCTGAATGATATTTCATTTCATTTATTTCATATAATATTGTTACAGCTCAAAAAGGTTTTACATAATAATATATGATGAACACATGATTTTTTTACTAAAAAGGACTGAGGCTCCCCCATTTTGGCCTTTCTTCTTTTTGAGCTTCTTAAGGTCTGTGAGGTTGTTATTGGGTATCTGGGGCTTTCTGGGGCTAAAATCCAATTATCATTGAGTGCATATCAAGTGTGGTCTTTTGTAACTGGGTTATCTCACTCATGATGACATTCTCTAGTTCTATCCATTTGTCTAGGAGTTTTGTAAAGTCATTGTTTCAAATAGCTGAATAGTACTCCATTCTGTAAATATACCACAATTTCTGTATCCAGTCTTCTCCTGAAGAATATCTGGGTTCTTTCCAGCCTCTGGCTATTATAAATAAGGCTGCTATGAACATGGTAGAGCATGTGTCCATATATGTTGGAACATATTTGGGGTATATACCCAGAAGGGGAATAGCTGGATCTTCAGTTAGTACTATGTCTAATTTTCAGAGGAACTGCCAAAATGATTTCCAGAGTGGTTGTACAAGCTTTCAACCCCACCAACATTGGAGGAGTGTTCCTCTTTTTCTACATCCTCACCAGCATCTGCTGATATCTGTGTTTGTTATCTTAGCCACTGACTAGTATGAGGTCGAATCTTGGGGTTGATTTGTTTGCATTTCCTGACTAGGGATATTGAGCGTTTCTTTCAGTGCTTCTTGGCCATTTGATATTTCTCAGTTGAGAATTCTTTGTTTAGCTCTGTACCCCATTTTCAATAGGATTGCTTGATTCTCTGGAGTATAACTTCTTGAGTTTTTTGTATATATTGGATATTAAACCTCTATCATATGTAGGATTGATAAAGATCTTTCCAAATCTGTTTGCTCCCATTTTGTTTTCTTGACAGTGTCCTTAGCCTTACAGAAACTTTGCAGTTTCATGATGTTCCATTTATCAATTCTTGATTTTAGAGCATAAACCACTGGTGTTCTACCTGAACTATATTCTTAATACAGGGTTAAACATACTTTTATATGCTACCCATTGTATTCAACCCAGCAAAACAAATAGCCACATACTGGGTCGACCAAATATCAGGAATAACTTCCTTCAAATTTTACATTGAAAACATTTTAAGGGCATGATCTCAAAATGTGTGTGTGTGTGTGTGTGTGTGTGTGTGTGTGTGTGTGTGTGTGTGTGTAACCATTCATACTAGTTTGCATCCAGCTTTGTTGTTACAATGTTTTTGTCCATTTCTTTTGAACTGAGTCTGGTCATGGAGATAGAAAATAGGAACACAGTGTCTTCTCCAACAGCACTTCTCTTAAATCAGTGCTGTTTGATTCAGGAACTACTCTAAAGAACTCACCTAACTATATCTTCTAAAGGATTAAGTTTCAAATATAAATTACTGCTTGAAATGTTAAAATATCAATGCCATGAGAATATAATTCATTCCCTATCATCATATAAAATGTTCCCACTGAGACTTATTATTATTGACAAGTAATTTTTTCTGGCATACTATGCCTCCACAAGATCCAAAAAGTCTGGACTGAAATAATTTAATTAATTTAATTAATTAATTGTTGAGACTAGTGGGTTCTACACCAACTAATATTTTATAAAACCTATCTCAAAATAAACATTATAAACAGAAATACTAAAGACAGTGAAATATATAAACTGAATGGCAGGAGATAAAAAGAACAGATGTTAGCTTTAACAAAGAAACAGTATGTAGACCAAAAAACCATCAGCACTAAAAATTTAAAAGGGAAGATAGTTTTCAACTCTTCAATAAAGGACCTTCCCAATGTTAGAGCTTTTCATTACTACAGTCATTTGTTTCATGGAGTGGAACCTTCATGGAGAGAAAGAGTTATAAGCCTGGGATTCTCAGTGATTTGTTTCTGATATTTAGAGGAAACTCACAGTAGATCAGGGATTAAGGCAATGATTGTTAATGGTGACTAAAAGAGACTAACATGTTACATGAAATTGGCCACAGGGAACTAATTAAGTATTTTCTGAACTTTGTGTGTGTAAAGTTAGGAATAGCTGACAGTAGCAGATAAATAATTGTTTGTACATTTAATTAACTGTCTAGATATAAAAATCATTTGAACATACATTAAGGCTTCAAATTTTAACTCATCTTTTGATATTTTAAAGTTCATATATTTCAATTGTTTTAAGGAGACTTGAACATTTCATTATGCATAAATGAAACCACAGCTTTTTTTCTTTCCACAAGCACAAAAACTGACTCTTCACATTCTCTAAAACTTCTCAAATTCTTAATTATCAGATATAGGAATAATCTTGCTATATTGTCTATATATCTCCTTTAACTGAAGATTAAAATAAAAATCCTAAATTCCTTTTGTATCTAGTAAAGTTAAAAAATAACTTTTAATGAAAAGAATGACTTGAGAATTTTATACATAAATATCCATTTGCATAATTCACACCCTTCCTATAACCCTCTAACTCCTCCTGTGACTCCCTCTCCATTTCAAGTCATGGTTTCTATAACAATGTATGTGTGCAAATATATACCTATAAATTCATATATACAATTACATGCTGTTGATGCCATTGAGTGTTGCTTCTCTTTATGTGTTTATGGCTGACTAGTAGGGACTGCACAGCCTATCAATTACTTGTGTCCAGAGAAGTTTGGTTTTCCCTCTCTATGAAGCCTCTAATTACTGTTTTGTTGTTCATTGGATGGTTGAACCTTGTGAATTTTCCCCATACTTATTTGCATGTCAACTGGTGTAGTTATTCTGCTAGTCCTGTACATGAACATATTGATGATATTTAATGTGTACAGTCTCTTGTCATATATAGAAGACTTGATTTCACAATGGCTATCATCATCCTCTGGTCTTACCATCTTTCTGCCCACTCTTCTGGAATGTATTTTTTTGCCTTAAGTTTAGGGAATGTGCTGGAGATAGACCAACTGAAATTGGAAAATCATTGGCCAATTATTTTCTGCGTTGGGAAAATTATGGACTTCTCTAATGGTCTTCATGTGTTGCAAAAGAAGGCTTTGTTGACAAGGAACAGGGATGAAAGCTATGCATATTGGTGCATATACAAAGCACTCTAAATGCAGGTAAAAGTGATACTGATGTAAGAAACCAGAAGTAGTGGGTTCTTCTTCTGATGCATGGAATCAGCAGCCATAGATAATTTGTATGCTTCAGTACCAAATTATTGTAACAGGCATTAATTTCCTCCCATTAACCAGTCCTTAACTAGAACTAGAGGGCTGTTTTTGCCTCAAAATATAATTGCAGCTTGAATATATGATGCATATGATATTCAGTGTGTGGGACTATTAATTGCTTTTCTCCCTATGGAAACTCACATACTATTTTCTTTTTTTCTATTTGTTTATTTATTTTCTGAATACATTTTAAGGTTGTATTTAAATATTTGTGGGTACATATACATACACATACATATATATGTAACAATAGTATTGAAAAAGAGGCAGTTAATTTGAGGGGATAGGAGAGAGACTAGGAGGGGTGGTAGGGAGGAAAGGGGGATGTGATACAGTTCTATTTTAATTAAAATATATGCTTTTATGTTGTTGTTGAACTTCACACGGTCTGTGAGTTGTTCCTGGAGTGTTCAGAGCTTTCTGGGGTAAGTATCTGATTATCAGTGACTGCACATTAAGTCTGTCCTTTGTGACTGTGTTATCTCTCTCAGGATGATATTCTCTAGATGCATCCATTTTCTTAAGAATTTCATTAAGTGATTGTTTCTGATAGCTGAGTAGTACTACATTGTGTAAAGGTACCACAATTTTTGCATCTATTCATCTAATGAAGGACATCTGGGTTAATTCCAGCATTTGTCTATTATGTTTTTTAACAACTTTATTTTACAAAACAAAGATAAATGTGCAGATTTTAAGCCATTTTGCATAAAATTATACAATACTTTTTGTAAGTACCTTTTTTCAGATTTTAAAATAAATTTTACATAAAACTGTATGAATATATTTTTAGTCAGTACTTGATTTTTTTAAAGGTTTGATAGTATGCATTGAAAACTTAATAGTTACAATGAGCACAAAGTACATGTAAAACAAAATGTAACATAGAAATAGTCAAAGTTTTCTTGTTGTATAGAGATATTTTTGTTTTGTTTTGTTTTGATTTCTTTATTTCTTGGACTTTATACAGTCTGTGGGTTGTTCCTGGGGCAGTGCGAGGTTCTGGGGTTAGCATCCCATTATCAGTGACTGCATATTATGTCTGTTCTTTTGTGACTGGGTTATCTCACTCAGAATGATATTATCTAGATGCAGCCATTTTCTTAAGAATTTGGTTAAGTCATTGTTTCTGGTGGCTAAGTAGAATTCCATTGTATAAATGTACCACAATTTTTGTATTCATTCATCTTCTGAAAGACATCTGGGTTCTTTCCAGGTTCTGGCTATTATAAATAGAGCTGCTATGAACATTGTGGTGCATATATCTTTGTTGTGTACTAAGGTGTCTCTGGGGTATATGCCCGGAAGTGGAATAGCTGGGTCTTCAGGTAGTATTATGTCCAATTTTCTGAGGTATCACCAGACAGATTTCCAGAGTGGTTGTATAAGTGTGCAACCCCAACAACAGTGGAAAAGGGTTCCTCTTTCTCCGCAACCTCGCCAGAATCTGTTGTCATCTGAGTTTTGTATCTTGGCCAATCTGACTGGTGTGAGGTGGAATCTCAGGGTTGTTTGATTTGCATTTCCCTGATGGCTAAGGATGTCAAGCACTTCCTCAGATATTTCTCAGCCATTCGATATTCCTCAACTGAGAAAGTTTTGTTTAGCTCTGTACCCCATTTTTTAATAGGGTTATTTGATTCTCTGGTGTCTAGCTTTTTGAGTTCTTTGTATACCTTAGATATTAGGCCTCTATCTGATGTGGAGTTGGTAAAAATCTTTTCCCATTCTGATGGCTGCTGTTTTGTTTTCTTGACAATGTCCTTAGCCTTGCAGAAACTTTGCAATCTCATTAAGTCCCATTTGTTAATCTTTGACCTTAGAGCTTGAGCCATTGGTGTTTTGTTCAGGAAATTTTCTCCTGTGCCTATATGTTCTAAAATATTACCTATTTTCTCATCTAATAGTTTCAGTGTATCTGGTTTAATGTGGAGATCTTTGATCCACTTACACTTGAGCTTTGCACAAGGAGATAAGAAAGGGTCTATTTTCATTCTTTTGCATGTTGAGTACCAGTTGGACCAGCACCATTTGTTGAATAGGGTGTCCTTTTTTCTTTGAATGTTTACGGCTCCTTTGTCAAAAATCAGGTGACCATATATGTGAGGGCTCATTTCTGGATCTTCTATTCTATCCCATTGATCCACATGCCTATTTCTGTACCAGTACCATGCAGTTTTCAACACAATTGCCTTGTAATATTGCTTGTGGTCAGGGATAGTGATTCCTGTAGATGTTTTCTTGTCTTGAGGATGGATTTCGCTATTCTAGGTCTTTGGTTGTTCCATATGAAATTGCACATTGATCTTTCCAATTCCATGAAGAACTGTGTTGAATTTTGATGGGGATTGCATTGAATCTGTAGATTGCTTTTGGTAGGATGGCCATTTTTAAAATGTTGTTCCTTCAAATCCATGAGTATGGGAGATCTTTCCATTTTCTGAGATCCTACTCAATTTCCTTCTTTAGAGGTTTGAAGTTCTTTTCATACAGGTGCTTCACTTGCTTAGTTAAAGTCACACCAAGGTATTTCATAGTTTTTTTTTTTTTTTTTCTTTTTGATGATTGTGAAGGGTACCTTTTCCCTAATTTCTTTCTCCACATGTTGGTCCTTTGAGTATAAGAAGGCTACTGATTTGTTTGAGTTGATTTTGTATCCAGCCACTTTCCTGAACTTGTTTACCATCTGTAGGAGTTCTCTGGTGGAGTTTTTGGGGTCACTTATGTACATTATCATGTCATCGGCAAAGAGTGATATTTTTATCTCTTCCTTTCCGATTTGTATCCCCTTGATCTTATTTTGCTGTCTAATTGCTCAAGCCAGGACTTCCAGTACTATGTTGTATAGGTAGGGAGAGAGTGAGCAGCCTTGTTGAGTCCCTGATTTTAGTGGGATTGCTTCAAGTTTCCCGCCATTAAGTTTGATGTTGGCTGTTGGTTTGCTGTATATTGCTTTTATTATGTTTAAGTATGGACCTTGGATTCCTGTTCTTTCCAGGACTTTTAACATGAAGGGGTGTTGAATTTTGTCAAATGCTTTCTCAGCATCTAGTGAAATGACCATGTGATTTTGTTCTTTGAGTTTGTTTATATGGTGGATTACGTTGATGGATTTCCTTATATTAAACCATCCCTGCATCCCAGGGATGAAGCCTACTTGGTCATGATGAATGATCTTTTTGATGTGTTCTTGGAATCGGTTTGCAAGGATTTTGTTGAGTATTTTTGCGTCAATGTTCATAAGTGAGATTGGTCTGAAATTCCTTTTCTGTCTATTATAAATAGAGCTGCAATGAAAATTGTGGTGCATGTATCTTTGTTGTATGTTGGAGCATCTTTGAGGTAAGTGCCCAGAAGTGGAATAACTGGTTCTTCATGTAGTACTATGTCCAATTTTCTGAGGAATCGCCAGACTATTTTCCACAGTGGTTGCATCAGTTTACAACCCCACCAGCAGTGGAGAAGTGTTCCTCTTTCTCCACATCCTCGTCAGCATCTGTTGTCATCTGAGTTTTGGATCTTGGCCAATCTGACTGGCATGAGGTAGAAATTCAGTATTGTTTTGATTTCCATTTTCCTGATGGCTAAGGATGTTGAGTACTTCCTTAGATGTTTCTCAGCCATTCTATATTCCTTGATTGAGAACTTTTTGTTTAAGCCTGTACCCCATTTTTAGTAGGGTTGTTTAATTCTCTGGTGTCTAGCTTTTTGAGTTCTTTGTATACCTTGGATTTTAGGCCTCTATCAGATGTGGGGTTGGTAAACATCTTTTCCCACTCTGTTGGCTGCCATTTTGTTTTCTTGACAGTGTCCTTAGCCTTACAGAAACATTGCAATCTCATTAAGTCCCATTTGTCAAACTTTGACCTTAGGGCTCGAGCCATTGTTGTTCTTTTCAGAAAATTTTCTAGTATTTTCAAATACTGTTAAAGTTAGTCCTCACAGAGTAAGTTCCATCTGGATATAGCCAAGCCTAATGTCCAAAATATATAGTGTCTTTAGCAATAAGATTTACCTTCAAGATCTAGGGGATAATGAAAAGTAATGAAAATAACATATATAATTTTGACTTATTCAGACTCCTATGATTAAAAGGAAAATTTCTCTCACATTGTGCTTGGATGTTTTTACATAGTCCATAGCATTTGTGGGACCTTTATCCTTTGTGTGTATGTGTGTGTGTATGCATTCAGTTATACATATATATATATATATATATATATATATATATATATATACATATACATATATAATCATTTTAAATTAATATGAAAATAATGATTTTCAAACCTTGATCCTATTATACAACCCTTTTCCTCCCTCTTCTACTCTCCTCACCCATCAGTTAAAGCCCCTAGTCTTTTTTTCCATTTCTTCATACATAGCACCTGCAAACACTTACCTCCAGAGCTTACACTTGCTTGGGTTCACATTCCCTTTCATGGTTTCTCTAGAAATCCCAATCTATATTCTCACATCTGAATAGGGTTTTAATCAATATTCAATGAAATCTTTTATAAACTAAATCTATTTCTTTTCATATATTTCAACACCAAAAATATCATGTTATAAGATTTATAAATCTTTTTAAAATTGTCAAATTCTGGCTAACCAACAGTAGCACATTTATAAACTCTTCTTGTATTAAAAATATTTTCTCTAACTCCACATCTGACATAGGGCTAATACTAAAAATATATAAAGAACCAAGTAAAGTAAATATCAACACAGATAATAGGATCAAAAGTAGGGCTCAACAAAATTCTCAGTAGAGGAATATGAAAATGGCTGGGAAACATTTAAGAAATAGTCAATATCTGCAGACTTCAAATCCAAAGCACTTTGAGATTTCAGTTTATTCCGGCCAGAATGGCCAAGTTTAACAGCACAATGAACACCTCATGCTGGTGAGGATGTAGAGCAAGAACATGCTTCCATTGCAGGTGGCCATAGAAAACTTTTACACACAGAATAAAGATGTGTAATACAGACTTTCAAAAAAATTAGAACCTGTCTACCTCAGTACCTAGCTAACCACTCCTAGTCATCTACCTAAAATGAGGTATATTTCATCACAAGGACACTGCCTCAACACAGTTCATAGCAGCTATATTCACAATAGCCAGAAACTGCATCTAACCTAGACTTCTCCACACTGAAAGGTAGATGAAGAAAATATGGTACATTTGTACAGTGGGTTACTACTCAGTCATTTAAAACAGTGGCAGCATAAAATTTGCAGGCAAATGGGTGGAACTTAAAAAAAATCATACTGGATGAGATAGTCAAGATGGAGAAACATACACATCATATAAAGTCACTTATAGGTGGATATTAACTGTAAGGACACTGATAATTAGATACTCACCCCAGAAATGTCTGATCACCCCAGAAACAACTCACAAATTATAAAGTTCAAGGAAAAAGAAAGGCCAAAAATAAAGAAAAAAAAAAAAAAAAAAAAACTAATGCTTAATCTTTACACTCCAAGAAAACTTTGATATTTTCCAGCTTACATCCGGTTTTACATGTACTTTATGCTCACTGTAAGTAGTAAGATTGTAAGGCATATTATCAAACCTTTAAAAAAATTAAGTAGTGACAAAAATGAATTTGTATACTTTTATGCAAAAATGTTTAAAATCTATACATATATCTTTCTTTTTTAAAATAAAGTTGTTGAATTAAAAAAAAACAGTAAGGTAAAAAGAGGATCATATTATAACCCTGATACATGGAAACTAAACAATGCTCTATTAAACGATAGCATGGTCAAAAAAGAAATAAAGAAAGAAATTAAGAATTTTCTAAAATTTAATGAAAATGAAAACACAACATCCCCAAACCCATGGGATACAATGAAAGCTGTACTGAGAGGAAAACTCATAGCTCTGAGTGATTCCAAAAAGAAACAGGAGAGAGCAACTTGACAGAACAGAACAATTGATAGCTGTAGAACAAAAGTAAGCAGATACACCCAAGAGGAGTAGACAGCAAGAAATAATCAAACTCAGACCAAAAATTGAACAAATAAAAACAAAAAGAACCATTCAAAGAATCCACAAAAACAAGAGCTGGTTCTTTGAGAAAATTAACAAGATTGATTAAACCCTTAGACAGACTAACTAGAGGGCAAAGAGAGAGTATCCAAATTAAAAAATCAGAAATGAAAGTGGAGAAATAACAACTGAAACTGAGGAATTTCAACAAATCATCAGATCCTGCTACAAAAGCCTATATTCAACAAAGCTGGAAAATCTGGAGGAAATGTGTGAATTCCTAGACAGATACCAGATACTAAAGTTAAACCAGGAACAGGTAAACAATCTAAATAATCTCATAACACCTAAAGAAATAGAAGCAGTCATCAAAAGCCTACCTACCCAAAAAAGCTCAGATCCAGATGGATTCAGTACAAAATTCTATCAGACATTTATTGACAATCTAATACCAATACTCTCCAAATTATTCCACAAAACAGAGTAAGATGGAACACTACCAAACTCATTTTCCCAGGCCACAATAACCCTAATTCCTAAAGCACACAAAGACCCTACAAGGAAAGGGAACATCAGACAAATCTCAATTAAGAACATTGATGCAAAAATACTCAACAAAGTCCTTGCAAACCAAGTCCAAGAACACACCAAAATGATCATTCACCATGATCAAGTAGGCTTCATCCCTAGGATGCAGGGATGGTTTTATATATGGAAATCTATGAACTTAATCCACCATATAAACAAACTCAAATGAAAAAACACATGGTCATTTCACTAGATGTTGAGAAAGTATTTGACAAAATTCGACACCTCTTTATGTTAAAAATATTGGAAAGAACAAGAATCCAAGGTCAATACCTAAACATAATAAAAGCAATATTCAGCAAACTAAAAGCAAACATCAAACTTAATGTTGAGAAACTTGAAGCAATCCCACTAAAATTAGGAGGTCGACAAGGCTTCCTACTCTCCCCCTACCAGTTCTACATAGTACTGGACGTCCTGGCTGGAACAATTAGACAGCAAAAGGAAATCAAAGGAATACAAATTGGAAAGAAAGAAGCAAAAACATCACTGTTTGTAGATGAGATGATAGTGTACTTAAGTGACCCCAAAAATTTCACCAGAGAACTCCTACAGCTGAAAAACAAGTTTAGCAAAGTAGCTGGATATCAAATTAATACAAACATATCAGTAGCATTCCACTACTCAAAGGACAAACATGCAGAGAAAGAAATTAGGGAAAATATACCCTTCACAATAGTCACAAACAATATGAAATACCTTGGTGTGACTCTAACTAAGAAAGTGAAGGACCAGTATGACAAGAACTTCAAAATTCTAAAGAAGGAAATCAAGGAAGATCTCAGAAAATGGAATGTTCTCCCATGCTCATAGATTGGAATGATCAACATTGTAAAAATGGCCATCTTACCAAAAGCAATGTACAAATTCAATGCAATCCCCATCAAAATTCCAACCCAGTTCTTCATTGAGTCGGAAAGAGCAATGTGAAATTTCATCTGGTAAAATAAAAGACCTAGAATATCGAAATCCATCCTCAAGAACAAGAACACATCTGTGGAAATCACTATCCCAGACCCCAAGCTATCTGAGAAGGCAATTTTGCTAAAAACTGCATGATACTGGTATAAAGATAGGCACGTGGAATAGACTATAAGATCCAGAAATGAACCCACACATATAGGATCACTTGATTTTTGACAAAGAGCTGTAAACATTCAATGGAAAAAGGACAGCCTCTTCAACAGATGGTGTTGGTACAAATGGCACTCAGCATGCAGAAGAATGAAAATAGACCCTTTCCCATCTCCTTGTACAAAGCTCAAGTGCAAGTGGATCAAAGAACCCCACATTAACCCAAACACACTGAAATTATTAGTAGAGAAAGTAGGGAAAACCTTAGAACACATAGGCACAGGAGAAAATTTCCTGAACAGAACACCAATGTCTTGGACTCTAAGGTCAAAGATTGACAAATGGGACTTTATGAGATTTCAAAGTTTCTGTAAGGCTAAGCACACTATCAACAAAACAAAATGGCAGCCAACAGAGTGGGAAAATATCTTTGCCAATCCCATATGTGATAGAGGCCTAATATCCAAGGTATACAAAGAATTTAAGAAGGGAGACACCAGAGAATCAAACAACCCTATTAAAAATGGGGTACAGAGCTAAACAAAAATTTTTCAATTGAGGACTACCTAATGGCTGAGAAGCATCTAAGGAAGTGCTGGACATCATTAGCCATCAGAGAAATGCAAATCAAAACTACCCTGGGATTCCACCTCACACCAACCAGAATGGCTAAGATCAAAATTTCTGATTTCAGCAGATGTTGCTTAGGATGCAAAGAAAGAGGAATACTTCTCCACTGTTGGTGGGGTTGTAAACTGGTACAACCACTCTGGAAATCAGTCTGGAGATTCCTCAGAAAATTGGACATTATACTACCTAAAGACCCAGTTATTCTACTTCTGGGCATATAACCCAGAGAAGCTCCAACATACAACAAAGACACATGCACCACAATGTTCATTGAAGCCCTTTTTATAATAGCCAGAAGCTAGAAAGAACCCAGATGTCCTTCTGTAGCTGAATGGATACAAATATTGTGGTATATTTACACAATGGAGTACTACTCAGCTATCAGAAACAATGACTTTATGAAATTCTTAAGAAAATGGATGCATCTAGAAAATATCATCCTGAGTGAGATAACCCAGTCACAAAAGAACAGACATAATATGCAGTCAATGATAATTGGATACTAACCCCAGGAAGTCTGAACACCCCAGAAACAACTCACAGACTATATGAAGATCAAGAAAAAACAAAGGCCAAAAAAAAAAAAAAAGAAAGAAAATAAAAAACCATTGTGCTTAATCTATACACACCAAGAAAACTTTGACTATTTCCAGGTTACATCTTGTTTTACATGTACTTTATGCTCATTGTAACTAGTAAGATTTTAATACATACTATCAAACCTTTAAAAAAATCCAGTTCTGACAAAAATGTGTTCATATACTTTTATGCAAAAATGCTTAAAATCTGTACATTTATCTTTTTTAAAAAAATAAAGTTGTTCAATTTATTTTAAAAAAGAATGAAAGAAAAGACATAGAACAAACAGGGCTCACATAGGGAATGAATGGATCTCCAGGAAGGACGACTGAGAATAGATTTTGCAGGTGGACTGTGGGCTGGTGGGATGGGAGCAAGTAGGTTAATGAACAGAGTAGGTAAAGTAGAGGCATCTGAAATTGTGGTCCATATTGGGAGATCAATGTAGTAATCTAGTCCAATGAATCTGCCCTGAAATCTAGGAGGGTGACCCTAGCAAGAATTCCTAGTAATGGAGCCTCAACAGTCCATCTTTTGTAACTTTTAGATTTCCAGTGCTTTGATGGGTATACCAAACAACTTAGTCACAAAATTTTCAATCATCACATTCTCCTACCTGAAAGATGTTCTGGTGTGATGGTGGCCAGAACTTATGGGAGTTAAAAGCCCATGAAGGCTCTAACTTTAGGCAGATGACACAAGGAGACCATGTGTCTGAATGCCAGGAACTAGAAGCTGGAGGGTTCAGAGACATAGGGTAAATCTTCACAGGACTGGCTAAGCAAACACACACACACACACACACACACACACACACACACACAAACACACACACACAAATGAAATGAATTCTACTGATAAGCTGCTGTACTCATAGCTCAGTGCCTAGCATACTCTTAATGAGAGAAAATTCCTCTGGCAGCTGCTAGGCACAGATGCAAAAATGGCACAGCCAAAATTTAGCTGAGCTCAGAGAACCTGACAGAATGGGAACAGAAGAATTGTAAGATCAAAGAAGGTGAAGGGCAGCAGGAAATGGGGCCCATGGAATGAAGTACACAGGAGTCATGGTATTTCACATATTAATGAAGCTGCATCACAGATCCTGCACTGGTCTGTGGTAGGACTTCTGGAAACATATTGTGGTTTGTTAGTTTGGGGTTCTTTTGAGAAGTGTAGATATGTGAGTGGGGGTGTCTCTCACTATTTTGCTTGCTCTTAGAATTCTTTCCTAGCTACTGGATTCCTTTGCCCAGCCTTGATTTGAAGATTTGCACTTAGTCTTAGCACACATTGTTATGCCCTTTTTGGTTGATGTCACAGGGATATCTCTTCCTTTTGGAAGAAAAAAAGAGAAAATGTTGATATGTGGAAGAAGGAAGGCTGGGGATCTGCAGGAGTGGAGAGAGGGGAGTGTTTGGTGATGGCGCCATGTATGAAAGAAGAATTTTTTAAAAAGGAAAGAGAAAAACGTATTTTTCACTTTACAGATAATTGTTTAATGAATAAGAGGTGACTTTCAGAAACATCACAGAGATTGGCAAAAATATATCACAAAATCCTACAAATCATTCAAGTAAGTTTTATATATATATATATATATAACATATATATATAACATATATATATATATATATATATATAATATGGAGTTATTGTTTATTTCCAGTTATTGTTTTCTTTCATCTTTGTTTAGTTTTATTTTATTTCTTACAATATGTAAATAGAGAAAATTTCATTGACTCAGAACATACCACATAACACAAAGACGTTTTTTATTTTTTACAGATTACTTAGATTTTCCTTCAACAAAGCTGAAGGAAATTTTTGAACAGAAAAAAAGTTTTTTGAGTATTCATTATTAATCAAAATGGAATTTCCAGCTTAGGCTCCTGTTGAATTTTGGGATATAACTTACTTAGCAAGAGTTAAGTACCATATTGTTAGAGCAAAAGAAAATATTCAAGTAATTTGTGAATATTATTTCTGTCAGGATGTTAAAATTTTATAAATGAGTGTTAAAATCTCTATGTGATGATTTCATTCTACTTGCAAAATTAGTATAAAACAAGTCATTGTCTTTCAGGAAATGTGGCTCCAAACAGTATTTCAACAAGAACTCTTTATATGTATATGTATATGTATATGTATATGTATATGTATATGTATATGTATATGTATATGTATATGTATATGTATATGTATGTGTATGTGTATGTGTATGTGTATGTGTATGTGTATGTGTATGTGTATGTTTATGTGTATGTGTATGTGTATGTGTTTGTGTATGTGTATATGTATATGTATATGTATATTCTAATCAAAATATTACAGATATTTATTTTTGCATCTCCCTTTTCTTTTTCTTTTTATATAGTTATCTACTTATACTTTAAGACTAAATGAATTTCTCTAATACCCAGGTATGTATAAGCTGTTTTATTGGCTTACAGTTATTATGTATAGGAAATTAAGCAAATAAAATTGGTACATTCATTTTTATTAGTGAGTGGTTTACTTTAATTAGACTGCTATAAACATTATAGACAAGTTATTATAAGAAGTCTAGAACTAGTTTTCCCACTTACTTGGAATCAATGTATACTAGGAAAAGATTAGGAGGTATCTTAGTTACTTAGTTAATTACTTAGAGATTTACTGCTTTGACCAGCACCATGACCATGGGAACTCTGATAAAATCAACATTTAGTTGGGGCTGGCTTAGAAGTTCAATGGTTCAGTCCAGTATCATCAAGGTGGAAACATGGAGGCATCCAGATAGGCATGGTGCAGGAGGAGCAGAGAGTTCTAAAGCTTCATCTGAAGGTTGCTAGTGGAATACTGGCCTCCAGGCAGCTAAGATGAGGGTCTTATAGCTCACTCTCACAATGACACACCTACTCCAACAGGGCCAATAATAATGCCACTCCCTGTGCCAAGCATATACATACCATCAGAGGTTTGTTTGGGCTCTCTTCACATTCACTCATCTGATTGTGATTTTAAAGTTTGTCCGAAGATCTTGAGGAATATTCCATGATCCAATTACTTTCACTTACAATGATACAAGTCTAAGTAAAGGCTACCCTAAAGACATTACTTTTTGCATGTCCTCTGAAAGGTGTTGGTCTCCTAAATATAGTTAAGTTGCACAATGGTATTGCCAAACCATGAGGAGTATCTGTTGCACAATAGTTTTAGGTTTTCATATGAACATTAAATTTGACACTCTACAACATGGGGAAGTCTTTATGATCTAAGTTAAGACTACAGCATGTTGAGGACTACCTAAAAATATACAGTGGTGAATCCAAAGAACACTTTATCTTTTTTCAATTGAAATACCATGAATAGTGGATATATGTTTGAAAGATTAGATCTTTGTGTCACCTGAGTTTTAGTAGCATCTACTAGACTGTAGTTTTGTGGCTTTAGTATTAAGTCATCTTTCTCGTTAGTGTTATAATAAAATATTAATAAAAAAGGAATGGTGAAGAACACTTAATTACCAGTACTCTCTGTCTGTTGAAGTAAAGCAAGATATATAATCCTATAATAATTTAAAATGTGTTCCCTAATGTGTAAGATTGTACTTTTCATCAGCACCTTCAGATCAAGAAGCCTGTGTTTCTGTGAAAATTCTAATTGAAAATGTTATCACAAGGCTGTCCTTAACATGATAAGGTCAGGGAAAGACAGAAGATAAGTAAAAGATGCTTTACATAATAAAAAATTATGTATTCAATTCTCAGAGCCATTTTACTCTTTTGAATAGTATAAGAATCAGCCAAGTTGGGAACAGAGTATTCATTTCATTTCTCCTACACTACAAAGAGAGGAATAGAATGTCAAAAGCAATGAGAACAAAAATTACACAACGTGTTCCTTATGAATATTTCTGAAAATGCCCAGCGTCTTGTAGAACATGCTCAGTGAATCGTTGTGAGCAGAATCAGCGACAGCAGATACAATCTCATGAATATACCATTTTAGGAGGTAAATCGTATTTCTCAACTGAAAATAGTGTTCACCTGACCCTACTCCCCCTTAATGCCCAGTTACATTTCATTGCTGCCATTAAGTTCAGAAATTCATACTCTCAAACACATGGTGGGCCCTCCACTGCGTAGTTCTTTAGAATGAAAAGAAAAAAAAAAAAAAACTTCTGCTGCCAATGTCATTCTGTACCTCAGTCTAGTACGTACAAATTCAAACAATAAATGTATTGGATACAAACTGTAAGGTACTTTGTTCTTGACCTTCAACTTTCACATTGAATACATTTTCGTTTCTACATTTGTTGCTGAAGCTATTCTATATTTTGATACAGCTAAGTAATATTTTTATAACTCTCTCTTAGCATGACAGATTTGTTCAAATATATTGACTTCACATTCTCAAAGGATGAGAATTTAGCACTCTTCTACTAATCTTAACTATTTCCAGCTTTTAATGCTAAAATACACTTTCTTACATAAGACAGCAATATGCATACATTTGAATTTATACATATGTATTTTTTGTAGTTAGCAGCATCATTGTGAAGACCTATGGAGACCATGGTACCGATTTTCACCTTTCACTGTTTTTATATCTTATCTAATATGAGTTTGCAAAATTTCTAATTAAGCCATGTCATATATTCCCCTGATCACATTTCTTATTTGAGTTTATAACTTATTCTATCTAATAAATTGAGGGTGAATTGATGACTTCCTGTTATAGTGCATGTCTCAATTGGCTTTCGTTTCTGGTCTATGAAATATAAATCAAATTATTATTGCAGTAAATCTGGGGATGAAATTTGGACAAGAGAAGCCACAGGAATCAAGCTTAGTTCTTCCTTCAGAACCAAAAGATATTCATTTTTTATCAATATTGCCAATAGCATTTAGATAATTGTTCTAAATTTCTTCTGATAGTGATTAACTTCAACTTTATGCATCATCTCTGGTAAATGAATTTTAACATTTGTTTATGAAACATCAAACATATATTATGGCTTCTGTGTTTTTTTAACTCAAATTTTTATGTCATTATGACTTTCAAATATATTTTTTCTTCATTTTAGGATGTATGACATTTTTCTAATTTTATATTTCTTCTACATTTTTTCAATTTCATACTATTGAGAAACCAGTTTAGTATTCATGCTTGGCTTTTTTGGCTCTTCTCTATGAATTTAAAATACCAATCTAGTTTTATTCATTTTAATTGCTTCATACCAAATTATTTCTGCAGTTCTCGAATATTTTCCATAATTTAAACATTGTAATATACTTTTTCATCATACCTTTCTGTGTTTTTCCAAGTTCTTAAGTATATATTTTTATGAAAGCAATAAATAATACATTTAAATTTATATGTTCATATTCGTTGATGTTTATCTTTTTGGATTATCTATTTCATAACTATATTCTTAGTTATCTGTGTGTACCTTTGGTACCTTGCTTTACATATTGTATAAAAATATTTATGCGGTAGAAGCAATGTTAAGACAGACAACTTTTTCAGATTTTCTTCAATTTAAAACAAAAGCAATGTTGGGAGGAAATGGCTTACGTTGGTTACATATAGTGAATCAGAGAGTCGATGGGGGTAAGCAAAGGCAGAAATTCAGATGAGCTGGAACCTGGAGGCAGGTGCTGATTCAGAGGCTATGGAGGAGCACTACCTATTGACTTGCTTCTCTTTGCTTTCTCTGTCTGTCTTAATATAAAATCCAGAACCATCAGCTCAAGGTTATTACCAACTAAAATAATGCTGGACCTTGTAGCATCAATCGATGATTTTTAAAAGTTTCTACAGATTTGCTGCCGACAAGTTTATCCTACCGATATTTTTGAGTCTTCTTTTCAATTGGCTTCCCTCCATTCAGGTATTTCTACCTCATAACTAGTTGACAGGAAACTAGCAGATATGAATAGTACAATATGGAAAAGGTACTTGCTGCTTATAAAAAGTTCTGAAATGTCAATTTAGTATGCATCTGAGGGTTAATCCTCAGGTTTAGGTTTCTGCTAGTCACACTTGCTCCTTTTGTTTGTTGATGAGATCACTGGGGCAGGGGGAGAATAGTTTCATAATGAAAAAAAAAAAATGCACAGTTCACATGTCCACTGGAGCATTTGATGTTGACTTCTAGGGTGCGACATCTCTTCATTTTATCACATCTTCTGTTCATCATTTGGTATTCCATCTAAATCTTTCTCTACAGATACACAGGCTTTTTTCTCCATTCATACCTTCCTATTTTGTTTAATCTTAGCATCTTTGGAAAGGGAAGAAAGGAAAGACAAGTACTTATTCTTTTGATTGTAAGGACATTATTCACTATTCAACTCTGCTATCTGTATTATTGGCCACATTTTTAATATTAAATGCAAAAGGTAGCTTTTTTCTCTTTGCCAACACATTAAACTTGTAAGTGAAAACGGTCTCTCATATTTTCAAAAATATTTCCTCCTGCAGTCTTTCTAGAACTTTTTCAAATATGACAATTTTATTAACTATAAGAAGTTTACTTTTCCTGAGTTAATTGACTGTTTTGAGGTTGGCCAGTGTGCATGTATATTCTTCAGTTTAAAAAAACTTCCTCCACCTGTGAAACATTTCAAACTGCTTTGGTATTGATCAGTTTTCAAGACGATACCTGTCCACACAGTTCAAATCCCCATTGTTTTTCTTTAGACTCAAGGAGAGATCCTAAAAATAAAATTAGTCATGTACATACAAATTTTTGATTATACCAATCTCTATTTCCAAATCAAGCATGGAGAAATTAGCTAACCTAGTACCAGAGTATTCCAATATTTAATCTCAAATAAAGATGATATAGTTATATTGAAGGATAAAATGATAATTTGGAATTTTATTGTACAGAATGAATCTTCACTCTGGGTCTCTAGAAAGGAAGAGACTAGGATATGATTAACTACACAACAAAAATTAGTATATCAGTGATATTAATGAGTAATGAATTAAAAGATGCTTAGAATCTTAGAAATTAGAATATATTATAATTCCCAAGATGAAAAAAATAAGAAAATATGTGTGAGTGCAAGTTTGTATCATTTATCAGTATGGTTAATTTATATGTACACACACACACACACACACACACACACACACACACACACATATATATATATATATATAAATATTTGGGCAATGATGGGACTGTTCACACACACACACACACACACACACACACACAATTTGTTTTTTAGTCATCAGTACACATTTGCCTATACAATACTAACAATCAATTTATATTGAATATTAAACTAATTAGGCAAATTTTACAATGATAAGCAGGATCATAAGCCTGTTTAGAAGTTATCTGTTACCTTTTCTACAAACTTAAAAAGAAATAGAAAAGAAACAGAAATCTTAGACAATGAAAACAAGATATTCTTTGCCTAGTAGCTTTCAATGTGTTTGTTGACTCAGTGTATAGTGAAAGCTTTCTTCCTGGATTTACATAAGAATCCTTGAATTCTGTTTTCATTGAAATATTTTTTGATTTGTCTGTATATTTAGAGAAATTCACTTGGCCAATTACAATGCTTCCCTGTTGTAACTTTATCTATATGTAAGTACTCTCTCGTGTTTCTATCTTTAAATGAGAGTATGCTGACAGTTAAGGATCCAAGCAATGACTTTTTAGAAAACAAAGATACTGGGTATTGAGCCCTCACAGGGCCAAGGAACTCTTCTCCTTGATGTCTGATAAGGCCATCCTCTGCAACATATGTTGCTGGAGCCATGGATCACTCCAAGTACACTCTTTGGTTGGTGGTTTAGTCTCTGTGTGCTCTGGGCTGTCTGGTTGGTTGATATTGCTGTTTTTCCTGTGGGGTTGCAAACCCCTTCAGCTCCTTCAGTCCTTTTTCTAACGCTTCTATTGGGGACCCCATTCTCAGTCCAAAGTTTGGGTGAGAACATTCAATACTGTATTTCTTAGGGTCTGGTAGGGACTTCTCAGGAGACAGCTATATCAGACACCTGTAAGCATGTAATTCTTGGCATCCATATATTTTCTGGATTTGGTAACAGTATATGGAATGGGTACCCAACGTCTCTGGATGGCCTTCTCTTCAGTCTCTGCTCCAAAATTTGCCTCTCTATTTCTTCCTGTGAATATTTTATTCTTCCTTTTAAGAAGGGCTGAAGAATACCCTCTTTGGTCTTCCAACTTCCTGAGCTTCATGTTGACTGTGGGTTGTATTTTGGGTAATCAGTGCTTTTGGGCTATTATCCACTTATCAGTGAGTGCATACCATTTGTGTTCTTTTGTGATTTTGTTACCTCACTCAGGATGACATTTTCTAGTTATATTTGTTTTCTTAAGAATTTCATAAAGTATTGGTTGTAATAGCTGAGTAGTATTCCATTGTGTAAATGTACCACATTTTCTATATCTAATCTTCTGTTGAAGAACATCTGGGTTCTTTTCATCTTCTGGCTATTACAAAAAAGGCTACTATGAAGATGTGAAACATGTGTTCTTGTTATATGTTGGAAACATCTTTGGGATATATGCCCAGAAGTTGTACAGCTGGGTCCTTGGGTAGTACTATGTCACTTTTCTGAGAAACCACCAGACTGATTTTCCTGAGTGGTTGTACCAGTTTGTTATTCCATCATTTTTTTTTTTTTTTATCTTAGCCATTCTTACTGGTGTAAGGTATAATCTCAGGGTTGCTTTTATTTGCATTTCCCTGATGACTAAGGATGTTGCACATTTTTTTTAGGTTCTTTTCAGCCATTTGGTATTCCTCAGTTGAGAATTCTTTGTCTTGCTCTGTCCCCCATATTTTTATTGGATATTTTCTATATTTACACTTTAAATGTTATCCCCTTTTGTGGTTTCCCTCTGGAATGCCCATCCTATCCTCCCCTCCCCTGCCTCTATGTTACTGGTCCCCCATCACCCACACTCTCCCATCTCCCAGCCCTGGAGTTCTCTTTCACTAGGCTATTGAGCCTGCACAGGGCTTAATAGATTTTAGCTATGTATTCTTTCTTAAGGTGTCCTCAGATTGATACCTGATGGCTATGTTTGGCTGACCACAGGTTCCTGAAACTGGGTTCTCTCTCTCTCTCTCTCTCTCTCTCTCTCTCTCTCTCTCTCTCTCTCTCTCTCTCTCTCTCTCTCTCTCTCTCTCTCTCTCTCTTTTCTGTTTTAGAACCAAAAATGTCCTAATCCCCCAACAAGCCAGTTCACAGCCTTCCATGGAGTCAGCCTCGCTCTGGCTAAATCAGGTCTCTAATTCCTCTGTCTTATTTGTAACTGAATCTAATCATTGGCTTTTCAGTTCCTTTCCATAAAGTCTGACTTAATGGCCAATGCATTATTTGGGACCTAAGATATATAAGTTATTGACCAAACATGAGCCTTTTTGACTTAGCATCTCATCCTGTAAGGCAGTTTGTGAGGGTAGCCAGGTAAAAATCTGCTCAGACAAATATAGAACCAGGAACAGAAGTTAAATTGGTCTACTATGAAAACGCAATCCGAAAAAAAAAAAAAAATCCCATTTTTAATGATAAAATGGTGTACTTATCTGGATTCCATTTGATTTATGGCAGGCAGATCCAAGTCTTAGGATTCGTCATTCCCTGAAGCTCATGTGAACTTTAGTTTACAAAAGGATGTGTGCACCTGGTACATCGGAGATCCAGGGACACAGACCTGGTGAGACTGTGCTGTGAGTCGCACAGAGAGGGCTAAGGGGAGCCTTTGGAAAACGCGATCCTCCGGTTGAGTAGAGCCGGAACTCTGGCATAGGGACTCGGGATCTGCCTAGAAACCCTTGGGTTCGGACTAAACACTTGAGCCATCTACCACCTGGAAACTGGTACAAACTGGTACAACCACTCTTGAAATCAGTCTGGCAGTTCCTCAGAAAACTAGACATAGTCCTACCAGAAGACCCAGTTATTCTACTTCTGGGCATATACCCCAGAGAAGCTCCAACATACAACAAAGATACATGCACCACAATGTTCATAGCAGCTCTATTTATAATAACCAGAAGCTGGAAAGAACCCAGATGCCCTTCAGTAGATGAATGGATACAAACATGTGATACATATACACAATGGAGTACTACTCAGTTATCAGAAACAATGACTTTATGAAATTCCTAAGAAAATGGATGCATCTAGAGAATATAATCCTGAGTGAGGTAAACCAGTCACAAAAGAACAGACATAATATGCAGTCACTGATAATTGGATACTAACCCCTGAAAGCTCTGAACACCCCAGAAACAACTCACAGGCCATATGAAGCTTAAGAAAAACAAAGGCCAAAAAGTAAAAGCCTCAGTCCTTCTTAGGAAAAAAAAAGTATAGCACCTCTTCAGAGTATGGTACACCTGGGCCGACCTTAAATCAGTAATATTCCAAAAGGTAAGAATATAGCCTTGTGGCAATTTTTGGTATTCAAAGATCATTATGCTTAATCTATAGTCACTCAGAAAACAATTTCCTTGTAACTTTCTGTCCTACATGTACTTTATGCATATGGTAACTAGTGGAATTTCAATGCATGATATCAAACTTCTAAAAGAATTAAGTACTGAAAAAAATATTCATATAGGGTTATTCAAAAATGCCTTTAAAAATCTGTATATGTATTCCTCCTTTTATAAATAAAGTTTTAAGAAAGAAAAAGAAAAATAAAATAAAATATTAGGACAAAAAACAATAAAAACCCTAAAGAATGTATGCTAGTATTTACCTTTGTATTGAAATTAATATTTCAGAAAATGTAGTTAGCAGATATCTGTAAGATAATAAAAGTAGGCTTGTGCTATTGAGAGCTGGTAAAACTATAGGTTTGGGTCAAAAAGGATGGAACATTCTTTTCTTAGTCTAGAAGGTTAGATATAAAGGATTGAAAAGAGCTATTCTTAGCACAGCAAGAAGAACCTTTAAGTCTATCTTCAGAAGACAACCAAAGGCAATTTAAAATATGAGTTTGTGAATGACTGTCTGGGAGTAAACTGCAGGTTTTCTGAAAACTGTTTGTTTTCTTTCCTGATAAGAACTGTAGCCTGTTTTTGTTTTATTTTTAAAAATTAGTTACCATATCCACTGTTTTTACCATGAGATTTATTACATCATTATATGTAATTCTTGAGCTTTCTCCATGAAAAGTGTCTCCCCTGTCCCATAGGTTATAATCACATTGTTGTTGTCCAAAAAAACATTATTTTTCCTGTAACCATCACACAAAGAATGACGTTTTAATCATTTAATAAATTATAAATGTCCCAAAGTTTTATATATATATATATATATATATGTATATATATATATATATATATATATATATTAAGCTATAAGTTTTAAAATTTCCTTTTGTAATATGAAAATAAAATATTCCCTTTAAAAAGAATAGTATCATAGAGCATAACTATAATTTTTAGAAGACAAAGCCACGTTTTAAATTTTTAAGGAGTGTAAACAATCCAGTTTCTAAAATCAATATCAAGTATTGATTTTACAAATATTATTTTCATGTTATAATATTTGGCTGCCAGTTCTTTTATAGGTATGCATAAAGGTGCAGCTTTAATAATTCATAAAAGAAACATCTTTAAATCCTAAATTTTTCAACCTGGTTTCTAGGAGAAAATATTATCCCATTTTAAGTGTATCTTTAGAGACCTTGGTTGGCTATTGTTGGTCAGGAAGGCTTTTACTCATAGTTGTTTAAACCAACTTTCTGTTACCAATATTATTAATCAGATATCATTAATTATAAATTAATATTTTACAGCTAAGTCATAGCACATATTAACATATATATTTAATATATTTATATATGTGTGTAATATATGTTTATTATATATATAGCCAGACAGAAATAAACATGTAGTGACAACATATACCTACATATTGAAAACAGAGAGACACAACTTTATTTCTTTTAGCTATAATTTTAAGCTATAATTTTAATTTAAAAGCACCTTGCTACCTGTTGAATCTAGTTCCCACAGGCATAAAAGTTCTGTATCAGGATTAGCCATCAGCTTCATTACCAGAAAACTGTGAAGCTCTTTGTTTCCCCTTAAGAGCAGCTTGAACTTAATCAGTCTCTGCCTCTTGTCTCCTCGATTCGTTATCAGAGGTGAGTTTTTCTCCAGCACTGTTCAGCGTTTAGCTTCGGGTACTGTGCTTTTGAAAGCAGCACCAGTTTAGACATCCCTGTGTGGGGACCCTAATGGAGGAGTTAGGTGAAGGACTAAAGGAGCTCAAGGGCCTTTACTGGCATCCATAGATAAGGAGGCCCTTGGTATTGTGAAGGGCTGATAACCCAGTGTAGAGGAATGCCTGGGTGGTAACAGAGAGAGAGAGAGAGAGAGAGAGAGAGAGAGAGAGAGAGAGAGAGAGAGAGAGAGAGAGAGAGAGAGAGAGAGAGAGAGCACCCTCATAGAAGCAGGACAAGGGGGGAGGGGATTCCATTTGAAATGTAAATAAATAAAATGTCCAACTAATTAAAAAATTAAAACAACAATAACAGAAAACAAATCATCCTTTTGAGTTAAGACTGAGATAAGGGTAAATGGCAAGAAGATACATTTAGTCCATCTTTTTAGGTATGGGACAGAACAACAATCAGCCCAAACTAAGATTGGCATGCCTAGTCTGGAGGAGATGTCTCAGAGTGCAAATTAATTAGACAAGGTACAGGAACTCTCATGGCTTGGTTCCGCTGGTTTGGAAATCTGGTTGTTTCAGCTGGCTGAGGAATGGTGTGGAAAATTGGAAAGCATGGTGCTTTCCTGCAGGGATGAGAAAAGTAAGGGCTGGTAAAATTCTCGAAGTACCACAGAGACGTGTAGTAAAAATGTTTCCTTTTCTTCATTGGAAGTTCAGGATCTGGAGGAAGGATATTCTTTAACCATCTTTTGTTTCTCTGAATATGAAACACAGAGTAACAATCAATCAATGCAGCCAAAATACAAACAAAAGTGTCCAATATGCCAAGGACAACCAAAATGGAAGAGAAGAGTGAAGAGCATCAGATGTACCACCAAAGAGCCCCAGATGTCCCATGATGCAGGAATTAAAGATAGCATGCAGAAGGTGGTTGATTTTTCCAACTGTACAGATAAACCTAGATTCTCTGCCAGGCACCTGAAGTTCTTGAAATGTAACTGGCCCAGGTCCAGCAGAGTAGAGTTGCCTGTATTCCCCATCTTTAGGAATCAAACAAGAACTTGTACATAAGGACAAAAGTCATGAACCAAACACACAGAAAATCACAGAATGACATTCCAGGGGGAAATAAAAAGCAAAACACAAAAGATGGCCTCTCTAACAAAAACAAAAAAAGAATTTTAAGATGTTCTTTCTTCCTGGGCAAGAACGGCCCACAGTCCCACAGAAGATTCCGAAAAACAGATGAGAACTAGTAAGTTCTCCAAGATGGGTTTTCAGGAGACTCTTCTTTATTCCCAAGCTGGATGAATGAATATGTGTCTTCTCTGTTTCTCTTGGCCTCCAAATTGTCCTCAGAAAAACAAACACAAATCCAGACACAGACAGCACTCCTAACTTACTAATCGATAGGGAAAGATATCTCCCCAAAATACTGAACTATTTGTGTGTTTGTGTGTTGGGGGGGGCTCCACTGAATCCCAGACAAGTCCCCAAATGTTAGGATTCATGAATTGCCGACCCACACCCCTGCAAAAAATGATAGCCCAGTCACAAATAGTATGCAAAACCAAAGAGCATTTGTTCAGCTGAATTTTCTGCATGTGTCTCACCGTTCAATAATGGAGACGTCTGGTGGATCCTCAGGTTCTTCTATTATCAGGGGAATTTTAAAGAGAGAGATGCACTCTTTTACCTTGTTTAGCTATGGCTCTAGGGGTGTGACTGATTCTACAGCTCCTCAGGCTATAGAGACCTCTCTGGGGGTGGGTCAATTATTCATTCTAGTTCCCTATTCTTACTTCAGAACAGATGACAGAGTATCCTAGGATTGACTGCTTCAGATTGAAGTTCCTTGACAACAGGTTCCTGGATCCAGGATTTAATGTCTATGAAACAGAAAGATAGGCTTAGTCTCCCAAACTGCCAGTTTGCAGCCTGTTGTCGATTCAGTCTGGCTCTGAGTAGATCGGTCTCCTCTTAAACCTTATGCAAAATTAGTAGAAATCCCAGATATTACAGATTCATCTCTGCACCATATGTTAACTGGAATAATCAATAATTCTGCCTAGTTTCCAGTCCCATGTGGCCTACTGAGTTCTAATCTCAGCCTGTGGCGCTGCTTTGTATAAAGAAGCTTGCTCAGATGCACTGTCCTCAAGAAATAGCTGAGTAGAGCTGAGCTGATGATAAAGGTGGAAGTAAAACGCTGATGAACCGACCTCCTGAATCGTGGAGATACATTGCTTTCACCATTTTCAGTAGGTTGAGGATGAAGATGAGTGCACCAGTTTGAAGCCAAGAATTGTGAGTGTGGGAGTCCTTGGCTGGCCTGTAAGAGAAGTCACTTGAGGGCCCTGCCGCTAGAGGGAGCCCAAGGCCCACACTGCCCCGAAAACTCTGGACCAGAGGCTAGAGGACTCTGTGACTTAGGTTAAAATAAAAATCCATGAATTGGTTCCTAATGATTTTCTGCGGTACCCACGTATCTGCATTATCAAATTTTCATCCGAAAGGCCTTCTCCAGTAGCCGAGGGGAGTAGATACAGAGACCCACATTCAAATATCTGGGGCAGAGAGCCCAAATTGAAGGTGTCAACCGAGTCCATTCCATAAGAGCTCAGGGAATAATGAGAAAGAGGGAGAAGAAGACTGGGAGCTAGAGGGGTTGCAGATGACAGGAGAACACAATGCAAATATGAACTAATCTGGGTCCCTAAGGGTTCACAAAGATTGAAGGTATAGGCATGGAGCCTGCATCAGTTCTCTATTAAATCCTCTGCAAAGAAGTTAAGGTTGTTTACCTCAGTGCTTTTATGGGACTCCTAACAGTGGTGGTGGTGGTGGTGGTGGTGGTGGTGGTGGTGGTGGTGGTGGTGGTGGTGGTGGTGGTGGTGGCGTGTGTGTGTGTGTGTGTGTGTGTGTGTGTGTGTGTGTGTGTGTGTGTGTGTGTGTTTGGGTGTCTCTGACTCTTTCCCTACCCTTGTAACCTGTTCCTCCTACTGACTTGCCTTGCTGGGCCCTGGTACAAAGGTTTGTGCCTAGTCTATTGTAACTTTTTATCATACATTTGGTTGATTAATATCCCTGGAAGGTTTCTTCTTTTTCTGAAGACAGAAAAGGAAAGAATCTGGAGGGTAGGAGAGCTGGGAGGTGGCTTGGGGGAGTGGGGGTAGGAAAACTGTAACTGGAATGCAGTTTATGGGAAAGAATGCAAATAAAAATAAATAAATAAAATAAAGCATGCTTCTCTAAAACTTTACCCAAGTATTCCAGAGGACTGCATTTTACCTCCTGAAACTGCTTTCATTCCTTCCTGCCTTACCACTGCTCATTTCTACCGCTCTTACCTTTCCTATCATTAGAGCTACAACCAAACGTATCTAGGCACTACATTTGAGATTTTCTTCTTCAGTGACATCATAAGATTTATCTTGTCACCACTGACAGCATCATCACTTGTCACCACCTACCAATTAATTGTTTGATCACTATTGACATGGTTCTCAGATCTAGAGGAAACCCTACGGCGTTCTTACACCTTTGCTGACTAAAATTTAAAATTACACAAATTAGATGAACTGGTACTTATATTCATCTCTATACTCTAGCATCTTTGGTATGGCAGGCCACCAAAAGAGAAACATGAGTCCCAACATAATCACACACTTTTTTTTTATCTATGTCCTTTCCTGCCTGCAGTATATACTAGGAAAATTGTGGCAAAATGTTGTGCTGTTATGCAATCAATATCTGGTTTGACTTAAGGCCAACGTTATGAGGCTCACAGACATACATTATATGTTGGAACACAAAGTTCTTAAAGGAGTATCTCCATCAAATCTGCCCCTGGAAGGCAGGACATATCTAAGAGGCTACGGAGATTAAGCACAAAAGGAAAACAAAGTCCTCTAAATCATCAGGACAAAGGTCATATGAGATCACGAAGACTGAAGATGGAAGCATCCTCTGCATATGTATTACAGCATTCAGTTTAGGATTTTTATGAACTCCTAACTGTGTGAGTGGGTTTATGATTTGTGACCTCTTTTGGACCTCCTTCCCCTTGTTTGTGCAATTTTGGTGGGAAGGGTTCTGTTTTGGCTCATATTTTATTTTGTTATGTTTTGTTGTTAGTACTTAGAAGATGCCTGTTCTTTCTGAGGAGAGATGA
Organism: Micromys minutus; assembly: GCF_963924665.1. Classification (NCBI taxonomy): domain Eukaryota; kingdom Metazoa; phylum Chordata; class Mammalia; order Rodentia; family Muridae; genus Micromys; species Micromys minutus. Next base: position 35,809,556 of record NC_137955.1, on the reverse strand, counting down.
AAGGAATTGGATCAGGATGGGATGAAGGAACGTGGAGGAGTAAAGGAAGGGAAATTGTAATCAGGCTATACAGTATGAGAAAATCTATTTTTAATAAAACTGAGGAAAAAAGACAGTAGATGCATGAATATTTTCATTATACTGATAGTGATTTTACTTTGAATAAAGCAATATTCATAATTGTGTAATGGTTTATTTATTCTCATTAACATACTAAAATTTAAACTTGTTATAATTTGAGGAAATTAAAATTGTTTTAATTATAACTGTTTTTAGGGTAAATAATTGTGCAGAAGAATTTAATCATGTCTCTTTCTTTGTGAATACTTCATTTAATTTAACTATAGTTATTTCTAAAAACATAGAAATAAGAAATATTGAATGGACTATAATACAAGACTTCCCTGTCCTATGCTTTATAGTATTGTATGATAATCTTAAAACTTATTTTATATCTTCATCAGATCATGAAATGACCATAAGTGGTTGATAGTGATGCTTTTTGTTTATGCACTGGAAACGAGAATGACAAGATGCAAGTCATTATGTACCTCATAGTGTTTATTGCTTCAGATCAGTGCTTCCCAACAATCACCGAGAATCTCCTGCTCAAAGTACAGATCAGTGCTCCCCAACAATCACTGAGAATCTCCTGCTCAGAGTACAGACCAGTGCTCCCCAACAATCACCTAGAATCTCCTGCTCAGAATACAGATCAGTGCTCCCCAACAATCACTGAAAATCTCCTGCTCAGAGTACAGATCAGTGCTCCCCAACAATCACCTAGAATCTCCTGCTCAGAATACAGATCAGTGCTCCCCAACAATCACTGAAAATCTCCTGCTCAGAGTACAGATCAGTGCTCCCCAACAATCACCGAGAATCTCCTGCTCAGAGTATAAAAGATCTGCTCAGAGTGTGATGACTTTCTTCCTTGTCCTGTTTAGTTAAAAGGTCATAAAATATACTTAAATTTCTAGCTGTATAGTAGAAGAAAACATTTAGGAAGTGATTTTCTATAATAATGTAATCATCATTAATGCTTAATAATTTGAATGTAGTCATATTATCTATGAGAAGTAATTATTAAAAATCATGAATAGAGTCACATCATATATAAGACTTTAGGATAATAAGGTTGGATCACATGGTACAAATTTTCAAAATATAAACTACTGCAATAAAATATTAAGATAACATAAAGAACATGAAGTACTATGTGGGTTAATTCCTTCATGAGACAGATGCGATGCTTCAGGAACTAACTGGGAGTTCTGTAGATTAAGGATAAGTCAATACATTTGCTTCCTTTTGGGTCATGAAAATTTTAGAGGGAGGTCAATACTGGTAGAGAAATTTTAATCCAGCAACGTGACTTCTCTGGCAAGGGAAACAAATACAAACTTAGTCTGTGTGATCTGACTGACTGCAGACATGCCAAAACCCTTTAATAGCACAGTTTTAAGTAATGTCACTTTCTAGAAGGATACATTCATGTTTGAAAGTGATGTCTAATTGGGGGTCAGAGAAGGTAATGAATCATATTTGATTTGATTTGATTTGATTTGACAGAATGAGCCAGAGTTAGGATATGCTTAACTCTAACAAGAACAGTACAGGAAAGAACAGGTGTATAAGATCAGTTCGGGAGTGAAAGTAAGTCAGTTTGGAATCAGCTCAGTCATCTAAAGTCATTTGGAATTCATGTCGGTGAGTAAAGCACACTGGAGTTGAGGAAACTCATGAGTTCATAGAGCTCTATGCAGGATAGCAGAGGTTGCTGTGCCAAAAAATGCAAAAGAGTCAGAATATTAGAAGGTTTCCAGAATTAGCTTGAAGAAAAAGAGAGCAAGTCAGTGAGAAGCCAAGAAAAACAGATTGGTTTAGTCAGGTTGGAGGAGAGTTTATGCAAGAACAGCTGAGTTACCTCAGCCAAGCCAGAATTTAGAAAGAACTAGAAAAATGTGAGCTTATTCAGCAGTAAGCCTTTGCTACAATTTCATGTGCAGAATAAAAGGTACATTTACAAATGTCAGTGTGTATGCACTTCTTATTCATTTTATATTATCATAAACATTAAGGATAAAAATATTAATGAAAAGAGAAGTCATGAATTTGAAAGAGAGATAGGTGATATGCAGTGATAATTTTGTTTTAAGAAACAAAAACATAGAACTATTATAAAAATACGTTTTCATTTTGACAGCTGCAGGTAGCTTCTGTGATTGACATTTGAAGTACTAAGGACTTTTGAGAGATTATATAAATATTAGGGGGCCAAGAGTTGATGTGGGTTATGGGTTGTTGGTTAATTTCCATTGGAAGCTGTTGTTTGTGGATTGTTAAGCAGTCATGCTCAAAAAAGAAAGAAAAAGAAAAAAATTAGATATTTTGACAGCTAAGAACAAACCTATACCAGTGCCCTTACCCAGCAGGAAATAGTTTAACAGTAATCCTTCCACATTCCCCTTTATCCTCTTGTTTTCATTTTTCTATGTAGTGGTAGAGGTTGAAAGGTTAGGAGAAAAGGGTAGAGAAGGATTGTCTTAAATTCGGTTTTACTGCTGTGATCAGACACAATGTCCAAGGCAACTCTTATAAGGACACATTTAGTTGGGGTTGGCTCACAGGTTCAGTCCTGAAGGTGGGAGCTTGGCAGCATCCGGGCAGATTTGGAGCTGGAGGAACTGAGAGTTCTATGTCTTCCAAAGGCAGACAGGAGAAAACTGAGTTCCACACAGGGAGAATGAGAATATTAAAGCCCACACATACAGCGACACACCTATTCCAACAGGAATACACTTACTCTAACAAGGCCAAACTTCCTAATAGTGCCGCTCTCTGGGCAAAGCATGTACAAACTGTCACAATTTCGGGAAAAAAAATTAACCCATTAATCTGCAAAGAACTAGCTAATGTGATAGTATATATATATATATATATGGAAAGAGAGAGAGTTTGAAGGAAGAAAAGGGAAGCAAGCAATAATGAAAATATATTAAAATCTCAAAAGTAATTAAGTAATAAATATTTAAATATATGATTCTAATTTTTATGTCTTTGAAAACACTTCTGGAACTGGCCCATGGGATGAAATGTGATTGCAAAAATAAGATTGTCTGAATAATCAAAAATAAATGCTAGTCAAGATGAAATTTGTACTTCATAGGTGTAGTCATTTGAATTGGAAGTTCTCTGTATATTCTTGAGTGTCAAATAAGCTTAAGAATTGGGCACCAGTTTGTGCAGTATTGGGCACATTTAGTTGTACCAGTTTTCCTGAAGGAAACATCACTGCATCAGTGACAGCTTTTGAAAACAAAATGCTCCTGTTACTTGTAGTTGGTTCTCTGCTTTCTTTCTCTTAAAGATGTGCAGTCTCCTTTTCCTGCCCTGCCAGCCATTTGCTACAAGGTTTTCTGGCTGTGATGGACTATAATCCTTATGGAACCATAAACCAGATAAAATTCTTCCTTCAGCATGTTTACTTGTATATGCTGTTTTATATCTTCCACATAAAAGTAACTAGTAAAATGGGAGTGGTTGAGGAAAGAATTTCCAGCAGAACAAAATTGAGGAGAGCACTGACTACATGGTAAAGGAAAATAGAAAATGTAACTGCTGACATTTTCAGAATGTAATACGAGAAAAATATGTTGGGTCATACTGTATACACATTATACTTCAGACATATATATATATACATATATATAATATTTATATTTATATATATATAATTTACACTCTGAATTAAGAAAATCTTTTAAAATTTTAATTAGACATTGTTTCCTTTATTTAACTTATTGGATTTGTATTTCTCTAAAGATTTCTCAAAAAATGAATTAACAGTCTTTCAAATTCTCTTCTAAGTTGATAACCTAGCTCCATAGTGCATCTTTGCCTAGTTATTCTGTGCTACTGTAAAAGAATTGTCACAGTGGCATGATTTGTAAGTAATTAATCAGGTTTTTTTTTTTTTTTTTTACCCAGAAGTCTAGTAGTTGATGTATCTGACATCTCATATTTTGATACTAACTCAAGTGTTGAAGATTATTGAGTGTTCTAAAGTTGTTGCATTTTTAAGAAGGGTGAGACTCTATACTTCCATCTGGAAGAAGGGAAATTAGGAGCACAAATTGTGAAATTGTCTCCTTTAAAGATACTTTTATAAAATGCCTAATTGCCTACAAGAGGTTGTGTCTCCTAATAGTGTTGCACTGGATACTGTCAGCATGAAGTAGAGGGAAAACTACTTTCCAAACTACAATGCTGTCTATGATCATATAATGGTGACATATTAATACCTACAGCTGTCTTTTGTATGAAAAACATATAATGTGCATGGTTAATATTTCTTCCACCATGCTCTAAAATTTTCTAGTATATTTGTTCAAAATTATTTTATTTTCTTTAATGCCCAAATTTGTTTATTAGTCATATTCAGATTTAACACTATTATCAATATACAAACACACAGAATACCAAGTAACTCAACTTAAAAATAAAGAAAACAACCTATAACTGTTCTTATTAAGAAATATGAACTTCTTAATTAATTTAGAGTGTATATGCGTTTTGCTTTGTTTGTATATATGCCTGCATACCTTATGAATTATTAGATCCTAAGGAGACCATAGGAGTGTGTCATCCTTTGGGACTGAAGTTACAAATATCTATGAGTAACCATGGTGTTACTGTATTTTGAACCCTGGTCCTTTGGATGAAATTCTTTTTTTTTTTTCATTGATATAATCTCCTGAATTTATTTAGGAGTTTTTTTTTTAAACATCTTTATTTTACAAAACAAAGGTAAATGTACAGATTTCAAGCATTTTTTGTGTAAAATTATACAATACATTTTTGTCAGTACTTTTTTTTCAGATTTTAAAATAATTTTTACATAAATCTATATGAATAGTCAGTACTTGATCTTTTTAAAGGTTTGAAAGTATGCATCGAAAACCTAATAGTTACAATGAGCACAAAGTACATGCAAAACAAAATGTAACATGAAAATAGTCAAAGTTTTCTTGTTGTGTAAAGATTTTTTTTGTTTTGTTTTGTTTTCTTTATTTCTTGGACTTCCTACAGTCTGTGAGTTGTTTCTAGGGCAGTGTGAGCCTCTGGGGGTTAGCATCCCACTATCAGTGACTGCATATTATGTCTGTTCTTTTGTGACTGGGTTATCTCACTCAGAATGATATTCTCTAGATGCAGCCATTTTCTTAAGAATTTGGTTAAGTCATTGTTTCTGGTGGCTGAGTAGTATTCCATTGTGTAAATGTACCACAATTTTTGTATCCATTCATCTTAATTGCTTGATCCATATTTTCATCCACAGTAATTGCTATTTATCCTAACCCTTAATAACTTTCTCATGTACCAACAGATATTCCTTACCTAACAACCATATTCGTACTGAATGTCGTGGTTTAACTGTGCTTGGCCCTATGGAAGTGGCGCTATTTCAAGGGATCACGTTACTGAAAAGGGTTTGGCCTTGTTGGAGAAAATGTATCACTGTGAAGGTAGGTTTTGAGAATGCCTAAGCTCAGGCTTTGCCTAATACAGAATATATCCTCCTCCTGACTACCTTAGCATCAAGAACTCTGCCTGTATGATGCAATGCTTCCCACCATGACAATGGACTGAAACTCCGAAACTGTAAATCAAATCCTATAATGTTTGCCTTTATAAGAATTGTTTCTGTCATGATGTTTCTTTGCAGCAATGGAACACTAACTATGACACTATACTCATGTGAGAGATGATCACTTCAATTGACCCAATGAATCTTTTAGCTAATTTCACTGTTTTCATATATGGCTTCCTAAAACTTGAAATCATGGGATTGGAGAACCGAATGATAAGTTATCTTTGTATTTAAATCAAATTTCTCTTGTTCAATACACTTAAGCTACTCTGTTCTTCAGGCTCTTGTACTCTCTAAAAGATATCTTCATATCTCAGCATTAAAATTTTCACAATGATTTTATTTATGGCCACCACTCCTTGTTTGGTCCTTTAATTGATACTCAGTTACCACTCCAGCTCTTGTTCCTTTTGAGACAGGATCATTCTATTTGGCCTAGTCTGCTCTTCAACTAATCACAATCTTTCTTTTACCTTCCCAATATTAAGATACCACAAACATCTTTCTCTATGTGTAATTATCAACAACTACTTTTAAAATCATTCCTGTATTGCTCAATAAAATATCGAGCCATTTTACGTTTTGACACTAGCCATGTTTCAAGAAATACTTAGGCCCTGGTTTTATCCTCAAAACTTTATTAATATTATCTGATTTTAGTTTATTTACAATTTTTCCTTATCAAATAAATATCTGAAGATTAACAACTTGGTAAGAATTATTTTAGTTTTATTACAATAATTCATTTTAACTTTGTGTAACTGTCTTTTTGTTCTAGAGTTTTTGTTAGCATAACCACATGAAATATGAGGTCTGGCCATAATAGAAACATAGTAGTTAAGAAAAGAGATAGATACTGAAGTTCCCAAAGTAATATATACTGTGATGAAATATAATCTATCTAAATATTCACACAGAACCATCACAAGTAGGGACTACATCATTGGTTGAAGCTTGTGGTGGTCAAATTAGGTTAAAATTCATAAATTTTAGTGTGTATGTGTGTGTGCTTGCGTGACACACACACACATACACACACACACATACACACACACACACACACACACACACACACACACACACATACACCCACACACACACACACACACACACACACACACACACACAAAGACAGCCATCAACAAGGAATACGAAAATAAGTCTAAAGTACAAAACCAAAATCTACACTAATTTTCAGACCTTTTTTTTTGCAGGCAAAAACCAACATATAATATCCCACAAGGCATGTACTCTAGATAACTAGATATCTACATCCCCCATAATGGAAACAAAGCTCATATGTTGTATGCAAGACTCTATTTTGTTCATCCTTTTTAACTAAATTTTATTGAAAATTTAATTTAATTTAAATGTTAGTTTTACTAAAAGTTAAACTTTAAAAAGTAAATATTCATGTTGGCTTTGCTTTCAGAGATTTGAGCTGTAATCCTTGGCTTTTTTTTTTTTTTTTTTTTTTCTGAGCTCAATGAGAGGTATGGTATTTTTGGAGAAGAACTGCGAAATAGAGTTAACTGCATAAAGATCAAGAGGCAGAGAGGGAGAACTGATGGATTGGGAATTAAATTAAAAGAGAGAAGTGTTATGGTAATCCTGAATTCAATATAGATAAGAATTACTTAAGATAATAGAACCCTTCTTGCTCCAACAAGTACATATTCTATTATCCAATCATTCTACCACTGATCCCTGGAGCACAACCCAACAGACAATAAAGACAATGCTGCAGATCCAGACTACAACATGTACCAAGTAGATGCATGAGCTCTTTACTGAAAGGTTTCTCAATGGAAAGCTGGAATGCTGCTGTTGATGCCTTTGGGATTATTTATTTTCCAGAATATAGAATTTCCCATGTATGTCACTTTTGTTAGTAACTACTCCTTTTAAAATTTGAAACTGCAAAAGAACGTGTATAACATTCATATAGCTAACAATTTTCTCAGATGCTCTACAGAACTCATCTGTTAAAACACACGAGGTATCATTTTATCATATGTACTCACAAGCATATATTGCACCAGAAAGTCCCTCTCAGCATCTATTAGCAATAAAACCAGTCATTAAACACTGAAAGGCCTCAATAGGTTTAATCACCATACTTACATGATTTCCCATTATGTGTAGCTACCCAGAGCAGGGTGCTGATGGAAGACTTCCTCTTTATTTCTGCTCATCATCTATTCAAAGAGTAATTTAGGTTTGTAGGGAAAATTGCAGTTATAGAGGTGGATTGTCAGCCAGAATAGTTTATATTTTTACTGAAAAACTTTATTTTAAAAAACAAAGATAAATGTACAAAATTTTAAGCATTTTTGCATAGAAGTAAATGAATACATTTTTAAGGTTGTAATTAAGTATTTGTGTGTACATATACATACACATAAGTATATATGTAAAAATTATATCGGAAAAGAGGTTATTAATTTGAGGGGATATGAGAGAAACTGGGAGGGACTATAGGAAAGAAAGGGGGATGTGATACAGTTCTGTTTTAATTAAAATATATTCTTTTTTTTTCTTGAACTTCACACAGTCTGTGAGTTTTTCCTGGAGTGTTCAGAGCTTTCTGGGGTTAGTATGCCATTATCAGTGACTGCATATTATGTCTCTTCTTTTGTGACTGGGTTATCTCACTCAGGATGATATTCTCTAGATGCAGCCATTTTCTTAAGAATTTGGTAAAGTCATTGTTTCTGATAGCTGAGTAGTACTCCACTGTCTAAATGTACCACAATTTTTGTATCCATTCTTCTACTGAGGGACATCTGAGTTCTTTCCAGCTTCTGGCTATTATAAATAGAGCTGTACTGAACATTGTCGTGCAAGCATTTTTGTTGTATATTGGAGTGTATCTGGGGTATATGGATACAGAAGTGGAATAGCTGAATCTTCAGGTAGTACTCTGTCCAATTTTCTGAGGAATCACCAGACTGATTTTCAGAGTGGCTGTACCAGTTTACAACCCCACCAACAGTGGAGAAGTGTTCCTTTTTCTCCACAACCTTGCCAGCATCTGCTGTCATCTGAGTTTTAGATCTTGGCCAATCTGACTGGTGTGAGGTAGAATCTCAGGGTTGTTTTGATTTGCATTTTCCTGATGGCTAATGATGTCAAGCAGTTTCTTAGATGCTTCTCAGCCTTTCAATATTCCTCGATTGAGAACTTTTTGTTTAAGTCTGTACCCCATTTTTAATAGGGTTGTTTGATTCTCTGGTCTCTAGCATTTTGAGTTCTTTGTATACCTTGGATATTAGTTCTCTATCTGATGTGGGGTTGGTTACAATCTTTTCCCATTCTGTTTGCTGCTGTTTTTGTTTGTTTGTTTGTTTGGTTTTTTTTTTTGACAGTTCTTTAGCCTTACAGAAACTGTGCAATCTCATTATGTCCTGTTTGTCGATATTTGACATAAGAGCATGGGCCATTGGTGTTCTGTTCTGGAAATTTTCTCCTGTGTGTATGTGTTCTAAGGTTTTCCCTAATTTCTCGTCTAATAGTTTCAGTGTACCTGGTTTAATGTGAAGATCTTTTATCCACTTGCACTTGTGCTTTGTACAAGGAGATAAGAAAGGGTCTATTTTCCTTCTTCTGCATGCTGAGTGCCAGTTGGACCAACACCATTTGTTGAAGAGGCTGTCATTTTTCCATGGAATGTTACATCTTAATTGTCAAAAATCAGGTGACCATATATGTGAGGTTTCACTTCTGGATCTTCTATTCTATTCCATTGATCCAAGTGCTTGTCTCTGTATCAGTACCATGCAGTTTTTAACACAATTCCCTTGTAATATTGCTTGAGGTCAGGGATGGTGATTCTGCATGTTTGTCCTTTGAGTAGAGAAAGACTACTTATTTGTTTGGGTTAATTTTATATCCAGCTACTTTTCTGAACTTGTTTATCAACTGTAGAAGTTCTCTGGTGGAATTTTTGGGGTCATTTACATACAGTATCATGTCATCTACAGTGAGGTTTTTACCTGTTCCTTTCCAATTTGTTTCCCTTTGATTTCCTTTTGCTGTCTAATTTTTTTTTTTTTTTTTTTGGCCAGGAATTCCAGTAATATTTGAATAGATAGGGGGGTGATTGGACAGCCTTGTCTAATCCGTGATTTTAGTGGGATTGCTTCAAGTTTCTCAATATTAAGTTTGATGTTGGCTATTGGTTTGCTGTATATTGCTTTTATTATGTTTAATTATGGGCCTTGAATTCCTGTTCTTTCCAAGAATTTTAACATGAAGGGGTGTTGAATTTTGTCAAATGCTTTCTGAGTATCTAATGAGATGCCCATGAGCTTCTTTTTTTATTATTTTTTGATTTGTTTATATGGTAGATTATGTTGATGGATATCCATATATTAAAACATTCCTGCATTACAGGGAGGAAGCCTACTTGATCATGGTGAATGATCGTTTTGATGTGTTCTTGGATTCGGTTTGCAAGGATTTTGCATCAATGTTGAAATGTGAGATTGGTCTGATGTTCTCTTTCCTTGTAGGGTCTTTGTGTGGTTTAGGAACTGGGGTTATTGTAGCCTCAATAAATGAGTTAGGTAGTGGTTCATCTGACTCTATTTTGTGGATTACTTTGGAGAGTATTGTTATTAGGTCGTCAACAAATATCTGATAGAATTCTGCACTGAACCCTTCTGAACCTGGGCCTTTTTTTTGGTTGGGAGGCTTTTAATGACTGCTTTTGTTTCTTTATGTGTTTGGGATTATTTAGATGGTTCACCTGGTCCTGGTTTAACTTTGGTATCTGGTATCTGTCTAGGAATTCATCCATTTCATCCAGATTTTCCTGCTTAGTTGAGTTTAGGCTTTTGTAGTAGGATCTGATGATTTCTTGAATTTCCTCAATTTCAGTTGTTATGTCTCCACTTCCCTTTCTGATTTTGTTAATTTGGATATTGTCTTTTGCCCTTTAGTTAGTCTGGCTAAGGGTTTATCAATCTTCTTAATTTTCTCAAAGAACAAGGTCTTAGTTTTGTTGATTTTTTTAATGGTTCTTTTTGTTTCTATTTGGTCAATTTCTGCTCTGAGTTTATTTCTTGCCATATACTCCTCTTTGTGTATCTGCTTCCTTTTGTTCTAGAACTTACAACTGTGCTGTAAAGTTGCTAGTTTATGCGCTCTCCAGTTTATTTTTGGTAGCACTCAGAGCTATGAATTTTCCTCCCAGTGTTGCTTTCATTGTGTTTTCATTTTCATTTAATTCTAGAAAATCCTTTATCTCTTTCTTTATTTCTTCTTTGACCATGCTATTGTTTAATAGAGTATAGTTTAATTTCCATTTGTATATGGGCTTTTGTTGTCTTTGTTGTTATTAAAGATCAGCCTTAGACCATGGTGATCTAATAGGATGCATGGGATTATTTCAATCTTCTTATATCTACTGAGGCTTGTTTTGTGACCAATAATATAGTCAATTTTGGAGAAGGTGCTGTGAGGTGCTGAGAAGAAAGTGTATTCTTTTGTTTTGGGATGAAATGTTCTGTAGATACCTATTAATCCTAATTGGGTCATAACATCTGCTAGTTTCATTGTTGCCTTGTTCATTTTCTGATTCTGTGATCTGTAAACTGATGAGGATGGGGTGTTGAGGTCTCCCACTATTATTATGTGGTGTGCAGTGTATTTTTCTAAGCTTTAGTAGGGTTTTTATGAATATGGGTGGTCTTCTGTTTGGAGCATATATGTTAAGGGTTGAGAGTTCCTCCTGAAAAATTTACCCTGTAATGAGTAAAATTGTCCTCCTTTATCTTTTCTGCTAACTTTTGGTTGAAAATCTACTTTATTCTGTATTAGAATTGCCACTCAAGCTTTCTTCTTGGGGCTGTTTGCTTGTAAGGTTTTTCCCAAACTTTTACTCTGAGATAGTGTCTGTCTTTGTCTCTGACATGTGTGTCCTGTATGCAGAAAAATGCTGGATTCTGTTTTTGTATCCAGTTTGATAGCCTATATCTTTTTATTGGGGAATTGAGTCCATTATTGTTAACTGATATTAAGGAATAGTGGTTGCTATTTCCTGCTATTTTTGCTTTTAGATGTAGAATTGTGCCAGTGTGTCTTTCTTCTTTTGGTTTTCTTGCTTAGGTATTTTCTCGTTTTACTAGGATGTAGTTTCCTTCCTTGTATTGGGTTTTCCACATATAATTTCTTGTAGTGCTGGGTTTGTGGTCAGATATTGTGTAAATTTAGTCCTGGAATATCTTGGTCTCTCTATTTATGGTGATTGAGATTTTTGCTGGACATAGATAGCAGCTTGGGCTGATACTTGTGTTCTGTTATGATCTGTTTTATATCTGTCCAGGATCATCTAGCTTTCATAGTCTCTGTTGAGAAGTCGGGTGTGATTCTGATTGGTCTGCCTTTATATGTTACATGACCTTTTACCCTTACGGCTTTTAGTATTCTTCTTTTCTTTGGGCACTTGGAGTTTTCACTATTATGTGTGAGAAGAAAGATTTTTTTTTCTGGTCTATTATATTTGGAGTTCTGTAGGGTTGTTTTATGCTCATGGTCATCTCATTCTTAAGGGTAGGGAAGTTTTCTTCTATGAATTTTTTTGAAGATATTTACTTTGCCTCTTAGGTGATATTTTTTGCCCTCTTCTATTCCTATTATCCTTGGGTTTCTTCTTCTGTTTGTGTCCTGGATCTCCTGGATAATTTCAGTTAGGAGCTTTTTGGTTTTTGCATCTTTTCTGACTGTTTTGTCTATATTTTCCATGTTGTCTTTGGACCCTGAGATTCTCTCTTCCATCTCTTGTAGTCTGTTGGAGATGCTTGCATCTGTGACTCCTGTTTTTTTTTTTTTTTTTTTTTTTTTTTTCTTTTTTAGGTTTTCTAACTCCATGGTTGTCTCTTTTAGTGTTTTCTTTATTGTTTCCAATTCTATTTTCAATTCTTTCTTCAATTCCTTCATGTCTTTGGTTCTGTTTTCCTCTATTTCTTTGATTTCTTTAATTTTTTTTTTTTTTTTTTTTTTTTTGGTTTGTTTCTTCTTTAAAAGCTTCTATTTCTTTATGCTTTTCCTCCTGTTCTTGTTCAAAGATCTCCATCATCGTCTTGAGGTATGATTTTGGGTCTTAGTCTTTTTTTTTTTTTTTTCTGTTGTGTTTAGCCTTCTGCTGATTGCTGTGATGGGAGAGTTGAGTTCTGGAGTTGACAGGTTGTCTTGGTTTCCATTGAGTAAGTTCTTTCGCTTTCCTCTTGCCATGTTGCTGTCTGTGATTATAATTGGTCTTGTTAGTGATTGGTTCCAATCTCTTCTGTGTACCTTTCCTGTGTCAATGGATCTTTGCTGTTCCTGGTGGGAGATGGCCTGAGCTTTTGGTCCACACGTACAGGCCCTCTGGTTGGAAACCAAATCCTTAAGAGTTCCTTTTCTGACGAACCAATCGGGGAGGGGTGGTGCTTTCTGCATTCTCAGCCCAGACTTCTCTGTACCCTGACTATTTGCATACCAGTCTCTACAGTCCTACATCCCTGGTTCTCTGCTGTACTCAGTAGCAGATGGCCTTAGCATTGGGTCCTCCAAGTGGAAATGGCTCTAATTTTCTAATAACTAGAAAATCGAGTCCATTTTTATAGCTCTAACTTTCCAATTTTCTAATAAGTTATTTTTATTACATACTACCTACATAAATCACTAATAGTACAATATATGACTAGAAAACAATTTAAATATCTGAAAGAAAGTAGTGATATTCAGGCATCAATATACCACATAAAATAGCATAAACATATCTGACAATAAGTTTTATTTAAAAACATAATTTCACTGTAAAAAGACTAAAAAATAATTGTTATCACTGTATCAGAAATGTTGAATATTAGATATTTGCCATGTACTTATCTTTTCTGCTATTACCACACAAATCTCTTTGGAATATGTAATGCTCATTCAAGGAATAATACAGTTGAAATTTTATTTTTCAGTTTTTACATTATGTTTTAGGAGAAAGAAAGAGGCCAAAATAGTATAGTGATTCTAGAAAATCAGAATATATCCACACTTGAGAGCATGCACTTACTATTTAGCCTTGGAAGAATGAGGTAGATAAATGACATTTAATTTCCGATCAGCCTGATTTTCTTGGGAAGGTCCTACACCAAACTAAACAAAGCGAAACCATAAAGTAATGCTATATATATATAACAAATATATCCATATATATATAACAAATTTACAACAACAAAAATAAAAACACAGTAAGATGGAGGAAAGAATGAAACAGAGACTCTTTTATATTTTGATAGTAAGTTGAGACTTTCAGATATAAAAATTAATAGAGAAGTTATGGCTTAATAGTAATTGATTTGTTCCTTTTTTATCAGATATTTTATTCATTTTCATTTCAAATGTTATTTCCTGTCCTGGAAACCCCCTATCACAACCTTCCTCCTCTGCTTCTATGAGGGTACTACCTCCAACCCACTTCTGCCTCCCCACCGTGGCATTTCTCCACATTGGGGCATCCAATCTTAAGGGCCTCTCCTCTTATTGATGCAGTTGTATTCATTGGTCCCTACATGTGTGCTCTTTGGTTGCTGGTTTAGTCCCTGTGAGCTCTGGGAAGTCTGGTTAATTGTTTTGTTGTTCTTCCTTGGGGGTTGCAAATCTCTTCAATTCCTTCAATCTTTTTTCTCACTCATTTTTTCTAACTCAGTCCTTCTAACAGGACTGAGGGTCCCTGTACTCAGTCCAATAGTTGGGTGTGAGCATCTGCCTCTGTATTTGTCAGACTCTGACAGAGCCTCACAGGAGACATTCATATCAGGTTCTTGTCAGCAAGATCTTCTTAGCATCTTCCCTAGTGTATGGGTTTGTTGTCTGTGTATGGGATGGATCCCCAGGTGGTAAAGATGTTCTAAGTAGTATAGGAGGACCTTCACTTGAAAAATGCCGCAATGAAAGTACATTTTGGTAAATCTTATGGGATATTTCCTTGATTGCTCATTGAAGTGGGTGGGTCCAGTACATATGAGTGGTATCATCTCAAAGCAGGTAGGTCTGAGCTTTACATAAAAGCACATGTAGCAAGACAGAAAGCAGTGTTCATAGCTTTTACTTTAGTTCTTGAATAGATTCTTTCTTTGGGTTCCTGTAACAACTTCTTCAAGATGGCCTAAGTTCTTCCTGTTCAAGTTGCATTTGATTACAGTGTTTTTTCACAGCTTTAGATGCCTAAATAAAACATTTACAACCAGTTCCTACAAACAAATTTAGTGCAAACTGACTAATGTGCAGAGCTGCAAATGCAGTAGGTGCGACCTAAAGACACATCAATGGTGGTGTGATGGAAGTAGCTATGCAGAGAAAGATGTTAACAAATAGTTGTCAAAAGAAAGAAATAATCTTGGCTCCATAGCCTGTGGTTACATTTCGATGATGTCTGTAAACTGGGTCAGGAAATTAACAACCCATAAATTCTGCACTTTCAAACACCCAAAGAATAAATCTCTTTTTTTAACTTGTGAGTTAAACATGAAGATCTTCATTTCATTGTTCATAGGGGAAACCTGTATTATTCTCTGAAATTAGAAAAAAAAATATATAGATAAAATTTATATAAACATCTTTATATCGCCACGTAAACTTTTTATAGACTGTCATTTATTTTAATCCCAATTTTGCTCTTCTTTTGAAAGAATGAATATGAAAGCTATCATATTTGCAATAGTAAAAATAGCATCAAGAGCTCTGAACGTGACAAGTTACATGAAAGATATGCACAAGATTTTCTGCCAGGGAGGCACTGGTGTTATCCAATTAAAAATGCGGTTTCATGGGCTTTTTCATGCAAAAGCACAACAAAATAAAATTGCTTTAGTATGTGAACCTCATCATAGAAAAGTCACTTAAAGGAAAGTATAATCAGCAACAATAGGGAAATTGCACTTAAATAGCACTGCTTTATGGAATGTAACAGATTTAAAATACAAGTGATGTATTCATTTTGGGAACATGTGAGCTGTATGTAGTAATAGTTGAGGCATGAGGAAAACAATTTTGAACAATGAAGTTGATATGCTTTGAGAACATTGCTGATTTGTTAATTCTCAATGGAATAAGTATAATGCACTGAGTAATATGTGATTCAGAACACTTATTCCGAGATGCAATAATCTTCAAGCTTTCAGATACTTAAAGATTGCAAAAATATACGTCAATTCTATCAAGATTCAGTGCAAAAGTGTAAGTTGCTGCACTAAATTGCTTATGTTATGATTCTTTTTCATTAATATTTTAATAAGAAATAAATTCTTACACTTGTTTCAAACATTCAGATACATTGACATTTGAGATTTCACAATCTTACACTCAAGATATTTTACAGATAATTTAAAAACTAGAAGACATCAAATGGATTTTTAGAACCAAGCAATTTTTTTTCTTTTGTCTCTTCTTCCACCCATCTTTAACATTGTTTTTGTGTTTTATGAAAATTTGATGCTTGCATACATGTTTTGGCCAGTGCTTTCCAAGTTTCCCCATACATTTCCCATCAATACTTACTCCCAATTTCATGTGTCTTTTTAAAAACTCACTAAATCCACTTAGCCTCATTTGTCCTTAATAATAAGGTTGTTCATTGAGTTAGAAAGATCAATGTGCAATTTCATCTGGAATAACAAAAGACCTAGAATAGCGAAATCCATCCTCAACAACAAGAAAACATCTGCAAGAATCACTATCCCTGACCTCAAGCTATATTACAAGGCAATTGTGCTGAAAACTGCATGGCACTGATACAGAAATAAGCATGTGGATCAATGGAATAGAATAGAAGGTCCAGAAATGAGCCCTCATGTATATGGTCACCTGATTTTTGACAAAGGAGCAGTAAACATTCAATGGAAAAAGGACAGCCTATTCAACAAATGGTGCTGGTCCAACTGGCACTCAACATGCAAAAGAATGAAAATAGACCCGTTCTTATCTTCTTGTACAAAGCTCAAGTGTAAGTGAATCAAAGATCTACACATTAAACCAGATACACTGAAACTATTAGATGAGAAAGTAGGGAAAACCTTAGAACATATAGGCACAGGAGAAAATTTTCTGAACAAAACACCAATGGCTCAAGCTCTAAGGTCAAAGATTAATAAATGGTACTTAATGAGATTGCAAAGTTTCTGTAAGGGTAAGGACATGGTCAAGAAAACAAAACGGCAGCCAACAGAATGGGAAAAGATTTTTACCAACTCCACATCAGATAGAGGCCTAATATCCAAGGTATACAAAGAACTCAAAAAGCTAGACACCAGAGAATCAAGCATCCCTATTAAAAAATGGGGTACAGAGCTAAACAAAATGTTCTCAATTGAGGAATATCGAATGGCTGAGAAACATCTGAGGAAGTGCTCAACATCCTTAGCCATCAGGGAAATGCAAATCAAAACAACCCTGAGATTCCACCTCACACCAGTCAGATTGGCCATGATCCAAAACTCAGATGACAGCAGATGCTGGCAAGGTTATGGAGAAAGAGGAACACTTCTCCACTGTTGGTGAGGCTGTAAACTGATACAACCACTCTGGAAATCAGTCTGGTGATTCCTCAGAAAATTGGACAGAGTACTGCCTGAAGATCCAACTATTCCACTTCTGGGCATATACCCCAGAGACACTCCAATATACAAGAAAGATATATGCACCACAATGTTCATAGCAGCTCTATTTATAATAGCCAGAAGCTGGAAAGAACCCAGATGTCCTTCAGTAGATGAATGGATACAAAAATTGTGGTACATTTACACAATGGAGTACTACTCAGCCATCAGAAACAATGACTTAACCAAATTCTTAAGAAAATGGCTGCATCTAGAGAATATCATCCTCAGTGAGATAACCCAGTCACAAAAGAACAAACATAATATGCAGTCACTGATAGTGGGATGCTAACCCCAGAGGGTCAGACTGCCCCAGAAACAACTCACAGAACTGTGTGAAGTTCAAGAAAAAAAAAAAAAAAAAACAAAAAAAAAAAAAACAAAACAAAACAAAATAAAATGTCATACTCAATCTTTCCAGACCAAGAAAACTTTGACTAATTTCGGGTTACATCCTGTTTTACGTGTACTTTTTGCTCATTGTAACTAGTAAGACCTTAATGCAGAGTATCAAACCTTAAAAAAAAGAAAAAGAAAGCCAAGCACTGACACAATTGTATTTGTATACATTTATGCAAAATTGTTTAATTTTTTTTCTTTTATCTGTGTATTTTAAAATAAAGTTAAAAAATAATATGGTTATTTACTGAGTCATGGACAGCCTATAAGGAGATTCTAAACCCATGGGTCACATCCCTTTAGGGAGTGAAACAACCAGTTTTATAGGGATGTCATAGGACTTGACAAATAAATAACTTACATTATGATTTATAACTACATGAAAATTATAGTTAAGTAGCTGCAACAAAAATAATTTTATGTATGGGAGTCACCATAACATAAAGGGTCACAACATTAATGTTAGAACCATTTATTTGAAGGTTTATCCTTGAAAAAGGTGATCCTGCCTCTCCCAGGAGAGGCCAGCTGTAGCTAGCTTTTCAGCTAGGTGTGAGTCTTCATGAGCACCTTATGATGTCAGGCTTTGAGCTTGCACATGTGCTGCCCATACTGTTTAGTTACTGCAGGTTCATATGTTCAATTACTCGTGCTGTTCAGAAAACATTCTTTTGCTGTAATCATTATGGTGGTTTGAATGACCTTGGACTCCAGAAGTTCATATTTTGAATGCCTGGTTCTAGTTAGTAAACTGTTTCAGAACTGAAGATATATGGCCCTTTTGGAAGATGTGTGTTACTTTGGGATTGGGTTTAAGCTTTCAAATGCTCATGCCAAATCCCATTGCAGTTTTACTCTGCTTCCTGCATGATAGAAACTCTCAGCTACTACTTTATTATTATGTCTAAATTCTTGCTTTCTTACACAAGCGCTGGACTAACTCTCTGACACTGTAAGCAATGGCCCTGATTAAGTATATACATTTATAAGTTTCCTTGACCATTATGTTACTTCATGGCAATAAAACAGTACCTAGGAAAGTCATCCCTTGATGCTTACCTTATAGGCTTTCTATCCCGTTTCAACAAAGATCCATAAACCTAGGCCGGAAATTAGCTCAGTGATTAGGATCACAGGTTGATCTCTTACAAGGACAATGATTTATTCCCAGCAATCGCATGGCACTCACAGTCCTCTGTAGCTGCAGACGTAAAAAAGTCTGGTGACTTGTTCTGGCTTCCTGTGGGATATCAGGCACACGTAAAGTGTACAAGAATACTTATATACAGGCAAAACACCCAAACACATAAAATGGTATTTTACATGAATTTATTTAAATTCTGAAACTTGAGAGAGTACCATTGGTCTCTAAGTTTCTGCATAATGATCAATTATGTGCTGTTAACAGGTAAAAACACATTACCACAGTCAAAAGATACTTGTATTTTTAATCTGTTACATACTGAAGAGAATGTTTTGTACCATGTATTTAGGTAGCATAAATATTTTTAAAATACATAATAAAGAAATGAAAAAAGACTTTGGATTTAACCCATAACTCTCATTTTATAATTTGGCTTCAAAAATTAATTCATTTAATTTTAGTGATGTATGCAAATTTTATTAGCAATTTATAATTCAGGCATTCAAATAATTAAATCCACATTAAATTGGTCCTCCATACTTTATAATCTGACTACTGTGAATGTGTGCATGGTGGTTTGCTGTGTAGGTTTAATCCACTGTTACCTGTGGATGAGAAGAAGATTGAAAACTTCAGAGGTGCTGAGTAATTTTCACTTGAGGAGAAAATGTTACACATCATTTAATGTTGGCTGGAGATGTTCTGTTTCATATCAGATACATTCTTTGGTGTTATGAATAAATAAGTGCAAACAGAGATAGAAATTCTTCTTCCAACAGAGCTCACATACAATGGAACTGTTCGGGAGCAAACAACAAGTAATTTTTTGCAGCAGAATGTTTCCTGTGGGAAAAAATAAAGACAAGGTGTCTTGAGTTTTGGGAGAGGTTACAGTTACAGATTATGTGCAAATTAGTATAGTATAATGAGACTTGTAAAAATTTGAATAAAACCTGATCAAGGCATGGAATATATCTATGAAGGAAGAGGAAGAGGAATTGGAAGAGGAAGAAGAGGAAGAGGAAGAAGAAGAAGAAGAAGAAGAAGAAGAAGAAGAAGAAGAAGAAGAAGAAGAAGAAGAAGAAGAAGAAGAAGAAGAAGAAGAAGAAGAAGAAGAAATGAAGTCTTAGAAACAACAACAGGTCTCATGTTTTGAGGGCACTGTTGGGACAAAGCAGATGAGGTAGAGAATACAGAGGAATACAGGCATCGTGGTGTGAGAAGATACACTGAAAATATTCCAAGCAGGGAAGTAAATAAAATTGAGATCCAACACTGAATAGATAAAATACAATCTCACTTATTGAATGACTAAGTTTATTGATCCCATGCTGGCTCTATTGAGAGGGTAATTTTTATGAGTAAGGGTAAGATAGAAGTTGGCTTAGAAAGGCATATCCTTACCTGAGATAGGAGACACTGTTGGATCCAGCATGTAGTTGTTACAAAGAGGTGGGTAATGAGAATATTGAACAGAGAGTAAAAAAAATATTAGGTAAATAGTTGTGAATTAAATATTTTGTTTACACAGTTTATGTAATTCAATTATTTTTAAAAATTTATTGGATATTTTCTGTATTTACATTTCAAATGCTATCCCTTTTTCACATGAAGAAAATGATAAAGAGAATGGCAATAACTTGATCCTATATAAGGATAAAAGATGAGATAGTCACTATATAATTCATCAATAGTTAATAAAATATTTAGGAGCTGAGGTATATTTTCTAAAATATAAACATGAAGTAATATCTGATACTCATTCTTTTGTATACTGGAGTAATCTTCATTTTTTCCCAAAGATTAAGTAATTTCTACTAGATATTTTATTCCAAACTCATTCTTGGTATCTTGGATCTAACCATACTTCCAGATATTTATGTCATCCAATTTCAAGTACTAGATGGTTTATTTAAGTGTAAAATGAACTCTCAAGTTTCATTTTTCAAAAACTGTTGGCAGTTATAAAGTTTGACAACAAGGGAAAGCTAGAATTTTGTGTGGGTAAATAATCTAATTTGAAATTAAATTACAAAATTAAATAACTTACAATGAAGTTACATTCATCTACTAATGTTGGTTTGTGTGCACATTCATAGATAATTAGCATATACATAGTGATTTTAATGTTCAGTTTCTTTAGAGGATGAAAGCATTTTGTGAATGAAGAGTTTACGTCCTATTATTTTTCATAAAAATGTAGTCTTTAAGTATATGTGTGTATTTATATAATTCATATATATGTATAAGTATATAAATGAATGTGTTATTTCCATTTTAAAATCCACTTAAACTTTAGAGTTGCCATTTTATTTTCTGAAAACTCTCTGTTATTCTTAATTTTTAATTGAATTAAGTAATGAATATCCTCCTTGCAACATGCCAACATTTGAACTTCAGTTTTTAAGCTCAATAATACAAAAGTTTAGTTTTATTGCTTGAGTTTACCTGGGAAGATGTAATATAAATAAATAAGTTTAAAACAACACTGTTTATTCATACCAGATAGGGAGCCAATAACAGGTCAAGTGACTGTCTACAGTCTTTGTCAGTGAATTAGTGAATTTGTTTGCACTAATTAAATATGCATAAAAGGGGGTTGCAAACATGGGCATAGACAAGTCACATAATGTACCTATACCAGAAGGTCACACTAAAATACATGATGTATCTTAAAAGCTGCATATTTATATGTTTTGTTTAGTTTCTTTAAATGTGTGAGTATTCCTTATTTCCTTATTTTGTGAGACCCCTTCTTATCCTCAGGAGAGAAGGTTTCAACGTGAGAAAAACTGTTTCCCAAGCACCTCACCTACACAGTGTACAATTTAACACTTCTATGGACATAAGAAATAGAATGTAATTAGTTGACCTTGCTTGGAAGGTAGCACATGCCTTATAATAGAGCATGTCTAATTCAAACCTCTCATTTCCTGCAGCATTTTTGTCTTTCAGGTTTTTACTTATAACCTGATATAGCTATAAATAAGGTTGTATCCAATGCATTCTACAATGAAATCATTACTGTAGATACTTTAAAATTATTGTTTATTATCATTGCATTTGGGACATATTATATGTGAGGTAAATTAAAGGGAGTAAAAAATATCCGTTAATTTCTCCTCTGCCACACTTTGCCAAACTTCTGCCTCATAATATTGCATTTTTCATTGATAAAATTCTTTTAATACATTTTGAAGATAAATCCACTGAAAACAAACTCAGCTTTTGTTTTGTAAAGGTCTTTTATATTTATCTTTTATTTAATTTTGTAAAGGTCTTTAATTTATCTTTATTCTGTCTTTAATTTAATGGATACTTTTGTTCTGAACATATAAATTTAGATTGAGGAATTTGTTTTTCTGTACCTTAAATGGTTTTATAACCTTAGTTCCAAATTTCTGATTGCAAAAGTGCTCAGTATCAGTCCTATTTCATTGTTCCCTGTGTGTGCTGTGTTCTGTCCATCTGATGTCAGTCAAGTTTAGTAATTTGTCTCTGGTTTGTGATGTTGAACAAGCAGAGATATGTTTTTGTTTCTTTGTTTGTTTTCTGGTGGTTATTTTGTTTTTTGTTTCTTTGTATTCAGACACAACAATTTTCTTTGTTTCTGAGGTCCTTGTATTTTCCAAAAATAATTTATTATTATTACATTAAATATTCTCTCAAATTCTTTGCTTTTCTGGTATTTTCTTTTCACATAGACTATATCATAGTAATGGAAATACAGTTCTTAGAAATTTTCTTTTAATGACTTTTTGTCTTTTTCTTCTTTTTCTTTTATGAATTTAACTTTGTGATACATCTTCTAACAAAGTTTTACCACAATGGTTCTTTTGTGTGTGCGTGTGTATTTGTATGTGTGTGTGCGTGTGTATGTGTTAGTCAAAATATATTAGTGAGCTAGTCATGGACATTGCTTTGAAGGGTTGCTGATTTCTAACAATAATTAATAACTGAAAATAATTTTTACATAATTCTACTCAGTGTATGAGCTCCATATATTTCTCTGTGCAACTTATGTTTCACATAGTTCTGTCTGTTATTCAAACCTCTGCCAGAGCCTATTGTGTTTCAATAAGAATTGCTATAAATTCCCAGTCTATTTCTTCCTTCTATGTGTGTGCATATGCCTTTTCAGAAATCCTTTGACTATTTCAGATGAAAGTCAGAAATAAAGAAACAGAACTGAAGTAGAAATAATAAGCCATGTAAAAAGGACAAAGGTACAGAGGCTTCAGTTACTGAATTTACATTCATGTAGGGAAGGATGGACTACAATGTTTGCCGGAGTTTATAGATTTTACGGTTAGAGGTCACACTCTCATCTCGTGTTCTCATTTGCCAGTTCTATTATCTTTTGGAACAGGACCTGGATATTCCCATGGCCTTTGCTGTAACCTAGTATAATATAGACACTTGGCACGTGGTGATAAGGTGGAGGCCAATGGGAAACATTAGATAAACCTAGATTAGGTCTCCGTGAGCGTGTTTTTCTGTGTGCTCTGAATTTCTGAACAGGTCCTTAGTAGCCTGCCCGGTCCCTGCTCTTTATAAGAGATCAGAACGCATGAGGGTCCAGAAGTAGGAATTTTCTCACCACAAATTTATTCAGCTTTGGGAAAATACACATTGTTCATTTCTCCATTTTGTATCAGGCTCACTACTGTTGGCACATGTGTGAAAGCATAAAGCTTATAGAGGACAGGATACACTGCAAATGTTTAAAGACATATTTCCTCAGGCCTTGCTATATCCACAAAGTGCTTTTGTTAAAGAATAATCTTATTTTATTCATTTGTCCCTGTTTTCAACACTTCAAATTTCTAGAGCATTGAAGAAAAAAAGTAACTGTGAATAGGTAACCCTTGCATACATCTCTCTTTTGCTTAACTCTACAATAAATAAATAAATAAATAGAATCTTTGTTTCTTTGCTTAGAAGGGATTAACATGTGCACCAATACACATCAATCCATGATGTCCAATTTAAGTCATGATTTCAAATCTGGCTCTACACCTGAGTGCATTCTGGCACATTTGTTTTAACTGAACTAACTGTCCACCTCTTTTCATCTCTCATTCCAAAAGTATGTCTTTGGATAAACCTTACAACAGATATGGGAAAACTCACTGACTTTTGTTTCTAAGTCCTTTTTTGATAAAAAGAATGAAAATTTAGGTCAGTAATGAGAATTTCCAGACTCGTTCCTCTTGGAAATCAGTAAGAGCTGGGTATATTTGCATGTTAAGGTGCAGATGTGTGTGGGAAGATCACAAACTTCATACATATTCATCAATTAAAGTATCTTTTATATTACTAGTGACCTTAGACTTTCATTTCAAGCACTTTTAAGATTCTTCAACACAGTCTTGTTGTGTTTCCAAAATTTGATCTTTCAATTATGTCATAATTTATCCATCTTATTTTTTGTTATTGTTAAAACACTGTTTTTGACAAACTGACCCTTGAACAAAAATGTCTGGCTAACAATACAGCTGTTTTATAAAAAGTGTACAACAATTATAATTATCAAAAATATAAAAATCCATATTTCAATCTCTTCTAAATATGCAATTAATATACTATAAATTAATTTAGTCCGTTGTATATAAGTTATAAATTATAATATAAGTAATTTTGTACATATAATTAAACTCTTATAAATTATTGTGATTGCTATGGAAAAGTTATCCAATAAAATTTAAAACTTGGACATTATATAACATGAAAAACATAAAATTTATATGTCTATAATGCTAGTATTGTGAATGCCTGTGAGTTCAAATAAAGTATTCTGTAGGAGCCTATTAAATGCAATACCAGTACTCCAGAGGCTCCATGGTTGGTAAGCAGGAATAAAATCCCAAGCAATATCTTGTATTTTTGACTAATATCCACCTATGAGCACATTCCATGCCTGTCTATTCGTGGCTGGGTTATATCACTCAGGATGATTTTCTCATTTCATCCATTTGCCGCATAATTCATGTTGTCCTTGTTTTTAATATAGATGAATAATGTTGCATTCTTTAGATGTGCCGCATTTTCTTTATCCATTCTTCCCGAGGAACCAGGTTGTTTCCAGTTTCTGAATATTGTGGATGAAGTTGGTGTGAACCTAATTGTACAAATGTCTCTGTGGTATACTATGTGACCTCTTGGGCATATATTCAGGATTGGTATAGCTTGTTCTTGATGTAGATTTCTTACCAGTTTCTGTGCAACTGCCAAATTAATTTCCAAAGTGGTTTTGCAACTTTGCACTCTCATCATGAATAGAGTGTTCTCCTTGCTCCAAATCCTTACCATATCTAGCATGTGCTCTCTCAAGTTTTTGATCTTAAGCAATATGACTGGTGTAAGATAGAATATCATAATCATTTTACTTTGCATTTCCCTGAGTACTTATGACCTGAGGACTTATAACTTTGAACATTTTTAAAAAGTATTTATCAGTTATTTATGAGTTCTCCGTTGAGAAGTCTCTCTACCATTTTAAAATATGCCCTGCTGTATTCTACAGACACAAAGAAGCTAAACAGGAAGGAATTCCCAATTGAAGACACTTTCATTTTACTTAGAATGGGGAATAAACTAGTCCTAGAAGGCAGATGGAGGGGTGGAAGGAGGCATGGGGAGAGGAATGGGGTGAGGTACCCGAGAATGAATAAAAAGTCAGCTGACAGGATTGAAGGTGGGGGAACATCTCCAGGTTGTGCCTGAGACCTGGGATATGGGAGACTCCCACGAATCGATGGGGGTTAGCACAGAAATGGGAGTGAGCACAGAAGTGAGGTTGAGCACAGATGTGGGGATATGGAACCTGAAGGGTCCACCTCTGATAGCATGGCAGGAATCCCAGCGGAGCCACAGGGACACCAGCCCACCAACAAAACTTTCGACCCAAATTTAATCCTCCATACAAGAAATATAGGGAAGCAGGATGGAGCGAAGCCATAACCAGCCCAGCTAGAGATCCATCTATGGGCAAGCCCCAATCACTGCCATTATTAATTAAACTCTGTTATGCTTGCACACAGGAATCTAGAATAACTGTCCTCTGAAGAAATGTAAAATGAATTAAAATAAAACTGCAATAATATAAATTTATTTTAGTAAATAGCAAAGTTACAGAGCCTTTTATTGTGCCTAGAAAGTCTAAAATTGAGGCAAAAAGTGCCAGAGAGGACGGAAGAGACCGAGAGTACAGGGCCTTCAACCAACCAAGGGACACACGAATTCACAGAGACAACAATAGGCACAGGGCCTACATGTGTCTGCAGTGAGTCCTCTGCACATAGAGTATAGCTGTTTGTTTAGAATTTGCAGGGACCTCCTGCCTTTGGCAATGAATGGGTTGCCGAATCTACTGCCTGCTCTTGGGCTGCTGTATCCCAGTGCGGAAGTTTTTGCCTCTTCTAATTGAACTTTGTTTTGTCAAGGTTGGTTGTTATCTTTTAGAATCATGTCAATTTTTAATGGATGACAGAAAACGAGTGAATGTGTAAGGGGCGGTTAGAGAGTTGGAAGTATGGGTAGAGCAATGGGATTGTATGTTGCAACAATCCATTTTCTCATGGAAAAGAAAACAACCAACAACAAGAAATCTAATAGAGAAAATTATTTCAAATTCACATCATTAAATCTCACCAAAATATCAAAATATAAAAACAAAACAAAGCTTTGAAAATATGAAAATATTAATTTCATAAATCTAACAGATTTGGAAAATTTCTAAGTA
Organism: Micromys minutus; assembly: GCF_963924665.1. Taxonomy (NCBI): domain Eukaryota; kingdom Metazoa; phylum Chordata; class Mammalia; order Rodentia; family Muridae; genus Micromys; species Micromys minutus. Next base: position 35,782,980 of record NC_137955.1, on the reverse strand, counting down.
TCACCCATGAAGCTCAGGTTAATTGAATAGTTAAATCAAGTTCTCCATTCACATGATTTTTATAAAACTCATGAGGTTTAAATTTGAAATTCAATACATCTTAGCTCACAAAATGTTCTGAGCACAAAATCACCATCTTGGCTTCTATTAATTAAAATCGTTGTCTAGCAGTTTCTACAAAAAGATCAAGAACTGAATGTATTAACAATGTCCCTAAATTAATTGCCTGCACTGATGGACATGCTGGGCCAAACGTGCAAAGGGCATCCAGCACTGATTCTACATTGTCAGATTTTAGCTATTGTAGTCCTGTATAACAAATGTACTGTCAACCCTGTATCAACAGAGCAAAGAACAGACATTAGTGAATGACTTCAGAAGAAGACTGAAGAGATGCTTTAGACAATGCCTAACCCATATGAGAGTGCCCAGACATTTCTAAAGGGTTCCTCTAAAAATTCTAACTTTCTAATTGGATATTTTAAGGGGGAATTAAATATTCTCATAACTGAATCATGATGTTAGATGAGTCTGAAAGTTAAAAATATATTCGTGGTATATATTTTAATATGGAAATTATTGGAAAAAAAGCAAACATAAATCTCAATTATGAAATAGTTGTAATATATTTCAATTTCAAATCTGACTCATAATTATATATATGTATAACATACATACATAACTTTATACTTATAAGTATTACACACACATATAAGTATATATATATATTATATACCTATATATATTATATATTATATAACTATTCCAATGTAGTAAAAGTACAAAAAATAAATCTCATTAAATCTCTGAATAATGTGATAAGGCATGTTCTTCTGTGAGGAAGATGATACATGGGAAAATAAAACAAAATAAGCAATGCTACCATATTTTTGAAATCAAGTGGTTAAAATGTAGTATGTCAAGCTCAGGTAAGTCTAAATAGTAAAATACTGCTGTGACATGTGGTTTTAAGAAGAGTGATATAAAACATAAAGATAACAAAGCAAAAAAGAAGAAAGAAAGAAAAAATAATAATAAAAGAAATGTCTGAAAAGTAAAAATAAAACCCAAAAGTACAAGGAAATAGATTTTATACAGACTCTACAGGAAAATAAGTACATTTTATAATCTTATTTTCATTTGGTTAAAAGCTTAGAAATGTATGATTTAAAGAATTATCAAATCTGTTAACAATTGCAATAATCGAAGCTAAATAAGTTTTGTTCTTTTTGTTGTAGTTAGTTTGCTTACACAACATGTCCTATGTTTCTGATTAGCTTTGATGTTGCAGTGTAGGAGATATGACTTTGAACTAATGATTCTCTTGTCTTTATGTATACTGAGTCTGCATTAGAGTCACGCACCGCCACATCCAATTTCCAAGGTGCTAAATGACATCATCTCCCGTGCTTTGTGCTGGTAGACAGTAACTGTAAGAGTAGAGTGAGTAGAGTTGTGTACGTGCTTTATTTTCAGTAGATGTGTGTTTTTTCTTTCATTTCCACATCAATACCTTAAATATTTATTATTGGAGATTTTTATGCAGATACTTAGTACATTTTTATTAAATGTGTCCATTGTTCTCTCCCCTTTAATACATTCTCTAGCCCTTCCAACCACTCTCTAATTTTAAGTTCGTGGTTATTATTTTTTTCAACCAAGTCTAGTGTTGCCTATATGAACATGAGTACAGGATTAACCTCTTAGTGGCAGCATCTCTGCATAAATATGATTTGCTTTGTTACCAGCAGCTGTAGGTTACTAATAGCTGCTTCTGAAGAGGTAAATATTTCATAATCCATCCTTATCCATGTAGACATTTTTGTTTGCATTGTATTATGTAGATTATGAATTCAGTCACAGTCATTGCAAGTTCATGGGTACAGCTGTAGTGTCATTTTTGGAAAGTACATTTTACTAATGAGATATCCACAATCTCATCATTTTACACTCTTTCAATCTATTCTTTACTGATGATCTTTAAATGTGTTGACATAATTGCATATGATCATGCTTCAGTCTCTTGTTCTCTGTACATTGATCACCTGTGAAAATTAAGAATAAATCCATCATAAAGTATAAAACATCATCCTATTAGTTTTTAATAAAAAGACATATGCACTTGAAATTCCATGCTTCATCTCTGGTTTTAACTCCTATTTTATACTTAATTCATCAAAACCATCATTACTGGACAGAAAGACAAGAGGACATCAGGTAATACCTTGTAATTTGGCGAAATGTATTTTGGGATTAAGCAAAATCTTTGAATAGTTGACTAGAATAGAATGTTCTGACACCACATTCCATAGTCTTATGTATTAGAGTCAAGCCTTGAAAGTAAGGAGATCAGAGTAGGTAATATTACTACCTTTAAGACTTACTTTGCATTTAAGAAAAGTTGGCTCTGATGTTCTTTCACAGTGAAGTAAAAACTCCTCCAGGAACCAAAATATTAATTACAAAGTAAGATTACTATTGAACTGATAGTTCAGGCTTCCAACTTCTCTGATCATGATTCCTTCCATTTAACTCACAGACAAGAAAACAGTTCATTAAAGTAGGTTGTTCATACTTTCCGGGAGCATCCAGTGGTTTATTTAGCAATAGAGTTGCAGAGAATCTCTGAAATTCAGAAAGTTCTGTAGAACTTCTTTTTAAAACACAAATTCAAAGATGTTAATGAAAACTTAACACTTTTGTAAAAGCCCAACTAACAATTGCTGGGATGCTTTAGGTGCCTGAATTTGTGTCCCTCCTATATTTAGGAAACATGTGCATGGGATATTTCTTATATGTCAAATATACTTTTAATAGGAAATGGTAGAAGATCAGCTATAGGAAAATGGACAACTATAGACTTCAAATGGGACTGGCTTAATATATGTATTCCTTGCTTTACATGACTATATTATACACTGTATTAGCTTATTAACTTTGTAGCTACTACAAAACATTGATCCTTTTCACTAAATTCATAGGGTACAATAAGAATGATGGCTTAAATAAAAACAAATCTAGACTTTAAAAAACGTGTATATGTAAAAAAAATCTGTCATCTACATTTAGAATGAGAGCTAATGAGTCATAATTGTCTGAGTCATAATTTTCTCCTGAGGTACAGAAACAAGTGACTGCTATTTTCTGAATTGGAAATGTGTATAGTTAGAAGAGTTATTATTGAAACAAAATGTTCTATTGTCATTGGTTAATGTGTAGCATGTTACCCAACAGTTATTTTTAATACTGGGGCTGAATAAACGGGATCTTTCTTCCCCTTCAGATCCGGTGATCATCACAAGCTCCATCTGTTCCTGTGCTTCAGATGGCTAGTTAGCTTCACTTTGTAGCCTGTTCTTCCCTACTTTCTCTAAACATGCTTTCCAAAATGATGAATGTTCTAGTTCCCGAAACTCTTTGGTTAATGTGCTCTATGGATCCTAAATGAACTCTTAAGTATCAGACTTGTTTCTTGAAGCTCCAACAGTTTCTTCTCCTTCTGGGACATTGAAAGGCACACTGGTTCCCAGGTGAGGAGTAGTTAAACCCTGGTGACCCTGAAATGGACAGCAGGAGATTCTTCTTACTCCCGAGAAACCAGGAGTCCATCATCCCTTCATAGATGTGTGGCCCTTAGTAAGGTAGGGTGATGCCATAAGCTCCTCCTCAGGTAGAGGACAAGAACACAGGTCACATAGGCTCAAGGCAGATCTCCATTATAATGACATACCTAAAGGCCTAGAGGCTTAACCAAGGAACTTTCCTTCTCAGACACTCTTTCCTGCAAAAGGTATTTAATCTTCGGACCATCCTGAGAAGTTGGGGTTCAGTTTTACTTGTCCACTTTCTTCCATGGCAATAAATACCTTAAAGCCATGGACATTTTTAATAGGGATCCTTCCTGGGAAGCCATGAAGAAGACCTTCCCCTAAAGAGCCGCCATCTAATCTTCCGTAGAAGGCCTCTCTGAGCCTGCAGTCATGGCTGCCACCAAGCCCAAGTCTACAGAAAACTGCCAACAAGCCAAGGACTATCCCTGTGTGACCAGCTGGGGTTCACTTCTTCCTTTTCCGCTCTGGGCTAGATCCTGCCCGCTGGCCCCAACCTTGTCCTCAGCTTTTCAACAGCATTCAGTTGTGCCTGGGTGTTCAAGGGCCTCACAACCAGACATCTCTGACCTCATCAAAGACTTGGGGACCCCTGAGAAAACTCTGGGTGACCATTCCTGCACCTTATACTATGCTTCCCTACCCATGGAGTGGTGCCCTGAGACTTCCGTACAGCCAGACACCTACCCTAGAGGGGACGGCATAGCGTAAGTTTGGTCAAACTTCCTATTTCCTGCCTCTCTAGTGGAGGTGACCTATGGCAGAGCAGAGACTGGGCCCCTTACAATTAACCCTACACCCCTCAAATGTAAAGATCAATATGTGAGTACTTCCTAACTTGTACAATGTGATTCAAGCCAGGTTCAAGTATTCCTTATTTTCTATACCTTGATTGAGACGCTCTAGAACAGTGTAGAGCAATCCAGAACAATGTAGAGACTCTCTAGAATAATGTAGAGCAATCTAGAACAATGTAGACACTCTCTAGAACAGTGTAGCACAAGCTCCTCTTGAAGATCAGCTGGTATAGTGCATGAAGAATATAAGGGGACATCAACTTGAAAAATCACAGCTGTGTTGTTTCTGAAAAAGTTTACACCTTGCTGCAATACTGAGATTCCATCAAAACAGAAGGAGTTTGGAAATGAAAGAGGTTTTTAGAAGCAATACAGTTGTAACTAACAACTCATCTTGTGGGGGTGATGTTGAGCAGAGAAGGGAAGAAATCTCGTGAGATTCTCATCTCACTGGAACAGTTGAAGTTGGGATCTTCTTCAGGCCAATGTGTCTGTAAAGTTTATCATACAGAAAATGAAAACTTAACATTCTCATGATTCTCTCATGGATTTCTGACTTCCTGATGAATATCTATTTGATACTCCAGAGTTAATACACATTTTAGTCTTGGCGCATTCATTTTTCCTCCTGAATCTGGAAGTTTCATATAATGTATGTTATTATTAGTATTTCTAGTTCAGATTACAAAATCATACAATAAAAACCCAACCAAACAGTTCTTTTGGAATATAAAGATGGGAGAATTTAAGCAATGCATACTGATAAAATTCAAACTTCATGTCAATATTGTTTATAAAACAAAAATGACAACAGAAATAAAAATGTCCCTTATCCTGTGTTAGGACACATTAAAAGATAAACAAATAACAGTAAGAATTAATTCTCCTTCAAGTAGCTTTATATTTAGCTATTTCATGGGAGCATGAGTGAAATAAGAGTCACAGAGATTAGAAAGAAAATGCTGAAGGAAAGTGCTGAATTCTAATCCACATATACATGAAATTAATGATAATGTTATTAAAATATTTATTTGAATATGATCTTTAAACAGATTCCTAAGATGCTCCTTTTCTTATACAAATATCTAACAGTGGCATATCAGTATCAAATTTAATGAGCCAATAATTGTCGGTGCTCATTTTATTAGGTATCATTTCTGTGTTAAACAACAGCAGAGGAACTTGGTATTATTACCCTGTGATGTATTTGAACGAGACACCTTTGTTATAATTAAAATCCAAACATTTCAAGTTTAGCTTAAAAATGGTCATTCTTTAAAAATGTAGCACTTTCCTTATCTTCTCAGTGAGACAGGAACCTGATAGAGATCTCTCCTGAAAGGCTTTGCCAGAGCCTGATGGATGCAGATGCAAATGCTTGTAGGTAACCATCAGAATGAGCATGAGGCCCCAAAGTCAGGGGAAGAACTGAAGGTGCTGAAGGAGTTTGCATACTTATTGTATGAAAGACCATAATATCAACAACCTGAGCTCCTAGAGCTCCCAAAGATTATACCACCAACCAAAGAGCCATGCAGAGACCCACGGCTCCAGCTGCATATGCAGCAGAGGATGGCCTTATCTGGCATCAGTGAGAGTGGCAGCCCTTGTTTCTGTAAATTATCAATGCCCCAAGATAGGAAAATTCTGACTCAGAAAAGCAGGAATGGGTAAGTAGTATTATATTAAAATAATCATATTTTTATTTTATTCAGAATCTGATTCCAACTATTTTACTTCAATTGACAGATTTAAGACTTTTCAAATTTTAATAACATTTTGGACTATTCATTTATAGTTCTTCTGATATCAATTTGTTAAAAGATTTCTGTTGAAATAATGTCAGAACAAGAGAAATAAACAAGTGTATATTCAACAGAATGGGAATTCAATTGTTCACCTTGTTTAAAATGGATTATGTCCCTATTATAGCTTAAAGGTTTAATTGTTTAGAACAAATGGTATATTGGCATCACTATCAATTTAACATGGATCTACAATTTCTTCTTCATCTACTGTTGATTTGTTTAGTCTCTAAGTATTGTAAATGCAACAGTTATTCCTGCATTTTATTTCTTCTAATAAGTATGTATGTTGTAAACAATCTAATTATATTATATTATATGAAGAAGACTATAATAATTTTGAGATATCAATTAAGAAGTTAATAATTACATCTACAAAAATCACTTTATAGTCAACATTTTAATACCACATACACCTTTGTGATAGATAATAATATTTTACTTTTCACCTGAGAACACTAGGGTTGAAAAAATACTTATTTTATATTAGGATAATGTTCCTAGATATATACTCCAAGTCTATTCATTCTATTAGTCTTAAAATATCAAGATGTGATTGCTAAAGAACAAATAGAATAAAAAATGAAATAGTAATTAAGCATTCAATATGAATGTTGTTCATTTGTTTATATTATCTAATGAATATATTAAGAAAATCAATTTTATGAGTGTGCCAAGTTTTCCTTATTAGAAAAAGCAAATCAAAGTGAGAATTGCCATGTTTCTTCTTCAAGATTTTGTTCCACATGTATTTTACATTAATTAGTTAATATAAGGGGATTGGATCTTTTTATATATAATTAGGTTTCTAAGAATATAAGTTAAAAAATCAAAGCAGGAATTCTGCACACATAATTGTACATATTGGCCAAATAACTATTTCCATATATTTTGGTACTAATCCTCATCAGATAGAAGAATTTGATGTGTATGTGGAATTTGAAGACACAGTTGAGTATTGCTGGAAATAAAGGTGAGTCAGAGACTCTCTGCCCTCCTCCCCAATCATGAAAAACTTTTTCAGAGCATCAACTTGATGAGGAATTCCACAAACTTTTTATGTTTCTTAATTTAAGTTCCCACTCATAAATATGAATGGACAAGCAAAAATTGCTAGCTGTTTAAGGAAAATCAACTTACAAATTAAGATAAAAATATCTAAATGGAACATTCAGCTTAACTTTTAGGATGTAGGGCTAAATCAAGAAGTAGAAAAGAATTTAAAGCAACCCTAATTAGTGCTTAGAAAGAGTCAGAAAGTTAGCGGATATATGAAAATGAAATAAGTTGCCATAGAGAGGAGAATTTAAAATATGATGTAAGAAATAGCGTACACACAATGAAAGTATGAGTATGTAAGTAAAATCCTTAATCTACATTCTAGAAGAAAAGCATTATGGAATTCTCCCAAAATGTGTGTGAGAAGACATGAAAGTACTTAATATGACAGGAGATTGGGAGACCTGAGTCATTAATTTGAGGGATTTAATATTAATTTCAAAGGAATTGCATGACATGACAGTAAAGGAAGTTGAAATTTATTCAACAAAATGAATGAATCAAGCTTCCTAAAGATGAGACACATGCCTTGAAACTACTGAGTGGTATGTCAGATCAGAATATAAGACATCCAGTGGTGCTGTGACAAAGTCGAGAGAATTTAACACTTCCACATCCCTATTGTTCTTCATTTCATTCATTAATTCTATTTTATTGAAAATCATACATGTCATCCTCATACAGAATTTTAAATAAAATGAAAAGTCACAAAAATTAGAGTTAATTCCATAACACACACACCCACTGAAAATTTGTACCAGTTTTTATAATAATATATAGTATTATAATATATATATATATATTTTTAATAATAGAGAACTATAGAGTAAATGTTTCAAGCACCCGATTATATCTCTCACATTCTTGAAGTTGATTGAACTAATATCAATGTCAATTGTTTAGATATTCATAATCATAATTTAATCTTTTTTCTTAGATAATTTATGTATTTACATTTAAAATGTTATCCCCTTTCTCTCCCACTCCTACACCCCTCCTCCTCCTTCTATGAGAATGCTCCCCCTCCTACACATCCACTCCAACCTCATCACCCTGACATTCTTCTACACTGGGAAAACAAGCCATCTCAGGACAAAGGGTTTCTCTTCCCTTTGATATGCAGCTAGAGCCATGGGTCCCTCCATTTCTATTCTATTGTTGGTGGTTTAGTCCCTGGGAGTTCTGGGTTGTATGGTTGGTTGATATTGTTCTTCCTATGGAGTTGTGAAGACACTCAACTGCTTCAGTTCTTTTTCTAGCTTCTCCTTTGGGGTCTCAATGCTAAGTCCCATGCTTAGCTGTTAAAACACCCCCATCTGTATCAGTAAGGCTCTGGTAGATTGTCTCATGAGACATCCATACCAGGCTCCTGTCAGCAAACACTTCTTGGCATCAGCAATAGTGACTGGGTTTAGTAGCCCCATATGGGATTGATCCCTATTTGGATCCTCAGTATCTAGATTGCCTTTTCTTCAGTTTCTGCTTCACTCTTTGTCTGTGTTTTTCCTACTGTGAGTACCTCCCTGCTCCCTGCCAAGAAGAACTGAATAATGCATATTTTGGTCTTCCTTCTTCTTGAGCTTCATATGGTCTGTCAGTTGTATCTTGGGTATTCTGAGTTTTGAGGCTAATATTCACATATCAGTGAGTAAATACCATGTGTGTTCTTTTGTGGCTGGATTATCTCACTCAGGGTGATATTTTCTAGTACAATCTATTTGCCTATGAAACTTAAGAACCTCCTTCAAACACCTAGTTGTGGAATATGGAATCAGACTGCTATTTGTTGTTTTAAAATATGAATGTCCATGATATGCAAATATGTCTAGAAGAATAAGGCTATATTTAGAAACACAAATTAATACATGTTTTGCACTGAAAGAAACACAAGTACAAGCATGTTAGGTAAAGGTCAATCAACAGTATGAGACGTTCATTTCTTATTCAATTCAGTTGACTACAGAATGTCTAAATATTTGGTTATGTATTATCATGAGTATTCCAAAGAGCATTATTTGAAATATGAAAGTAATGTTTTAAAAAGTGTGTCTATGGAGCTAAGAAATAGTGTTAGTTAAGGAGGAAAGACAGAGTTCTGTTTCAGAATCCTTTGACACAGTCTACTGGGCTCTAGGGAACTCAGAATAAAGTAGCTTATAATCATATAAACATGTATACATACATATAAGTCATACTTTAAAAAGTCCTTGAAGGTGTTATCTAATTAAAGCATATTTTCTTTTCCAAAATTATTCTGTCTGATACAGTTATATGGTCACTAGTGAGAAATGAAAGGTTCAAAAAGGATGGAAGAAGGAGCCTTTAGATAAGAGAAATATTTCTTCCTAAATGGAGGAGTCATGTAAGATTCAGATATGGGCTATTTTAGGCCATGTAGCCAAACTAATACATTAGATCTATATGAGTCCCCAGTTTGTCAGTATTAAGACTAGAAATAACTTATGATTACCATGGATCTTCAGATTACCAAGTAACCTGCAGATATTGAATCCCCACTTACTGCCTCTTATAATTTCTCTAGAGAATTTCTACTAGTAAACAATGCATTATGTAGATATATCAAGGAGTAAGTTGGAAACATTATAGTAAATGTAAAATTAGTGAAAATGAATGACATAATATATATGTGAAGATTATAAGGGCATGTTGTGGTCTCACAGAATTATTTGGAGGCCAACATTAATAATATTGTTTCATTAAATATAGTTTCATTAAAATACAGTCTGACAGTTTCATAATACTTTCAAACAACTATATTTATTTATACATTTGCCAATATCTTTGAATATAAATGTATTAACAGTAATATCCATGTCTAACTTCAGATAACTTCAAAGGAAGAGAGAATAAATAATTTGTATGATCCATAGAACCGTGAGATATATAGGAAAATGATCATATTCTGGACATGACAAAAACATAATATTCAAGATCTTCACTTTATTTTCTGTATAATGTTGAAAATGTTTCCATGCTTGCCTAGAAATATTTGTCATCTTTATTTCGTTCCATCATTGCTCACTTCATTTGTTTCATGAAGAGTAAACTTTGGAGCTAGAAGAGAAAAATAAACAGAGTTGTCAGAAAAGTCATTTTAGTAATTCAACTCAGAGAACAACTTGCATGATGCAAAGCTAATTTAAGATATGGAAGAGAATTTTAAAGAATCCTAATTAGTAAATGCAGAGTGATTCAAGACAACATTTTATCCTTGAGATGAACAGCTCAAAAAAGATGTGATTAGATGCTGAAGAAATTCTTGGAAGATGAAAATGAGACCAACTATGTCAGCCACTGATTTATAGTCCAGAAACACAGAGTCAGAGGCAGTGTCTTGTGAGCACTTACTGTATACCCTGAAATAAGAGGAAGAGGCTTTGTATTTTAATCAATAAACGGTCCTATGTGAAAAAGGTAGACGTAAGCATAGTAGAAGTCTTCTTTCAGTAAATCCACCATGTTTTGCTGATTAGTGATACAAGTAAGCTGGTTGAGACCAAAGAAATATTTCCATATTTACAGTGGAAAACCCATTATTCTTGTTTGGCTTTGTCTTATTTATTCTGGTTGTCCTATATTACAACTTTTGAACTTGATAAATGTGCCCTTGCTCACCGTGATTGTAGTTTACAATTCATTTTTAATTTTATTTATTTAGGAAACTGATATTTGTGGCTTTAAAAATATTAGTTGAATGCCCATCAATTTCACTTTTGGAAATACTGTTCATTAGCCCCACGTAAAAAATATTATCATTATATAAACATCCAGTTATATAATGGAAACTTTAGAAAATAAGTTAGTCTTTTATGGAATGCACTTAAAATAATCAGTGTTCTTTTTAACTCATATTATTAACACTGTCTTTGCTCTCATGTGCTGACTATTATTTTGTAAATTCATCATTTTACAAAGAAGAATTTCAGCCCTGGAGATATGAGTTGTATTTTTACATATGTATGTGGAAATAAAATAATTCATTATGTAAATTGTAAAAAATAAAACACAACCAAATTTCCCAAATATTTTGTTTAAAACTTTTAGGTTAATCTATTAAATTAGGTTAATCGATAAAAAAAAAAAAAAAAAAAAAACTTTAACAATGTATTTTAATGTGAAATGAAGAAGAATATAATCCCATGATGTGGAATTTATGGTCAAGATTCTGCCTAAACTTATGTTAACGTATAATTTCAGTTCTAGGATTTTCCTCTTTCATGGTAACATGCTTATTAATGTTATTTTGTATAGTTCTCATTTAGGCAAACATGTTGTATTTCATTTTTATATTCAGAAGCTTTATTTTCCAGTGTCTCTGGATGGCTGTTCTGATTGGGTGAACTGAAAAAAGAGCTTTCTGGGACACTGTTCATTTTCTTGAAAGACATAAAGTTAACTTTGCTTGTACATTAGAAGAATATCTGACTTTTCCATCAGTTAGCTTTTAGACTTTTCTATTTAATGTATATGTGAGACTGTGTCTCCTGAAGAAGAACTTGGCTTAGGGCAGCAACAACAACAACAAAAAAAAAAAAAAAAAAAAAAAAAAAAAAAATACTGTCCTTTAAGTCAAGGAATTTAAAGAATGTGTTGCTAGATGGAGCATATGTGGGAATTTAGGTTGTTGTGTATAACAAGTTTTTAGTCTTAAATTTTGAATGTAAGCATTTAATAGTGCCATTCTGTAATAGTATTGTGGATTGTAAAGAATTCTGCTAACATGATTAATATCCATAAATTACAACATTGTTTAATGTGTTTGCTAGTATAAACAGGACCATTATCAGTTTGCATTTGTATTAGGAGTCTTAGAATTTAGAAGGCATATAGTGAATAATTCATAGTGTCTGAGGTGGTTTCACCTCCAGGAACAGAAGCAAGAAAAAGTATCATTCCTTATATAAATGTATTTTAACTGTCTAAATTCTGAAATATGAGTAATGTCTGTTAGCCAAATTGCCATTAATTTTAACCCATTTGGTAATTCTGCAGCAGAGGATAGTTTGGGAAAGAACAGAAAAGATGCACTGAAATAATATTTTTGGTTATTTAAGTAGAGAATGGTAAGGATTATATATCTCTAATATATATGTATATTTTGGTGTTTCAGATTATTATGGAAGTCAACCTAGCAAAACTGGTATTTCTTTGGGTTGAAGCTCTCACTCACTCTGTCTCTCTTCTATTATCTCTCTCTCTTGCCCCTGTGTGTGTGTGTGTTTGTGTGTGTGTGTGCGTGTGTGCATGCACGTGTTTGATATGTTTGATAGATACACATGGGTAGTCAGAGATAAACATTCATGCCAGTACTGGCTGTTATTTGTAGACAGCGTCTTTTGTTATTGTATATATTCTCTAAATGAGCACACTAACTTAGGAGCTTCCACCAAATATCCCTTTTCAACTTCCAAGCTCCCTAGGGGCACTCGCATTGCAGACATGTTCATCATCACTAGACTTTTGCATGAGTTTTACTGCTCTGAATGCAGGTCCACACATTGGCATGGGAAATGTTTTTGCCCCAGAGCCATCATTATGGTCTCCAATGTAAGTTCCAGATGACTAATAAATATAACAATATTACATAAAAATTTAAATTATTTTTTACTAAATTTAGTGTTAATTATATGATTATATAAAAAGCTATCAAACTTTGATCATACAAGGAAGTTTGAAATGATAGATGGAAATATTAGGTAGAATGGTATTTCTCAGCATTGGATAAAGGGCTTGAATGTTTAAAAAAATGGTGTTCTCCTTGTTTTTATTCCAGTTTATTTATATTAAAAAGGCATCTCTCACTGAAGGTCAGAGAATCCACTAAGTACACCAAGTTATTTAGGTAAGAAAAATAAGATTGGAGATGAGAACCACCAATTTTTTAAAAAAATGTTGTATTTTGGAAAGTGTTTGCTGAACCTCTCATTAGTATTAAAGAAAGCAATTTGATTTCGGAACAGAATAACATAATGCAAAACGAGGTGAAAAAAGAAGCCATAAGTCAGTTACTATCAAGATCATTTCTGGTAAGTTAAATCAATGTGTTTCATATGCAAATCAAAAATTCAAGTGACGTGCTCAATATGCATATGAGCACATCATCATATAAAATACATAAACATTTTAATAATAATATATTTATAAAATTCAGAAGCATGATTTCATCAAATGACCTTATCCATATCAAAAACTCTGCAAACATGAAAATAATTAATGCATAGCTAAATTCATTGCTACAATTTCTAGTTTTCAGAGTCAGTGGATAAGCAAATTATAAAGAATAATATTTGTTATTTTCTGGTGCATATAAATATGCTATTTCTTTTGCATAAAACATAAATTTTGTTATAGACTTCTAGAAGACTGGTTATAAGCTCAAAGTGATTTAAAGTCCTAATTTAAAACACTTTAATTTATTTTATTTTTAGGAGTATACATATTTTATAGCATGTTTCAGTACATAGTTTACTTGCTATATGAATTTCTAAATATTCACATCTATTATATTACCTTGAGTGAAGTTTAAATTGCAAATATACTATATATGTATGAACTTACTTCATCTTTGGAAGAAAGTTGACTTAAAATATAATCTCATGACTTCTTTTTTTAAAAGTATGAAATATAGCGGTTCATCATAGAAAAAAATCATTCAACAATTAAAGAACACTTGTTGCTGTTAAAAAAAAACAAAAACAAAAACAAAAACATGGGCTCAGTTTCCATTGTCCACATTATGGTCCACAACTCTTTTAAATCCAGTCCTGAGGGATGAAACACCCTCCTCTTGATATCTGAAGGCACCAGGTCATGTGAATGATGCATATCCATATGTGTAAATAAAACACTCATATATAGAAAATAAAAACAAACAAATAATATAAAATTGGAGAAGGTGAAAGAAATGAATTCCATAGCCAAACATAAGCATACTGTGTCCCAGTTGTTACAATCTCAAAGGATGTGGTATTAGCTTGTAAAATATTATTTTGTCAGTCAAGTATCCTGTTACACAAGGAAATCCACATTGTCTAGAGCTCATTTTGTCTTTTTTTATATCACAATTTTGAACCTACAGTTGTTGCCTACTGTAAGTGTGCAGCAGGACTTGGATAAGTACAGTAAGTGATCATGCTCAGTACTGCTCAGTCCCCTTCCAGCTCCTTGAAAAATCTTCCCTTAGAAATTCCTGAATCAGACATGTAAGTAACACAACTTAAGTTCAGTCATCAATTCTTTTTGTAAAAGCAAATATTATATTGTTTTCTTTTTGTATCCCTTCTCTTCTCTAAGAGAAGTATTAAAAATTTAGTTAGGCAGTTGATTCAAATACACAAACATGGATAAAATTTTGAGAAATATAGGAAAACACATTTACTGCTAGTAAATTTATTCATTTTCTTTTACTGGAAAAGGGAGAATTTCTTGGATTCTTGGTGATTATTCAAAGTGCCTTTCATGTTTAAAGCAGTGTCTAAGGCTAATTGTTTTTTTAAATCCTAATATGTCTTCTAAGCACTACCACTAATGTAGTTACAGCTGAATCTATTTCAGTTTCCTGATAGTACTATGAAGGTTTTGGAGATGGTGGGTATCCACTACAGTTTGAAGTATGTTGCTATCTGAAATGAATTTTAGACTCAGATAAAGGAACTAGAAAAAAAAAAGAGCAGATTTAGTTTATTAAGTAAGAGTACAGTTTCAAGAAATAAAGTGTACCAAAATAGGATGAAGATTTGAAACTCACTGACAATAATGTAAAAATGATTAGTGCTTTTACAACCCAGTATTTTGTAGATTGGTGTCTATGGGCAGGTGAGGGCTAACACAAGATAAAGTGAGACCTGTGAAAAGAAGGGTGGGTGCAAAGATTTAGAGAGGCCAGAGAAATAGGAAAAAAGGTGGGAGAAGGAAAAGAAGATTGAAGAAGAGAAAGAGAACCCAGATGTGTGAGGCTGTAAACAGCTATGAATATGCCCTCTTCTGGCCTGCAGGTATACATGCATAAAACAACCCCTCTTTTTAAAAAAGTATTAACATATTTTTTTAAAATTCAGTTACAAGGATTGTTTGTTTCCTTCCTAAGTTTTGCAGAGGGCCTCATTCCCTGTGTTTCTGGTGTATGTGTGTGTTTGCTTGCCTTCAATAAATGCATTTCCTCCACTGCTGCTTTCTGTGGTATCAAGAATTTCTCTGCTGCCACCTACTGTTCTGGTGAACCTTCCTTGACATACATTTATTTACTTGTTTATTTACTTACTTACTTACTTATTTATTTATTTTACCACACATGCCTGTATTTTATCACTGTAAAAACTTGTCCTGATATTTCATCTGAGGATCAGTACTTGCCAAGGAAAAGGAATGAAAAAAAAAAAAAAAAAAACATGATGAGTTCAGTTTCTAGACAAAGTCCACCCACCAAATACAGGATATGTCCTATTGCTTCTCCTGATGAGGAAGAATCCCAACTCCCTGGGGAAACAAATGTGTATGGATGCGCAACACTGAGGATACCTTCGTGGACAGATTCCATTTACCATTTAAACTTGTGTTTGTTCCACAATCAGATAAACATTAGAAAATGTACCCCAGAGCATGTATCTCAGAGGAGTCTCCGCAGATCAACGGGCTAATGACACCAAATCATTCTTCCAGAATAGACACAGTCACCCAGTATAAAGTAGTTAGTTAACTCTTCTTAGTCTTCCACTGGCTTGATTATCATGAATCATTGTAAAATCCTTGTACTAAGATACATTAATTCTTGTAATAAGATATGTAAGATATCAGCAAACAGAAGCATTGTCTTGCTACATTAGACACTCAACTGGATTTAAAGAGCCAACACCTGGCAAAGGCCACCTCATCCAAAATATCAAAACTATGACTAGAAGACTTAATCAGTTTATCTCAGATGTAACCAAATCTGTGTACGTAAAGATTGTGGCAGGACCTTTAATTGACAGTAGATGCTGTGAGGATGTATATCTAAAAATATAAACAGATCCTGCTGGGACCAATTTTGAGTACATTGATAGATACAGAGTTGTGACTTTGCAGGTCCTGTTTATTCTATTCCTAGATTTGATGATGCCATGGAAACTTCAGGAAAAAAAACCTGTGTATGCCAATTGGGTAATACTATAAAATTTTCTCCAAAAGGATATCTGTCAATTAACAGCTTTTCGGTGGCTGCTTAAACACACACACTGACCACAAACCACAGAGCCTTCTCTAAGATGGTGAGTTCCATAGAGGTAGGTAGGATTTCTATCTGTTTGCAAAAGCCATTTCATGAATTCAGTTAGAGGAAGGTAGACCATGCTTACTCCATGATAGTATTCTATCACAGTCAAAACCATCCTCTTCAAGTCAAGGATATAAAGTTAAGGGAAATATACAGAAAGCCTGCCAGACTACTCTGAAGGCTCTAGCCAAAGGCAGCCACACAGTGTGCAAAGAGTGGATCTCTATGTAAAGCCAAAGGCTATGTTAGGGTTCAAAGTCTGAGACATTTTGTTTTCTGCTTTGTATCTTTTCATCAGCTCTGTTAGACTATTTGTCACACAACATTATTAGATAAAGGAGTCCCTTGTTAGGGTAGGTGTGAGGTCAGACTGATGGAGCAAAAATAACCAGGGCCAAGACTCAAACAGCAAGAGATTTGGGGTGCAGCTGGAAAATAGCTAGTCTAGAAAAAAAATAATTTAGGGGTAATCACTCAGAATTGTCTTAAAGTGTATTAAATCAATCAAAGAGATTAAATTTCTCCAGTTTTATCAGGACTGGCTGCCTGCCAGCAGATTGCTGGGCTCCTGGAAGAGCAGCATGAGGGCTCCCACTCTGGAGCCCAGGAGTGAGTCCACACTCCCTCCCCAATGATTATCCTGGGACAGGCTGCCCTGAACTCTCAGGGTACAGGTGGCAGTGCAAGCTGGGAAGAGACACTACCAGCCCAAGGACAGACCTGGCCCAGTTGCATCAAAACTGGGCACTGCCATTGGAACTCACCCAGGAGCAATGCCCCTCTGAAGACTATGAGCCTACAGACCCACAGGACAGACAAACCCCAGAAGAGACAAAACGATCATCTAGCATCACCAATAACAAGATGGCAAGAGAGAAGCACAAGAATCAAAGAAACAGAAGCCAAGACAACCTGATAATATCAGAACCTAGTTTTCCCACCACAAAAAAAAAAAAAAAACACCCAAAACAAAAACAAACAAACAAAAAAGAGCAAGATTTAGACTTAAAATCATACTTCAAGATGAGGATGGAGATGCTTGAGAAACACATAAATAACACAATTTAAAAAATACAAGAAAGCCAGGAGAACACACACACAAACAATTTGATCCCTTAAAAAGGTAACAAAAACCACAAAAAGCACTTAAAGAGCTACAGGAAAGAACAACCAAATGAAATCCCTAGGCAAATGGATGGAACTTGAAGTTATCATTCTTAGTGGAGTAACCCAGTCATAAAAGAAAACTCATGGTTTGCACTCACTGATAAGTGGATACTAGCCTACACAGCTCAGAATACCCAAGAAACAATTCAAAAAAATTATGAAGCTCAAAGGGAAGGAGGGCCAGAAGATAGATGCCCCAGCTCTTCTTAGAAAGGAGAATAAAACTCCCATTGGGTTGAAGATCCTTACAGCTCTTTCAGTCCTTTATCTAGTTTCTTCACTGAGGTCCTCACATTCAGTCTGATGGTTACCTGCAAGCATCCACCTCTGTATCAGTTTGGCTCTGGGAGAGCTTCTGAGGAGGCATACATATCAGGTTCTTGCCAGTAAAAACTACTTGGCATCAGCAATAGTACTTGGATTTAGTGGCTTCAGATGGGAGAATTCCCAGGTGAGACACTCTCCGGATGATCTTTTCTCAAATACCTGCTCCTCTACTGGATCCAAAAAAACCTATA
This sequence comes from Micromys minutus, assembly GCF_963924665.1. Taxonomy (NCBI): domain Eukaryota; kingdom Metazoa; phylum Chordata; class Mammalia; order Rodentia; family Muridae; genus Micromys; species Micromys minutus. The sequence continues at coordinate 35,764,755 of NC_137955.1, read as the reverse complement.
GTTTAGCCCCTCGGAGCTGTGGGGAGTCTTGTTAGTGGATATTGTTGTACTTCCTATGGGGTTGCAAACATATCACAAAATAAGACTGGAGAATTGTCATCAGATGTGCTGAAACAAAGACTTTGAAGATGATGAAGACTGTGATAAACTGAAATCTCCTGACGCATGTCAAATATTTGTTTGTTCTCGAATACATTGTATTGAAATTAAACACAGTTACGAAATGTGTTTAAACTTTAGTTTAGCATAATGCATGCTTAGTAAGCAGAGTTACTTTGCTTTTAATGAATATGTTTACTTAAATTAATAGTGACTTTCCATCAACCTTTATTTTTAAGAAATACAATTATCATCAACTTATAAACCAACACCAAAGTATTCAGGTACAGGGCAAGTTGGAGAGCCTCCTGTTGGCTGTTCTAGATAGTGGTTGCAGCAAGAGTGCTCTCAACAGGAGCAGTTGGGACTGGTTTACCCTACCAGTGGAGTCAATCAAACTTTGACAACTGCCAAAAGCTTAGCTTCTGCTGCCATTTGACTGTGTGCTTCCAGGACTGACTGAACATCCTCATCCACAAACAACCGCTTCTTTGGTGATAGCCAGATGCTTCCTTCTCAGTGGCTTCCTGGCAACAAGGATATTAAATATAAAAATATTGTTTGGCACAGAACACACATGAGAACGATTGAATGCAGCAGGCTGAACTGGTCAGTCCACGGTCACAACTGTGTAGGTCAGAGATTGAAGCTTTTCTGCTTGCTGCTTTATACGATGGCTCTGAGATCCAAAACAGAGTCTGTAACACACCAGGCTGCCTTAGTTTAGTGGCAGTTGGAGCTGTGCTCATTTTATTAAAGCCCAGTTTTCCCTTTTTCTCTCTTTTTTCCTCAATTAAAACTCAATGGAAAAGAAAGACAGAAACTAGGGCAGAGCAAAAATCCTGACTGAGATTACCTTCAGGAATCCATGGTAATTGTCTTTCAGTTTTCAGGTTTGACAGGACATTTTAAATTTGTCTCATTTACATATCATTTGCATGAACACACCTTGCCAGTCATGGTCTGGGCTTTATACACCATGACCCAACACAGAGTTTATGAGAGTCTGGCTCTGTGAGCATGGTGTCCAGTAATTATTCCAGAAAAAGAAGGATGAGGAAGAGGAGGAAGAGAAGGAGAAAGAGGAAGAAGAAGAAGAAGAAGAAGAAGAAGAAGAAGAAGAAGAAGAAGAAGAAGAAGAAGAAGAAGAAGAAGAAGAAGAAGAAGGTGGAGCAGGAGGAGGAGGAGGAGGAGGAGGAGGAAGAGGAGGAGGAGGAGGAATAGGAAAAGAGAAAAAAACCTTTCCTCAGTCATGGCAGAGACTGGTCTACCTGATGCAACAGAAACTTGTAAACATGAAAAGACTACAAGTTCACACCTGCTTCTGTTTCAAAAGACACTGCACCTGTTTATTCATTAGTGAACTTTTTTTCTTTTTTAACAGCTTCTGTGTTGAGATTTACAGTTTTAAAGCCTATTACTTTAGTTCAGTTGACTGTCTCTAGTCTTCAAGACCTGCCAGAGATAGGAGACCTGAAAGTCTTGCTAAATTTGTGGTAACGTATCCTTTGCAACACTTTTTGCAGGGACATTTGCTAGTTGGTATCTCAAACCCCTGAGAGCTTTTGAGGTAGCACCCCTAAACCAATCAACATCACTTGTAAATTCTCAGCTATATACCCAAGAATTTGCTAAACACTTAGGCAGAACAGTCTCAACCTGGTAGTTGGCATCATGTGGTACAACATTCCCCTTTGAATTTAGACTCCTTCTATGTAAATAAATACTGTTTTTTATTTATTTGCATTTTAAAGTTGTCTTCCTTTCAGGAACTTCCTCCCTTCATTATTTACCTCGAACTCTCTGCCTCTGAGAGGATGCCCCCCACCATCCAACAAGTTCCCACCTCATCCCCAACAGTAGTTATCTTCCTTGGAATATTAAGTTTCCAAAGCATTTAGTGCATCCTCTCAGACGGAGGCCATACAAGGCAGTCCTCTGTTAAATATGTACTAAGGATCACCAACCAGCCCATCTATGCTTCTTGGTTTTTGGCTCAGTCACTGGCAACTCTGAAGGATCAGTGTTAGTTGACACTGTTGTACTCCCTACGGGGTTGCAATCCCCTTCAGCTCCTTTAGTCTTTCATCTAACTCTTTCTTATTGGTTCCAGCCTCAGACAATGGCTGGGTGAAAGTATATGTATTTGTCTCAGGTAGTTGCTGGTAGAGCCTCTCAAATGACAGCTATGCTAGGCTGCTGTCTGCAAGCACATGGCATCAAAAACAGTGTTAAGGTTTGCTGCCTGCACCAAGTTAAGGTGATCTCTAGATGTCCTATCCTTCAGTTTCTATTCAAATTTTTGTCCCTGCATCTTGATTAGACTAAAGCAATTCTGGGTTAATTTTATTTAAGATGGGTGGGTGGCACCCTGTCTCAACTGGGGGCCATGTTTATCTACTGGAGGTAGTCACCTCTGGTTTCATCTCCTCACTGTTGGGCAGCCTTTCCCCACACCTTATATTGCCCCTCTTTTGCCATTCCCCCTCTCAGTTTTATTGCTCCCTCTGCCTCTCATGATTATTTTGTTCTTTTTCTAATTTGAGCCTTCATTTTTGTTAAGATTCTTACTGTTTGTGAGTTGTATCATGGGTATTCTGAACATGTTGGTGAATACCAACTTATCAGGGATTAGATACCATACATGTCCTTTGAGGGCTAGGTTATCTCAGGATATTTTCTAGGTCTGTCAATTTTCCTGAAAAATTCATGGTGTCCACATTTTAATAGATGAATAGTATTACATTGTGTAAATTAACAACAATTTATGTACCAAATGGGAACTTACAGATTTGTACAATATCTTCCCTGACTCTATATCAAATTGAGGGCTAATATCCAAGACAGGCAAAGACCACAGGAAGTTAGATTCCAAAAAAAAAATAAAAAATAAAAAATAAATAGATAAACCAATTAAAAATGAGGTAGAGAGCTAAACAGAAAATTCTCAACAAAGGAATCTTGAATGGCTGAGAAGCACTTAAAAACAGGTTTAAAATTCTTAATCATCAGAGAAACACAAATTACAATGACTATGAGATTCAACTCTACACCAATCAGAATTGATCAAAAATTCAACTGACAGTACATGATGGTGAGGATGTGGAGAAAGAACACTCCTCCATTGCTGGTAGAATTAAAAATTGGTACAACCACTCTGGAAATCACTCTGGTGGTTCCTCAGAAAATTAGAAATAGGTCCACCTGAAGACCCAGATATATTACTCATGAGGATATACCCTATGAATATTCCAACACACCATAACGACATGTGCATGCACTGCTATGTTTACAGAGCTCTTATTTGTAATAGCCAAAAGCTGGAAACAACCCAGTTGTCCCTCAGCAGAAGAATGGATAAAACTTATTTTTGCTCATTTACTCTTTACAGACTTTAGAGTTCAATTCTTAGAGGGAGAATAAGACCACAACTTGAAATACAAGAATCAACTGTCTTCTCAATGATGTATTTCAGGCATCTAATAAACATATATTTTTAGTATTCAATATTTTCATAACATTTTTGTAATTTCCTCAACACCCAATGTCTACTTTGGTTGTCTACTGCCCAGCATACAAGGACATGTACCTAGTTTATGTAGAACTTGGTGGTTTTACAGCTAGGACTGTAGCTGAATGTATAATTTGTTCAAGGAGGTATCTTACCAAGAGGTAAGGAATGCCTATCTCCATCTTATATAAGATACACACACACACTTGAACATTTATTATATCAAAATAACAATTTGGTTTCCATGTTTCAAAAAAATAACAAATGTGTTTGATCTTTATGAACAAGAGAAGAGAGTTATGTTGTTTGTATTTTAAATCTGATCATCTTAAGACATGACCTGAGACACTGAAACAATAAAATGAGACAATTGTGTCAAACATGCCATCATTAACTAATGCTTAACTTAGACAAGGCAATGTAAGATTTTATAGTCTAACCTAATAGTCAGTTCCTAAGCAAACCTTCTTTTGGTTTATCAATGTATTACTTATCACACAGTAATGGAAGTCTTGAGGAATGTAGGTCAGTGGTATAGCACTTGCTTACAATACACATGGTCTCAATATATATTCTCAGCAGTACAGAGAGATACACATACAGTAGATCATGCAACAGGCAAAAGGAGGAAAGATGTAGAGAAGGAGAGAGGGAAACAAAAATAGGTCCCTTTGTGTAAATCAACAAGCATCAACTAGTATAGCAGTATGTGCAAGTAGAAAAATCCATCTAGAAAATAGTTAGTTCTACTTTCAGCCAATCAAATTACTTTTTCACCATGGAAATTGGGTATCTGAGGTTATTTAAATATATGAATCTGACCATCATAATCATTTGATTAATTTGTTTAGCATTATTTTTTTTCATTTTCATCTCATGCGGTGTGGAAAACCTAAAAATTTAGTATCCGTATACAGAGAGAGACAAGAAAGTAAAATCTTTCAAAAATTTAAGTTATTTCAGGATGATTATGGTTATGGATATCAGGTAAATACACATGCTAAAGTGTTCTTCCTTCTCTGGTTCTGTATCTAATGCATAGATTTTGTAATCACAGATATCTTTTTCGGGGAGCACTGATGGTTCTCCTGAGGTAGCACTAGGAAGGAAAGTGTATTGGATTCCTCTCAGCCTTGTATGTATTAAGAACTACAGATGAACAAAAGATGTAGGGAAGCGCTCATCACAAGGTAACAACTCTGGAATGCTTTCCTTTGCATCCTCTGTTCTATATTCCTATATCTATTATTCTAAACAGTATTGACTCAAGCTATACCTGCATGTCTAGCAGTATATGCTTAGAAGGTTTTTTTTTTGTCGTTTTTTTGAATTAATATATTTGATACTTTTTATTAAAACTTTAAAACTTAGATACATAAATCATTATGTGTGTTTTGGATGTTATTGACCTTAAATCCTAAGAGGAATCCAGTTGTAGAAAAGTATTTCCTATACCCTTTCAGGCAAGTCTGAGAGACTGAATTGTGTAAGCTATGTGCTGTATTATCCAAACTGCACAATACTGTCCAGTATAGATTTCCTGAGAAGAACAAACTCATAGAAACTCTTTACATTAGCTGTTAGCTTCACTTATTTAGCCAAAGTTCAATGATATTCTTTTGAAGTAGGGTAGATAACAGATAAAATATGTAAAACAACAATTACCCTAAATGTTCGATATATGAAAGTTTACATACTTTAGACTAGAGCTATATTTTCCAAATATTCAGAGGCACATATGAAAGCTATTTCTATTAGCAACATTATACTTTAATGGTTAAATATATTAAAAGATTAAATATTACCTTATATTTTATTTAAGTAATAGAAACACTAGATTTAAAGTTTACATAGGTTTTGCTTAATTTCTTTGTTGCAACACTTATATATTGGTAATTTTTGTAATATTCCTATAAAATAAGCTAAATTCTCTCCATGCACATAGATTTGGTGAAAATAAATATATTATCAAGGTCTCATTAGCTCAGTTTGACTGCAAATTCATTCTTCATCCATTTTTAATTCTTATGTATTCCTGAACTTCCTTCCCCTACACCCTAATGCCATCACAGATGGTGTTTATACTTATTTTCAGAAAGGTACCACAGATTTTAGACAGAATATATGTAATCTGAAAATGATAATGATGGGTAGTTTAATTATATATTTGGAGCCTAAACAGACTTTATCTTACGATATTCAGAGTATGTCTAAGTTAAGGTCAATATTAAATATATTCTCTGATTTGAAGACTATGACTTATATTAACACATATTTAGTTTAGGAGTCTTTTTGGAGAGTCATTTGATATTATTAAATATATATATATATATGCCAATGCTTCTTCTTCTTCTTCTTCTTCTTCTTCTTCTTCTTCTTCTTCTTCTTCTTCTTCTTCTTCTTCTTATTGAAAATACATTCTTCTTTCATGCAATATATTCTAACTATGAGTTTCCCTCCCTCCATTCCTTCTGGCTCACTATCATATGCCTTCCAGCATATATCCCCTTCAGAAAACAGCAATTTTTTTCTAATAACAACACAGGATTTACTATTTATGCCTCCATAGAATACCAAGTAAAAAGTTTTAATTTACAACATTCATGGATGAATGTTACAAAGTGGATGCACATTAAAAATTGTAGGTCACAACCTCTTATGGAATCATGAAGATGAATGTAAAAGCTTCAAAATATTTGACAATAACCATGTATATAAAAAACAATGCCCAAAACTTAATTAAAAAACTATAAGTAAGTTCTAGCCAGTGAACCTTGTATCTTCACTGAATTCTTGTTTCTGAATACAGCATATGTCTTTCATAGTGTATGAACTGCCAACCAAGCAAGGTCAGTGAATTCTACCTGAAAGGTTCACACTATTGCATGTTAAAAAAATACATTAAGAGATTTTGGCTTTAGATTATAAAATAACTTTCAAAAAATTGGAATTGTTTAAACATATTATTAAATCTCTGAAGTTTGCCCAAGCTTCACTGTCCACACTGTTGTTTGTAAATTAAAAAATAAAACTAATCACATCTGAAAAAAATAGTAAAGATAATTTCTCTGCCATATTATCATATTTGGAGTAAAAATTCATAAACAGCTTTAACTTCAAGTGCGTTGAGAGAAATTGGGGTGAAATAAAGTTACCCAGTGTTAGATTCTGTCATCAACACTACTTACAGAGTAGCCTCATGTAAAGAAGTACTGTAATAAAATAAATTGTTGTTTCAACATTTTTCTTATAGTATTAGTCAATACATTTAATTGTCAAGACATAATTATTTTAGGTAAATTCAAACTATATTCATCTCATTTCTTTCATTAAACATGAAGTTCAATTGTTCCTGCCAAAAGCAGATTATATTTCAATGTTATAAAATGGTTTCCACTGTAGAAACAATTTACAATGCACCTAGATTTAAAAGTTTAAAAAGTGAAAGTGAGAAACTAAAAGGGAAAATTCTCTGGACATTTATAAAAGAAAACTTGTCTCAACCCTCCCACAAAAATAAGAATAAAAATGCCATTTTACATACTCATGAGGAAAGCAGCAGGCAAATTAGTAGTTTTACTGTGGAACATGACAGAGAAAAGCAAACATTTAAAAGGTTCATCAGTAACATCAATTGCACTGATTATTTCATAATCCTATTGTGGCTGTTCCTGTTTGTCAACATCACTATATCTGGAAGGAACTACTATCCAGAATTGGAAGGCTCACATATGATCCTAATCTTGAGGATGGGGGATACAAGTTTCTAATCTGGATCTTGGCTTGAGGACCTTGAGGTATAGTGGCCTTGAACCCCAGGAGAGTAAGGCAAAAAATCCCTGAGTTCAAGGTCATGTGGGATAAGGCAAGTCCCAGAGCTAGGCATGGTGGTACACACCTTTAATCTGGACCACACCTTCCACAAGAGACCTACATAAACACATGAAGGTGCTCCCTCTCCCAACCACCCTCTTCCACCTCAGAGCCTTGCATTCTCCAACACTAGGAACATAAGCCTTTGCTGGACCAAAAAGGCCTCGCCTATTGGTACCAGAAAATGTGACTCTCTGCTTCATATACACCTGGCACCATGGGTCTCTCCATAAGAACTCACTGGTTGGTGCTTTAGTCCCTGGGAGCTGTGGTGGGTTTGGTTAGTTGATAGTTTTGTTCTTCCCATGGAGTTGCAGATCCTGTAAGCTCATTCCATCCTTTCTCTAGCTTCTTCATTGGGGTGTCCATGTGCAGTCAGATGGTTATCTGCAGTTATCCTCCTCTGTATCAGTATGGCTCAAGGAACACGTGTCCTTGTTAGAGCTTCTTTTGAGTATATGCCCAGGAGTGGTCTAGCTGGGTCCTCAGGTAGTACTATGTCCAATTTTCTGTGGAACTGTCAAAATGATTTCGAGAGTGGATGTACCAGCTTACAATTCCACCAACAGTGGAGGAGTGTTCCTATTTCTCCACATTCTTGCCAGCTTCTGCTGTCACCTAAGTTTTGATCTTAGCCATTCTTACTGGTGTGAGGTGGAATCTCAGGATTGTTTTGATTTTAATTTTCCTGATTAGTAGGGATTTAAGCATTTATTTAGGTGCTTCTCAGACATTCTATATTTCTCAGTTGAGAATTCTTTTTTTTTTTTTTTTTAGCTCTGTACCCCGTTTGTAAATAGGATTGTTTGATTCTCTAGAATCCAACTTCTTTAGTTCTTTATATTTATTGGATACAAGCTCTCTATCAGATGTAAGATTGTAAAGAGGTTTTCTCTACTTTTATTTTGTTGAATAGTTTGGGGAGTATTCATAATAGGTCTCCTATTATGGTCTGATAGAATTCTGTACTAAACACATCTGGTCATGGATTTTTTTTTGGGGGGAAGGCTCTGGTGATTTCTTCTATTTCTTTAGGGGTTTGTGGACTGTTTAGATGATTTATTTTATCCTGTACCTTGTGTCTCTGTAGGAAATCGTTCATTTCCTCTAGATTTTCCAGTTTTGCTGAGCATAGGCTTTTGTAGTAGAATCTGATCACTTCTTGAATTCCTTCAGTTTTGGTTGATATGTATCCCCTTTCATTTCTATTTTTGTTATTTAGGATTTTCTCTCTGTGCCCTCCAGTGAGTCTCGTGAAGGGTTTATCAATCCTGTTGATTTTCTCAAAGAACCAACTCCGGGTTTTGCTGATTTTTTTCAGTTCTTTTTGTTTATATTTGGTTGATTTCAGCTCTGAGTTTGAATATTTCCTGCTGTTTATTCATCTTGGGTGTATCTGCTTCTTTTTGTTCTAGAGTTTTCAGGTGTCCTGTCAAGCTCTATGCTCTCTCCCGTTTCTTTTGGAGGTGCTCAGAGCTATGAGTTTTCCTCTTAGCACTGCTTTCATTGTTTCCCATAAGTTTGGGTATTTTGTGCCTTCATTTTTGTTAAATTCTAAAATGTTTTTAATTTATTTCTTTATTTTTTCCTTGACTGTGCTGCCTTTGCATGGAGCATTGTTTAGCTTCCTCGTGTATGTGGCTTTTCGTTGCTTTTGTTGTAATGGAAGACCATATTTAGTCCATGGTAATGTGATAGGATGCCTCAAATTATTTCAATCTTCTTGTATTTATTGAGGCCTGTTTTGTGACTGACTATTTGGTCAGTTTGGGAGAAGGTGCCATGAGGTGCTGAGAAAAAGGTATATTATTTTGTTTTAGGAGAAAATATTCTATAGGTGTCTGTTAAATCCATTTGGTTCATAACTTCTGTCAGTTTTACAAAGTATCTGTTTTGATACTCCCATGATCTGTCCATTGATGAAAGTGCAGTGTTGAAGTCTCCCACTATTACTGTGTGTGGTACAATATATGCTTTGAGCATTAGTAGAGTTTCTTTTACAAATGTGGGTGCTCTTGTATTTGGGGCATAGATGTTCATAGTGAGAGTTCGTCTTTATGGATTTTTCCTTAATGAGTGAAATGGGTTCTTATCTTTTTAGATAACTTTTAATTGAGAATGCCTACTCCAGCTTGTTTCTTGGAACCATTTGCTTGAAAAGATATTTTCAACCTTTTGCTCTGAGGTAGGGCTATCTTTGTTGCTGAGATGAGTTTTCTCTATGCAGCAAATTGCTGGATACTGATTATGTATATAGTCTGTTAAGATATGTCTTTTTACTGGGAATTGAGTTCATTGATGTTAAGATATATTAGGGAATAATGATTATTGTTTCCTGTTTTTTTGTTGTTACAGGTATAATTATGCTTGTGTGCCTTTCTTCTTTTAGTTTTGTTGCAATAGAATTTTTTTTTTTTAAACTAGGATGTATTTTCACTCAATGTATTGGAGTTTTTACTCTATTATTTTTTTGTAGGGCTGTATTTGTGGACAGATATTCTGTAAATTTGGTGTTGTTCTGGAATATCTTGTTTTCTCTATTTATAATAACTGAGTTTTTTGCTGGATATGTATCCTGAGCTGGAACTTGTGTTCTCCTATGGTCTGTATGACGTCAGTCCAGGATCTTCTAGCTTTCATAGTCTCTGTTGAGAAGTCTGGTGCAATTATGAATGGTCTGCCTTTCTGTGTTACTTGTCATTTTTTTTTCTTACTGTTCTTAGTATAATTTCCTTTTTTTAATGATTTGTTGTTTTGAGTATTTTGTGTCAGTAAGAATTTCTTTTCTGATCCAATCTATTTGGAGTACTGTAGGCTTTTTGTATGTCCATGTTTATCTATTTCTTTAGGTTGGGGAAGTTTTCTTCTATAATTTTTTGAAGATATTTATTGGGCCTTTCAGTAGGGATTCTTCATTCTTTCTATACTCATTAGCCTTAGGTTTGCTCTTTCCATTGTGTCCTAGATTTCCTGGATATTTGTGGGTTAGAAGCTTTTTAGCTTTTACATTTTCTCTCACTGTTGTTTTAGTGCTTAATATGTTATCTTCTGTCACTGAGATTCTCTCCCCCATCACTTGTATTTTCTTGGCGATGCTTGTGTCTATGATTTCTGACCTCTTTCCTATGTTTTCTATCTCTGAGGTTGTCTCTTTTTCATGTTTTATTTCTTGCTTCTATTACCATTTTGAAATCCTGCATGGATATGTTCAATTCCTTCATCTGCTTGTGTTTTCCTGTGTTTCTCTAAGGGCTTATACTTGTTTATCTGTGTTCTCCTATATTTCTTTAAGGGAGTTATTCACATGCTGCTTGAGGCCCTGTACCATCAGCATGCCTTTTACCATCTTATCTTTGATGTTAGTTCATTTTGTTGTCCCTGAATGGAGCTTGTCTCTCCTGTGTGTCTATGGGTCAGTTGGCTCTGGAGGGAGATCAGTCCTGGGTGTTCAGCACTTTATAGGCAGACTGTGAGTTCAGATGGTGATGGGCCAAATCTAGCTCTGGGTACAGATGGAGGCCTAAGGGTGTAGACCCAAGTGGTACTGTAATACCTGTCCCCTAAGCATTCCCAGAAGTCTCTCCCAAGTTAGAAGGTGGCTCATCCATGGGCTCAGAAAGAAGAGTGCCTCTGTGTCTCTGAGGCAGGCCTCGAGTCCTGATAGCTGTGTGCCAGCTCTGGCCCTGGCTCTGACATTCTCAATAGTTCTATACTTAATTATATAATTTCAAATTCTCTGTCTTTGTATAAAGGTTTACATATAATTAAACCTAAATCATTTTTCAAAATGCATTCTAGTAGAATGTTTCTTATAAAAAGTAAGAACTTACTTTATTAAACTTCTTTTTTATTATAAAATTAAAAGAAAACAAGAAACATATCTGATTCAAGTAATTATTCCTGCAGTAATGCCATATTCTTGAACCACATTCATTTGTCCAGTTTGCAAGACATGATTTTTGAAGACACCACCCACTAAGAACACAGGACTTGGAGTAATAAAAATGCAACTCTTCTTGAAACCACTCACTAGGAACTTGGTACCAATGCACACAAAGGAGTTATGCAAACTGGCAGGAAAAAGGGGGGGGGGCTCTGAAATCAAAAGAACCCTTCCTTACATTCTACCTCACACCAGTCAGAATGGCTAAGAACAAAAACTTAGGTGACAGCAGATGCTGGTGAGGATGCAGAAAAAGAGGAAGACTCCTCCACACTTGGTGGGGTTGTAAGCTGGTACAACCACTCTGGAAATCAGTCTGGCAGTTCCTCAGAAAATTGTACATAGTATTAACCGAAAACCCAGTTACTCCACTTCTGGGCATATATCCCAGTGATGAGCCAACATAAAATAAAGACACATGCTCCACCATGTTCTTAGCAGTCTTATTTATAATAGCCAGAAGCTAGAAAGAACCCAGATGTCCTTCAGTAGATGAATGGATACAAAAAATTGTGATATATTCAAACACGGAATACTACTAATAGCTGGAGTACTACTCAGCTATTAGATACAATGATTTTATTAAATTCCTATGAAAATGGAATTATCTATAGAATATCATCCTAAATGAGGTAACCCAGTCACAAAAGAACAGACATAATATGCAGTCTCTGATAATTGGATATTAGCCCCAGATATTTCTGAAGACCTAAGAAACAACTCACAGACCATATGAAGCTTAAAAAATAGAAAAGAAAAAAAAAGAAAGAAAGGCCAAATTTGGAAGCCTCAGTCCTTCTTAGAAAAAAAGCCCAATAAATTTATAGCAATCTTTCAGAGTGGGGTACACCTAGACCTTAAACTATTAAAACAGGAGCTAAGAAGATAGCCTTGTGGCAATTTTTAGTATTTAAAAATCATTATGTTTAATCTGTACACACCAAGAAAACTTTGACTATTTCCATGTTACATTATGTTTTACATGTACTTTATGCTCAATGTAACTAGTAATGCATACTATCAAACCTTAAAGAAAATCAATTACTGACAAAACTATATTTATATAGTTTTATGCCAAAATCCTTTTTAAAATCTGTACATGTATCCTCTTAAAAAAGTAATAAAGTTACAAAGGCCTCTGAAATCCCAACTAAGCTGTGATAATTATGAACTATAATAGCACAATATATATTCACAGGTGTAATATTTGCACATATCTCTTGGGTAAACAAAGTACAAAATTGGACTTAAGGTCTACTGAAGAAGAGGGAAATGATTTCTTGTATTATAAACCTAGGCATCTACACATGGCTAATGTGAGCTCTACAAGATAACAGACAAAACAATACTATGCTCAAGTTTTAAAACCCATGTAATTCTCATCTGCATTCCAAATACCCATCTTTATTGTCATCCTTGTCAAAAAGCTTCTTTTTGCAGTAAGCAAAGATGATTACAGAAATTCACAAATGGTCACAATGCAAAGAAAACTGACTCTATGGTACTAATGCCCAATTGATCCATCTATAAAAGAACTCATTCACATCTACAAATGACTGAACATTCCAGAAGAGGTGGAAAGATTGTAACAGAGGATCAGGATATTTTACAATAGATATGACTTTTATACATAACAGAATTAGCAGTCATAAAATGTTACCAATATATTCACCTGAACAAGATTGTGCAACTTCAATGACTAGTACCATTCATATTAAGGTATAAAATCTTAAAAGGTCCCACTCGTATATGAAGACCTATAAGTAACTAATGGCTATTGGGAGAGGGAAAATTAAATTTTGGTAATGAAAAGATCCCTGATAAGCTACCCATTCCCAAGTGGCCATTCTAACACACATACAAATCCTTGCAAAGCTAAATCAGCTCAGCTGGATGCATTTTTATATTAAGGAAGAAGTCATGAAGTTGAGAAAGGCTTGGGAGGACAGAAGATAACATTTTCATAAGTTTACATGGAATTTAGCTCTTAAATAAGCAGAGAACAAAACAAGATGCTTCCACTTAAGCTTGGTGCCAGGGTTCAAAATCAAACAGTATGGAGAAAGAAAAAAATTCAGTCTCCCAACTAATTTCCCTTACCCAAGAATAGGAAATGCCCAACAATTAAGCAATCATCACAGACCCTTGCTATGAAATCAGCAATTTATATCATTCTCATTGTCTCCTTACTCAAGATGAAGAGGATCTGACCCCACCCCACTTTTGTCTTGGGTCTTAGAAGCTGGATGAATGGAATTCAAGAATATAGTATTACTCTCAAAACGCAAATAGTTACTTGACTCAGATACAGTTTTATTGTGTTCTCTTAATTTTATAATGGAAAATAACTTTAGTAAAGTAAGTAATTACTCACTACAAGAGATATTCTACTAGGATGCACTATTGAAAAATAATTTAGATCCAATTACATGTATGTTTTTATCTTCTCTATTGTTATAGGAAAACTATTATTTTTAGAGCAGTTATAATGAACTTTCCTAGCTAATAGAAGTTTGGCTGTGAAAACATTATTTTTACATCTGAAGTTATACTAACAAAAACATCCTTGTACATGTCCTTACCTGTGTGTCTAAGTCTCCAAAATCAATTTATCAAAATATTTTTTTTTTCTGACACGTTTTCTGATGGAAGCAAGAATCTCTTGGGAACAGTGCACATGGATAAAAGGCCTGGTGGTGAGAGGTATCCGCACAGGGTGCTGCTTACATATTAGGAATACATCCTCATGCCAGTTATGTGATCTCTGGGTATTATTGCTCCTGTGAAGACCATTTTGAATATTTGATAAGTAGTAATTAATTTGAACAAATGAGATTGCTGTTGTGCCTAATGAGCTTCTTCAATTTAAAAACACACAAGCACAAAAGCCATGAAAGCAAGCTAATTATTCACAGCATACCTTGGAGTGTGAACAGATGTTTTAATTAAAATTGACTATGCGACAAATTACCCCATTGTGGAATTTAATGACTAGCTATCAAAACAGCACATTGTAAAACAAATATTTACTTGACCATTGCTGAATTTTTTTATTCATTGTAATATATACAATATATGCTTTGTGCCATTATTTATAATCTTTCAGGAAAAAAAAAAAAAAAACAAACACTTTTTTTCCTTCTCTGCTTCATGGCCTGTCTTTGTATTCACCAACTTCCTAGAAAATTTGTGATAGCTTTTCCATCACTTCATCTCCACAGTCAGTAAATATCCAGTTATCTTCATGAGATGAACAGAATAAAAACAATAAGACCATGGATGAACATCATAGTTTTGCAACTATGAACTCTAGTTTTTCTTCTTGCATTGCTATTTAAATGTTCAGTGTGTTCAAATGAGAATTCTTAATTTTTCATTACAGTAGATGTCCAGATCTTCCATGGTTAGGAGTCTTATCTAGTGGTAGCCTCTTAGAGTCCTGGAGTTTTCATTGTTTTGTTTTTAGAATGTCCCTGTTATACCCCCCCATTCCAGTTGTCTCCTGAAGTTCTCTCTTCTTCTGTACTAACTAGGTTCATTTTATTCTTCCTGTTCCCATCCCACCCACTGCCTGACACAGTTCACTCCATCCATCTCCTCTGATGTCAACTCTATTTGACCTTCTCAGTGAGATTCAGAACTTCTGATGGAGAGGCCTGCAGTTTTCTGAGGAAAAAGGGAAGAGATGGGGCTAAGGGGAATTGATAAGGAGGGTACAGTAGGAGAGGAGGGAAGGGAAGCTCTGATCCAGATATAAAGTAAATAAGTAAATTAATTAATAATACTAATAAAAGAATTCTTACTGGCATTTTTAGTTACTTAGATGCATTTGTATACAGAAGAGAAAACAAGAAGTGAAGCAGAAAAAATGGGGTAAGAAAGAAAATTCTGTCAGAAAATTGTTTTGCAATGTATTTATTTAAATATCTAATTTCTGATACTGGAGATTTGGATACACAGCTTTGTTCACAAAAAAAAAAAAAAAATTACCCTGTGGTGTTTCCTAACCTCAGTGTTTTTGCTTTGTTTTGAGGTATTAAAAAATATTTTTTTCTCGACTTCTGCTCTTGAGGATAGCTATTAGAAACAGCAGGAACACTACCCAACTAGTTCTTTGAAGCCACAATTATACTCATACCTAAACCAAGCAAAGACACTACAAAGAGAGAATATCAGACCAATTTTTATCATGAACCTCAATGTAAAAATCATCAATAAAATTCTTGCAAACTGAATTCAATAACACATCAAAACAATCATCCACCATGACCATGCAGGCTTTATCCCAGAGATGCAAGGATGATTCAGCATACAGAAATGCATCAACATCAATGTAATACATTATATAAACAAATTCAAAGGACAAAAAATATCCCAGAAAACAAAAACAAAAACAAAAAAAAACAAAACAAAACAACAATAAATACCCCACATGATCCTCTCCCTAGATGGTGAGAAAGCATTTGTCAAAATTCAACACCCCTTAATGATAAAAGTTTTGGTAAGATCAGCACTCCAAGGCCCATACCTTAACATAGTAAAAGCAATATACAGCAAACCAGTAGCCAACATCAAACTAAATGGAGAGAAACTTGAAGCAATGTCATTACAATCAGGGACTAGACAAGGCTGCCCATTGACCCCCTACCTAGTCAGTATAGTACTGGAAGTCCTGACCAGAACAATTAGACAACAAAACGAAATCAAAGGGATTCACATTGGAAAGGAAAGTCAAATATCCCTATTTGCAGATGATATGATAGTATACTTAGTGACCCTAAGAATTCCACTAGAGAACATTCACAACTAATAAACAGCTTCACCAAAGTGGCTGGTTATAAAATTAACTCAAAGAAATCCACTGCCTTTCTCTATACAATGGGAAACAGGCTGAGAAAGAAATTAGGGAATCGACACCCTTCACATTAATCAAAAAGTATATAAAATACCTTTGGGTGACCCTATCCAAGCAAATGAAGAATCTGTATCACAAGAACTTCAAGACTCTGAAGAACAAAATTGCAAAATATCTTAGAATGTGGAAAGATCTCCCATGCTCATGAATTTGCAAGATTAACATTGTAAAAATGGCCATCTTGCAAAACGTAATTTACAGATTCAATGCAATCCCCATCAAAATTCCACTCAATTATGCAAAGAGTTGGAAAAAGAAATTTGCAAATTCACTTGGAATAACAAAAAAGTTAGAATAGGGAAATCTATTCTCAATAAAACACTCCTGGAGAATCACCATCCCTGACCTCAGCTGTATTACAGAACAGTTGCTATAGAAACTGCATGGTATTGGTACACAGATAGGCAGGTAGGTCAATGAAACAGAACTGAAGGCCCAGAAATGAACCCACACACTTATGGTCACTTGATCTTTGACTAAGGAGCTAAAAACTTCCAATGGAAAAAAGGACAGCCTCTTCAACAAATGGTGTTTCAACTGGTAGTCAGCATGCAGAAGAATGCAAGTCAATCCTTTCCTATCTACTTGTACAAAGCTCAAGTCCAAGTGGATCAAAGATCTTCACATAAAACCAGCTACACTGAATCTATTAGAAGAGAAAGTGGGGAGGAGCTTAGAACACATAGCCACAGGAGAAAATTTCCTGAACAGAACACCAATGCCTCATGCTCTAAGGTAAATATCAACAAATGGGACTTAATGAGATTGCAAAGTTTCTGTAAGGCTAAGGACACTGTTAAGAAGACAAAAATGCAGTGTACAGATTGGGAAATGTTCTTTACCAATCCTACATCTGATAGAGGGCTAGTATCCAATATATACAAAGAACTCAGAAAGCTAGACTATAGAAAATAAAATAATCCTATTAAAATGGGGTACAGAGTTAAACAAGGAATTCTCAGCTGAGTAACATGGAATGGCTGAGAAGCACCAAAGGAAATGTTCAACATCCCTAATCATCAGGGAAATGCAAATCACAACAACCTTGAGATTCCATATCACACCAGATAGAAAGGCTAAGATTAAAAAAAAAAAAAAAAAAAAAAAAAAACTCAGATGAGGGCAGATGCTGGTGAGGATGTGGAGAAAGAGGAACAATCCTTCACTATTAGTATGGTTGTAAGCTGGCACAACCTCTCTGGAAAGTAGTCTGGCACTTCCTTAGAAAATTCGACATAGTACTACCAGAAAACCCAGCTATTACACTCCTGGGTATATACTCCAAAGATGCTCCAACATATAACAAAGACACATGCTCAACCATGTTCAAAGCAGCCTTATTTATAATAACCAGTAGCTGGAAAGAACCCAGATATCTATCAACAAATTAATGGACACAAAAATATAGTACATTTACACAATGGAGTACTACTCAGATATTATAAACAATGACTTCATAAAATTCCTAAGCAAATGAATGGAACTAGAGACTATCATCCTGAGTGAGGTAATACAGTCCCAAAGAACATGCATTGGAATGTACTTGCTGAAAAGTGAATAATAGTCCAAAAAAATCTCAGAATACCCCAAAAACAATTCACAGAACTTATGAAGGTGAAAGAGAAGAAATGCCAGAAGCTAGTTGCCTCGATCTTTCTTAGAAGGAAAACCAAAACACACAAGGCAGAAAATAAAAGGACAAATAGTGGAGCAAGGATTGGAGAAAACATCATCCAGAGACTGCCTCACCTGTGGGTCCATCCCATATGCAGCCCTTAAACCCACACATTGTCGCTGATTCCAAGTAGTGCTGACTGGCAGAAACCTAATGTGGATTCCTCCTCAGAGGCTCTACCAGAGCCATACTTATAAAGAGGAGGATGTTTTCAGCTAACCATTAGACTGAACACGGACATCTCAATGAAGAAGCTAGAGAAAAGTCTGAAGGAGCAGAAAAGGTCTGTAACCTCATAGCAAGAACAAAATTATCTACTAACCAAACCCAATACAGCTCCCAGGGACTAAAACATAAACAAATGAATTTTCAGGGAGAGTCCTATAGCTCTAAGTGTATATGTAGCAGAGGATAGCATTTTCTGGCATCAATAGGAGGAGAGGGCTTTGGTCCAGGCAAAGCTCGTTTTCCCAATGTAGGGGAATACCAAGGTGCTAAGGTAGAAGAGGGTGGTAGGGAGAGGGAGCACTTTCATGGAGGTAGTGGGACAGGGATATCAGATGGAATTGGGGAAAGGAAGATAACATCTGAAATGTAAATACAGAGAATATCCAATAAAAATAAATATTAAAATAAAAAATGTGTTGGTTTTCCTTAGTCAATTTGTAATTTATAAAAAAAAATAAGTGTTATTTATTTTATTTTTGTGCCGTTATTTGTAATTTATTTTTCTTAAAGTCCCAACCTAGTTTATATTATAAGAATCATGTGAATAATTCCACAAATAGATTTTCTTTAGTGAATTTCAAAAAGTGATTCAGCTGAGTAAATTGGAAAAGTAGATCCTTTTAGTAATTTATTCATGATTTCCTTAATTATAATAAGATCATTTATAATGTTTTAAAAATTACTTTACAAAATACATAGAAAATAATATAATTTTCTATTTATTGAAATTCTGTGAGGTTGCTTAGATACCTTATATTACCCTGATAAACAAATTTTTCAGAATTTAGTTCTAAATTTTGACTTTCAAACATTTGTTCTCAACATTAACTGAGGTATCCTAGTCCCAGTAAAACATGCATGCCATGTAATCACTTATTAGTGGACATTTAGCAGAGAGAGAGAGAGAGAGAGAGAGAGAGAGAGAGAGAGAGAGAGAGAGAGAGAGAGAGAGAGAGAGAGAGAGAGAGAGAGAGAGAGAACAACCTTATAATATAGAGACCTGGAGAAACTAAGTAATTAAGAGGGTCCAAGTGATGCTCGACTCTCACTCAGAAGGGGAAAAATGTAGACATCAAAGGTCGAGATCAAGAGGTAACTTGGGGGTAGAGAGATCAACCAGGGGGGCAGAGATGTGATAAGGTGTCAAGAGTCTCCCAGGAGAGTGCTGGGAGAGAGAATGAAAATTAGTTGTGGGTATCTCTGGGAAAATAGGGAAAGCTGGGCCTGGTGGCTGGGGAGGATACCAGAAGTGTATGGAGGTGAACCTAGCTGAGACTTCTAGCAATTGGGCATATATAGAGAGAAGTGGCCCCCTCCTATAGCCTGGTGGGACTTCCAGTGGAAGCAGAGGGATGCCAATGCATAAAACCTTTGACCCAAATTTAGTTCTGTCTACAAGAAGCACAGGGATATAGATGGAGCAGAGATTAAGACTGCCCCACTTCAGACGACTCCATGGGAGAAAGCCAATGCCTGGCACTATTAATGATATCCCTATATGCTTGCAGATAGGAGCCTAGTATAAATATCTTCCAAAAGGCTTCATCCACTTGTTGATGAAAACAAATGCAGAGACCCACATTTAGCATTAGGGAGATCCTGGGGAGTCCTATGGAAGAGTTGTGGAGAGGATTGAGGTAGCCAGAGAGATCAAGGGCACCACAAGAAGACATATAGAGAAACTGTCTTGGGTCTATGGGGGCTCACAGACTGAACCACCAACTAAGAGCATGGAATAGTCTGGATGTAAACCCCATAGATATCTGTAGCAGAGATAGAGCTGGGTCTTAATGTGAATCCCCTATCAGTTGGAGAGGGAGTTGTCTCTGCCACTGTTATCTACCTTTGGATTCCCTTCCCTTTGCTGGACTGATTTGTTAAGCACTTAGAGCTGCTATAACTTGATGTGCCAGGGCAAGTTGGTACCCATGGGAGACTTACACTTCTTTGTAAAGAGAAGAGGATAACTGGTAAGGGGATTATGAGGGTGGGGCTAGGAGGAAAGGAGGGAAAAATAGCTGCCCTCAAGATTTAAAGTGAATAAATACAAAAACTAAAGACAATAAGCAAATTTCAGTTCTAAAGACTGGTTTTAACCATTTGGAATTTACCCTGTAAATTTTGTCTTTTTAAATAATAGTATTGTATTTGCTTGAAAATTATAAATAAGTCCTTTACTTTGAGAACTCTAGTGCAATTATGCAGCATCTGTGTTGTTTCTGTGTTCCCAAAAGATAGCCCAAAACTCTAAGTATAATGGGCTTTCAAGCCTAAAGTTCCAATTCATTCCCCAATCAGAAAAACACATGACAATAAATGTGGCTGTATTATCACAGTTCTAGTAATAATTTCTGATTTACATAGGATTTTTATCACTGTTATAAAATACCATAATCAAAAACAATTATGAGAAAAAGAACCTATTTCAGCTTACAAATAATTATGAGGTTATACTGACTCAATTTAGAAACCTGAAGTCAGAATCTGAAGCAGAGGTTATGTATAATTTTTTTCTTGCCAGTCACCATTTTTTTCTCATGCAGAAAACATCATGACCAAGAAACAAGTTGGAGTGGAAAGGGTTTATTCAGCTTACACCACCACATTGCTGTTTATCACCAAAGAAAGTCAGGACAGGAACTCACACACAGCAGAAACATGGAGGCATAAGTGGATTCAGAAACAACTGGGGAATGCTTCTAGTGGCCTGCATACCTTGTTTTCTTATAGAATGTAGGACTACTCGCCCATGGATGGCACCACCCACAATGAGCCTTCCCACCCTTAATCAGTAACTGAAAAAATACCTTACAGCTAGATCTCATGGAGCCATATCCTCAACGCAGGTTCCTTTCTTTGTGATAACTCCAGCTTGTCAAGATGACACAAAACCAGCCAGCACAGCAAGCAATTTTTGTTTTATTCCCATTGGATCAAGGAACAAAGAAGATGTGTGAGCTGGTGATGCTGTGTGCCTATGTTGTTATTAATTTATTTCAGTTCTGTTGTCTGACAGTTAGTGAGTCACCATATAGATGATGCTTTGTTGTGGAATCCACCTCATAATGCAAGTCTTCCTTTTAATGTTATTTATAAAATGTCATGTTTTTAAAATAATTAAAGCCCCAAAGGTGTACTAAGTTTTATTTATTCAATGTTTCTAAGGTGGTATTTTTATCAGACTCATTTTATTATAAATCAGAATCTATTCTAATTTATGTTCTAACCCAATTTTTATGAATTTGCAGGTTTTACATGTGACAGGTATCATGAAAACAGAATTTTCATTGATTGTCATTTAACTTTCATTTATGTTCCTCGCTTAAATCCATTCCATGTGTCAATGCTACTTGGTGTTCTTTCTTAGTTACATTCGAAAGCCTGACACATGAAAAGCAATAATTCTATCTGAATGGGACTGTCGTTTCTCATCAGGAAGGATTACTGAGCAGGTGAACAGAAAATTTTGTAGAGAAGAACAAGCATGTATAAAGAAAAATAATTTTAAATTTCACTTTACATTTTCTATATTCAGTATGATAATTTGTGCAAATAACTACTTATATCTTTACACTTTGGCCACATTGTTTAGAATGATAATAATTAGCATCTACCATATTAAAAACTTTATTTCATCAAGGAAAACTATGGATACCATTTTTCTTAATTCATTAAATTTTGTTTTTTAAATTTGTTAATATATAACATTATTTTTAAAAAGTTTATAGGGTCACCTTAATTTCTTTATTTGTGTATTCAGTGCACTAGTTGAATCAGATTAAACTCATATTTCTGAAAGATTAATAATTTCGTCTTTATTCTTTAAACTTTTTACAGGCCAGATTTATCACCCTCCAGGTCCACCCTCTGATTGTTCCACATCCCAAACCTCCTCCCACTCGCTACAAGAGGATGTCTATATGCCCTCCCCTCAAGGCACCAGACCTCCCTACTCCCTGGGGAACATATCTGCAGGATTAGGTGTATTTTCTCTGACTTAGTCCAGATCTAGCAGTCCTCTACTTTATATGTGTTTGGGGACTCATATCAGCTGGTATATGCTACCAGGTTGGTGGCTCAGTGTCTGAGATATCACTGGAGTTCAGGTTAGTTGAGGCTGCTGATATTCCTATTGAGTGGTCCTCCTCAGCTTTTTCCAGCCTTTCCCTATTTAAACCACACTGGTCCCTGATGTCTGAGCATTGGTTGGGTGTGAGTACCTGCATCTGACTCAGCTGCTTGTTGGGCCTCTCAGAGGGAAGCCATACTAGGCTCCTGTCTATAAGTATATCAGAGCACAACTAATCATACCAGGATTCTGGCCTCCCCCTGAGCTGAATTCCAATTTGTGCCTATCACTGGAACTCGTTTTCCTCAGGCTCTTCTCAATTTTGTTCCTGCATTTCTTTGTAAGTGGAAATAATTCTGGGTCAGAGTTGTTGACTGTGGGATAGCAACCCCATCCCTCCATTTGGCACCCTTTCTACTACCAGTGGACTCTACAAGATTCTTCCCCCTACTGTATGGTATTTCATCTAAGACCCCTACCTTTATTCCTAGGAGTCCCTCACCTCCCAGGTATCTAGTATATTACAGAAGCTAAACCCATGTCCCTGAGATTGGTTGTTTCCATTTTTTTTTACTGGCCTTCAGTATTTTAGTTCTGTTCCCTCTCTCCACACTCAATTTCTTTCTTTTTTTTTTTTATAGAACATAGTTTCTAATTATCTGTCTAATGTGCCTTCCGACCCCTACTCCATCTAACATTATTACTTCATGAAGAAAGCTTGGCATCTGTCACAGAAGCACTAACTACTCTCATGACCCTCCCCCACCTTATTCTTCATGGAATACAAACTTGCTACAAAGACCTACCACTTGGGAAAGTATTTCAAAGAATAGCAGGATGTGATATGTGTAACCCATTAAGAACTGCACACAGCATACTCATTTAAAACTACCGAGAAAAGCACAATAATGTACACTGTGATAGCATCAGATGAAAATAAAAGTAATAAATTCACACTCAATTTCTGAACTTATTCCCATCTTCCCCACCCCCACCTTGTCTACTTTTCCACCAGTTTCCTCCCTCCCTTTCTCCTCCCGTTATTGCTTTATTCTCCCTCTCAAATTGGATTGAGGCATCCTCACTTGAGTTCTCTGGCATTTTAACCTTCCTGAATTCTGCGGATTATATCCCAGGAATTGTATCATTTTGGCAAATATCCACTTATTATTGAGCACATAACATGCATATCATTTTTGTATGAGTTACCTCATTTAGGATAATATTTTCTAGTTTCATCCATATACCTGAGGAACTCATTATGTCCTCGTTCTTAATAGCTGACTAATCCATTGTGTGAATGAACCACATTTTCTGTATCCATTCTTCTGTTGTGGAACATCTGGATTCTTTCTAGATTCTGGCTCTCACAAAATGACCCTGAGAGTCTACGTTATACCAATAAGAACGGCTAAGATCAAAAACTAATGTGTGAAGTTCAAGAAAAAAAAAATAAAAAACATTATACTCATTCCTTACCCACCAAGAATGCTTTGACTAATTCTGGGTTACATCCTGTTTTACATATACTTTTTGCTCATTGTAACTAGTAAGACCTTAATGCAGAGTATCAAACCTTAAAAAAAAAAAAAAAAAAAAAAAAAAAAAAAAAAAAAAACCAAGCACTGACAAAAATGTATTCATATACAGTTATGCAAAAATGCTTAAAATTTGTTCTTTTATCTTTTTTTTAAAAAATAAAGTTAAAAAATAATGTGAGCACACATGTTGGAGAGCAATCAGTAAAAGGAAAATTCCATTTCTAGTGGAATAGCGAACTGATCAAAGCACTCTGGAAATCAATCTGATGGTTCTTCAAAAAATTGAAAATAGATCTCTCTGAATACCCAGCTATATCATTTTGGTCATATACCTAAAATATTTCCCACCATGTCAAAGGAACACATGTTCCACTATGTTCCTAGCAGCCTAATTTGCAGTAGCAGAAAGCTGGAAACAATCCATTTATAATTTCTTCAGGGTAGAAATCATGCAGTCATATCTTGTAATATTTTGCAATATAGAAATACTTTCATTAAGCATAAATAGAATGAGAATTGTAAAATCCTTTTTATAGCATAAGCAAATATGTTTATTATGTGTAATCATCCCAAGCAGTATTGTATCACAGATATTTTTGCTTTTTGTCTGATTCATACTCTCAATACACACAGACAAACCTTTATGAGACAACTCACAGGAGCATTTTAATACCTTTTATATTGTATTTGTTATGTCATTTGTGGTTGTTTAATAGATAAGTTGAATAAAACATGTGATGAATGTGTGGGTTTGAATGGGAATAATACACATAGAATCACATATTGCATGATTCTTCTTCAGCTACTGGAAATGTTTGGGAAGGATTGGGAAGTGTGACCTAGTCACTTTGGATATTACTAGGTTGGATCACACACCACTGAGTGTAAGATTTGAGGTCCCAAAGATTATGCCGAGCCTAGTATCCTTCTTTCTGTATGCTGTTGAGATTCAGGATGTAACTCAGCATATAAAGTTCTCATATAATATTCCAGCCCCATGCCAGACATTTTGCCACCAATCTCCCTTCCATGATGATATTATATGAACCCTCTGAAACTGTAAGCAGAATCCAAGTTAATTTATTTTTCTTTTAAAAGTTTTCTGGCTCATACTATTTCATCACATAAGTAAAATAATAACCAAGACAAAAGGAGTATGCCTTATATTTATGACTGATATTGTTGTGTTAAGAATGTTTAATCAAATAATAAATATTCAACCTAAAATACAAGTTTAGAAAAATTGAAATAAAAATAAATTAATTAAAAGGAAATATTTTCATTGCAAATAATCGAATTTTATTCTTTTTTTATATTGGATAATTTACTTATATTTCAAATATTGTCCCATTTCCCAGTTTTCCCTCTGGAATGCCTCTATTTCATCCTGTCTCTTGCCTCTATAAGAGTGTTCCCCCATGCACCCATTCGCTCTCATCTTCTGGCCCTGGCCCTGGCCCTACACTGGTATATTGAGCCTTCACAGGGCCAAGGACTTCTCCTATCATTGAAAAAGCTAGAAAAATAAAGCCCCAAGATCATATATATAGTTAAATATGTAAGGAAAAAAGGTCAAGGAACATATAAAGGTAGACAAATCAGAATTATGCCAGTATTATCAACAGAGACAATGAAAGCTAGAAGATCCTGAGAAGTTGTCATAGAAACGTTAAGAGAAAACAAATGTCAGCCCAGGCTACTATATCAAGCAAAACTTTCAATGAACATAGATTGAAAACCCAAGATGTTTTATGACAAAAGCAAATTCACACAATATTTCCACACAAATTCAGCCCTACCAAGGACAAGGATGGAAGCTACTCCCTAGACAAACAAAAAAGTGATATTCATCCAACAAACCCATAATAAGATAGCCACACAAACATAATTCCTCCTATAACAACAAAAATGAAAGGAAAAAGCAATCACTATTTCTAACATCTCTTAACACCAGTGAACTCAATTCCCCAATAAAAAGTCATAAACCAACAGGCAGGATACATAATGAGGAACCAGCGTTCTGTTGCATACAAGAAACAAACCTCAGTGTCAAAGAAGGAAAGAGTTGGAAAAAAAATTTTCCAAGCAAATGGTCCCAAGAAACAAGCTGGAATAGCCAATCTAATATTGTTCAACCAAAAGGTATCATAAAAGATAAGGAAAGAAACGTTTTACTAATCAAAGAAAAAATCTACCAAGATGAACTATCGATTCTGAACATTTATGCTCCAAGTGTAAGGACACACAGGAGGAAATACGGAGACAAAGTTTAAAGCAGAGAGACTGATGTAAAGGGCATCCAGAGACTGCCTCACCTGGAGATCCAGGCCATATGCAGCCACCAAACCCAGTCACTATGTCAAGAAGTACTTGCTGACAGGAGCCTGATATGGATGTCTCCTGAAAGGCTATGCCTGATCATGCCAAACATGGAGGCAGATGCTCAAACCCAACCACTGAACTAAGAACAGGGTCCCCAATAGAGGATATAGAGAGAGGATTGAAGAAGCTGAAAGGGTTTGCAACCCCGTAAGAACAATTCCATTCAATCAGAACTCCCAGTGTCTAAACCACTATCTAAAGTGTACACATGGACAGACACATGACTCTGTCTCCATATGTAGTAGAGGATGGCGTTACTTGTTATCAATGGGAGGAGAAGCCCTTGGTCCTGCCAAGGCTTGATGCCCCCACGTACATGAATGTCACGGTGGGTAGGCATGAGGGGATGTGTGGTGTGTGGGTCGGGGAGCATCCTTACGGACAAATTGGGAGGGTGATTGGATAGGGGGTTTATGGAGGGGAAACTGGGAAAGGGGATAACAATTGAAATGTAAACAAAATGTATCCAGTAAAAAACGATATTTACTTAAGTGCTTAATGTAGGAATAAACAACTGAAAATTAAAACCTAGTGGAGAAGTTGTGGTGAAAAAGGTTGCATATTTAAATCAAATAGACACATTCAAATTTCAGTGGGTGGAGTTTATTTAAATGAAGTTTTACAGCCCAAAAGAGCAACAAGAGAAACACTATTAAAACTTCTAGTTCTGGTCTGTTGAAGTTATCAAATTAACTGAAAGAATAAATAAAATCTAACTGCTGGTTTGAATCCTATTTTTAGTGTAGTTTTATTATATTTCTAGCTTCACCAGCACTCTTACATGAAATCCATCTTATTTCTTATTAGACTTAATTGTCATTTTAAATGTGACATAGAAATAAGTTTATTAGTTAACAAAACATAAATGGAAGAAATACCTAATTCATATCCTGAGAAAATTAGAAATAAAGAAATAAGTCATGTGTCCTTGCTCTTTACATAAATTCATCCAATATTGAATGATCAGTAATGGAGAACAGTCTCTAAGTCCCAATTTAATCAGAGATCCTAGAGAACAGACACAAAATATAAAACCCAGCATCAGAAAGTTTCATTTATTCTGTCACCAAAAGACATCAGCTTTTATATTTCATATTGTTTGATGGATCTCTGGTCAGTAGTAATTTATGGAGGATAGATCAGACTTTGAATATAAACTGTTTTAAAAGAAGGAAAGAAACTGAGAGTAATTTTAGAAATATTCAAGAAAGGAGAAGATAGATCGATAAAAAGATAGGTGGATAGATAGATACATAGATAGATAGATAGATAGATAGATAGATAGATAGATAGATAGATAGATAGATAGAGGTATGAAGTTATATTCTTAATGCAAGCAATACAGTTTTGTTTCTTGGGAATCTGATGCAAAAATTCAATCTTAGCATTCATTTTATATTTTTTCATAGAGCTTACAAATTGAATTATATTTTCTACTCCATTGTATTTGTCCATACTCTGAGGTTTATTGACACATTTTTAAGATTTATTTATTAATTCACTATTCATTCAGATCGCTGCCCCCCCCCCCAATTTTCAACTCCTCCCACAATTTCTCCCTTCTCCCACTCCCCTGTTCTTTTCCTATGAAAGATTTTGGGTATTTTCTTCCAACATACACCTGTGCTCTGGCAAAGCCTATCTCTGCAGGGCTATTCAAATCCTCCCCCACTGAAGCCAGACAGGGCAGCCCAACTAGGAAAACATATTCCACAGACAGGCAACATCTTTTGTAATACACCCTGCTTCATTTGGTCAGAACCCACATGAACACTAAGTTGCAAATATATGTGTGGGGAGTCTAGGTTCAGCCAAAATATGGTCTTTGGTTGATGGCTCATTCTCTGAGACCCTCAAGGGTCAAGGTTAGTTTACTCTGTTGATCTTTATGTGAAGTTTCTATCCCCTTCAGGGCCTTCAATCATTCCCAGAACTCTAACATAAGATTCCCAAAGCTCAATCTGTTGTTTGTCTGTGGGTCTGGTCATCCTTCTGAATCAACTGCTGGGTAGAGCCTCTCAGAAGACAGTCTTGCTAGTCTCCTGCCTGCAAGCATATGAGATTATCATTTATAGTGTCAGAAATTATCCAAGTTATGGGTCTCTAGTTGGTTCAATTATTGTTTTGATTTTCTCTTGGTCTCTGCTTTATTTCTTGTTCCTGCATTTCTTATAGACAGAAAATGTTCAGATAAAAATTTGTGGGTGGCTACAGGGGGTGTCATCTTCAGGTTTCATATCCCCCACTGTTGTGAGTCACATCCCAGGTCACAACATTGATTCTTAAATCCTCCCGCATTGCAGGTATCCGGCATAACCATGGGATGTTCCATATATCTCCACTAATGCCAGGTGCAGGTTTCCATCCATTCTTTTGGTCATGTGGCTATCTATCCAGTCCCTCCCACATTTGTTCCTGAATACTGTTTGTTCCACTCCCCATTCTTCTCTTACCCAGTGCTCTCACTCCATCTGCCTCTAATGACTAATTTATTCCCCTTTCTAAGCATGATTCAAACATCCTCACTTGGATTCTTTTCCTTGCTTTGTTTATTTGGGTCTCTGGAGTATGGTGGTTTTATCCTATATTTTATGGCTAGTGTCCATCCACTTATATGTGAGTACATACCATGCATGTCCTTGTTGTTCTGGGTTATTTTACTTAAGAGGATATTCTCAAGTTTCATCAATTTGCCTACAAAATTTGTGATATCTTTGCTTTGATTAGTAGAATAGTATTGCATTGTGTAGATATACTGCATTTTCTTTATCCAAAGTGAAGCTAAGGGTCATCTGGTTGTGTACATTTTTTGACTACTATTAATAAAGCTGCAATGAACATAGGTGAGCAAGTAGCCCTGTGGTATAGTAGGGCATGTTCATACCACTTTAGGTATATGCTGAGAAGGAATACATGTGGGTCTTGAGGAAGAACTATTACCAGTATGCTGAGCAAACACCAAGTTAATTTTTCCCCTACATTTTATTTAATATTTTCTATATTTGCATTTTAAATATTATCCCTTTTGCCCTGACTTACATCCTCCCCTCCCCCTTTTTTGCCTCCAAGAAGGTGCTTTCTCTTCCAACCTCCCACTACCAACCACACTCTCCAAACTCAGTGCCTTGGTATTCCTCTACAATGGGAAAAGAAGCCTTCACTAGACCAAAGGTCTCTACACCCATTGATGCCAGAGAATGCTATTCTCTGCTACATATGCATCCATGGGTCTCTACATTTGTACTCATTGGTTAGTGTTTTAGACCCTGGGAGCTGTGGAAGGTTGGTTGTTTGCTAAGATTGTCCTTCACATAGGGTTGAAAACCATTTCAGCTCCATAATCCTTTCTCTAGGTCTTTCATTGGGGTCCTCATGTTAAGTCTAAAGATTAACTGCAAGTATCCTCATCTGTATCAGCATGGTTCTGGCAGAGCCTTTAAGGAGACATCCATATGAGGCTTCTTCCAGTAAGCACTTCCTGGCATCAGAAATAGTGCTTGCATTTGGTAGCTGCATATGTGACTGATCCCCGGGTGAGGCAATCTCTGGATGATCTTTTCTACAATCCCTCTACTGTCCCTCTATTTCCTGATGTAAGTGTTTTGTTCTCCTTTATAATAAAAAATGGAACATGGGCACTATGGCCTTCTCTCTCTCTCCCTCTCTTTTTTTAAGCTTCATAAGGTCAGTGAATAGTTTCCTGGATATTTCGAGCTTTTGGCTTATGTGTAGGTTCATACCATGAGTCTTCCTTTGTGACTGGGTTACCTCACTCAGGATCAAAACTTCAAGTTCCATCCATTTGCCTAGGAATTTCATGAAGTCATTGTTTTTAATAGTTGAGTAGTATTCCATTGTGTAAATGTATCATAATTTCTGCATCCATTCCTCAGTTGAAGAACAACTATGTTCCTTACAACTTTTGACTATTATTACCATGGCTACTATTATTAACATGGTAAAGCATGTGTCCTTGTTATATGTTGGAGCATCTTTTGGATATAAGCCCAAGAGTGGTATATCTGGATTCTCAGGTAGTACTGTGTCCAGTTTTCTGAAGAACTGCCTGACTGATTTCCACAGTGGTTATACTAGCTTGCAATCCCACCAATAATGGAGGAATGTTCCTCTTTCTTCATATCCTTGGCAGCATTTGCTGTAACATGAGTTTCTGATCTTACCCTTTCTGTCTGGTGTAAGGTGGAATCTCAGTGATGTTCTGATTTGCATATCCCAGATGACTAAGAATACTGAGTATATCTTTAGGTGCTTATCATCCATTTGATGTTCCTTAGTTGAGATTTTTTTTTGTTCTGTCCCTCATTTTTAATAGGATTATTTGATTCTCTGGTATCTAACTTCTTGAAATCTCTGTATATATTGGAAATTAGCCATCTCTCAGATGCAGGATTGATAAAGATCCTTCTCTGATCTGTCATTTTGACAGTGCCATTGGTTTAAAGAACCTTTAAAATTTTATGAGGTCCCATTTGTTGATTCTTGACCTTTGAATATAAGCCATAGGTGGTCTATTCAAGAAATTTTCTCCTGTGCTTATGTGTTCTAAGCTTTTCCACACTTTCTCTTCTAATAGTTTCACTGTACCTGGTTTTATGTGCAGGTCTTTGATCCACTTGCACTTGAGCTTTGTACTAGGAGATAAGAAAAGATCAATTAGCATTCTTCTGCATGCTGACTGCCAGTTGAGGTAGCACCATTTGTTGAAGATACTGTCTTTATTCCACTGAATGTTTTTGCCTCTTTTGTCAAAGATGAAGTGTCCATAGATGTGTAGGCTCATTCCTGGGACTTCAATTCTATTCCATTGATTGACCTGCCTCTCTCTGTATCAATGCCATGTGTTTTTTTTGTTTGTTTGTTTGTTTGTTTTCACAATTGTTTTATAATACAGCTTAAGATCAGTTATTTTATTGTTGAAAATAATTCTCATTTTCCTGGGTTTTTGTTATTCTAAATGAATTTGATAATTGTTCTTTCTAAATAAACACCAACCATTAAGTGCACATGGAGAGACCCATGGCTCCAGTTGCATATGTAACAAGATAGCAGTGTCTGGCATCGATGTGAGAAATGACTTTTCATTCAGTGAGGGCTCCTTTTTCCAATGTAGGGGATTGACAAGGTACTGAGGAGGGTAGGGTGATTGGGAGAGGGTGCATCTTTGTGGAAACAAGTGGAGCAGGAGGGGACATTGAGGGTGGCAGGTTAAAACATTTGAAATGTAAGTACAGACAGGATCTAACAAAAAACTAAGGTAAAAAAAAAGAATTGTACTGAAATTTCAACGGGGATTGCATTGAAATCTGTTGATTGCTTTTAGCAAGATGGCCATTATTACCAAGTTGATCCTCTCAATTCACGAGCCTGGAGGATCTTTCCTTCTGAGAATTCTTTATTTTTTTTTCATAGACTTGAAGTTCTTGTTATACAGATCCTTCACTGCTTGATTATGGTCAAAATAGAATATTTTATAATATTTGTGACTATTGTGAAGGGTTTCCCCCTCCCCCGATTTGTTTCTCTTCTAGTTTATCCTTTGAATAGAAGAAGGCTACCGATTTGTTTGAGTTAATTTTATATCCAGCCACTTTGCTGATGTTGTTTCTCTGCTACAGGAGTTCTCTGGTGGACTTTTTAGGGTCATTTAAGTATACTATCATATCATCTGCAAATAAGGATATTTTGGCATATATTTCTTTCAAATTTGTATCCCTTTGACTTTCTTTTGCTGTCTGATTGCTCTGGCTAGGACTTCCACTACTATATATAACAGATAGGAAAGAGGGCAGCCTTGTCTAGTCCCTGATTTTAGTGAGACTGCTTCAAGTTTCTCAACATTTAGTTTGATGTTAGCTACCAGTTTGATGTATATTGCTTTTACTAAGTATGAGCTTTAAATTTCTTATCTTTTCCAGCCTTTTATCATGAAGGACTGTTAAATTGTGTCAATTGCTTTTTTAGCATCTAGTGAGATGATCATGTATTTTTTCCCCCTTTGAGTTTGTTTATATAGTGGAATATGTTGATGAATTTACATATTGAACTATTCCTGCATTCCTGGAATGAGGCTTACTTCATCATGGTGGATGTTCATTTTGATGTGTTTTTGGATTTGGTTTGCAACAATTTTATTGAGTATTTTTGCATCATTGTTCATAAGGGAAATGGGTCTAAAGTTCTCTCTCTATGAAAAGTTTTTGTGTGAATCAGGTATGAGTGTAATTGTGGCTATAACATACATATTGGGTAGTGTACTGTCTCTATTTTGTAGGATAGTTTAGAGAGTATTGGTATTAGGACTTCTATGAATGTCTGATAGAGTACTTCATGAAATTTATATGATCCTGGCCTTTTTTTGGGGTGACTTTTGATGACTGCTTCGGTTTCTTTAGGTGTTATGAGAAAGTTTGGATGGTTTATCTGATCCTGATTTACCTTTGATAGCTGGTATTTTTCTAGAAAATTGTCCATTTCATCCATATTTCCCAGTTTTGTTAAGTATAGGCTTTTGAAGTAGAAACTGTTGATTTCTTGAATTACCATAGTTTCTATTTTTATGTCTCACATTTCATTTCTAATTTTGTTTATTTGGATACTGTGTCTGTGCCCCCTTGTTAGTCTAGCTAAGGCTATCCTGTTGATTTTCTCAAAGAACCAGTTCCTGGTTTGTTGATTGTTGGTGTAGTTATTTTTGTTTCTACTTGGTTTATTTCAGCCCTGGATTTGATTATTTTCCACCATTTATTCATCTTGGGTGTATTTTGCTTCTTTTTGATCTAGAGCTTTCAGGTGTGCTGACAAGATGCTAGTAATGCTCTCTCTAGTTTATTTTTGGGGTCACTTGGGTCTATTTTTTCTCTTAACATTGCTTTCATTGTATCCCAGTATGTTTGGGTATGTTGTACTTTCATTTTCATTAAATTTTTAAAAAGTCTTTAAGTTCTTTATTTCTTCCTCGACTAGAGTGTTATTCAGCTTCCATGTGTTGTGGGCTTTCTATTGCTTTTGTTGTTATTCAAAACCATCTTTACTCCATGGTGACTTGATAGAATGCATGGAATTATTTGGATCATCTTGTACTTGTTGAGGTCTTTTTTTTTCTAACAAAGCATATGGCCAATTTTGAAAAAGGTACCATGAGGTTCTGAGAAGGATGTACATTGTTTTGTTTTAGAGTGAAATGTTCTATAGATGTCTGTTAAATTCTTTCAGTTCATATTTTCTGTTACTCTCACTGTTTCTCTGTTTAAGTTCTGCTTCCATAGTCTGACCATTGATGAGGGTGGAGTGTTGATGTCTCCCACTATTATAGTGTGTGGTACAATTTATGCTTTGAGCATTACTAGTTTCTTTTATGAATGTGGGTGCCCTTGTATTTGGAGCATAGATGTTCTGGATTGAGAATCCATCTTGATATATTTTACCTTTGTGAGTTTACTGGTTGATTTTGTGTCAACTGGACACAAGCTGGAGTTAATCACAGAGAAAGGAGCCTCAGTTAGGGAAATGCCTCCATGAAATTCAGCTGTAAGGCATTTTCTCAACTAATTACCAAAGGGAGAGGGCCCAGCCCATTGTGGGTGGTGCCATCCCTGGGCTGGTAGACCTGGGTTCTATAAGAAAGCAGGCTGAGCAAACCAGGGGGAGCAAGCCAGTACATGACATTCCTCCATGACCTCTGCATCAGGTTCTGCTTCCTGACCTGCTTGAGTTCCAGTCCTGACTTCCTCTGGTGATGAACAGCATTATGGAAGGGTAAGCTGAATAAACCCTTTCCTCCCCACCTTGCTTCTTGGTCATGATATTTTGTGCAGGAATAGAAACCCTGACTAAGACAATGAGTGAAAAGTGTCCTTCCTTATCTTTTTGATAACTTTTGGTTGAAAATCTATTTTAATCAATATTAAAATGGCTACTCCAGCTTGTTTCTTGAGATCATTTGCTTGGAAATTTTTTTCTCAGCCTTTCAATCTGAGGTAGTATCTGTGCTTGTTACTGAGATGAGTTTCCTGTATGCAGCCAAATGCTAGATCCTATTTACAAATGAGTCTGATAATCTAAGTCTTTTTACATGGACTTTCGTCAATTGATGTTAAGCAATATTAAGGAATAGTGATTGTTGTTTCCTGTTATTTTTCTTGTTAAAGATAAAATTATGTTTTGTGCTTTACTTTTTTGGTTTTGTTTCATGTATATTACTTTCTTGGTTTTTTTATAGGGTGTAATTTCTTTCCCTGTCTTGGCATTTTCCATCTATTATACTTTGTAGGGCTGGATTTGAGGACAGACATTGTATAATTTCATTTTGCCATAGAATATCTTGCTTTCTCCATCTATGGTAATTGAGAGTTTTGCTGAATATAGTGTCATGTGCTGGCATTTGAGTTCTCTTAGTGCATGTATGACATATGTCTAGGGTTTTCTAGCTTTTATAGTCTCTGTTGAGAAGTCTGGTGTAATTCTGATTAGGCTGCCTTCCTATGTTATTTATCCCTTAATGTTTTAACTGTTCTTTCTTTGGTTTTATCATTTGGTGTTTTGACTATCATGTGTCATGCGGAATTCCATTTTGGTCCAATTTATTTAGAGTTCTGTAGGTTTCTTTTATATTCATGGTCATGTCATTTTTTAGGTTATGGAAGTTTTCTTTTATAATTTTGTTGAAGATATTTACTAGGCCTTTAAGCTGGGATTCTTTGCACTCTTTTACACCTATTATCCTTAGACTTTTGCTTCTCATTGTGTCCTGGATTTCCTGGATGTTTTTGGGTCAGGAGCTTTTTGTTTTTTGCATTTTTTGACTGTTGTGTCAATGATTTCTATGGCATCTTCTGAAATTCTCTCTTCTATCTCTTGTATTTTTTTGGTAATGCTTCTGCCTCTGTCTCCTGACCTCTTTCATAGGTTTTCTATCTCCATTGTTTTCTCCCTTTGTGTTTTTAAAAATTGTTTCTATTTACATTTTTAGATCTGGAATTGTTTTGTTTAATTCTTTTTCTTGTTTGCTTGTTGTGGGCAGTAAGGCCATGTTTGGAGCCCTGATACCTGGTTGGGATAGTTGGAAACCCTGAGAGTAAATACAAGACAGAAGGAGCTTTCTGAGCTCTCAGAAAGTAAAAAAAATTCTCATGCTGCCATAAGCAGTACAGAATCTTCCCACTGCCACAAAGAATGGTGTGACCGTACTGGCACTCCTAAAGTTCTGCCTCTGAAGGAGACTGTAAGGTAGAATCCAGCCAGATTGTCCATGTTGCAAGTCTCTCCCCTGCACATAGACTTGACTGCATTGAAGCCTTAGGCGGGACTGCCCTGAAATATGTAGACAAGGTCTCCCTAAGCCCTGAGGCCATGCCAATAGGAAGCTGGTGATCAGACCCCAAAACATCTCAAAACCTGTATTTATATGAGAGTATGAGAGTATGAGGTTAAAAGTAAAGGGATGGATGTAGAAATCATTCTTCTACCTGAGTTTCCTTGTTTTAAAAATCTGTGATAACTTCTTATTGGGAAGAGAAATTCACTTTTCCTTGTTTCTCCTGTCCTATACCAGGGTCTCCCGCCAGCTTGGTTCAGCTTGCCAGTGACAGCCAGGACCAGAGACAGAGAGCTGTTCTTGAAAACTCTGGCTGGAGTTCACATGCCCCACTTAGCTTTGCTTTCATGCTTCTAAGCCTGAATTTGTGCTGGCCAGATCTAGTGAAAAACACAGCAGAGGTTGCATTTCCCCAGAAAATGACTTGTGTGGGACTACTGGAGCTAGGTCCCACAGCTTGTGTTTCCTTGTTTTTCACATGGTTTCTCCTTGTTTATCTGTGTTTTCCTATATTTCCTTAAGGAAATTAATTATTCGTGCATTTCTGGATGCCCTCCATCACCAACATGAGGTATGATTTTTAAGCCCAAATCTTGTTTTCGTGGTGTGTTTGGATATTAACTACTTGCTGTAGTGGGAGATCTGGGTTCTGATGTTGTCAGGTTGTTTTGGTTTCTGTTGCTGAGTTTCTTAGGATTGCCACTTGCCATCTTGTTATCTTTGATGTTAGTTAATCTTGTTGTCTCTGATTGGGGCTTGTATCTCTTGTTAGACTGTGGGACCATGGGCTCTGGAGGGATAACAGTCCTGGGTACGAAGCTCCCTACTGGCAGGCCATGAGTTTAGATAGTGATGGATTGGCTCTAGATCTTGGCACAGATAGAGTTAAGGAAGGGTCCAGACCCAAGCAATACTTTGATACCTGCACCCTGGGATTTCTTGGCAGTCCCTCTCCACATAGTCAATGGAAAGAAAGTGGAGGTTCACTCATGATCTCAGGAGGGAAAGTGCTCCTAAGTTTCCTCTTGATGCACAGCGCTCTGCGGACAGGCTGTGAGTTGCCAAATTGATTTTCAATGTAGTTGTTCCAATTTTCACTCCTACTGTGAATGAAAGAGTGTTGCCTCGGCTCTCTATTCTTGTCAGCATATGCTATGACTCGATTTTTTAAGCTGAGTCATTATAACTGTTGTAAAATAGAAACTTAAAATCAAAATTTATTTGATTTGAATTTTTCTAATGACTAAAACTTATAACATTTCTTTAAGTGCCTCTTGGCCTTTAAAGATTCTTCTGTCAATAATTCTACTTTTTATCTTTCTACTCCATTTTTAAATTGCGTTATTTGGTTTGTCAGTATCTAATTTATATTTTTTATAAATTTGGGGTATTAGACCTTTGACAGATCTGGGGTTGGTGAAGATCAGTAGACTTCCATTTTGTTCTATTGACAGTGTCCTTTGCCTCAACAAAGCTTTTCAGTTACATGAGAACCCATTTTGCAGTTGTTGATCTTTAAGCCTGAGACATTGGTGTTCTGTTCTGGAAGTTAACTACTGTAGCAATAAGATGAATGCTATCCCATAGTTTCTGTTCAGTTGGATTTAGTGTATTCTGTTTACTTTGAGGTCTTTGATCAACTTGGTCTGCAGTTTTGTACAAGGTTATAGATATGAATCTTGGTACATGCTTCTACATGC
The DNA here is from genome assembly GCF_963924665.1 of Micromys minutus. Taxonomy (NCBI): domain Eukaryota; kingdom Metazoa; phylum Chordata; class Mammalia; order Rodentia; family Muridae; genus Micromys; species Micromys minutus. The sequence continues at coordinate 35,727,485 of NC_137955.1, read as the reverse complement.
AGTCATTCAGTTGCACATGCACTAATTTTTGAAGACTTTTTCCCATTGAATGGTTTTAGTTTATTTATCAAAGATCAAGTAACCTAAGGTGTATGGAATTATTTCTGGCACTTCAATTTTATTCCATTGGTCAATGTGTCAGTTTCTATACCAATACCATGCAGAGTTTTCCACTATTGCTCAATACTATATCTTGGTGTCAAGGCTGGTACTATATCTGATTCCTCCAGAAGTTATTTTATTGGTCAGTAGTGTTTTGGCTGTCCTGGGTTTTCTGTTCTTTCGTATATGAAGTTAAGAAATGCTTTTTCAAGATCTGTAAAAAAGAATGTGTTGAATGTTTACGTGAATTATGTGGAATCTGTAAACTGCTATTGGTAAGATGACCATTTTCACTATGTTAATACTACCAATCCATGAACATGTGCTATCTATCCATCTTTTGAGTTCTTTTTTGATTTTTCTTTTTCAGGGACTTGGCGTTTTGTCATGCAGATCTTCCACTCTCTTAATTAGAGTTACACTAAAATTGTATATTATTTCTAAAATATAATAATTTTATATTTTTACATTATATAAAATATAATATTATTATATATTTATATTATAAATATTTTATAGTATTTTGAATGGTATTATTTATATAATTGCCTTAAATATTTCCTTTTCTAAATATTACAATTATCACAAGTAGACTCTCAAATGCATTATTTATTTTATTGATTTTATTGCACATTAAGAGGAATCTGAGTCTATTTTAACTATTCACAGAAACCAAAATTATAATTTTTTGAGAACCTTTTTTCTTATTTATTATTAGATACCCTACATTTACATTTGAGAAGTTATCCATTTTCCTTGCCCAGCTCCCATCCCTCCTCCCCTCCATTTGTCTTCATAAAGGTGCAATTCATCCTAATCACACCCTCCATCCCATTACCTTGGCATTTTCCTACACTGGAAAAACATGCCCTCCCTGGACCAAAGCCTCTTCTCATACTGATGATAGACACTGGAATTTTCAGCTACATATGCAACTGGATCAATAAGTCTCTCAATGTGTGCTCAATGGTTGGTGTTTTAGTCTTGGAGACTTCTGGAGGGTTTGGGTGTTTGATAAATTTGTACTTCCCATGAGGTTGTAACCCCTTTCAGCTCCTTCAGCTCTTTCTTTTGCTCCTTCATATTCAGTCCAATGGTTAGCTGCAAACATGCTCAGCTGTACCTATATGAATTTGACAAAGTATCTGAGGAGGCATCACTATATGTTTCCTGCCAATTAAGTACTTCTTGGCATCAGCTATAGTGCTTAGATTTGGTGGCAGCATATGATGTAGATCTCCAGGTGAGGCATCTTCAGAATGATCTTTTCATCAATCCTGTTCCTCTATTTGATCTTGTTTTCCCTCCCATGTGTGTTTTGTTCTCCCTTCTAAGAAGGACTGAGACATTCCTATTTTACCCTTCCTTATTTTTGAGTTTCATGAAGTCTGTGAATTGTTTCTTGAGGATTCAGAACTTTCTAGGGCTAGTAGGTACTTATCAGTAAGTGCATACCATGTGCGTTATTTTGGGACTGGATTACCTCACTCAGGATGATAGTCTCTAATTCCATCCATTTGACTAGGAATTTCATGAAGTCATTGTTTCTTTTTTTTAATTGAACAACTTTATTTAAAAAAACAAAGATAAATGTACAAATTTTAAGCATTTTTGCATAAAAGTATATGAATACATTTTTTTTCAGTGCTTAGCTTTTTTTTTTAAAGGTTTGATAGTGTGCATTAAGATCGTACTAGTTACAATGAGCATAAAGTATATGTAAAACAGGATGTAACCTGGAATTAGTCAAAGTTTTCTTGGTGTGTAAGGATTAAGCATAATGGTTCAAGAAAAGAAAAAAGAAAAAAAAAAAAAGAAGAAGTCATTGTTTCTAATAGCTGAGTAGTACTTTATTGTGTAAACACTTTCTGTATCTATTCCTCTATTGGAGGACATCTGGAATTTTTCCAGCTTCTGGCTATTATCAATAAGGCTGCTATAAACATAGTTGAACATGTGTCCTTATTATATGTTAAAGTATCTTTGAGGTATATACCCAGGAGTAAAATAGCTTGGTCTTTAGAAAGTAATATGTATAATTTTCTAGGGAACCACCAGACTGATTTCCAGAGGGGTTGTACCATCTTACAAACCCACCAACAGTGGAGAAGTCTTTTTATTGCTCCACATCCTTGCCAGCATCTGCAGTCACCTGAGTGTTTAGTCTGTCAGTTAGCCATTTTATTTATTTTATTTATCAGCTAGCCATTCTAACTTTTGTGAGGTAGAATCTCAGGGTATTTTGATTTGCATTTTCCTGATTACTAGGTTTGTTGAACATTTATTTCGGTGTTTCTCAGCCATTCAATACTCTTCAGTTGAGAATTCTTTGTTTAGCTATGTATCCCATTTTTAATATGATTATTTGATTCTCTAGAGTCTAGCTTTTTGAGTTCTTTGTATGCATTGGTCCCTAGCTCTCTATCAGATGTAGGATTGGCAAAAATCCTTTTTTAATCTGTTGGTGGCCATTTTGGCTTTTTGAGAGTGTGCTTAGCCTTACAGAAGCTTTGCGATTTCATGAGGTACCATTTGTTGATTCTAGATCTTAGAGAATAAGCCATTTCTGTTCTGTTCAAGAAATCTTCCCCTGTGCCTATGTGTTCTATGTTCTTCCCCACTTTCTCTTCTAGTAGTTTCAGTGTACCTGATTTTATGTGGTGGTCTTTGATCCACTTGCACTTGAGATTTGTACAAGGAGATAAGAAAAGATCTATTTGAATTTTTCTGCATGATTATCCAGTTGAACCAACACTACATTTTGAAGACGCCACCTTATTTTTCATTGAATTTTATAGCTCTTTTGTCAAAGATCAAGGGACCATAGGTATGTGGGTTTATTTCTGGGTCTTCAATTCTATTCCACTGATCTACCTGTCTATCTCTGTTTTTGTTTGGTTGGTTTTTTAATCACAATTGCTTTGTAATATAGATTAAGATCCAGAAGCACTTCCTCTAGAAACACTTTTATTGTTATTCTAGGTTTTTGTTAGTCCAGATAAATATGCAAATTGCTCTTCCCAGCTCTGCAAAGAATTGAGTCAGAATTTTGATGAGGATTGCATTGAATCTGTAGATTGCTTTTGGCAAGTTGACCATTTTTACAGTGTTGATCCTTGAAATCCATGAGCATGAAATATCTTTTCATTTTCTGAGATCTTCTTGTCATAGAGATCCTTCACTTGCTGGGTTAGAGCCACCCAAAGGTATTTTATAGTCCTTGTGACTATTATGAAGGTTGTCAATTCTCTGATTTCTTTCTTAGCCTGTTTAATTTTTGAGTAGAGGATAGCAGTTACTTTATTTGAGTTAATTTTATAACCAGCCATTTTGCTGAAGTTGTTTATCAGCTGTAAAATTTTTCTGGTGGAATTTTTTGGTGTCACTTAAGTATACTACCTATCATCTGTAAATAGTGATATTTTGATGTCTTACTTTCCCATTTGTATCCCTTTGATTGGGATACAACTTTTGTATATAATTGCTAATTTTGTTGTCTAATTGTTCTGGCCAGGACTTCAAGTACTATATTGAATAGGTAGCAGAAAAGTTGGCAGCCTTGTCTAGTCCCTGATTGTAAGGGGCTTGTTTAAAGTTTCTCTTTAGTTTGATATTGGCCAACAGTTTGCTGTATATTGATTTTACTATGTTTATGGTTGGGCCTTAGATTCATGATCTTTCTAAGACTTTTATCATGAAGGGGTGTTTAATTTTGTCAAATGCCTTCTCAGCATCTAGTGAAATGACCATGTGTTTTTATTTCCTTTCGTTTTCTTTTTTATATTGTTGATAATGTTAATGGATTTCTGTATAATGAACCTTCCCTGCATTTCTGGGATAAAGCATACTTGATTTTGTTGGAAGATTCTCTTGATGTGTTCTTGGATTTGGTTTGCAAATATTTTATTGAGAATTTTTACAGCAATGTTCATGAGAGAAATTGATCTTATATTTGTAGTGTCTTTTTTTGACTACTAGGTATGAACATAATTGTGGCTTCAAAGAATGAGTTGAGTAGTGTTCCTTCTGTTTCTATTTTTGTGGAATAGTTTGGAGGGTATTCTTTTTGGTCTTCTATGAAAGTCTGAGAGAATTTTGCATCAAACCTATCTGGTCTTATGATTTTTGATGTTGTTTTTGTGAGGCTTTTGATGACTGCATCTATTGCATTAGTTGTTATGAGACATTTTAGATGGTTTATTTAACTGATTTAACTTTGGTAGCTGATATCTGTCTAGAAATTTGATCATTTTCTGCAGATTTTCTAATTGTGTTCAGTATAGGCTTTGTAGTAGGATCTGATGATTTCTTGAATTTCCTTAGTTCCGCTGTTAGGCTTTCCCTTTCATTTCTTTCTTTCTTTTTTTTTTTTTTTTTTTTTTTGTTAATTTGGATACCCTCTCTTTGCCTTCTAATTAATCTGGCTGGTGGTTTACCAATCTTGTTGATTTTTTGAAGAACCAGCTCTTGGTTTGGTTGGTTCATTGTATAGTTCTTTTTTTCTCTATTTGGTTGATTTCTGCTCTGAGTTTGATTATTTCCTGTGGTTTACTCCTCTAGGGTGTATGTGCTTCTTTTGTTCTAGAGAGCTTTCAGGTGTGCTGTAAAGCTGATATTATATTTTCTCCAGATTTCTTTTTGGAAGTGCCCAGAGATATGAGTTTTCCTCTTACTATTGTTTTCATTGCATCCATAAGTTTGGGGTATGTTGTGCTTTCATTTTTGTTAAATTCTAAATAGTCTTTGATTTCTGTCTTTATTTCTTTCTTGAAATGTTATCATTGAGTAAAGTATTGTTCAACTTCCATGTGTATGTATGCTTTTTGTTCTTTCTGTTGTGATTACAGTCAAGCCTTAGTCCATGGTGATCAGATGTGATGCATGGGAGTATTTCAATCTTCTTACATCTGATAAGCTTTGTTTTGTGACTGAGTTCTTTCTTTTGTAAACATACCCTCAAGGATCTGATCACCCATTTATTTTAGTTACACTTTTAGAATCCAAATTTTTTGAAAAACTTGGTTTCTATCACATGAAAGGGGGATTTATAACCATCTTGATTATAATTTTGTAAGGGCTGCTATATTTACCAGATATTAAAACATACATAAAAATAATTATGTGCATCTGGGAGTATGCATAGTGGATTCAAGCATGACTAGAAGACTTTGAATTTAATATCAAGAAACTAAATGAACACACACACACACACACACACACACACACACACACACAACTCCATCACTAATGGTAGATTTCTATGGATTCAAGGCCAGTCTAGTATACAAAGCAATGAATAGCAAGTTCCAGACAAGCCCCGAGTAGCTAAGTAAACCTCATTTCAGATGTTTCTATGTTACACTCTGTCCTACATGTACTTTATACTTATGGCAACTAGTGGGATTTCAATGCATACTATCAAACCTCTAAAAGAACTAAGTACTGAGAAAAATATTCATATAGTGTTATGCCAAAATGCCTTTGAATATCTGTATATGTATCCCTCCCAAAAAAGAAAAAAGAAAGAAACAAAAAATGTGAAAGGTTCAGTATAATTTATACAGTTAAACCATTATAATTTCACATTCCAGTCCACTTATGCCATGGCCCTGGGTTCAGATCTGGAGAATTTCCAGCTTCATATTTGTAAATAGTACTAATGCTAAACAAAAACCTTAGAGCATAAAATTCTCAAAACACTATTTTGTTTATTGGGTTCCATTATGATTGAGACATCTATATTTTTGTTATAATAATTATCTTAAATGCAATAGGTTTACCTTTGACTAATATTAAAAACTGACAAGATTACTCATGTGTTATTGCTTTTTATTTATATCTATTATCTTATTTAATGTAATATAGTTATATTAAATAATGTTGAAATAATAAAGGAAAAATGTTGGATTCGGGTATATTTATTGATAATCCTGAACTACTAAAGGAAGTTGTCAGCCATCAAATGTGTGCAGCAAAATTACTAAAACCCACTAAAGCAGTAAAATTTACTCTTTTAAATCAGTTTAAGGGTCAAAGCAAAGTCATATTCTCAGATAATCTTTTTGAAAAGTCTTGTGTGTGTGTGTTTCTTTGTGTTCCTGTGTGTGTGTGTGTGTGTGTGTGTGTGTGTGTGTGTGTGTGTATGTTTGTGTTTCTGTGAGCATGTGAATATCTCTGTGTCCATCACACTAAATCTTCATTTTTTTTATCTTAGGCCTGCCCAGCAGGACTGGGGTTTTGGCCCTATAATGCCAATCATGTTGTTCTTTTTATTTTTCCTAGGTTTTTAAAATACTATTATTTGTTATTTGGTCTTTTCCAAACTCTGATTAATTTTAACTTCATTATATTTTTAATGGAAGTCTTTTAAAACATTGTTTTTAGTTTTAATAATAAATTGTTGCCATTGTGCATCTTTGTAGATATCCAAGCTGGTATATTCTATCTTAATGGTAATTTGTGGTTAAGTATTTGAGGGTAGAAAGAGAAGTAACCAAGTTCTACTTTGCCAATTTATTCTTCAAATGTCAGGGAATACTCCTATTTTTACTAATACATACACAAGATACTTTTCCAATGCTTATAAATTCTGGTAAGTAAGCTCACAGTAGCACAGCTTGTCCAAAACTATACACATGCCCATCTGTCCCTCCAAAATATGATACTTTTGGTTTCTTCACTGGGCTCATCCCTCACACTGGACTTTAGAGAAAGAAAGTAGGGATGCTTCTGCATTGTGTGCCCTCCTACCTGAGCCTGCTGCTCTCTTGCAGTGGATCTGCCCACTACTGCTACTTTCTGTTTCAAATCCTTCGCTGCCAACTGATTATGTATGCTTCTTCAAGCCTTTTATTAGCTTGCCAAAATCTGAGAACTCCAACTGGCAATGAAGACACCTATGTTCCATGAAAAAATTAAAGAAAACTGTTTAAGGAGAAATACACATTTCTCAAATTTATAAAATCTATGAACCTGCAGAACAAAGGATTTCTTTCCTATGTGCCTACACATATATTTGAGGAAGCACATTTCCACTTGTCATATAAAATAGGTCTTGCTTGTCAAGAATTCATCCTCAGACTCACTCACTACCTTGTTCTCTGGTCATATCCCACAGGACACAGAACAGATTTTAAATCATTACTTCTATTTCTGCCTCCATTAAACACATTTTCTAATTATTTTCTTTTAAAATTAAGCTACCTTACAATGATTCTTCACTAGGCTTTCTGACTTTTATTCAAATTTCCATCTAAATACACATGTAAAGATTAAGGAATAGCATTGGTATATAAAAGAAAATTTCATGTTTGACTTCTACGTCTGGCGTACCTTCCTGAGGTTTAATTTAATTTCTATCAAACAAACACTGTTTTTCCTTACATCTGTATAATATTTTATCGCTTAAACGGGTAGTGCATTTTCATTATACATTTCTCAGTTGATGTCCATGTATGCTGTTCCTATTTACTACCTAGTATGAAGAGAGCCTTAATGACCATAAATGATCTCCATATTTGCTTAAGATATCCATATTTGCCTCATAGAGTATGTATAAATCAATCTACTGATTTAATACTTACTTGGAAGCGTCATTGCTAATGAAAAGCACTCATGAAACTTTACAGTTTTGTGCATACCACCAAAAGGGGGTGGGCATTACTATTTCACAGTCAATACTCTGACCCATAAGTGTTCCTGTCTGAAAGAACTGCAGGGATTGAAATGGAGAACCTGAGGAAATGAAAGTTTAGGGACAGACCCAAAAGGGTATCCAAAAAAGGGGAGTCCCCATGGCCTGACATCATTACTGAGGCTATGGATTGCTCGCAAAAAAGGATCTATCATGACTGCCCTCAAATAACCTGGACCCTAAGATCTCTCAGATACTGAAACACCAACCATGCAGCATACGCCAGCTGAAATGAGGCTCCCAACACATACACATCTGAGGTCTCTCTCGGGTCTGACTTTAGTCAGAGAAGATGCCCCTAACCCTCAGGAGACTGGATGCTCCAGGGAATTTAGAGGTTATAAGGGGGAGATGTCAGTATGGTGGGGTCATCTTAGTGGAGGGGAACAGGCAGAAAGGAGGTATGGGATAGGGAACAGTACAAAAGTAGACTGGGGTGGGAATGAAATTGTGCTAGTAAAAATAAGTAGATAAGTAAATAAGAGAAAGTCAATAGGTATTGCTATAAGCATATCAGATACTGTGATTCTTGAGGCAGTTATGCTTGTAAATTGTAGACATCTGAACCATGCAAGATCATTGGAGTACAGGAATTGTCTTGTACAAAACTTCTTAAGTATTTGGTTCTTCTGGATTTGCTTTTTTTATTTCATTCAAATTATATATATATATATATATATTTGGAGAGAGAGAGAGACAGAGAGAGAGAGAGAGAGAGAGAGAGAGAGAGAGAGAGAGAGAGAGAGAGAGAGAGAGTCTTATTCAGCAGAATCCACATCTGCACTGGCAATGTACGTTCACTGATGCAGTCACACCTGGATTCGATTGCACTAACCATCCCCTTCCTATGTCTAGTTAAGCTACAGGATTGAACCTGTGCTTGGTATTGTTTACTTGGTCAAAATCATATGGCTGCCTAGGTCACCACTGATAAGAAAGAACCTAATTTTATTCTTAGTGTAAATGGTCATAGTATTATTTGACCAAATTTTTGTATTAGACTAGAGATTAGTGCATCTCTGCACATATGAACACACTATAGTACAAACAACATGTACAACACCTAAATGAATTAAAGAGACTAAAATTTGTCCACATGTCAAATTAAATGTGATTTAGTATTTTTTGTTGATCATTTTTTTTTTGAGATTGTAATTTAATTATATTTTTCCTTCCTCATTCCCTCCTCCAAATCCCACCATATACTTTCCTTGTTCTACTTCAAATTTATAGTATCATTTGTTATTAATTGTTATTGTGTACATATATCTGTGTGTACATATACACAGACATCCATACACATGGATGCGGACACAGACAGAGGTGCAGACGCAGATGCAGGTGCAAACACATACATATAGGTGTTCCTAAATATACCTAGTTGGTCCCATACAAAAATAATTGTATATTCAGGAACAAGTGTTTGTCATTAGAAAACGAACTGTTGTCTTGCTTTTTTGGGTAAAACCATATCTTTCATACCAGCTTTACTTAGTCACCTATAGTTCTTTGTGTAGGCTTTAGAACTTGAGCTTTCATGAGCTTTTCCTCACACAGTTCATCATGATTGTTGGTATCATCTTTGTTTTGCTCATATTTGGGTGGAAATGTTCATGAAACTTCATGGGAAGAAGGAGTGGTAGAGAGGATAGGAGGGGACTTAGGGGCAGAATTTGAGGTAGGTTTAGCCAAAGAATATTATATTTAAATGTAACACTGAAAATAACCCAAAAAAACACAATAAACAAAGTGAATAAAATATTGTAAAAATAGTAGGGAAACTTAAAAAATGTATGAAAGGAAGCAACAAAAGAAGAAAAATGGATTGTTCCATGTTACAAATTCATAGTGAAAAACGTTTTAAGTAAAGGAAATTGTAGTTGGTCACTATACTATAACCTCTCGTTAACTTACTTTTATCAAAAGAATAAAAACACAATAGGGAACAAGAATACCACATTTATTTTTCACTGTAGTGCTTGTCTCATCTGACTTTTCAAAATAGATTAAATGTTTGTTCTCCTGATTCTTTTAATCACTTTCTGCTCATACTTTATGTGAGTGAACTTCGAACATATCATTTAGCATATCAATTGAACCAGGCCATATCAATCACTATTTTATCTGCAGAAGATACTGAAGCATCCATGAACTGAGTTTCTGTAAAACTCTTTCAAAGCATATATTGCAGCTTTCTTTAAAATGAGAATAATCTATTGGTGTGCTTTAGTTTGGTGTTGTATTTTTATTAGGGGAACATGGAGAAACAGGAAAGGAGAGAGAGACACAGAAACACAGAGACACACAGAGACTGAGACACAACAAAACAGAGTCTAACACAGAGTGACAGTTACTGTGTTGGTTTTTCCTTTTCCTTTCTTTTGTCCTATTCTCCTCCATCAGTCCTTTGATTTTGTGTGCTCATATACTGTATCTTCATCCCGTGTCAAATACAGTGCACATCTGGCTTAGCATAAAGAATATTTCTAGTCCCTGTCTGACAGAATATCCAAGAAGAATTCAGACAATAACTTAAGTGATGCTTTTACATTAAGTTATATTCAAAACAATCAAAAATTCTGTAAGAAACAGGATTATCATCACTTAAAATATTTTATGTATGCATTTCAATAATCTTTCCCTGTTTTGTTTGCTGACGTCATTTGGGGAGGTGCATTTAAAACATCCCAAACGATGTATCATTTGTACAAAGCAGGGGATGTCTTTCAATAGGAAGAAGTAGAAGAATATAATAGTGAAAGATAATTTTGGGTCATTTCTCTTGTTTTTGCACAGGTATTTCCTTGCTTTCAGGAGGCAAGCTTCATTTCTCTAAAAGTTTCAAACTGCAATCAAAAGTAATTTACACAAAAGACAGCAGGTAAAAGCGTTATGTCACACATTTCCCTTCCATAGAGAAAGGAACAGAGAGCAGAAAAAGAAAAATAAAAACATCAAAGAGTTTATGAGGTCGTTTCTGAAACAAAGTCAAACATTAAAAAAACAGCCCTTGGCTTTGGATGGGAAATCATTTGAAGTCGTACAGGTTCTATGGAATGCATTGCAGGCACTATAGCAGATGGAGTTTTGAGTAACATCTTGAGTTAATTTATTTTTGAAGTACACAATGGGTTTTTATGATATAATTGAATTAGAGAGTCTCAAAACTTTCTTTCTCTTGTTATTTGGTTGTTATCTGGTAAAGAAAAACTAAAATATATTTTATAGCAATTTTTATATTATGAAGGGTAGACACAGCCTCAGAGATGCTATGTGGAAGATTTTTTAATGGTTTATTCTGAGAACAATAAAACAGAATGCATATCTGAGTCTGTCAGTTATTAAATAAGATTTAGGTAACATTCTAGAGATTGAGTTTACTAATAGTATTGATAGGCTAGACAATAAAACAATTATAAATTATAAGTGATTCTTTTCTCCAGGGTATAAAAGTGATCTATGAAGAACAATGGAGTTCAAAATTCACTGCAAGAATAAATTTTCAACAAACCTCATAAAGTTGAATAGACACATATAATGAATAACTTCATTCTTGATAATTAGAAAGTAGAATAATATGACTAAAATATCTTAAAGCAGTACTCTTTTACTTTAGATTTACTATAACATAAACTTTTATGATTCTCATAAAATGTAATTGTGAAAGATTTAAGAATATGAATTAAATACAACTCTAAGATCTTGTTTCTAAAATTTTACTTAATAGTTTCATGTTTATTAAAATAAAAACTATCAAGTTTTCTGTGAACAGATTATAGTAATATTGAATCAATTTGAGAAATCTAGGAATTCGAAAGTGAATTATTATAGATCATCTATTTCAGTTCTTTGCCTTGTAGCAAAACAACCTTGACAGTTCATTGCTGCACATCTGGAGGGAGTTCATTTGGACTCTTAAGGACATAAGTTTGTCAATGTGCATTGGATCTAATTTGAGGCAACAATTATGCAGACATCTCTCATGCTCTGCTCAACAGATCTTAGGATGACAGGCACCTTGTCGGCATGTACAGTGTGTCCCTTCATTCCAGCAGCCTGGCAGCTTTTGGAAACTTTTTATGCAGGTGCTCTCCTTTGGCAGACATATTCAGATAATAGAGCAATCCAATCAAAATAGCAACGAGACTCCCTGACAGAGCATTTGCTCCTTTGGAAACGTGCACTTACCATATGGCAAGGGCATCATAGGCTATGAAACAGTGTTTACTCAGAATTTCAGACTTTAAAAACCATGTGGGATTTGTTGTGGTAAAAATGCACATCTGTAGGCAGCATATAGTGTCATTACACAATTAAGACAAAGAAGAATGGGAATTTAAATCTAACCTGCTAAAAACATGGATATCGGTCTTACTAATCTGTTAACCCATTTCAATAATTTCTAAAATAATAATGTTATATTCAATGCTGTATTTCTGTAACTTCTACATTTTTGAGGCATGTGGTATACATATGAAAAATACGCATGAAACATAGGCGTGAGGTTAGGTAGATGAAACAGAATTTAAGGACATATGATAGGCAAACATAAGGACTCAAGTTTAGATCCTAGCACCCATGTGAAGTAGAGTGTTCTGCATAGCCTCATGCTACAGCCCATGATTTGACACTTTTTGACCTTTTGAAACAAAGTACATTTATATTCATCCAACCAATAAAATAAACCCTTAATTTATATAACTATTATTTTTTTTGTCTTCAAAACAAGATTTATTTTTTTTTAACATGAAAATACATGGAAAATACATTGGTCTCTTATCTGTTACAAATAAGACTCAAATTATTAATCATAACAAGAAGTGTTTCTTGAGATATTTCCATCTACACAAAAGACTAACAGCTTATTTTTTTTAAAGATTTTAAACATTTTTTGCTTAAAATTATACATTTTTGTCAGTACTGTTTTTTCAGACATTAAAATAAATTTTACATAAAACCATGTGAATATGTTTTTTAGTCAGTACTTGATTTTTTTCAAGGGCTTGACAGTATGCATTGAAAACGTACTAGTTGCAATAAGCGTAAAGTACATGCAAAACAAAATGCAACATGGAAATAGTCAAAGTCTTCTTGTTTTGTAAAATTTTTTTGTTTTGTTTTCTTTATTTCTTGGACTTCATACAGTCTGTGAGTTGTTTCTGGGGGAGTGCAAGCCTCTGGGGTTAGCATCCCACTATCAGTGACTGCATATTATGTCTGTTCTTTTGTGACTGGGTTATCTCACTCAGGATGATCTTCTCTAGATGCAGCCATTTTCATAAGAATTTGGTTAAGTCATTGTTTCTGGTGGCTGAGTAGTATTCCATTGTGTATATGTACCACAATTTTTGTATCCATTCGTCTTCTGAAGGACATCTGGGTTCCTTCCAGCTTCTGGCTATTATAAATAGAGCCGCTATGAACATTGTGGTGCATATATCTTTGTTGTGTATTAAAGTGTCTCTGGGGTATATGCCCAGAAGTGGAATAGCTGGGTCTTCAGGTAGTACTATATCCAATTTTCTGAGGTATCGCCAGACAGATTTCCAGAGTGGTTATATTAGCTTGCAACCCCACCAACAGTGAAGAAGTGTTCCTATTTCTCCGCAGCCTTGCCAGCATCTGCTGTCATCTGAGTTTTGGATCTTGGCCAATCTGACTGGTGTGAGGTGGAATCTTAGGGTTGTTTTGATTTGCATTTCCCTGATGGCTAAGGATGTCGAGCACTTCCTCAGATGTTTCTCGACCATTCGGTGTTCCTCAACTGAAAATGATTTGTTTAGCTCTGTACCCCATTTTTTAATAGGGTTATTTGATTCTCTGGTGTCTAGCTTTTTGAGTTCCTTGTACACCATGGATATTAGGCCTCTATCTGATGTGGTATTGGTAAAGATCTTTTCCCATTCTGTTGGTTGCCGTTTTGTTTTCTTGACGATGTCTTTAGCCTTACAGAAACTTTGCAATCTCATTAAGTCCCATTTGTTAATCTTTGACCTTAGAGCTTGACCCATTGGTGTTTTGTTCAGGAAATTTTCTCCTGTGCCTATGTGTTCTAAGGTTTTCCCTACTTTCTCATCTAATAGTTCCAGTGTATCTGGTTTAATGTGGAGATCTTTAATCCACTTACACTTGAGCTTTGTACAAGGAGATAAGAACGGGTCTATTTTCATTCTTTTGCATGTTGAGTGCCAGTTGGACCAGCACCATTTGTTGAATAGGCTGTCCTTTTTCCATTGAATGTTTACTGCTCCTTTGTCAAAAATCAGGTGACCATATACATGAGGGCTCATTTCTGGATCTTCTATTCTATTCCATTGATCCACTTGCCTATTTCTGTACCAGTACCATGCAGTTTTCAGCACAATTGCCTTGTAATATAGCTTGAGGTCAGGGATAGTGATTCCCGCAGATGGTTTTTTGTTGTTGAGGATGGATTTCGCTATTCTAGGTCTTTTGTTATTCCATATGAAATTGCACATTGATCTTTCCAATTCCATGAAGAACTGGGTTGGAATTTTGATGGAGATTGCATTGAATCTGTAGATTGCTTTTGGTAGGATGGCCATTTTTAAGATGTTGATCTTTCCAATCCATGAGCATGGGAGATCTTTCCATTTTCTGAGATCCTCCTCAATTTCTTTCTTTAGAGGTTTGAAGTTTTTGTCATACAGGTCCTTTACTTCCTTAGTTAGAGTCACACGAAGGTATTTCATAGTTTTTGTAACTATTGTGAAGGGTACCTTTTCCCTAATTTCTTTCTCCACATGTTTGTCCTTTGAGTATAGGAAGGCTACTGATTTGTTTGAGTTAATTTTGTATCCGGCCACTTTGCTGAACTTGTTTATCAGCTGTAGGAGTTCTCTGGTGGAATTTTTGGGGTCACTCAAGTACACTATCATGTCATCGGCAAAGAGTGATGTTTTTATCTCTTCCTTTCCGATTTGTATCCCCTTGATCTCCTTTTGCTGTCTAATTGCTCCAGCCAGGACTTCCAGTACTATGTTGAATAGGTAGGGAGAGAGTGGGCAGCCTTGTCGAGTCCCTGATTTTAGTGGGATTGCTTCAAGTTTCTCGCCATTAAGTTTGATGTTGGCTGTTTGTTTGCTGTATATTGCTTTTATTATGTTTAAATATGGGCCTTGGATTCCTGTTCTTTCCAGGACTTTTAACATGAAGGGGTGTTGGATTTTGTCGAATGCTTTCTCAGCATCTAGTGAGATGACCATGTGATTTTGGTCTTTAAGTTTGTTTATATGGCGGATTACATTGATGGATTTCCTTATGTTAAACCATCCCTGCATCCCAGGGATGAAGCCTACTTGGTTATGATGAATGATGGTTTTGATGTGTTCTTGGATTCGGTTTGCAAGGATTTTGTTGAGTATTTTTGCATCAATGTTCATAAGTGAGATTGGTCTGAAGTTCTCTTTCCTTGTAGGGTCTTTGTGTGGCTTAGGTACGAGGGTTATTGTAGCCTCAAAAAATGAGTTGGGTAATATTCCATCTGATTCTATCTTTTGGAATAGCTTGGCGAATATTGGTGTTATATCCCCAATAAATGTCTGATAAAATTCTGCACTGAACCCGTCTGGACCTGGGCTTTTTTTGGTTGGGAGGCTTTTGATGACTTCTTCTATTTCTTTAGGTGTTATAGGGTTATTTAGATGGTTTACTTGGTCCTGGTTCAACTTTGGGACCTTGTATCTGTCTAGGAATTCATCCATTTCCACCAGATTTTCCAATTTTGTGGAGTATAAGTTTTTGTAGTAGGATCTGATGATTTCTTGAATTTCCTTAGTTTCAGTTGTTATGTCACCACTTTCCTTTCTGATTTTGTTAATTTGGATACTCTCTCTTTGCCCTTTAGTTAGTCTGGCTAGGGGTTTATCAATCTTGTTGATTTTCTCAAAGAACCAACTCTTTGTTTTGTTGATTTTTTCAATGTTTTTTTTTTTTTTTTTTTTGTTTCTATTTGGTCTATTTCTGCCCTAATTTTGATTATTTCTTGCCGTCTACTCTTTTTGGGTATATCTGCTTCCTTTTGTTCTAGTGCTTTTAGCTGTGCTGTCAGGTTGCTGATGTGAGCTCTCTCCAGTTTCTTCTTGGAAGCACTTAGGGCAATAAGTTTTCCTCTCAATACTGCTTTCATTGCATCCCATAGGTTTGGGTATGTTGTGTTTTCGTTTTCGTTGAATTCTAGAAAATCCTTAATTTCTTTCTTTATTTCTTCTTTGACCCTGCTATCCTTTAACAGAGTGTTGTTTAGTTTCCATGTGTATGTGGGCATTTTGTTGTCTTTGTTGTTGTTAAAGACCAGCCGTAGACCATGGTGATCTGAGAGGATGCATGGGAGTATTTCAATCTTCTTATATCGATGAAGGCTCGTTCTGTGTCCAATTATGTGGTCAATTTTCGAGAAGGTACCATGGGGTGGTGAGAAGAAGGTGTATTCTTTTACTTTATAATAGTATGTTCTGTATATATCTATTAATTCTAGTTGGTTCAAAGTCTCTGCTAGTTTTGTAGTGTCATTGTTCAGTTTCTGTTTCCCTGATCTGTCCATTGGTGAGAGTGGGGTGTTAAAGTCTCCCACTATTATTGTGTGGGGTGAAATGTATTTTTTGAGCTTTAGTAGAGTTTCTATTATGAAGGTGGGTGATTTTTTATTTGGAGCATATATGTTAAGGATTGAGAGTTCCTCCTGACAGATTTCCCCGGTAATGAGTAAAAAGTGTCCTTCTTTATCTTTTTTGATAACTTTTGATTGGAAATTTACTTTATTCGATATTAGAATAGCCACTCCAGCTTGCTTCTTGGAGCTGTTTGCTTGGAAGTTTATTTCCCACCCTTTTACTCTGAGATAGTGTCTGTCTCTGTCTCTGAGATGAGTTTCCTGTATGCAACAAAAGGCTGGATTTTGTTTATGTATCCAGTCTGATAGTCTATGTCTCTTTATTGGGGAGTTGAGACCATTTATGTTAATAGATATCAAGGAATAATTGTTTCTGTTTCCTGCCATTTTTGCTTTTTTGGGTTGAGTTGTGTCTGTGTTTTTTTTCTTTAGTTTTCTTGTTTAGGAGTTTTCTTGTTTTTACTAGGCTGTATTTTCCCTCCTTGTATTGGGTTTTCCACCTATAATTCGTTGTAGTGCTGGGTTTGTGGTCAGATATTGTGTGAATTTTGATTTGTCTTGAAATATCTTCGTCTCTCCATCGATGGTGATTGATAGTTTTGCTGGGTATAGCAGCTTGGGCTGGCACTTGTGCTGTCTTAAGGAGTGCATGATGTCTGTCCAGGCTCTTCTAGCTTTCATAGTCTCTGTTGAGAAATCGGGTGTGAGTCTGATTGGTCTGCCTTTATATGTTACCTGACCTTTTTCCCTTACTGCTTTTAGTATTCTTTCTTTACTTTGGGCACTTGATGTTTTTACTATTATGTGTCGGGAGGTAT
The DNA here is from genome assembly GCF_963924665.1 of Micromys minutus. Lineage (NCBI taxonomy): Eukaryota > Metazoa > Chordata > Mammalia > Rodentia > Muridae > Micromys > Micromys minutus. The sequence goes on along the minus strand of NC_137955.1, from coordinate 35,710,240 downwards.
TTCTTTTCTGGTCCAACCTATTTGGAGTTCTGAAGGCTTCTTTTATGCTCGTGGTCATCTCATTCTTGAGGGTAGGGAAGTTTTCTTCTATGATTTTGTTGAAGATATTTACTGTGCCTCTTAGTTGATACTCTTCTCCCTCTTCTATTCCTATTATCCTTAGGTTCGGTCTTCTCATTGTGTCTTGTATTTCCTGGACATTTTGGGTTAGGAGCTTTTTGTTTTTTGCATCTTCTCTGGCTGTTTTGTCTATGTTTGCAATGTTGTCTTCTGCCCCAGAGATTCTCTCCTCGATCTCTTGTAATCTGTTGGAAATGCTTGCTTCTGTGACTCCTGATTTCTTTTTTTGGTTTTCTGACTCTAGGGTTATCTCTTTTAGCGCTTTCTTTATCGTGTCAATTTCTGTTTTAATTTCCCTCTTCCATTCCTTTATTTCTTTGGTTCTGTTTTCGTCTCGTTCTTTGAGTTCTTTGAGTGTTTTTCTTGTTTCTTCTTTAAAAGCTTCTGAATCTTTTTGCTTTTCCTCCCTTTCTTGTTTAAGTAACTCTATCAGCGTCTTGAGGCATGTTTTAAGGTCTGTGTCTTCTTTCTCTGGAGTGTTTGGAATTCCTATGTTTGCTACTATCGGAGAGCTGGGTTCTGGTGTTGCTAGATTGTCTTGGTTTCCTTGGGATATACTCTTTCTCTTTCCTCTTGCCATTTTGTTGTCAGTGATATATTCTTGCCTTTCCCTTGTATCTGGTCTGTGTCCCTGGTACACTTTCCGTGTGCACTCCTCAGAGATCTCTCTACTCCCCAGCAGCCCAGGTTCCGGGTGGCAGCTGGGACAGGCTCTGCTCTGCGTCCTGAAGTCGCCCCCGGGTGGGAACAGACGTTCCTAAGATCTGTTCCTGGTCACAGATGCTCAGCCTCTCCGAGCCACCTTTCTGGCTGGCTGTTGGGCCAGGCCCTGCTCTGTGTCCTGAAGTCGTCTCCAGGTGGGAACAGAAGTTTCTAAGATCTGTTCCTGGTCACTGGATCGGGGAGGACAGGGCAGGTCAGGGCAGGGGGTGCCCTTTCTGTGTGCACTCTGCAGAGATCCCTCTGCTCCCCCGCAGCCTAGGTCTCCCACTCACCAGTTGCTCAGCCTGTACGAGCCGCCTTTCCGGCTGGTGGTTGTGCCAGGCTCTGCTCTGCGTCCTGAAGTCGTCTCCGGGTGGGAACAGAAGTTCCTAAGATCTGTTCCAGGTCACAGTAGCTCAGCCAGTACGAGCCCCCTTTCCGGCTGGTGGTTGGGCCAGGCTCTGCTCTGCGTCCTGAAGTCGTCTCCGGGTGGGAACAGAAGTTCCTAAGATCTGTTCCCGGTCACAGTTGCTCAGCCTGTACAAGCCGTCTTTCCGGCTGGTGGTTGGGCCAGGCTCTGCTCTGCGTCCTGAAGTCCTCTTTGGGTGGGAACAGAAGTTCCTAAGATCTGTTCCAGGTCACAGTAGCTCAGCCTGTACGAGCCGCCTTTCCGGCATGTGGTTGGGCCAGGCCCTGCTCTGTGTCCTGAAGTCGTCTCCGGATGGGAACAGAAGTTCCTAAGATCTGTTCCCGGTCACTGGATCAGGGAGGATAGGGCAGGTCAGGGCAGGGGGTACCCTTTCTGTGTGCACTCCGCAGAGATCCCTCTGCTCCCCCGCAGCCTAGGTCTCCCACTCACCAGTTGCTCAGCCTGTACGAGCCGCCTTTCCGCTATATAACTATTTTTTAATTTAGGTATTAAATTACTGAATAGGTGATTTAAAATATATAATGTATGTACATATCTTTCCAGAGACAGCACAGTGAATTTCTGGTAATCATTGATATAAAAGATATTACCTCCTAAAGAAAGGGAATCCTAGATACATATATGCAAACACATAATGCATGTATTACTAAGGGATGGAAATACTTCTAACATATAACATGTATATATGTTAAGAAGTCCATAAAATGGGTGTATATATCTGTAAGCTGTGCATGAACCTGTGCATGTATGCATACATACACACACACATACATACACATATATACACACAAATATATATATATATATATATATATATATATATATATAGTGAGACCCCAATTTCTCTCAAATATATATATATATAATATATGTAAATATATATTATAATATAATACACATATTCAGAATTATAAATATATTTTAATTATAAATTATAATTATAAATGTATACACACACACACACACACACACACACACACATATATATATATATATGGTGAGACCCCAATTTCTCTCAAATATATATATAATATATATAAATATATATTATAATATAATATATATATATTCAGAATCATAAATATATTTTAATTATAAATTATAATTATCAATGTATACACACACATATATATACATATGTATATGTATATGTGTATGTATATGTGTATGTGTATATATATGTATATATACCACATATGTAATTTACATATACACCTTTGTTATACAATTCAATTGTTTTAAATTGTGCTTGTCTTTTAGAATGGGCTCATTTCATTTGATTCGAATTCAGGGAGCAACAAGTGTGTGCCTTACTCCCCTCTTAGGGTTGAGATTAAATCACTTGGGTCCATAACCATCTCCTTCACATTATTTCTGGGTATCAAGTGTAGGTTTCTATGCTTCCATAGCAAGCACTTTATGAACTGAACTATCTATCCAGACCTCGTAGGGTATAACTAGGTTTATCTAAAGATTTGAAGCCATAACATTTGAAACATAATGTCAAAAAAGTAATTCATCTCTAAATTTAAATCTCAGTTATATATTTAGTTAGCATGCCACCTTGGTAATTTGAATGAAAATATAACAAAAAGTACATGGACCAGTGCAAGGGTTCATATGTTATAAAAATTTTGTAAAATATTTTAATAAAAGAATATACTTACATGGTTCATTGTTTTATTATTGAAAAGGGACAGAAGCAGACAGGCCAGTAGAGTGACTCATCCCTGAATTCTTAGAAGCATCAAGGAACACCAAGTTAGAAATTCCAGTAGTGCCAGATGGCCCTGCGCAGGAAGCAGCAAATTGCGGGATAAAAGGTGAAGGCACTTTTTAATACTTACCTCAACATTTGTGTGTGTGTGTGTGTGTGTGTGTGTGTGTGTGTGTGACTGTGTGTGTGTGTGTGTGTGTGTGTGTGACTGTGTTAAGCACATTTGGAGATCATTTTATAGCCACTTCCAGAATCAAACACGGATTATCAGCTTGGAGGATAGGTACATCTCTATTCTAAACATCTAACCAGCCTTTGTCTAGCATATTTTCCATATAAATTCTTGACCCTGGATTCTAGGGAACTGCTTGACTTTATGTTTTTATTTGAAGGTTTACTCCATGGTAGGTGTTCTATATGACAATGTAAAGAAACTATCCAATTAAAAAAAAAGAAAAGAAAAAATATTTTATGTTCTGATTTCATCAAGATGAGACACATACTATATGCTTGTCTTGCGGTTTAAACAGAATTTCCTCTTAAGTCAACTCCTGAAGGGAGTGGAAGTGCCTAGCTTCCCAGAGACTTGAAGTGCAATGGTGGGAGAATCCTCAGAAGGACTCCCACAAGCACAGAGAATTATGAGAGGGGATGGGAAAAAGATTGTGATGGGGTGAGCAGGGAAGGGTCACTGAGAGAAATATAAAGTGAGTCAGTAAAAAAATATATTAAATTAAAGAAAAGAAGTACACATTAGGTAATTTTCCATGAAAGTGAAATGTTCTGTGAGCAGTAAACTGTAAATATTACCATAAAAATCAATTTTAATTCATGTCAGGGCAAGTCTACCAGATGCTGTGACATTTCCATAAAGCATAGGTTCTCAAAACATTAGCATTACTATAGATTTTTTTGTGTTGACAGGTTATCTAATAAGCTTCAAATTTAAAGAAATTATTTAATTTTCCTGCTGTATATATTTGTGAATACCATTGTGTGTGGTGTGAGAGAGAGAGAGAAAGAGAGAAAGAGAGAGAGAGAGAGAGAGAGAGAGAGAGAGAGAGAGAGAGAGAGAGAGCTATGTCCTACTGAGTTATTTTTATAGTGATTTCATTGACCAGTTTAATCATTGGTATTTTTTATTCTCATTTAGGTTTTGTATTCATAAAAGCTATTTTTTGCAATTTAATCTAGACATTCAATAATAGATAATAGATCCTCAGTATAGGCTTATGGTTTACATTAACCATTATAAATCCAAATAGAATATGATAGGCATGTAGAAGACAAGTGTTGGGATTCTGTAAACCCTACCTCTCAGTTACCTAGTAACAGCCAGGTATACCCCACCCCTCAATTACCCAGCAGTGGCCAGGTATGCTCCGCCCCAGTGACCTGACACTATAAAAGGAGCTGCTTGACCCCTCCTCTCTCTCTTGGCCTCTCTTGCTCTTGTGCTCTTGCAGCCTTGCTCTCCCACTCCTACCCCTCCACTTCCCTTTCCCTTCCCCCTCTCTCCCACGTGCTCATGGTCGGCCTCTACTCCTCTACTTCTCTCTCTCTCTCTGCTTCTACCACCCTCTTAACTCTCCCATGACCTAAATAAACTCTATTCTGTACTATACTGTTGTGTGGCTGGTCCCTCAGGGAAGGGATTTCCAACATGGACCCCCCAGAGGCATCTCCCTTGCCCTCAGGCCTCTCTGCACCTCCATGGGCCATATGCCCCCCACTCTCTTCATCCTTCCCCTAACAACAAGTATAAGAGAATTATATATTTTTTAATTTTTCGACATTCAAATAATATATAAGCGGGATTATTTCCACATAACTATAAAAAATGATTGCTCCAATAATTTTTGAATTTTAAAATCATCTAAGTATTTTTAAATGTTTTTTCTTTGAATAATACACATTTCCAAAAAATGTATAGAATACTAATACACAGTAAGCAGAAAGCAAGATGATTGCTCATATTAGTGAAGAAACAAGAGTGATTAGCCTCCATAAAATTTTACGCATCTATTGAATGGACTGTACAAATCTTTCCCATAACAGTGAACTTGTGTCTCATTTAAGACTTATAAGGATCTCAAAGAATCACAACTAACTTACATTCTTATAGGAAGATTTATCCATGCTGAGAGTCATTCAACATGAAAAAATATAATTTAACTCTTGTCATGATTTTAGTTCTTGAATGAACAACAGTCCACAGTTTCCATCTGCATTGAATATTATAATTGTTTCATGTGTTCTTCATTTATGATGGAGAGATGATATCTATGTATGTCTACATTTTCTATACTAAAAAATGTATTTCCTTAAAATTCACACATTTTTTGAACAAGCACTAGAATAGACCCAGCACTATTAATGATGTTCTGCTGTGCTTGCAGACAGGATCCTAGCAAGGATAGCTTCTGAAAGGCTTTACCAAAAGGTGACAGAGACAGATACAGATACTTACATTCAACCATTGGACTGTGGCTTCAATCTCTTTGGAAAAGTTAGGGGAAGGCTTGAAGGAGCTGAAGGGAATGGGAACTCCACAGGAAGATCAATAGTCTCAACTAACCCATTGTTCAGGGAGCTTCTAGAAACTAAGCTACCAACCAAAGAGAATACAGGGACTGGAATGAAGATCCTGGCAGGCTTCAATGGGAGAGAATGTATCTTGTGAAAACTGGATGCCCCAGGGAAGTTTGATTTTCTCCATGTAGATGAGAGGGGAGGACTCTCTAAAAGGTGAAGAGAGTGGGGTACAGTAAAGAACACAGGGAGGGAGGTTAACATTTGGGATATACATACGAAAGAATTAATTTAAAAATCCATTAAAACTAATATTTCTCCTTCTTATGCAGAAGTGTGTGAGCAACAGCCAAATAACTAAAAAAAAATCAATGGAGCACATTCTGCTACATTTGCATGGGTGAGAACATTTGCTACAGGATATTCTATAACAGCATGTACAACACCTGCACCAGTGCAGGGTTAACAAAATTCCACCACTGGAAAGGAGACATATACACCAGGTCACAACAATTATCAAGAAGCTACTTGCAATTGGTATCTCTTGCAATAGTGTGGTGATTGAATTAGAATGCCCCCACAGATTTGTATGGTGATTGAATTAGAATGCCCCCACAGATTTGTATGGTGATTGAATTAGAATGTCCCCACAGATTTGTATGGTGATTGAATTAGAATGCCCCCACAGATTTGTATGGTGATTGAATTAGAATGCCCCCACAGATTTGTATGGTGATTGAATTAGAATGCCCCCACAGATTTGTATATTTAAATGCTTAGTATTCAGTGAGTGGTACCATTCAAGAGCGATTGGGGTATATGTCCTTGTTGAGTAGATGTTGACTTGTGGAAAGAAGAGTGACACTGGTGCTATCTTTGAGGTTCCAGAAACATAAGTCAGACCCAGTTGTTCTCAGTTCCAGTGATGCCTTCTGATTCAGATGTAGGACTTTCAGCAACCATGCCAGCCTAGATGCTGTCATGTTTCCCACTATGAGGATAATGAACTAAACCTCTGAAAATGTAAGTAAACCCCAAAATAAATGTTTTACTGTATAAGAGTTTCTGGGGTCATTGTATCTCTTCACGCAGTAATATAACGCTGATAATGACAGACAAAAGAAAATGGTTTTGTCCAAAAATATTTATTGGGAAAATAAAGTATTCCAGGACAAGTCCCATGGTCATTGGGTGTTGACTATCATGAAATAGACTCCATTATTTTAGGGAATTATCTTAAACACATTGTAGTTCAAACCTTGATACCCCAAATTCTCATTATTTCTTCTTTAAAACTGTGATTTGGATAGGATCCTCTCCTGCTCCTGTAAACCTGCAAAGTGTCTGTGAAGTTCTCAGGTTTTGTTTTCTATTTTATTCTACATCTTGAACTTCCCATGATTCCAAGGATGCCATCAGAAAACCAGGGACCCCAGAATTATATACAGAGAATAGGATTGCTCATGGCTCCAAAATAACTCACATTCTATGGAGACTATAAAAGTTGAGGTTAGACTGAAATGGCCTATGCATTTTTAACTTAACGAATTTGGTTATATGTGAAAAATTTTGAGTGGAACTCTCACTGGATTTAATATAGGTATGAGCCCTGGCATTGCACAGGCATGCAGCTTTTCTTCTTCTTTTACTTTATTAAAATACTGAGTTTAGAACCATAAGGGCCCTGTGTAAGAATGTTTTGAACACATTCCACAAAATATGTGCTTATTAAGAGGGAGACATTTCAATGAAAAAAATGGCCTTAACTTTATTCTCAATCTTGTTGTTTTTATTGATTGATTGATTGATTGATTGATTAAGTCCAGTTCTTACCTGCCCTTCTACAGTTCCTCATTCCATTCCTCTTCACCCTTGTCTCTAAGAGGATGTCCGCACCTCCTACCCTACCCCAACCCCGCTAGACCTCCTTACTCTCTGGAGCCTCAAGTCTCTCTACTCTCAGAGGCTATACTAGGCAGTCCTCTGCTGTATATGTGTCAGGGGCATTGGACTAGCTGGTGTGTGCTAACTGATTGGTGGCTCAGTGTCTAAGAGATCTCAGAAGTCCAGGTTAGTTGAAACTGATGTTATTCCTACAAGGTCACCTTCCTCCTCAACTTCTTCCAGCCTTTCCCCAATTCAGCTACAAGGGTTCCTCACTTCACTCTATTTGTTGGGTGTAAATATCTGCATAAGACTCATTTAGTTGCTGCTTAGTCCTCTAGGAAGGTATTCATGCTAGGCTTCTATCTGTAAGCAGTAGTAGCAATCAGTAATAGTGTCAGACCTTGGAGCCATGCCTTGAGCTAGATCCCAATTCTGGTCATTCACTGGACCTCCTTTCCATTAGTTTCTTCTCCATTTTTGTTTCTTAAATATCTTTAGATAGTAAAAATTCTGGGTCATAATTGTTTCCCCCACCCAGTGGGATGGCAAACCTATCCTTCCACTTGAGGCCCTGACTTTCTACTGGAAATAGACCCTGCAATTCCCTTCTCTCCACTGTTGGGCATTTCATCTAGGGTTTCCTCATTTGAGTCCTGAGAGTCTCTCACCTTTCAGCTCTCAGGTACATTCTAGAGGGTCTTTCAATGTCCTGAACTTTAAGGGATCTTAGCTTCTATTCTCTGAATAACTGTTACTGTCTGCTGTACTCCATATGTCTAGAAACATTCATTGTAATCTGTCCAATGACATAATAAAAATATTTGATGTTTCAAAAGATTTACAGGTAGTCCAAAAATGCTCTGAGTCTCTTATGATACATGGGAGAGATATTATATAGCTCTAAGACAAATCTGTTAACAAATAATTTTGTTTATTTTTTGACTATTTGAATTTTTTATGATCTACTCTTCTTTAGGAAATTAAAATAATATTTATAATATGAATAGGTGTATACTATGAATCTGAATATTGATTTACCTAAGATATGAAGCTATAATAACTATTTGGTAAATCAGTGATAATCTGCTAAATTAGAGGGCACATTAGTATAAATTAAATCAAGCCTTGAGAATGATCACAGGATTGTATAATCCCTCCCATACTACGTCTTACATAATAGAAAATGTTTGACTATTAACTGAGAACACAAAATTATTTATGATACAGATTAATAGTCACAGGACTGACCATCAAATTCTAAGAGGCAATCAAGTTTTATATATACAAACTATATGGTTTGGGGATTCAATTGGACTAACTTGACCACCTATTTGAAGGGACATTTATTGTGCCTATAAATTCTGTTTTTTAGGTGAGAGCAGTTTTTTTGTTACAGAAAGCATTCTTAATCCCACGTCTTTTAAGGGTATTTAAAGTATGTGTGTGTGTGTGTGTGTGTGTGTGTGTGTGAGTGTATCTGTGTGTGCATACGCGAGTGTAAGAACTGTGTAGCAGTTTATGTTAGTAAAACCATTACAGAAGTTTATTACTAGGTATACTAGGAGCTAGAAGAAATGGCAATTACATAATGAGAACTGTTTTTTTTTTATAGAAGACAAGAATGACAATAGGTTTTGTTTAGAGTACCTCTGACCTCATGTTCTATGTATGATATGATTTTACACAGAACCCTGCTCATTCGTGGTTAGTAAAAAATGTCTATCTAAAAAGATGATTCTAGAAATGATTGTCCTCTCCAAATGCTAATTTTAATTTAAAATTTATATAGATATTGGAAAAAATGCATGATAGGAGAGGTTGGTGTATGTTTTAAACAATAATAACATAATACATTTACATTTACAGTGTTTTGGGGGTGTATTTCACAAAGTACTCTTTTGGCAGGAAATTGCAAAATAAACAATTATTCCAAGGTGTCTGAAATAAGCCAGAGAATATGACTCCTTGAAGGAATAACAAACTTTCTCATCACGTGTATCAATCTTACCTCTTTTTGTACTTTATGTGGTAAATAATATTTGTGTAAGTTGTACACGCATAGAGATTTTATATTCTCCTTAATACCTGCTCAATATTGTGAGAGACAAGCATCCTCAACTTCCACATTCAATTCACTAGACAATGCCATCGGGTATACTTTGGGGCACACTAATTTTAGGGATAATAATATAGGCTAGTCTGGATGTCTTTGTTGCTTCTTCTATTCTCAGCTGTGCTCTAGGGATAATAAATGCAACTGAATTGTTGCGTCAATTAAGTACTGCTCTCAACTGGATCTCCATGAGTTGTCTATACTCCATCCTATAGAATTATCCCCTCTGATATTTTATTTCTAGATAAAACATTGTGTTAATTCTGCCTCCTTACTCTGAAGCACTGTACCCATCTTAAAATTAGATTCTGGAGCCAAGTAAGGTTTATCCACTGTACTTAACATTCACAATCATGTACTGCATACCTCTAAACATGAACAAGGAAATAGGTTAGATCCATCACATAGAAACATTCTTATATTTCAGTAGCTTTCCTGGTGATGCATCATCTAATTCTAGTTTCACAGATAACTCTGTGTTGTTTTTACGAGACATATATTTGCCAGCTATTCTTGATGCCATCTTCAGATAGCTGCCAATCTCTAAACATGCAAAGTCAGTTGGGGTTGTATGCTGTGAGTTAATCCTCGTTGTTGGATAGGAAGTTAAAAGAAGATTGAGAGAAGGTTCATATTAGGCTAAACTTTTTCTTGGGTGGAAAGTCTGTCTGCCAGTGAAAAGTATAATCTTTTAATGAGATTGACTGTGCAAACTAGGCAACCTCTTATAATTAATAGGTTTCAAAACTGTTCAGAGAATTTTCAATATAGCTGCATATCACATTTCAGTTTGTTGATGCTCACAATAAAAACCTGATCATTTCTAACTGGTCTGCTGTGGCTGACCATGATTCCTTTTGGTTAAAGAAATAGCTACACATTACACTGTGTATCAAAGCATCTTTGTGAGCAAGCAGAAATAGCAATTACATGATAAAAATTGTTTGTTATAGAAGACAAGAATAACAATTGGTTTTCTTCAGAGTTTACCTCTGTCCTCATGTTCTATGTATGATTATGAATTTACGCAGAACTCTGTTCATGCTTCATCAATAAAGAATGTTTATCCCAAAATTGTGTAATTTGTCCATTTGACTACATGATTTGACAGTTAGGAGTTTAATATTGTTTTCTCTCATTCTCTTGCTTTTCAACACCAATTTGCTTTTGTAATATACAATTTTTCAAATTATCCAGAATATTTAACATGTATCCTTTCTATTTGTTCATTTCATTGTTTCATACCTGCCAACTTTTTAACAGTGGGGTCATTACATTTTGCTAAAAATTAACATGTGTACAAGTAACATTAAGAATATTTAATGATAGTCTGACTTTCTAGGTGCACTTCAATCCAGAAGTAAATTACGGTTCATTGTCTTAAATTTGGCTGTTTTCTGAAGCTCAATTTTAAGATCACCTATCTTTTGAAGCAGACATCCAAATGTGACTAGAAGTACAGGTGAAATACTGGAATAAAAGTACAGAGAGTAAAAGAGGTAGGGTAAGCACTAGGTCACAATGCATGTTTCAACATGGGGAAGGAGAACAGAAAGGATGGGATACTTAGGATTGTGATGAGGATTCGGATATGCTGGCCAATAAGCTATGGTCCCTTCCACAGAAATTCTGTTTGTTGTTAGGAGAAGATCCTTGTTCATCTGTGTTAGATGAAACAACATGTCTAAGGTATGGCTTAATCATAAATGTGATAGTAAATGAATGTCAAGGGAGTGATTTCTTGTCTCATGTCTGCTTGATAACAGAAAAAAAAAAAAACCCAACAAACTACAAGTACAAAATAAAAGTTGTTGTTTGATGCAGGTATAAAATCAAACACAGTGATAGTGACCAGATAGGGCATATGTAAAGAAAAATATTTTTAATAACATACATTGTGATTTTGAACATTTCTAAAAGTGTTCAAGATGTAGCTTCATTTCAAATTTTTCTGAAAAATAATTTATTGCATGAGATAGTTAAGGCCATTCACTATAATTCAATAAGCATTATCTCTTTGATCCTTGTGAGGTAAACCATGGGTATTATGTTATAGCTTAATAAAATTAAGAACATTTCTCAGTGAATTTAAGCTGATGCAATTTGTATAGATCACTTTGGTATTAAAAATTAGGCTCAAATGCTTTAAAAGACCTCAAAACCGTTTGGGATTTTTAGGATTGGACTTTTAAAAATAACCCCCTAACGTTTCTTTGAAACATTTTTAATCTCTCTGATTTAGTTGTGAATGAAGAATGACCTAAATCACATTTTTGTCTTCCTAATAGAGGTGGTAGGAAGAGAACAGCAGGCTTTCTCTGAAAATAAGTAGCCTGGTTTGTTTGAATATATTTATAGCTGGCATATTATCTTTGGCTCTCCATGCTGAAAAAGATTAGGGGGTCAATGTATTTGAAGTAGAAAAAAGTAGAACTACCCTGGGAAGTAAACCTATTAAGAGCAATGGACTTTCACTCCATGAAGCTTTGCAAACGCCATACATATTGAGACCTATCAAATGTCTCTTTAACTTCTGCATAGGGGGTAGAAGGGCAGCAGAGAAACGACATAGGCAGCTCACAATGTAGCCTGAGACCAAGGTCAAGCTATTAAGTATACAGTTGCAGAGGGCAAAACAGTCCTAGACAATTCACACCACAGGCAAACCGACAACTAAGAGACAAAATCTGTTAAAACAAAACAAAATAAGAAAGAGTAGCAAAGAGAAAATATTGAAACTAAAGCTTTCATTCTGCTGAGCATTGTATTTTGTGTAATTTTTAATATAACTCACATGTAATACTCATAATCATTTTGATTTAAAGTAAATGAATCCATGTACTTCTGAATGCTGTATCCTCATTGTCACTAAAAACTCCCGATTTCAGAATACTGTTGTAGACATCTGCTGCCTGCTGATCAAAATGTCAATTTTTGAGAGAGTAGTCTCTGGATCACTATTAGGATCTAAGACACTAGAACCTCCTATTTACTAATAAATTTCTTAATCTACAGAAGTCAACTTCTCATGTCTAAGTTTCTCAATGAATGAAGTATTTCCTTGATTTTTCCCATGTCATTGCTTTGAATTAAATAAATATATATATAATTATATATATATATATAATACTTCAACTATAATGATTATTTCAAGTCTTATTCTAATAACCATCCCCATTCCTTTCTTTACTAACATATTTACATATTGACATTAAAGATTATTTTTCTCTTCCAGAATCTACAGGCCTTTTGTTGTCACTGCTCTCCTGGTTTCCACAAATCTTCATCCACCCTTCAACACCATTATTTCTTCTCAGCTCTCTCAGAGTCTTCTCTAAATCATCGTTCTAAAAGTAGAGGGTTGTCTCATATTCTATTTAAAAGACGTTTTCTCTGTGTTTTATTTTAGTGATTACATTTAGTCTCATAAAATTTGATATATTTATATATTATAATTAAGACATACATTTATTCAACCTAATTTTATTTGCCCTTTTGCAAGAAGACTGGTATCTACTGTATGCAGTCTTGTCTGGCTCATTCAATGGATTACTAATTAACATGTTATTCTGAGAGACAAGCTGTCTTCATTCTTGTCCATCAGTAATAATAAGAAATGTTCTGATATATTTCTGTGTAATAATATACAAATATGCCTATGTCCATTTTTTTCAAGGGAAAATAAAGAAGCACTGGATATGTGGGAGAAGGGAGGTATGAAGGAATTAGATGCTGGTGAGGATACGGAGAAAGAGGAACACTCCTCCACTGTTGGTGGGGTTGTAAACTGATACAACCACTCTGGAAATCAGAAAATTTCAGTAGTTCCTCAGAAAATCAGACATAGTACTACCTGAAAACCCAGCTATTCCATTCCTGGGCATATACCTTTAAGGCTCTCCAACATATAACACAGACACATGCTCCCCCGTGTTCATAACTGTCTTATTTATAATATTCAGTAACACAAAATAACCCAGATGTTCTTCAGTAGATGAATGTATACAAAAATTAGTATACATTTCCACAGCTAAAGAAACAATGACTTTATGAATTCCAAGGCAAATGGATAGAACTAGAGAATATTATCCTTAGTGAGGTAACCCAGTCACAAAAGAACACAGATGGTATGCACTCACTGATATGTGGATACTAGCCCAAAAAGCTCTGAATAACAAAGAAACAATTCACAGACCTTATGAAGCTCAAAAACAAGGAAGGCCAGAATGTGGATGCCTCATTCTTTCTTAGGAGGTAGAACAAAGTACTCACAGGAGGAAATACAGTGACAAATAGAGGAGCATGGTTTGAAGAAAAGATCATTCAGAGACTGCCTCACCTGGGGATCTACCTCATATGCATCAAGCAAACCCAAGCACTATTGCTCATGCCAAGAAATGTTTACTGGCAGGAGCCAGATATGGATGCCACCTCGGAGCCTCTGTGAGTCATAGAGACACAGTTGAGGATACTTGCGGCTAATCATGTTATTGAATACAGGGTCCCCAATGAAAGTGCTAGAGAAAGGACTGAAGGAACACAAAGGGTCTGCAACCCTATAGGAAGAACAACATTATCAACCAAACAAACCTTACAGAATTCCCAGGGAGAAAAACACCAAGCAATGAGCAAACATTGGGAGATCCATGGCGCCAGTGGTATATGTAGCAGAGGATGGCATTGTCTGACATCACTGGAAGAAGAGGCCTTTGGTCCAGTCAAGGTGTGTTTATCTAGCATAGGGGGAAGGCAAGGTGCTGAGTTGGAAAGGGTAGATGGAAAAGAGAGCACTTTCATGGAAGCAAGGGGAGGGGGAGCAGGTATGGCAGTAGGGACAAAGGGGATAACATTTAAAATGTAAATACAGAGACTATCCAATTAAAACAAAGATAAAACAAAAGAAACAGAAAAAAAAAGTATATTTAGTGTTACACTCCTATCTTCCACTAGTTTCATTCTCATTCTTTGTTGCTGTTATACATCTTTGTCAGGGTAATATGCTGAGTTTCAATTCACTAGAGGGTTTCCTTACATTAATACAATTTTGTTTTTTAAAATTACTTGCTTAATGTATATTTATTTGTATTTATTATATTTATTTATTTACATTCCAAATGTGTCTCCCATTTTGTTCCATTCTCTCAGAGTCAGAACAATGACACTTCCTAATAAGAATGTAAAATAAATCATAGTCAGATATGGTTATGGTTGTCAAAATGGACAGCACAGGATTATAAATGCTGTTTTGAAGAGAAAAAAAGTTGATTACAAAACTGAAAAAAATTCTCTTAAGTCATAAGTAGTATACTTCTAAATATAGTTCAAGATTTAAGGTAATATTTCTCTTTACAAGTGTTAAAGGTTATTCAAAATAACTAAAACTGCAATCAAAGGGCACTATTACAGAATTCTTTCCAAAAAAATGTTGATGGAATATTCTAGAAGAGAAACAGAAAGATTATAAGAGCCAGATGGACTGGCAATTCTCTGTGATATATCTCTTAGGAGTTTCTGAATATACACTCATAAAATCTCAATATGACTGCCTCAACATGAACAGGGAAAACACAACAGTATTAGACATGCCATTGGGTTGAGGCAAGCTTATGAGCTCTCAAGCTGAGAGAAGGATCCTTAGATAACCATAGAATTCTGAGTGCAAATGTTGGGATTCATAGGGATGCTTACATCAACTGATTATCAAATACGAAATGGTGAAAAAAAAAAAAACACATACAAATGACATTATACAAATCATGTAGTCTATACTTATGAATGTAGAAATATATTTATCCTATCTGTCTGTCTATCATCTATCTACCCATCCATGTATGTATGTATGTATGTATGTATGTATGTATGTATGTATGTATCTATCTATCTATCTATCTATCTATCTATCTATCTATCATCATTTGTAATATATCTACAGTCTTTCATGTATGTTTTATCTATCCTCTAACTATCTATCAAATATCTATGCACAACCACTTATAAATCTATGTATGTAGTGACAATTAATAAAAACTAAGTCAAAATTTGAAGAAGAAAAGAAGGTTAAATAGGAAGTCTTGAAAGGGGGAAAATTCTTTGAAGGGACAAATTATGTAATTATAGTCGTAAAAAGTTCAAAAATAATTTAAATACTATTACTTTGAGAATAAAGTTTAAGATCTGTTATTCAAAACCAAATTGTTTGTTTTTGTAAGAAGGTCTGAGGATTTCACTTTTTACACAGTTCATATGAAGCCCAAATTGGTTTTTAACTGTAAATATTCTCTAACAAATCATGAGATAGTAAATTAGCATCCTAAGCAATAGAAGCCTTATCTGTGAGGACAAGAGAAAGCAATATAAAAAGCTCCAATGAAGCAATCATTGCTGTTTATGTATTTGTTTAAGTTTTGGTCTAGAGACATGATAAATTAATTAACAATACACTTAACATATTTTAATACTAAATTACTATAGAAAATGTTAAAACAGGGCTATTTATTCTGATATATACCAACTAATTAATCTTACACACAAACAGACTTAATAAATTTATCACTTTTTCTTTGTGTTTTTGTTTTGTTTTGTTTGAGAAAGAAACTAAAGACTTTACCTTTACTCTGTATTGGGTTAACAAGATGACTTTATGGGAGAAAACATTTACTACCAAGGCTAACTTTTGAGTTTTATACTTGGAACTCATATCGTGGAAAGAGAGAACTGTCTCCTACAAATTATCCTTTGATCTGTACGATATTTCTGCATTTACACTCCCATATGTGTAAAATTGTAAACAAATACATTTACTAATTACATACACATTACAAATTAATTCATAGAAAGGCAAAGGAATAAGATTATATTTTAGTATTCAAGGTGTTAAGTACTGAATTACTTCTTGTTTCATCTCTCTGTTTCTCTGTTTCTCTCTGTCTGTCTGTCTGTCTGTCTGTCTGTATCTATCTATCTATCTATCTATCTATCTATCTATCTATCTATCTATCCATCTGTGTGTGTGTGTGTGTGTGTGTGTGTGTGTGTGTGTGTGCTCATGTACCTGTGTTTAGTTTCCATAGCCACACTTGGACATGTGGCATGTTGTGCTGAGGTGTTAGTTTCAAAGCTCCCAGAGATGCCTTCTTTCTGCTATGTGAGGTTAAGATAAAAATGGCATCTATTCACAGTTTAGAAGAGGACCATGACTGTCCTTTTAACATATATGCAACTTGGCTCCAGAATTTGGGTTCCCACACATATGATATATATAATTTTATCCAGTGAATATACATTCACATGTCCTATCTAAAAGAGGTACAATTCATAGACATCACTGTATGCCACTCTAAAAATAAATAAGTTCATGAGAATGGTTACCTGATAAAAATATTAAACAGAAAAGATTAACCTCCAGTCAAAATGTAATCTTAATTCTTAATTATTTGTCTGAGAAGGGTTGGAAAGTAATAATTATTATTACTCCCGTATATCATATATGTACTAGCAACCCTATGACTTACTCAAAACCTTCCAGAGTTGTATCAGTCTTAGGTAATGAAGTTTAAGTGATTAATAAACTTCAGCTGTGAAAGAAACATGAAGCAATGGCTGTGATTGCTATTTCAATTATTTTTTGCCTTGATTCCCATGAAGGAAATACCAATATTGATTTTAAATCTTCATCAGTGTTAAATACTGTATTATACTGAAAATACTTCAAGAGTTAAAAGAAAAAAAAAAAACTTTAAACGCCATCTAGAGCAATTTCTAAATTAGAGAAACGTCATATAAATTTAAAAAATAGCCCTATATATTAGATTTTACTTGATGCTAAGAAACTACCCTCAACTGACTTATATGAAATTAGACGTGATCCAGAGAAAATGGCTCTGCTCTTTTTCAGTTCACTTGTAAACTACTTATCTTGTGTACAGTTCAGTCCTAGTGCCTACTTAGCACCATGTGGAATGGTGGTAATGACTTGATTCATATCCTTTCTATGGATTAAAACATTTAAAATGTATTATTCCCAATTACTTTTTTTCTGTAAATGTCTACTTCAATTGAATGCCTTAGCTGCCAGCCTCAGAATTTCCATTTAAACACAGCTGTAGCTACTGTTGCTATTGAAGAACACACCTCTGAGGCAGTGCAGAGTTAGCTGTGAATTTATGCTCCCTCTGGAAAGTACCCAGCAGTAAGTTTCAGTGGATTGTTTGCATAAGGGCTGTGGGAGGTCTCAGAAATAGATGTAATGGCCATGAACGTGACACTATTAGGAGTCATAGCTTGAACCTTGGGAACAAAAAGGGTGCCTTGGGGCCCTATGAATGTTCTTTTCTCAGAGTATACATTTTAGGAGTAAAAGTTTTGTTCCAATATACTTTTGGGAAAAACTCCAATCTTTGTATGTTACATTTTTTTTTTCTTTTGTAGCTACTTTACTTTGTGTCTGCCAAAAGCTCAGTGAGAAATTCCTAATGTGCTAAATGAGCTAATCTCTGAGGTTCCTTCCAGCTTTCAAATTCTACAGCACTGTGGCAGAGAGTACTGCAAATGTGCTCATGGTTAGAGTTTTTTCCCTAAAATAAAAATGGAATAAAACAGATGAAGATGCAGGTGCCACATGAAAAAGCAAAATGACAAAATGGACCAGCATGAGGTACATTGTGTCCCGGCTGGCTGCTCAAATACAATACAGATTCTGCACTAATTTTTACTCGTAAAAATTTGTAGGGCTCATGTGAAAATGTTATATCAACTTATGAATTTAAATATATACACTGAACATGTCATGTAGCCTGAAAAATATCATAGTGATCATCGCTTGTAAGTACTGGTACACTGGTATTCATTCTGAAGTGCAGAGGTGTTTGAAAGATGGTAGTTACTAAATGAGTGTAAAGAGTTATAAGTGTATATATATATATATATATATATATATATATATATATATAGTGTATATATATTGTGTACATATATATATTGTGTATATATATGTTGTATATATATATATATATATATATATATATATATATATATATATATATATATACACACACACAATGCTACACACACAATGCTATATGTGCAGAGGGGCATGCATCTAAACCTTTCAAAAGATTCTTGGAAAACATTAAACATACTTTCATAATATTAGATGAAGAGGGTCTGAAAATGTTATTTGTGCATGCTCCATATGTCTTTGACTTTATACTTCCTACTCACTGAGGATATAAACATATTTATGAAAAGAATAAATTAAGCATCTGGATGTACACTTCTCATAGGGTCATAATACATGATGCTCAATTAGATATTTAAAGTGTCAATGTAATTATTTTCATGTTTGTTTTTAATTATGTCAGGAAAACTAAAAGCAAACTGGTACAGTAGTTCTGTGCACCTAAGTAACACATCCTTAAGACAAACAAGATGGTATAATGGCTGCATACATCTTGAGTATTTGAGTAAGCCTTTGTTGTAGTTTCCTATTATCTCCTGATTTTGTGCATTATGATGCTAAGTTTTGATTTGGCATCTTAACATTTCTTTTATGCTTTCATAGGTGTGGTCTTCCCAACTACAATGCATTCTGAAAGAAAGCTAAGATTAAGTGTGATAAGACCCTGAGAGTTCACATAACCTCTGAATGATGAAAAAGCTGAGACCCTTCCAGAAAAGTAACTAAAACAGACAGCCATGACTAGGAAGAGGTGGAGAGAACAAACTGACTAGCTCAAAAGTCTGTAATTTGCACCATGCAATATTATACTCTTATAGAGAAACACAAAATAAATTATTGTTGGAGTTATTCACAGTGTAACAGAATATTTTGGAGAAATAAATGAATGAAGAATAAGTTCTTTCCCATGAATAAGTTCTTTCTGGCAGGACAAGAAGCATGGTGATGAGCACAGATGGTTCTTTTTCCGTAGGAGTAAAGCAGTAGAAATGGAAGGCACACAAATGAGCATCATCTCTTCCTGCTGTGTGTACATATGTAACATATGTGTATAAAATTGTATGTATTTTATTGTATATCATCATATACAAGTAATAGTATATTATATTACATGTATGTACATGTAATGTGTATATCATGTTAAAGGATATATATCCATTATTTATATATATATATATATATATATATATATATATATATATATATATATATATATCAATATTTAATAAGCACACACAATTATATTTATGTGGATATGGCAATACGCACTTTTCAATTAAATAATTACATTAGCTTTTCTTCTAAATTTGTTTTTAAGTTGATCTGATGAGACATGTACATTGCAGATTTTATGAACTCCAAGTGCTTCCTTTATTTAAAACAATAGCCAAAAGGTATAATCACTTAAGTTTTATAAATGTAAATTCCTCTCCCATCTGTTTCATGTGAGTTGTAACTTATTTAGAAGTAAATTAGTTTTTAGAGTTCAGTAACCTTATCATTATTGTCATAAAATGTAAGAAGGCAGATCAGTCTAAGCTAGAATTGTGTGTGTGTGTGTGTGTGTGTGTGTGTGTGTGTGTGTGTCTTCATCAACATTCCCCTTTCTCTAAACCTTTATATCCTTATCTTATTGAAATGGATTTTCGATTTTTGTCATTTCATGTTCTAATATTTGTAATGATTCCTTTAATATTTACCCTTTTATTGCTTCAGCATTCTATTCTTATAAATAATCAGATGGATTTGATTTAATGTGGGTCCCATATAAACTCATGTTGAGAAATCAATCTTTACTTACATTTTTTCTCAGTATAATATTATATTTGAGACAATGTTGGCTATAATACTTCAATATTTTGACTGCATACATTGATAAATGAAATAATAAATTCCAGGAAAGGAAAAGTAAATAAGTAACCACATGTAGAAAATTATAGGCCTGTAGATATGTATAAAATTATACCTTAAGCATTATACATGTTACAAAAAAGGCAAACAAATATTGTTCAAAGTACTTATTTAATGGAAGAATATGAGTAAGCAGAATTGGTATAAATTACAAAGAGTAGTATATAATTTAACTACCTTCAAATGATAGAATTTTAATGTTTTATTTTCATATTGCAGACTATACCAATATTTATACTTGATTAAAAATATGTGGTTATTAATGAAATTTTAATAACTTTATTTGGTACGTAGAGATAAATATTTTCTATCTCTATACATGCATATTTTTATATTATTTCTTAAATTATTATGAATTAAAACAATTATATTTGGATGTGTAAATACCTCTCTATTTCCACATATCTCTTTTTAGAGGGCATAGATTCTGTTTTGAGAAACCAAATGAATAGCACTTAAAACCAATCTAACTGATCCACCACAAGGAACAGTTGAGATCCAGGGAAACAGGCCTGGAGAGAAGGCATTCCGAGTAGCCAAGGTGCAGAGAGATCTTTGCCAAGCTCACAGTAAGTGCGCACCCCCTCCCCGCGATTGATTTCAGGGAACCAGTAACCCAGCATTGGGCTGTTCCCAGCCAGAGACCTTTGAGTGCAGAACAGGAACTCAGACCATCCCCTGGCAGTAACAGCAAAGATCCAGGGACACAGGCCTGGAGAGAAGGCATTCCAAGTAGCAGGGGTACAGGGAGATCTCTGCCTGTACCACACGAAAAGTGTGCCCCCTTGCTTGGTTGAGGGAACCAGTAACCCAGCATTTGGCTGTTCACACCCAGAGGCCTTTGGGTGCAGAGAGGTGCTCAGATCATCAGCCAGCATAAACAGCCAAGATCCTGGGACACAGGCCTGGTGAGAAAGCTATAAGAGTAGCCAGGGAGCAGAAGATCCAGGGAAACAAGCCAGGTACAAGAGAGAGGCAAGAACCAATCACTGGCAAGACCACTTATAAACACAGAAAACAAGATGACAAGAGGAAAGCAAAAGAACATACCCCAGGGAAACCATGACAACCTGGAAACACCAGAACACATCTCTCCCTTCACAGCAAACAGCAGAATGCAAAACACTCCAGAAAAAGAAGACTCAGACCCAAAATCATACCTTATGGTGATGATAAAGATCCATAAAGAAGAACGGGAGGAAAAGCATAAAGAATTAGAAGCTTTTAAAGAGGAAACAAGAAAAACACTCAAAAAACTCAAATAACTACAGGAAAACAGAAATAAAGAGATGAAGGAATGAAGAAGGAATTTAAAATGGAAATGGACACAATAAAGAAAACAATAAAAGAGACAACCCTAGAGGTAGAAATCCGAAAAAAGAAATCAAGAGTCACAGATGCAAGCATTTCCAGCAGACCACAAGAGATGGAAGAGAAAATCTCAGGGGCTGAAGACAAGTTTGAAAACAGACAAAACAGACAGAGAAGATGCAAAAACCAAAAAGCTCCTAGCCAACATGTCCAGGAGATCCAGGACACAATAGGAAGACCAAATCTAAGGATAATAGGAATAGAATATCAACTAAGAGGCACATTTAATATCATCAAAAAATTGTAGAAGAAATCCCCTTTAACCTTAAGAATGAGAAGACCATGAGCATAAAAGAAGCCTACAGAAATTCAAATAGTTTAGACCAGAAAAAAAATTTCTCCTGACACATAACAGTCAAAAGGCCAAGTGCCCAAAGCAAAGAAAGAATACTAAAAGCAGTAAGGGAAAAAGATCATGTAACATATAAAGGCAGACGAAGCAGAATCATACCCGACTTCTCAACAGAGTCTATGAAACTTAGAAGAGCCTGGACAGACATCATGAAGACCCTAAGAGAGCAAAAGTGTCAGCGCAAGATGCTATACCCAGCAAAACTATCAATCACCATAGATGGAGAGACTAAGATATTCTAAGACAAAACTGGATTTACACAATATCTGACCACAAACCCTGCACAACGAAGAATTATAGTTTGAAAACCCAATACAACCGCGGAAGCTACGTACTAGTAAACACAAGGAAACTCCTAAGCAAGAAAAACAAAAGAAGAAAGACATACAGGCTCAATTCAACCTCCAAAACAAAAATAGCAGGAAACAACAACTAATATTCCTTGCTATCTGTTAATATAAATGGACTCAATTCCTCCAAAAAAGGTATATATAGGCTATAAGACTGGATATGTAAACAAAACCCAACATTTTGCTGCTTAAAGGAAACTCATCTCAGAGACAAAGACAGACACTATCACAGAGTAAAAGGTTGTGAAAAAAAACTTCCAAGCAAACAGCCCCAAGAAGCAAGCTGAAGTGGCCATTCTAATATCGAATAAAGTAGATTTTCATCCAAAAGTTATGAAAAAAGATAAGGAAGGTCACTTTTTACTCATTACAGGGAAAATTTGTCAGGAGGAACTCTCAATCCTTAACAAATATGCTACAAATACAAAAGCAACAATATTCATAAAAGAAACACTACTAAGGTTCAAAAAAAAAAAAACATTGCACCCCACACAATAATAGTGGGAGACCTCAATATCCCACTCTCACCAATGGACAGATCATGGAAACAAAGACTGAAGATGGACACTGTAAAACTAGCAGAGGTTATGAACCAACTGGAATTAATAGATATCTACAAAATATATCATTCTAAAACAAAAGAATATACCTTCTTCTCAGCACCTCAAGGCACCTTCTAGAAAACTGACCACATAATTGGTCACAAAATGAGCCTCAATAGATATAAGAAGATTGAAATACCTCCATGCATCCTTTCAGATCACCATGGTCTAAGGCTGGTTTTTAATAACAACAAAGACAACAAAAGTCCATACACACATGAAAACTAAACAATGATCTATTAAAGGAGAGCAAGGTCAAAGAAAAAATAAAGAAAGAAATTGAGGATCTTCCAGAATTAGATGAACACAAAAGCACAACATACCCAAACCTATTGGATGCAATGAAAGCAGTATTGAGAGGAAACTGGTAGCTCTGAGCACTACCAAAAAGAAACTGGAAAGAGCATACAACAGCAAATTGACAGCAAAGCTGACAGCTCTAGAAAAAAAGAAACCAAATAAACCCAAGAGGAGTAGAGGAGAAGAAATAATCAAACAAAGGGCAGAAATAGACCAAATAGAAACGAAAATAACCATTCAAAGAATCCACAAAACCAAAAGCTGGTTCTTTGAGAAAATTAACAAGATTGATAAACACTTAGCCAGACTAAATAGAGGGCAAAGTGAGAGTATCAAAATTAACAAAATCAGAAATGAAAGTGGAGAAATAATGACAGAAACTGAGGAAATTCAAGAAATCATCAGATCCTACTACAAAAACCTATACTCAACGAAGCTGGAAATTCTGGAGGAAATGGGTTAATTCCTAGAGAGATACCAGATACTAAAGTTAAACAAAACCAGGTAAACCATCTAAATAGTCCCATAACACCTAAAGAAATAAAAGCAGTCATCAAAAGCCTCACAACCAAAAAAAGCCCAGGTCCAGATGGGTTCAATGCATAATATTATCAGACATTTATTGACAACATAATACTAATACTCTCCAAACTATTCCACAAAATAGTATCAGATGGAACATTACCTAACACATTTGTGAGATTACAATAACCTTTGTTCCTAAACCACACAAAGACACTACAAGGAAAGAAAACTTCAGACCAATCTCACTTATGAATATTGATGCAAAAATACTCAACAAAATCCGTGCAAACCAAATCCGAGTACACATTAAAACGATCATTCACCATGACTAAGGAGGCTTGATCCCTGGGATGCAGGGTTGGTTTAATATAAGGAAATACGTCAATGTAATAGACCATATAAACAAACTTTAAAAAAAAAAAAAAAAAACAAACATGATCATCTCAGTAGATGCTGAGAAAGCATTTGACAAAAATGAACACCCCTTCATGTTAAAAGTCTTAGAAAGAACAGGAATCCAAGGCCCATACATAAACATAATAAAAGCAATATGCAGTAAACCTACAGCCAACATCAGATTTAACAGTGGGAAACTTGAAGCAATCCAACTAAAATCAGGGACTCAAGAAGGCTGCCTACTCTCCACCTATATATTCAGCATAGTACTAGAAGTCCTGGCTGGAGCAATTAGACAGCAAAAGGAAATCAAAGAAATACAAATTGGAAAGGAAGAAATAAATCATCACTATTTGCAGATGACATGATAGTGTACTTAAGTGACCCCACACATACCACCAGAGAACTCCTAAGCTGATAAACAAATTCTGCAACATCTGTGAATATAAAATAAACTCAAACAAATAAGTAGTCTTCCTCTACAAAAGGTAAAACATGTGGAGAAAGAAATTAGGGAAAAGATACCCTTCACAATAAGCACAAATAATATGAAATACCTTGGTGTGACTCTAACTAAGCAAGTGAAGGAACTGTATGACAAGGACTTTAAACCTCTAAAGAAGGAAATCCAGGAAGATGTCAGAAAATGGAAAGATCTCCCAGGCTCAGGGATTGGAAGGATCAACATTGTAAAAATGACTATCCTACCAAAAGCAATATACAGATTCAATGCAGTCCCCATCAAAATACCAACCCAATTCTTCATTGAGTTGGAAAGAGCAATGTGTAATTTATTCAGGAATAACAAAAGACCTAGAATAGCAAAATCTATCCTCAACAACAGGAAGATATCTATGGGAATCACAATCACTGACCTCAAGCTATATTACAAGAAAATTGTTCTAAAATTCCCATGGTACTTATACAGTGATAGGCATATATCTCTATTGAATATAATAGAAGATCCAGAAATGAGCCCTCACATATATGGTCGCCTGATTTTTATCAAAGGGTCTGTAAGCATTCAATGGAAAAAGGACAGCCTATTCAACAAATGGTGTTGGTCCTACTGGCACTCAGCATGCAGAAGAATGAAAATAGACCCTTTCTTATCTTCTTGTACAAAGCTCAAGTGCAAATAGATCAAGATGTCCACATTAAACCAGGTACACTGAAACTATTAGATGAGAAAGTAGGAGAAACCTTAGAACACATAGGCACAGGGGAAAATTTCCTGAACAGAACACCAATGGCTTGTGATCTAAGGTCAAAGATTAACAAATGGGACTTAATGAGATTTCAAAGTTTCTGTAAGGCTAGGGATACTGTCAAGAAAACAAATCGGCAGCCAACAGAGTGGGAGAAGATCTTTACCAACCCCACATCAGATAGAGGCCTAATATCCAAGGTATACAAAGAACTCAAGAAGCTAGACACCAGAGAACCAAACAACCCTATTAAAAAATGGGATACAGAACTAAACAAAAAGTTCTCAATTGAGGAATATCTAATGGCTGAGAAGCATCTAAGGAAGAGCTCAACATCATTAGCCATCATAGCAAATGAAAAGAACCCTGGTTTCCACCTCACACCAATCTGATTGGCTAAGATCACAAATTCAGATGACAGCAGATGCTGGCAAGGATGTGGATAACGAGGAACAGTTCTTCACCTTTGGTGGGGTTGTAAACTTGTCCAACTACTCTGGAAGTCAGTCTGGCGATTCCTCAGAAATCTGGACATAGTTCTATCTGAAGACCCAGTTATTCCACTTCTGGGCATTTACCCCAGAGATACCCCAACATACAACAAAGACACATGCAGCACAATGATCATAGCAGCTCTATTTATAGTAGCCTGAAGATGGAAATATCCCAAATGTCTTTCAGTATATAAATGGATACAAAAATTGTGGTACATTAACACAATTAACACTACTCAGCTATCAGAAACAATGACTTTATGAAATTCTTAAGAAAATGGATGCATCTAGAGAATATCATCCTCAGTGAGATAACCCAGTCACAAAAGAATAGTCATAATATACAGTCACTGATAATTGGATACTAACCCCAGAAAGCTCTTAACACTCCAGAAACAACTCACAGACTGTGTGAAGTTCAAAAAAAGGAAAAAAAAAAAAAAAACCGTTATGTTTACTCCTTACACACCAAGAAAACTTTGAGTAATTCCAGGTTACATCCTGTTTTACATGTACTTTATGATCATTGTAACTAGTAAGATCTTAATTCACACTATCAAATCTTAAAAAAAAAAAAAAACAACTTCTAACTCTATTTGCAGGGTATCTAGTACATTCTTTTGACCCTCTAGTGCAATGCCTACACAGAGTGACCATAACACAAACTAACAAACACTTTTACACATAATAATTGTAACTTAATTTACATAATCTATACATATCTCTTGCTGATAAAGTAGAAACAATATTTTAAAGATATTCAGGAATTTCTGTGCAATATTAGTGACTTTACTATATTTATTATACCAAATACCTGTCTACCATCTATCTGTCATCTATCCATCTTTCCTTCTATGTTTAAATCTGTCTACCATTAGTCTCTCCTTCTTCTAGCATGTATCTACAGTCATCTACTATCTCTCTAAACTCTTTATATCTGTAATCTATTTTATTTTTGTTTGTGTGTTTATACATGTTAAATGGGGTTTTCATGCTTACATTCATTCATAAGCCACAGTTTGTTTTGAAGGCAAACACAACTTAATGACTTTTTATTCTCTTTCCAAATGTGGTGACCAAAGATTGGACTCAAGCCTCATATTTGGTGGAAAGTGCCTTGGCTCTCTGGGACAGAATGTAGAAATTTAAAGAATCATCCTTCCTTCTTTTCTCTTTCCCCTATCTCTCTTTACTCCACAGAGCCTGTTTATATTTTGTGGGGAAGTCTGATAACATGAATTAGTCATGAGATCTCAAAACTTATGTGCAATTGATCTTTATTTTAAAATGTTAAAGGGGACTACAGTCAGGTCGCAGTCAATAAAGTACTTGTTTGCAAGCAGGCAAAACCATATTCTGTCTGCAGAACTTACATTAAAATTAACTTGCCCATATGGTGTTATCTTTGTGATTTCAATGCTGGGAAGACTAAGAAAGAGGAAGCCTCCTGTTGACTAACTATCAAGTCTGCCTTATTTTCAAGTTCAAGGCCAAGGAGAGATGTTGTCTCCAAGGAGGTAAACTATATTGTTCAGTGTTTTATCTGAATTAGTTATCTCCTAGATTCCACATGTATGTACACACACACACACACACACATATATATATATATATATATATATATATATATATATATATATATATATGTATCCTTTATACACATGCATATGAATAAGGAAGGTAGTTATTTTGGAGTTGAATATACAGCAGAGTTGGTATAGGAATGCCTAGCTTGCATATGGATTTGAGTTTGGACACCTGTCATGCACAAATTATGTTTGGTGGTACACACCACCTTACATATTCTAGAATATAAGAGAATATGGAATATAAGATAAATAAAGAGTATGAAGAATTCAAAGATATTCCTGGTGACAACAGAATGTTAGAGGCCAACCTAGAACACATAGTTGATGGTTTAACAAAAACAGTAGTAAAAATTTATTTCCATTAGCTTTCCTTTAATTGAGGAAAGTGTAACATAGTCACTGCTCTGCAGTTAGCACTTAAGATTCATTCACAGAACAGGTATCATTGCAGTTTAGAAAATGATTTTAGATAAGTAATGTTTGAAGCTCATTAGAAGTAGACAGAACTGTTTTGTATATTTTTAATTCATAAATATAAAATGTTCATTTTCTTCTGAAAATGTAGTATGGTTAGGAATCTTGCAAGGGTTTATTTTGCTCTGATGTATTCAAATTTATGGCTTAAAATCTGGAATGCACAAAATAAAAATACATAAAAAGTAAATCCTTGACATTTTTCTTGATGGATTTTATTGGAGAAAATAAATATCATCATGCAGCATTTCTCTAACTATAGAGACTCATAACATTTGACTGTTTCTACAATTGAACCCACCATTAATATTTTATATGACAGCTATGAATGTTACATATTAAAATTCTGTTTAGTTGAATGATCTGTGATTGTTAGGATACAATCATAGTTATGGATGAAGTAATACGATTAACTGTCAGGTCTCAAAGTAGGTGTTACCTTTAGATTTTCACTGCTTTAAATTATTGGTTATTCTTGTGATGCATATTGAATTCACAGGGGGATGGGTGCTATTATAGTGCTCAGCACATGACCTGTGACATATGTCACTATTCATAGCTTGTGTATGTGTATGTACGTGTGTGTTGTGAGTTTTAATTTCTTTAGTTGTAGATTGTAATAACTTGCAGTTTTCCTTCCTTACCTTTCTTCTCTTTCTGTCTACCCTTTCTTATCTATCTTCATTTCTTTTAAATTCATGTCCTGAATTTTCATTAACTGTGGTTAAAGTTAACTATGCATAAACCTGCTCATCCTGTATAATGCTGTTTTGTGCATTTGGTATTGTATAACCAATATGCTCTATCTGGGCAAGACTATTTGTTCCTGTTCTCAGTGTTTCCTACTTGACTGCAGTCATTTGTGAAGGGTATGGCCTCATGCACTCTTCTCTGTAGACTTTGGTGTGCCTAGTACTTTTCTTGTACATTTTATATTTAGACAGTCCCATTGAAACTTTTTCAGTATAGCTTTTGACATTCCTAGGAAACACAGTCTCACAGCAAACTTCTGAATCTTGTGGGTGTGTGTGTGTGTGTGTGTGTGTGTGTGTGTTTTAGAACACACACACAAGCATATATATATATATACATATATATATATATTGCATATAATCTATTATATATATATATATATATATATATATATATATATATATATACTGTTCTTTTTAAGTTTCATTTGTAACATTATGTAAAGTAGAACATTTTGTATTATAAGAATATAAAGTCAATTTTAAACCCATGTATCAGTAAGTATAATCAAGTTTGTGATTTATTATTTAGAATGTGCAAGATAATCTGCATTTACCCTGGTAATATACTTTCCTTTCTTCCCCACACCAGCTTGTCCATGAAAGTATTCCTTTCAACATCGTAATTCCAGAGTAGTCATATATTATTTTTCGTATAAGTAGCTGTAATTTGGATTTGGTAGTCTCTTGATTTCCTTCAATATCCCTTTGTTCACATTCTTCCATGCTGCAGATTTCCTTAGGAAAAACTGCTGTCATAGTATGTCAGATATCAACTTACAGCTACAAGATACAGTTACTGATCACTGCATGGACTTCTTGAACATGCTTTGAAACTTGAGTTTACTATAATATAAATCTATTTTAGTGTACATATCATGTTACTGTGAAAGGAGTGATCATCACTATACAATAAAAATTCGTATGAATAAATTATATGATGCATCTAAAGAATATCATCCTGAGTGAGATTACCCTGTCTCAAAAAAAAAAAAAAAAAAAAAAAAACAGACATAATATGCAGTCACTGATAATGGGATACTAACCCCAGAAAGCTCTGAACATCCCAGAAAAAACTCACAGACTGTGTGAAGTTCTTTAAGAAAAGAAAAAAAAAAAGAAAAGAAAAAAGAAAAAAAAAAAAAACATTATGCTCTATCCTTACACACCAAGTAAACTTTGTCTAATTCTGGGTTACATCCTGTTTTACATGTACTTTTTGCTCACTGTAACTAGTAAGACCTTAAGGCACGCTATCAAATCTTAAAAAAAAAAAGCCAAGCACTGACAAAAATGTATTCATATACTTTAAAGCAAAAATGCTTAAAATTTGTACATTTATCTTTGTTGATTTAAAATAACGTTGTTCAATAAAAAATAAAATAAAATTATTCAATTTATAAAAAAATAAAATGTTGATGTCAAAACAATCATATGATTTGTATGTCTCTTATTTCTTCATAGATCTTGTTATGTCTATATTAATTAGTTCCACTGATAACGAAATAGATTGAATATTTGCCTGGTGATATATAATACTGCTTAAATCTTGACATGATTGTCTATTTGATTTGCAATTAGGTTTTCCTTCTAAGTTTTAAAAGGTATGATTTTAACTCATAAGGCAGAAGAGAAGACTAAATTTGTTAAGTAATAGTTTCTTTACAAATTTTCTTTTAAAAATCCAAAATTGAGTCTATGAAGAATTTGTACTATGTTGTTAGGACAAATTTTCTCACTATAGAAATTGTATTGAAAAATATGTCAATAGTAATAGAGATGGATTACATTGCACAAACTGAGGAATTTAAACTTTACTGCAGTACTGGCTGGTTTTGTGCCAACTTGACACAAGCTGGAGTTATCACAGAGAAAGGAGCCTCAGTTGAGGAAATGCCTCCATGAGATCCAGCTGTAAGGCAATTTCTCAACTAGTGATCAAAGGAGGAGGGCCCAGCCCATTGTGGTTAGTGCCATCCCTGGGCTGGTAGACCTGGGTTCTAAAAGAAAGCAGGCTGAGGAAGCCAGGGGAAGTAAGCCAGTAAGTGACATCCCTCCATGGCCTGTGCATCAGCTCCTGCTTCTTGACCTTAAGTTCCAGTCCTGACCTCCTCTAGTAATGATCAACAATATGAAAGTGTCATCTGAATAAACCCTTTCCTCCCCAACTTGCTTTTTGTTCATGATGTTTGTGCAGGAATAGAAACCCTGACTAAGACAACTGCCAAAAAGTTTGAGTTTCAAATTTATTTCCATTATTATAGTGTAGGTTGATTGTTCTTTATTGATGTAATTCCTTGCCCATCTTTCCCATCTCAGTTATTTTGGAAACTAAAGAAATAAAGTAAAATATGTAACAAGTAATAGATGTGGGAGTGGAAAAAAGCTACTTTATTATGGAAAATATGGATTAGCAATATTGATACAACGTTATAATCAGTAGAGAGATTTACCTCTACTGACAATTCTAGCAGGCTCAGAAAATGAGAATACTTTATAAACAGCAATCATATACATTGCAGAGCATAATGGCTAAAAGAAATCAACACATAATTATTATACATATCAAGAAATTTCTGAAAATATAAATATCTGCAGAGTATGAAAAATGTTACTTATTAGGAGATAATTATTTCTGAGTCTTTCTTAAGCAAGCCTACTTTAAAGTGAGCACCTGCCAAACATATGATATATGTGCACACAAATTTGTAGTCCATAGCTGAGTTGGAGAGATAATCATTAGAACAAGTGAGAATGGTGTTTCTTACAACTTTTGGAAAGGAATATTCTTACTTTAAACATGAAATTCAAGTACCACCTTCTAATCAAATGTGATATATAACTTCGATACTCTATGTAACCTCTCAGTGGATGAATCAAAACTATGGATTTGCTTTTAGGAATGTAATTCAGTATAATACAATAATAATTTCTTGGCTGTTTCTACATACTGTGACTCTTTCCAAGCTCTATAACTAATATTAAAAATTGCTTGTGTAATGAGTTTTTAAAAAGCATAAAAATAATTTCTTCTTAATGTAATGAATTAGGTATGCTTTGAAGTATATTTTCAGGTAGTAACAACAAAACTAGTTTTTCCTGAAAAATCTTTCAGTGGTGTATACTCTTAGGACCAGAGAACTACATTGAGATAAGTAAGTGTATTTCTTTTCTTTTAAAGCACAGTTCATTAAGCATTAAACAAATTATATAATCACTTTTCAATGAGAAATATAAGAGGTCATATCAAATATTAAGATGCGTTAATTTTTCTCTCTTTCTCTACTTAAGTTTTATGTGAAGTGTGGCCCAAGTCTTCATGTTTTCCTATATGTGCATATTTGTGCATTCGAGTATGGAGTCCTGATGTCAATGATACCTCTGTTCCTTTATCACTCTTCATATTTTGAACAAGTCAGCAAATGTGGAACTCTAGTATACATCTACACAAGATGGACAGGAAGCCATAGGGGGCCTTAAATTTCTGCATCTCTGTGGATGCTGTTGCAGATACTCTGTTAGACTGAGCTTGGTGGATACTGGGATAAGAATTTAGGTCCTTGTGCTTGTACAATAAGTACTTCTCCATATTTTCAGACTTATTTGTTTTTATATTGAGGTATATTTAATATAGTTTCGCCTGCTCTTGACCTCACTGTGTATTGGAAGAAGACTTTATTCTCACTTTAATTGCATTTCTTCTCCTGGAAATATAATAAACTACACATTGGAAATTTTAAACATATCACTAAGCTTTAAAATATATTCTGTCTATCAGTTATTTATTAGCCCCTCATCAGTAGAGGAGAAACAGAGGTATGCCTTGAATATATTCACTGAACAAATATAATCAACATATCCAGCCCTGAAAAATTAGCTTGAAAGAAAAGGTACCTGAAATATCTTAGGCAGTCAGCAAATGTCACCACTGTGAGTTAAAGAAATAAGCAGTTTGAGTGACACTGATTATCTTATTTTTTTCTCTTTAATCTGTTGAATTTAGCATGTTTTATATTAATTGCATATTTTATTTATTAGCATCTCAAATGTTCTCTGTCTTCCTGATCTCCCTTCAACCACACTCTCATTCTGTCTCCCTCCACTTTGCTTCTAAGATGGTGCTCCCCCAACCACCCAACCACTCTTGCCTTATCCCTCTATCATTGCCCTAAGCTGAGGAAAGAAACTTCCACAGGACCAAGGGCCACTCCTCACACTGATGCCAGACAAGCCCATCCTCTGCTACATATGCAGCTGGAGCCATTGGTTCCTTCATGTGCACACTTTTGTTGGTGGTTTAGTCCCTGGGAGATTTGGAAGTCTGGTTGATTGCAGTAGTTCTTTCTATGGGGTTGCAAGCCCCATCTACTTCATTCCACCTCCTAACTCCTACATTGGAGTCAGGTGCTCAATCCTATGGTTTGCTGCATACATCTGCATCTGTAATAGTCAGGCTCTGGCACAGCCTCTCAGGGTACAGCTATACCAGGCTCCTGTCAGCAAATGCTTCTTGGCATCAGCAATAGTATCTCCATTGGTGTTTGCAGATGAGATGGATTCCAAGGTAGGCCAGTCTCTGAATGGCCTTTCAGTCTCTATTCTATTTTTTCTTCCTGCATATTCTTTAGACTGGAACAATTCTGGGTTAAGAATTTTGTGATGAATGGGTGGCCCCATCCTCTAACTGGGAACCATGACTATCTATTGGAGGTGGTCTCTTCAGGTTCTATCTCTGCTCTGTTGGGTATTTCAGCTAATGTCATACCTGTTGGGTCTTGGGAACTTCTCACTTAGCTGGCATCTAGGCGTTCTAGGGGTTCCTCTCATTGCCTACCCCTATCCCCGCATTGCTACATACGCCTACTCATTCTGCTGACCCTCTGCACTTCTCTCCTTTCCCTTTCCATACCTGATTCTGGCCCCCCATTTTCCTCCCCTTACTCTCTCTCTCCCAAGTCTCTCCTTCCCTCTACCTGCTGTGATTATTTTGATTCCCTTCTAAGTAGGATAGAAAAATTCACACTTTATCTTACTTCCTGTTAAGCTTCATATATACTGTAAGTTGTATAATGGTTATTCTGAGATTTTGGGCTAATATTCACTTGTCAGTGAGAACATACCATCTGTGTTCTTTGGAGACTGGGTTACCTCTTAATTTTTAAAGCCCTAAATATAGTCATGATTTTTTCAATATAAAAAATATCTGTTATTGATTTTATTATTATAGAGAAAATGATTTATACAGCAAATCTCATATCTCCACTTTCCCAAAATTTATCACAAATATTGGATCAAATCGTGTGCTTATTTAAGTAAGCTTATCAGCTAATATATAGTACTATCACGAACAATTTCAGATTTTTTTATCTGGTTTAATATTTGAAAAACCTAATCTTCTTCTAAGTCCAAATAAAGAAATACATGTAAAATTACTAATGTGCATCTTAATTAAAGCATATTGATGTTTTGCCTGGAAATGTACTTTCTCCTGCATGAAACCCCTAATTGTCATATCTTTGATATGAATAAGTATCCATGATTATTTAGGATTTATTGGGTTACTTAATTAATCTTTCCATTATTGGATATAATTGGAAAATATGATGTGCATTCATGTTCAAAATTACAATATTTTAAATAGTAGCTTACAGTATTTGTAGGAACTGTTGGACACCTTGAATCAGTTGCTGTGTGGTACCTGGTAGGTGGCTCAGTGTCTGAGAGATCTTGGGGATCCAGGTTAGTTGAGACATCTGTTCTTCTTATAGGGTCAGTTATCCTGCTCTTTGGATTCATCCAGATTTTCCTTAATTCAACCAAGGGGTCAGAAGCTTCTGTCCATTATGTTTGGTACAAATATATGCATCTGATTCTTTCAGCTGCCTGTTAGGCCTCTTGATGGGAAGTCATGATAAATCTCTGTTAGTAAGCATACTATAGCAATAGTAACAGTGTTAGGCCTTGGGCCCTCCCCCTCAGCTAGATCTCAATTTGGACCTGTCCCTGAACCACCTTTCTCCAGGCTCCTCTTCATTTTTGTCTCTGTGGTTCTTTCATACAGAAACAATTCTGAGTCAGTGTCTTTGAATGTGGGATGGCAGCACTTTCCCTCATTTGATGCCCTTCTACAAAAGACTAAACTCAACAAACCTGGAAAGTCTTGATGAAATTTATGGTTTACTAAACAGATACCACATACCAAAGTTAAATTGAGACCATGTAAACCATCTAAACAGGCCCACATTCCCCAAGAAAATAGAAGAATTTATTAATACTTTCCAACATAATAAAGCCCAGTATCCAGTGGTTTTAGTGCAAAATTTTACCATATCTTCAAAAAAGACCCAATATCAACACTTCTCAGACTATTCCATAAAATAGCAACAAAAGAATCACTACTGAACTCATTCTATGAAGCAACAATTAACCTGACACGTAAAACACAAAAGAGCCCAACAAAAAAGAGAACTTCAGAGCAATTTTGCTTATGAATATTGATTAAAAAGCCATACTGATACACATGAGGATGTTTGCAGAAAACCATCGAACTAAACACGATGACCCCAATAAAGGAGGTAGAGAAAGGACTGAAGGAGCTGAAAGGGCCTGCAACCCCATGGGAAGAACAAAATTATCAACTAACCAAACCCACCACAGCTCCCAGGAACTAAAACACCAACTAATGAGTTAATATGGAAAGACCATGGCTCCAAGTACATATGTAGAGAAGATAGCATTCTCTGGCATTAATGGGAAGGGATGCCTTTGGACCAGTCAAGGTTTGTTTCCCACATGTAGGAGAATGCCAAGGCACTGAAGAGGGAGAGGTTGTTTGGGAGAGGGAGGAGATCCATGGAGGCAATAGGAGAAGAAAGGGGGTTGTATTAGGGGAAAGGGAATAACATCTGAAATGTAAATACAGAGAATATATTAAAAAAATCATCATAAACCAAATCCAAGAACACATGAAAACAATCATTCACCATATTCAAGTAGGCTTCATACCAGGGATTCAGGGATGATTCAGTATACATTAATCAGTTAAAGTAAGTCACTATATAAATAAATTCAAAGAAAAAAATCATATTATAATCTCCTTAGAAGCTGAAAAAAAGCACTTGACAAATATATTACCCCTTTCATGTTGCAGAGATTAGAAATTCAAGGCCCATATATTATAAAAATTGAGATGCGTTATCTGTGAAAATACTCATCTGCAGTTTGTAATTTGTACACAATTATAATGAATATAATGAAGAGATATTCAATGAAAATTGCTTCACATGAAAGGAAATGAGTGAATTTGGCTTGGGGTGCTTTTTGGTAAGGCATGGTCAGAATAAGTATTTGACATATGAACTTATTTAAAATTACTGTGTCAAAATTATTTATGCAAGTGTTATTAATCATTATGGATTACAAATAACGGGAGTAGTAAAGACATGCATGCGTACTATCATCTTTCCATCCTCCATGAAGAAAAGTTTCAATATCTTTGAGTTCTATGCTGTAGTTTCTTCTTTGCCCCTCATTTTAAGCATAAACATTTGAATCTTTTTTCTTCTTATTAGATATTTTCTGCATTTACATTACAGATGTTATCCCTTTCCAGCATTACCATCAATCTCCTCCACTCCCATTATCTCCATAAAGGTGCTCCCTCTCCCAACTACCCTCTCTAACTTCAGAACCTTAGTGTTTCCCTACACTGGGAAATTGAGCCTTTGCTGGACCAAAGGCCTCTCCTCACATTGATGCCAATATCCTATCTTCTGCTGTATATGCACCTGGGGCGATGGGTCTCTCCATGCAAACTGATTGGTTCGTGTTTTAGTCCCTGTGAGTTGTGGTGGGTTTGGTTAGTTTATCATTTTGTTCTTCCCATAGGAAAGCTGACCCTTTCAGTTCCTTCAGTCATTTTTCTAGCTCCTTCAATTGGGGTCCTCATGTTCAGTCTGATGGTTAGCAGCAAGTATCATCCTTTGTATTAGTATTGCTCTGGCAGAGCCTCCGAAGAGATATCCATATCAGGGTCTTGCCAGGTTCTTGGCATCAGCAATAGTGCATGGGTTTAGTGGCTGCATATAGGGTGAATCCCCAAGTGAGACAATCTCTGGATGATCTTTTCTCCAATTCTCTGCTCCTCTATTTGTCCCTTTATTTTCTCCTATGAGTATTGTGTTCTTCTTTCTAATAAGAACTGAGACATCTACCTTAGGACCTTCCTTCTCTTTGACCTTCATAAGTTCCGTGAATTGTTTCTTGTATATTCTGAGCTTCTTGAACTAGCATCTGCTTATAAGTGAGTATATATTATGAGTGTTCTTTTGTGACTGGATTACCTCACTCAGGATAGTCTCTAGTTCTATCCATTTGCCTAGGAATTTTAGGATTGTTTTTAATATCTGAGTAGTACTCCATTCTGTTTACGTACCACAATTTCTGTATCTATTCCTCTGTTGAAGGACATCTGGATAATTCCCAGCTTCTTACATTATAAATAAGGCTGCTGTGAGAATGGGGGAGCATTTGTCCTTGTTAGATCACGGAGAGTCTTTTGGGTATATGCCCAGTGGTATAGCTGGGTCCTGTGGTAATACTATATCCAATTTTCTGAGG
Organism: Micromys minutus; assembly: GCF_963924665.1. Classification (NCBI taxonomy): domain Eukaryota; kingdom Metazoa; phylum Chordata; class Mammalia; order Rodentia; family Muridae; genus Micromys; species Micromys minutus. Next base: position 35,672,840 of record NC_137955.1, on the reverse strand, counting down.
AACTACCAGACTGATTTCCAGAGTTCTTGTACTATTTAACAATCTCACCAACAATGGAGGAATATTCCTCTTTCTCTGTGTCTTTGCTAGCATCTGCTGTCACCTGAGTTTTTGATTTTAGCCATCTGTCTGGTGTGCTATAGAATCTTAAGGTTGTTTTATTTGCATTTTCCTGATGACTAAAAATGTTGAGCATTTCTTTAGGTGTTTCTCAGAGAATACACATCCTTCCCAATAGTCACAAAGAACATAAAATACCTTTGGTTGACCCTAGCCAAGCAAGTGAAGGATATGTATGACAAGAACTTCAAGTTTTTAAAGAAGAACTTTGAAGAATCCCTCAGGAGATGGAAAGATCTCCTATGCTAATGTATTGGAAGAATCAACACAGTAAAAATTACCATCTTGCCTAAGTCAATCTACAGAATCAATGCAATCCCCATCAAAATTTCCACTCAATTCTTTATAGACTTAGAAAGAACAATTTGGGAATTAATTTGGAATAATAAAAAACCCAGGATAACAAAAACTATTCTTCACAATAAAAAAAAATTCTGGGTGAATCACCACCCCTGATCTCAAGCTGTATTACAGATCAATTGTGATTAAAAACTGCATAGTACTGATACAGACAGAGGAAGGTAGAACAATGGAATAGAATCAAAGACCCAGAAATGAACCCATACACCTATGGTTACTTGATCTTTTACAAAGAAGCTAAACATATTCAATGGAAAAATGACAGCATCTTCAATAAATGGTGCTAGTTCAACTGGCAGTCAGCATGCAGAAGAATGCAAAGTGATCCTTTTTTATCTCTTTGTACAATAGTCAAGTCCAAATGGATCAAAGACTTCCACATAAAACCAGGTACAGTGAAACTAATAAAACAGAAAATGGGTAAGACCTTAGAAGACACAGGCACAGGGGAAATTTTCCTGAATAGAACACCAACGGCTTATGCTCTAAAATCAATAATTGACAAATGGGACCTAATGAAACTGCTAAGCTTCTTAAGACAAAGTACATCTGTCTAAAGGACAATATGACAATCAACAGATTAGGAAAAGATCTTTACCAATCCTACATTGGATAGAAGGCTTGTATCCATTATATACAAAGAACTCAAGAAGTTGTACTCTGGGGAATCAAATAATCCTATTAAAATGAAGTACAGGTATTGAACCTTTGACAATGCTGGATCAGTTGCATTAATATTTTTAGCTGAAAATGTTCATGGGTAAATTTTTAGTATAGATTATATTATTGGCTAATAATATGAACTCTAAATGCAAAGCAATAATGAATATATCAAATTCTATCCCAGTCCATTTTTTAGACATTCTGATGACATAATCTTAGGACCCTTCCATGCTAGGTAAAGTAGCATCATTTGAGCCTAGGGGCTCTAAGGTAAACCAGGCAAAATCTAGATCCTCAATACTGGAATGAATCTGGCTGGCAAAGACTTGGAAAAAAGACTAGTATTCATAGGAGAAAATTTTATTTTGTTATCAGGTATTTGTTTTGTTAAAGTATCTGTTAGGACTTCACTTCAAATCAGCATTTTTCTTAGCTGTGACATACTGAGTTGTCCTTTGTTGCAACAGGAAGTGTCCTTTAATAGGAATGAGGTCTAGTATTTTCAACATAGCCAACTACTCAGGACAGGTGTAATCACAAATACTGGAAAATAACAGTCACTAATCCACTGAACAACCTTTACATGAACTATATTCTTATATTTTTCTTTGTTAAAAATTATGAGTAAAAAAATCAAATTTGAAAGTTTAATTTTTAAACTTGAAACATTCTTTGACTTGCTAGTCATTCCAAAAGTTAATAGTATTTCCTGCATGAGTAAGGGAGAGACAACTCATTTCAGTGATATACTTAATCAAAGAGTTAACAAAAATTGTTGCCTACCTGGAGATAATACATAGGTGATGGAATTCTCAATATGAACAAAAAAAAAAAAAAAACAACAACAAAACAAATAGACAAATATTGGGTGGGAGGGTAGTGGGATGCAAGGAAAATTGCAGCAAAGGTGCAAAGGATATTTTGGGCATGTTTTATGCAACCTTACAGTCCTAGAAAATATCACCAGGCAGGCCAATTCGTTGTAGGTTTAAGGTGTTGAAAGAAAAATGTATCCATACTTGGGAGTAAAGAACGTCTAAGATGAAAGCTTCCTGGATGCACATGGTGAAAATAAAAACAGTGAAATCAGTGTAGCTAGACTGGGGCTGAAGGACAATAGGTAGCAGGGGCAGTGGGGAATAGGGCAAGGCTGAAGAGGCCATTATAAGATTTGGTTTTAGTTAAGAATGAGAAGTTTTTGATGATGTTTCTGTTGCAATGAGATGTGGAACAATTTATGGACATCACATGGTCATGTGTGCTTAAAATACACTTTACAAATACAGAGATAGGGAGGGAAATGAAGCTTGCTAAAGGTCCACTGAAATGACCCCTTCTAGAAATAAACTCTTTGTACAGCAGATTGGAAACATCAAAGGCATTTAAAAGTAAATCTGGAACAAAGTTAAAATATGCAAGTGGGGGTTTAGATGTTTATTTAGAACCATTAGTTGTGAACAGAATGCAAGCATCAAGTGGGTGAGTACAGATGTAAAACAGAAATGGCTAAAGACTATCACTGTCAGATCCCACTGTGGCCATGGAGCTGATCAAAAACTATTGATATATTGGACTGAAGCCAAGGAAAGCAGGTGAACACAGTGTCTGCTGAAAAACTCTGAAACTTCAAAAGATTGCGTCATCCATTCAATTATGGTCTGATGTTCCATCAAATAAAAAATAAAATGTAATGTTGCAGTTGGAAAATGGAAGCCTGAGATGACCTTGAGGGAGGGACTTACATGACTGGAAGAAATGAAGACTCAGTTGACAAGGGAGTGTAGCAGAATTATTTGCAATGAGCTGAAAGTGAATTCTTTTATTACTCTGTTCTAAACTGGAGAAAAGGGAACAGTGAAAGAAAGACGGGGCATTCTGAAAATGGTTTCAAGTCTTATAAAATAGTTTATTCACCTTATCTGCTTTAAAGAAATAATTCAATAAACAATTTGGTTACTGTTTCAGTATCATTAAAATCACTACTTTATTCTTATTTATAAACTGATGTTTTATGGTGTCGAACAGTGAAGAGAGTATACATAGACAAACAAGCCAAACACCTTACTTAGAAGGTTAATATCATGAAGAAATGCTGTGAATGACTTCACCTCCTTCTCCATCATTTCTTTTATATTTTAATGAAATAAAGTGTAAGATCGAAGTTGAGAATAAGAACATTGAAGGAGATTTGAGAATATGGAATTAATTTGAGTGATAATTTAGGAAACTGAAGTGCATAGGAACTTGGAAAGCCCTAGTGAAAAAACAAGAAGAGGCTGCCTATACTGCACAGCTTACCATGCTGTCTGAATTAAATGCTGAAGTTTGAAAGCTAGATAGTGGTGAACCTCTGTTAGAATACACATTAGTTTTAAAGTTTCTATTAATAAACTTGGCAATAATAGAATTTAAAATGCATTAAATGACAAAGAAAAGTCTTAGCCTAGGCTTATGGCACATGCTATTAAGCTGAGGAAGATACATGTTAATTTCTGTGATTTTTTTTTTCAGTATAGTCTATGTACGGAGTTTCTAACCAAGCACTCTGAAGTAGATCCAAAAATCTTTGTCCCAAGATTATGGTGCAATCCTTCTGTCTGTCTCTCACAACAGCTAAGACACTCAACAAGCAAAATGTTAATTTGGAACAGTGTTATATAGGAAATAGATTTATAGAAAATTTAGCACAGATAAAAAATAAACTTGCTATGTTAAGTTTGGCCTATTTGTAGCACAAATGAATCCATATTATGCATACGATTTCCATCATGTATTTAACTTCTCATTTTAGTTTTCTCTAAGTAAATGCATGAATCATAGACGATATTAGCAATTTCATTTTGATAATTTTCATCTTTTTATAAACATAATGGAAAACCCGTGGAGAGAAACCTGATGGACAGTTGATTTTAATTTCTAATTCATAAACGTATTATCTGTTATTTTGCCTATATAACATAAGCATATTTACAAATTCACTAAAATATTTATATATTTTGTAATTACTCACTTTTCATATATCATCAATGTCAATCCCTTAAAGGAAAAGAAAATCTATCTCCTGTGGTTTGTTAATCTTAAGAAAAAATATCTATCAGCAGATGGATTAACAGTGGAACATTACTTAGTTATTTAAAAAGATAAATCATGTAGGTAAAAGTATAGTAGATGAAGGGAATATTGAGAGAGACAGCTAAAATCAGAGCCACTTCTGGGGTTGTAGAAGCTTCCTATAATATGTACACATATAAATGCATTCTTAATAAAATCTCTGAATGACAGGGAGGCAGAAAACTTGTTGTATATATCTGGCCAACAAATGTAATCTCCAGGACATGGATATTTTGGCTAAATGGGTCTCAATGAAATCCCCAAAGAACCTGGCTGTCTGAAGTGCTACAAGTTTCTCTCTATAGGTTGACAACAAAATCCTATTCCTAAAGACAATGTGTATTAACAGGAAGAAGGTGAGCTTGTTCTTGCTAAAGGGCTTTGCTAATATTAGCTTATGATTGGGTATGGGAAGATACTGTATATACTTGAAATGACTGTGATAGCATGTACACATGAGTTTGCCCCAGATGGGTTCCTGCAGCTAAAAGGAGAACAGACATATGTTTCTCTCTCTCTGACCAAGGAGCTCTCCCAATTTCTATCCACTAAGAAATGAGAGTTTGATTTTCTCCAGTGGAGACTCACTAAGAAAACAAAATACTCTTAAGGAAAGGCTACATGACCAATAGTAGATGTTCATAGAAAACAAATTCAAGGACAGCTTTGGAGGTTCCTTGTCACTTATTTATTTACTTATTTTTTATTCCTTCTTTTGTTTTTATAAATTTTAATAATTTTATAAATTTTATATTTTATACTCTATAGTTCCTTTATGTACTATTATGTCTTGATCTTTTGATTTTATAGGATTCCTTAATAGGCAAACTAGGTGTTCCCTGTCTGTACCTGTTTAGTTTGGCTTTTCATAGGCTATATACTTTGTTTTTGTTTATATTGTCATACAGGATTTTTTGAAAAAAATTCTAAGTTGAATTTTATTTTTGATTCCTAGAATCACATTTATTTTCTAAGTAGAAATACAACAGGAATGAATTCAAATTGAAGGAGATTTCAGAAAGATGTAAAGAAAGTAGAGAGAGAGAAAGCTAATAAGGATATATGTGAAAACAATCTATTTTCAATAAAAAGAATAAGACTTTAGCATACTCATAGGATTCAGTAGTCATAGATCATAGAAATACAGGATTTAGGATCACAGGAGAGAGTTATACTTCAATTAATGAAATTATTAACATCACAATATACTAAAGCCAATGAGAGAATGATAAAATAGCTTTTTGTGATTTATATAAAATTGTTTTAAAATATACAAAGAACACTTGAATCTCAAAACACATAAATTAACACACATAATGATACATAATTCTAAAATATGTTTTAGATATAATATATAGATGTAAAATAAGCATATAAAATGATGTTTTAGGTTTTATTCAGTGAAATAAAATTGTAATCGTGAATAGCATTGGACTATATATCTAAAAATGATATTATTTTAAATAGCACTGTAAATTTTTAAAGTCAAGTCAATAAAATTATTATAATATCAAATTTTTAACAGTGCATTTCAATACTTAACAAATCACAAAGAATTGTAGGAACAAAAGTAACAAAACTACTGTGAAAATATTTGGCACAAAGCTAACACCACTCAACCATTCCACTGCTGGGCATGCGTCCAACACAGATCACTGAATATATCTACAACATGTGCAAGAACACTTTCAACACTCTATTCAATAACAACCTGAATTGGAAACAATCCTAGTATCTAACTACAACGAATGAATAAATATATAATAAAAATTATCAGGCTGAAAAACAACATGTGGTAACCAAAAGGAAACATTAAAGTCATAAGACCTGCTGGTCTGAACTTGAGCTCTAAAATGACACTGGGTACAGGTGTTACACCCATACCCACAACACCCAGAAGAATTCTGTCACCCAGGTGCTCTAACACACCGAGAATCACAGTTGAGGAGGACATAAAATCATCTGCCCCAATACCCTGTGTAACTAGGTCCCCCAGGATCCAGAGAATCAGGGATTACCACCCAGCCATTGGCCCTGTTCCCTTTCAGTCTCAACATGAGCCCTGAGCAGACCCTGGGCAATGGTTCTCTACCTATCCCCACAAGACCAAGAGGAAGCTTGTTTGTTACCCTGGTGCTCTAACATGTCCAGGACCACAGGAATACAGGTGCACTAACAGGCCCAGGATTGCAGGATCACAGAGGAAGCTCAAAACTCTTAAGAAATCTGGCACACCCAGGATCACTGGAGCTCTGACACACTCAAGAACATCAGAGCTAGTTCATACTGAGACTTAAGTATCAGTAGGCAGCTTGACTCCCGGGAACTCTGAGTCACTCACTGCTTTGTGATTTGTAGATAGTAATAACACAGGTTTGGAATGTTTCAAATGTGAAAACAAATTAGTTAGTGCAGTATTTAGCCCCATAAATAGACCTTCAGTGTCCATCTATTATCTGACCTAACATCCTTGGGAGAGTTGTGTGACAGATTTTTGAATACATCAACCTAACATACCTCTAGCATTGCAGAATTAAAAATATATTATCAAACAGTATGTGACAAATATTAAAATATAAGTCTGCTTTGCTATAATTTCCTAATGACTAGATGCTTGATTTTTTTTTTCCTGTGCCTGTAAAGATGTAATGAAACTATACCCAAACTGGACTTTGGTATCAGAGGTAGCTTGGATGAGTATTTCTGAGCTACTCATACTTAATTTGCTGCAGGCCAAAAGTCTCTCATTCACTTAAAGATGAGACCTCTGTAGATTTGCTTAGAAATGAATGAAGAGAAATAGAAAGAAACTGAGAAAGAGAGGGAGAGAAAAGTGCTACAAGGTGAGTTGGTGGACATACTGCTTCAGTAAATTGAATAACACCTGCATATCATTTATTTCATTTTAATTTAGTGTAATTTTATTTATTGAAAATACTTATATAAACTGAAAATTTTCCATATTATCCAATATTCATGTGAATTACACACAAGTATAGATTTTAAATAATATGGCAGACTATTTTTAATGGAGTAAAATAATCTTTGGAGGATCAAATGGACAGCTCATTATAAATACAAATGTGTATTAATAATAATAAAATACTTAATCCAAACAACTGAATAAATCCAAAGCTACAACTTTGCAAGGATCCAATTAAATAGATAATCCACTAGCTAATCTGATCAAATAAGGAAAGACTCATAGAACCATATGAGAAAACTAATTATAGTACAATATTTTGTTCCGTTCTGTTTAAATAAATTTGAAAATTGACTTCAGATTCTCAGAAAATATAAATTGCCAGGAGAGGATAAATGTAAACAAACCAATTATCATGGTACAATTTGAGAAAGCTGTCAAACAGCTCTTTTCCAAAATAAAACAAGCCTGAATTTTTTCACAAGTGATTTTATCAAACCTTCAAAATACAAATATTTTTAGTGTTATTTAAATGTTTCCAAACAGAGAAGGGAGGAATGCTCCATCTCTGTTTTCTTCCCCATTCCCATTTCAAGAAGTAACATACGTTTTCTTTATATGTTCTTGGAACTCTTCAAATGTTTACTCCTTGTGGTAATGGGTAGGTGGATTCACAGTTGCTGACATGGAGTTTGTGTGAATTTAGAGGTGATTTCTTATTCCGAATATCTTTCTTTACTTTATTCTGAGGAATGACTGGCAACTGTGAATGTCCAACAGATGTGTGTGGCCATTGAATAGATAAAGCATTTCCATTTAGGGTAGGATGTACTGTGCTGGGGAAATGAGGCTGAACACTCACTGCTGTTGAGAAAAGGAAAACATAACTCTAGCAGTTCACAGACATTCATCACGAAAGCTTTTGTTGGACACTTCCCTGGTTTTGTTGTATGTTTTTTCTTTTTATCATGTGTAAAATTTATCCCATGGTAGATTTCCACTTAACCATTCTTTACTTCTTTCTTCTCTTTCTTTCTTTTTTTTTTTTTTTTTTTTTTTTTTTTTAATAAATACTCAAACCAATACATTGGGTGACTAAGGAGGGAGGGGCTTGGGTGAGAGTATGTAGGGGATGGGAAAAGAGGAACAACATCAGGTATGGGGAGGGGGTTAGACAGGAGAGAAACCCCAAGAGACAGAACGTAAAATAGAAATATGCAACCTCAGAGGCTGGGAGGTAGGGAACCATCTAAAAACTACCAGATATCTGGGAGGTGAAAGACTCTGAGGATTCAAAGGGAAGGACCTTAGAAAAAGTGTCCAACAGAGGGGAGAGGAAACTCATAGAATCTACCTCCATTAGAAAGTAGAGGGATAGGGTTGCCATCCCCCAGTCAAAAATACAGACCCAGAACTGTTCCTTTCTAAAAGAACTTCAGGGACAAAAATAGGGAAAAGACTGAGGAACAGGAGGTCCAATGACCAGCCCAAATTGGGATCCATCTCAAGGGTAGGCTTCAAGGCCTGACACTATTATTGATATTATGATGTTCTAACAGAAGCGAGCCTAGCACTGCTGCCCTCTGAGAGGCCCAATGAGTAGCTGATGAAAAGTAAAGCAGATCCTGAACACTCAGATAATGGACTGAAGTCAGGAACCCTTATGGTTGAATTAGAGGAATACTAGAAGAAGCTGAGAAGCAGGGTGATGTCTTAGGAAGACCAGCAGTCACAACTAGCCAGGACGCCTGAAATCTATCAGACACTGAGCCACCAATTATATAGCATACAGGAGCAAGTCCAAGGCCCGTGACAGATATACTTCAGCAGACTGCCAGGTGTGACCTCAGTGGGAGTTAATGCACCTAACCCTGGAGAGACTTGGCGCCCCGGGGAATGGGGCTGGTGGGCAGAGGGGGACATCCTCTTGGAGACAGGGGGAGGTGGATGGGATAAGGAACTGTGGAAGAGTGACCAGGAGGGGAGGTAACAGCTGGACTATAAAATACTGAAAGTAATTTACAAAAGGAGAAAAAAAAAGAACTCATTAAAACTCATCCCATTTATTATTAATGCATAATAAATGTATGAATCTGTTGGCATTTCTTAATGTAACATTTTTTTCTCTTTAGTGTATACATTTTTAAAGTATCCCCTACCAAAGTAAGTGTACTTATTTTTCTGATTCAACCCCACTATTTTTAAATAAGTAAATGAGTTCATTGCAAATGGAAAACACAGATGATGGTGAAAGATCCCAAGCCATAAAGAGTAATAAATAGTTACATTGTTTATTGTAATAAAATGTAAATAAATTGGCATTTGTCACTGGAGTCTTCTGAAGTATACTCAATTTTAGTACATTTTCTTCATATAGCCATCTCTGTCCTCTGTCTGCCAAACTGAAAATGTTTTCAATAGAAGAAGGGGATAAATTTGACTGATCAATCTGCATTTGCTGTGAGGATCTGGCATTGGTAACATAACCCAATTAGCAACTGTTTAACAGTAACTGATCCTGTATACACTGCTGTCATTTCCATAGTTTTAACAGTCAAACAAACTTAGCCACTCAAGTGTGATGACAAAATACTCAAACATAAATACCTCACTGTTCACAAGGAATGCTTTATCAGGTGGAGATTATTGATATTAAGATTGCATCCAAAGTCATAAAACCGCTTAAAATTTATTTTTCATGCACATGAGTTAACTATAGAACAGACTTAATTTATCAAAAATTGAACTATATATATCTATATGTATATAATGATTCATTGTGCATATGGTTACTCATTTAGAGGAAGTTGTTGCCAAGAGACATAAAAAATTAAAATAAAAACCAGCATATGTTGTTTTCAATTTTCTAAATCTTGTTTTGTTTTTTTTTTATGGACCTTGATACAAGCTGTCAATTTTTATTGCATATATGACCTAAGTTGTCATATGTCTGTACAGATATATACGTAATATCTGATAACTTTTTAACTGATGCCAAAATAAAACCTTAGAAATAAAAGATATAAATTTACATAAATTTTTAGTCTTCTTTTTATCTCTCTCTCTCCCTCCTTCCCACTCTCTCAATCTCTCTCCCTCCCACACATATATGTGTGTGTGTGTGTGTCTATACTATATATGTATATATACATGTATATATTCTCTATATAGAGTACATAAAATATGGCTATTTATAATATATTATATATGAAATTTATTCTCATAACTAATTTGCATATTTTAAAGTAAGTATTGTAATTCAACTACTCTATTCATTAGTGAAGATAATAATAACTAATTTTGTCTTATTTTATATTACTCTTATGCAACTCAGAGATGATTTAAGTAATTTAAGCACTATAGGAGAATGCCAAAAAAATGAATTGAGAGATTAGAAATGTAAGTCTGGAGTAAGGAAGAAAGGATTATTAATATATAATAGAAAATAATTATTTAGAAACTAGAAGCTTCAATCTGGTATTGGATAGTTTTGGACCACAAACACAAGGAGAATTTTATAATCAAAATGCTAGAATATAGGATTCTGAATGTATTAAAAATAAATGATATTGTACTAATGTAATGAAAATATTTTCATAATTTATTTCTTATATACATGATATACATAAATTTGTGCTCTATTACAATAAAAACTTTTATGTTTTTCACTGCCATTAAACTAAAATTATAAAATAATATGCATTTTAATATAGAGAGAAAAGATAGAAGAGTATTTGTCAAATCACCAATGGTCAGAGCACTCATCTCTCCAACATAGTCAATTTTTCTAAAAAAAAGAACATACAGTAAATGATTTTAAAAGCAGAAGTATTAAGAGTATTTTTTTTCAAGTATAACATTGCTCATCATGCATAGATTCACCTTCACCTATTACTTTCTGCTATACTAAGATTTTGTTTGAACAATATTAGCTCTTTTACACAGGATGGTTGGACACAGAGTGACAGTGGCTTTCTCTATCACCGTAAGACCTAGACTAATGCCAATGACAAAGAAGGACTCTCTGTTCATGCTGCTTAAATAAGAACAACATGCAGACTGTCCTTGTGGAGTGCAACTATGGTCATTTCCAATGAACTTATTCTTACTTTAACACTTGAAAGTCAGTAGAACTCATTCAATTTTTCTTTCTTGTATTTTCTTTCTTTTTCCTATTTTTAATTGGATATTCTCTGTATTTACATTTCAGAAGTTATCCCATTTCACCCAAATCCACACCCTCTCTCCCTCCCATTGCCTCCATGAAGATGCTTTTTTTCCCAAACGCAGTCTCCCACCTCAGTGCCTTGGCATTCCCCTACACTGGGGAAACAACCTTTACTGGACCAAAGGCCTCTCCCCCCACTGATGCCAGAGAATGCTGTCCTCTGCTGCATATGCATCTGGAGCCATGAATCCCTCCATGTGATCTCATTGTTTGGTGCTTTAGTTCCTGGGAGCTGTGGTGGGTTCTGGTTAGTTAATAATTTTGTTCTTCCCCTGGGGTCAGAGACCATTTCAGCTCCTGCAGTCCTTTCTCTAGCTTCTTTATTGGGGTCCCTGTCTTTAGTCCGATGGTTAGCAGCAAGCATCCTCCACTCTACCAGTATGGATCTAGCCGAGTAGAGGCATCCATATCAGATTCGTGCCAATAAGCACTACTTGGCATCAGCAATAGTTCATGGGTTTAGTGGATGCATACGGGATGATTTCTCAGGTGAGGCAGTCTCTGGATGATATTTTCTCTAAGCCTTGTTTCTCTATTTGTCCCATTATTTCCTTCATGAGTGTTTTGTTCTCCCTTCTAAGAAGGACATCCACTTTCTGCTCTTCTGTTTGAGTTTCATAATTTCTGTGCATTGTTTCATGGGTATTCTGACCATTTTTGGGATAGCATCTGCTTATCAGTGAGTACATACCATGTGTGTTCTTTAATGACTGGGTTACCTCACTCAGGATGATAGCTTCAAGTTCCACTATTTGCATAGGAATTTCATGAGGTAATTGTTTTTAATAGCTGAGTTGGGGAAATGTACCACACTTTCTGTATCTATCCCTCTATTGAAGAACATCTGGGTTCTTTCAAGCTTCTTGCTGTTATAAATAAGGCAGCTTTAAATGTGGTGGAACATGTGACCATATTATATGTTGGAGCATCTTTGGGGTATATTCCCAGAAGTAAGAGGGTCTTCAGGTAGTATTATTTCCAGTTTTCTGAGGAATGGACAGACTGATTTCCAGAGTGGTTGTACCAGTTTACAACCCCACAAACAGTGGAGAAGTGTTCCTCTTTCTCCACATCCTGGCCAGCATCAGCTGTCATCTGAATTTTTGATTTTAGCCATTCTGAGTGTTGTGAGGTAGAATGTTAGGGTTGTTTTGATTTGCATTTTCTGATGATTAGGGATACTGAGAAGTATTTAGGTGCTTCTCAGCCATTTAATATTCCTCATTTGAGAAGTCTTTGTTTAGTTCTGTACCCCATTTTTAATAGGATTATTTGATTGTTTGGAGTCTAACTTCTTGGATATTAGCCTTCTATCAGATGTAGGATTAGTAAAGAATTTTACCTATTTGTTTATTGTCATTTTGTCCTTCTGACAGTCTCCTTTGCCTTATTGAATCTTTCTACATTCATGAAATCCCATTTGTTGATTTTTTTTAAAAAAGAAACTTTATTTTACAAAACAAAGATAAATGTACAGATTTTAAGCATTTCTTGCATAAAATTTTACAATACATTTTTGTCAGTTCTTTTTTTCAGATTTTAAAATAATTTTTACATAAAACTATATGAATATATTTTTAGTCAGTACTTGATTTTTTTAAAGGTTTGATAATATGCATTGAATACTTAACAGTTACAATGAGCATAAAGTACATATAAAACAAAATGTAACATGGAAATGGTCAAAGTTTTCTTGTTGTGTAAAGATATTTTGTTTTGTTTTGTTTTGTTTTCTTTATTTCTTGGACTTCATACAGTCTGTGAGTTGTTTCTGGGGCAGTGCGAGCCTCTGGGGATAGCAATCCACTATCAGTGACTGCATATTATTTCGGTTCTTTTGTGATTGGGTTATTTCACTCAGGATGATATTCTCTAGATGCAGACATTTTCATAAGAATTTGGTTAAGTCATTGTTTCTGGTGGCTGAGAAGTATTCCATTGTGTAAATGTACCACAATTTTTGTATCCATTCTTCTTCTGAAGGACATCTGGGTTCCTTCCAGCTTCTGGATATTATAAATAGAGCTGCTATGAACATTGTGGTGCATATGTCTTTGTTGTGTACTAAGGTGTCTCTGGAGTATATGCCCAGAAGTGGAATAGCTGGGTCTTCAGGTAGTACTATGTCCAATTTTCTGAGGTATCGCCAGACTGATTTCCAGAGTGGTTGTATTAGTTTGCAACCCCACCAACAGTGGAGAAGTGTTCCTCTTTCTCTGCAACCTTGCCAGCATCTGTTGTCATCTGAGTTTTGGATCTTAGCCAATCTGACTGGTGTGAGGTGGAATCTCAGGGTTGTTTTGATTTGCATTTTCCTGATGGCTAAGGATGTCTAGCATTTCCTCAGATATTTCTCAGCCATTCGATATGCCTCAACTAAGAACGTTTTGTTTATCTCTGTACCCCATTTTTAATAGGGTTATTTGATTCTCTGGTGTATAGCTTTTTGAGTTCTTTGTATACCTTAGATATTAGGCCTCTATCTGATGTGGAGTGGGTAAAGATCTTTTCCCATTCTGTTGGCTACCGTTTTGTTTTCTTAACAATGTTCTTGGCCTTACAGAAACATTGATATCTCATTAAGTCCCATTTGTTAATCTTTGACCTTTAGAGCTTGAGCCATTGGTGTTTTGTTTAGGAAATTTTCTCCTGTACCTATGTGTTCTAAGGTTTTCCCTAGTTTCTCATCTAATCGTTTCAGTGTATCTGGTTTAATGTGGAGATCTTAGATCAACTTACACTTGAGCTTGGTACAAGGAGGTAAGAAAGGGTCTATTTTTATTCTTTTGCAGGCTGAGTGCCAGTTGGACAAGCACCATTTGTTGAATAGGCTGTTCTTTTCCCATTGAATGTTTACGGCTCCTTTGTCAAAAATCAGGTGACCATATACATGAGGGCTCATTTCTGGATCTTCTATTCTATTCTATTGATCCACATGCCTATTTCTGTCCCAGTACCATGCAGTTTTCAGCACAATTGCCTTGTAATATAGCTTGAGTTCATGGATGGAGATTCCCGCAGATGTTTTCTTGTTGTTGAGGATGGATTTCAGTATTCTAGTTCTTTTGTTGTTCCATATGAAATTGCACATTGATCTTTCCAATTCCATGAAGAACTGTGATGGAATTTTGATGGGGATTGCGTTGAATCTGTAGATTGCTTTTGGTAGGATGGCCATTTTTAAAATGTTAATCTTTCCAATCCATGAGCATGGGAGATCTTTCCATTTTCTGAGATCCTCCTCAATTTCCTTCTTTAGAGGTTTGAAGTTCTTGTCCTAAAGGTCCTTCACTTGCTAATTAGTTTCAAACCAAGGTATTTCATAGTTTTTGTGAAGATTGTGAAGGGTACCTTTTCCATAATTTCTTTCTCCACGTTTTTCCTTTGAGTATAGAAAGGCTACTGATTTGTTTGAGTTAATTTTGTATCCAGCAACTTTGCTGAACTTGTTTATCAGCTGTAGGAATTCTCTGGTGGAATTTTTGGGGTCACTTAAGTACAGTATCATGTCATCGGCAAAGAGTGATGGCCTACGGCTGGTATTTAACAACAACAAAGACAATAAAAAGCCCACATACACATAGAAACTAAGCAATGCTCTGTTAAAGGATAGCAGGGTCAAAGAAGAAATAAAGAAAAAAATAAGGATTTTCTAGAATTCAATGAAAACGAAAACACAACATACCCAAACCTATTGGATGCAATGAAAGTAGTACTGAGAGCAAAACTCATAGTCTTAAGTGCTTCCAAAAAGAAACTGGAGAGAGCTTATATCAGCAACCTGACAGCACAGCTAAAATCCCTAGAACAAAAGGAAGCAGATATACCCAAGAAGAGTAGACGGCAAGAAATAATAAAAATTAGGGCAGAAATAGACCAAATAGAAACAAAAAGAGCCTGTGAAAAAAAATCAACAAAACCAAGAGTTGGTTCTTTGTGAAAATTAACAAGAGTGATAAACCCCTAGCCAGACTAACTAGAGGGCAAAGAGAGAGTATACAAATTAACAAAATCAGAAAGGAAAGTGGAGACAGAACAACTGAAACTGAAAAAGTTCAAGAAATCATCAGATCCTACTACAGAAACTTATACTCCACAAAATTGGAAAATCTAAAGGAAATGGACAAATTCCTACACAGATACAAGATCCCAAAGTTAAACCAGGACCAAGTAAACCATCTAAATAACCCTATAACACCTAAAGAAATAGAAGAAATTATCAAAAGCCTCCCAACCAAAAAAGCCCAGGTCCAGACATGTTCAGTGCAGAATTTTATCAGACATTTATTGTGGATATAACACCAATACTCTCCAAACTATTCCACAAGATAGAATCAGATGGAATACTACCCAACTCATTTTTTGAGGTTACAATAACCTTCGTTCCTAAACCACACAAAGACCCTACAAGAAAAGAGAACTTCAGACCAATCTCACTTATGAACATTGATGCAAAAATACTCAACAAAATCCTTGCAAACTGAATCCAAGAAGACATCAAAACCATCATTCATCATGACCAAGTAGGCTTCATCCCTGGGATGCAGGGATGGTTTAATATCAGGAAATCCATCAACATAATCCACCATATAAACAAACTCAAAGAACAAAATCACATGGTCATCTCACTAGATGCTGAGAAAGCATTTGACAAAATTCAACACCCCTTCATGTTAAAAGTCCTGAAAAGAACAGGAATCCAAGGTCCATACTTAAACATAATAAAAGCAATATACAGCAAACCAACAGCCAACATCAAACTTAATGGTGGGAAACTTGAAGCAATCCCACTAAAATCAGGGACTCGACAAGGCTGCCCAGTCTCCCCCTATTCAACATCGTACTGGAAGTCCTGGCTGGAGCAATTAGACAGCACAAGGAGATCAAGGGGATACAAATCAGAAAGGAAGAGATAAAAACATCACCATTTGTTGATTCTTGATTTTATAGCATAAACCATGAGTGTTCTGGTCACAAAGTTTTTTCCCGTGCCTTTGTGTTTCAAGCTCTTCCCACTTTCTGTTTTGTTAGTTTCAGTGTACCTGCTTTTTTTTTCTTTGTAATGATAAAGTAATTGTAGGCCTTGCCTATCAGCTTGAAACTGAGTATAGATGATGTTCAGATAGTTCTGCTTTGTGCTTTTTGTATGTTGGGAAATGCACTCCTTATCCTTGCAAGGAAGAAAGAGGGTTAGTAGTGATAAGGAAAGTTCATATGTTTCAGCATTATGAAAAACTCATGACTGGATATCTCTAAGGTATGCCAGGTGTAAGGAAGAGCACAGCTTTTGCTATCATATTTCAGTGAATGTAACTAATTTAGCGAAATAGAAAATTATGTTAAAACATACTAGATGAGAAGTCCTGGGGCTGGAGAGATGGCTCAGAGGTTAAGAACACTGACTGATCTTCCAGAGGTCCTGAGTTCAATTCCTAGCTACCAAATGGTGGCTCATAAACATCTAGAATGAAATCTGATGCCCTCTTCTGGTGTGTCTGAAGACAGCTACAGTGTACTTATATATAATCAATAAATACATATTTTAAAAAGTAGTTATTTTAAACATAGTGGTTATGTTGTTTAATTGCATTTTAAATATTATCTGCCTTCCTAGTTTTCCTTCTGCAAATCCCCCTTTCCACCCCCATCCTCACACCCAACTCCATGATGGTGCTCACTCACCCACCCATTTTTGCCACAGTGTCTTAGCCGTTCTTAATTTTCTGTGAGCTAGTGTGGTAAACATTTTTTTTTAATTCAGTGCTATATCTTCATGGTAGGAATCAATCATTTTGTTGGGGAATTGCTTTAAGATTCTTAGAATCTTGGTCTCACACAGAGGGATGTGCACGGAAGGTAATCTTTGTAGTTATCGAATATCTCTGTAACTCAGATCCAAAGATTTTTGCCATCACTTATGTTCCTATTTATTCCATTTCTGTTTACTTACTAAGGATTGTTACCAGTTCCAGCCACCACATAAAATTGAATAACACTTTTAATATATATGTGAATAATGTACCATGTACATTATTCAGGATTCAGGATTGTAGGTTGCCTAAGATGTAAAACTCTTTGCAAAGTAGCATCTGAAAACCCCCAAATCTTAGATGTAATATTTAGTGTGCTCAGACTTTTAAAGTCCTACTACGTATTATTTTGCACTTGCAGGAAAATTGGCAGGGTATTTATATCTCTTACTGCAAATTTTTGCATGAGATTAAAGAACTGTATATTTGAGGCAGGGCCCTGAATTTTTCTATTATTTATCTACCAAATATTGGTTTAATGTTTCTCCAACCACTGCACACATCCCTCAGTAAATTTTCCTCTAATGTTTACATTGTTTTCTGGTTAGAATGATTGATTCGGCTTCACTGTTTCTTTGCATGTTTTGCTTTTTTATTGGATATTTTCTTTATTTACATCTTCCCATCCAGAAGCCCACTATCCCATCTTCCATACTGCTGCCTCTATGAGGTTGCTCTCCTCCATCCACTCCCTCCTGCTTCCTTAACCTGTCATTGACCAACACTGGAGCATTGAGTCTACCCAAGATGAAGTTGCCCTCATATTGATGTTAGACAATGCCATCCTCCAGCATGAGGCTGGAGCCATGGGTCGCTCCATGTGTACTTTAGTTGATGGTTTAGTCCCTGGGAGCTTGGGGGGGATGGTCATCTTTCTTATAAAGTTGAAATTTCTCCAGTCACAGTATTTTACATAGTTGTCCTAAAGAGAAACTGATGTCAATCTGAGAAAATTAGTGTTTCATAAGACACTTATCTCTTCTCCGACTTTCTAGAATATTTAAGTGTCACTGAACGAAAAGCACACCAAATCTGAAGTTCAGAGAGTAAAAACTGTAGATTCCAAACATAAAGAGTTTACCTCACTGAAACTATGGTAGTCGTTGGAACTTGGTGAAAAGAAGCCAAATATGATAATACACATTTTAGAATTTACAGGTTTGATCCAACAAAGGAATACTTTTGAGATGTTGAGTGTAGTTTCAAGTATTATTGTTACGAAGAAATAAAAACTAATTTAAAATGAAAACGTAAGTAAATATTGGATGTATAAATTGATAATATTCTTGGTACATTTATCATGCAATTGTGTTCAAGTATTGTATACTTTCTGAATATATAAATATTATGATTAAACAGTGTACTGTATTCATTCTGTTAGCAAGAAACAGCTCTTCCAAAAGTTCCCAAATAAAATATTAACAATATGAAGAATGATTAAAAATAAACATTATTCTAAAGTATTCAAATTTCTTATAAAGTTTACAAAGTATAATATATGTGTGACTTTTTATCATTTCACTTCAATTTTCAATTTTATGATTAGTGTGTAAAATTTTAAATTATTTTTTAGTTATTATTTATATTCTTGAAGGAATATTAAGCTTATTTATTAATAGTCAATTTATATAACAAATGATACATTTATATTAATTTTTATATAGTAAAATAAAACAAAATTTCAATTAAATATAAGATAAATAATTAGTCTTCCTATTATACTAGTAGAGTTAATGTGCTATTCACAAATTTTTAATTAACTACATATAACAAGTAAAATAAAAATGTTTGTGGATGCATGACACACAAAATTAGAGATTATTACTTACTTTGAAGATTAAGGACAATTCACCATGAATTTCTTTATTCTCAAATGTGCTCAATTTCACCATTATTAGTGTATTGATCAAATCCTTCCTATATTTTTCAAGAATTTATCTATTTTTTGATTCATTAGTTTTTATAAGTTATACTTAGTGTTTAATTTAATACACCTATGTTTCATATACAACGATGTTGAATGAAGTACTTTGAAAACACTGGAGGAATTGACTTTTTCAGAGTGTATACTTTTTCAGTGTTTCAACAATCTGTACTTATCCTGACCTCTCTTATTCCTATAACTTTACTTTCCTAAAGTAGACCGTTATAGTCAAAGTACTCATGACACATTCTAATAAGAAGAATATAACAAATCATGCTTATTGCAATTTCATTTGAGGAACAAACTGGAAAAAAAAATACGAACGTTTAATAACTACTCTGACCCTTTCTTCTGCAAGATTTCACACCATCTAATTTGCTCTTCTAATGAAGTCAGCTAGAAAGAACACTGTAAACAGCTTTATTTCCATGTAGAATATTCATCTCTGAGATAAAATACAAGTTAAACCAGTAACTTCTGGAGGAATAAAACACCATTTTTCACTCCAGAAAAGACTTAAATAATAAATAATTGTGTGATATTTTATTTTAAACACAATGAAAAGTGAATATGCTTGTGTTTGTGCTCAGTGTGTTGAGGTGGGGGTGGGTGTGTGGGAGGGTGAGCACCTCATAGAAGCAGGGGAAGGGGAAGTGGAGAGAGGGAAACTGGGAAAGAGTATAATATTTGAAATGTAAATACAAAAAGAATTCAGTGAAAAAAATCTAAAAAATATTATAAAGAATATTTATATTAAATATATATTTGATAAAGTATTAAGTACAAAATTTATATGTATATATTTTAACATATTTATATCAATGATATATGTTAATGAATTATTAATCTCTAATGGTAATAAGTACACAACTATTTAGACTCACAGTATTGGCTAGATCTTAATATGTTGAAACACTGATTATTGTCATTTTTAAGCACATACATGAAATTCCTAAGAAAATTGATGCATTTAAAATATATCATCCTGAGTAAGGTAACCCAGTCACAAAAGAACAAACATAATATGCATTTTCCATGTAACATTCTGTCCTACATGTAATTTATGCTTATGGTAATTAGTGGGATTTCAATGCATGCTATCAAACTTCTAAAAGAATTAAGTACTGACAAAAAATATTCATATAGTGTTATGCCAAAATGCCTTTAAAATCTGTATATGTATCCCTTTTTCTAGATATAAAGTTGTAAGAGAGAAAAAAGAATATACATATATTAATATATCCATTCATAGAATGCTTAAATTAAAAGTAAGTAATACAGATACACAAATAAAATGATGAAATATGAATCGAGACACAAAATCTAAATGTTTTCTTTTGTAATAATACGTGTCAGGAGCACTCAATTAGATAAATCTGTTTGAATTGTACAAACTGTATCATATCATTATGTGATGTTGCCTGAAATCTTTGGGGACAAGAAGGATATCTCGCACTAGATTATGAAAACAATTCACTCACCTAGATAGTGAATCCATGTGTATATCCTGTGCAATTAAAGAGTTATGGGCCAGGAATTACTTACAGACACTTGGTGACTCCAAATCAGCAATGTCAAACCTATCACATTTGACAAGTTGAAAGTTTTGTTGGTGGGTTGGTGTTATCACTCCATTGGGGTTCCTGCCTGGCTACAGGAGGTGGCCTCTTCAGGTCGTCCTCAATATTCTGAGACACAGTGAAGGGTACTTTCATTGATTCCTGGGTACCACCTGATCTCAGGTCTCTGTCTCTCTATAGATGCTCTCTACTGCCCCCTTTTATGTTGCAGATTTACATTCATTCTTATGAACACAGAGCCATCCCCTCTCCCTCACCAAACCTGATCAGGAAACCTCCAATCCCCCCTCAAGATCCCCTCTTCTACTCAGATCCTTCCTCTCATCAGCCTTCCGCAACTATTTTATTTCCCCTACAACGTGAGGCTGAAGAAACCTTGCTTCTGCCCTCCTTTCTGTACAGTCTCCTTGGGTCTGTGAAGTGTTCCCTGTGCATCCTCTATTTTATATCTCATATTTATTTATAAGTCAATACATATCATACATTTCCTTTGGGGACTGGTCTGTCACTCAGGATGACATTCTAAGGATCCATCCATTTGCCTGAAAAAATATTAGATCTTTATTATTTTTTTTAGAGAGAACTGCTGTTTCATTTTTCTTGGATATTTTATGTATTTACATTTCAAATTCTATCTCCTGTCCCTGCCTCTCCTATTCCTCCTACATCCTCTATCTGCTTCTAGGAAGATGCTCACACTCCTACTGACCCTCTGTCATCTCATCACCCTGGCATTCCCTTACAATGGGGAAATGAGTCGTCACAGGACCAAGGTTTTCTCTTCCTATTGATGTCAGACAATGCCATCCTCTGCTACATATGTGGCTGGAGCCATGGGTCCCATGGGTAGTTTTAGATTTGTAGAATACATGCCTTCATGTACTCAAGCAGTTCATATTATGGTGCAGATGTTTGGGTGGGCCTATTCAAAGCCAAGAATATTTGAGCTGGTAGCCTGCTGGATATAGTTATCTCAACCTCTTGGGGTAGTGCACTCAAAACCCCCACATCAGCTCTGATGCGCTGTGCAGGTAAGGCACATGGAATGTGCAATAACTATTGCTCAGGGTCCAAATCTTCTGCCCTCTACCTAGAGTCAAAGGAAGGGAGGGAATCTCTTCCTCAAAAGCATCATGACATAGAAGACAAAGGACTGGGCCACTATTTCCAGACCTACACCCTTAGGTAAGCTCACCTGCATACTCCACATTCAGGGTGAACTCCATTGACCTATCTAGACCCCATAGCACATGTCTGGTTATCATCTCTGTCAAGCCTGCTCAATGTCCCCAATCATGGTGCCTTTGTCCTAGGCTCATTCCTGCCTTGTCCAGGTTAGGTTCTTAAAGTCTCTGGTTACTCATGGATCTTGGAGACAATGGGGCCTACAAGATGCCAACTTGTGAAGGTCTCAGAATTTCCTTACTTTAGGATTCTGGCATTGGACATGTGGGTGTCTCAGGCTATCTTTTTCAGAGAATGTTAGGCATGTTGTCATTCATATGTTCCTAGTTCATAACACTGTGCATAGATTTAGTCTCTTCTCTCTGCCTACTAAAGAAAATGTGACAAAGCACTCACTCTGGGAATAATTCAAGGGGAGTTTCTTTTATTCTTCTTGGAGGAAAATTATTTGAAAATCCTTATCTGATGTGCCACAGCTACTGATGGAGTTCCAAACAAGCATTTAGTTTTGTTGCATGGTTAATGTTCTGAAATAATTCAGACATTAACAATACACAAGCTCAATGTCTGTGAGTTTCTAACATTAATTTTTAGAAGTATTTCCAGTAATGAACAGATCTGTTGATCCTTGCACACAGTGTTTGCCTTAATTGCATGTTGTAAAGTATGTTTTACAAAGCTATGGTTGTTTGAATGAGACAGGCTCATGCATGTACATATGTTTGAATACTTGATACCCATTTGGTGGGCTTGCATTGAAAGAATGGGGGGTGTGGAATTAGTGAGAAATGTATATTTTTGGGGTAGGACTTTGAGGTTTCAGAAGATTTGTACCATTTCCATTGTGCCTTCCCTTCCTTCTTTTTATTGGTCGATGTTTGAGCTGAACACTCAGATATAGTTGATGTCATGTTTTTGTCCTGTCATTGCAGGCATTAAGCATCTGAAAACATATGTCAAATTAGGCACTTTAGTTTAGAAATTGTTTTGGTCATAGTATCTGGTCACAGCAATAAAACAATAACAAAATAACCCTGGATACCAGTGAAATGATACATGCATACAAGAATTGGAAATTTTATAATTTTGTCTTATAGATTTATCCAAAGGAAAACTGATTTCCTATTAGTTACTGTATATGTTCAGTATTTTTTCCTTTTGTTTGTTGCTAAAAGCCATGATGACCTAAATTCACCATCACAAATTCTGGGACCACAGACTTGCAACTCTATACTTGCCTTAGAAAAATATTTTAAAAGAACATATACCTTACATAAAGATTCTTGAGATTCTTAGTATATATTGCATATAATTTTTTCTAAATGAGATATAAAGTATGACAGAATGGCTTTTTTGGTGTTAATGATATTGACAAACTTTGTAACTATAATAAAACACTTCAAATAGACCCATAATTGTACTAACAAATTGTGTACTTTCTGTGCTTCCCATATAACTAAACTAAAATACTCAATAGTCTTCTAGCATGTCTATGGATATTTTATTTCCCAATCTCTATCATATCCTGTGAACTTCAAAATTTTCAGGTTATTTTTTGTTAGCCTAGGAATTTTTTAAAGATCCCTTCTATGACAATCTACATCAGATTTTCTTCCTACTTCAGCCAAACTGGTAGCAAGAAACTCAGTAGGATATTCAATTCTATATCCCAGAAGTATCTGTTTGTAAATGAGCTAGAATAACTCCCAAGAACAGAAGAATGTTTTCCACAAAATATTTCTCAAGTTAGATGGCAGCTGTAATTTTGGGTGAGTCCCTAAGGTGTCCATCACCTAACTTTAGGTGCTCCTTCTCACTCAATGATTCATTGTATTGACTCATATGACACTATTCAGTAACCTTTGTAATAGACAAGATATATACTCATCAAGAATAAGCAAATGAAAAGATGGATATGATGGAATTTGAGAGGGTTCCACTTGTCAACTTTTCATTTAGATCAGGAAGTAAAATAATATTTCTAGTTAGAGAATATTACCCAAACCACAGCTTTTTGGAATTTCATGGTACCTTTATCAAATATTGTCTGTGAGAATGGGTTTGACGTGTTCTTCCTTACAGACCTAAGAAAGAGGTTATATATTCTTAATTCTCACTTCATCCAGAGGTCTAAACTGATACAAAATGTTTCAAAAAGAAAACCATTACACGCCAAATTTCTGAAAAAATTATTTAGCCATAGAATTGGAGGTAAAAAATCATTCCCATCAGTCAGAACAGTTGAGGACAAAATAAATAAAAACATCCTTGGAGTATATTTATTTCTTCATTTTCTAAAAATTGAAAAATTTATTTACTATCTATTGTATATTTTGGTCTTCTTGATGAGTTCTATAGGATCTGCCTATTAGAGTATTGCAATTTCTTTTTATGTGTATTCTGTGGTGCCTTAACAGGAAAATATCTACATGAAACCAAAAGCACAGTGGCAGGGAGGGATGCTGATATCATGAGAGTAGATGCTTTTCATAGGGATCCATGTATTCACAGGAATACAAAGGAAGTATTACTAAGTCTTAATAGGGAGGGATCATCTATTGAATAGTCTCCAAAAGTATAGGATTTACCACTCTATTTTATTGCATTGCATATTTTGTCTCTGTCTTTCAGACACATATGTTATACTTATTTCTCTCTGGCCATGACTTTTTTTTTTTTCTCAATTTAACACTGATGCTGAAGTTGGTCAGTTGCTCTCCAATTTTTGACCAGGTCCATGAATGTCATGAAATGATTCCCACAGTCACTTGGTCTATGACCAGGTAGGTACCTTCCCACTCTAATCCTAAAAACTGATCTTTCAGGTACCATGTTAGCAGCTGTGCCCTCATAAAATTACTGCCTCCTGAAACGACTTCAAAGTTGAAACATGATATTCAGAATTACTACCTAAGGAAGTACAAATCATTATACCTAAAAATGAACATAATTAGAGCATAATGCAGGAGTTATCTATCTTACTAAAGCACTATACGCTATCAAAAATTTAAATATGACATAGCTTATGAGGTAAAGCACATGCAAAAGTGAAGGAATACAAAACCTTATAAAAATAACATTAATTGTGGAAGATCATCTATGAATCATATAACCTTCATTTAAAGGATGAAGACATTGGTATAAATAATATATAGTTTGCCTTGACCAGTTGCCCTAGTTCTTCCTTATAGTGAATTTCTGAGCTCTGGTTATCCTGTCTCTTTACCTTCTGACAAAGTATTAGAAGACCCATTGGCTTCCCATTGTATTTATTGATTCTTTGTTTTTACCGCGTGCTAAAATTTTACCTCTTTTAAATATGCAAGCAGTAGTATTTTTTATATTTTAATTTTTTTCATCTTTATTAGCTATTTTCTTTATTTACATTTCAAATGTTATCTTTTTTCCTGGTTTTGCCTTTGGAATTTTCCTATTCCATTCTCCCTCCCCCTATCTCTATGAGAGAGTTCCCCCAACCACCTACTCCCTCCCAACTCTCTGCTGCAATTCCCCTACAATGGAGTATTGAGACTAAACAGAGGCAAGGGCCTCTCTTCTCCTTAATGCCTCATAAGGCCAACTTCTGCTACACATACTGCTGGAGTCCTGGGTTTCTTCATATGTAATCTTTGGTTTGTCATTTTATCTCTGTGAGCTCTATGGGGTATCGTTCCTTGACATTATTGTTCTTCCTGTGCTGTTGAAAATCCCTTCAGCTACTTCAGTTCTTTTTCTAACTCCTCTACTGGGGACACAGTTCTCAGTCCATTGGTTGGTTGAGAGCATCTGACTCTATTTCTCAGGCTCTGGTACAGCTTCTCTGTAGAGAGCTATATCAGGTACCTGTCAACATGCACATCTTTGCAACTACAACATTATCTGGGGTTGGTGACTGTATATGGGATGGATCCCTGGGAAAGGGAGTCTCTGGATGGTCTTTATTTCAATTTCTGCTCCAAACTTTGTCATATATTTCCTCCTGTGAATATTTTCTCTTTTAAGAAGGACTCAAGCATCCACTCTTTTGTCTTCCAATTTCTTGTGCTTCATTTGGTCTGTGGATTGTATCTTGGATATTTCGAGCTTTGGGGCTAATATCCACATATCAGTGAGTGCATACAATTTGTGTTCTTTGTGATTGGGTTACCTTACTCAGGATGATATTTTCTAGTTCCATCCATTTGCCTAAGAATTTAATAAAGTTATTGTTTTTAATAGCTGAGTAGTTCTCCATTATGTAAATGTGCCACATTTTCTGCAAACACTCATTAGCTGAAGTACATTGGGGTTCTTTCTAGCTTCTGGCTATTACGAACAAGGCTGAGATCAACATAATGAAGCATTTGTCCCAGTTACATGTTGGAACATCATTGGCTATATGTCCAGGAGTGGAATAGCTGGGTCCTCAGGTAGTGTCTAATTTTCTGATGACCTGCCAGACTGATTTCCAGGGATCACCAGCTTGCAATCACACCAATAAAGAAGGAATGTTTAATAGAGAATTGTTTTTTTTTCTGTAGCTATGTCTCCATTTTTAATAGGGTTATTTGATTCTCTGGATTCTAACATCTTGAATTCTTTACATATATAAGAGAATTGCCCAGTATCTGAAGTAGCATTTTTAAAGATATTTTTTCTAATTTGTTTGTTACCTTTTTTGTCTTATTGACAATGTACTTTGACTTAAGGTACCTTTAATCTTATTGGGTCTCATTTGTTGAGTTTTGATCTCAGAGCATAAGCCATTGGTGTTCTGTTCATGAAATTTCCCCTGTGTTTATGTGTTAGACAATCTTCCGCACTTCCTTTTCTATTAGTTTCAGTATATCTGGCTTTATGTGAAGGTGCTAGATCCACTTGGATGTGAGATTTGTACAAATTGATAAGAATGGATCAATTTCCATTTTCTACATGCTGGCAATCAGTTGAACAAACACCATTTGTTGAAAATGTTATTTTCCACTGGATGGTTTTAGTTTCTTTGTCAAAGAGCAAGCAACCATAGTTGTGTGGGTTCTGTGTCTTCAATTCTATTTCATTGATCTATATGCCTATACTTGTACCAATACCATACATTTTTTATCTTCATTGCTCAGTAATACTGCTTCTACAGACTGTCCCCAGGTTTTTAGACTGTGGGGTATTGAAATAAAGATCAAGTTTTGCAGTATCAAAATTTTAAGGAATTCTGATTGGGATTTTAATAGTTTATGCTACTTCTGAAGAGGGATTTAGGATCTCAGAAACAGAGAATATTATTTTTCTTAAAGAAATGAAACAGATACTATGTTAGTGGGTTACTAAAAACTGTGTATTTCAGTTTGAACTGGTGTCTTACTTTATGTAAAACTTACTCTCCTGTGTCTTGGAATCATCATGAGAAGATAATGCATTGTACCATGGACATTGACCTCCAGAAACATGAATTAACACAACAGTACTGTCAATAGAGAAGACATATTCTTATATATTTCATAATTGTAATGTAAAACATAGCAGGATTTGTTAATTCTATTAGTCATTTGGAGTAGTGAAGATGAAGAATTTTTGTAAGATCAGATCACTGTACATGAAAAACACAATCTTTCACAAATACCTAATTCAGAAGTCAAAATGTTGAATACCTTGGCTTCTAGTACTCTTGAGTGGAAGCAAGAGAATCATTATTTTAAAGAAAGTTGATATGTATGACAAATATTATATATCATAAACCCAATATGTACCACACATATCTTATATATCACATATATTTTATATGTCATATATATCACTCATATATTTTATACATCAATCATATATCATATAAATATGTCTGTGTATATGTATTATTTATGTATGCATGTATTTGCCCTGTCTCCTCTCATCCAAAGCAAGTCTTGGAGAGATAGCTCAATTTGGTTGTAATTGCCAAGTATATAAAAAAATTTGTACCAAAACCAAAATACAAAACAGAAGCAAAAATTCAGGTAAGTCGTATTCCCTTATTTGTACCATTGAATACCTTGGACTACAAGAAGCTGCAAACCCTAATATACACACAAGCAGTATACCTCAACACTTAGGTTGATGGCATTGTCTTACTTCCACTTGAACCCAGCAAAAAATCTGTATGGAAATAACTGTGAGGGAAAATGTAACCTTCCCTGCCCGTTCTCCCCATTTGCTTCTACAGGAGCCATTGCAATCACTTCTAGTTCAGTGGTATAATTCTTTATTCCATTAACTTTAATGGGCTTTATACCAACGTTAAGTAATGTGATCATTTTACACTGACTGAGTTGATGAGAAATACCTCCACTCAATTAGTTTCGCAATCCTGGAATATTTTGGAACAAAGAAGAGATGGGCAATCTGTAAAATCTTACATTGAAAATTAGATCAAACTTTCTCTGATTTCATACTTCACAAAGTTTGAAAACCTTGGCCCTTTTTCCTTGATAAAAATAGGAAAAATGTGTCCATTAATTTGCTGGAGGACAAAAGGATATACACAGCAGTTGTTTCGAAAGGATTATCGATAAAATATTAAGGATACAATATTAGAATAAAGTTTTATTAGCACTCATTCATTTTACAAACTAAAGGACATCTATGGCATGAACACACATACCTACACAGACATAAAATATGAATCATGACATAATTTTTCACATATTACTTGTTTCTCTTTTTAAAGAAAACATTACTTTTTATTTTATAGATATTTAAAACTGTTTCAGCCCTTCTTACAAGAGAGAACAAAATACTCACAGGAAGAAATACAGGGACAAAAGTGGAGCAGGAACTGAAATAAAGGTCATTCAGAGACAGATTCATCTGGAGATACATTCCATATGCAGCCACCAAATCTAGTCACTATTGCTCCTGCCCAAAAATACTTGATGGCAGGAGCCTGATATGATGTCTCCTCAGGGGCTTTTCCAGAGCCATACTGATACAGATGAGGATGCTAGCAGCTAACCATTCTACTGAGCATGGGGACTCCATTGGAGGAGCTAGAGAAATGACTGAAGGAGCTGAAAGGGTTTGCAACCCCATGATAACAACAAAACCAATCACCCAACCCCTTCCCCCCCTCAGAGTTCCCAGGCACTAAAACACCAATCAATGAACACACATTGGGGAGACACATGGCTCTACCCTCATATGTAGCAGAGGATAGCATTGTCTAGCAAAATGTGAGAAGAAACCTTTGGTCCTGTGTAGGTTCGTTTCTAAGTGTATGGGAATGCCAGGGCAATGAGGTGGGAATGCGTGGTTGGGGTGGAAGAATCTTCATGGAAGCAAGGTGAGGGAGGTGTAGGGATCACAGATGGGGGGAAGGGGATAACATTTGAAATATAAATACAAAAAATATCCAATAAAAAGGTTTAGAATAAAAAGAGGCTCACTATTGCCAAGAACATCTGAAGCCTCTGGCTTTCAGGCTGGTAAAATTACCAGCACGCATCCACACATACAGAAACACTCAAATCTGCATACATCAAAATGATACAATATTCAGAAAGAATAGTATGGACAATCAAAGGTATTCCTAAGTTATTAGTAGGCATACTTGTATATAACTTTCATTTACCTCTTTGTCAGTTGGCATACTTATTAATGGATAAGATAGACTGACATAATGAATACTGAGTATGTATGTATTCATACAGTTTTATGAATAACCCATTTTTCTTCATTGGATATATCCAAGGATGACCTTTCCTACCACAATAGTTCATAATTCAAGTGGACCCAAACTGCATAGTCTATCACCTGCTGAGTATTTTTGTTCCCATTATACATCCAATATATGAAGAAAAAGAATAATGGTCTCAGGGGCTACTGCACTTGTTATGAAATGGACCTGATCTAGAATTTCATCAGCCACCTGTCTGTTATTCTGCTGTACTACACTATCACATTTCTTTTTATTACTTAAAAAAACTGAACTGTGTGTCTGTATGATGTGTGTTTGTGTGTGTGCATGTATGTGTGTGTGTGTGTGTGTGTGTGTGTGTGTGTGTGTGTGTGTGAATAGATGCTACTGTGGAAGTTTAAATACAACTTGCAGAAAAATAGTGTCCTAACTTGTATACCCTCGGTAACACACTTAATGTCATCAGATTTTTTTATAGTTGTGTTCATAATGGTGCTACATAGTAGGATGGAATTAGGTTGCTAGGTTCGGGTCTGTTTGCAGTAAGTCAACTTAGTGCCATAGTCCAATCATAAGTGTGAACTGTGATCATTTAATTTTTTGAATCCAAAATTTTTCTTACTAAAGTATCAGGTGCCATGATAAAAGAATGTGAGAATGATTTAAAACATAAGACTTTTGGTTTTTTTAGCATATTTATTTCTATAAGAAAGCCCTGATCTCTTAATTATTAAAATTGATTTGAGCCTCAAAATTCATTTTGAATCCTCCAGTTGTATATTTAACTAGACTACTTTTGACTTCAACTACGACAATGTGGGTAGGAACAGAAGTAACTATGTTCCTCATTAACAAGCCAGCACCATAGGACTGGTGAACCTAAACCTCTAATGTTTTGGTGGCACTACCAAGTATCATTCATGGCTTGTCTTTAATCTCTGAGTTTCATCTAAGATCTAGATAACTCACATTCCATTTTTTTATAGAATTCAGTTCCTTGTCATATAGTATATATGGATATCAGGATACAGGAACATTTCTCCTTGAACAATCTTCTTTTTTTTTTTAAAAAAAAAAAAATGACTTTATTTTCTTTTGCAATTTTCTAACATAAACAGATACAAAGTAGAAAAATAGGATGTTGAAGAATTACAATAAGTGATCTTAGAAGAAGTTCATATGTTTCCTTGAGAAATAACAATTGATAAGAAGAAATGGGTCAGGTTCTATAGTTCAATGTCAGTTCAGCTGTGCATTTCATATACTTTATACTTTCAAATCAGGAATAAAGGCCTTGATTTTTGGTTGGGTGAAAATTTTCATATCACTAAGCGAGAGCCTTGTGGAGCTTTATGTTATGAAATGAATCTGGGTAACCTAAGGCTAGCTATTATAAATCATAAAGAGTGTCGGGTTTATTGAATATCAAATTTCCATTAAATCAAATTTATACACAAAAAGACAGTTCAAATTGCAGTCGAGGTTGTCAGCTTTCATTCTTCCAACAGAGGATTATTTCAGCTCTACATTACCCAGCCCTTTTTTACTTGGAGTCAGTTGAACCTGAGTCCCCATGCTGTAATAAGATAAAAAAAGAGCATGGTGACATTTTCTCTGCTACTAGTAACAAAACAGTGCTGATTTTTGATCATAAAAAGTACTTCCTCTTATTCAAAACCATGCAAGTAATTAAGCCATTTGATTTTAAAAGTAAGATTTTACAAGTTATCGATATAAAAGAAAAAATGGTGTGCATATTTTTATAGAAAATAACTTACTATCTTTCAAGAAAATGTATCAAGATAAATTGAATTTAGTTAAAAAAAATTTCAAGCAAGACATATGGCCCACACCTGAAATGCCAGGACTTGGAGGTTTAGGAAATAGGCTGGTTTGCTTGCTAATTCACCCAAGTCAGCCTTTTCTAAGTTGTGATATCTTGGGGTGAAAAATTAAAAAATGGTAAAAAACACATTAATACTTTTAACTTGCTCTAACAATCACTACTGTTACCTATCAAATTTTATCCTAATTACTGATATTTCTGGTTAAGTAAATATTTAGCAGATTTTACACCTATTAGAAGAAAGGCTCTAAATCACTAAATAAGTAATTCTAATAATCAGTTGACTCTAATATCTTATATCAAATATATTTTTTCAGAAATTCATAAATATTTGTATTACACATATTTTATTTTTTATATTTTATTTTACTTTTTCTATAAGCCTTTAAAATTATCAGAGATCATATATATATATATATATATATATATATATATATATATATATATATATGCTAAAGTAAATATTTGAAAGTATTAAACTCTCTGTTCTATCCAGTTTGGTTATTTTTTGACACACAAAATTGTGAACTTGAGCACAAGCTCCATCAAGCCTCCAGTGTCAATATACCTTGGGCTCTGAACTAACGTGTGTGTGTGTGTGTGTGTGTGTGTGTGTGTGTGTGTGCTGTCTTCTACAGTTTATTATTAAGTCATTTATTTACTTTTTATAGTCTATTCATTTGTTTACCTATTTTCCAAATTTTTGTCAGTCTTTACAATGTAGCAGGGACTAATGATCTCTGAGATTTGTCATTTTATAGGTAGTTCCTGCTTTAGTGGTTTATGTCCTGCACTGAAGATAACAGGCAAAAGTCACAAACCACCCAAAACACAAATGTATCCTCTACCAAGAACTTAGTGACATGCCTATAACATCCTTCATTTGAAGAAAATAAAAGCAGTAGAAGTGAGATGAGGGCTAACATGTATCACATTGATTTTAATGTCATAGTACTGATTCCTTTGAATTTTGTAAATATCTTATCATGTAATTAATGAAATTAATTCATGATCTAGGACTAATAGTGTACATTGGAATCTCATGCTTTAAGTCATAGAGTAAAATTAATAAAAATTTCAAGGATAGCATTGATGATATAGCAAGATTGTTGCTAACCTATATCAAAACCTATTATTTTTTTACTTTTTTATGATAGGATGACAGCTAGAAAGAGTGACACTTTCCCCAGTTATCTTACTATATGGCATTTGTGATCACAAGTTATTAGAACCAAAATAGTTATGCATATTTTTGTTGTGTTATTTTGAGAGTCCCAAAGCCCATTTATTAGCTAATATTGTTTAAGAAATATTTATAAAATTGTTTAAGTTCCAGTCAGGAATTATATAGAAGAATATACTATAGATATTTATTTCTTAGGTTTTCAATTTTAAATAAATTGTGCTTATATATTTGATATTTTATGTATTTATGTAAATATGCATTAGGTTGTTATTTACAATTTTGTATGGTAAAATTTCAAAATATATATTAAATAATTAGCCAGAAAAAGTAATGTTTAATATAGCATTTTAACAATAGCTCATTATTTGTATTAATATTTATATAAAGAACAAAATCATTTTATTGATCAAAATTCCATCAGTGATGAAATTTATTTGTTATATGTGTTATGTAGATTAAGGGTTGCTCATCACTCTTCTCTACTACTAAGAAAAGGAGCTCAAACAGACACATGTATGTAAACATACATATATATATATATATTATGTATACATATAAACATTCACATATAGATACACACATACATACACACATACATACATGCACACAAACACATATGCATGAATGTAACAAGTAGGAACCAAGGGAGGATGCTTAAATTTCATTTAGAAGGGGTAATAAAATAGCTATAGGATGTGGATGGAGAGAGGAAACTATGTGGGACTGGGCGATCAAAGAGAACTGGAATGATCAATTATGGGGAGGATGGAGGGAGAGAAACTCTGAGAGAGAGAAGTGAAATCTATGGGAAACAGGAAATCTATGGAATGAGCCCTAGAAATATACAACAAAGATAACTCCCCAAAATCTCTAAGGGTGACATTATGTAAGACTTGTAGCAACAGGTGATATGGAACAAGAAATGGACACCTCCTATAACCAACCGAGGATTCCAATGGAGTGCTGGAGACACCAACGCACCCACAAAATCTTCAAGGCACCACTTGTCCAGCACACAAAACATGGAGCAGAAATTGAGGAAATGAACAACCAGTGAGATCCATGCCATGAAAGACAGCCAACCCCTCACAACCCCTATTAAAGATATTCTCCTACACATGCAGAGAAGAGTCAAATTTGTCTTCTGAGGGGCTTCACCCAGTAGCTGATGGAACCAGATTCAGGGACCCACAGTCTAACTTTTCACAGAGCTCAGATAGTCTTGTGGAAGAGGAGGGATTGAGGGAGTCACAGAGGTCAAGGACACCACAAGAAAACCTATAGAATCAACCAATCTGGGTCATAGGATCTTGTTGAGACTGAACCACCAACCAGAGAGCATGTATGGTGTGGACATAGGTGCCAACATGTATGTAACATATGTGAAGCTAGCTCTTCATACAGGACTCCTAAAGGGAGCAGGGGCAGTGTCTGACTAATTTGCCTGAATTTGGATCCTTTTCACTTAACTGTGCTGTTTTTTCTAACCTCAAGAGAATTCCGGGTTACATGCTGTCTTACATGTACTTTTTGCTCGTTGTAACTAGTAAGACCTTAATGCACACTATCAAATCTTTGGAAAAAAAAAACTCAAGCACTGACAAAAATGTATTCATATACATCTATTCAAAAATGCTTAAAATTTGTTCTTTTATCTTTGTTTTTTAAAATAAAGTTGTTCAAAAAAAAAGAGAAGATGCGTTTACTCCTCCTGAAACTTTGCATAAAAAAGAAGATTGTTATTCATGGGAGAGCTCCTCTTAGCTAAGGAGAATAGGAAGAATTAAACTGAAGAAATTCAAGAAAACAATATACTCTCCAACAAAAGCCTATACTCAACAAAACTGGAAAATCTAAAGTAAATGGACAGTTTTCTAGACACATACCAGGTACCAAAGTTAAATCATGATTAAACAAACCATATAAACAATCCCATAACACTTAAAGTAATAGAAGCAATCATCAAACGAAGCCCCCCCCCCACCAAAAAAAAAAAAAAAAGCCCAAGACCAGATGGGTTTAGTGCAGAATTCTGTCATGTCCACAAAATAGAAATAGAGACAGAGGGAACCCTATCCAACTAATCTTCAATGATACAATTATGCTCATACCTAAATCTAAACCTGTATAAAGGACCAGCATCAGTAAGAAAAGTGCACAGATCTCCTGGGTCTAGATATTACAGATGCTTGTGAGCATACACAGATGATTGAAAATCAGCCCAAGTTCTCCGAAAGAACAGATACTGCTCCTAACTGCTGAAGCATCTCTCCAGTCCCACAAATGTAGCTTTAAAGAATAAATCTGAAGACCAGCTATTTGTCAACAAGAAACCAGGTAGAAACTGTAAGAAATAGACATTTAAGGAAGTTGAGGAAGAATAACTCTTAAACCAGCTAAGGAAAGTAACCTAGAAAAGTTTCTTCAGAAGAGAAGACATTATATGCGGTTTTCCAAATGTAAGGGTTTTATTTATGGAAAAAAGCACTGGAAAACAGAAGTCTATAGGCAAGTAAAACATGCATGTAATAAGAAGAATTGGCCCACTTAGAGATTTGGATTCATAAAGGCATGCAGGCATGAGGAATATATCATCCTCTATGTGCATGAATTGAGGGTTTTTTGTACAGAACCTTGCCTGTGAATCAACTTCATTTAATTTGTAACAAGCTATGTGCCTTGTATATGATTGGGTGTAATGTAATTCATATCAGAATGAGATTACTCATCTTGCAAAACTACTTTCAGAAAACGGTATCAGGGGAATTTGAACACCAATATAAGAGAAATAATTTAGGCTTTTCTAATACACACAATTTGGTAAGCAGCTATAAGTATCTACCATTTTAAATTCACATCTACCATGTATATACGGAGGAGAGAGAATTTTAAAATCCCAGAGAACTAGCATGTTCATATGTTAGGCATACAATCATAGAAATTTTCCTTCTGATTGACAGTCAAACTTCAAACAAAAAAGAAAGAGAAGACCAAGTGACTGTCACCTGCTTCAGTGCTGTTGGATATGGGATGGGTGTGGGAAGCACTTACACATATGGACAAAAACGTGAAAGCATATGTCCAAGCGAAAATATTGGCATTATATCTCACATATTCTGTAGAAGCAATCTGAGGGAATTAAAATGTGATGGATTTAGATACCAGCCAGAGCTGCTGACTTGAAATATATATTTAAAACAGGGTAAAAAAAAATCAGGTTATATTTACGTATAGTCCCAGGTAACACACTTAGCCAAATGAATAATGAAATGCAGACTGCTTTTCTATTTGGAAGCTGCAGATACTGGCAAATGGCAGTTTGAAAAACTGTGAGTGTTATCAAATAATGGTACTCTCTCAAATTAAATTCAGATATAAGGATTAAAGTAACATATTACCAGCACGTTTCTTGCAATCCTCAATTCCATAGAAAAATTAAAGAATAATGAAATTTGTACTCATCATAAGTGAGGGTACTACATACAATACTTGACTTCATAACAGTTGACGAAAACCAAATGCCAAGACTGTAAAAGGTGTTTGAATATTTATTCTTTTAAGGAACACAAATATGTTTTTTTTGGGTTTTGTTTTTTATTTGTTATACATTTTTTAGATTATAATTACAAATTTTCTCCCTTTCCTTATCTCTATCCATACTGTCTGATATATACTTCCTTATTCATCATCAAATTAATGTCTTCTTTAAACTGTCAGTGCAAACATATATATGCACATTTATATCTAGTTAATATATGTTAAATATACCTGCTATATAATACATATTTATAAATTAGCATATTTTAGTAAGTATAATATTGCTTTCTGTATATTTTTAGAGATAATAATTTGCAATGTATAACCAGTTCATGTACTATTCCCTAGGAAAGACTATCACTTTCACCTTAGTTGTTTAGCAATTTATCTTATCTTTGTTCATGTTTGTTGGTGCTGTCATGTCAATGAGACTGTATGGTTGAACATTTTAGAAGTAATATTGGAAGGGATAGAAATTCGCTAAATTCCTAGACAAATGGATGGAACTTAAAAGTTTCATCCTGAGTGAGGTATTACAGTCACAAAAGAACATGCATGGTATGTACTCACTTATAATTGGGTACTAGCACAAAAGGCTCAGAATACTGAAGAAACAATTCAAAGAAATTATAAAGCTCAAAGAGAAGGAAGGCTTGAAGGTAGATGCCTCATTCTTACAGTGGAGAAAAAAACACTCAATGGGAGGAAATAATGGAATAAATAGATGGGGCAGGAACTGGAGAAAAGACCATCCAGAGACTGCCTCACCTGGGGACACACCCCATATGCAGCCACGAAACCCAAGCACTATTGCTGATGCCAAGTACTACTTCCTGGAGGAATCTGATACTGAGAAAAACATTGAATTCTCAACTGAGGAATATTGAATGCTGAGAATCACCTAAAGAAATTTTCAACATATTTAATCCTTAAGTAAATGCCAACCAAAACAACCCTGAAATTCTACCTCACACGATTCAGAGAGGCTAAGTTCAAAACTCAGATGACAGCAGATGCTGGTGAAGATGTAGAGAAAGAAGGACACTTGTCCATTGCAAGCTGATAGAACCACTCTGGAAATCAGTCTGGTGGTTCCTCAGAAAATTGCACATAATACTACCTGAGGCTTCAGCTATACCACTCCTGGGCAGATACCCAAAAAATGCTCCAACATATCTCAAAGATGCATGTTCCACTATGTTAATAACAGCTTTAAATATAATAGCCAGATGCTGGAAAGAACCAAGATATCCTTCAACCAGGGCTGGAGAGATGGCTCAGTGGTTAAGAGCATTGACTGCTCTTCCAGAGGTCCTGAGTTCAAATCCCAGCAACCACATGGTGGCTCACAACCATCTGTAATAAGATCTGATCCCCTCTTCTGGTGTGTCAGAAGACAGCTACAATGTACTTAAATAAATGAATAAATAAATAAATACATAAATAAAAAAAAGATATCCTTCAACAGAGAAATGTTTATAGAATATGTGGTACAATTTCACAATGGAATACTACTTAGCTATTAAAAACAATGACTTCATGAAATTATTAGGCAAATGAGTGGAAGTATAAAATATCATCCTGAGTGAGGTAACCCAATAACAACAATAAAAAAAAATCCATGGTACATACACTCACTGATAAAAGGATATTAACTCAAAAGCTCAGAATACCCAAGATACAATTCACAGACCACATAAATTTCAAGAAGAGGGAAGACCAAAATATAGATGCTTAGTCCTTCTTAGAAGGGGAAACAAGATACCCACAGGAGGAAATATGGGGACAAAATGTAAAGTAGAGACTTAAGGAATGGCCAATCAGAGACTTCCCCACATGGGGATTCATTTCAGATACAGTCACCAAACCCAGAAAATATTGAGGATGCCAAGAATTACATGCTGTCAAGAACAAGTTTACAAACCCATAGGAAGAACACCAATATCAACCAACCAAACTCTCTAGAGCTCCCAGGAACTAAACAGTAATCAAAGAGTACATATGGAGGGACCCATGATTCCAGCTGCATATGTAGCAGAGGATGGCCTTGTAAAAGAGGAATGGGTAGAGAGGCTCTTGGATCTGTTAAGGCTTGATGTCCCAGTGTAGGGGAATTCCAAGCTAGAAGTTGGGAGTTAGTGAGTAGGTAGTTGGGTGAGCACCCTCATAGACACAGGGTGAAGGGAATGGGATAGGGGTCTCCTGAGGGTTAATCTGAGAGGGGATAAAATTTGAAACATAGATTTAAAAAATTAATAAATGAAAAAACTGCATCAAACATAATCACAATTTAAGTTATTGTTTTAGTAAATTTGTCAAACTGTCCACTATTTTGACATTAGAGAAATATTTGGTTCTAGGAATTAAATACATCATTTCTGTTTTTAATGTTAATCTTGCTTAATCTATGCTACACAGTGGGGCTTTATTCTTGACATTAGCAATGATACTTTTTTCATGGGACCATCAGATAAATTTCATTTGTATTTAGTCCTGAAACAACAGATAATGGGTGTTATGTTAAAAACTAAATTTGAGCAAAGCTTTGGCCTCACATATTCTGAGACATGTTCTTCCCTGAAGTCACCTCTGTGTCCTCAGAATTAGAATTAGACTGATAGATTTCCTTGGTGCATGTGATTAATCTTCAAAATCAAGTGGAAGCTAATTCCCCTTGGTAAAAACAACATAAAGAATAGTCAAAGAATATATTATTACTTCCAATTGTCATACAGAAAATGAAGTTTCAGAAGGTATTTGGATTTGTCAGCTTGAGAAAATATAGCTTTGCTACAAGAATCCAGTATCGTGTCCTGTGAGTATTTCAGTAATTTACAAATTTGTTATGAAAAAGTCAGTGGTGAAAAAAGTTTGCACCTATATTTCAATGGTATAACAGTAAATTAAAATGGAAGATTCTGACTGCTAAAATGCCCAGATTCTGATTTTCTCTCTAAATAACCCAATTATCTCTATGCTCTACTGGAGAATTTCTCTTGGGGACTTCTGGTCTACATTACTCTTTATCCAATCATCTCCTGTTTTCCACAATGTTTCTCTAATCAGGTCAGTTGTTGATCATGTTCTTTCTATTCAGTATGAGGGGAATCAATGGACAAAGAAAATGTTTTAGATATATCATCACATGGGCATTGCAAATACAAAAGAAGCTCATGGGAACTCTTTGGCTAGGTTTTCTTCACAGTAAACCATGTTTCTGAATGTTGAGAATCAAACACTGCGATTTCTATAAGTTGTCTTATCAGATATGAGTAGGTGCTGTCATTTACAGATGAAACTGGATAGCTCCAATCAAATAGCAATTTTGTGTCACACCATTTTTGTTCTGGTGGTCATTTAGATGAGTTCTTTTCCCTAGGTTAATTGAAATAAATCTTGGCTAATTTAGTTTGGAAAAGAACAATAAAGAAAAACAAAAACAAAAAAAGCATATTTGGGCTCACTATGTAGGATAAATAGATTAATCTTCCAGAAGGATCCCCTGTGATCATGATAGATAAGCAAGTAAATTTTCTTTGAGTGAGTGAGGACAGGAAGGTAGATAAAGGAATATTTACAGGTTTCATTAAAGCCTTCCAGATGATAGTAAAATAATCAGGTTATATATATGAAAACTATAATAGGATTCTTTTAATCTATCTACTAGTTTTCAATTCTAGATGTCCCTCTTCCTCCATCTCTGGTAGTAGACCATATTGGATACATAAGTGAAAGTACAGGTATTATTTTTAGATATACCCTCTGATTATTATAAAAGCCATATATCCATGATAACTCAAAGTTTATCTTTTTACCATATAATGCTAATACTGACCAACATTTAGCAGAAATATATACATAAGGAATGCCATGTAGAAACAAGATAGGACATTCTAACATCAAAGTTAGTGTAGAAATCATCAAATAGAATTGAGAGCAAAAGATTAGATCTCAGGACATCAAAACACTAAATATGAAGGCACACTATTTATAAACAGGACAAACAAAACACCTTTATTTGAATTTCACCTGACCTGATGCATTAAAACTAAATATTGCATTAGTTATGATGATAGAGTTTTTCCACATTATTTGGAGAGTGGGTTAATATTTCTGAATTTCTGCTAATCATTAAAACAATGATGTTTTTATGATGTACAGAGGGATATCGGTAATCAGTTTCATTCAAGGAATTGTGGAGTTCCAAATGGTGTCATCACCTTGAGGAAAAGGCCTGGTCTAATTGTAGGACTGAATAACTTTTACTATTTGAGTGCAATGTAAAAATGGAAGAAGCACACGCAGATGTGAGATTGTTGAAAAATAAGCTAAGTTAATCACATATTTGATCTAAGGCATACTATTATTCAATTGAACATTATGTCTGCATACAGAGTTGAGTAATATCTGACTCAAATTTAAACAAAACAGAGACTGACCTAAAGTCAAGACAGATTAGAGGGAAAGAGTAAGTTCTATATTCTATTGTAATTACTCCGTATATATCTCCAGAATGCATATAGTATCAATATTTTATTTTAGTTATTTTTTCTTAAATTATTGTTTTTTTACAGTCCAGTCCTTGTCTCCACCTGCCAGTTAGTTCTGTCTTCTGAAAGTTCCTCTCCCCAGTCTTCCTCCCCTGTGTCCAAGAGTATGTCCCTACCCCCTCACACCTACATACACCCAAACCCTGACAGGTATCCCCACTCCCTGGGGCATCAAGTCTCTCAGTGAGACTAGACTAGGCAGTCCTCTGCTGTACATGTGTTGTGGACTTCATATTAGCTCGTGTATTCTGTATACTGCCTGGTTGGTGGCTCAGTGTCTGAAAGACCCTGGGGCTCTTGGTTAGTTGATGCTGCTGGTCTTCCTATGGTTTGCCCTCCTTTACAGCTTCTTCCAGTTCAACCACAGCATTATTCTTGCTTTTTGGAAAAGCTTTGGTTTTGTTTCTTTTTCCGGGCATTTTTTAAAGTTCTCCACTTAAAAAAAAATATTTTATTAGATATTTTCTGTCCTTTAAATATGCCCTCCTCCACATCTGGTCCCTTACTACCCACCTAACTTCTGTTTTTCTAAATCAAACACACATATGTGAGTCTTAAAGGCTGTCATTTATATTCTAGAGAAATCATACAGTTCCAACTTACCTTACAATTGTTTCCAGCTCCATCCATATTTTTCCTCATTTATTTAATAAGAGCTTCTAATTTTTGAAAAATATACTTCCTTTGCACTCTTTACCCTTTCCCAACTTCTATCACAGTTTTCCCAACACCCTGCCCACTCAAATATATTTTTTTCAATGAAAACAAAAGAAATCAAACAAACAAACAAACACACTTACATAGACACATGCACAAGCACCCTACACACACCCACAAGCACCCTACACACACAAGCCCCCCCCAACACATACAGAAGAAACATGCAGTCCATTTTGTATTGGGCAACTACTCATTGTCATTGAGCCTGCCCTGGATTGTGGATGATTTATTTGGTGACACTTCAAAGAAGATCAATTACAACTAGCTTCATGGTTACATGGTTATGGGTAAAACTTTGTGTCCACTTTCCCTGCTCAGTTCTAAGAATTTTGTCTGGATTTAGATTGTACATATCTTCTTCAAGGTGTTAAACACTCTGAGAGTTTATGTGTGTATTATTCCTGAGAATTATGGATGAAACTTTTCCTTGAAATTACCACCAACTTTCACCTTAAAACCTGTCTCCCTATATATCCCTTATAAACCTTATAAAACTCATAGCCTTGAGGAAAAGTGTTCAATAAAGAAAACCCCATTTTGCTTAGAGTATCCTAAAAGTGTAGATAGTCCTACAACCATTCGTATTTTGATGCTAATTCTACATCCCCAAAAAGAGCTGCCTAGTCCCATACTCATGAAAGTGACTTTATAGTATAGCTACATCATTGAATTTGAGACCTTGGAAAACAGACCTTGAAACACAGTTTAATCCTGCCCTTGCTACAATGTAGGCATTACAGCCTCCAGTGTTTTTAGGGAACAAAGCTTGCTTTTGAATTAATTCCATCTAAAGATTTCTATCATAAAAGAATTGCAATGACATTATAATATAAAACTTTATATTAAATTTTTCCTTATAGAGGGTAATATATGAATAGATATATACCTTATATGAATAGATGAAAAACTTAAAATAATTTTCCATTTGTCCTATTAATCTGAAAGGATTATATAGTGATCAGAAATTTTAAAGTATGGAGTTGGGAGGCTCTTCCTTGGAAACAACCAAAATTAGGAAAGCAAACCTGAGAAATAAGCTAACCCTCTCCTAACTATGAACAGCCAGAAAACATTCATCAAGATCTGATGAAGTACAATGATAAACAATGGTAATGTAAAGCAATCCTTTTCTAAATGAGTATAGGCAACAACTTTTCCATTTGGAAAAACACTTTTGCTTACATGAGAGATCTTTGACAGGGTAGGTATTTTTTTTTTTTAAACTAGGGCCAAATCACAATAAAATTACCTTATTAGCTGAGGAAACTATTTTCAGAACAATATTCTCAAAGCGAGAGTTATAATCGTTCAATTTTATGTCTCATTACAAATATCATAGTTTTCTTTTCAGGATGTCAAATGCTGGTTTGCAGGTCAAAATTAATAGCCTGCACATGTTTGATTAATTCCACTGCCAAAGCCTTGGGTCACTCATGTCCACAAGGAACATCCTAGAAATTGCAGGCATCCTACCTTCTCTGCTTTCTTGTTCTCTGTCCAGGATCTTCTTGTGGCCTTTGGTGGAGTCTGAAATAGCAGCACTCTTGACCAAGGCCTCAAAAATCACAACATATTCTTCCCAGAGTGCATATCCTATTATTTAATTTCAAATCATTGTTAATATAATCCACATTTTTCACTGTACAATTTCTGTCCTAATTTTTAGAATGTTAAAATGTTTTAGAATTCTGTTTATAAAGAATAAATGAAAATAAAGTTGTTTAATTAAAAATAAGAATAAATGACAAAAAAATACAAGAATACATTTATTTTTCCCAAAATTTTATTGGATATTCTCCATTTACATTTCACGTGTCATCCTCTTTCCAACAACACAAATCTCCTTCCCCCTGCCAAACCCACATGAAGGTGTTGTTCCCTCTCCCAACCCTCTCTCACCTCAGCACTTTGGCGTTCCCCTACACTATCTAAATGAGCCTTCAGTGGACCAAAGGCCTCTCCTCCTATTGGTGTCTGTTTTAAATTCTAACTT
Organism: Micromys minutus; assembly: GCF_963924665.1. Classification (NCBI taxonomy): domain Eukaryota; kingdom Metazoa; phylum Chordata; class Mammalia; order Rodentia; family Muridae; genus Micromys; species Micromys minutus. The sequence goes on along the minus strand of NC_137955.1, from coordinate 35,629,462 downwards.
GGTATGAGAAGCTGTGGCATAAGTGTCTTGTTGCCATTTTAGTCAGATCTTAATGACAGCTCAATCTATCTGACATAAGATCTGTTTTCTTGGAATTAATTTTCATCCTCACTTTTGCCATAATTTCTTTCTTTTTAATTCTGTGTTTTCTGTATCTTTGATTTTTGGAAATATATGTAAATAATATATGAAAATATAATTACATATAATTAATGTATCTTAATCTTTATATATTTGTTTTCTATTTTACAATAAAACTTGTTCTTATCTGATATCTTCTGTGTGTAAGTTTTGTGTTTGAGAAATATCAACCATGTAATAGTTGAATAAGAATTATCTTTTCTCCTAATTTTAGTTTAATATGAGCGATATTCTTTAGACATAAAAATACACTCTTCTATATGTACTAAACAGACAAAAATATTTAAATTATAAAGTGGAATAAAACCTCAACAATATATAGATATCAAAAGTTTGCTATTTTATATCTCATGCAGAGATTCTTACTCTCTTGGCTGAATTATATATTCCAAGCTTTAATATTTACATATTTATTTATTTTTAATAAATCCACTCAACTATAGGTTCACTTGCTTGGTTTGATGAATGTTAAATTTATAAAAATGCATCACAACTTGTAGCTTGGTTTAAGAGATTTGGCCAATACATAATCTTTATTTGGCAACCAGCAAGCTTTTCTTTAATTCTTATTTACATGTGGAATATGTTCTCCTCTCATTTCTATCCCTCCCATGTGTAACTTTGTAGATATGTAAGAATATTAACAGGATATCATATACACTTCAATCTGCTTATCACAAAAGCATTGTATAGCAGGTTGTTAATTGAGTTGTATCTATTTTATGGACAGTGTTTTGAAAAGATATACAGAAATATATAAGAGAGAGAACTAGAAAGATGGGAGTATAAGAAAAAAAAAACTATGTTTTGAAGATGGAGGCAAGAGAGCATAGGCCAAGGACTAAAGAACAAACAAATAAGCTGAAATAGGCCAAGAAGTATATGTCTGCCTAAAACTTACTATCTATGGCTATACAGAAACTTAAAATTGTATTTCTGATATACAAATTATAAGACAATATATCAGAACTGTTCAAAATCAATAGCTGCATAGTGATATGTTATAATATTTTTGACAACTAATATAGAGATGAAGTACTCTTCTAAATGTAAACAAAACCTTCTGATAATAAGTGGATGGTATGTATCTTTTAAATTCATATATATGTGTATTATATTCATATGCATGGTCCCATGTAAGCAATAAACATGTGTGTGCAGGTTCTTGTATATATGTCTCATGAATGTAGTTGTTTGACCATGATATCATGAAAATTCTTGATCGTTTTCTGTTTTACTCATTGTTGTAATCTTTCAATGTAACATCATACTAGATGGTGTGTATTCAAGTTAACCAAATTCCAAGAATTCACTGTCTCTGCCTTCTTAGCTATTATTAACATGCAGAGAAAACCACCATGTGAGAGATAAGTATAGTGTTCTGATGATGTCACATAGATAAATGAAGGTCACAAATATTGTCAAAGAAATCTTGAGAATGAAATAACTGAACATTTTATGTATTTTCATAAGTTAAACAGAGTCTAGAAATAGAGTTTCCTATAGGAAGAAGAATGTTTAAGTATTAAAAATAAATTCAAATATTAAAAAGACATTGGAAATAGATTCAAGTGCAGGCTGGAAGATGACTCAACAGACAATAACTTATTATGCAAGCATGGCAAATAGAGCACATCCTCAGAATCTGGGTAAATACTGCATGCTTACTTCAGCTCACTTCCACACGTTCATATAAAACATACTTAAATATGTGAGCATTTTATTGTAACTCTTAAATTGACTTAATTTCAGTACAATTTATTTGCAAGTGTGTTATAATATCTTTTTAAGTTCTATGAGGATTAAAAAGGAATTGGAGTTAAATATGAGAGCATTTTGTGAGGAGAATGCCAGTTGTCAGTGATGTTCTATGCCTGTTGTACTTCAGTCCAGATGTTTAAAGCCCTCCTATCATCTGTGATCAGACAAAGGCTCTAGGAAAGGGCATGCATCTCTTCTGTCACCTCCATATCCTGATCATTATTGGCGAGAAACCCTCTCAGCCACCATGGGGTTAGTAGAAAGACTTTGACACTTTGCTGGCTTTACTCAAAAGTTTGATTTGGCAGGAGCTTCTTGGAAACTAGACAAGCGCTGATAGAGCAACAGGGGAAGTGTGAGTTCAGTTCCAAATCCAAGTTAAATTAATTCATGATTGCCACCAAGAGGGGACACAGACAATACTCAGAGGGATAGCCAACTCTGGACTTGAACTGATTTCCAAAATGGCATCTAACTTCTTATAAATCCCAACATAACCACTTTCTGTTATTTTGAGAATTCAGTTTGGTTCCTTCAAGTTGCACTAGCCTGAGGGGTGAATGGCTCTGCATTTCCAAATACCACCATCTTATGGAAGTATCCTGAATTACACTGGGATTTCATTGTGATAAAAATTAGCAGGGGTTATTTTGAGCAAAAATAGGCACGGACTTATAACAGCAGGAGAGGGAAAGAAGCCCAACCCCCCCCCAAAAAAATGGTTTCAGTTCATAAAGGCATATACACATAAGGAAACAGTTGCTTTATTTGCTTTTGAATCCTCATCTAAATGCTTTTCTATATTTTGAAAGAAATAATTTAACTACTAAAAATTAATGGGATGCATCATTACCTAAACCTTATATCAAAACACAAAATTATCTTGTAAACACGTATTGAAATTAAACACTAAACACACATTCTTGCTTTGAAATTATTTTAAAATTAGATATACAGAGATCTAGGTTATTATAATTCTGAAAAAGTTCAAAAATGTCTATTGAAAAGTATCTATGTAATCTGTTTTTAGTGTTTCAGTGTAGGATTCTACCAAGCCGAATCACTACAAAACCACACAGCTTTATTCAAAGTAGCACAGCAAAGACTGAGATTTAAATGTGCATCATCTGGTCGGTGGATGCGGAGATTATTATATATATGTTCAATGATAAAACAGAAATGAAACTCTTATGACAGCATGGCTAGATTTAGACAATTTCAAATGAAGTCAGCCAAGCAGAGAAAGAGAACTGTCTCTCAGGAGAGCATAGAGCTTCTACAAATATTTTAAAACAGTTTCTTAATAACCAGCCTTTAGAATGTCCACTGTCTCTGGAAAGCATGCATGTGGGGGGGGGGGGGAGTTTGGCTGTTTTACAGCACAATCAGTTGCTTATCACCTTCTCTGCTTAGGATGAAAGCATCAAAGGAGTGCTTCAATTTTTGAGTTCCTTTTAATACTTGAAAGGCAATAGAAGTCTCTCGATATGGTAGCATTTTTCTCTGCCAACATAAATAGTAAAAAAAAAAAAAGGAACTAGATGAAAAAATAAAATAAAATCTATTTTTTTCTCTTCAAAAAACATATATATTTGATGTTGGACACTCCAGAACTTCTCCTTTATTTTATAGCTGGTTTATCATTAGTACTCACCCCAAAACATCTCTACTTCTGTTATGAAAATGATCATATATACAGAAAGTATTATTCAAAATATCTTTCTGATAAATTATACTTTATATTACCTCCATAAGAAATATAACATTAGAATATTGGATTCTAAATATTTAGAATATTATAATTAGTCAGTATCTGTTGAGTTTTTTTCACTAAGAGAAAATAGAAGTTCAAAATCAATTTAAGTAATAGATCAGCCATTTTTAAAAAATTTTCTTATCAGACAAAGGCCATGGGGACAAACATTTAAATGTTCTTTTCAATGTTGATGATTTATGAATATTATAAATTGTCAAATAATAAAAGTTTCCAGGTACCTATCTATTAGAAATAAGAACAATATATGTGAATGAATATAATTCTTTCCTGTGTTGTCAGAAGTATTCCAGTTGCTTGAAATAGTAATGAACAGTCTGTTATTTCAGAATAGTAAATAATACTAGAAAAGAAAACCAGATAACCAATAGCGTTCAGAAATAGCATATATTAAGAAGAAAATTATAACAGATAAGGAAAGATGGTTAGCATCTAAAGGATCTAATGGGCTTCCATAACTGTAACCTGAGTTTAATCCCTAGAACTCTGTTGATTAAAACACAGAACCAACTTCTGAAGATTGTTCTCTGACACTTACTTATACCTTCATACTGATACAATTGTGGATGCTTCCAACTAACCATCAGACTGAGCAAAGGGATCCCAGTGAAGGAGCTAGAGAAAGGATGAATGAGCTGAAAGGGTTTGCAACACCATGGGAAGAACATTATCAACCAACCAAACCCTCCAGAGGTTCCAGCAACTAAAACACTAACCAATGAGCACACATGGAGAGACACATGGCTCCAGTTGCATATGTAGCAGAATATATCATTGTATGATTGTATGGCATCAATGGGAGAAGAGACTTTTGGTCCAGTGAAGATACATTTTCTTCCAGTGTAGGGGAATGTCAAGGCGTTGAGGTAGGAGAAGTTGGTTGGGAGAGAGAGCACCTTCATGGAGGCAATGGGGGGGGGGTGAGAGTTGGGATAAATGGAATAACATTTGAAATGTAAATACAGAGAATATCCAACAAAATGAAAATAAAAAAGAAATACTTGCATCTTGACTCAAACACACACAGAGAGAGAGAGAGATAGAGAGAGAGAGATAGAGAGAGAGAGAAAGAGAGAGAGAGAGAGAGAGAGACAGAGACAGAGACAGAGAGACAAAGAGAGAGAGAGAAAGAGGGAGAGAGAGAGAAGAAAACATTTGAACACTTTAGTTTGGAGTAAACGCCTTACAAGAGATCTTTTTAAGATTGGAGCCTGTCCTCAGTAACTGGCAATGGTGTGGAGCAGAACAGTGTATCATTGGAAAAGAAGTTTAAAGGGCCGTCTTGATCTGAAGTTGATCTTGTCAAGTGGCACTAAAGAATCCTGAGTAGTGATACAAGAATACTAACTGATTAATGAGCATCTCTTATTAACAGCCATGTTTCATTGTCTTCAAGGTGTGTGTGTGAGTGTGCGCATGAGTGTGTGTGTTTGTGTTTATAATATAATATGAATGTTAGTTACTTCAGTATATATGGATTATCTATTTATATAATTTTAGAAAATTGCAAGCAAATTAGATAAACATTTTCAAATGTTATAGCCATAGATAATGTTCTTGAATCTGATCCTAATGTCAGTGAAGAAGCAAGTGCCAATTTTCACGTAGCACTTTTCTGCTAAAGAAATAAACACCCTCATTCAGAAGCAGGGGCTCACGGATTTTGATATTTTAAAATTGAAGATAAAACATAATGCAACAGAATAAAGGAGGGACTATCTTGTCAATAGATTTTAGCCTCAAAAAAAAAAAAAATCCTCTTTCACTACCTACTCTTCTTTCTTAAAGAACTGAAACCCTAACATCATTGAGAAAATTGGTGTTGACTCAATCTGGCAATCCTAACTGCCTCATGCCAGCATTACTTTTTAATGCATTTACTTATTTTTATAGACTTTAAAGAATTGGTGAGTAATCAAAGTAAGCCACATGCATGTTGTTATTTTGTATAAGACCCTTTGCATGTGGATCAACTGCAGATTAAATTAACAGCAGATAAAATTAACCCAGCAATTAAGTACATAAGCTGAAGAAATTAGTAGAATAGCCACAAACATTTAATACATTTAACACATTTTAATACAAGGATTAAAAGATCCATTATTAAAAATTTTTCAACAATGGATAGTGGGGTTTGGCATGTTCTTAGATCAATTTTTGTGGATCTTACAAAGCAAAGAAGACATGATCAGACATAACAGAAATGTATAAACTGTATTATGCTCCCTGTTAAGAAAATGATTAAACGCCTTTAATTTGATTACAGCTGGTACAGCGGTGACTGCTCCCCTTGTGAGCTCAGGAGTCAGTTTTAAGTGGAGAGACTGCAGGTGGATCTCTCTGGGAGCATTACTGGCTGCTACAGTGTTACACTGTCCATGGTTGGGATGTAGGTTGAGAGATAGAAATGGACATATGTGGCAGACAAAAAGAGGAATCAGAGAGATCCTGAGTCTAATTGTCTGTCAGAGAAAGGAGTTCAGATGGGAATCAGGGTTCCATGAGAAGCAAAGCAGGCTCAAGGCAACAGGTACTCTTGCCCTACCTGAGTAAAGCGAAATTTCCATTTGAGAATGTCTTTCGTGCTGGGTTTTACAAAGCAGAATAAAAAAAAAAAATACAGAATAGTGTTTATATAGTCAGAACAGCCGTGGGTAAATTAAAAGAGGGGTAAGACTGAAACCTGAAATGTTTTTGTTGTTGTTGTTGTTGTTGATTTTTATTTTGTTTTGTTTTGTTTTGTTTGGGTGTTGTTTTAGAGAAGGATCAGAAACACTCTTCAGGATCCACAGAGAATATGGGAGGAGATGATGAGAAAAGTTTAAATCTCGGAAACCTTACAGTGTAATCCATTGCTTTAGTGTAAAGTCCTGTTTAGTATGGGTGTCAAATATGTGACTTTTTACCCAGAGCTTTCCTTTGTACATAGGAAATGTGGCCTGTTCGTGAGATAGCAGAATGATCTGAGAACATCTTACAAAAATTCTCTTCTTCAACGGCTTTAACTGCTGAGCCATATCGTATTGCAGAAGAAATGGCATAATTCTGTCACAGATCATGAGAAAATGAAGGCATCTAATCATTTGGAACCTATGGTCTAGTATTCATGGTGGTTAAGGCAACTATACATGGTGATGAGGTGATGTGGAAGAAAATTCTTAACACTAATATATTACAATATTGAAGCGCATACCAAAATATGCCTACTGGCTTAATGCTGGCCTCTTTGCTGTGGTGGCAAACAATTTCTGCTTCTGCATAGGACCCATTCTATGAGACAGAACCCATGCTTATTACTGTTAATGAGAATCTTTGTGTAGATAAGTCATAGGTTTTAAGGGAACATTGAATACTGCTATTTTGTTGATTGGGAATGGGTTAAATGATGAACAAGGACACATTGCTATACCCAAAAATCAGAAAATATTTTTCATACACAACTCATTACTCATCAGAGAAGATGTGACTTGCATTAGCTGACAATTAATATAGAGTCTCATATCTGGCTGAGGTGCAGAGAACCAAAAGCTACTGTGCACTCAACACTAAATTCAGTATTCATAATACAGCCTTCCAGCCAAGGTTTCAGATTCTTTGAGGAGGAGGGAGCAGAAAGGTTTTTAAGAGGTAGTGGTAGCACATAACATCAAGGAAACTGCTTCCAGGCACAACATGACAGATGAGCTGATAAACTCACAGTGATCGAGATATCATGTTAACACCTATGTAAGGTACCACCAATCAAAATATAAGTGCATTACTTGGATGTCAGACATAAACTCTGAAGAACAGCAAGCAGATTTTGGGATTTGATAGTTGTTGAGAGACAGAAAATTAGGTTCCTTCAAAATATGGTAAATTGACCACAAACCAGGGCAGGAACCACCTGCAAGTATCACTGCTCAACACAGATTAGATTTGATGGGAATGAAAAAGAAACAAAACAGTAAAAATGAAGCAATCTCAGAGTTTGGTAGGAAGGGATGCAGTGATAGCTCATAATGGGGGGGAGGCGTTGCTCCTGGGGATAAAGTGGGTAAGAAACAAAATATTTCTCAAGAGAAATCAGGATCTTACAGCCAAAGGTTCTGTTCTGTTAAAATGGCTCAGGATATCCTTTGCATTTCCAAAGGAGAATCTGAAAATTGCTGTGAAGGTTCACTACGTTCTATGTTGGGTTTTTTAAAATTTTTAAGTAGTGGCCATTTTGTTGTTGCTGCTGCTGCTGCTGCTACTGATGCTGTTGGTGTTTGGGGGAGGGCATCATATTTTAAAATTATTTATTTATTTACATCACAATAGCTGTCTCACACTCCTCGCCCCACCCTCAAAGAGTTCCTTCTCCGGCCTACTTTCCATAACTTTCAGAGGGTAGGGTCTGCCTCGGTATCCCCTAATTTATGGCATCACTTATTTCCAGATTAGGTGCATCCTCTCTCATTGAGGCCAAACCAAATAGCCCTTTGGGTAATACATACCGCAGTTAGGCTACAGACTTAGGGAGAACCTCTGCTCCAGTTATTTGGGGACCCAAGTGGACACTGACCTGCATGTTTGCTACATCTTTTCCAGTGGCCTCATTTCAACCTTTGCATATTATTTGGTTAATGGCTGAGTCTCTGAACCTCTAGTCATAGGTCCAAGGTAGGTGATTCTGTTGGTCTCTCCATTGGGGTTCCTGTCTCTTTTGGGGTCTTCAATTTTTCCCCTGACTAATAAAAATGAGTCATGAGCTCCATTCACCATTTGGCTATGGGTATCTCCAGGTGTTCCAGTCAGGTGTTGGGTGGAGTCTCTCTGAGGCAGTCATGTATTCTAGTATCCTGTTTGCAAGCATAACAGAGTAACATTTGTAGTGTCAGGGATAGATAGGTTCTTGCCCATGGGAAATGTCTCAAATGCTCTAGTTATTGGTTGATCATTCCTCAGGCATCTACCTGATGTAGATAGATATCTACAATATCTGTCTACCAATCCATCCCTACAAAGTCTTCTAGAAGGAAAACTTGAACACAAGCAAGGTACCTACAACAAAGAAAAGAGAAGATATGAACCATCTCACAACAAAGCCAAAAGGAGAGAATCACAAAAAGCCAACTACAATAACAACAACAAAAAAAAAAAAAAAAAAACAGAAGAAACTAACAATCCACCATTTTTAATATTTCTCATTATCAACAGACTCAATTGGACTCTTAAAAAAAATAAGCTAACAGACTGAATACACAAATAAGACCTGATATTTTGCTGCATTAAAGAAACACACATCAATCACAACATCAGACACTACCTCATAGAAAAAGGATAGAAAAAATTCTTTAAATCATATGGTCTCAACAAACAAGCTGGAGTTGCCAACCTAATATCCAATAAAGTAGATTTTCAACCAAAAATTATAAGGTAGATAAGGATGAACACTTCATATTCATCAAAGGAAAAATCCACAGAAAAGAAGTCTCAATTTGGAACATCTATGCCCCAGATGCAATGGCAACCACATTTATAAAAGAAACTTGATTAAAGCTCAAATCACACACTGAACCCCTTAAAATAATAGATGGAGACTTCAAAACCCGACTCTCACTATTGGACAGATTGTTGAAACAGAAACTAAACTGAGACACAGGGAAATTAATACAGGTCAAGAACCAAATGGATTTAGCAAATATCCACAGAACATTTCACCTAAGAGAAAAAAAAAGTCTTCTTCTCAGCATCTCATGGCACCTTTTCAAAAACTGACCACATATTCAGACATAAAAGAAGCCTAAACCGATATAAGAAAAATGATAAACATCTTCATGGTATTGGTACAGAGATAGACAGGTTGAACACTGGAATAGAATTGAAGACCCAGAACTGAACACACACACTGACAATTGATATTTGACAAGGAAGCCAAAAATATATAATGGAAAAGAAAGGAAGATTTCTCAACCAATGGTGCTAGTCTAATTGTCATTCTGAATAATGATGTAAAAATGTAAAATGTAAATGTAAAATGTAAAATTGAAAATAAATATGTCATCTTACACAAAGCTCATTTCCAAGTGGATCAAGGACCTTGACATAAAACTAGATACAATGCATCTAATATAAAGAAATTAGGAAAGAGCCTCAAAGGAAAAAATTTTATAAACAGAACTCCAATGAATCACACTCTATGATGAGGATTTATAAATAGGACCTCATGGAACTGGTAAGCTTTGTTAAGGCAAAGAACATAGCCAATCGGATAAACTGGCAATCTAAAAACTGGGATAAAATCTTCACTAACCCCACATCTGATAGAGGGCTAACATCCAAAATATATAAATAACTCAAGAAGTTAACCACCAAGAAACCAAACAACTCAGTCAAAAACTGGATATAAAACTAAACAGAATTCACAAGAGAAGAATCTCAATTGGCTAAGAAGCATTTAGAGAAAAAAATCTGTAGTGATAAGGGAAATGCAAATCAAAATGACCAACTTACACCACTCAGAATGGCTGAGATAAAAATCTCAGGTGACAGCAAATGTTGGTTTTACAAACCCTCCTCTGTAAAAGGAACAGCAGGGCTGCCTCTGTGAAAGTGATGGAGGTCATGTAGCTGCAGAAGTATCTCCTGCAGGAGGACCTAATTGAGGACTGCATGTGAGAACAAGGATTCCTGGTACAAAAAGTGCTAGCCAATAAGTAACTGCTGTTTAGAATAAATACTTTCATGGAACTAATGGGGGCATGGGTGTGGGGTATTAAAAGAGGTTGCAGCAGTTCACAGATGATTTTGCTGCAGCATTTCCTAGCTGCTCCCAGAGTCTGTGTTGTTGACTCTGTGCTAACTTATGCCAAACCCCCAAAGGCAGGTAGGGAAAGGTAGAGAGCTGTCTAGGGCACATAAAACACTCCTCCATTGCTGGTAGGATGGAAAACTGGTTCGACGTCTTTGGAAATCATTCTGGAGGTATCTCAGAAATTTGGTAGTAGATCTACCTGAAGACACAGCTGCATGACCCAAAAGATGCCCAACCATGCCGCAGAAGCACGTTTCATTATGTCCATAGCAGTCTTATTTGTGATAGCCAGAAGCTGTAAACAACCCAGGTATCCCACAAGGGAAGAATGAATACAGAAAATGTGGTTCATTTGCATAATGGACTATTACAGCAACACTTTAAAATGAGGACATCATGAGTTTTGCAAGCAAATGGATGGAACCAGAAAATATCATCCCATGGGATAGAACTCAGACCCAAAATGGTATGCATGGTATTTGCTCACTATTAAGTAGTTATTAGCCAATAAGGTGAAGAATAATCAGGATACAATCCACAGAACTCAAGAAGGATTACAAGAGCACAAGTGAGGATCCCTCAATCCCACATGGGAAATAGAAGAAAGCAATCAAGGGAGGCACAGGGAGGGAAAGCAGGGAAAAGAGGAACATGATCAGGTATTGGGGGAGGCAGGACTGAAGCCCTCAGGGCCATCAGGAATAATAGAAACAGGTAATCTATGGAGGTAGGTGGTGTGGGACACTCTGGAAGTGAAAGACTCTCAGGTCTCAAGGGGGGGGGGGTGAGCTTAGATGAAATGCTCTACAATGAGGAGGAGGAACTTGTATAGTCCACATCCAGTAGAAAGCCATCAAGTGGGCCAATGGAATTGCCATCCCACAGTCTAAAACTCTGACCTAGATTTGTTCTTGTCTGAATGAATGCAAGGATAAAAATGAAGAGACAGAGGGAAAGGAGTTCTGGTGACAGACCCAAAGTGGGATCCTGCTCAGGGTGAGGCCCCCAAGTCCTTACACTATTGCTGAGACTATGGGGTGCTCACAAAAAGAGACCTATCACTGAAGGAGCTGAAAGGGTCTGCAAACCCATGGGAAGAACAAAGTGATCAACTAACTAAACCCTCCAGAGCTCCCAGGGACTAAAACACCAACCTCTGAGCTCACATAGTGACACCCATGACCCCAAGTGCATATGCAGCAGAGGATAGCATTTTCTGGCATCAATAGGAGAAGAGGCCATTGGTCCAGGGAATGCTTGTTTTCCTAGTGTAGGGGAATACCAAAGGTGCTGAGGTGGGAAAGGGTGTTTGGGAGAGGGAGCACCTTTATAGAGGCAATGGGAGGGGGAGGGCATTAGGGAGTGGGGGAAGGGGATAACATTTGAAATGAAAATACGAAGAATATCCAATAAAAATGGGGGGGGTTATAATGACTGCCCTCTGAAAGACATAACAAGCTACTGAAAGAGTCAGATGCAGATATTTGCATCCAACCAATGGACAGAAGTTGCTGACCCCTGTGGTTGAATTAGGGAAAAGCTGGAAGAAACTGAGGAAGAGAGTGACTGCACAGGAAGACCAGCAGTCTGAGCTAACCTGGACCTTGTGATTTCTCAGACACTGGGTCACTAACCAGGCAGTATTAACCAGGTGATATGAGGCCTTAGTGAGAGAAGTTGTACTAATTCTTGAGAGATTTGAGGCTCCAGTGAGTAGGGAAATCTAGTTGGGTGGGGGTGAGTGTTGGGATGTCCTCTTCAAGACAGGTGGCTGGGGTGGAGGAGGTATGGAATGAGAAACAGTCAGAGCATGGACCAGTAGGAGAATAAATACTAGATCGTAAAGAAATATTCAGGAATAAAAAATAACACAGTATAAGTATATATATATATATATATATATATATATATATATATATATATATATACATGTATGTATAATATTAAAATTATGTTATGTATAATATATAATATTTGTAGTATAACCTCAATAAATAATAGGAGAGGAGTTTTATGAGGGAAGAAGTAGAAGGAGTTGGTGAAGAAGGACAATAGGCATAAATATTGTAAATGAAATAATCATGTACGAATATTAATAAGCCCAGTGCCAAATTAAATTCATGAAAAGAAAATACTTATTATTACAATATTGCTTGCTGATATTGCAATATAGAATAAAATATAGACCATCTTCAATATAGTCAGAATAATTGAAATGTATGAAAACAAGATAAAATAAGAACTCATTTCAAGTGTCTTGGAGAATTCTGATACTTTTAAATGTTAGCATTGAATACTAAATAAAATTTATTTTCATTTTTAACATATAAATTTATATCTTATTAGATTAATTAGTTCTCAATAGTGTTTTCTAGATATTTATAAATAAGTATTACCATCGATTTAGAACTAATAGAAATAGTCTTTTAAATTACAATGTAGGTTGGCTATCAGTTTTTCATTAGAAAATCACTGTAAGAGAAATTGTCTAGAGGCTAATATTTATTTGTAACTCTGTAATACAGAGTAGTCTCTGATGAGGACTCTCCTCTTGATTACTGCAGGTGTAAGGCTGAGAAACTTCTGGCATAGCTCTCCAGTTGATATTATAAAGGCAGGAATGCCAGCATCAGGTTTCACCAGCAAAGCCTAATCACTTCCTAGAAGCCAAACACCTAATATCATCACAGATAAGGTGAGGATTTCTATATAATTATTTAGATAAACAGGCACACCTAGAAGTATACGTTATACAAAGTTTTATGGAATTAAACTTTTTTTACATTTTAAAGAAATAATTGGACTAGCAAGATATAAAAGTTGTCTTTATCTATAACTCAGTTCTCTGAGTGTCTATAAACATTTCTTTGGATAAGTCACATCACGTGCATTTAAATTATGTTTGGTTTTATTATTTTAAGCTGATTTGAGTACCCTATTCATGTGGGTTTTGTGCATGTCCTCAAAAGCACTTTTTTTTTTTTTTTTTTTGCTATATCTTGTCCTATCTGACATGAATGCATTGTCAGCCGACATTATCTTATGCCACACAGTAAGATGGTGACCATGCGGACTTCCTGCTTAATGTACATATTGAAGACAGCATTTTATTCTGTGTGTACCACATAATAAATGGTTTATTTAAGTCTGAGAATGATTAAACGTGATTTGAATCTCATAGCACTTTCTACTATGAAATAGTTTTCACTCCTTAAATGGTACCTCATAACGGAGAACTGTTTTCTTTCTATAATAACATAACTTCAGAGATTGTTCCAGAAAACTGTTGTCTGGACTGTTACCAAATAAGTTACTTTTATTCCCTTCTGGGAAATCCCCATGTTCTCTTGGGAATGTGCTTGCTGATAAAAAAACAAAATGTCCAGAAAATATAACCTTTTTTTTTATCTTTACTGTATATACTGACCATAAGCTACTATTTCAAAATAATTGCTCAAGTCTAAGATAATGGCAGTTATTGAAGTGTATGTAGATGCAAACCCACCAAATCTAGCCATTAGAATGCATTAGTTCCATTTCAAATCTCCGTTTTAATTTTTTTTAAATTGTATGTATTCATGTAGCAATAAGTAAAGTTAACTAGAGTTTTATCAATACATCAGTTGGAATATGTTCCAGTTGGGGTGAGTACAATATTGCCAAGAATTTAAAATTCCACGGGAATCCCTGTCTCATAGTTTCTTGTAATCAACCCTTTAAGTTGTCATTATTATTATTATTATTATTATTATTATTATTATTATTTCATTTATTTGTACACTACTTATTTTATTTTCATCCTGGTCAACCCTCTGACTGTTACACATCCCATATCTCCTCCCTGCCTCCCTATCTCCATGAGGATGTTCCCACCCTACCCCATGGATACAGAAATTGTGGTACATTTACACAAGGGAGTACTACTCAGCTATTAGAAACAATAACTTTACAAAATGTCTAGACAAATGAATGGAACTAGAGAATATCATTTTGAGTGAGATAAGCCAGGCACAAAAGAACAGACATAATATGCAGTCACTGATAATTGGATACTAGCCTGCAGTTCTTTGTTATAGGAACAATTATAGGCCTAAGTTTTGACTGTGGGAAGGCAACCTCATCCTTGTCTTTATGCCTGGTCTTTCTGACAGAGAGAAAGAACATGTAAAACTTGTAGATGTCTAACATAAGGGACCTTGGACATATTTATACACTCTGTTTTCTTTGGATGTCTCCCTACATCATGTTTTTCCTACGCGGAAGCATAAATAAATGAGGGGCTGAAGTTGGAATAGCTTATTTTACTGGCTGAAATCTAAAAACCACACATGAGTCTACATTTAAGATTTAAAGTTAATAAATGGCATAGACCTTTCCATTTCATGCTGTTTCAAGTTAAACACAATTAATGGTAACTGTGTTCTATTAAGCCCCAAAACATCTGGATATATATTTATTGTTGAATGAAAGCACAATTCTACAAAGGAATTGAAGGAGCAATTTTAAATTTTATATGAAAATATGAAAAATAGGTATCTAAAATAATCCAAAATAATAAAAGAACTGCTGGAGGTATCAGTTTTTAAATCTAGAAAGATCTGAGTAACAGAAACAGTATAGCATTGGCCTAAAATAGATACCTTGCCAAATGCCATCTAATCGAAAACACAGAGCACATCTATGGATATATGACCTTTAGACAAGAAGCTAGAAATATATACTGGGGAGAAAAGACAGCCTCTTCAACAAACTGTGTCAGTCTGGACGGATGACTGCAGGCAGAACATTAAAACAGATTCATATGTAGGACCATGCACAGACGCCAACTCCAAATGGATTAAGGATCTCAACTTCAAACCAGATATCTCAACTCTTACAGGGTATGGATATTGGAATACCATTTAACTTATTTGCACAGGAAATGTTTTTTTTTTGAACAGGATCTCAAGATTACAGTCACAAAAATAAGATTAATAAAAGGAGCATCACAAAACAGAAATGCTTCTGTGTAGGAAAGAATAACATCATTCAGATGAATTGTCAGTCAAAAGAATGAGAAAAGGTTGATACCAATTAGTCAACCAAGGAAGGGTTAATACCTAAAATTAAAAAAAAAAAAAAAAAAAAAAAAAAACTGGGCAACTAGTTAACAAATATACCAATAAAAACTTGGGTAAAGAACTAAATAGAAAGTTTTCAGCAACTGAAGCCTAAGTCACTGAAAACACTTAAATGCTCAAAATTCTTATTCATGAGGAAAACACACATCCAAACCACTTTGAGTTTTAATTTTACATCTGGAAAAATGGCCAAGATTAATAAAACCAGTAACAATTCATGCTGCTGAGAAAGTGTAGAAAGAAGAATGTCATTTCTGGTGGAAGTGTGAACCTTTACAGCCAATATGAAAATTAGTGTGGTGGTTCAGACACAGCCAGAACACTTGCACCTATACCAAGACCTCTGGACCTCTTACTATATGCTACAAAAGAGCACATGCTTCCCTTCTGCGTTAGTCAGAACATCTAGAACTTGGGGGAAAAAAAACATTAGATATTCACCAACAGAAGAATGGACAATGAAAATGCAATACATTTACCCAGTGGATTATTATTTGACTATTTAAAAGTTAAGAATTGCATAGGTAAATGGATAGAACTAGGAAAAAAAAACACCCTGTGTGAGTTAAACAAGACCCACCCAATGAAATACTAATTTTTCATTTATAGGCAGATGTTATTTTTAAATTTTTAATAGGCATGATATACTCTGTATAAACAGAAATTAGATATAGGCCACACAGCTGACACTTGGCACTGGGGATCTGAGGAGGATTTCCAAGTTAAAGTGAAGTATAGTATATTTTTAAGGATAGATGGTGGGGGATGGGAAAATTACTATTAAACAGAAAAGCAAGCAGTAAAGGTAAGTTCCAGAATACTGGATGGACAGCTAATATTAAATGACGCTGAAAGGGCCATATGAATACCTACTGTGGTAAAATAATTTCTTTTCTTTCTTTCTTTTTTTTTTTTTTTTGATAGAGAAAAATCTTTTAATTAACTTGAGCAATATTTAAAATAGTTGGACCACGGACAGAATTCTCAGTCTGTAAAAAGGTTTAGGTCATGTTGAACCCAGATAAAGTACTGTTTGAGAAGTAGAAGCTGTTGAGAATTAGACACTGTGAGAAATATTTATCCTACCCAGAATTGCTCCTGTGTGAAGAATTATTTATTTATTTATTTATTTATTTATTTATTTATTTATTTATTTATTTATTTTTGTGGCCGCTGGACAGCTGGCAGTGGAAATTTTGACATCACCAGGACATTAGAACTTAGTCAAGGCAAGAATTTGACATTTGACTCTGGCCCGGATTGAGAACATTTACATTTAAAGCTCAGGGCAGGCTCAGTGGACAGGTGTGGCAGTCCTTTTGTCTCTTGGAAGTCCCTTTTGTCTTGGTCACCCCATCTAGAAAGATGTTTATAGAATTTTTGATTATTGGCTTGCTTGTTCCTTGACTCAGAACTGATCTTTTTTTTTTTTTTTTTTTTTTTTTTTTTTGTCTTCAAAACAAGATTTTTTTTTTTTTTTAACATGAAAATACATGGAAAATACATTGGTCTCTTATCTGTTACAAATAAGACTCAAATTATTAATCATAACAAGAAGTGTTTCTTGAGATATTTCCATCTACACAAAAGACTAACAGCTTATTATTTTTTTAAAGATTTTAAACATTTTTTGCTTAAAATTATACATTTTTGTCAGTACTGCTTTTTCAGACATTAAAATAAATTTTACATAAAACCATGTGAATATGTTTTTCAGTCAGTACGGTAAAATAATTTCTTAAAGAAAATATTTTGTTCTTGGTCAGGACTAAAGTGGAGATATCCCAGAGTTACAGGGTGAAACTAAAGACATTTTTAGACTTTAAGAAAGAAAACAAAGAAGCTGTTATGCTCAGACCTACCCAGAGAAGTTTTCACAGACAGCACATGTAACAAAGACAGACATCATGCGGAGGAGGAGTCCTTGGAACACTCATTTTAAATGAGATGTCTGTGATCTCATTCTCTGTGCAGAGCTTAGGGAACCCCAAGGAAAAGGAATATAAAAAAAGAGTTTAAAACTTCGAGGAAATGGAATACGTCAAAGGACAAGGGATTCTGTATCAAACATGCAAGTTGTTTCTGAGCCCATAGATACTGAAGCAGCAAGCATGGGGACAACATAGGCCAGGATCAAGTCCTAAGCATTTATAGTGTAGCTTGTAAAGTAAGATATTCAGGGAATTTGTGAATATATTAATGAGTTGGTCTTTGATTCTAGTTCCTACTCTTGGGATTCCTTTTCCTCTGTTGGAATTGTTAAGTTTACTTCATTATGGTGGTTTTTATTTTATATTATATTATATCATATTATATATATTATATTATATTATATTATATTATATTATATTATATTATATTATATTATATACAGTTGTTACTATGTTGAAGCTTATTTTTGGTTTGTTTTCTAATGAGAGACATAAAAGGGGGTGGATCTAGAAGAGAAGTTATGTCTGGGAGGGGCTAGTAGGAGTAGGGAGAGAGATAAATTCATCATCTGGATATATTGAGTAAGAAAAATAATATATTCACAATAAAACAAAAACAATGGGAAAATAGACAGTTATAAAGTTATGAGTTCTTCCAACAAGGATCTATAAGCAATAGACATTTTTTTTTCAGAAAAAAAAAGTCTCTTCTGCCTCACCTAGGTACCCACACTATAAGCAGTCACTAAACCCAAGCATTATTGCCAACACAAACAAGTTTTTTTCTGGAAGGAGCTAGATATGGATGCCTCCTTGAAGGCTCTTCCAGAGTCATACAAATATATTTCAGGATGTTTGTAGCTAACCATCGGACTGAACACAGGGTCCCCAATGAAGGGGCTAGAGAAAGTACTGAAGGAGATGAAAGGGTCTGCAACTCCATGGGAAGAATAAGATTATCAACTCACCAAACCCACCACAGTTCCCAGGTACTAAAACACCAACCAATGAGTTCACACAGAGAGAAACCCATGGCTCCAGTTGCATAAGAGGAGAGCATTGTCTGGCACCAATGGGAGATAAGGCCTTTTCGCCAGTGAAGGTGTGAGTTCCCAATATAGGCACTGAGGTGGAGAGGGTGGTTGGGAGAGGGAGCACCTTCGTTGAAATAAATGGAGGGGGAGGGGGATGTGAGTAGGGGGAAAGGGAATAACATTTGAAATGAAAATACAGAGAATATCCAATTTTAAAAAAAGGAATAATTAAATGAGAATGTAAAAGAAAACAGTCTCCCTATCATGCAATTAATAAAATTGTTTGGCCTCATTCTCAATCAAATTTATTCACATATCAAGAGCCCTCCACATCACACAATCTCAAATAAGTTTCTTTCAATAAATGTTGGATAAAGGTACAAATTTACATCATTTGAAACAGAATTATGTAAAGAGATAAAGATGTTGTTTTAGTGTTTGTAATTTAACTCCTGATAATTTTATTCAGACAAGTATTAGCCCCATAAAGTAAAACAATTAGACTACTGAATAAATATTCTTTTCTAATATAGCTCAAACTACATTATCATTCATTCATTGAATTTTTCTTAGAACTGTTCACAAATTATGTAGAATTTGGGCAAAACTTACGCACTTAACCTTAAAATTATCATCAATATTTCATACTAATGTACATAAGTCAATAAAAACTATAGTTAAGATATATTTGTATATTTAAAATATATCATTCTTGTCTTTTAAAATTGTAGATTCAGATATATAGAGCATGGGATCTCTCTTTTAGGATTTATTATTTCTGATTTCATTGTGAGTAGGTGTGAATAATGATGAAGACCAAAGATGGTGAGGCCAAGAATGAAGAAAGAAGGTACCCTTTCCCCCTTTACTATTCTTTAATCTGTTTTTATGGTCCAGACATTACCCCATCCATACATACTCTGACTGTCTGACAACCTGTGCATCCTCTATTACCTCTTCTCCAAGAGGATGTCTGTTCACCCCCATCCCTCCAAACCTCTCTACTTCCTGGGAGCTCAAGTCTTTTGAGGGATAAGGACATCTTCTCTGACTGAGTCCAGATATGTCAGTCCTCTGATGTATATGTGCTGTGGCCTAATATCAGCTGCTGTATCCTGCCTGGTTGGCATGTTAGTGTCTGAGAGATCCCAAGGATCCAGGTTAGTTTGAGACTGCTGGGCTTCCTGTAGGATCACTGACTCTCTTCCTAAGCTTCTTCCAGCATTTCCTTTATTCAACCACAGGCGCCAGCAGCTTCTTTCCTTTGGTTGGGTGCAAATATCTGCATCTGACTCTTCCAGCTGTGTGTTGGGTCTTTCAGAGGGCAGTCATGATTGGTCCCTTTTTGTGAACACACCATAGTTTCAGTCATGGTGTCAGGCCTTCCCGCCTCCCCTTGAGCTGGATCCCGATTTGGGCCTGTCATTGGACCTCCTTTTTCTCAGGCTGTTCTCCATTTTTGTCCCTGCATTTTTTTCAGGCAGGAACAATTCGGGGTCAGAGCTCTTGACAGTTTGATGGCAACCCCATCCCTGCTGTTGATGCCCTGTCTTTCTACTGGAGGTAGATTCTCCCTCCCTCCACTGTAGGGTATTTCATTTAAGGTCCTTCCCTTTGAGTTCTAATAGTGTCTCATCTCCCAGGTCTCTGGTGCATTCTAGATGGTGCCCCTATTTCCTAATTTCTGAGGTTGCCTGTTTCCGTTCTTTACGCTGGCCATTAAGGCTTCAGTCCCAAACCCCAATACTATGTTAATAGCAGCCTTATTTGTAGTCGCCATAGTCTTGAAATGAACCAGGTGTCCCACAACAGAAGCATGGATACAGAAAATTGTGGTTCATTTGCACATTGGAGTACTACTCAGTTGTGAAGAAGGGGGGATATCATGAGTTTTGCAGAAATTCTGATGAACTAGAAAATATTCTGAGTGTGGTAACTCAGCCCTCAAAAGGCATGCATGATACAGACTCACTAATAAGTGGATTTTAGCCCACAACGTGCAGAATATCCAGAGTACAACTCATGGACACAAGATGGTCAAGAAGCAGAAGGGCCAAAGTGGGCAAGCCTGAATTCCACTTGGGAGGAAGAAGAAAGCAATCATTTGAGGTGGGCAAGAGGAAGGAACCTGTATGAGATGGGGGACAAGAACGGGAATAAGAGAAGATGACCAAGAAGATACCTTTTAGAGTTGAAAATTTTCATCAGTGTGTGGAGGGGGGGGATAGCGGGCAGGGATTTACAATCCTCAAGAAGAGTATCTTGGCAGTTTTAAAACTTTTTATTTTGTGATCATGGTATCTCCCCTGCCAGGAAATCAGTCTGGCGTTTACTCAGAAAAATGGACATAGTACTATCTGAAGACCCAGTTATTCAACTTCTGGGCATTTACCCCAGAGATGCTCCAACAAACAACAAAGATACATGTACCACAATGTTCATAGCAGCTCTATTTATAATAGCCAGAAGCTGGAAAGAACCCAGATGTCCTTCAGAAGATGAATGGATACAAAAATTGTGGTACATTTACACAATGGAGTACTACTCAGCCACCAGAAACAATGACTTAACCAAATTCTTAAGAAAATGGCTGCATCTAGAGAATATCACCCTGAGTGAGATAACCAGTCACAAAAGAACAGACATAATATGTAGTCACTGATAATGGGATACTAACCCTAGAAAGCTGTGAACACCCCAGAAACAACTCACAGACTGTGTGAAGCTCAACAACAACAACAAAAGAATACATTTTAATTAAAATAGAACTGTATCACATCCCCCTTTCCTCCTTACAGCCCCTCCTAGTCTCTCTCCAATCCCCTCAAATTAATAGCCTCTTTTCCTATATTGTTGTTACATATATACATGTGTATGTATATGTACCCACAAATACTTAATTACAACCTTAAAAAATGTATTTGAAAAAAATTAATTAATTAATTTAAAAAAGAAAAAACTTTTTATTTGAAAAAAATGTTCTATAATTTTTATACAATCCTCTGTGTTTTTTTCCTTTTGCTAATATTTTTCATATTGCTACAGCAGAAAAATCACAATTAACAAACCTATGTTGATTCAGTACTATAAATTAGAACCCATATGTTTCAGGGAATTCTTTAGGTTCCAACTGATGTTCTTTTCCAGTTTGAGAAACATACCCCCTTCCAACATTACATTGTGATACCGAATCTCTACTTCTCCAAAAGAAATTTTTATCAAACTCAAATGAAAAATATAACAGAATGTATTCCACACTAGAGCTCCGGAATATGAAGTTAAACCTATTATGTCTTACAGTAAAAATGGTTTATCAAAGTGGCAATACACCAAAGCATATATGAATAATACATCTTTATATTCATAGTAATATACTGGAAAACTTATGTATTGAACAATAGTAAGTATCAAAGCATAAAGAAGTATAATAAACCTTCACAAAACAATATCTGATAAAATTATACACTGGAATAAAAACAATGATATCTTCAGAATGACTTTTGAAGAAATTATCAGAGAAGATTGCATTCTATACTTTGTATTTTACTGTGAGGAAAAAATAAAATCTTAACTTATATAAACAAAACTATTTTTGAAGGGATTTCTAAAATTTGGTGATGTCACCATTTAAATATATGTATGTTATCCTTAAAAATTCATTTATTGGAAAAAATAAAAGCTAAAGAAGGCATATACTGAACTATTTTCAATGTAAAGTTTTATTTGCATTATGAAAGCCTGTGAGTCAGGAGAAAAGACAAAGATTTTCTAATGCCATATACATCATATATTTGTGTATATATTTATATATATAAATATATATGTGTGTGCATGTGTGTGAATTGTATGTGTGAGTATTATATGTGTGTACATATATATATATATATATATATATATATATATATATATATATATATATATATATATTTACTAATTTATACATTCTTAGTGGAGTTATCAGACTTATATGACTGTTATATGATCCAATAGGAAAGTTCCTATTTATTAAATTTAAGAACACAGAAAAATATAATGACTCAATAGTGAAATAAACAAATAACTTATGAATGTAGCCTTCCACATTTTTACAGATTGTCTCATCTTGCCTAAGATTTTATGAGGAAGTCTTGGCATCCATTTTAAAATAAATTAAACCCTAAGTGTATTCATGCATATTTACTTCGGACTAATATTTTCTCGTAATTGTAGAGTAAATACTATGATAAATAAATATCTTCATTTTGAACAAGCATACTTGTAAAGCATATTATGCAAGACAGATACAGTAATTCATTTGCTGTGCTGATTTAACTGTTACCCACTTATTAGCTTCAGCAAATAATTCCTAACTTCACTGACATCGTTCTGAGAACAGCTGGAGCTACAGTTATCAATTATAGATGCATCTCCCGCAGGCACCTGCAAAGGATGGGAGTTTATTCTGTAGTGTTAAAGCTTCTTATTCCCTCAGCTAGTGGGCCATGTCAAACCTCATCTTTGAAAGGATGGCCAGATTCCCAGACATACAGCATGTTGAATGCATTCATAATCAGACATCCAAATGTGTGTCTGGATGACTCTCTTTTGTTTACTTACCTAGTTGAAATAATCCCAAATATCTTTTAATAAAAATAAATCTGTGAGTTTTTTTTAGAAAGAACAGTCTTTTCCAGTGAATAAAAAAAAAAAAAAAAAAAAAAAAAAAAAAAACAGTGTAAGACTAGGAGATTTCAATTTTTTTTGTTTATTTTTTTTATTCTTTCCCAGCCTTCTAGAATTGAGACAGATTAACTAGCAGAACTAAGCCTCTATTCCCTTGTGACTGGGATGAGAAAGACAATCAATTTTACTGATTTATTTAAAATTTCAATAGAATGAAATTTTCTTAAAGTAAATAACATGTTCAATAGTTTCTAAAACAGTGGGTTTTTTTTCTATTAAGTCATTGGGAAAAAGTTGCTTTAAAATCCATTTTTCTTATCAGAACTTAGCTCCTGCTTAGGGACCTAGTTCAATGTGTAAAGTCTTACGAGATTGCAAGGGCCTTGGTTAAATCCCCTTATGTTCATGCAAAAAAAAAAAAATGGCAACTTCTAGTTAGGTAAGATGCCTTGTCTTAAGACAATATGGATAACAATGCAAGAGAAAGACAATGGCGCAATGGCGCATGTTTCCTGGAATCTGCAGAAAACTCTGTGCTTATGTACCCATGCCCCTGTGTAGGTAGGTATCATGGATATTTAATAGTAACACAAAGTACAGTATAGTGAAATTACCTATAATTTTTGATGAATTTGATTTATCATCATTTATACCATTATAGTAGCCCACGTTTAGTTGTCATGTATGTCAAATAATAGGCAGATTTTATTGTAATTTTGCTATCATATTTTAGAATCCTGTAAATAATAAGAAATGCCTCAAAATCCACACTGTATATGTAAGTGCAACTTTAAATGGAATTTCTTCACCAAATAAACATTAAAGCAACGTTTGAAAGGGTGAGAACATGAGAAGATGAAGGTTGGTTCTAGGTAACGAGCCAGTGTTGACCTACATCTTCTTATGAAGTTGGAATTTCATTTGAGAAGAATTTCTTCACTCATATGTTTTTGTATCTAAGAAACTCACAATTCTATCTAGCATTGTTTGCACAGCTATTTCCACAGAATTGAAACATTATTCTTGGGAAGAGAAGAGAAATTATAATACTCTGAAAGCACAGGAAAATTACAAAGAACAGAAAAACACCTTAAGTTCACAAAATTCAGAAAACTCATTCCCAGGCTTTTACAAGGAGTCAAAATTACTTGAGGAAGTGAATAAACATCTGTTCATTTCACTTGGGACCAAACACAGATCAGGGTGGGGGAAAAACCATACCTAAGTCTAGTATAGTGCAATCGTTGCATCTCATGAAAGGTAACATTAAGATTTTTGGACAGGATTCTAATTAATTGATAACTGCTACTGACTTGACCTTTGAGGTATAAAAATGGAGGAGATCCTGTTTTGAACTGTAGTTGTTCTACTGATATATTTGCGTAATACAAATGTATACTTTTACAGTTTTATACTCTAAACCTGAAATTATATAATAATCTGAATATATTCTAAAAGTATAAATATGATGGCAAGAATTATAATGTGCACAATTGTGGGGGACAGGCTATGAATGGTATCCTGAGTCCTAGTGGAGAGTGGTTGAAGCCCAAGTAACTCTAAGGGACTGTAGGCGCTTCCCTAAACCAGTCTGCCATCACAAGTCACACCCTCCATAGATTTGTGTACATCAGTCACTTAGAGCAATGCCCCAAGCTCCTCTTCCATGTGTGAGGACATGACAACAGGTCACATAGGCTCAAGACAGATCTTCATTATAAGAAGATACCTAAAGGCCTGGGGGCTTAGCCTTTCTTCTCAAGACACTTCTCCCTGCAAAGGTATTTAATCTCTGGCTCATCCTGAGAAGTAGGGGTATGGTTTTATTCATACACTCTCTGGCATGATAATAACAACCTTAAACCCATGGACTCTCTCCTTTCTATCCGGACCTGCCACAGGGAGCTTTGGGGAAGCCATTTGCCTACAGAGCTGTCCTCCTCACCTAATCCCTTGTAGAAGCCCTCTCTATGTTCCCATCTGCTGCTGCCATTAAGCAGAATCCTACAGCCAACCACCTACAAACCAAGGACTCCTGCCACAGAGGAGCTGGAGCTCCCTCTTCCCCCTCAGCACCGGGCTAGATCCCAAGTCACCCATTCCATTTTCAGTTCTTCCACGGGTGTCCAAGAGCCCGGACACCAGACAACCACAGGCCTCCTCGCAGGTCGGCAGACCTTGAGCAAGTTCTTGCTGTCAGTCTACACTTCACCTTCTCCACAGCCTTACCCCATCCTGGTGGCAACATGGGTTAAGCAAGGTCTGTCTTCTCACATCCTGACTCTCCCAAGTACCCGAGTCCTGTGGCAGAACAGATGCTAGGCCTCCCTCACCATAAACCCAACACGCAATGAATATTTTACTTGGGAACCAAGTTATTCATGTAAGGAATATTTTTTTCCTTACAACTTTATTTTTAAGAAAGCAGAGATACATGTACAGATTATGAACAGCATTTTAGCATAAAACCGTATGAATGTATTTTTGTCAGTATTTGGATTTTTTTAAAGGTTTGATAGTATGCATTGAAATCTTACTATTTACAATGATCATAAAGTATATGTAAAACAAAACATAAGATGGAAATAGTCAAAGTTTTCTGGGTGTGTAAAGATTAAACATATGAATTTTAAGTACCAAAAATTAAGAAAGAATAACAACTTAAATATTTAGCACAAAAATTTTATTACAGCCTAACCACAGGAACCACCAAGTATTACTAAATGGACTTAGTACTGTGTGTGTGTGTGTGTGTGTGTGTGTGTGTGTGTGTGTGTGTGTGTGTACTAGTGTGAGTACTAGCAGTAGTTGTTATTGTCATAGAAGCAGCAGCAAGAACAGCAGTAGCATCATAAGCAGCAACAGCACCAGTAGTAGTGGAAATAATAGTCTAGGTAACAAATCCAAGTTAGGGGAGTGTGCAAAGGAAGAGGAAGAGACAGGGTAGGAAATAGTGTAAATACAGCACTTATATATGAAAATCTGATGAGAGAATATACTGTATAATGTTTTAAAGTAAAAATGGAACTTTTCAAATATATATATATATACATATATATATATGTATATATACTGAGAGAAAGAGAGAGAGAGAGAGAGAAAGGATGGAGTTATAAACTTTCTCCAAACTGACCAATTTAGACAAAATAAAAGAAGAGCTCCGATTACAAACACATTAAACATAAGCACATACACTATATGAGAAAGAAATTGAGCAAAATAAGATACAGCCAATTATCTTTGCAAGAAATAAAAGAAGGGGAGGAGCCGTAACACCAGCATATGTGCTCACAGCTCCTCTCCCAACACTGCAGCTGAGTACAGACAGTTGCCTCCTGCTTGGGGGGATCCAGGAGGAAATCAATACAAACCTTAGATTTGAAATAATACCAGTTCACAATGAGGAAAAAGTCAGTTACACAGAGTTTCATGACAGATTGCTACCAAATATCAGAGGTCAGAGCCTTTATAAATGTGCTAACTAGGCAGGGAACACTAAGCCTCCATCATCTTCCATGAATTTCATTTGTGAAGTAACAAAGCCTGTCCCAAATTAAGATAAAGTAATCCTCAGTAATCTTTAGACATTTGTGTCAGAGGTTATTATCAGATCTTCTATGGCATAAAACCTCATGCCAGATACGGGAGAAAAATGTTTTATTCCAGAGTTCACAAATGGAAATACTCTATCTGTCCTACCATAAGTCAGAGACATACACAGTTTTTCAAAACACTAAGATTGTTGCTTTTATTATTCACAGAGATGAGGTAAGACTATATTAGACACTAATCTCTTCCTGAAGGCCCTGTACAGCTCTCTAAGTATGAAATTCAAGATAGACGTAACTAAGCTTCAGGAGGTAAAGATGCTCTGTCTTCCATCTATCACCAAAACTTAAGCTAAACAGGACGTTTTTGTTCACGTTGGTGCTTAAAGTTGGGACCCTCAAGCATTAAAAACATATGGTTAATTATTTGCCCTAGCTGTTTGTGCGAACAGCACCAATGAGAGTACTGTTGATCTTGATACACACTAGAAACTGTTCAAGCCCTTCTGTGTAGGTTATAGAAAGCATAGTGTCTTCTGAGAGGTTCTGCCAGAGCCTTACTGATACAGATGAGGATGCTGGCAATTAACCATCGGATTGAGCATGGGGACCACAATGGAGCTAGAGAAAGAACTGAAGAATTGAAAGGGCTTGCAACCCCATAGGAAGAACAAGAATATCAACCAACCAGACCTCCCAGAGTTCCCAGGGGATAAACCACCAACCAAAGATTACACATGGAGGGACCCATGGCTCCAGCTGCATATGTAGCAGAGGATGGCATTGTCTGTCATCAATGGGAGGTGACAAGCTTGGTCCTTTGAAGGCTCATTTCCCACCAGTGTAGGCTAATTTCAGGGTGGTGGGTTGGGATTGGGTGAGTGGGAGTGTGGGCATCCTCATGGAGGAAGGGAAAGAAGTGTGGGAGGAGGAATCAGGAAAGGGGATAGCATTTGAAATGCAAATGCATAAAATATCCACTAAAAAAGGAAAATAAAAGGAGAAAGCATAGGTGCCAATGGACACACTTCGTTAATACAATATTGCCATTAGAAAGTACAGGGTGAAGGAAATTCATTCACTGCTTACAAAAAATAAGGTAAGCTCAGGGTTTTGTCAGGAACTTGGGTCTGGGATGATTAAACTTAACATAGAGGTTCCAGTGAATTCCAAGGCCTACATTCCTATGACAGCTCTGGACAGCTCTGGTGCCAGATGAGTCTCTATGTTTTACCTCCTATCAGCATTGCTGCTGTATGTTTAGAAAAGCCAGGTTTCTTAGTTATTGTCACTAATTGTACAACCTATTGTAACATGGGTGCTCAGAGTTGTCCAAGACCCCATTGGCTATGGAGTCAGAAAAACACAGGGTCCTAAAGTACATGATTCCTGGTGACTTTATTACCAGCTGGTCAGAAACTGGTACCTTTATTCATTAGAAGAAAAACATTTTGGAAAAAATGACTATGCTCTCGAAAAACTATCCAGACTAACTTTGCCAGCTTATTCGAAGCATGTGACAAAGGATTTGAAGCTAACCTGGACTTGGATCATCCTCTGTTGTTTAAACAGTAACAGCATATTGGTAATTCACACCCAGAAAACCCAGCCCTGTACAACTACACTTGCTGAGATAATGGACGCAACTTTACTTTTAGGAAAAATAAGCATCTTGCCTAAAATATCTGAGGATACAATTGTAAGGAAAGTTTAGTTGGGTGACTGAAATTTTAAAGCAATAAAAAATATTCTTCAAATCTTAGATGATTTCAAATTGCAAGGATAGGGAGCTTTGAAAAACCAAGATCACAACTAACTGAAATGCACTGAAAAAATAGATAAGTGTAGAGAAACTTAAAGTAAAGAATATGAAGAATCTATCATGAAAAATCAATGAGAATCAAGAGAAAAAATCACTCCTTAGTCAGATCAGGAGCGAACATAAAAGAAATAAGTCA
Organism: Micromys minutus; assembly: GCF_963924665.1. Classification (NCBI taxonomy): domain Eukaryota; kingdom Metazoa; phylum Chordata; class Mammalia; order Rodentia; family Muridae; genus Micromys; species Micromys minutus. The sequence goes on along the minus strand of NC_137955.1, from coordinate 35,600,755 downwards.
CATAAATTTGATGATGTGCATTTAAGGTAGGAATAAATCCACCCTGAAAATTTAAATGTAAATTTAATGAATATTCAAAAATTAAAATCCAAATATTTTAGAAGCCAAATGTAGACTATTTGAAAATTTAGATGAGAATGAGAAAAAAAGAGGAAAAATTTGTATTTCAGGTTAGTGCTCAATGATTAAACTGGACCACATAACTGGAGAATGCAAAGAAGTAATTAAATTATCGAAAGAAAGAATTATAGAAATATTTGGAAACCTAGGGAACAATGTTAGTTTACAGGCAAACAGGGCCAAACATCATAAGGCTAAAGAAACTCCACCAAGCTTCATTTTCATTAATAGAAAAATAAAAAGAAGAGTCTCACAGTTTTAAGCTGAAAGAATGGAATAACCTATGAAAATGTCCAAGTCTCACGACAGCAGAATCAACATGAGAGTCTAGAGACATAGTACAATATATTTAAGATAATAATAGGAAGTGTTAGAAGGGTGGGATTTAAAATATATTCAATATACTTGCTGTATTCTATATAAATGTGATTCATCATAAATTACTGCAGAGATGTGGAGATAAAATCCTGGAAGACCATGGTGTCTTTTTTAACCTAAGTGTTGGATAACCACAAAAAAGAACTAAGTCTCATGATATTTGGTAGTACAAAAAAGAATATTTCATAAAGGCAATACCATGTCAATTCTAAAAGGATATCATCTTATATGCCAATTTGTTTTGATGAGCAAACAGCATATATACAAAAAAAAATCACTAATCCAGTTTTCTATGTTTTCAAAATACTAGTATGTCTCTGTGTGTACATTTTTAATAATCCTAAAATACTATATTCCCTTACTAGATATACCTTAAAGAAGTCATTATAGGCCTCAAAACTATTCCCTTAGGTTATTTGGCTACCCTAATTCTTGAGACAGGGAATTGTTTCAAAAGGTGGTATTGGAAATTCTAGACAGAGCAATCAGACAGCAAAAGAAAATCCAAGGAATACTAATTGGAAAGCAAGAAATCATAATACTACTACTTTCATATCATATGATAGTGTACCTAATTGACCCCAAAAGTTCTACTTGAGACCTCCTATACCTGATAAACAATTTCAGCAAAGTGCCTAGATATAAAATTAACTCAAGTAACTCACAAGTCTTTTTCCACTCAAAGGATAAAACATCTGAGATAGAAATTAGAGAATTGAAACCCTTCACAACAGTCACAAATATTATAAAACACCTTGCTGTGACTCTATCCAAGCAAGTATAAGATATGTATGAGAAGAACTTCAAGTCTCTGAAGAAGGACATCAAAGAAGATCTCAGAAGATGGAAAGATCTCTTATGCTCATGAATTGGCAAAATTCATATAGTAAAAGTGTCAATCTTTCTGAATGCAATCTACAGATTCAATGCAATTGCCACCAAAAAAAAAAAAAAAAAAAAAAAAATCCAACTTAATTCTTCAGAGGGTTGGAAAGAGCAATTTGCAAATTCATTTAGAATAGTAAAAAACACAGGATAACAAAAAAAAAAAACTATCATTAACAACCAAACCATAATAATTCTTGTTTTCTTGATTTGCTCTTTGAATTTATATGAAGTGTTCCAAGTAATATGAATGACATAATTGTATTTTTGTATCCCATATGCTATTCCCTTAAAAATTTAAATAGAGATTACAAAAGAACTACTTTTTTTTTCTCAAGTGAATGTGAAAAAAATCTGTGCAGCAAGGAAATAAAATACATGAGCTATGATTCATTTGCATACCAGATAGTGAGCCTCTGATGGATAGAGTTCTCATTGTATTTGTTTTCATTATTTCCATGTGCACAATTGATAACTGAATTCACTTCATCAAACACTAGGATACTTAATCTCTTTTAAATGATGTGTGGAACAGTATCACATTTCAGGTTAAAACTGCAACTAGGCAACTCCAAAGAAATACACCATGAAAATGTTAATCACAAACTGTATTTCAAACTTCAAAATTTAAGATCAATGCAAAGAGTGCAAGATCTAAAATATTTTATTAAGTATTGATCCTACTCTAATTCTGAATTTTACATAATATTTTCCAATAATTGTGATTATTTTATAGAAGAACAGAGTTTAAGTAGATTATAGATGAGAACTAGATAATAAATTTACTCATTCTTATTTTATTCTTTTAATTTAATTTATTACATTTTTTTTTAACTTACTGACTTTAGATATGCTCACTGCCCTACTCTTGGGCACTTTTTTCTCACAATCCTCTACCCTTTTTTTCTTCTCCTTCCCTTCCCCTTGTCTGCTGACAAGGTGAGGTTGCACCTCTGATATTCTGCTCGCCTGGGCACTTCAAATCTCTGAGAAGCTAAGTGCTTCCTCTCCTACTGAGGCCAGACAGGGCAGCCTAGGTAGAAGAACATATACCACTTGCATACGACAGCTGTTGGGATAACCCCATTCCAGTTTTTCAGTACCACAAGAAGGTCAAGCTGCACAGCTGCTACATATGAGTGGGAAGCCTAAGTTCAGCTTATATATGTTGTTCTTCAGTTGGCTGTTCAGACCAGGAGCGCCAACTGTCCAGGTTAGTTCACTCTATCAACTTTCTTTTGAGGTTCCTATATCTTTCATGACCCAGAATTCTTCCTCCTTTCCTGCCATAAGAATCCCCATGCTCCATCCACTGTTTGGCTCTGTCAGACAGATACAGACACCCACAGCCGAACAGTGGATAAACCTTCGGGGTTCTTATTTTTTATTTTTAATGTGGTTATTTTTCAAAATTTTAAAAATCTAAATAACAAACCCATTTATTTTAGTAATCTTAAAGAACCCAAATATTTTGGTATTAATTAATTTATTATTATGAACTAGTAATGCAACACAATAATAAAATGAAACATTTTAAAGACAGTAGGGAGATAAAAGTTATTTTTAATGTTAATTAAGAACATGTAAACATTGTCACTTCTATAGCTTGATATTTGAAGCAATCACTAAAATATTAAAACTATTTTAATGGTATGTAGATACCATTTTTGTTGAGATTTTGTAAAATAAGTTGTGAAAGAAAGTTAAAGGGAGAAAGGGAGGAAAATTAAGAGAGTGAACAAAAGAGAAATTGATGTGTGTGTGTGTGTGTGTGTGTGTGTGTGTGTGTGTGTGTGTGTGTGTGTGTGTGTATGAAGAAAAATAGGGAGAAATGGTCTATTTCAGAGAGTATTGGAATGTGATAATGTTCACCTCTGCATGAGATTACTGCCAACCATGTATCCAGAATGCCTTTATGTAATCTCCATCCCTAGTACATATAGACAGGCAGAGAGATGCAGAGAGTGAAGGGGAGGAAATTTGCTGAAAAAGTAAATAATGTTTTTTTTTTTTTTTGTTTTTTTTTTTTTTTTTTACAATTAATTGAGTACTAAATACTGTTCTCCTATTTCAGCAGTAGTAACGTTGGCCTTCATAAAGTATACTTAGAATGTATTTGTCTTTCACTCTGTATACTTCTACATATTTAAGCACAAAGATATTAAGTGAAAATGCATATACATGCTTTCACTTTTGAGTAGACCTTGGTTTGTACTAAAAAAAGGAAATTTATGGATTTCTTGCTACTTTTATCAGCCTTCTATTGTTTTAAATTATTCTACCTTTAATTTTTAATTTAAAATTCGGGAACCTAGAGACACAGTTACTATGAATGGCATCTATGTAACTTGTTGCACTGAAAAAATACAATATGACATCCAGTCAGGTGCTGAAAATGCTGGCAGTGGCCAGACAGTTTTGTTCTTTTTGGTTATCAATTCCTTAAAAATGGCCAAGGAGTCCCAGCCTCCACAAATAGGCTCCAGTGTATCAAAAGCTCTTGTCTGGCCTCTCTTGACATGTGGTTCACAAACACACAAGCAGGCAAAACACCCATTCACATACATAAATATAAATACACAAATAAATACCTATGTAAGGGAGAAAAATATCCCCACTATCAGACTGAATTGCTTGATTATTTGGTGAAGAATAATTTCAAATATTCTCTTATTTGCTGACTGGTGTAATTCTTCTGGAAAAAATAAATTTTAAGATTAAAATTCAGCCTAACAATGATACATTTTTATTTGGGTCGTAGAATGGCTCATATAAAATTTAATTCTTATATTTTGAGGCAAATAAATTGCATTATGTGCAAAACCAAATATGTTTTTTTAATTTTCCTATGATTTATACTATAATTACATCATTCTGTCATTTTCTCCTTCCAAAGTTTCCATGTGCTAATTTTTGCTTTGTTCCATACTCATGACTTCTTCTTTTCAATACATAGGTATATTGAAAATGAATCTGTATTGAATATATACATACTTTCAATAATTCATAACCATACATGAATTTTCATCAACAATCTGCTTGCCTGTCCAATGTTAGCTTGATGTATGATTTCAGAAGTTATCCTTTGGGGCTGGAGAGATGGCTCATTCGTTAAGAGCATTGACTGCTCTTCCAGAGGTCCTCAGTTCAAATCTCAGCAACCACATATTGGTTTAAAATCATCTGTAATGAGATCTCTTCTGATTGTGTCTCAAGACAGCTACAGTGTACTTATATATAATAAATAAATGAATCTTTTTAAAAAGAAGTTGCCATGTGGTATTGAACAACAAATTGAGCTTTTTCTGGGGAATATATTTTCCTATACTCAGTATCTCTTAGTTGGGATTAGTTCTTTCCAAGTATTAAAGGCTAAAAGTGAGTGATTAACAACAGACACAATAAAGAGAGAACTTTACTAGATACTCCTTTAACACAAGAAGAAACTTTTAAAATGTATTTTCTTCTATGAATTGAGTCATGTTCAATCTTCCCCAGCCTGGATACAACCAGGAGGAATTCACATGGCAAATCTCAAAGAAGAGACTATGTGATATATATATATATATGAATTTCTAAAATTTTCTACACTTATACCCAAAGTCATTTTCTTTGACCTTACATATTTTCATAGTATTTCATTAAATGTAAATTTTATTTATTATTGAGATTTTAAACATATAGCCAATAAAATATAAACACCTTTCTGCACAGTCCAATCAAGTTACACCCATCCTGTCTTCACTTCCAAATTCATTTTGTCATTTTATTAACCTACTTAGTCCATTCAGTACTGTGCATACATTCACTGGGTGTGGGAGCATTCACTGGGACAGGGAATCATGGGAAGGTCCTCATGGGAGAAGGATTCTTTCTTCCCTAGCAAGAACTAACCAACTGTAGCACCTCAAAAAGTTATAGGACTGACAGAGCAGCTACAAACCTTTCCTTGCTTTCGTCTTGCATAATGCTGTATAGAACTTGTGTAGGCAAATACAGATGCTGTGAATTCAACCATGTAATACATGTAATATGCCCATAACTATTTTTCTTCACTTAACGTAATTTCTATGACATTGACAATTCCCTAAACTGCTAAATGTTTGCATGACATGGATAAGTATGCATGCTCCCTTTTCTCTTTCCTTGTTCAGCTGTCTTTTGTTATTAAAAATTCTACCTGAGAAAACAGTTTATGTAGACAAAATAATTGTTTTTACTACACAGAAGGAAGCTAGCTAAGAAAGGCCCCTGAACAAGTGTTATCTGACAATGGCGAACTTATACTCCACAGACAAAAGAAATTCAAGTTTACCAATGCCTTTCTGAATTTGAAAACACATCTTTTTAAGTGTAGTGTTGTGATGAATAAAATGCAAGATGATATCTACTTAATCATGTAATTAGAGGACACAGAGTGAATAGGATAAAAGGGAGAAATTCAACATTTGCCTGGGTTTTTAAGTTGTAAACTATTACATTGTCTCTTGCAATTCAACAGCTAATTTATATGGAGGTTTTTCATGCAATATCCATACACATGGATGTGCTGAGTAACAGAGAAACCTGAAAGCATCAAAGATCTAGTAAAAACATTTCTCTGCACAAGACATTCAAGAAAAGAGAATCAGATACAGAGGTGGCTTTAAAAATACCTTTCTCTTAAAATTTAGTTGTTGTTTGAGAATTTTGTATAATACATTTTTATAAACCTTAAAGCCCTTTTCTACTTCCCTTTCACAACTTTGTCTCTTCTGTGGTTTCCAACCATTAGGAATAGATCATGAATAGGTATGATGCCTTCAGTGAATTGTGGTCCACTCAACAGGAGCAAAAAGGTAAAATAGAATTTATACTCCATTGCTGCGGTGGAATAGGCAAATAAGTAACTAACTGTGAGCCAGCCATCAATATTAAGAAAATAAATAAGATCACCTCCATTTGGAATAAGTCTAGATTTGAATTCTAAAGTTCATTCTCACAATGTCTTCTGTGATGTGTATGTTTCTTTAATGTGTCTGAGTCTCTTCATGGCTCAAGACTGTCATATGAATCTTTCTTCTCTGTCTGTATTTGTATGATGTGTATTTGTGTGTGTGTGTGTGTGTGTTTATGTGTTTTTGATTGTAAATCTTTGTGTGTGTGTGCGTGATTCTATGAATTTCTTTGAGTATCTGTCCCTAACAAAGGGCTTTGTTCAAATGTTTTATTGAACAGCAGAGGAAGGACTATATGGTGAAGGTATGGAAGACTTTACAGAAATATTGAGACAGTTTTCTCAGAGATAAAGTCATCAGCATTAACTGATACCAAATAACTTAGGAAATAATCAGTATTATATACATTAGGAGTTATCAAATAATATCTGACCTTACTTATATACTTTCTTATATACTATATACATCATTAGTTATCAAATAATATGAGCTTTCTTGTGAAGATTAGAAGGTCATTATGTCATGTGCATGGAAAAGCACATAAGATTATAGCTGTGAATTCTCTTAAGTTATAAAGTTGATTACATGAGAAATCCAAGTCATGTAAGGTTGACTCTTACCTTATACTTTTAAGAGCTTACTAAACAAGCTAAGAACACAATATCATAATACAATTATGCCTTTGTGACCTCACATGGTGTTTTTAACTGTAACTTATGGACTCTGCAATAGAGCCAGACTCATAGAATGCAACAGAAAATTCAATAGTGTTGAATCACACCCAACCAGAAACCATTCACTGCTAATACATTCGCAGTACCTTCCCTCTTTAGGCTTAGCTTTACCAGGGTCAAAGCAGGGTTTATGTGTGTTGTTTCAGTTGCTGTGGATTTCATATTATATATATATAATAAGTTTCATATATATTCCATATATATATATATATATATATATATATATATATATATATGGAAAAAAACATTTTTCCCATCAGAGACTCTCTTGGCCCTTGCTCTTCCAATTATTCCACATCTATTTCAGTAATAAACCTTGAGTCTTAGAAAAATAGCTTGTAAAATAAGTGTCTCATTTAGACTTTAGTATTCCATTCTTTCATTCTCTGGACATCGACCCATTGTGTGTCTCTGGTTTCATCTGGTTGATTATTGCCTAATATCTACTGCAAAGGAGCATCCCTGATGAGTACAAAAAATGTACTCACCAATCTATAGGTATAATGATGAATCATTAAAAGTTTGTTAAAGACTATATTAGTTTAGATGAGGAATAGTTGGGGGTTTTGTATAACATCCTATGAAATGTACAGAGGCAAGTTGTCCTTAATGATGCGAGTAGTTTGAGTTTCAATTTGTAGAGCTTTTAAGTAATCTATACTACAGGAGAGGAATGAGAATTTCAGAGAACATTCTATCAGAAAGTGAAAAGCAGACAAAACCTAAAGAGGCTATCCATCATGTCAGTGGACCCTGGCTTTTAATCATCCTTGTCATTTAAGAGTGTAGATGAAGCAGAAAAGAGAGAGGCTTGGGTGTGATTTAGATAGATAACTCATATGAAGAGTAAGAATTTAGAACAGAAAAAATAAGTCATATATTAGGAATTAGGGATAGTCATTGAGCAGTTATGTGGCAGGAGCTCTTCTACTTCATTTAACACCCATAAGCCTCATTTATGCGACAGGAACACCTCTACATCATTTAGTGTGGGCAGACCTACTCCTGAAGTGTTATTCCTGATCGTTTTATAATATGACGTTAAGATTTTTGAGGACTTTATGATGCCTATGAAAGACACAGAATTGATTATGTATAAAGCCAGGATATAAACAGAAGCCCACTGTACCCATAACATATTTTTCAGCTCTTTTGCTGGCATGAAAAACGATTGTGCAGTGAAGGAATTGATGGAATAGAAAAGACCAGTTATTCAGAAGGAATCCTTCAACTTCTGACTTCCTACTGTCAATACTTTTCTTTATTCTTCTTAGTTTCTAGGGCTATTAGTTCTTTTTTTTTTTAATGGATATTCTCTGTATTTACATTTCAGATGTTATCCCCTTCCCCTCAGTACTATCTCCCCTGCCCCTCCCAGTGAGTCCATTCAGAGGCTCCCTCTCTCAACCACCCTCAACCCCCTCATTGCTTTGGCATTAACTTACAATGGAAAAATGAGCCTTTGCTAGACAAAAGGCCTCTCCTCCCATTGGTGCCAGAGAATGCTATCCTCTCTGCATATATCCCTGAAGCCATTAGTCTCTGCCTGCAAACTCAGTGGTTGATGTCTCAGTCCCTGAGATCTGTGGAGATTTTAGTTAGTTGATATTTTTCTTCCCATGGGGTTGCAGAACCTTTCAGCTCTTTCAGTCCTTTCTCTAGCTCCTTCATTTGGTTCCCCATGTTCAGTCTGATGGTGAGCTGCAAGCATCCTTGTATTCAGTATGTATCAGTATGGCTCTATGAGAGCCTCTGAAGATATATCTATATCAGATTCTTGCCAGTAAACACTACTTGGCATCAGCAATAGTGTGTGGATTTAGTGGCTGCATATAGGATGAATCCCCAGGTGAGGTAGTCTCTGGGTGGTCTTTTCTACAATCCCTGCTCCTCAATTTGTCCCATTATATACTTCCATAAGTGTTTTGTTCTCCTATCTAAGGAGGACTGTGACATCAAACTTCTAGCCTTGTTCTCTTTGAGTTTCATAATTTCTGTAAATTGTTTCTTGAGTATTCTGTGCCTTTTGGGCTAGTATCCGCTTATCAGTAAGTATATGCCATGAGTATTCTTTTGTGACTGGGTTATCTCGCTCAGGATGATAGCTTCAAGTACCATCCATTTTACTAGGTATTTCATGAAGTTATTATTAATAGGTAAGTTGTACACCATGTTTAAATGTACCATAATTTTTGCACATTTTTTTCTTTTGAAGGACAGCTGTGTTTTCTCCAGCTTCCTGCTATTATTAATAAGGCAGAGATGAATATTGTGGAACATGTGTCCTTGTTAGATGTTGGGGCTTCTTGTGGGTATATGCCCAGGAGTGGTGTAGCTGGGTCCTCAGATAGTACTATGTCCAATTTTCTAAGGAACTGCCAGACAAATTCGAGAGTGGTTGTACCAGCTTACAATCTCACCAACAGTAAGAGGAGTGCTCCTCTTTCTCCACATCTCCGCATCTGCTGTAGCCTGAGTTTTTGATCTCAGCCATTCTGACTGGTGTGAGGTAGAATCTCAGGGTTGACTTGATTTGCATTTCCCTAAGGAGTAGAGATGTTGAACATGTCTTTAGATGCTTCTCGGGCATTCAATATTCCTCAGTTGAGAATTAATTGTGTAGCTCTGTATCTCATTTTGAATTGGATTATTGATTTTCTAGAGTCTACATTTTGAGGTTTTTTTTCTTTTTTGTGTGTATATTGGATACTAGTCCTCTATCATATGTAGTATTGGTAAAGATATTTTTCCAATTTGTTGGTTGCCTTTTGTTCTTTTGACATTGTCTTTTGTGTTACAGAAGCTTTGGCATTTTATGAGGTCTCAAGTGTCAATTCTTGTTCTTAGAGCATAAGCCATTGATGCTCTGTTCAGGAAAATTTCCCCTGTGGCTATGTGTTCTAAACTCCAGCATGTTCTCTTCTATTCATTTCAGTGTACCTGGTTTTATGTGGAGGTCTTTGATCCACTTGGAATTGAGCTTTGTACAAAGAGATAAGAAAGGATCTATTTTCATTCTTCTGCATTCTGACTGCCAGTTAAACTAGTACCATTTGTTGAAGAGGCTGTTTTTGTTTTTGTTTTTGTTTGTTTGTTTGTTTGTTTGTTTGTTTTTTTTTTGTTTTTTTTTTAACTCCTTTGTCAAAGATCAAATGACCATAGGTATATTAGCTAATTTCTGGATCTTCCATTCTATTCCACTGATATATCTACTTGCCTTTATTTGTACGAATACCATGCAGTATTTATCATAATTGATCTGTAATACAGCTTGAGGGATGGGATCATGATTCCCCAGGAAGTTTTATTTTTAATTGTTGAGAACATTTTTTACTATCCTAGATTTTTTATTATTCCAAATTAATTTGCAAATTGCTATTTCTAACTTTATGAAGAATTGATTTGGAATTTTAATGGGATTGTATTAAATATGTAGACTTCTTTATGCAAGATGACTATTTTTAATATGGTAATGTTTTGATCCATTAGTATGCGAGATCATTCCATTTTCTGAGGCCTTTTTTAATTTCATTCTTCAGACAATTGAATCTCTTGTCATACTGATCCTTCACTTGCTTGGTTAGGGTCACACCAAGTTATTTTATATTTTTTGTGACTATTATGAAGGGTGTCAATTCTTTCTCATGCTGTATATTATTTGAGTAGTGGAAGGGTACTAATTTGTTTGACTTAATTTTATATCCAGCTACTTTGCTGAAGTTGGTTATCAGCTCTAATAGTTCTCTGGTAAAATTTGTGGGTCACTTAAGTATAGTATCATACCATCTGCAAAAAGTGATATTTACAGCATCTAAGAAATGTTTCTTTCCTTTGAGGTTGTTCATATAGTGGATTATGTTGATAGATTTTCATATATTGAACCATCCTTGCATCACTGGATTGAAACCTACTTGATCATGGAAAATGACCATTTTGATGTGTTCTTGGGTTTGGTTTGTAAGAATTTTCTTGAGTATTTTCGCGTCAATGTTCATGGGCGAAACTGGTCTGAAGTTATCTTTTTTTTTTTTTTTTTTCCCATACGGTCTTTTTTGGGGTTAGGAATGAGCTTAATTGAAGCTTCAAAGAATTAGCTGGGTACTGTTTCCTCTATTTTTTTTTTTTTTTTTTTTTTTTTTTTGTGAGATAGTTTGGAGAGTATTGGTATTAGGTCTTTTATGAAGGTCTGATAGAATTCTAATCCTATTTTGTCTGGATTTTTTTTCTGGTTGGGAGGATTTTGATGGCTGCTTCTATTTCTTTAGTATTTATAGTAATGTTTAGATCATTTATCTGATCCCGATATAACTTTGGTACCTTGTACCTGTCTCAAAAATTGTTTATTTCCTTTAGATTTTCCAGATTTTTTTTTTAAGTATGGGTTTTTTGTGGTAGGATCTGATGACTTCATGAATTTCTTCAGTTTTTCTTGTTATGTTGCTTCTTTCATTTCAGATTTTGCTAATTTGGATAATCTCTTTGCTTTCTCATTAGTTTAGCTAAATGTTTATCAATCTTGTTGATTTTTATTGAAGAACCATCTCTTCGTTTTGTTGATTATTTGTATAGTTCTTTTTGTTTCTATTTATTTGAGTTCAGATCTGAGATTATTTCCTGCCATCCATTCCTCCTGGGTGTATCTACTTCTTTTTGTTCTAGAGCTTTCATGTTTTCCTTCTTGCTGTTAGTGTATGTTCTCTACAGTTTCTTTATCGATACACTCAGAACTATGAAGTTTCCTCTTAGCACTGTTTACATTGTATCCCATAATCTGTGTATTTTGTGCCTTCAATTTTTTTAAATTTCTTTCTGTATTTCTTCTTTGACAAAGCTATCATTGAGTAAAGCATTGTTCACCTTCCAAGTATAAGTTGGCTTTTTGTTGTTATTTAATACTAGTCTTAGTTCATGGTGATATGATAGAATGGACGGGAGTATTTTGATGTTTTTGTGTCTATTGAGACCTGTTTTGTAACCAACTATATGGTTGGTTTTGGAGAAGGTGACATGAAGTGCTGAGAAGTTATATTCTTTTGCTTTAAGAAGAAATATTCTATAGATGTTTGTTAAATCCATTTGGTTCATAACTTCTGTTAGTTTTGCTGTGTCTCTGTTCAGTTTATGCTTTCATGATCTGTCCATTGATGAGAGTAGGGTGTATAAGTCTTTCACTATTTTTGTGTGTGTTGCAATATATTCTTTGAGCTTTATTAAACTTTCTTTTATAGATGTGGGTCCCCTTGTATTTGGATCATAGATGTTCAAGTCTGAGAGTTCATCTTGATAAATTTTTCCTCTGATGAGTAGAAAGATTCTCTTTTTTATCTTTTTTGTTGACTTTTGGTTGAGAATCTATTTTATTCGATATTAGGATGGCTACTCTAGCTTATTTCTTGGGACCATTTGCTTGGGAATTTTTTTCAACCTTTTATTCTGAGGTAGTTCTTGTCTTTGTTGCTGAAATGAGTTTCCTTTATGCAGCTAAAGTCTTGGTCCTTTTTTGCTATCTAATTTGATAGTCTATGTTATTTTATTGGGGGATTGAGTCCATTGATGTTAAGAGATGTTAAGGAATAATTATTGTTCTCTCCTGTTATTTTTGTTGTTAGCAGTAGAATTATGTTTTTGTGTCCTTCTTCTTTGGTTTTGTTTCAAAAGGACAATTTTCTTGCTTTTCTTTGGGTGTAGTTTCTCTCCTTGTGTATTAGATTTCTTGGATTTTTTGGGTTAGGAGCTTTTTAAATTTTACATTCTCTGACTGCTGTGTCAGTCATTTATTTCTATGTTATCTTCTGCCACTGAGATTCCCTCTTCCATCTCTTGTATTCTAATTGTGATGCTTGTGTTTATAATCCCTGACTTCTTTTCTTGTTTTTTTTTTCTTTATCTCTTGGGTTGTCTCTCTTTGTTTTTTCTTTATTGTTTTCATTTATTGATTTAGATTTATTGTTTTAGATCCTGGATTGTTTTGTTCAATTCCTTTCTTTGTTTGTGTTTTCTTGTGTTTCTCTAAGGGATTGTACTTGTTCATCTGTGTTCTGTATATTTTTTAAGGAACTTATTAATGTGCTTTTCAAGGTCCTCTATTATCACCATGAGACACGATTTTAAAACCAAATTTTGTTTTGCTGGTGTGGTGGGATATACACTACTTGCTGTGGTGGGAGAGCTGGGTTCTGATATTTCCAGGTTGTCTTGATTTATGTTGCTAAAATTCTTGTGCTTGCCTCTTGCCATCTTCTTATCTTTGTTGTTTGTTGATCTTCTTGTCTCTGACTGAAGCTTGTCTCTCCTGTGAATTTGTGGGCCATGGGCTTTGGAGGAAGATAAGTCCTTGGTGTTCAGCTCTCTATGGGCAGGCTGTGAATTCTGATCGTGATGGGTCAACTCTAGCTCTGCCTGTAGATTGAGGCCTGTATTGTACAGACCCAGCTGGTACCATGATATCTGTGCCCTGCCCTAGAGTTCCAGGAGGTCTTTCCCCAGATACTCAGTAGACAGATAGTGTGGGCTCACCTGTGGAATCAGGGTGGAGAGCACTCCTGCGTCTCCTCTGGGTGCTCAGCTCTCCCTGGGTAGGCTGTGAGTACTGATGGTTGTGTGCAGGCTCTGCCTATGGCTCTGGGCACAGATGAAGGCTGGACCAGTGTATTCCCAGACTTCACTGCTAACCCTGTACCCTGTGAGCTCTCTCAATTGCCTTTCAAATGTATATTAATTTTTTCCCTCAGTTCATCATTGACAGTGGTAATCAAAAACAGAAGAGAACATGTATTTATAAAAATGTTCTTGAGCTACCTAAGTGGCCTGTTCTTAATTCTGTAGCTGGTCATTCATTCCTGGTTTCATTAACAGAAGGTATGAAAAGAAGTGAAATACTAAAAAGTTTATATAGAAGTACTTGATCAAATGCATAGTTTAGTCTTGAATCCTTTATATGTACATTTGTGGCCAACACAAGATACAAAACAAACTGTCTTAAGTTACAACCTGTTTTACATGTACTCTATGCCCATTGTAACTGGTAAGATCTTAATGCACACTATCAAACATTTTTTTAAAAAGCACTGACAAAAATGTATTCATATACTTTTATGCAAAAATGCTTAAAATTTGTACATTTATCTTTGTTTTTTTTAAAATAAAGTTGTTAAAAATAATTCTACACTGTATAAATTGAGAGTCCTAGCAGCAGGATGCACATACAAATCTGGCAGTTAATTAAAATAGGAGATCTGTTGTTTTAAGTAAGGAGCCTTGAAAAGGCCTATGCACTATTCTTTGTTTTCACAACCTCAGAGTGATGCCCCCCTTGAACTGTTGGGATGACAGAAAAATGGATGGCAAGGCACTCTGAGTTAAAACAACTCTCAAACGTCAAAACATAGAAAAGAAGCTCCCTTTGAATTTCAAATCACTATCAATATGCTATTTGAAATTTCATTAAAGCTAATTTGTTTATATAACAGAAGATTTTTCTTTTATAGTGTCCTGGTATGAGCCTTCACAGGGTAAAATAACCAGGTAAAGTGAATTTTATAAATGCCAAAATGTAGATGCTTCGGTCTTTCTTAGAAGGGGGAGCAAAATCCTCATGGGAGGTAGAGTGTGGGGGGATATGGAAGAAAGAGATGAGGAGGAAGGTGAAATGGGCTCATGATCAGGTATGGGAGATGACAGGAATGATATACAGAGCATCAGGGATTTGAACAATAGTGTGTAGCAGTGAAGCATGAGGAACTGGTGGAAGTCAACAGTAAGTCCCAGATGCCAGGAATGGAAGAATCTCCTAGGACCCTTAGCTGAAATACCCAAGAAAGGGGAGGGAGAACCTATAGAGACTACCTACTCAACTCCATATTTTAAACCCAGAATGGCTCATGTCTAAAGGAAATAGAGAAAAAAATGTAGAGCAGATGCTGAAGGAAAATGCCATCCATAGATTGCCCTACCTGGGGATCGATCCCATATACAGATATCAAACACAGACACTATTGCTGATGCCAAGAGCCTGCATAGCTGTATCCTCATAGACTCTAGTAGAGTTTGCCAAATACAGAGGCAGATGCTCAGAGACAAACATTGGAACTGAGTACAGGGACCCTAATGGAGGAATTAGAGAAAAGACTGAAGGAGCCAAAGGGTTTTGCAACACCATAGGAAAAACAAAAAAATCTACCAACCAGATCTCCCAGAGCTCACAGGGACTAAACCATCAACCAAAGAGTACACATAGGGGGACCAATGGATCCAGCTGCATATGTAGCAGAGGATGGCATTATCTGACATCAATAGGAGAAGAGGCCCTTAGCCTTGTGATGACTTAATACTCTAGTGTAGTTGAATGCCAGGGTGGTGAGTTGGGAGGGGATGGGTAGAAGGAGGAGCACCATCATGAAGGCATGGGGAGGGTCAATGGAATAAGATTTCTGAAGGAGAAACCAGTAGAGAGGATGTATTTGAAATGTAAATATATAATATATCCAATAGAAATCTGGATTTTAATGCCTAAGTATAACAAAATGCACATTCGAAACCCATATCACATTTTACTTCTTTAGCTGTTATTTTCCTCCTGGATAATGGAGAGATTAAGTCATCCCCATGCACCTTCCCAGTACTTCACTGTTTCAGTTGTCTGTAACACTTTAAGCCTTTTCATATCAGTCAACCTTTCAACATGTCAGATTTAATGTGTACAATTAAGATAACATGTGCAGTAACTCTTGGAACTACAAATAGAATTCAACTCCATCAGAGCACGTGAGGTGTTTGGCGTAATGCCTGGCATAACCCAAGAACTCTAATTTAAACTGGGACACATGAAAGATTACTCTCAATTAACCAAGGCTTTATGTCTGTGGCTGTAAAATAAAATGCAAAAGTTGACAATTTTCTACTAACTATGAAACTTCAACAAGGACTAAGAATTTTATTATTTATATAGGAAGCAAGTATGTGCAGTCATGGATACATGCTTATGTGTGTCCGTGTATGTGTTTGTATATGGCACATGTGCCTGTAATACAAAGGTGGATGTGGTAGTATGTAAGTGTCCTTTGACTGAGTAATGCATTGAAGTATAGGGAAAAAAAATCCCCAAAACAAACAAACAAAAAGCCCTTCAGTCTTGAATAAATAGAATATAAAATATATAAGGTTTGGTTTAATTCTATTGTGGCATTCCATGACTGTCTGGTAGTGTTACTTAAAAATCTTGGAACCTTCAAGATAAAGAAAATGACAAACCTGTCTATAGGTACTTAAACATCTTGGAACCTTCAAGAAAAAGAAAATGACACATCTGTCTATAGGAATGAAGGATGATGGAGAATGGGAGCTGAACAGGGTAAAGGGATAACATCTCAAATGTAAATACAGAGTATCTAATAAATAAAGAGGAAAAAATAAGAAATGCAAACCAAGTTTTTCAGCACTGATATTCCCCAGTAACAACTTCCATTTGGTGATATATAAAAAAGAAAATGATGCAAAGAAAGGAAAGAAAAAGGAAAACAGATATTAAAACAAAGGATTTATCCAACACGGGGCATCTGGATCAAATGGCTGCTTCCCAAGGATGATTATTGGAGAGACATAGAAGGACTATAAGAGCCAGTTGCAGAGGATCACTGAGAGGAAATGAGGAAACGTTTAGTTATAGCAAGACCCTGTACATTTAAGTCGATGTCACTGTGACAACTTAGTCAGAAATGTAGAAGCTCAAGGCAGAGTAAGCCATAGTATGGAGAAAGCCTTTTGACAAAAATCCCAGTTTTACCTCAGTTATTGGCTGGGGTTGGCCTTTGACAGCTGCTGAGCAAAGAATGCCCCCCCCCGTTCTTTTGTTTGTTTATATGTTTGTGTATTTGCTTTTGAATTGACATGACTTATGGATATTCTGCCTCACTATAGTGGACAGCCACAGACCCAGGAATATACGAAGAGCACAACCCAGTTTTTATTTGATTTGTATTCATACAAAGTTGGATAAAAAGGGAAGACTATGGATCTGCAAAGAGCTAGAGAGAGGGGATGATTGAAATCTTATCACGCATCAATTCTTAAAAAAATAATTTGTTTAAAAAACATCTCAGCTTACTTTTATGTTTAGTATTAGACCATCAAATTAAATGAAAATCAAAGGCAGAAGTAATATTTTCTTCTATTTTATACAAAATATTTTTTGTCTGCTCACTGTACAAGTGAGCAAGGAGGTCCCCAGTTGTTCATATTATTTTATACATTCCTTTGACGAATTTAGGTCAGAGACCTAATTTAGAGCAGGACAGACCATAGATCATCACAACCCAACCTCCAGGTTGTTTTATGCAAGGTTTCACTCTGCCTTGTGCATTGCATTAAACTAAGCCTTAAATAAAAGTCAGCTTTGTCTTATGATATCCTAATGAATGGGATCACAATAAAACTGTCACTTTTACTTCATTACTTTTCATAGTAAATGGTAAATGGATGAGTTTTTATTGAAAGCAATAAAATACAATGTATTCTGTTTAGTTATAACTTAATAAACTGTTAACCAGTATATTTATGAAACTTTATATTCTACCTTTCTGTTTCTTTCTTTTTTTCTCTTTAGTCTTTTTTTTTTTTTTAACAGTCCAGTCTTTATCCCCTACCCAGGTCTACCCTCTGACTATTCACTATCCCATACCTCCTCCATCCCCCTCCCCAGTCTCCAAGAGGATGACCCCACCACCCACCCACACTGCACCAGCCCTCATCACTCTCTGGTGCCTCTCTTTTTATTAAGCATCTATGTTATGATTAGATTATATTTTTGTATAATTTTCTGGCCCATTGGATTGTAAAATATACTGTAATATGTTTAAAGTTGTAATATGAAAAATATCAATTCCTTTTAAAGAAAATAGTTTTGAGTGCATTATCAGTATTTATTTATCTTATAGCATTATCAGATTTCTAATACTTGCTTTATTTTCTCTATATGCTATGTGAATTGCAGACAGAAAACACTTGGCTCATGTGCTTTGATTTTGGAGTAGAGGACATTTAAAGGATTAACTCATAAGGGGTTTCCAATTGGGAATGGACTACTTTGTATATCTCTTGCTGATCTGCATTCATTAGACCAATGAAGGAATCTGCAAGCAGGAGCTGTTAAAAAAGGAATGTAAAGAAAGATGAAACCATATCCAGAGGTTAGGCAAGGGCCTTGGTTGTAAGATCTGGCCATCACCAAATTTTGAATTCTGAATTTCTCCTGTCAAAAGGGACAAAGTGTGGAGCAGAGACTGAAGGAAAGCCCATCCAGAGACTGCTCTACCTGGAGATCCATCCCATCTGCAGACAAGGAACTCAGCTCTATTGGGGATGTCAAGAAGTGCTTGCTGACAGCCTGGGATAGCTGTCCCCTGAGAGCCTCTGCCAGAGCCTGACAATTATGTATGTGGATCTTCTCAGCCAACCATTGGACTGAGCACAGGGCCACAACAGAGTAGTTAGGAAATGGACTGAAGGTGTTGAAGGTGTTTGCAACCCCATGGGAAGAACAGCAATATCAACCAACCAGACCACACAGAGCTCCCAGGGAATAAACCACCAACCAAAGAGTCCACAACTGTGGACTATAATGCCTTATATACTGCTTTATTTCTGGAAGATCTTCCCAGGAAAAACTGGAAGAAATAACATGGAACATATTTTCCTAAGATAAGATGGTCATGAAATATCACCAACAGTTTTTTGTTCTCAGTTATAAAGACTATTTTTTTTAGTCCAAGCTATTTATCCCCCTGGAATTTAGTAGAAATTTTATGATGGTCTGAAGTACCACATAATATCTGATTCTAGGTGCACATAGATTTTCGTGTCAAAGAGAAGGAATGCACTGCTCTAACTCATCCACAGCTTCCATCCTTATAGAATGGTTGTCCTATTAATTGTGATTAATAGTATGATTTTCTAGAGATGCTCTGAAATGCTTTTGGTTGCATCTCGAAAGATATTCCAGGCCCAATAACATAAGTACATTACGATCCATTCGACTTTAGATGTAAGAAAAATGCCTTCACTATTATAAGTTTCTATATCTTCCACGTGCTTCATGACTAACACAGATAGAAAGCTTTACTCTCATACAAATGTCAGCAGTACAAATGAGTGCTTGCAGAGATGATGAAGACTAATGTTTCTTTTTACTGCTGTTTTCTTTCAGTCATCCCGTCCCAGAAATATGAGGATAAAATCTACCATGAAGACTGACACCTGCCCTGAAGTTATTTATTGATATTCTGGTCAATAGTTGAATATATTAGAGGTGGTTTGTGGGGAGAAATTGGAAAATACACAGGAATAGAAGGGAAAGTGTTTTGACTGCTGTGTTGGCACTTCAGTGCGAGAGCCTAGTATGAAGTGAGAAGATGAGGATGGCTATAGTAATGCGGGTCTGATGGTTTTTTCTTGTGGTATTTTTCCAGTGAGAACAAGAGCTCTACTAGGAACTGAAAAAATAGAAAATATGTCATACACAAAACTACTGAATCCAAGATACAGGTTTTGGCAAGAGAATATACAGATGAATACATTAAGAAAGCAAAGAGGAAGATCAACAATATATTTTTAAATTTTTAATCTTTGAAACAAATTAAGTAAAATAGAACATAAACAAGTTTTAATAAAATTTTACATTTAGAAAAATAGCCAGAAAATTCAAAGGAGAATTTCTGTGAGAATTTATCATGCTCAAAGGAAGTGAATGAATTAAAATAATGAAAGAATGAACAAAAGTATAAAGCACAAAGGTATAAACCTAGAACAGGACATATGATATCATTAATAAATATTGTTGAACATAAACCTCAAAGTCATAAAACATAAAAGGAAGGCTTTTTAGAAATCAATAGAACAAGTCTCATTACAAACAAAATTGTAACACTTGGGCAAGTACCTACCCAAAGGAAGTGTTGATACAGCAAAAAAAAAAAAAAAAAAAAAAAAAAAAAAAAACACCATTTGAAAATACTTTCAACAGCATATGTCATGGATTTTTCAATTCAAGTAATAGATTCTACCTGCAAACATGTTAGAATGATCAAAATAAAAACAACTGACATAAGCATATGCCAGTAAATATATTGTAAGCTAGATACACGGTTCTACTAGTAGAAGGTAAACTATAAAGAAAAATATATGCACAGTAACTGGCAGTATTTTTTTTTTTTAACGTAAGCATAGTATTCTCATATGATTCACTGATTTCGCGTGTTTGGCTTTATCTAAAAAGGCTGGAACTCGTCTCTACATGAACCCCTAATATGTGTTAATAACAACCTTATTCACAGTTGTAAATGTCTGAAAACAGTCAGATGTCTTTCAGTAAGTACCCTGGTGGCCTAAGTAATCTACAGCATATCTAAATATAGCAATATTAAACACTGCTGAAATAAAATGAGATGTCCATTCTACAAATTGTATATGGGACACTAAATTCATGTAAGAAAATGAAAAGAAGCCAATTCAGACCAAAAAAATGTATTTTATGCTTCCAAATTTATGGCTTTCTGGAAAAAGAAAACTTTAGTAGAATAGCACGTTAAATAGAAAACAGAGGAGATTCATGATACCTAAAGTGTTTTTTGTGAAAATAAAAGTTTGGATATATTGATTCAAATACCAATCCAAAGCCTCGGAATAGACAGTCATAATGATTATGTTGATAGAATAATAGTATGTAAACTTTCTTTCCCTAACTACACCAGCTATGCTACTCTGGGAAAATATTACAATAATAAAGAAAAAAATAAATATTTGGGAAAATGTATCAATATTTTGAGTTTTTCAAGAATTTTTATTCAATTTTCCAGTAAACTTAAAATTTACACAGACAATGCCTATGATTTATAATATTTAATGGAGAGAAATTTAAATTGAATGTATATGATTTTCCATTTTTTAAGGAAGAATAAACAGTCTTTTATTCTATATCATGGTAAGTTCTCTCACATGCAGTAATTTAGAAAGACTTTTATGTTCGACACCAAAGAAGACGTAGATTGTTTGGGTTTATACTGAGACAGTGCCTTATTGTGCATCTCAGGCTGGCCTTACACCGCCAATTATCTTCTTACTTCAGCCTCTGAGTGCTGAGAAAAAGAAATTTAAACACTGCATAGGACTTAATTTAAGTGCCTTTGTTTCCAATAAAAAATAAGTGAGCATGTTCAATTATACATAAGCTCAATATATGTATTTAATTATTTAATGGTATGAAAATATAGTCAAAGAGAATACAGAGCATATTAGACAATAATTTCAGTGTTAATTTAAAAAAATAAAGATAAAATCACAAAGAAAAGAGAAAAAACAAACATTATATTCTAAAGTACATCACCCAACTTCATAAACAATTTTAAGGACTACAATTTCATAGTCCTTAAAAATATTCACAAGGGGGTAGGTATAGATAATATAAATATGTAAATAAAGATAGATGACATAAATATATAAGAATATATATTTAAAGATATAGGTGATTGTTGCAATGTACCTAAAAAGGGGCACTTGAAATCAAAATGCCAATTTAGTGCAGAAAAGTTTTAAAACGACCATGGTTTATGCCTGTAAAATAAGAATTCTCCTCAGGCATACAGAAATGCAAAATACCTTGTAAACTTTACCCACCAAACAGTCAAAAGAACAAATCTTTTTCTTTTTTTATATCTTTAATTTATTTCACCTAAATTTGGAAGTTTATGACAAAAAGCTGTTCATATGGCCACACAATCTTCTTAGGGTCCATGATATCTGCAGTGATTTCAGTCTTTTCTATTATTACTATTATCATTGTTATTTAATCTTTTTACAGTCTAGTCATTATCTCCCTCCCTTTCCAACCTCTGACTGTTCCTCATCCCATACCTTCTTCTCCATCTCCAGAATATCCTCATTCCTCCCCATCCTCACCCCACCAGACTTCTCCATTTCCTGTGGCCTCAAGTCTATCAAGTGTTTTAGATTCTCAATATTAGCCATTTGTTTCTCACTTACCCTGTTATTTTTTTTTTAGAAAAACATTATTTTAAAAAAACAAAGATAAATGAACAAATTTTAAGAATTTTTGCATAAAAGTATACGAATACATTTTTATAAGTGTTTGGCTTTTTTTCTTTTTTTAAAGGTTTGATAATGTGCATTAAGGTCTTACTAGTTACAATGAGCATAAAGTACATGTAAACAGGATGTAACTTAAAATTAGTTAAAGTTTTCTTGGTGTGTAAGAATTGAGCATAATGGTTTTTTCTTTTCTTTCCTTCTTTCTTTTTTTTTTTTTTTTTTTTTTTCCTTCTTGAACTTCACACAGCCTGTGAGTTGTTTCTGGGGTGTTCAGAGATTTCTGGGGTTAGTATCCCATTATCAGTGACTGCATATTATGTCTGTTCTTTTGTGACTCGGTTATCTCACTCAGAATGATATTCCCTAGATGCATCCATTTTCTTAAGAATTTCGTAAAGTCATTGTATCTGATAGCGGAGTAGTACTCCATTGTGTAAATGTACCACAATTTTTGTATCCATTCATCTACTGAAGGACATCTGGGTTCTTTCCAACTTCTGGCTATTATAAATAGAGCTGCTATAAACATTGTGGTGCATGTATCCTTGTTACATATTGGAGTGTCTCCGGGATATATGCCCAGAAGTAGAATAGCTGGGTCTTCAGGCAGTACTATGTCAAATTTTCTGAGGAATCACCAGACTGATATCCAGAGTGGTTGTACCAGTTTACAACCCCACCAACAGTGGAAAAGTGTCCCTCTTTCTACACATCATTGCCAGCATCTGCTGTCATCTAAGTTTGGATCTTGGCCAACCTGACTGGTGTGAGGTAGAAGATTAGGGTTGTTTTAATTTGCATTTCCATGATGGCTAAGGATGTTGAGCACTTCCTTAGATGTTTCTCATCCATAATCGATATTATTCCATTGAGAACTTTTTATTTAGCTCTGTACCCCATTTTTAATAGGGTTGTTTGATTCTCTGGTGTCTAGCTTTTTGAGATTTTTGTATACCTTGAATATTAGGCCCCTATCTGATGTGGGGTTGGTAAAGAATTTTGCCCACTCTGTTGGCTGCCGTTTAGTTTTCTTGACAGTGTCCTTAGCCTGACAGAAAATTTTCAATCTCATTATGTCCCATTTGTCAATCTTTGACCTTAGAGCACAAGTCATTGGTGTTTTGTTCAGGAAATTTTCTCCTGTGACTATGTGTTCTAAGGTTTTCCCTACTTTCTCTTCTAATAGTTTCAGTGTACCTGGTTTACTGTGGCAATCTTTGACCCACTTACACTTGAGCTTTGTACAAGGAGATAAGAAAGGCTCTATGTTCATTCTTCTGCATGCTGAGTGCCAGTAGAACCAACACCATTTTTTGAATAGGCTGTCCTTTTTCCATTGAATGTTTACAGCTCCTTTGTCAAAAATCAAGTGACCATATATGTGAGGGCTCATTTCTGGATCTTCTATTCTATTCCATTGATACCCATGCCTATTTCTGTACCAGTACCATGCAGTTTTAACACAATTGCCTTGTAATATAGCTTGAGGTCAGGGATAATGATTCCTGCAGTTGTTTTCTTGTTGTTAAGGAAGAATTTCTTATTCTAGGTCTTTTGTTATTCCAGATGAAATTGCACATTGCTCTTTCAAACTCAATGAAAAATTGGGTTGGAATTTTGATGGGGATTGCATTTAATCTATAGATTGCTTTTGGTAAGATGGCCATTTTTAAAATGTTGATCCTTCCAATCTATGAGCATGGGAGATCTTATTAGTTTCTGAGACCTTCCTCGATTTCCTACTTTAGAGGTCTGAGAGTTCTTGTCATACAGGTTCTTCACTTGCTTCTTTAGAGTCACACCAAGGATTTTCATAGTTTTTGTGAAGGGTATATTTTCCCTAATTTTTTTCTTCACATGTTTGTCCTTTGAATATAGGAAGGCTACTGATATGTTTGAGTTAATTTTATATCCAGCCACTTCCTGAACTTGTTTATCAGCTGTAGGAGTTCTCTGGTGGAATTTGTAGTGTCACTTAAGTACACTATCATATCATCTGCAAATAGAGATTTTTATACTGCTTCCTCTCCAACTGGTATCCTATTGATTTCCTTTTGCTGTTGAATTGCTCTGGCCAGGACTTCCAATACTATGTTGAATAGGTAAGGGAAGAGTGGGCAGCCTTGTAGAGTCCCTGATTTTAGTGGGACTGCTTCAAATTTCCCACTGTTAAGTTTGACGTTGGCCGTTGGTTTGCTGTATATTGCTTTTCTTA
This sequence comes from Micromys minutus, assembly GCF_963924665.1. NCBI lineage: Eukaryota > Metazoa > Chordata > Mammalia > Rodentia > Muridae > Micromys > Micromys minutus. The sequence goes on along the minus strand of NC_137955.1, from coordinate 35,576,390 downwards.
TGTTTAGGTATGGGCCTTGGATTCCTGTTATTTCCAAGACTTTTAAAATGAAGGGGTGTTGAATTTTCTCAAATGCTTTCTCAACAACTAATGAGATGACCATGAGGTTTTTTTCATTGAGTTTGTTTATATGGTGGACTACATTGATGGATTTGCTTATATTAAAACATCCCTGAATCCCAGGGATGAAGCCTACTTGATCATGGTGAATGAACATTTTGATGTGTTCTTGGATTCAGTTCGCAAGAATTTTGTTGAGTATTTTTGCATCAATGTTCATAAGTGAGATTGTTCTGAAGTTCTCTATCCTTGTAGGATCTTTGTATGGTTTAGGACCAAGGGTTATTGTAGCCTCAAAAATGAGTTAGGTAGTGTTCCATCTGATTCTATTTTGTGGAATAGTTTGGAGAGTACTGTTGTTATGTCATCAATAAATGTTTGATAAAATTCTGCACTCTCTCCTGGGCTTGTTTTGGTTGGGAGGCTTTTGATGACTGCTTTTATTTCTTTAGGTGTTATGGGATTATTTAAATGGTTTATCTGGTTCTGGTTTAACTTTGGTATCTTGTTTCTGACTAAGAATTCATCGATTTCCTCCAGATTTTCCAGCTTTGTTGAGTATATGCATTTGTAGTAGGATCTGATTATTTTTTGAATTTCCTCAGTTTCACTTGTTATTTCTCCACTTTCCTATCTGATTTTGTTAATTTGGATACTCTGTCTTACCCTCTAGTTAGTCTGGCTAAGGGTTTTATCAATCTTGTTAATTTTCTCAATGAATCAGCTCTTGGTGTTGTTGAGTCTTTGAATGGTTCCTTTTTTTTCCCTATTTGCTCTATTTCTGCCCTAAGTTTGATTATTACTTGCCATATACTCATCTTAGATGTACCTGCTTCCTTTTGTTCTAGAGCTTTCAACTGTGCTGTAAAGTTGCTGGTGTATGGTTTCTCCTGTTTCTTTTTGGAAGCAGTCAAGCTATGAGTTTTCCTCTCAGTACTGCTTTCATTGCATCCCATAGTATGTTGTATTTTCATTTTCATTGAATTATAGAAAATCCTTAATTTTTTCTTTATTTCTTCTTTGACCCCGCTATCATTTAATAGAACGTTGTTTAGTTTCCATGTGTATGTGAGCTTATTGTTGTCTTGTTGTTATTAAAGACCAGCCTTAGGCCATAATGATCTGAAAGGATGCATGGGAGTGTTTCAATCTTCTTTTATTGATTGAGGCTTATTCTGTGTCCAATTATGTGGTCAATTTTCGAGAAGATGCCTTGAGGTGCTGAGAAGAAGGTGTATTCTTTTGTTTTAGGATAATATGTTCTGTAGATATCCATTAGTACCAGTTTGTTCATAGTGTCTGCAAATTTTACAGTGTTCTTCTTCAGTTTCTGTTTCCATGATCTGTCCATTGGTGAGAGTGGGGTATTAAAGTCTACCACTATTATTTTGTGGGGAGAAATATATTTTTTGAGATTTAGTAGGGTTTCTTTTATGAATATAGGTGCTTTTGTATTTGGAGCATATACGTGAACAATTGAGATTTCCTCCTGTCATATTTCCCCTGTAATGAGTAAAAAATATCCTTCCTTATCTTTTTTGATAACTTTTGGTTGTAAATTTACTTTATTCAATATTAGAATAGCCACTCCAGCCTGTTTCTTGGGGCTGTTTGTTGGGAAGTTTATTCCCCAACCTGTTACTCTGAGATAGTATCTGTCTTTGTCTCTTAGATGAGTCTCCTATATGCAGCAAAATGCTTGGTTTTTTTATGTATGCGATCTGACAGCCTATATCTTTTTATTGGGGAGTTGAGTCCATTTGTGTTAATAGATATCAAGGAATATTGGTTGCTGTTTCCTGCTATTATTGCTTTGGTAGGTTTAATTGTGCCTGTATGTTTTTCTTCCTTAGGTTTTCTTCCTTAGGAGTTTCCTTGGTTTTACTATGATGTAGTTCCCTTCATTGTATTTGGTTTTCCACCTATAATTCATTGTAGTGCTGGGTTTGTGGTCAGATATTGTATAAATTTAGTCCTGGAATATTTTGGTCTCTCCCTCTATGGTAATTGAGAGTTTTGGTGGGTATAGCAGCTTTGGCTGGCATCTGTACCTTTGAGAGTCTGCATGATGTCTGTCTGGGCTCTTCTAGCTTTCATAGTCTCTTTTGAGAAATCGGGTGTGATTCTGATTGGTCTGCATTTATATGTTACATGACCTTTTTCCCTTATTGCTTTTAGTATTCTTTCTTTTTTGGGGCACTTGGTTTTTTGACTATTATGGTCCGGAAAAATTTCTATTCTGGTCCAACCTATTTGAAGTTCTGTAGGCTTCTTTTATGCTCGTGGTAATCTTATTCTTAAGGGTTGGGAAGATTTCTTCTACAATTTTGTTGAAGATATTTACTGTGCCTCTTAGTTGATATTCTTTGCCCTCTTCTATTCCTATTATCCTTAGATTTGGTCTTCTCATTGTGTCCTGGATCTCTTAGACATTTTGAGTTAGGAGCTTTTTGGTTTTTGCATCTTCTCTGACTGTTTTGTCTATGTTTTCAGTGTTGTCTTTGGCCCCCGAGATTCTTTCTTCCATCTTTTGTAGTCTGTTGGAAATATGTGCATCTGTGTCTCCTAATTTCTGTTTTAGGATTTCTTTCTCTATGGTTGTCTCTTTTAGTATTTACTTTATTGTGTCCATTTCCATTTTAAATTCCTTCTTCCATTACTTCATCTCATTGTTTTTGTTTTCTTCTAGTTCTTTGAGTTCTTTGAGTGATTTTCTTATATCCTCTTTAACAGCTTCTAATTCTTTATGCTTTTCCTTCTGTTCTTGTTTAAGTATCTCTATGATCACCTTGAGGTAGAATTTTGGGTCTAAGTCTTCTTTTTCTGGAGTGTTTGGCATTCTGTTGTTTGCTGTAATGGGACAGCTGGGTTCTGGTGTTGCCAGGATGTCCTGGTTTCCCTGGGGTACGTTCTTTCACTCACCTCTTGCCATTTTGTTGTCAGTGATTTATTTTCGCCTTTCCCTTGTACCTGGCCTGTGTCCCTGGATCTCTGCTGTTCCTGGTTGCGGATGGTCCAAGTGCCTGTTCTGCAGCCAAAATCTGCCGGCTGGGAACACAGGGCCCGATGCTGGGTTCCTAGTTGCCTGGATCAACCAGAGCTGGGGGCACATTTTCTGCTTACTAGGCAGAGATCTCTCTGCCCCCTGGCTAGTCAGAATACCTTCTCACCAGGCCTGTGTCCCTGAATCTCCTCTGTTCCTGGTGGCAGATGATCCCTGTGCCTGTTCTGTACCCAAAAGCCGCCGGCTGGGAACAGAGGGCCCAATGCTGGGTTCCTGGGTCCCTGGATCAAGCAGGGCAGGGGCACACTTTCTGCATGCTCAGCAGAGATCTCTCTGCCCCCTGGCTAGTTGGAACAGTTTACCACCAGGCCTGTGTCTCTGGGTCTTCACTGTTCCTGGTGGCAGATGGTCTGAGTGCCTATCATAATTTTCTTTCCAACATGTAAAAATTGAAATTATATAATAGCTATTAAGTACATAAACATATTTTGTGTGTGTGTGTGTGTATACTTGTGAATTAATTTAGCTTAATTTTAATTGTTACCCACGTTTAACTCTTACATATGTATTAAACTTAAGGTGGAAAAATGCATTTTCTTCAAAATCCATAAAGTAAATAATCAGAAATTTATCTTAAAATCATTTTTCTTTGCTTTTGTTATTTTGTTTATAGAAATTAACTAAAACTGATAAAAAGTATTTAGTAAATGGTAAGAATTTTTCTCATCCATCTTTTACAAAAAAAACTGTATGCTATCTATCATCTGGCCAGTATGTTTTGACTTTCATCACAAATAGTTTAAATTGCAAAAAAAAAAAAAAAAAAAAAAAAAAAAAAAACTAACTTCTGCTCTTCATTAGAGAGCACAGTTTTTGAATCTAGTTCAACATTGTTGATTTTGTCAGAGGCTCAACTTATCTTACTTTTAGGAATTAACATTCTCTGTTTTTCTTTAATTATGTTATCACACAATATTTTTATAATATTTGTTTCGAATATCGTCAATATCTTTACATTTCCCCAAGGCCTGACCTGTAATATCAAATTAACTGATACTTAGGGTTTTCATTATCAAACAAGAGTTTCAATATTGAAACTTTTAGTGGTTTTGCCTTAGATTACAATATTGCAATTAACCTAAGTCTTTTTCTATGTTCAGTTGCCAGTTAACATATTTCAAACATTTTTGTAATGTTCCGTTTTACAATCAGAGACCATATGTGAAAGAACATACTCAATTTGGTCAAACCTGGTTGATTACAATTGAGCCAATGCAATTCTTGCTAATTGCTTTAAACTCTTCTACAATGAGAAGCCTTTAAACATAAGCCTTAAAACATGTTTAATGTGAACAGTTAAAATGAAATTTCAGTATAAGGTACATGTCTACACTGTAATCCAGAAATAATTATTCCTGGATATTTGGAAAAACCAAACATAATTAACCCTCAAATACAGTCTCAGGTTTGGAGAGAAGATTCATAGGAAAGTTATGATTAGAAAAAGTAAATCAAAGCTAATGAAGCAACATTAGCACTTTTATGCTGTAGGTTCTAATTAGAAAGTCTGTTAATGAAATTGGGGCATTTACTTAATTGCTGTGAACAATTATTTTCAAATTAAGTACGGCAATTAAATAGCATGATTAAGCTCAGAATAGACAATTAAGGTAGTGGTATGTTAACTATTTTGCATGCTGTATTATGTATGGCAGGTTTACATGCTGAGTATCTACTGATTAAACATACAAATGACAGGAAGTATACAATAAAAAATACATATGACATGCAGTACTTCTAGGTATCAGTGACTTATGCAGAGAAAATTTATATTGCCCTAAGTACTTCCATTACCAAGTAACTTAACAGTACTGGAAGCCAAAGGAAAAAACATACCCTACTTAACTTAAATAAAGGTTTTCTTCCCATTAATGTAGAGCTTATTTTTTTTTCAATGTTATTGGATATTCTCTGTATTTACGTTTCAAATGTTATACCCTTCTCCCCACTCCCCTTCCTCCTCGCACTCAACTTGCTTCCTTGAAGATGCTCCCTCTCCCAATAACCCTCTACACCTCAGTGCCTTGGCTTGTTGATGATGTTCTTCCCATGAGGGTGCAAATCTTTAAGCTGCACGCATCCTCTTCTGTATCTATATGACTCTGGGAGAGCCTCTGAGGAGACATCCATGTTCCCACCAGTAAAAACTTCATGGCATCAGCAAAAGTGCTTGGGCTTTGTTGCTACATATGGGGTGGTTATCCAGGTGAGGCAGTCCCTGTAGATCTTTTGTTTAGTCCCTGCTCCTTTATTTGTCCCTGTATTTCCTCCCCTGTTATGTCTCCCTTTTAAAGACTGAGGCATCCACATTCTTGTCTTCCTTCTTTTTGAGCTTCAAAATTTTTATGGATGGTTTCTTGGGTATTCCAACTAATTTTGTTGAGGGGGGTTCATCCACTTCTTAATCTTATCAAATTTATCAATTAACTATTGATAGTCATACTTGTTTGTTTTTGAGAGTAAAATATTATATTGTAATTTGGGATGATCTCAACACAGTTAAGTGATGTCTAACAATAGACATGGATCCAATACATCCCTTGACTTCTAGTATCAGCCTGTATAATCTAGCAACTCCTGAGACTACATAATTATAAATTGCTAGGGGATATTTACAGAGAACTGGAAGGGAGAGAGTTGCTGAGATCTCCATCACTCTGGAGATGCTTTATAGTTCTCATTCTGTGAGGAACTGTCTGAAAGTTCCATCTTGATAGTCTGTTGTCAATATATACCAGTTCTGATGAGGAACATAAACAGTCTTAATGCTAGTAGGAGAATATTATAAACAAACATTCAAGGAACTAATATATGATGACATGATAATTTTCTATCCATATGTTTCTATTTTTTCTGTTCTCTTGAATGCTATAGATTAAATATCTTACAAGATTAACTATTAATTTTAATATGCTTCTTATATAGTAAATTTATAATATTTAATCAGCTTTTATGAAACACCTGTATTGAATATTTTAATATAAAAAATTGTGCAATGTGACCTCATCTAAAATATCAATTTAATTAGTTTCTGAAATTATGGTAAAAATATATTTCCCCCTCCTTCACTAACATATCATCCTCTACATGCTTAAATCTTAAACGTACATCATTAAAAAGTTGCAGGACAGCATTACCATCAAAGTATATTTTGTTCTGAATTAGTAATTATTTTTCAAAATATCTCTTACATATTTAAGACATAACACATGGGTATGATCACAAAATTTGGAAGATAAGAAGGATTTTTTATCAAATCATTACCTGCAATGGTACTTGTAAGTTTGTGTGTGTGTGTGTGTGTGTGTGTGTGTGTGTGTGTGTGTGTGTGTTCTAAAATACAACTCATTAACTAATCTACCCCATATATAAACACTAGCTGGAAACTCTCAAAGTTCCTGGCAAATAATACTTTAATAAAACTTGTGCCAAAGGTTACTAAACATGAAATCAAACTTAAAGGTACTAAATGACAATGAAACAAATGAGATGATATGAATCAACAACATTTTGCACAGAAATTGAAGATAGATTGTGGAGTTTTGTGACATAGCTGAAGAAAACTATAAAAATAGGAATCATATGCTCAGATGAATAGAACAATATGTAAGCAACTTGAAAATAAAGCAAAATGCTAGGCAAGGAATGTGGGTGCTAGTGTTATTTGTGAGAATGTGCGTTGGCTCAGGTTCAGTCCAGAGCACTAAAATGAGGGAAAGAGTTTGTTTTCCTGCGTCCACATGGATATCTTTACATTTAAACAATTCTCAGATACTTTCAAGCATTTGTTTGAAAGTACTGACTGTGCTTTATAATATCTCTCATTTCCTGCTAGGTGACTATATTTCTGGCTTATCAATCCTTTTTTCTCCTCTAAATGTTGGCTACAAGTAATATTTGCTCATTATCACATGCTTTAGCATAAATAGTTCTTTCTGGCCTCTGTTCTTATCCAGTTTATCAAAGTCTATTAAGGATAGATCTACACAGACATTAACAAAATCCTTCAAATTGTTACATGTTTTAAGCAAAGAATAGTATCTGGGTCATTGTTCATTTTAAAATGTTAAAAATGGTGTCAGTGTGATAAGGTGTCTGCTTGAAGTAGGGTAAAGTTAACTGAAAAAAAAAGTTTTGGGAGAACTGTTGACAGCTGGTTCTTAATTGTGAAAGAGAACATTGACTTTTGAATGGCACTCGAGAAGTGTCCTTGACCACCATGGTAATGAGCTGCACCGATTAGATGGAAGGGAGAAAACTGGAGGCAAAGAAGCAGAAAATGTGTTGTGTAGCATCAGAAGCTCTGCATCACACAGTTCTTTGCAGAAATGAGAAAGAAAAAAAAATCTACCAAGCAACAGAGAAAAGTGAGTTTGGTAAAACTGTAAAAATTGCTCAACAAAATTCTGAAGTATTCCAGTCCTGGAATTATGCACTGAATTCATTTTGTATCTGAAATTTTTATTAGGAATCGGGGGTTTAATTACACCTTTAATTTAACTGAATGTTGTGTGTGATGGTTTGTATTAAAATGACCCCATATGCACATAGATTTCTCGAATATCAATTATTTGGGAAGAATTAGTGACTATGGCCTTTTATAAAAGAATGTGTATAACTTGTGGAATGGGGTAAGGTTTGAAAACACTGCTGATATATATTTTTTGTATTTAAATCATGTTCTCCCTCTTTCAACAGTAATTGTCACAGTATTATTCATAGCAGAGTTAAGGTGTTTGGTATCTCGGACATAGTCTGTATTCTACGTCTCACTCATTTCAACCTGATATCCTCAGCAACCTGATGCTGACTGGAGTAAAGACTTCTCTGAGAATGTTGACGGGTCCTGCGTACTAATTATAAGGCCTCTGGTCAGCCTGAAAAGAGGCAGAGAAGATATCCTAGATGTTACTTGTGATGGCAGAAAGATCCTTTTTGGAAAGTAGGCTGAGGACAGGAAGTACTACAATGAAGAAGAGCTCTGCAGAATGTCTTATTCTCAGCCTAGTAGTTTACATGTATCTCCACCGCTCTTTGACAGTACAAAGGTTTTCTGGTGGGGTGGACAACCGGAATGAGTCCCTAAGGGAGTTCCAGGTCCCCAGGAACTAATAAGAATATTTTCCTTCTATATATGCTGATGGCCATATGCATATGGCTATGCTTACACACACACACACACACACACACACACACACACACACACACACACATACAGGCTTTGACAATATTATGGATGCCCTAAATATATTCTAAGTCCTACCCTTCCATCACCTGCAGCAGCTTAACTCATTTATCTCCAACAACCTCTGACCTTAATACTATTGCTTTCTAATTCCCTTCTATTCAAAACTAGAGCCCACATTGGCGATTTATTTATTTTCGGCCCTCACACACTACTTTAGAATGACACACGAGCATCTGCTGATTCAAAGCTAGTGTTTACAAATGAAAGAAAAATGTTTTTGGCTTTATGATTTCAGTTATCTCTCACAGAATGACTGATTAAATCTCAATCAATTTATCTAGCAAATTCATAACTTTAGTTTTTGATAACTGGGTACTATAGTGTTTTGATAGATTTGTGTTTGTGAATCCTTTGCACTAATTCCTCAGTGGCTGTTCCAGTTTGTACTCCCACCAGAAGTGAGTAAGTGTTCTCCTTTTCTCACATCCACACACCATGTGTCTTTTTATTTAATTTGAGCCTATCTGACTACACCAAGATGAAATTTCAATGTAATTTTAATTTACATTTGCCTGATAGATGTTTGTTAAAATAAATATTTTTTCAGTATTATTTTCATTTAGTACAAAGAATAAAGTCTATGTTAAACTGTGCTTTGAATTAACTGGATCGAAGGGGTTCAGATTAGTTGAGACTGCTGGTCCTCCCACAGGGTCCTCATTGTCCTCAGCTCCTTCCAACTTTTCCTTAATTCAACCACAGGGGTCAACATCTTCTGTTCATTGGATGGGTGTAAATATCTCCATCTGACTCCTTCAGCTGCTTACTGGGTATTTTGGGGACGGGGGCAGGGGATGGAAATCATGGTAGGTCCCTCTTGGTGAGTGTTCCATATCCTTAGTAATAATGTCAGGCCTTGGGACCTCCCCTTCAGATGGATCCCACTTTGGTTCTGAATCTGTACCTTTTTTTCCTCAGGCTCTTCTCCATTTTTGTCCCGTTCAGACACTGGACCACCAACCAGCCAGCATACAGCAGCTGATATGAGCGCCTCAGTGCATATAAACAGAGGACTGCCTGGTCAGGACTGTCCGTCAGAGAACATGCACCTAACCCTCAATAAATTAGAGTGTGGAAGTCTGATGGGGTGTATGGCGGGGGGTGGGGGTGGAGAAATCCTCATGGAGACAGGGGTGGGAAGGGGGTGGAAAGGGGTTGGGGAGGATGTTTGGGATATAGAACAATCAGATGGTGGACCAGGAGGGGGTTAAAAGCTGGAGTATCAAATTAAGATTAAATAATATATAAATTGGGAGAAGGAATGGGAGTTGAATATGATCAAAGTACCTGGAGGGATATTGCCAAAGAATAGGTAAAAATACAATAAATAAATAAAAATTTTTTAAAAGGGGAATTAAATGGATCAAATTTCCAATTTGCTAGTGTAAAATGGATTTAATATGTCATAATGTATAAAATTCCTTGAAATGCTTTATTAAAGAATCCCAAGCAAGCCAGTATTTAAAAATTCTTTTGTATGAGGGAATGAAGAAAACCTTGAATGTGTAGCCTTTGAACAGCCTTTCTATTGACTGAGATAGAGTGTACAGATTGTCTTATAATTTCTAATGTACTATTGATAGTACGTTTCTAGGACGGTTGAAGTGTTTATATGGTGCTATTAAAGATGTCCTCTAGCCAAAAATAAGGATTACAGAATTAATCTACAGTACAGTTTTTTTTGTTGTTGTTTTGTGTTTTTTTGGGGGGGTTATTGTTTGTTTGTTTTTGTTGTTGTTGGCTTGGGATTTTCAGTGTTCTAGTACCCTTCGTGAGAAAACTCTCCCGGCAGTCTATCCATGTAACTTCTGAGTTATACTTTTCTTTTAAGAGCAAATGCCACTTCTTGAATTTGTGTAGTTCATTGTTTTGCTTAGGCTACTCTTCCCCTTAGTCTCCTAGAACTTCTTTTAAAATACATATTAATTTATTTCTTATGAAAATAAGTTTCTAGATAAATACAGAATCAAGAAGTTCAAATAATCTCATCATACTTTCCTAGGCACACCTCAACCTATAAGCATTTTTTAGGGGGGTATGGGAAAACACAGTTCATATTTGTGATTTTATTTGGTTTTCCATTCCATCCTAAAATAAATCTTTTTTGTTCATGATACCTACAAAAATATTATTAGCCATATAATCAATTTCTCAGGATTACCTAATAATCGATGTCCAATTTGGTTTAATAAAAACTCACTTTTTATTTAATCATTAGTCATTTTGTCATTATTCATAATACAATGATTTCTGGCTTGATAGTACTTAAATAACAATAGGGTTTATGCCAAGACACTAAAAATAGTAAAGAAAAATCAAAATATAAGTCTTTCTTAATTCTATTAATGTTTTAACCTGTACATCCTTCTTTGTGTGTGAATTTTCTCAAACAACATATATGATTATGGATACCTACATAGTTTTGTCCACATTTTTGTGGAAAATATTTTTTTTTCTTATTGAGAGAATTTTTAGACAAAGTAGGTCATTTTCTTTTAATTTTAAATTGTGTAATTGGAAGGTTTTCACCAGTACAAAGGGTAGAGCAAAATATGTGCCTGTAATTTCTCTTTATGCCTCCAGTTTCATGCTTCCTTTCCTTCTCTCAATTTTCACCAGATTTTACTTTCCAGAACCATCTACTGGCATTTTAAGCTGTTCATTGAGTCATGGTTCCATAATTATCACTTTATAGAAACTGGTCCATGCAATGTACAGAGTTTTTTTTTTTTTTGAGGATATGTTGCAAATGTTAGTATTTTCATACATATGAAAGTGTAATATGTAAAGATTACTCTCTAATCCATAACAATCCATTGGTCTATGTATACATTGTATAATGTTGAAATCTGCTTAAATTCCAGTCATGCAAATATTTATGATTTCTTTCTGTTGGATTCTCTAAAAATTTTTTTTAAATTCTTATCACATTTTTGAGAATGTATTTTATAATTGTCAGTAAGTGTCTGCTGCTGTGTGCTAGCACATCAAAACTCCTGATTTTTTTACTTCAATTTATAATATCTTCGTCAATTTTTTCATTTCTCATTTCTCTTTTGCAGTCTTACTTGTCTCTTAGAACGACCATTTGAAATGTCATTCATGATTTAAAAAATCAACTACTTTTCTTTCTCTACCTGAATTTTTTAACACAAAACAATGATCTTTCATATATAATTATTTTCATAAACTTCAGATGTTTTCACAGAATTAAATTTGTAGTTTATATGTTCCATAATATTTTCCACAATTGGTCTTTAATTTATTCTCTCTCTCTCTCTCTCTCTCTCTCTCTCTCTCTCTCTCTCTCTCTCTCTCTCTCTCTCTCTCACACACACACACACACACACACACACACACACATACACCATACACATATACATATATACCACATACAAACAAACATACATATATGCCACACACACTCATACAGATACCATATACCACACACACTACACACACACACAAGAACAGAAGCATATTTTTGTCATCTCTTTACCAGTGTATTATTTTAATTTGTTTTTAGAAATAGACAGTCTTTAAAGGGGCTGTGATATTGTAAGAGAATGCAACTTACTCTTGACTTAACCTTCAATTCTCAATAATTAATTATGATAAGCATTTTACTAATACATGATTGCCATCTCTTTACACTGCTTTGACAATTATCTATCACAGTACTTTTGTTCTATGTAAAATAGATCCCAATTAAGTTCGGTTCTTTAAATATCTCATATATTAATTCATTATTAAATATATTTTAAGATATTTTCCATGCCATAAGTGGTTTCTCTGTTCTAATAATTGTTTAGTTTATTGTGTAAACTTTTAGACTGCTATAACAAATTGTATGCCTCTTTGAAAAGGCATATTCATAAAATAACATAAATCAGTCTAAAAGAAATTTTCTACCCTTCTTTGTTTAATCTATTCACTTTCAAATTCTCCAATGAAACTGTATCAATAAAAAGAAAATACTATTAATATAAAAATATATAAACCAAAAGAATCAAATACATTCCAGAAATCTATATCTTTGTCATGAGATTATGAGTATTCCAAAAAATAATAACAGAATAATATTTTCAATAGGGTTTGAAAAGTTGTACACACACACACACACTGCAAAATCAAGCTGTAAGAAACATTATGTGTACTAATTTATTAGATTTAAAATTATAATGACCTCAAATAATTGAATCACCAATAAAACTTGTGACAGTCACTTTGACAGAAACAAAACTACTTTCTAAAATATTCCCCGGAAACCCAGAAGAGACCTCTCTAAGATTTTTAGAAAAGCAATGAAGACTTTCATTATTTGCTGGCACAAGAATACAAGTAGCCTTGGATATTAGGCCTCTATCCAAGGTATATAAAGAACTCAAGAAGCTAGAAACCAGAAAACCAAACAGCCCTATTAAAAAATGGGCTACAGAGCTAAACAAAAAGTTCTCAATTGAGGAATATCGAATGGCTGAGAACTATCTAGAATGGCTGAGAACTATCTAAGGAAGTGCTCAACATCCTTAGCCATCAGGGAAATGCAAATCAAAACAACCCTGAGATTCCACTTCACACCAGTCAGATTGGCTAAGATCAAAAATTCAGATGAGAGCAGAGGCTGGTGAGGATGTAGAGAAAGAGGAACACTTCTGCACTGTTGGTGGGTTTGTAAACTGGTATAACCACTCTGGATATCAGTCTGGTGATTCCTCAGAAAATTGGACATAATACTACCTGAAGACCCAGTTTTTCCACTTCTGGCATATACCTCAGAGAAGCTCCAACATACAACAAAGAAACATGCACCACAATATTCATAGAAGCTCTATTTATAATAGCCAGAAGCTGGAAAGAACCCAAATGCCCTTCAGTAGATGAATGGATACAGAAATTGTGGTACATTTACACAATGGAGTACTACTCAGCTACCAGAAACAATGACTTTAGGAAATTCTTAAGAAAATGGATGCATCTAGAGAATATCATCCTGAGTGAGATAACCCAGTCACAAAAGAACAGACATAATATGCAGTCACTGATAATGGGATACTAACCCCAGAAAGCTCTCAACACCACAGAAACAACTCACAGACTATATGAAGTTCAAGAAAAAAAAAAAGAAAAAAAGTATGCTTAATTCTTACACTCCAAGAAAACTTTGACTAATTCCAAGTTACATCCTGTTTTACATGTACTTTATGCTCATTGTAACAAGTAAGATCTTAACGCACACTATCAAACCTTTACAAAAAAAAAAACACTGACAAAAATGTATTTGTATACTTTTATGCAAAATGTTTAAAATTTGTACATTTATCTTTGTTTCTTAAAATAAAGTGGTTAATAATATGCAAGCAGCCATGTTGGAAACTGTCATGGGAGAAGGGCATTCTTCAGGAAGGAAGAGCCATCACCTTTAAAATGTAAATAACTTTCAATTCTTTGTTCTGTTCTTTGGTGAAAAGGGGCCTTGAGCTAAAGAGGAGAAATACCACATGGCCATAGTGAACTTTTAGCCTTAATAGGCAAAGTTGTGCACCAGCCAAGACATGCCTAGAATCAAGTACACTAGAATCTGTTATGTATTAAAATTTTAACCAAAGTTAATCTTTTAAGGTACTGGTGATTTGTTAGAGAGCAAAAAAAAAAAAAAAAAAAAACCAAAAAACAAAAAAACAACATCAACAACAAAAAAAACTGTATGTTTTTATGTAATAAAACTCTGACATCAAGATTCCTGACCCATTCTAATGTCTAAAAAAAAAAAAAAATCAGGGCCATATAATTTATAATTGCTTTGTGCTTGACAATATTTGCTTCTGTGTCTTAATAATTGTAATTTGGAGAAAAGCTAAAATAGTTTTTTTTTTTTTTTTTTTTACTTACATAAGAAAGTGAACATAGTTTCTTTAAATCGTTTATAATGCACTCTGAAGACATTTGGCTGTGAAGAAAATGTTAAGTGGAAAATTATTTTTGTTCTTGCAAGCTTCCTGGAGTCTTCCAAAGCAAGCACATGGTGAACATGGCCCAGTGCAAACTGTGAAGTAGGCAAAGATGCTCCTTTAGTTTCCAGACCTCCTCATCACACAACCACGTTTTTGGCTTTTTATAAAGCTATATTTCCATGAATTTGCATAATTTTAAATGCACACATAAATATGATAAGAAGATAGATATTTTATCACAATCTTATTTAGCTCCTTTTAATTTTTTGTTCAGTCTGTCAATTCCTATTCCTTTGACAAGTTCCCCAAATTAATTTACTTTTCACAAAATCCTTTATTTGCCAGCAATCAGTGAATTCCTAATACTCTTTCTGCCAGAGAAAAGCAAATTCTGAATCTATGTTATTAGAAATATGTTCAAAGAAACTTTGTCAGTCTTCTTAGAAGCCCAGTTACATGTAACTATAATCACATATGTAAATATGTGCATATTTTTATCAAAGAAATCTTGAAGAAAAATATTCAGAACACTTTCATAATTTGCACTCCAGTCATAATCTCATTTGTCACATTTCTTCTAAATGGTAGACACAGCTATTGTCTGGATTGGTCCCATAGTCCATAAGCAACTTAAGGAATTGGACTATGTCATAGTATCAAACAGGAGGAATAGATTTTATGGAGTTCCATATGCTGTGCTTCAAGTATAAAAGGGAATGCCACGGTGAGTCAGTTTGCAGATCATTCCGGTGTTATCAGTCCACCAGCTACTTCATGTGTTCTTATTAGACAGTCATTGCTAAACTGATGTAGCATGTGGTTTTTTGTGGCTATGATGCAGTCTTTTGGTCTGTATTACATCAGTACTGCAGCAGGAACTTATGAGGGGTGGTGCCATAAAAGTCCTGCAAATCTAAAGCATCAGACATTGAATATGAACCTAAGGTGTCTGATATTTGCCCCACTGGGGTTCAGTCTTGCTCTAGGCCCATATCTATGTACAATTGCCACATCCTTCTTTTTGGAATGAAAAGGTATATTCTATGTAACTGCACATTTAAAGTATAAATTGACCTTTTCATTTACACGTGATTAGCTTCAGTCCTAGATGAGCGTTTGAACTTTTGAGTTTCAGTGGGGAGATATTAAAAAATTATTAGTAAATTATGTTGTTTTTAAACATCTCTATTTGAATAGATTAAGTAAATATGTATAAGGTCAAGTGGAAAAGAATAAGTCTTGAGGAGGAAGGTGTAAGTTGTGGAAGTCAGGATGTAGGATGAAGCAAAATAAATAATGTAAGAAACAGTTAGGATGAAGCCCACTAATGAAATTCTTTAAAAAAAATCAATGAGAAAGGTATTATATTTGCTTCATATTTAAATTTAACAAATATCTGTTAAATGGATTTTGGCTTGAGACTAAACAGAAGGATCAACAATTTCCAAACTGACCATAAGGATACTTATAAACATAGAAATTTATTTATGTAGAATACTCCTCAGCTTCATTTTTATAAAATCAAGAGTACTAAAAGTTGTGAAACATGTTGAAAATCATTTATATTCCTCAGGACCTATCTGACCTAACTTAGTCTTCACATTTAAGATGTATTTCTTCATTTAAGCATAAACACTCATTTCTATCATTTTAGCAATGTGTAGTTTCTAAAAATGATAAAATTACCCATATATTAATAGTTTTAAAAAACAATTTTAAAGATAATTCATTGTCCATGAGTATTTGATGCTCATTCTTTTTTTTTTGTGCCAATATCCATAAGATTGTATAAACCTTTATACAAAATTGGGAAAAATGAAGTATAAATTTGTAAGAGGTCATGGTTTAATAGTGATATGATTACATTCTATGAGATAGTATCAGTGGGAGAAGTGGAAGAGGAAATTGTAAATAACTAATAATACTTATACTTACAATGAAGAAGATGGTGATGATGATGAAGAAGATGATGATGATGATGGTGATGAGAAGAAGAAGAAGAAGAAGAAGAAGAAGAAGAAGAAGAAGAAGAAGAAGAAGAAGAAGAAGAAGAAGAAGAAGAAGATGATGATGATGATGATGATGATGATGACGTACTACAACCCATAAAATCTGTCTAAAGTATATTGAAACATTCTGAGTTACGAGAAGTGAGCAATAACTGTATGGTGTCAGGGTCCTTGTCCTAACAGTTTGCAGCATCATAAAAAGCATGGCTTCTATTATTTTATCTTTCTCCATCCCAACATGGGTATTGCTTGACACAAAGACGAGGAAGGAATGTGTTCCCACTGAGAATGATAGATTACCTCATGCCACTGTCCTGCGGGACACAAAGGATAAAGTTTCAGATAATAGCCCTATCATCATCTAAATAACACATATGTGACCAAGTCCATGCAGGAACTTCTTTAATAATGTTTGGCCACCAGCAGTATTATGTATCTTGCAGGATAATTATTTAGTTAAAGAATAAACGAATAAGCGAAGCAAAGAAAACTTAGGTCAAATAAAATAAGCGATCTGAGTAAAAGTAAACTAAATTACATTAATATGTGTTGGGCTCCAACAGTAATAAGTCCATAACTTTGGAAAAACTCTAGATTTCTCAAAGTTTCTCATCCTGAGCAGAATATTTATACTGTGAAATGTGTCTAGGAATGGAACTCGAAACTCAAAGCAATTTTCATACAACCACAGAAAAATAATACAGAATCTACTTGGGAATTATTCATTCACTTGTCTTCTTTATTTCGCAAAAAATGAGAAGCATATTTCTCACCTGCTTATATGATGATTCCTTTTAAAATATTCTGCCATTACTGCTAACTCAGCACAATAAAAATTAAATATGTTCCTCTGTATATTTTTCACATCTTGTCTTCCTGTACTCACTTCTGAATGCACTATCTCATTTTTTGAATAGTATTGTAATTTTAATATCAGGGTAAAGCCATAAGATTACTTGACACTTGAATTTTTCTATTTCAATAGATAATAAATCTCAAGTATAGTTTATGTCAGTCTCACATATTCCCCCATAGACAGAGATTGTCAAAGAATGGCCATGACTCAATAAAATTCAGATATAAAAAGTTTTATCTATAAAATCAAAATAGTCCTTTAGATGCATACAACACTTCAGAAATTATTGTGTGTCTATGTGTGCTTGTATATGCTTCTGTGTTTCAAAAATATATTTCTGGTGAATCCAGAAATCAGAGAAAGCATTAGAATTTCTGGAACATTGGACTGAGTAGGGGACCCCAGTAGAGGAGTTAGAGAAGGACTGAAGGAGATCAAGGTATTTGCAACCCCATAGGAAGAACAACAATACCAACCAAACATATCCCTCCCAGAACTCCCAGGGACTAAACTTCCAACCAGTGAGTACACATGGAAGAACCCATGGCTCCAGCTGCATATGCAGCACAGATTGTCTTTATCTGGCATCAAAGGGAGGAGAGGTTCTTGGCCTTATGAAGGCCCAATACTCAGCATAGGGAAATAGGGAAATGCTAGGGCAGTGGGGCAGGAGTGGATGGGTGAGTGCATGGGAACCTTCCTATAGAAGCAATGAGGGGGGTTATAGAGGGGTTTGCATAGTGGAAACTGGAAAAGGGGATAGCATTCACAATGTAACATGAAATATCTAATAAAAATAAATTTCTAGAACAGGGTTTATAGATGTTTGTGATTCAGCCTGTGCTGTGAACCAAACCCTGATCTTTCACAAGATCAGCAAATGTTCCTAACCAGATAGCCGTCTTTTCAGTCTATTACAGCATTCCCAACTCACATCACTTCGGATAAAAACAAATTTTCAAAATATGCAAGTGCAAGAATCACATATAATTCCTGGGGTTATTTGGAAAATTTGTTATTAGTATCATTAAGTACATAGGAGGAGTGAGAAACAGACCTGAAATTTGGTTCATAGCCTTTGGCCTGTGTTTGCAGTGTCTATGAGGATAGAACACCAGGTAACACACTTGGGCCTTGCTTTTGGAGCAAAGAAAGGAGGAGATTATAATTACAGAGATGAGTTCCATGTGCAGGATATACTTGGATTAGCACTGACTGAATGATGGTAAAATACTTTAATTTTCTTATGAGTTTCTACAGGAAGACTCTTACACTGAGCTATCTGACAGGAAAGTGTAGGCACTGACAGCCCCAGAGTCTTTATATGGAATTGGAATGTGATTATTGTAGCATTAGAGAATATGAATGCTTCCGGAAGGAAGCTTTGGACGTTCTATGGGGAAAGGTTTTTGAATTATATGGTGTAAGTATTTACATTTCTTCATACTTTAAAACTCAAAAAAAAACCCAACATTTTTATATATTTATATAAGATTTTACTTAAACCCACAAATTTGTGTTTGTGATGCCACCATTAATTTATAGAAGTTATTAAACGTCACACATTGTTTGATAGTGTGCTTTAAGATCTTACTAGTTACAATGATTTCTATTGAAAATTTGACTTACAAAAATACAGTAGTGCCAATTAAAGTAAAACATGTTTTGTTTTTAGTGTAAGATTTTAAGAATTCTTTTAAAAAATGAAGTAAAAATACTGATTAATTGAAGTTAGATTACAATGAAAGTATTTTTACTTCTCTGTCTCTGATCCTGAGATAATAACGCTATAATAACTAAAGAAACACAGAAAATACTCAACCTCATCATCTTCTGAGAGAATGTCATGCTATGATGCTTCAAGAAAATCTGCTTCTATTACACAGCAATTGGAGACAATAGTAGCATCCTAGTGCCAATGATCTTTGCAATATTAGAGATTCTTTTGAATCCTCAAATTATACAAATATTTTTTAAAACACTCTTAATGTGAATGATGAAATAGTTTTATAAGGTAATTATAGCATTGGGTTTTTTTTTTTTTTTATTCTAACCAGTGTCAAAACTCAGATTGTGATTTTTCTAATTTTATGATTTCACACTACAGATTAATTTATGTTTTCAACATTTCCTCTGCTTTTAGTTGCCATCAAAATTACATATATTTCTTTACATATGACAGCAGGATTGTTTCTTTTAATTTCAATTCATTTCTAGACAATTTTTGCCTCTTGGTTTGAAATAATCATGCAGATTTATTTCACTTTAGTCTACTAAAATATTGAACATGTTCATATGAAGCCTTGTTTCTTTATTTCATTTTTGACTCCTTATAACCTTTGGCATCCATATCTATTATTTTTTGCTTCAGAGAGAATTACAGAAAGTAGCATATCTTTGTTTTCTCCAAACCTATATAATGTTTAAAATATGTTTAGGAATGATAATGTTCGAAAATTTCAAATTGTATCTGGGAAAAATATGATAAAACAAAATATTGTAGATTTTCCTGAAGCTGCTTGTATTTTAATGTTAATTTCACTTCCCCAAGAAGGACTGCCTAGTCAGGTGACTCCAACTGACTTTTCCCATTTTAATTAGTAACATAAAGGAAAGACAGTGACTGGGTGGGATGAGGGAGGTAGAGAGAAGGGAGGTCTAAGAGGTCAGAGGATAAGAGATGTGAGGACAGGGAGAGGTTCCCAAAGACCAGCTAGACCCAGGTGATATTGATTGGTCTTAAATAGCTATGAACATTAAGGATTTTATATGTCCAGCATCTCATATAGAAGGGCAGTTTGTATCTTTGTCTATTTGGTGCAATATTGTTGTATAGATGGTTTGTGGATTGAGAGTTGAGTATATAAACCTGTATGAAAAGCTATCGGACTGTAGAGCTGTGTTTGTGGGATTTTGGGGTAGAAAAACACCCCAGGACAGAGGCAGAAAACCGGTGGTAAAAAATTTCCAGGGAAGGAAGTTGTGCGGAAAACTTGGGCTGTGGTGGTGGCTCTGACCAGGTGCCAGAGGTGCTTGTGGCTCCATATCAGGGTCGGGCAGGAGGAGTGAAACCTCAGGGATGATAAAGAGGTAGACCAATTTTATTTTTTTAAATATTTACTGCAACAAGTGACAGTGTAGAAGAGCTATTATTGTCACATTGGCAAAAGCAATGCCAAAGGTGGGGCTATTGAGGAGCAGAGCTTTCTTGTGACTAAGAGCAGACAACAGACCAAGTGCTGAGCTGCTCATCTGACATCTCTTTACAGGCCAGAAAAGTTACTGCTATGTTTCCACTTCTAGGATTTATTCATGGAACTATGACAAAGCTTAAAAAGTTAATGCTGTCCAGCTTGCTTCAGCTCTTCCTTTTAGAATTTAGTTCCTTTCCTGTCATCCTAGGATATTGTGGTTCTAGATATAGAAATACTCGTACCCCTTAGAACTCTGCCTTGAGCAGAGAACTGACAATGGAAAGGGATGCCATGGAGGGCACAGAAACCCACCAGGTAACAGCTTAGCTCTTCATAGTTCATATCAAACCTCTTAGAATAGTACAGTATAATTTTTTGGGCATTTTGGGCACACATCTATGGCTTTCTTTCTCAAGTTATTAAACCTCATATTTTATGTGTATGTATATGTATACATACCCATACACGTGTGTGTTTATATATTATAAACGGCTAAATAAAACTAATGAAAAATGTAAAAAAATGTTAATGCTGCTATATCAACTGAAAAACAAACAAAAACTGTGACCTTAAAGACTTTATTTGGCTTACACACTATTTCACAGTTCATTGACAGAAAAGGGAGTAGAAACAGAAAGTCAAGACTTGAATAAGAGGTAAATGTATTATTGTTTTCTTATATATTTTATTTGATTTTTTAATTTTCTTCATGCTCTATACTTTTATTTATGTATTATTTACTAATTTATTTATTCATTTCACATTCAAACAATATCATCCTTCCTCCTCCCATTATCTCCTTAAACACACCCTTCCTTCATTCTTACATTCGTCTTCCCTCTGAGAAGGAGGGACCTCCCATGTGTCCCCCCACCACACCAAGTATTACATGATTGGCGTACCATTTCCCACTGTAGCCAGACAACTCGACCCAGATAGAAGAATGGGATCCACAAGCAGGATACAGATTTAAGAAGAGACACCATGCCTGTTGTTCAGGGACCTGCATGAAGACCAAGCTGCAGAGCTGCTACATATATGCAGCAGAGATAGATACAGCCCTGTAGGAAGCCGTTGGCACCAATAGATGGCGCCAGCTTCCCGCCCATTGTTCAGCCTACAAAAACCTTTTCCCTCGTGTTGCTTGGCAATCACATAAGTCACAGCCCAATCTCGGGCACGTAATTAAGCTACAAGAGGATGCACCAATCAGGTAGCAACACAAGTCTCTTAGGCATATATAAGCAGTGCATTTCTCCCCCACGTGAGGAGATTGCCGGAGATTCCACCAGGCAAACACCTAGAGAGATCCCCTGCTCAGAGAGAAGTTTCCTGCTCAAGAAGTCCCCTGCTCAGAGTGCTGTACAATAAAGGTTGTCCGCAGAAGAATCTGTTTTTGTTGCACGCCTGTTTCAGCCGGCGGACGTGGGCGCGTGACAAAGCCCATGTTTACACTTTGGTTGGTGCTTGAATCTCTTTTAGTCCCCAAGTATCCAGGTAAGTTTATTTTGTTGGTCTTATTGACTTATTGACTTAAAGACTTGCTCAGTTTTCTTTCTATTAGTACCTTCAGATATTTTGTTATTTAAAAATTTTCACACAATATACTTAGAACATCTCTTTATTCTTTCCCAAATCCTTTCAGATCCTCCTCATTTCTTTGTTTACAGGTTGCTACTTCATACCAACCAATGGAATGCCTTCCCAAGCCTGACACTGACCATAGTGCACAGGGTCCTACTACATGAATCATCAATGAAGAATATTTCCCCCAGACACTTAAATATGGATGAATATGACAAAGGTCTTTTCTCTGTTAAGGTTTTGTTTTTCATATGACCTTATATTGGGAATTAGACAAAAGATCAACCAGTGCAATACATTGTTAGACTTCATGATAAACAGCATATGATTCATATTTTTTCTGTACCTATTCTACGTCCTAATTTTTCTATGTCTATTTCTTATTTGTTTCTACATAGCTTTCATTTTTATGACAGCAATCTTTGTTAAATTCAAGTAATAAACACCCATATTTGAAATGTTACACTACTGTAGAAATAGAGGACTGTGTTTTCTTATTTGTTCTGTAAGTAACCAATATAGCCATGGTATGGTTACTGTTGTATACTTATCATATAACAACAAGTTGATTGGAATGATTTAAAATTTGCCATATTTTGAGTTAGGAGGAGGTTTAAAGTTATCCTTTATATAGAAGGATACGTGACAGAGTCTTTCTGCTTCCTCTGCCTCTGTTAGTTCTCTCATCTAAGTATTCAAAATCAGTCACCTGTACCTTTACATTAATTATTTTCTATTGCAAACTCTATGGATAAAGGACACACTTTAAGTCATTGTCAGTGATGCCTCTCCTTTCACTAACCAGTGAGGAATGCAAAGACTTGTGGTTGTTCTATGAGATAATAAGGAGAAACTTGGGCAAATTCTAATCTACTCCCTTTTATCATTCTCTCCAAGGCTCAGAAAACATGGCAGTGCTATGTTATCTGGTGTGTATTAACCAGAACGTAAGGAGAAGAGCTGTGAGAATCCATTCCCTAAATTCCATATAACTACTGGAAATAGTAACTCATTTGAACTAGTTATATCCACTAGGTTCAGGCATGATCACCCCTATCAACCATGAATAACAGAAGGGTGAGAGCTAATATGGCTCCACGTTCAACCTCTGAATAAATTACTGGTTACCAATAGACTCCATGAAAAGAGGAATTATTCTTTTAATTGTGTAACCATTTCTGAGCTAACCAGGCTACAACAAAGAACTCCAAATATCTGGTCATACAGAAGGTTTCAGTTAACCTTGGTGGATCATTAAGTTAATGATAATAGAGACAGGAGGAGTTCAGACAGTAGGTAAAATTAAAATAGAAAAGCATAATTAAACTTTTAGCTACTGGGAAAAACTATTTCCAGAAATAATTTTTATTTTGTTGTTCAGGCTATTATTAAATGAGAATCCTGAGAAAAATAATACAATATTTAACAGAGATACTTGTATCATTTAAATACAGTGATGGTATGAAATATAACTGAGTTTATATACAGTATCATTTCATTAATTCTGGTACATTAATATGCAGGTATACCATGTGTTCATTTCTTCACATTAATATGCATAATGCATTTGGTTGAAAAATATGAAAGTATTCACACATTTTCTGGATAATTTGAGGCAAAATTGGAAAAAGGAATTATAAATATTATCCTGTATATTTACCAATGCAAACCATTATTTTCTTACATATCTTGAACTCTTAAATTTGTAGAGGAAAACCTTTCTTAAGTATTAAATAGAAACACTTGTTATGGTTTGAGGATAATTATAATTATACAACATCAATAGATAATTGCCAGACCAACTTCTTTATGAAGAATAACATTAAAAGACAAATTGGACTGAAGAACACTTGGCATGCCAAATAGCAAACTATTCATATTTATGAAGAAAGATGCTTAAGTGGATGCCGAGTCACAGTCATCACCACTGGCAGAAAAATCTAAGAATTATGACCAAGGGATATAATGATAATAACCTCATGTGCAAGCCAAGATTTACATTCGCACAATAGTATTGGAAACATGGACAGAAATTGTCTACCAAAGCCCAGCACATTCTTAACAAAGACAGGAATGACTTGAGAATATGTATTGCTTTATAAAATTCCAGGTCAGATTGCAGAGAAAACTAATGGATTATCCACCCACATCTGAGTCCTGAAAACTAATTATGTAATTTTGAAAAAAAAGAATAATTAATCAAGTTTAAATTTTAACAGTTTTGTCACTGACATAAAAAACTTAATAAAAGTAAATGGAAATAAAATGTTTGATTTTTATTAAATATTATTTTATCCTTTAGATTTTAGTCCACTCCACACCCATTCTCTGACTGTTCCACATCCCAAAACCCCTCCCTGTACCCTGTCTCCACAAGGATGTTCCTACCCCCAGCTTTCTATTCTCTTCTCGATCTATGTATCAAAGAATAAATATGGATGATGGAAGTAAATCTACCCAATTATTCTCTGTTAACTCATTAGCTAGATAATGTGTTACCTCTCCAAGGAAATGTAATGCCTATCTCTCTAAACACATTTTCTCTAAAGCATAGTCTGCAGGGAGAAACACTCATCCAGGGAATTTGGAAAGATTCACCAGGGGATTAAGTTCCTAAGGGGCTGTTTTTTCTAGCATCCCTCACAGCCCATTAATACAGCAGCTGCCTGCTCTAATTATACACAAATAAACCCCACATGCCACAAGTTACTTAAGAAGAGCGAACATTTCAGAGCATTTCAGAGTAGCTCCTAAACCTACAGTCAGCTTAATATGCTGTCCTTTTTAACACTCCTGTATTTTATGTTTCAGCAAATGAGTGTAGACTTCAAATATAATGTTTATGCTATGTTGTAAATAAAAACTATAATTTAAATAATAATGACTAGTTATCCATGCATTATTATTTATGTAGTACATTTAAACGTGGAAATAAAACTATAACTAATTGATTTTTGATTAATCAGTTAACTCATTATATTTATATTCATCAGGCTTAGCTAATTCATTTATATTCATGAATAATCGGTTGATACAAAGAAAGTGGTGTTGGTATTAATACTGCTATTCTGCATTATACACTGCCAGATTTCAGGATTATTTCTAATCTCAAAATTATCTATATTAATGATGTGTTACTTGTCTTTGAATTATATATATATATATATATATATATATATATATATATATAACTACATGTATAATGTATATATGCATATGTATATATTTATGTGTTTTCGAAGCACATATGCATGCATGTGGAGGAGAGTATTTGTGTGTATGTGTTTATATACATATAAGCACCTTACCTGATTACGAAGCATCTATTCGTGGCAAGACATTATAACAATCCACATTAGTGAAATCCACAATTGCTCAATTAAAGAGAAAATTTATTTATTGGTTGTTCATTATCAATTGATACACACACACACACACACACACACACACACACACACAAGCTCTGAATTTAAGACTAAGGGGGCATGACAGAAGAAGGAACAGAATGAGTGTCAAAGACAGGAGATCAATACATTATGGAAAGACGGTTTCTTCTATGTATGAGAGGAGCTGCAAACCATTAGCAGCTGTAAGCAATCAGTTAATGCCAAGAGATGTAAAATCAGTGTAGTCCAGAACAATGGGTTAGCAAATGCCCAGTGCACATCCCTAAACACAAGAGTAAATGGGTTGACTTGTGGGATTGTGTTTGCTTGTGTATAAAACAATATTTGCTTAACATTTCAATTTCTTGAGATTTACAAACTGTTATGGTTTACATATGCTAGGTCCAGGGAGTGGCACTATTAGAAGGTTTGGACCTGTTGGAGTAGGTGTGGCCTTGTTAGAGTAAGTGTGTCACTGTAGGTATGGGCTTAAAACCCTTATCCTGGCTGCCTGGAGAAATGGCTCAGTTGTTTAAGAGCATTAACTTCTCTTTTAGAGGTCCTGAGTTCAATTTCTATGAACCACTCACAGCCCTTTCTAATGGATCTGATATTCTCTTCTGGTGTGGCTGAAGAGTGACAGTGTACTCACATGCATAAAATAAATAAATAAATCTTTTAACAATGTAAAAACAAATGGGTGGGGGTACTGGAGAGATAGATAAGCAGATAAGCAGTTCAGAACAAGCACTGCTCTTTCAGAGGTCCCGAGTTCAAGTCCCAGCATCAACATGTTGCCTCACAACCATCTATAATGAGAGCTGATGCCCTCTTTGGCTGTGTCCTTAAAAGGCAACACTGGACTTACATACATAAAATAAATAAATCTATAAAAATTCAAAACATACCTATAACCATGGTGTTTTTATTACTGATTACTTAAAATAATCAGTTATATTTATTTACATAAAATTGATGCCCCCTCCTAGATCCTCTAGCAGAGTTCTTTCATCTATCCCTCCTCCCCGTTACCTCTAAAAGAGTGTCTTCTATGGTGTCCCACAGACACTGGGACATCAAGTCTCCCCAGGATTATGTGCATCCTGTCCTACTGAGTCCAGACAAGGCAGTTCTCTGCTACATATATGCTGGGGACCAAGGATCACCCAATGTATGCTCTTTAGTTGGGGGCTCAATCTCTGGGAGCTCCCAGGGATGAAGTGAAGAACTCTAGGAGGAAATACCAGGAAAGTTCAAGCCTTGGAATAAAAATAAATAAAATAATTTTAAAATAAACAATCTTAATAATTCCTACAAAATTTTTCTGAATTTTTTTTCTAATTTTTCTTCTCTCCCTCTCTCTCTCTCTCTCTCTCTCTCTCTCTCTCTCTCTCTCTCTCTATCTATCTATATTGATTGGAAAGAGTAATATTATATTTATATAAGCAAATAATTATGTTTACCATTATATTTCCCCTATATTAAGATATTTATTAATAATTTCATGACAACCAATATTTTTATAGAATACATATGATATTACATAATTTGCATCTGAGAATTTAAATTTATTTTTTTCTAAAATTCTTTTATTTCTAAGCTACTTTATATCTATGAATGCCATTCTATTACATATAATAGCCAAGTTTTAAGTGTCCCTCATAAGAATTGTAGTATTTCATGAACTAAATTTCAGTGCATGAAATACATAATAAGTTTTGAACTTGATATGTAGAATATTCTAACCAGAAATAAAGGCAGAATGAGTTTTAGAAATAAAATAGACCAGGCAACAACATGACCTCACTGTAAAATATGCCTCTATTTGAAGTTAATGGAGTAATCCAATAGCAATGCATAGCACACCCCATTCCACTAGCTAGCTGAGTTGGCTGGAACTGTGGGGCTGACTCCTAGGAACCTGAGCTTGAAAGATGTGCAGACTTTGGTCAAGTGGAAGAGAAAGTAAGGGCACAAATTGAAATCAGAGACTATCTGTGAGGAGGTCTTGAATCAGGCATTAAACTGTTTCCTTGGGAAGATAGAGGGATTTGCCTTTGTTCCATGCATAGGAAACTGGCCAACTCATTCTGCAGCTAAAGCCAGCTTCAAATCAAATCTGACTTGCTTCTATAAAGAACGCCTTTCCACTGCTTAATTGATTCTTGAAGCAAATGCTTTTGGAACTAAAATCAACAACAACAAGAAATAGTTTCCAATTTCCCCCTGTATGGTTCATACATAATTTCATGCAAAAACAATTAGGCATGCCACAAGAACACAACTGAGAAAAGACCAAATAGGAGAAAAAGGAAAGGAACGTGTAACACTAAAGCTGCCAAAAAACAAAGAAAAAGGATATTATAAAGGCAGCCAGCAAAGGAGGAAGCCACATGGAAAGGCATATTGCCATCAATGAATGATTTCCCAAAAGCCAACAACAGAAACTAACAAACACTGGACTGTATGTTTGAAGTGATGACCCAGAGTTCAATACCCTGTGAAAAAAATCATTCACACAAGAAGAAATGCCATTTTCTTCTTCTTAGAACTAACAGATTCTGGGAGAAATAAGCCCCATATAGAGCTGTGGTACATAAAAGAACCGCAGCAAGATTGCCATTCACTGTGAAAAATATAAAAGACAACTAAGAGGGAACAGAAGCATATGAAAGAATTTGAAATATGGGTAGAAAATATGGAAACAGATCTAATGTGCAGCTCTTCTGAAACCAGCATATAATGTAATCATGCACCATGTACACAGAGAGCTGTATAAATAAATACCATTCGATATGCATGTACATATCCAACTGAAGGATGGAGAAATAAAGGGCAGGAAGGACTTTACAGATGTTAAAGCCATGATAGCATACAAAATGAGGAGACATTTTAATGTTTTCACTGCTAGGGAGTGTGGAGCTACCATTATTATAAACTGCACACTGATAATCAACTACTAGTAAAATATTAAATTATCACAAAGTAATGTGAAAAAAATAAGAAGTACAATCCATAATAAGCTAAGAAAAGAATGCAATCATGTAATAAAATATATAATTGACAACTGTTAGTAACCAGAATTTATGAAAGAATTAATAACTAGATGAATGTGAACTACTTGTCTTATGGGTGCGAAGAGTAAAGCAATTGTCTTTAGTTTGTAACTAG
The DNA here is from genome assembly GCF_963924665.1 of Micromys minutus. Lineage (NCBI taxonomy): Eukaryota > Metazoa > Chordata > Mammalia > Rodentia > Muridae > Micromys > Micromys minutus. The sequence goes on along the minus strand of NC_137955.1, from coordinate 35,547,864 downwards.
CATAACTTTCATGGAAATAAAACAGGAAAGAAAAAATAAAATATATTTTAAAAATATTTGAACAAAAACATTTAAAACGTGCTTATCAGCATTAAGTCTGCTCTAAACAGTAATTATTCTGTTGTAGTGCATAGAATTTCATCTTTTATATTTATTATAATAATTTCTTTATCTGCTTTTCATATTATGTTCTTTTACTATCATTTCTTCTCAAAAAAAAGTTCACAGTTCATTGTAGAATTTCCCAGACAGATATCAATGTTGATGTACTTATTAGATTTCTACAATGAAATTGATTCACAACAAACTCCAAATCACAACAAAGAAAGATAGCAAAGCTTTATGTTTCTCACTTATGTGTTGATGCCGAGGTGGAGGTCTCATGTGTCCCTCACTCTGAGTTTGGAAGCTGTCTGTGTGAAGGCAGAGTAAGGATGGAGGAAACAAGCACTTCTGCAGAACCCTGTGACATTCTGCATTGAGCTTTCAGCCGCCTTACAATTGCAATGCACTCTCATATATGTAGTGAGGCCATAACATGTTCTCTCATGGAAAGTCTGCAAAGTAACACAGCATATGGTGTGGGTTTCTGTTTTATGGGTACACATGAAGCAATAATGTTCAGTACATCGTACCTGCAAATTTCATTTTGATTCATCCGTCACTTCCAGGAACAAATGTTTCAAAAATCCACAGGTTATATATTGTATATTACATAATATTTTTCCTTCCCAAGACAATTTTATTATTTCCATGTTCTATGTTTAATTATATGTATTAAATATTACTTATAAAATTTCATGTTATGTGTATCTACTTTCAATGCATAGTTATACGTATTAAATATAGTGTAGAGTGCAGATTGGAATGATTTATAATAAGGATTTGCATGCAGATTGGTAGAATGCCCAGATTCATTTTTTTTCCTTCCATCTTGATACACTCTTAACATAATGAGTCCCTGCTGACATCTGTCCTCTACCACTTTGCCTCTCTTACTGTGCAGCCACGTATATTCGAAGTTATATATGTTTTCCCATTTCAATAAGACACTAAATAACTGATCAGATGCTATGAACATCAATCAATACATGTAATATTCCAACTTTTAAAAAAGGCTTTCCTTTTGATCATTAAATTGAATTCGATATAATTTATAATGCATATCTTACGTAAGTCGCTCTCTCAAATTCTACTTCTTCATCACTTATTTCAAAACTCCCTCCCTACAAATCTCCCCCTCATGTACATGATTTTTAGTTTGTTTTGGTGCCCAAAACACTATTCTGAGCTATCAGTGTGGCTCTGTGTTTGTAACTGTTCACTGAAACCTGGGGAGCTCAACAGAGGGTGCTCATTTAAATGGAGTGGTCCCTGCCCCCTAGTGCCTGCAAATGTGGAGGGTTTCATTAACCCTAGGTACTGGCTGGTTTTTGTCAACTTGACACAAGCTGGCGTTATCACAGAGAAAGGAGCCTCACTTGAGAAAATGCCTCCATGAGATCCAGCTACAAGGCATTTTCTCAACTAGTGAAAAAGGGGTAAAGGCCCAGCCCATTGTAGGTGGTGCCATCCCTGGACTGGTAGACCTGGGTTCTATAAGAAAGCAAGTGAGGAAGCCAAGGGAAGCAAGCCAGTAAGTGACATCCCTCCATGGCCTCTGTATCAGCTCCTGCCTCCTAACCTGCTTGAGTTCCAGTCCTGACTTCCTTTAATGAAAATAATGTGGAAGTATAAACTGAATAAACTCTTTCCTCCCCAATTTGCATCTTGGTCATGATATTTGTGCAGGAAAAAAACCTGACTAAAACCCCCTTTGTCTTCCTTGATTTACTGTTAATAATACACACTTGTATGCCCAATGCAGTTGGTTACAGTAGTTGTGAAGTTAAATTTTTCAATAGTTGTATCAAATTCAGGTACTGGTGTGTTTCAGTCATTTTTTTTTCCAGCTCCTAACATATTTTTGAAAATATAGACCTTCTGAAAATGAACATCTCATTGTAATGTCATGGCTTATAAAGGCACCTCTAAACACACACACACACACACACACACACACACACACACACACACACAAACTTATAGTTCCAGCACACCCATGTTTGCTGGCTAATTTTATTGCAGTATGATGCAAGACAAAGTCGTTTGGCAATACAACAGTTCAGTAGAAGGATGCTCCCACTGTGCACAAGCCATTTTGACAATTTCTCTGGGAGAACCAGATCATTCCAAGCATGGCCACCACTGTGTTGTTAGTCCTGGTAAGTATGTACTTATATTAATAAGCAGATTGGCCCGTCCATGCAGAGCTAGTTATTAAGCAGCACTCTTTGAGGATCCTGCACCAATTTCTGTTTCTTGATCCATGCCCTGATTGAGTTCCTATCCTGACTTCCATCAGCAGTAGAGTTAGCTTGAAAGCTACCAACTTAAATAAACCATTCTTACCCAAGCTGTTCATGACCACCGTGTTTTGTCATCAAATCGCAAACAATAAATCATTGATCACAATCGATAAATCAGTCAGCTTTCGTGTTCATGAATGACCGAGAAATGAAAATGTTGTATGTATGTGTATTGGAATATTAAGCAGTTAACATGACCTTTGTACTTTATGTGTACATACCTAAAAGTGCATGTGTGGTGGAGGGTTGAAGTCTTGGAGTCTATAAGGGGACCTCAACTTCATTAAAACTCCACTTAGAGCCATTTGTAAGCTATCAAATATGGGTGGTGGCAACTAAATTCTAGTCCCTCTGTTACAGCAATAATTTAAAATCTGAGCTATTTATATCTGAAAGTTTATGTTAACATTATTTTATACTAAAACAATGATACAATGTTACATATTTAAGAACAACATAATACCTAACATTTTTATAAATTGTTCACTTTTCAAGTAACATTTAAATTTATATTGCCTTTAAAATTAGGTGCATCTAATTAAAATAGGTATCATATTCCTTAAAATTTCTAGTCTTTCCCATCATATACTTCTTTACTAAACACTGACAGATCTTACTATCTTAATCGTGGTGGCTTTCCATCCCCAGACTCACCTAGAATAATCCTAGATGAGTGGTCAATCCTCTGTATTCAAACACTTGGCTTGAAACAAAACTCAATAAACTGTGTTCAATAAAAATAGTCCTTCAAGTGATCATATTGGGAGTAAATTTTAATATATCTATATATGCATAAATTAACTACACATATAGAAGTGCAACATTAGGAATTATTTGTTTAACATATCAACACTTTATATAAATGAATTTTGAATTAGTTATTAAACAAAATCAAGTTGATACTTGGCTTTATTTATGTAAGTATTGAGTCATAAAATAAACAAAGATTAAACACATTGCATGCTCTACAAGCATGTTTGTGACAAGAAATATAACATGACTGTTTCCTTTAGTGACAATAATCTTAAGAAATATGATTATCTTAATTAGAGAAGTCGGAGGTCACCTAATGGACATCCATGTGTCAATGCTGAATTAGTGAAAAGTCCATTTACAAAGAACAATTTTCTAAAGAATTATGATTTCAAGGTATCCCTCTTTATATACTCTTTCATTGCCTCTTGTTATGTGCATAAAATGTGTCTATATGTTTAAAAATTCTTCCTTGCATGGACAGGTATAGGTTTTTACAATATTTGGATATTATAATATTTGGAAAGCTAAGAAATGAAGTAAAAACTTAAGAACATCACGTTTGTATAGTGCAGCATGCATTCTGAGTTTAGGCAGATTCGACAGAAGAAATAGATGTGATCTCCATCTTGTAAGACTCCTATCAGTCATTAGTCAGAGGCTCACCAGTATGATTCCTAATAGGAAGCTGACAGTTCATTATCTAGACATTGTCATGGCACTATTGTTCCCAAAGGTCACAGGCACTCCAGAAGAAGATGATCTTCAGTTTCAGCTTCATTAGTGTCACGTGAAATCTTTCTCTGACACCCTTATGTAATTATCTTCCAAATCCCAACAGGACATTCTACTTAACAATGTCAGTAAACCTTACTAAGCCCAGTTTAGAAAGTAAGATTTGGAAAAAGGAAGCTAATTAGAGTTATCTGTCGTCTGAACATGAGAGTTTACCTGCCAACTGAAAGGAGAAGAACCGTAGATTACATTGATTACAGCCACTTTCAAGATTTCAGCAAGTCTGCAGGGAGTGGTATCATTTAAGAGAACAGCAACAAAAGAAGAGGCAAAAAGTTAGTAGGGAAAAATCAAGTTCAAGCATGTGGAGTGTGTGTTCACAGGCCACATCTACAGATAAGTATAGCAGACTATTCAGATTCTAGGCAAGAGATTTGTACTTGAACTGCTGCTTTGAAAATTCACTCGTATGAACATGACAGTTCTTTTGGTATGAGATATTTAACCATTTCACTTTAGAGTTACACATGGACTACATTAACTTTCATCAGAACTATGCTTGAAGGGACAGCAGAAAGACACAATTTCAAACAGCTGTACAGAGAAAGCAGTATTTCTCCTACTTAAGTTGGAACAAGAGGAAGAAATCTGAGAATGTAAAGCAGAAGGGGTAGAAATTGTAATTTGAAGTCATGACATGAAAGCAGAGATGCTCCATTTTCTTCTCCAGAGAGGATAACAGGATTTAAGGTGAAGAGCCTTGAATTCCCTACAATAAGTAACATCGCTAAGTCTATTCCACAGAAATAATAAGTGGAGTGCAGGTTTAAATCAAAATCAGCCTCTATACTAAGAACTAAATAGGTTTGTCAAGAGACAATATTCCATCCAAACCTGAGATGTATACAAAGTTATCAAAATTAGTGCTCTTTGCCTGTGAATGTTCAAAGTATTAAAATAAGAATAAAACAGAAGAAACATATCTATCAGATAACAATGAAATGCTGTCTCCTAAGAATATTTTTACACTTTTGTAAGTATAATGGTATGCCTGAAAATTAAGTTTTCCTTTATTAAGTCTATAGCTTCCTGAAACAGAAAGAGAAATTATTCTTTTATTCTGCACCCTCTACTCTGTTGCTTCTTTACCATGTTTCCTTACACTGTGGCTCTACGTTCTGTTATCATTGTAATTAGTAGGATTTACAATTCATTAAGTAGGTTTCAGGGCAGTCATATCTTCATGTTTAATATAAAATATGCATGTATGAATTGCTGTTATTAGGAACAACATGGTATCTATCCCCTCCTTCTGAACACAATGCTGAAAGTTGCTTGTTCAAGGGCTGATATATACATTGGGAACATTGCTACGTAAAAATAGCTTCATGTCTGGGTTGCTGCCTTGATTTCTCTTTGCTCTGAAAAATTGAATTTTATATTTATAGTTTCATAATTTATTTTTGACCCATCTAACTTTAAGAAAATAATATTTTTTCTTTTTCTCTTTATTGCAAATACATTATGTTTCATCTAATATATTCTTATTTAAGTTCCCCCATATGCCTGTCAATGGACCTCATTTTCCTCATGTTTTACTCCCTTTCTTTTTCTCATTAGAAAAGACCTGACTTTTATGAGATAACAACAAAAGTCAAACGGGACCTTAGATGGAATGCCCTATGGAAAGAAGAGGGAACTTGAAGAACCCTCCTCCAATAGAAAGATGCATCAAGTGGAGGGATGGGGTTGCCATCCCCCAGTCAAAAAGCTCCTACCCAGAATTGTTCCTGTCTGAAAGAACTGCAGAAACAAAAATGAAGAAGAGCCCGAAGAAAAGGCGGTCCACTGACAGGCCCAAATTGGGATCCAGGTAGGTGGAAAAACAAAGGCCCAACACCGTTACTGATGCTATGGTATGTTAGCATGACTGCCCTCTGAAAGATCCAAAAAGCAGCCGAAAGAGTCAGATGCAAATATTTACACCCAACCAATGGATAGAAGCTGTTGTCGCCTGTGTAGAACTAGGGGAAGGCTGGAAGAAGGTGAGAAGAATGGTGACCTTATGGGAAGACCAACAGTCTCAATTATCCTGGATCTCTGGGACCTCTCAGACACTGGGCAGCACACACCAGCTGATATGAAGCCCCTGACACACATACAGCAGAGGAGTGATGGCTCTGGACTCTGTCAGAGAAGATGCACTGAGCCCTTGAGAGACTTGGGGTTCCAGAGAATGGTGAGGTGTGATGGGGTAGTGTTGGGGATATCCTCTTGTAGAAGGTGGTTGGAGGGGGAGGTGTAGCATATGGGACAGTCAGAGGGTGGACTGGGAGGGGGATAAAGAGTGGACTGTAAATAAAAGATTTAAGAATACATTATTTTTAAGCCAGCTGTGTGGGTAAGTATAAGGCTCAGTGGGAGAGTACTTTTTTAGCTGTAGCCACAGGCTGTCCTCATCAGAGAGAAAATATAAATCAATAAAAACTAAATAAAATTTAAAAAAATAAAGAGTTGATGTTTAAGAGATAACAACTACCATAAAAAATGATTAGTAAAACAAAACCTTCCCATCAAAATCGTATAAGCCAAACCAACAGAAGAGAAGCAGCCCCAAGAGAAGGCAAAAGTAATTGGAGGCACACATTTTCACATACTCAGTTTCCCATAAAAATACTATATTTTATTTTAGGATATAAAAAAACAGGTGTTTGTGTAAAATAAAAAGGGCAAATATTAATGAACAGGGTTTATATTTTTTCTACTTTGAATAACTTATCCATGATATATTTGTAAAAATATATTAAAATTATTTATACTATATTGAATTAAACTAGACTGTAGTTATATCTTCTGCTTAATCTGTTTTTTTCTTTCCAGGACCTAATCAAGAACACCACATACTAATTGTATCTTTTCTTATGCTCCTGTTGGTAGCTGCAAGTCTTCAGACTTCTCTTATGATTTGGCTCCTTTTTAAATGAGCCTCAAAGTTTAGAAAAGTATTGGACAGTATTTTGCTGCATTTGCCTTTATGAGAATTTGGTCATTTTCCCATGCAGTTGCTTATGTTGGATTACAGGTCTTAGATGGAAACAACTACAACAACAACAACAACAACAAAAATCCCAGAAAACCAAAGTACAAAAAATAAAAGTGGACTCTGTACATCCCATTAAGGATACACACTGCCAACCTGCTTTACCAACCACGATTTTCACAATGGTGTGTCACTTTGTGGCCTTCTCAGGTTCTCTGGTTTTCCTCTTTCATTCTGTCATACTCAATGTTGCTGATAAAGATGTTATTTTTATTATTATTCATGTGCACACATCTAGGTTTTTCTGTGTATGCCTATGTGGACATACATGCAGATTTCATAGAGGTAAGAATAGAAAGTGCGAGCACTGGAGGTAGAGATAAAGACATGCTCCATGTCCGTATTGAAAACTCAGCTCAGATCATCTGTAAGAGCACTACACCATCGTAACCGGTGTGCTTTCCCTCCAGGCTTATAGTGCTATGAAGACATATTCCCAGCTTATTTGTAATCCTGGAAGAAACACACTTAAGTCGCAATTTTGTAACATTTCTTTTTTAATTGGGTTGGCACTGGCTGACAGTCTGCTACAAGGGTACTGAGACTGAAGCATGTGGAAGCTGGACTTCCTGCTGGCAGGGCTTGAAATTATCCTGACACCTAAATTACTTGTTTGTGCTCATTTATGGCAGTGCCAAATTATATTCATAGTTTTCCTTTTTTATTCTTTTTAATTTCACATTTTATTTGTCAGATTATAGTATAATTACAGCATTTCTTCTTTCCTTTACCTTCTCTCAAACTTTTAGTACATCTCCCATCCTCTCTTCAAATTCATGGCCTCAATGATTTTCAATTGCTATTGCATGCATATATACATATATTCTAAAATATATATATATTTTATATATAGAATATATATATATTCTAAAATATAAATAGCTTACTTTTATGTATGACTTAAGGACTGACCACTTAGCACAGAATAATCAATTGATATGCTACTCCTTGGAGAAGACCATAATTTGCAATTCAGTGTTTACAGACTCTCCTGCAGTTCTTTCTGTAGGTTTGAAGACTTGTAGACTTTTCTGTATGTACTGTAGCCTAATCATGGTTTTCCTCATGTCGTGTAGGATTTTATACTTCTATACATTATATGGCAATCCTATCCATTCCCAGTTCCCTCTTTTAGACCCATCTACACTGCCTTACTCAAATTAAATATTTGAATCTATTTAAAAGTTTGGATGTTTTTGTTTTTCAATAATAACTTAGTGCCGTTCTTATGCCTAAGTGTAGGGTCATCCACCTGAACACAGGCAACCTCCCAGTGTCCACTCCCCAAAGAGAAGTGTCCCTCCCTCCCCCAGTAGCTATCAATTGGCATTATTTCCTTGTCGAGTGGTATCAGATGTTGCTCCCCTTTTCATTCAAGAAGTTTGAAGTCTCTTTCTACTGTCTCATTGGCACAACTTCCTGAGCCACATAGAGCTATATAGAGATTCCATTATGACACAACAATTATGGTTTTGTATTTTAGTCACCATGAACACTTCTGAATTAGCCACTACCCTCTAACATGAAGAATTACTCAGTCCAAGGTTGAAAGTGACACAAATATATTATTATGAACAGAAATATTTGAAAGGGAGCTTGACAAAAGGGCTATATAGCAAAACAACATCAATAGATCCTAACCTGGGGCCTTTGGATTCTATGGCCCCAGGTTTTTATCATGTTCCCTATGCTACATATGAAATATACTCCGTGAAGCTTACCATAATTCCACTAATGCTAACTGTGTATAGTCTTTCCTTATTACACCAGTGGGGGCATCTTGACTGGAAGGTCATGACTTCAGCATCTAGGATTTATTATGAAGACTGTTCATATCTCTCTCAATGAGCTGACCAGATACCACTTCACAGAACTATGAAAGTAAAACATTAGGCAGAGGTTTTCTTATTTAGTTTAAGACTAATTTCTTTGTGTTCCTGATCAACAAATCTTATAAAGGTACATTTGGATTTTCTTGTAGTAACCCATGACTTCTGGGAGAATATTATTCATCCATGCAAAATTTTTCTGTCCAAACTGTTTATTCCTTAATTCTTTAAATAGCATAGAAACAAATGGGATTTTATAAATCTTCTCTGACATCCATAGGTTTATTTGATCCGTTCCTGCTTTTCCTTCTGATTACAGATAACCTTACAAGGCCAGATTGTCTATTTCTGTCTTGTCCTTGTTCGGCTTGTGAATTTCTTCCTCCAAAAAGGTTGTCCAATATCCATAAATTGATATCTTTTGAGTTTAGAGTGTTATATCATATCTGTCACATGATTTCTCCCAATAAGTTCAAATGTCAAGTAGAAAACCATGAGTTAAACATTAGTGTAACTTTATTTAACAAGTATCACATTACCAACATATTTGCAATTTCTGCTAGCCGTATAAAGCAAAATGCATTCAGTACTTAAATGATACATCCGGGAGGAAGGTATAAAATTGATTGTTAAGGCCCTATCATTGCAGTTCAAGTTATGCCAGAAATTGGCATTGAATCAGTTTGTAAATATTTTACCCTTCTAGCTCTCAGATGTCCCTACAAACATGGAGAAGTTGAGAATTTTACTCTATTTTTGCCTTGTTACTGTCTTATAGTCTGTTACCTATTAGTCCATCTATCCACCCACTCATCCACATTTCTTTCTTTCTTTTTCTTTCTTTCTTTCTTTCTTTCTTTCTTTCTTTCTTTCTTTCTTTCTTTCTTTCTTTCTTTCTTCTTTCCTTATTTTCATCCATCCATCTACCATCTATCTATCTATCTATCTGTCTATCTATCTGTCTATCTATCTATCTATCTATCTATCTATCTATCTATCTATCTATCTATCATCTATCATCTGTCATCAAACACACTTTCTATCACTTGAATGTTTATACGTTTACAACTCTGTAATTCATGAGAAAATTCACCACTCTTTTTCAACTTCTCTTTTAAAAGTGGCAACCTTGTCTTTTTAAAATAACTAAAAATAACTGTTACACTTACATATTTATTCTATCATATTGCTATTACAATATATTCACTTGTATTAAACAATAGAACAGTTATTTGATATTGTTTCTAATATGAGTATCTTTTAACTTCTATTGGACTTCTCTGCATTTGATCAATATCGAATATGAAGATCTTGCTATTTCCTACTTTTGAAACATAAAGATTTTGGGCTATACTTTTTGAATCAAAATTTTTGAGTTAAATTCTGGAGCTTATTAATCATATTCATGAAGATTATGTTTCTTTTAAGTCATGTTAGAGTATGTTCTTCAAGATTCCCTCTACTAAAGTCTGAAGTAATTATTTGAAGCTGAATTTTACATTTGTGTAGAATCATTTTTAGACTCTCCACGTGGTATTTGCAAATTTTACTTGATTGTCTTATTTGCCTCTCTGCCTTATTCTTTGAGATAGGCATATACTTTGCTATTCCCAGAACTAGAAAAGCAATTTGCTTGAATAGTGTGAAGAGATATTTTCAAGCAGATTGTTATATTCTGGATTTTTCAATTTATTTTTTTTATACTCAGTTCTTATTATACTGCGGTAGCAAGAATTTCAAATAGCTTTCTAAATTTATTCTAAGTTACTTGTGACTGATTCGGAGTTTAGTAAATTTCAAGAACGTAAATGTATTGTTGCTGTTTGTTTAATTATGTGTATTGATTGTTAAAATTATATTGAAACAGAGTAAAAGTAATCCTCAAGAGATATCATGGTTTTATCTATAGAGATCTTATAAATGAGCTTATCAGAACAAATATGAAAAGGAATCCATTAAAAGGTAAAACTTATAATTCACTTTGGAACGTCCAGAAGAGTCCTCGGTTTTAAGGAGGTAAAGGTCATTACATATGTATATTTATATAAGTATGTATGTCTGTAGAAACTTTGTGATCACTCAGATATTCCTCTTGAGGTACTGTAAGCTTCAATGAAAAAAATTGAGGATGTTGTAAAAATTCAGACAGCTCATGTTCTTAAAAAATGCATCCAAGTATTAAAAACTCATTACAACAACATGCACATCAGCTGTATTGCAAATTTATATTTATTATAAAATGTCAAAAGGCAACTCTCTTATTTTAATAGGATATTTTCTTTATTTACATTTCAAATATTATCTCCTTTCCTGCTTTTACCTTCGGAAACTCCCATAAGACACCCCCTTAAACAGCTTTCATGAGGGTGTGCTCCCTCACTCACCCACAAACTCTATCCAACCTTCCTGCACCTGCATTCCCCTATACTGGGGCACCTAGCCTTCACAGCACCAGGAGCCTTTCCTCCCATTCAGGCCCAACAAGGCCACCCTCTGCTACACATGCAGCTGGAGGCATGGGTTTCTCCATATCTATGCTTTGGTTGGTGGTTTAGTCCCTGGGAGCTCTGGAATTCTGGTTGGTTGGAATTATTGTTCTTTCTATGAGGTTGCAATCATTATCAGTTCCTTAAGTCCTATCTCTGTTTAATAGGGACCCAATTCTCAACTAATGGTTGGCTGCAAACATCTGCCTCTGCATTTGTCAGACTCTGACAGGGGTTCTCAGGAGACACCTATATCAGGCTCCTGTCTGCAAACATTTCTTGACATCCACCTTAGTGTCTGGGATTGGTTACTGTGCATGGGATGGATCCCAAGGTGGGGCAGTCTGTGTATGGCATTTCCTTCAGTCTCTGCTCCATCCTTTGTCTCCTGTGACTATTTTGTTCCCCTTTCTAATAAGGACTGAAACATCTACACTTTGAGCTTCATGTGGTCTGTGAATTATATCTTGGGTATTTTGATTCTTTAGGACAATAGCCATTTAACATTGAGTGCATACCATGTGTTCTCTTCTGTGATTAGGTTGCGTCACTCATGACAATATTTTCTAGTTCCATCCATTTGCGTAAGAATTGACATGAAGTCATTATTTCTAAAAGCTGAGTAAATACCATTGTGTAAATGAACCATATTCTCTATGTTCATTCATCTGTTGAAGGACATCTGGGTTCTTTCCTGCTTCTGGCTATTATAAATAAGGCTGCTATAAACATAGTGGAGCATTGTCCTTGTTATATATTGGAACATCTTTTGGGTATATACCCAGGAGTGGTATATGTGGATCGTCAGGTATAACTATTTCCACATTTCTGAGGAACCACCAAACTGATTTCCAGATTAGATTTACTAGCTTGCAATCCTATCAACAATGAAGGAATGTTCCTCTTTCTCCAAATCCTAGTCAGCATCTGCGGTATCCTAAGGTTTTGAACTTAGCCATTCTGCCTGGTATAAGGTACAATCTCAGGGTTGTTTTGATTTCCTTTTCCTTGATGACTAATAATGTTGAACATTTCTTTAGGTGCTTGGAGGACATATGACTTTTCTCAGTTGAGAATTCTTTAACTCTGTTCCCCATTTTTAGATAGAGTTATTTGATTATCTAGAGTCTAACATTTTGAGTTCTTTTTATATATTAAATATTAATTTTGTATAAAATATAGGCCTGCTAAAAATCTTTCCCAAATCCATTGGTTGTCCTTTTGTCTTATTAACACTGTCCTTTGCCTTAGAGAAGCTTGGTAATTTTATGAGGTCTATTTTTCGATTCTTTATCTTAGAAATTAAGCCAGTGGTGTTCTGTTCAGGAAGATTTCTCCTGCGACCATGTGTTCAAGGCCCTTCCCCACTTTATCTTCTATTAGTTTCACTGTATCTGGTTTTATGTGGAAGTCCTTGATCAGTGGGACTTGATCTTTATACAAGAAGAATGGATTTATTTGCATTCTAATACATGGTGACCACCAGTTAAAACTGGACCATCTTTTGCAAATGTTTTCCTTCTTCTACTGAGTGGTTTTAGTTCTTTTGCCAAACATCAAGTTACCAGTGCTGTGTGGGTTCATTTTTTGGTCTTCAGTTCTATTTCCTTGAGCTATGTGCCCATCTCTCTACCAACACCATGCAGTTTTTTATCATGATTGCTTTGTAACACAGCTTGGCATTAGGGTTGGTGATTCTCCCAGAGGTTCTTTAATTGTTGAAAATTTGTTTTGATTTCCTAGGTTTTTTTTAATTCCAAAACAATTTGCAAATTTCTCTTTCCATCTCTTTGACGAATTGAGTTGAAAATTTGATGGGGATTGCACTGAATCTGTATATTGCTTTTGGCAGGATGGCTATTTTTACTATATCAATCCTGCCTATCAATGGTCATGGGAGATCTTTACATTTTCTGAAATCTTTAATTACTTTTTTCAAAGACTTGAAGTCATAAAGATATTTCATTTGCTTGGTTATGTTCACACCAAGGTGTTTTATATTATTTGTGACCTTGTGAAGTGTGTCATCTCCCTAATTTTTTTTCCTCGGCCTGTTTATCCTTTGATTGGAGGAAGGCTACTGATTTTTTCGTGTTAATTTATTATACAGCCACTTTGCTGAAGGCATTCATCAACTGTAAAATTTTCTGTTGGAATTTTTAGGGTCACTTAAGTAAACTATCATATCATCTGTAAATAGTGATATTTTGACTTCTTTCTTTCCAATTTGTATCCCTTTGACATCTGTTTGTTGTGTAATTGCTATGGCTAAGATTTTAAGTACTATATTGAATAGGTAGAGAGAAATCAGGTGGATTGTGTCGTCCTTAATTTTAGTGAGATTGCTTCAAGTTTCTTCAATTTATTTTGATGTTGGTTACTGGTTTGCTCTATATTGCTTTTACTATGTTTAGGTATGGGACAAAGGCACCTCTTGTTATTTAACAGGGGAAAAATGTCTCTAACAATTATTACCAAGCATATATGATATTCATTTATTTAAATTTATAAGCAAACCATTTAAAACATATATCTTTGAAGCAGATTTTTATTTGGAAATTCACTCAAACCTTGCCTCCAGATAATATGAATTCAGAGACTTTCTAAATAACTTCTTTTCATTCTCAAAAAGTATTACTACTGCCCCTCTTCTTATTAACCATTCCGTTCATTTATATCTCAAATGATACTCCATTTGCTGGTTATACCTCCACTAATCACTCCGTCCTCTCTCCCCTCTCCTTTGCCTGTATGAGGGTTTTTCTTCCTTACTTACATACCCTCTCCTGCCTCACCTCTTCAGCATCCCTCTATGCTGGGACATCAAACTTCCAAGGGACAAAGGACCCCTCCCATTGCTGTTAGGCAAGGCCATCTTCTGCTACATATATATCTGGAGCCATGGATCCCTCCAGGTATACTCCGTGGTTGATGTTCTAGTCTGTGGGAGACCTGGGTGGCCATCTCATTCTAAGTTGTTGTTCCAGTGGGGTTGCAATCCCTCTCCTCTCCTCCAGTCCTCCTGCCAGCTCCATCACCCGGTTCCCTGAATTCAGTCCGACGGTTGGCTCTAAGCATCTACATAGGCATTGGTCAGTTTCTGTCTGGACGTCCCAAGAATTAGTCACACAAAGTTCCTGTCAGTAAGTACCTCTTGGCCTCAGCAACAGATTTGGGTTTGGTGTCTGTAGACACAATGGATGCCCAGATAGGGCGGTCCCTGGTTAGGCCTTTCTTCAGTCTCTGTTCCACTTTTTGTCCCTCTTCTTCTTTAGGACAGGAACATTTCTGAGTTAAAAACTTTGAGATGGGTGGGTAACTCCATCTCTAGAAGGTGGCCATGTGTTTCTTCTGAAGTAGGTCTCTACAAATTCTATCTACCCCTGCTCTGCACATTTCAGCTGAAGTCAACCCAGCTGGGACCTGGGAGCCTCATGCTTTTCTGGTGTCTTTGACCCTCCAGTGGTTATCCCTAGTTCCTCATCCACCTTGCTACATATTTTGGAGTTACAGAGAGTCAGGAAATAGTTACTGGCCTTCTTAACGTGAAATTTATATTTCTCATGACATCATTTGTTTAAAACTCTCTAATGAAATTCTAAATGAACTCAGGAAAGCTAATAATATTCCAATTAAAATTAAAGTTAAAATTCTGCATAAAATTCAAATGCTGTAACTCTGAACTTTGGCCTCCTCACCACTACAGTCATTCATAATAACCACTCTTGTTTAAATTCCTTTTATCCATAATCAAGGCAATTTTAATCTCCCTTAATGCCTCCAAATTAGATCTACTTCCTGTTAAAGACATTCCTGCTGTGACCTGCATGATACCATCCTGTCCTAATCTCCTAAACTGCATCTCAATTGTCAATCTTATAAGGAGACCTCCTTCACTATCTGTCCTTCAGGTGTCAACTTTGTGCTGACTGACATCACATGCAGTAACTTAATTAACTGCTGTAAATGTTTTCTCTATATTGAAATAGCATAATGTAGTATATTGAAATTTAACATCACAGCTATCTCCTGCTGTTTAAAAGGAGGGCGGTGCTTGCCCTCATTATAAGCATGCATTTCATTCTCTTTAATATGTATGCTCTTCATTAAATCATAGAAAATTCCTCAATAAAGGGAACATCCATTCTTTCTTTCTTTTTGTAATTTGCCATATTGTCTTTACTGAGTCAATACTCAGGGAATTCTTCTTAAAATCAAGAGTGACATAAATGAGGAGAATTGAGTTTGTTTTTACAAAAACAATATAATGGAATAAAAATATGGACCATTTTAGATTATAACCATAGGAAAGGGTGAGAAAAAAATCTTTATTGTAAAGGCTTTACATCCTGACATCAAGAGGAAGTTGATGAAGGAAATGTCTGAATAGAGAGAAATAACTCCAGATCCAAATCTAAACTACAGACTGATAACAATCCATGGGGGATTTAAGGGGTAATTTAAGAAAAAGCTTTAATGCACATAGGGAAAAAAATCTACCAAATGTTTTAACAGTCAAATTTTATAGAAATATACATTTTGAAATGGAAATGTAAACATTTGATCATACCTATTTATTGTATTTTAGTGCAAAATGTCACCTGCAAGCTTGTGTGTTTGAATACTTGGTTCCTGGAGGGAAACAAGTCACTGAACTGGTAGAGGTGGCCCAAGAAATTGTTACCAGGCTCCAACTTCCTGTCTTCTCTAGGCTTCCTGACAAAGCACACAGTGTGAACAACCAGCTCACCAAAGAATTAATCTGAAGTGCTAAGGCATTTGTTCTCCCCTAAGCATAAAGGTGCAATAATTAATTCAGGTTGGCCCTGGCATAAAATAATTTGCAATGCAGTAGACTATCTGCCCAATGCAGAAAGGAAAATACAGGGAGTGCACAATGATGATGGATCAATGGAGTGAGAAATAACCAATAGGTCAGTAATTTGATGAAAAAAATGAGGCTGTCCTCTCCTGTTGCAGAAACTGAAAATGGCTCACTTCCAGCATCACTGAAGGTTGGATTCACCCTTATTTGGGGTTTGCACTGTTTTTATTTCTTAAGCACTGAAACCCCAAGGATCAGCAGAAAGAATAACCAGGCAACCTCAGGAGGTAGGAAATTGGAAGGATCCTCGAGTATGTTCCAGAGACTTTGGAAATGAGAGGCTCTCAGGACTCCAAGGGAGGGAAACTTGATAAAATGCCCTACAGTGGGGAGAGGGAATTTGTGGATCCCACCACCAGCAGAAAGACTGGGCATTAAGTTAGGGATGTGGTTGCAATGCCACAGTCAAACTCTGACTCATTGTTCTTGTCTGAAAGAACTGCAGGGATGTAAGTAGAGAAGAACATGAGAAAAAGAAGGTCCAGAGACAGGTCCAATAGGGGGTCCAGCTCAAGGGGAGGCCCCAAGGAGTGACAGTATTAAGGAGGCTGTGGAGCACTCTCTAAAACGGACCTCTCATGACTGCCCTCTGAAAGACCCAACAAGCAGCTGAAAAAGTCAAATGAAGGTAATTGCTCCAAACAATGAAGAGAAGCTATTGAACCCTGTCGTTGAATTAGGGAAAAGCTGGAAGAAACTGAGGAGGAGGGTGACCCAGTAGGAGGACCAGAACTCTCAATTAACCTGGACCATTGAGATCTCTCAAACACTAAACTACCAACTAGGGAGCATACAGCCCTGATATGAGGCTGCCAACACATCTACATCAGAGGACTACCAGGTCTTGGTTGAGTCAGAGAAGATGCACCTAATGATTAAGACACTGGAGGACCCTGGGAGTTTAGAGGTGTTGTGTTGTGTTGTGTTGTGTGGAGTAGTGTGGTGTGGTGTGGTGTGGTGTGGTGGGGTGAGGTGGGGTGTGGTGTGGAGTGGTGGGGTGGGGTGGTGACATCCTAGTGGAAATAGGTGATCAGGGAGGAGGTATGATATGTGTAATGGTTGAAGGGTGAACATGGAGGGAATACAATCTTGACTGTAAAAAAAATTAATTAAAAATAATTGTCATCATACTATTGATTTTAATTGATTTTAGTACCTAAAGAAAACAATATATGCATACAATTAGGTTAAAATATAGAAAGAAACAATATATTATAAACTATTTTATTAGACATTAGTGAACTTAAATATTTGTTCAGTACTCATAACTCCTGTGTTGGGATTTAGAACTTTACATTACTTTCTTTATTCATACCTACTAAACCTACTAAGCCCTTTTTTTCTCTCTCTTTTTTTTTTTTTTTTTTTTTGTCCAAATGATTTGAAGAAACATGGGCTATTTGTGCTTTTCTCAAATTTGTTGTAACCGTGCTTACGCTCCTTTCTATCTTGGTCCTTATATACTATAAGCAAATTGTCTAAAGTATCTTTGGATACACCATGTCATAAGTTATAATTATCAATGAACTGCTTCTTTTGATACTGAATTTCAAATATAGAAAATTTATAACTTAGAATTCCTACTGGTCAGTAGGTTATTTATTTATTTATTATTTTGGTCAATGGGTTTGAAAAATATTTACATCTTAATCTAATATTTAATAGCTTTATAGTGAAGTTTTTTTATTTTTTAAAACAACTTTATTTTACAAAACAAAGATAAATGTACAGATTTTAAACATTTTTTGCTTAAAATTATACATTTTTGTCAGTACTGTTTTTTCAGATATTTAAATAATTTTTACATAAAACTATGTGAATATAGTTTTTAGTCAGTACTTGATTTTTTCAAAGACTTGACAGTATGCATTGAAAACCTAATAATTACAATGAGTGTAAAGTACATGCAAAACAAAACGCAACATGGAAATAGTCAAAGTCTTCTTGTTTTGTAAATTTTGTTTTGTTTTGTTTTCTTTATTTCTTGGACTTCATACAGTCTGTGAGTTGTTTCTGGGGGAGTGCAAGCCTCTGGGGTTAGCATCCCAATATCAGTGACTGCATATTATGTCTGTTCTTTTGTGACTGGGTTATCTCACTCAGGATGATATTCTCTAGATGCAGCCATTTTCTTAAGAATTTGGTTAAGTCATTGTTTCTGGTGGCTGAGTAGTAAAGTTTTTGTTTGAAACCTATTTTGGTAAAATTCAGGAACACCCACTCTTACCAGACACCCTAGGATAAAGTAAGTAAGCTGGTAGCTATTCGAGGCTATATTATTTTCACAAAAATTGTTCTGTAAAAATATTAGGGTAGCAATGTTTGTAAACACAGAAAGCAAGGTTGCTAGGGTCCCTACTCTTATATTCTATCATTGAGCTCAATTTTAATGTGAATCTACCATAGTTATATAGGGGAACATAGATGATAGTATCAGTCATATGATGAATAGCCAACCCCATCACACTATCTACACACATTCCCCATTCATTGATGGCATGAGTAAGAAACAAGTAACTACTTTATGAATTTATTATCTTCTTAACCTTTGTATATCTATGAAACCATCTAAACAACTGTATTTCAAAAACACAATATATTAATACTTTATAAAATCTTGTGCCTTTAAATGAAAGAACAAGAATAACTTATCTTGCTGACCAGCAGGATGAAAAATCTTTGAAAGTAAAACAGTACAAAAGATTAATAAGGTAGGCCTAGTGTTTATGAGAGCCATTCAAAAATCACCTTATTTGATTCAGAGAATTTGATAAGGTGGGTGATACTATTACCATGATTTTATTAATATATTACATGTAATTTAAGAACATAAAATAGTGGGATTTACATGGCTGGATCTATTACATAATATGAGTCCATAAGAGGCAAGATAAATTATTTGCAGATTAAAAGGAAATTGATGTTCATGAAAGATTTAAGGAAACATTACTAAGTTTGAAAACCTAGCAAGGGAGCATCCAGCATCCCGAGGATACAGGCAAACTACCAAAATAAATAATAAGGCTTTGAAAATATATGTATATTTATTCAACATCTCAATTATCTTGGAAGCACGTTTTTCCCCTGACTACCCAGAGAAAGAACATATACTATCAAATACCTTTATTTCACCTTGTGTAGAACTTAATTGAATCAAATGTTCTAAGACCGGTCAACCTGTACAATGATCTTAAGCACTTAAATGTATGACAATTTGTATTGCAGTAAGTTAAAACGGATATGATCTGATTTACTAGAAAAGCACTTGACAAACCATGAAAAAAGAGGTAAAGAAGAAGATAAATCAATACCTAGTTTTTCTTGAGTGTGTTAACTTAATAGAAAGTGACTCAGTATCCTATTTATTATTGATGTGGAATTCTATTGAAATTCATTTCCTGTGATTAAAAATGGCTCAAAAGTAGTACATATGCACACACACACACACACACACACACACACACACACACACACACACACACACACAAATAGAGACTGATACCATAACTTGAATTGTTATGATACAAACCACAGAAAAATGAAATGCAACAAATAAATATCAAAATAGAAGAGAAATATATAAACTAGTAATGCAATATTTAATATAGATATATAAAATATCATAATAATATTCCAGAGGCAAAGAATATAATCACTAGAACAGAAAGTTAAAAAGCAAAGCAAAAGAAATAATTTGATACACACTATTTAAAACTGTCAATTCATACATCATAGATAGACTGGTCTAACACATAACTCAATAATTTTATTTTTATACTACTTGTGAACTTAAGCTGATATATAAAGCATTAGACTACATATGAGAAACTATTAAAGTATTTCTATTGTTGCTGAACCACATGGATGATACATTTTCCAACATTAATATGAGATGATTCACAAGCATGTAAACATTAGAAAATAAAGCTTATTACAGTGACAAACCCTAAGTGGGATCCAGCTCTTGGGGCGGGGTGGCAAGGTCTGACACTATTACTGAGACTATGGAGCACTCACAAAAGAGACCTATCAATTTGCCTTCTGAAACACCCAACCAGCAGCTGAAAGAGTCAGGTGCAGATATTTTCACCCAACCAATGGACAAAAGCTGCTGACCCCTGTGAATGAATTAGGAAAAAGTTGGAAAAAGCTGAGGAGCGGGGGTGACCCTGTAGGACGTCCAGCAGTCTCAATTAACTTGCGCCCCCTTGAGATCTCTTGGACACTAGATTACAAACTAAGCAGCACACACCAGCTGATATGAGGCCCCCAACAGACATACAGCAGAGGACTGCTGAGTCTGGATTCAGTCAGAGAAGATGCCCCTAACACTCCAGAGACTTGAGTGAGGAGGTCTGGTGGAGTAGAGTATGTGGGAGTGGAGACATCCTCTTGGAGATAGGGATGGAGGTGTGAGATGTGGAAATGTTGGAGGGTGAACCAGGAAGGAGATAAAGTCTAGACTGTAAACAAATGTTATAGATAAAGAAAGAAAGAAAGAAAGAAAGAAAGAAAGAAAGAAAGAAAGGAAGGAAGAAAGAAGAAAAGGGAGGCAGGCAGGTAGGAATTAATGAAGAAAAGAAAGTATTAAGTATTCAAAGACAAAGATTTGAAAAATAAATGAAACAGATGTGTTTAACTAAAAAGAAATGATTTGATGAATTTATTTTTGACAAAAATAAAGTCCATGAGTTTATAAATTTACTAAGGACAAAAATATTAAATTATCAGTGTAAAATCTCTATTCACTTACTGAGATATTTGTATAAATCTCATTTTGTGTAGTAAAATAATTTAAAATTGTTTCATGCATAGACCTACAAGACACAGAAAAAATATACACAAATATATAAACAATTAATCCTATTTGTAGTTATTCACACAATATCTTTGGAATATTAAAAAATTAATAAAAAGAAGGGCAAAATTTGTGCCAGACTAATTTACACAAGTTCAAAGACTGTCTCTATAAGTTAAGTGAAGTAATTAAATTACTTTATTTGAAAGGTTAACCTTCCAAGTTTCAAAATTAACTTTTCTTCACTTTAATGCTCTCAAATTACTAAAATTAAGTTTTTGTCAGATATTTACAAACAACCATAAAATTTGTTCATTTGAGCTGAAGGAAAATAGATTGCCAACATGCACCTGTGGGTGTTAATCCCAGGACAAAATAAAACAGAACAACTATAATGGTAATTATTTTTTTCTGTTTCAAAGGGGAAAATTCAATTTCTAACTCCTGTTCGATCGCATAAGTTATTAGACTGATGAACTGTCTTGGCTGGAATCGAAGTACACAAATGTATTCCATGTGAATACATATGAAAGGAAACATAACAGTGAACTACTGAGTTAAATTTATAGTAGGTTGGTCCCTAAGGGTGCTCCGCTTCTCTGAAGAAAGGAGGAGAAATGGGAAACTGGGGTGATAGGAGGGGGTATAATAAGGATGTAAACTGAATAAATAAGAAATTATTGGGGAAGAAAACCTTGCATTTGGAAGGCCACTCATATTTTTCCTTCTGACCACATTGACCTAAAATAAGAGTAGAACTATTACTGTCTTAGTGCCAAGCTGTGACCTGATACTAATAGGCAAATTGTATCAAACTGATGTTCAAGAGCAATAAATAAAATAATAAAAGCAAAGTACATATCATAAAAGACCAAAAATATGAATTTAAACAGAGAAAATCAAGACACCTAATGTGATACTGTGAAATCTAGTGGAATGTACCCAACTGCGGTGAGTTTCAGGACTCATTACCACTGAGAGGGATAAGGAAGCAGCCAAGGTATTCACTGCTGTTAAATTGTGTCATGCCAGAGTTGCCATGCAATCTATCTGTGGAAAATATTTTGGTATAAATTCAAATAGACTTACTCTTGACCATTCACATGTACTTGAGCCCATTGAAAATGACAACCAGTTCCAAGATGGTAAAATGTGCCAAAATAGCTTTTTCTATTAGGAATAATGAAGAAGGCAACAAAGAATGAAAGAATAAACCAGCCACAGAAAAAAATGAAAAAATTAGATCTCTTGCTTCAAGGAAAATTAAGATGAAGGAAAATGACATCGTAAAAGAGAATAAAGGAAACAAGAAATAGTATGGAATGAATCTTATCAATAAATTTCCAAGTTTTCAAAACCACAAATTAGAATAAATAAGATAGTAAACTTCTAAGAAGAGTTGAAAAGGTCAATTTTTGTGTAAGATACTTCTAGCCAAATCAGAAGATGAGAGATAACATAAGTGACTTAGATTTTTGTTTCGTGTTGCTTTAGATTTTTTTTCTGAATAAAGATATTTCATCTTAATGCATAAACATTTTTAAGAGGGAAAATATTTACTTGCAGTAGAAAATGAGGAGTATTGAGGAAATTAGAGAAGCATTAACAACATATTCTATAAGACATGGAAGTAGAGCTCACTGTGAAACTTCTACTACCACAGGGAACATTGACTAAACAATTATATTATATGGAGAAAGATGATATGTCTGAAATAGTTTTTCAGTGGTTTTAGTTATAGAAAAAAATTCTAGTGATGACTATAAAAGATTAGCCAGTGGAAAGACTTCAAGCTTCTACATGTTTGAACATGAATAAGACAAATATTCTTAGTTTAACCTGAACTATTAAATTCTAGGTTTATTTTCTCTTTTTCAAACTATACATTAAGAAAGCTGTTGTGATATAAGGTCTCAGCAAGCATGGTTGCTTGGGTAGATTTATAATTCTGTACATGAATTCCTTCCTATTGAATGTCCAATTAAATTGGTGCTTTTTCTTTCCTAGATACAAATGCTATTGAAAGCTTGGCTATATCTTGCAATGCTGTTCACTGGTGTGATTCCTGTCTTTAAGACCAGGTGTTATTATTAACGTATTTTCTTCCTTGGAAGCTTGCATAACAATTTCTGATGCTTTGAGAGCTATTCATAGGGAGGAGGCTTTAGGTCAGTTCCACTATGCCCATAAAGCTAAGGAATCTGTACACATCCTTAGTGACACTAATATTTTATTAGAAAGTGACTAAGTCCACTTTAGCTTTGTGTATGAAAAAAAACATGTGAAAAGTGAATTTTAATCATTTAGATTAATCGTGCCAGGAACCATTTCTCAATAATAAATATTTATCAAATATTAAACAACTGAATTAAGAAGTATTCTGGTTTTATTAATTTTTGAAGCAAAAGGGGCTTATTATAGTGCAGTGTAACTCTAGGACACAGATATCACATTTGTTATTCTCTGTTTTCTAAGCCAAAGAACTGACCCAAGACATCTCATTTTAGGTAAAGCATACATATGGACATGCAAATATATGCCTCAGGACAACTTTTGTTTCAATGAAAGTTTCAATATCGTGGCAAATTAATGCCTGGAGAACCTACTTAGAGCCCTACATTAGCTGAGAAACTGATTTTGTAAAGACAATGGAGGGTCAATTTCAATGCTTGCTGTTGAGAAAAGAGCTTAACTGTTATGTAAGAAATCTAATGTGATATGTTATATAATACTGGCTACATATCAAAAAGAATTAAAACATATTGTAAGAAAATAATTCATATGAATTCCATAGAATTCAGAGATCTTTAATAATATAAACATTTATATAATATGTATATATATATATATATATATATATATATATATATATATACATAATACAAATACACACACAAGCAAGCCTGACAGGACTCCTACCTGATGTCGTATGGCATGGTTGGGGCATAGAATATCTGAGACCACTATGAAGCACAGTGTAGCTGGCCCTGGTTGAGGTGGTTGTAGATGAGTCTACCCATGGGGCATGACTTAGAGATATTTGGACCCAAACCTTGTCTGCCAAGTAGTGATGTAGCAAAATAGAGATGCCCCTTTTCCCAGCTCATCCATCACAACCTGTGGCAGGTAAGAGAGCTGGTCCCAGGGTCATGAAAGTGAGAAATATCACCCTGTCCCTCACTTTATGCAACACATTGGAGACTGGACAACATAGCAGTCCTGGCCATGGTTACAGGAGTTGAGGGTGAGCCAGCCCTGAGAGAATGAGAGCAGGTGAGTTGGCTCTGCCCATTCCCTGTTGTGGGAATAGATGAGATTAAACCAGGGCAGTGCTGGAACAACCAATGTGATGGCATGGTTGCAGAAGAGCTGTTGAGCCAAACATACAAAGCTACAGGATCTCTGTGACACTGAGAAGCAGAGGAAATCTGACATAAGTCATGGTGAGCATCCATACAGAAATATTACAGAGGCTTCTAAGCAGACCAATGACTCATTACAATGAATATTTGTAAACAAAGATGTATAGAAAATAGAGTATATGATGGAACATGCTAGGATGTTTGCTTTTGAATTCTTTATATACTTTAGAAAACTGCCTTCTGTCAGATCTATATTTTGGTTAAAAAGTCACATTATATAACCTGCTTCTTTGGTAAAACCTGGTTCTCTTTGCGATACAGAAGCTCTTTTTCTTTTCTTTCTTTTTTTCTTTTTTTTTTTAAGGTTTGATATTCTGCATTAAGGTCTTACAAGTTACAATGAGCAAAAAGTACATGTAAAACAGGATGACACCCAGAATTAGTCAAAGTATTCTGCAAGTTGTTTCTGGGATAGGCCGAGCTCTCTGGGGTTAGTATCCCATTATCAGTGACTGCATATTATGTATGTTCTTTTGTGACTGGGTTATCTCACTCAGGATGATATTCTCTAGATGCAACCATTTTCTTAAGAATTTGGTTAAGTCATTGTTTCTGATAGCTGAGTAGTACTCCATTGTGTAAATGTACCACAATTTTTGTATCCATTCATCTTCTGAAGGACATCTGGTTCTTTCCAGCTTCTGGTTATTATAAATAGAGCTGCTATGACCATTGTGGTGCATGTATCTTTGTTGTATATTGGAGTGTCTCTCAGGTATATGCCCAGAAGTGGAATAGCTGGATCTTCAGGTAGTACTATGTCCAATTTTCTGAGGAATCACCAGACTCATTTCCAGAGTGGTTGTATCAGTTTATAAACCCACCAACAGTGGAGAAGTGTTCCTCTTTCTCCACAGCCTCCCCAGTATCTGCTATCATCTGAGTTTTGGATCTTGGCCAATCTGACTGGTGTGAGGTGGAATCTGAGTGTTGTTTTAATTGGCATTTCCCTGATAGCTAAGGATGTCGAGCACTTCCTTAGATGTTTCTCAGCCATTTGATATTCCTCATTGAGAACATTTTGGTTAGCTCTGTACCCCATATTTAATAGGGTTGTTTGATTCTCTGGTGTCTAGCTTTCTGAGTTGTTTGTATACCTTGGATATTAGGCCTCTATCTGATGTGGAGTTGGTAAAGATCTTTTTCCATTTCTGTTGGCTTCTGTGTCTCTTTCTTCTTTGTTTTTCTTGCTTAGGAGTTTTCTTGTTTTTACTAGGACGTAGTACCCCTCATTGTATTGGGTTTTCCACCTAAAATTCGTGTAGTGCTGGGTTTGTGATCAGATATTGTGTAAATTTAGATTTGTCTTGGAATATCTTCATCTCTCCATCTATGGTGATTAATAGTTTTGCTGGGTATAACAGCTTGGGCTGGCACTTGTGCTCTCTTAGGGTGTGCATGATGTCTGTCCAGGCTCTTGTAACTTTCATAGTCTCTGTTGAGAAATCGGGTTTGATTCTGATTGGTCTGCCTTTATATGTTACCTGATCTTTTTCCCTTACTGCTTTTAGTATTCTTTCTTTGCTTTGGGCACTTGGTGTTTTGACTATTATGTATCGGGAGGAATTTGTTTTCTGATCCAACCTATTTGGTGTTCTAAAGGCTTCTTTTATGCTTGTGGTAGGAAATTTTTCTTCTACAATTTTGTTGAAGATATTTACTGAGCCTCTTAGTTGATACTCTTCTCCCTCTTCTATTCCTATTATCCTTAGGTTCGGTCTTCTCATTGTGTCCTGGATCTACTGGACATTTTGGGTTCTGATCTTTTTGTTTTCGCACCTTCTCTGACTGTTTTGTCTATGTTTTCACTGTTTTCTTCAGCTCCTTATATTCTGTCTTCCATCTCTTGCAGTCTGATGAAAATGCTTGCATCTGTAACTTCCGATTTCTTTTTTAAGATTTCTACTTCTAGGATTGTTTCTTTTAATGTTTTCTTTATTGTGTCCATTTCTGTTTTAATTTTCTTCTTCCTTTCCTTATTCTCTTTGGTTCTCTTTTCTTCTTGTTCTTTGAGTGTTTTTCTTGTTTCGTCTTTAAAAGCTTCTAATTCTTTATTCTTTTCCTCCTGCTCTTGTTTAAGGATCACAATCCTCATCTTGAGTTAGGATTTCAAGTCTGAGTCTTCTTTTTCTGGAGTGTTTTGCATTCTGCTGTTTGCTGTGATGGGAGAGCTGGGTTCTAATGTTGCCAGGTTGTCTTGGTTTCCTTGGGATATGCTCTTTTGCTTTCCTCTTGCCATCTTGTTGTCAGTTCTAGGCTTTCCCTTGTACCTGGCCTGTGTCCCTGGATCTCCACTTCTCCAGGTGGTGAATGGTCCAAGCCCTGTTCTGTGTCCCAAAGCCACCAGGTGGGAACAGAGGTCCCATTGCTGGGTTCCTAGTCCTGGATCAGGCAGGGCAGGGGCATGCTTTCTGTGAGTGCTCGGCAGAGATCTCTCTGCCCCCTGGTTAGCTTGTTCCCCTTCTCACCAGGCCTTTATCTCTGGGCAGCTCTTACATTTCTTGAAGCCTAATTGATAATCTTAATTCCGGTGCTATTGGTATTAGGAACAGGAAGTTCTTTCCTCTGTCAGTGAGTTCTATCTTATTCTCCATATTGTTGTTATTCTCTCAGATTCTGTGAGGGATAACTTTTACTTCATTGATCTATTTAGTGTTGAATTTTGTGCAGGGAGATAAGTATAAAATGTAGTCATATCTTTTTCAAACAGCCACCCAATTGGCATTTCTTGTTTTTTTTTTGTTTTGTTTTTGTTTTTGTTTTTTTTGTTTGTTTGTTTTTGGGGGGTGGTTTGTTTTCATTTTTGTTGTTTTGTTTATTTTAGTGTTAACCTATAGATTTTAAAGAATGATCCTAATAATCTCTGATTGGTTAATAAAAAAAACAAAGCCAAAAATCCAAACAAAAAAAACAATGAAACCAACCAAACAAATAAACAGAAAAAAGAAACAGGAACACTAGCAGTGCCACATAATTTTCAACCTACAATCCGAATTACCTACACTATGTTTTAGAGTAAAGGTGGCATATAAATTGTGTACCAATCTAACACAAGACCATTTTGGGCACATACCCAAAGGATATTCACTCCTCCCCCAAGGAAACTAGCTCAAATATATTCATTGTGGTTTATTCATAATAACCAGACCCTGCAAACAATCCAAATTCCACTAAACAGAAAAGCTGATAAACAAAGTGAGGTATACTTTTACAATGTAGTATTACTTAGCTGTTAAAGAAATAGAATAGCATTGTCTTGGCTGCACCAGTGCATGAGGTACTTCCACTGGGGTCACACCACTCTGTTGGTAGTATGTACATGGTGGTTTAGTTAGGACTCTGACAAGGTAACCTCTGATTGTAGCCCTAGCCTGGGTTGGCTACATGGCCTCTCTCCTGCCTTATCTATAGGACATGGACAAGAAGACCTGACAGCAGCCTCTTCCTGAGCAGTGGAGAGAGTAGGCTTTTATAACATAAGGCTCAGAAGATGCTGGACCCACAAAAGAGGAAAGGAAGAAAACACAAGTCTCAGAAGCAGGAGCAGAAAGCTATGGAACACGAGACTAAACTCCTGGGTAAGAAGACTCCTGCCTCTTATAGGGCCAAGAAACCAATGGTATCCAAAGAAGAGAACTCCAGATCCCTGAGGTTCCCTGAAGATAGCCAGGGCATAACACCGGATTCTTTCTGTACACTGGCTTTCCTGCAACTGAGGCTGCAAGAAAAGATACAGCCTCACCTGAGGATCCACCCAATATGCAGCCACCAAACCCTAGTACTATTGTTGATTTTAAGAAGTGCTTACTGGAAGGGGCCTGATATGAATGCTTCCTTAGAGGCTCTGCCAGAGTCATACAGATACAGTTGAGGATGCTTGCAGATTACCATCAGACTGAACTTGGGAACCCCAATGAAGGATCTAAAAAAAGGACTGAAAGAACTGAAAGGGTTTACAACCCCATGGGAAGAACAAAATTGCCCACTGACCAAACACTCCACAATTCTCATGGACTAGAACACCAACCACTGAGCTCACATGGAGAGACCCATAGCTGCAGGTCCATATGTAGCACTGTCTGGCATCAATCGTAGGAGAGAATGGTCCACTGATGGTGTGCTTTCCCAGTGTCCGGAATGTCAAGATGCTGAGGTAGAGAGGGTAGTTGGGAAAGGGAGCACCTGCATGGAAGCAAGTAGATGGGGAGGGGCAATTGGTGTGTGGGGTGGCTATTATCCTGAGTGAGGTAACCCAGTCACAAAAGAATACTCATGCTATATATGCACTGATAAGCAGATACTAGCACAAAACCTCAGAATACCCAACAAACAATTCACAGAACTTACAAAACTCAAAGAGAAAGAAGGCCAGAAAGTGGATGCCTTAGTCTTGCTTAGAAGGGAGAACAAAACACTCTTGGGAGGAAATAATGGGACAAAGAGAGGAGCAGAATTTGGAGAAAAGGCACTGAGGTGGGAGAGGGTGGTTAGGAGAGGGAGCACGTTCATGGAGGCAATAGAAGGGGGAGGGAGAGGGGGTTGGGGAAAAGCAAATAACATTTTGTTCTTTCTTGCTGGAGATGGCATATGTGGCCTCAGCAAGCTAATGCCACTGTTCGCCATAAGCTATATCCATGTTCTCTAAATTTAAAAAATGTAATTGTGAAATGGTTACAAAAAAAAAGAGAGAATTTACCTTCCCACACCTTCGTGTCCCTATTTTACATTAGGAGGTCAAGCTGACATAGCACACATGTGGACTAAAGAGCCAGTGGCTACCAAGCACACAGTACTCATATACTGCATCCTGTACTCTGCCTGGCTCACAATTCCCAGTTCTCCCTAGGTTGCCTTTATGTACGGACTTGCTACTCCTTACAAATGCTCTATCTAGGTCTTCCTAAGTGGGACATCAGTCAGGTTCAGGGTACATTTCGATACCATCTGTTGTAATATAGTTAAAAGTGTCTTTAATCTTTCCTGCAGCATCCTGCTTCTTAATTTATCTCAGTGCTAATTCTGCCTTAGGAAAATCTCTAGTATATTTTTCTGTACTTAGCATTGCAGTGTAAATGTCTTATTGAAGAAATAAAATGTTATGTATTTCTGTCCTAAATTCCAGAAAGATAAAATCTAACAGTTATGTTTTATATTACTAAATTTGATGAATTATTTAAAATATTCTTAGACAAACAGCTATCATTAAGGAGTGAAATTCATGCTCTAAGTAATATTTTTGTTTATCCCCTAACATCATTTCTTTAAAATTATACTATCTCTGTCACAGTCATTCATGAATAAGACATACTATAAAATGTGGATTCTCCCTCATTCATACTATTAACTCTTTCCTGAAAGCAATCCCAAATCACCTTTTCTGTATCATGCACTATATTGTCTACACACAATAGCTATTCTAGTTAGTATATATCTACAGGATTATGAACATTCATTAACCTGTAGATATATACTTTTACACTCATCTATATTCTCTGTTCATAGCATATACTTACTCTGGGTAATAGGTATGAGAAGAATAAAATATAATGTGCACTCATCTGTGAAAAATCACCTTTTTCTATATAAATGATAATGTGCCCATCACAACCGTTTGCAGGTGGAAAACCAACATAACAATTTTATGTGTCTTCAGTGGGAAGCATCATTTCCAGGACAAAATTCGGGTTTAGCAAAATACATAACATATTCTAGACAGTGGTTTTCCTCAATGCAATCTTTCAGAGAAATTTTCCAGCAAGAAAATATTTTACAGAGAACATTTTAAAAATGTGTCTCTATATGAACACCCATAGCAAAATATTTCACTGAAAAGGGACTCATGCATGCTAATGAGAATGAATTAGACTGAGACTTTCAATCAGACTTTTCTGAATCATTTCAATTAGGCATTGAAAACTTTACTGTAGCTCACTCAGAAACTTAGGGAGAGATGATCACTTTCTCCCTTTCAAACGAATCACTGGATTATGTGAATCATATACTAAATGAACTATTGCAGGCTACTAAAATGATGCTGTCAAAATAGTTCATAAATAAAAAAATGTGACAATATTCCTTTTGTTCATTACGCTGTCACACTATATATTTTACAATGACAGACTTTTTAAATGTCCTAACGTGAAATTATCAATGTTTGCTAGACTAACAGTAGTAGCCTTCTCTTATGCTTTCCATGTGTATTATTTTAATTTTAAATTTGCATATTTAAACTGCTTATTCATGCATTTGACTCAAAAATAATAATGCATATATATGTGAACTTGATATCAATTGCTTAATATTATCTATTTTTTGCCCCCATTTAGAGAAATCACTTGAAGCATATCCATCTAGATTTTATAATTTACAAGCAGATGATTAAAAACCAACATAGTATATCTATCAAAATCCATTCAGAATGAATCCATTGGTCCTTCAAAGTCCACTGATACTGCTAAATAAACTCTGACATGTAGTTATTTTATAATTAATTTTAATTGATGAATAATCCCTTACTGTTGTAGAACCCCAGGTAATACTACAACAGTCTAAATTAGTTGTTTAGCATTTTCCATATAAATTGTTGATTTCAATAAAAGTAACTTCCTGATTGTCTATTCAAACATAAAAGGAAGTACCAAAAATATTTATCCTCTCTGTCACTGTGTTCTTGTTAAGAGAGGTGATTTTGTTCCTCCCTGCAAAATGCATGAGATAACGATGGAGCAGAGATTGCAGAAATGGCACAAGCAATGACTGGCCCCAATGAGAGACACCCCATGGGAAAAAGTCAACTCCTGATGTTATTAATGGGAGCCTAGCATAACTGTCTTCTGAAATGCTGGTGCCTTTTCCACCATCAAATTAAAACAGATGCAGAACTAAACAAAATTCATAACAGAATTAACTCCAATGCCCAAGAAGCATTTAGAGAAAATTTTCAACATCCCTTGTAATCAGGGAAATAAAAACCAAACTACACTATGATTTTACCTTACACCAATTAGAATGGTTAAGATAAAAACTCAAATGGAAGGACATATTGTCAGTGATGTGGAGAAAAAGGAACATTCTTCCATTTCTGGTGGCATGACAAAGTACAACCACTCTGGAAATCCATTTGGCCATTTCTCATAAAATTGAAAACAATTTTAACTGAATACCTAGCTGTACCCACTCCTGGATATATACTCAAAAATATGCTCCACCATACCACAACTACATGGGCGCCACTATGTTCATAGCAATCTTATTCAAAATAGTTAGAAACTGGAAACAAACCAGATATCCCTCAACCCAAATATGATTAAAGAAAATGTGGTTCATTTATACAATGGAAAGTACGCAGCTTTTAACAAGGCCATCATGAACTTTGCAGGCAAACGGACAGAACTAGAAAATATCATCTTGAATGAGGTAACCCAGACCCCAAAATGAAATGCATGGTATGGTAAAATCTACTCACTGATAGGTGGATATTAGCCAGAAAATACAGAATACACATGATAAAACCCACAGCCCATGAGAAGAGTAGAGGTGAGGATGCTTCAGTCACACTTATAAGATGGAACAACATAATTATGGGAGACAGAGGAAGAAGAGTGACCTGGATTTGAGGGGAAGGGGTGGGAGACTGGAGGTGGAATCAGAGGGAAGAGAGAGGAGAAAAATCCAGAAAGGTCAGGAGAGTGAATAGAATTTGCAGTTGTGGGAGTGAGGGGAGAACCTCTGGAGAGTCCCAGAGAAGTGTAATGCAAGAAGCTCCTAGTACTCAGGGGGATGACCTCATTTCTAGGGCCTAACTGTGTGGAGATAGAACCTGAAGAGTCCACCTCCAGTAAACAGACAGGGCTCCCATTGGTGCAACAGGGTCATCAACCTAACTTGAAATTTTTTGATGCCGAATTGTTCTTGACTAAAAGAAATACTGGGACATAAGTGGAGCACAGGTTGCAGGACAGGCCATCCAGTGATTAGCCCAGTTTGGAATTTATCCCATGAATGGGCCCAAAACCCTGACACTATTACTGATGTCACGTTAAGCTTGCACTCAGGAGCTGGTCCGTAGCCCACAGAAAATACGTGGCAGAGGACAGCCTTGTCTGGTCTCAATGGGAGAGGATGTGTCTCATTTCTTACAGACTTGATGATCCAGGGAGGGGTGATGAAGGGGTATTAGCTGCGGGTGGTTGGGTGGGTATGTGGGCGAGGGGGTGAGTGGCTGTGGGGTGGTGTGTTGAGCACCTCCTCAGCGGCAAAGGGGAGGGGGAATAGGGTAAAGAATTTTTGAAGGGGGAACCAGGACAAGGGGGAAGTATTTGGAATGTAATACATGAAAGAATAAACTAACAAACAAAAGCAGATGTAGAAACTAAAGCTAAATATCAGTCAGAGCTTGGGAAGTCTAATGTAAGAGTTGTGGGTAGAAATGAGAGAGCTGGAGAGGTCATCAACACTACAAGACCTATAGAGTCAACCAACTGGGGACAGTGGGGGCTTAAAGAGATTTAACTACCAAGAAAAGAACATTTCATGAGAGAACATAGACCTCTATCTACATTATTGGAGCCGATCTGCAGCTTGTTTATCAAATGGATCTCCCAACAATTGAAACAGGTCTGCCTCTGACTTAGTTATCTGACTTTGAATTCCCTTTCCCTAGTCTGGTTTGGTCACAGTGAGAGAGGGTTCATTTAGTTGGACAGCAATGTGGTGTTTTAGGCAGAGTAGTTCCCAAAGGGGTCATCACATTCTCTGAGGAGAAGGGGAAGGTGTAATAAATAGAGAGATTTGTAAGGGTGGTTTGGAGGAGAAGGAGCAATGCCCACAATCAGAATGTAAAGTGGAAAATTAAATTTAAAACAAAAAAGAAAAGTAAAGGAGAAATCAGGGGAAAGACTTAAAAGTGTCCCTCTTGTTGACCTAATATTCCATGATGTCAACTTTCTTTATAACCGAGCAAAAGAAAGCAAGAGAGAACAAATTGCAGACTGCATTCTATGCAACATCCTAAAATCAGTAAGAAAATAAGGTAAGGGGTAAAAAAAAAAAATCTATCTAGATCAACGAAAAACACATATAAAAGCGATTTTACCATATAAATTTATGTACAGCAATACAAAGAAGGAAGTTGCCAACCAGTTTATATTTTAAAACATAATACAATGCAACCAAAGAAAGTGCATTTAAAAAAAAATCACAGGTTTTTAATCAGAAATAGTATTTGCAGGTGATTCAGTTCACTTGAAGCATTAAATTGAAGTTCCATATGCCTGAATTTAGAAGCTACTAATAATGTTAAATATCTTATTATTTTAGTATAGAGACAAAGAAGATGATTATAACATCTGGCAGAAATTTCTTCTCTCCTGAAATAAAATTATAGGCGAATTGTCACTAATAGAACTGTTCACCACAAGAAACAGAAAGCGGATGCATTCACAGAACCATCCAAAACTGCCTAGCAAGAACATAAAATATCATTCAAGAAAATGCCATTTTAATGTAGCATTAAGTAATTCAATTTAATCTCTAAGCAGGTGTGACACTCAAGGAAAGCAAGCAGGGTTACTCTCAGCTCAATACGTAAATAATCCCCTTGGCATTTGCTTTATTATGGAATTGTTATTTTATATACAAACTGACACATCCAACAAGCATTGCCATTTGGTTTTCTAACAGCATGAATAGCATCTTCATAAGTTAATTAGAAACATGCTTGATATACGGCTTTTGTACACATTAAAATACTGAAATGCTGTGTGAACTTGTATCTAACATTTGGTAAAGCAAACTAGAGGAAAAAATTCCTGTCAGTCTGATTATTATTTCCAGTCATAAAAAGGACACATAGTGATCCAGCTTTCCAAACCAAGTGTAGAATTACTTAAGGGTGTTTTATTAGAATATCAGCCTTTTTGTACTATACCTTTCACTGATTTTAATAACAAGTGCTCTTTATGAACTTTTTTGTTACATATGTAATTTAATGCTTGAATTTAGAGCTTATATACGTGATGTCTATCACAGAAAACCAGAAAATATATTCATCAGATAATAATTATTTTAAATGTATATAAAACTTATTAATTAATAGTAATTTCATGTATTATGTATTTTATTAGATTTCCCAATAATGTAATAATGTAAGTTATATAGTAGTGAGGTTTTGTCATGTTTTATATGAATATGCTTTCATGTATGTAAATAATTCTAAAAATCTAAAATATGATTAAATATCCCTGAAAACCAATATAACAATAAGAAAAATTTTAAAACAAGCAGAATCATTTAGAATAGATATTTTCCACCTTATCATTCTATAAGTAAGTATATCTTTGTATTATAACATGATTTAATAGTTAAGGCTAATGTTTATTTTCCTGGAATCAATCATTTCATGGGTATTTTTAGATCACTGAGCCCTGTGAGGAATGGTGTGTTTTCTTTTATGCCTTACTGCAGGAAAGGAGCAGAGTGTGTCTTGGTCAGAAGATTAAAACTCATGTCTGCTGTTTAGTGTGATATTTGAAGGCTCTTTTTCCAGTGTAGGTGGACAAGGTGGTTGGGGGTGAGAGCATCTTCATGGAAGCAAAGGGAGAGCAGATCACATTTGAAATGCAAACACATGAAATATCCAATAAAAAGATTGAAATAAATAAAACTCATGTCTTTTCCCCAGCACAAAGAGCAGGTCTGAACAATAGTCAGTACATAGGTCTAAATGTGAATATTCTAGTTTCCTCAATTGAGTGCCAGGCAGTGTCTACACACATATGTACAAAACCTGTCTGCACCTGCTTCCCAGTAGTGCACGGGTTGGGAATAAAAAATGTTCAGACCATCCTGT
The DNA here is from genome assembly GCF_963924665.1 of Micromys minutus. Classification (NCBI taxonomy): domain Eukaryota; kingdom Metazoa; phylum Chordata; class Mammalia; order Rodentia; family Muridae; genus Micromys; species Micromys minutus. The sequence continues at coordinate 35,512,599 of NC_137955.1, read as the reverse complement.
GTTACTCCTACGTAGGATAAAGATATTCTATATTCTTGGCCTTTAGAAGTCATGTCACCATCAATGAAATTTGATCAAGATATTTAATCTGATCTGCTAGTGATTGCTAAAATTTACATAGAAAGGGATTAAAGAAGGCAGATTGCTCCATTTCTTGCTCAGAAAATTAAAGATACATATTTATAAGTTTGACTCTTGAAAGTTTGACAGAAAAGTCTAATGATATTATTTCCAAACTCATTTCTGAGTAAACAAAAAGCATTTTATTATGCAAATGTAATCAAAGAAACTATTGATAATAATGTGGTTAAAGTTACTGATCTGAGAAGAGAAGGCCATAGCTACACTTGTCTGGAAAGCCTAAATTCTAAAAACACTAGGTCTGATGAGTATGAGATTGGCTAGCTGGAGCTACTATAGAAAATTATTTGTCTTAAGTAATCTGAAGCCCCAAGATCACTCAGACATTATGCCACCAAACAATAGCATATATACCAACTGATATGAGTCCCCAGACAGCAGAGGACTACCTGGTGTGCCCTCAGTGAGAGAAGTTGCACCTAACTCTCAAGAAACTTGAGACTCCAGGTAATGGGGGGCCTGGTGGAGTGGGGGTGGGTAGTAAGGACAACCTCTTGGATAAGGGGGAGGAGGAATGGAATGAGGAATATTTAGAGGATAGACTTGGAGTAGGATAATGACTAGACTTTTAAAAAGATTAAATAACAACAACAACAACAACAACAACATAAAATTGAGAAAAAAGTGGAACAAAATTTGATTTCTAAAAGTCTAATTCTCAATTTTTTTATGTGAGGGTTGAGTATAATTTTGTTCTTCTGTGACTGTTTTGTTATTGCTTAGGATAACATTTTTATTTCTTTCAAATTAATAAAGAATAAAATAATGGAAATACTAATTTCACCATAGATCACTAGTTTCAGAGAGTAGCCAAGCTAGTGAGAGTTAAAACAGATGTCTTAACTTTGTTTAATAATCTGCCAGAAAGAGTCTGGTCCTGATGTGTCCACAATCATAGAAAGAAAAGAGTTAATATAAGATTTTTCACTGGACAAACATAGTTTGTGAATGTCATTTTGTATCTAAATTTTTCTCCCACAGTATAAAAAATCAAGTCACTCAAGTGTTGCACAAGACAATCTACCTCATATTAATACTAACACAAATATGAATATTGACTATGGACTTTCTTTGTGAGATCTGTGTAGGATAGAGTAAGTCTCAGAAAAGGGCCAAGTTCTCTTTTGAAATTGTTACTATTACGTTTTAAGAAGTAATAAAGTGAGACACAATAGGAATAAAAAGTCACATAATTCTTATTTGTGGTTGAGCACAAATCATATTTAATGTGTCTAGGCTTTATGCAGCCTAATTTAAAATAATTATGTTATATTATAGACATAATCCAATAATAGAGACCATAGAATATATATATATATATATATATATATATATATATATATATATATATATATGAGATTAATTAATTAATTATATAACAATTATTTTGAAATGTTTTATTCAGTTTTAACTTTTTAAAATTCCCTGCTCATTTTGAATACATAGAAAAGCAAAATCAGAACTACATAACTAGTTACATCTAAAACTACTTGAAAACAAAGTTATTGCCAGAACAGTATTGGAAGTAAAAGACCTTCATCCTAACAACAGAATGCAACTTGGAAAGACAATAAGCATTGTAATTATTTATGATAAATAGCTCCAAAATAATTGGCAGACTAATTAGTTTTGTAAGATACTCACGCTGAAGTTTCTACTATGTGTTGCTTATACATACTTAGGAATACCTCAGGAATATCAACATGTATTAAAGACAAATGAGTAAATCACCATTGAAAACTATGGCACATATGGACATGGGATGCTATTTTTCATGTTCTTTAAAATTGGGGTTATTTTGATGGCATCAGCTTTATGGAGAAGAAACTGAGCATGCACTTTGAGTCTGTGCATCATTAGACTTTACTGGCACAGTGGACAGAAAGGCGAGCAACTGTAAACCAGGAGAAGAAGGCATTTGATAATTAAGGTTTTAATTCTAGTTCATAAATTATTGATTAAGTAATTGTATTCAGGACCCTTGTCAATTACTACTACAATGTTCTCCCGATAGTAAACAAATCTTTCTCCCCCCCCCCCCCTTTTTTTTTCCTCATGGTCATTCAATAGTGAAGCCTAAAGCTCCCAGGGACTATAACACTGACCAATGAGTTCACATGGAGAGACCCATGGCCCCAGGTGCATATGCAGCAGAGGACAGCATTGTCTGGCATCAATGGGAGGAGAGGCCTTTGGTCCAGCATCGGGGACCCAGTGTAGGGGAACACCAAGATTCTGAAGTGAGAGAGGATAGTTGGGAGAGGGAGGACCTTCATGAAGACAATTAGAGAGGGAGGAGTGGGATCAGGGGAAAGGGATTACATCTGAAATGTAAATAAAGAAAATATCCAATAAAAGAAAACCATTCAATAGTTTAACTGTAACTGTAACACATAATATTAAAAACCAATGAGCACCGCTTAACAATTAAAAGTATCCTAACTTTAGTTGAATGCAAAAGTAAACACACATTGTTATTTTCAAGTTATGTATTTTTCATTCCTCAAGAGAATTAAGAAAAAAGTAGCCCTTTTTTGTCTCCCCACTGTTTTTCCTTTGTGATGGGATGGTTGTTTTCACAATATCCTATTTCCAGGATGTGTATTGCTCATCAAACTTTGGCATTTTCTCTGTAAAGACTCCTTTAAAAAAAAACTGAAAATTTCAGTATATTCTGTAGCCTTTTCTTCTGAAGCCAGACTCAACTGAATCAAATCAATCTTTTACCCCAGTTGCTGAGCCCAACTGCTAAGTGCTCAATGCCCTTGGAATAACTACTTGAGTGTTTAAAGACCACCGACCTGGATGCAGAACACAGAAAGAGTGAGCAAAAGGCTAATTATACATTTACACCACATGTGGCAGCTCATACACTCCCTTAAGGGAGCACACAGAGCTGGAAAATGCAAATTATTTCTGACTTAAAAGAAAAGAAAGCTTGCCCAAGATGCAAATATGGTACACACTAAAATGTGTTTGATAAGAACAATTGGAAAATGAAACAGCACTGTTATTTTGTCCCTCAAGGAAAAGAAAATCAATTTCCGTTTATGCTAAATGAGAAGTGGCATGACCAATCTACAGTGCCCTGTGCTTTTATTGTGTATTTGTAACTTCCAGGGAAAAAAAGAAGATAAATAATTTAGCTTCATTGTTTCTTAAACTATTTTGCATCATATTTACAAAATGACGGATGAATCCAGATGCCTCCCTGCCATAATATATTTTAATTGTTCACATTATATAAAAATAGATGTCACAGGCATGTGTGGTGATGTAGCCATTTTTCTTCTTTTTGTCAAGTTTGAAAATGAAAAAAGAGTTACCAAATAGAGCAAAATTTCTACATTATTTTTATATAATGTCCCATGCTGTGCTTGGAGATATTGAAATAAGATAGCTAACCCACTCATCATTTTTCTACCATATTTAAGCATATGTTATAGTTCCTACATGTTTTTTTTTTAATACCTGCAGTGATTGCACGGGTTAAAATTGAATCGTTTGCAATTTATTATCTCAGAAAATAAGTCAGTTGTCTTCCACTTCCTAATCAATCATATGTTTAACACAAATAATAGATCAATGTGTCTAGCTGCCCAGCCAATGAGACATCTATGTCCTTGAATTAGCTACTTTTATAAGGGGAAAGATTGGCAGTCAACATGACATAGGTATGGGCACTGTAGTGAAATTTCAACTGGCATATGTCCCCTCTGTGCCCTGCTGACTTCTGCTCAATTTGGTGACTGCACAAGGGCATTGTTTAAGACTGCATTATTTATGGACTGTTGACCTGGCTTGCTTTAGATTTTAGGGTTTTTTGTTTGTTTGTTTTTGTTTTTTGCTTTGTTAAAGATAGGCTCCTCCTAAAAGTTTTATGTGGTGTTAGAGTGAACCTCAAGATTATCTCTATAAAATTACCTCCCACTAAACATCTTCTATCAAAACAATAAGTGGTCTTTTGTATTATCTCTCACAGGATGTTTTTTCCATAAATTATGACAATGTTTGCAGAATCTGTGAAGTGCATGGGGCCATGCTATTATTTTAATTCATAAACTTATTTTTCCTTCTGACAGTTACTGATATCTTCAAAGGCACTCTAGAAATGTTGTCCTGGTCTGTTTCTTAGAAATGTTATCCATGACTCCTTCAAATACATAAACTGAAGATGGGAATTTTCTTATGAACAGAGAGGCAAAAATCTTACCTTTAAAATCTGAGTTTGTAAAAGATACATTTTCATTATATCTCAAACATCTTTATCTTTTCAACTGAATTCAATTTTGGTTTGTTTTTAACTATGTGATTTTTCTCCTTCATCCAACAGTCATCAGTAGTCAAGGTTATTTGTTTAGTGGCTTGACTCACAAAATTTTCACCTTCAACATTAATGTGTTCATTGATCTGTGAGGAATGAGCACCATTATTGACTGTCAACCATAGAGTGATTAGTAATGAAACCATATTCATACAAATAACTTAAGTGAGCTAGATCAGTTTGTGTAGTGTGGGTATGTGTGTGTGTGTGTGTGTGTGTGTGTGTGTGTGTGTGTGTGTGTGTGTGTGTGTAAAAGAATAGTAAGGATCAAAATGATGTTATCAATTTGAGAATGTAGGGAACATGAAGAGTTTTGAGAGAAGGTAACTGGGAGGGAATGGAGGGAAGAAAGGACAACATGAAATATATCTGTTTCTGCTAAACATTCACAGCCTTTAGTTTGAACTTGTAGAATTACTTCTGTTTTCACAAAATAAAAAAATCCCTGTCTTCAATTCATGAAGTATTTTAAGACTTCATGGATATCATTTTCCAAAAAGAAAAAAAAATAGGAATAAATTTCTAAGGAGACTTTGAAGATGTCAGACAAACTCAAGTATTTCTATTTCAGTTAAAATATGTTAATAAATCATTTGAAATTTACCTAAGAAATTTAAAAAATATTTCTCTTCTAGTGTGTGTGTGTGTGTGTGTGTGTGTGTGTAAGAGAGAGAGAGAGAACATACATATGAACATGTGCATGCATACATGCAGATACATATAGAAGATAAAAATGATCTTCAGATACTCTGGATTCTATGGAGACATTAGCAGTTCTCCCTCAGAGTGTATGGGTGCTGGAAACTTCAGTCCTCTCAGTGAGCAGCACATGTACATTATATAAACCAGAAATAAACATGTTAATTTCTGCTTCAACACACACCTTCAAGAATGCATCACTTTCAAAATTACATTTGTTTTTATCTCTCTTGTACCTGCTTGGAAAATGCAGTGTGTGATGTTTAATGGTATTGCGTTTTCCATGCAATAATGCTCTGACCCTCTGGTTAATTTCTCCCTTCAACTTATTCCTCAGGGATTATCCACTCTTTTTCTCCGAATGTGGCAATCACTATTCTATTCCAAAGAGCTACAAGACCACTCTTCTAATAATCCATAGTGTAATACATAATGGGTGTTTATGTAAGTAGCTTATGTCAGTGTGCAGACTTATCTCAACTCCCCACGAAGGACTTTACCCACTCTACAGCCTAAGAATATTCCACAGTGTGCTCATGTAAGAGTTTCACACTGTTATCTCAACTCCCCATGAAGTATTTCACCCCCTCTATGGCTGAAGAATATTCTGCAGTGTACTCATGAGAGACTTTCTCACACTTTTCATCAGTTGACAAACATGTTTCTAACTCTTGGGCACTGCACATATTGCTCCCATATGGAATGTAGATATCTACTCATTTTCTTATATGGATAATGACAAATGGGACTACTGGATCACATGATAGTCTACAGTTATTCATATTATTAATCAATTGGATTTCCACTCAGCATATACATATTGAATTTTCTGTATTTGTTATGTAAAGTTTCTTATCTGTATTTATTCTCACAAATGATGTTTCCTGGGGAGAGATAACCTATATGTGGATATTATTTGTTCATGGTTTAGGCAACAGTGTGTTTATCTCATGGTTTAAGCTTCTCAGAGGGAAACATTTTCTGCTGTAGTATGTGTCTACACACTGTGATCTTGATCTAGTTTTATGTTTGCTTTGGGCTTTCTGCTTTCGATCCCTTAGTTTTAGGTGTCCTTGTATTATATTTATTCTCTGCCTGAAGTCACCTAAAGCAATAGGTTGTGTGAAGAAAAATGTTGCCTTTTCATGTTGTATCCTCCTTCTTTGATTGTGTTGTATAATTTATTTTTCCAAACAATGGGTTTATAATTTAATAAAATATGCTAGTAAGCAGAATAAAAGTCTTAATATGAAGATATAACCAATATTAAATTAAGAATAACTTGTAGTCTTAAAAATATTTATGATGCATCATATAGTATAGTTTATAAAATACATATCAGAGAGTTTGGCAGAGTGTGTTTTTAAAGTCTTTTTTTTTTTTTTTAAGGAAAAACATCGACTAGATATCAGATTTTATTTATCTGTGGACAATAATCATTCCTCCACTGAGAAGAACAGACAAACCCTATTGTTGATAATTTTCTTTTTTGTTTCTTTCCTCTCTCCCTCCTTCCCTCTCTCCCACCCTCCCTCCCTGTCTCCCTCCCTCCCTTTCTCCCTCTCTCCCACCCTCCCACCCTTTCTCCCTCTCTCCCACCCTCCCTCCCTGTCTCCCTCCTTCCCTCTCTGCCTCCCTCCTCCCTCCCTCCCTCCCTCCCTCTCTCCCTCTCTCCCTTCCTCCCTCCCTCTCTCCCTCCCTCCCTCCTTCCATTGCTCCCTCCCTCCTTCCCTCCCTCCCTTCCTTCCTTTCTCCCTCCATCCCTCCATTCCTCCCTCCCTCCTTCCCTCCCTCCCTCCCTCACTCCCTTCTTCCCTTCTATCCTTCCTTCTTTTTCCTTTTCATTTTTGCTTACACATAGAAGGGATTTGTCTTCTAATCACTATTTTTTTTTCACTTTTCTGCTTTTCTATACTGAAGATATCTATTGTCTCAGCCTTTCTGTGGCTGATCAACAAAACTATACTGTAGAAAGTTCTATAAACATCTTTTGGCAGAGAACCTATTGATTTTCTTACAATTAGAGTGTATCACATTAATACTATTAACATTTTGACAGTTTTGTCGCCTGTTCCTCACCTTGTTGTAAGCATGAGTTGTTTCATGAATTCCCATTCAAAACTACACTTCAAATTCAGCTACAATGATTCAAAATAGGTGCTTGACAGTGTTGCTATAATAACTTTAATTTCACTTTATGATGTCAGAGTAAAATTAAGACATTTTACATAGTTTCTGACTATTGTGAAGGATGATGTTTTCCTGATTTTTTATCAACATGTTTATTATTTGTATAAAGGAGAGCTACTAATTTTTTTGAGTTAATATAGTATCTATACACTTTCCTGAAAGAGTTTATAAGCTATAGGATTTCCCTACTAGAAATTTTGATGTCACTTATGTAGACTGTCATACCAACTTCAAATAGCATACTCTGACTTTCAGTTACTATATTGAATTGGCAGGGAAAGAGTGGTCAGCTTTGTCTTGTCCCTTATTTTAGTGGAATTGTTTTGAGTTTCTCTGCCTTTAATTTGATATTGACTATAGGCTTGTTGTAAAGTGTCTCTATTATGTTTAGGTATATATGGTATATCTTGATCTCTTTAAGAGTTTTATTCTGAAGGCATGTTAGATTTTGTTAAAGGCTTTTCAATATGTATTGAGAATGATTGTGTGTGTGTGTGTGTGTGTGTGTGTGTGTGTGTGTCTGTACACATGTGTGTGATGTCATCTCAGTTTGTTTATATGGTGGATTACATTGGAAGATTTTCCTATGTTGACTCATCCCTGTATCTCTAGAATAAAGCCTCCTTGATAATGTTGAAAAAATAAATAAGAGAATCATTTTTTTCCTTAACAGTAAAGAGGCTTAATTATGGAAAAATATTTTTAAAATATACTAACTAAGCTACACATATGGGTTAGTCTATGGTATTGGCATCTCCCAAATGTCTGCACTATAATAGGATGGGACCTTCTATAATCACCTTTCTCTCACTTCATTCAAGGATTCTGACTGTGAGATAGAATGTCAAGCCTCAAGTTCTCTTTATAAATCCAATAAAACTAAAGTTTCTACTGCATCTTTATCATGATTTTTTCTGGTTTCTCAGGACGCCAGTCCTCAGCTTATCTCCACGATATCTTAATGTCTTCAAGTTCAGGGCGATCAGGGAGCCCCTCAAATTTAAACAAATTCAGTGATCAATAAAAGGTACAAGAGCCTTAGATCACAATGACCCAAGCTTCTCCATGCTGACCCTGAAGAGACATCTCCAAGAAATCTTTGTTTTGATGTTACTGTTTTCCTGATCACAGTCTACTCTTTAGCCCCAGTGACCAATATCGATTATTTAGCAAATAAATGCTTCATTTAATGATTCTGCTATCTTGTTAATCAGTCAACTTTTCATCTTCAGATGATCAGAACCTCATATTCCTAACTCAAAGTATTGTTTAAATGGCTCTAATAGAGAATTTACTTCAATCTAAAATGTCAAAATCCAGGACCACTTGTTTGTATTGTTTGGCAAAAACAGAAGTCCAGCATCTTTATCTTTCAGCTTTCCACTGATCAGGGCTAATTGGTACTAAATATCGTTTTCTCGTCCAATATCAAATTTTAACCCAATGTTCCAAAATTATATGTTCATGTCTGTAACAGAAACACATCATGATCTGTCCCCAGTTTCTGTTATAGTCCCTTCTCTTTCTGATATAAAAACCCTAACTGCAAGCCAGTCGAAGATGCCTTTTTCCCCTAAAACCTTCACATCTCAGCAGATTCTCAAACAAGTCAAGGCAGACACTTGAAAGGAGGCAGTAAACTGAATGAGAACCCATGAAAGAGTACTTCTTACTGGCAGTTTCCTCATAGACTGTGCAATATACATTCTCATACTATCCAGGGTTACCAACCAGTGGGTTAAAACACCTCAATATGTTGAGCCAGCACATATCAACCATTAATTAAGAAAACGAGCTAAAGACATGTCTAAAGAACAATGTTACAGAGCTATTTCCTATGTTAATAAGCTTATTTTTGAGAACTAACTTGGGTAAAGCTCATATGATATTAACACTGGTCGGTTGACATGTTTATGAATAATAATTCATAGAGCTGTCATCTTGTTTTATCTTGTGAAAAAAAGCAAGTTATCAACAATATACAGGGTGCCAGACTTTAGATCTAAATTCTTAGACAATTGAGAAAAGACACATATGTCTGTAAATAACCCTGAATAAGGAAATTTAGTCCTGAAACTCTATAGGTTACTATACTAGTTCAACAATACTATATTTTCTCAGGGAGACTATGTGTCTACAATATGAAATTTATGTCTATGAACTTTCAGAATCATGGGAGTTTTATCTTTGAGAATGTTCTTTATTGCTCCTTCTGTAACAGGTGACAAAAAAGACCATGTCCTTATGCCTAGCCCATGTTTTCATGTGCAAGTGAGACATATATATAGGCCATCTGAGCAGAACAACCTGGTGTGTGGTTAGAAGAAATCAAAACGGAGCCATTTTCTTGGGTCTAGGCCTTTCTAATCATAGTCTTTATATATTCTAAGTTAAGGTCTCAGATATCCCCGACCAAATTGGGTATATTCAGTATGCCCTTTTCGAATTTCTCTGAGAGTGACTTATTTTATATATCATTAAATTGTGCAGGGTTTGCTGTTCAATGTCATGTAATTAAAACTGGTATATGCTTTGTAAAATAATAAATACGTTGAAAATATATTCAAAGAAAACATTCAATCTTAGCATCTTAGGTTTATCAATTATTTACCTATAAGTCCTAAATAAAGATAAGTCATGATTCTCTTTATTCGCATTACATTAGTATTTTTATTGTTTTTATAGAGAAATTAATTTAAATTTTCATTCAGGCAAATATGGCTTTTATTTATCTCTGCATTCCTAATATTTACCATATAAAAGTACACAAAACACAAAAAGATTTTCTAAAAAAAAAATCTTTGTTTGGTAAAATAATTTGCAAATAAAATATTGAGTTGGTTTACTATGCCAATTAATCAATTTAGTGCATAAATTCTTAATTTTAGTAAATAATAAATGTCAATAAAAGAATAAATAAGAAAGGAAATAACAAATCTATGCATATTTTTGTCTGATGATCAGCATTAAATATTTAAATCTTGTACTGAACAGAATTCTGGTGCACACATTGACTGAACTAATTGGGAAAAAGAAATAGATTAAAAGTTTCAAGTTAACTGAAAATTCATTTTCTTCTTTTATTATATAAATAATGTTAAAAAGCAAGAGAATGTATTTATAATTAGATAATAGAAGTGTATTTCACTTGTCATAACTAAAAACACAGCCTAAGGAGAAAAATAAAATACAAAGAAGTTTCTCTGAAGAGTGTGTTTATGTTTCCCTGGGAGTATGTAGGTTCACAAATTATATTTCATTTGAAGTTTCCAGCGAGAGAGATCTTATTATTTAACTTAGGTAATTTCTATTCTCTTTCAGTGGGTTTGCCTTGTATTAAAAGTCAAAAATTACAAAGTCATTCATAAGATAGGTTGCTCTTCTACATTTGATAGTTAGTGATGGTACAATAATTTCTCACACAGTCAATGGGAGCCAGCAGTGAATGAAGACCAAACACAAGCATCAGGAGAATTGTAGTCTCATTTTAGCTAGCAAAATGAAAATGTATATTGGGACCCATGAGATAGGAAGAGAGAACGAAATTGTTTGGTGCCACTGTGATACTTGATGGATGGTATAGTAACTGGAAAATATAACTTTCTTTGTCCATCAGCCCAAAGCTAGCTAAATCCATTGTATCTATCATAATGGATAAAAAGTTATGATTTCACCATGTTACGTACAAATACATTTCTAAAAACTTGCCTACATTTATCATAAGCCCGATCTTTTTTGATAAAATGAATCTTAGGTATTGAGAAGAAAGTACCATGATAAGTAAAGACCTTTAAAAATGAAGAGCCAAAGTTAACAAACATGAGAACAAGAGAAGAGATTATAACAATACATATCATATTAAGTGGTATTTTCTTTTTTCTCATTTTTATTAGATACTCTGTATTTACATTTGAAATGTTATCTCTTTCCCCCACACCCCACTCCAATCCCCCCTCCCCCTCCATTTTCCTTCACAAAGCTGCACCCTCTCTTAATCCCCCTCTACACCCCATTGCTTTGGCATTCTCCTACATTGGCAAAATGTGCCTTTCCTGGAACAAAAGCCTCTTCTCACATTGATGACAGACAATGGTATCTTCAGCTACATATGCAAATGAATCAATTGGTCTCTCAATGTGTGCTCAAAGGTTGGTGTTTTAGTACCTGGGGGTTGTGGGGGGTTTGGTTATTCTTCCCATGAGGTTGCAACCCCATTCAGCTCCTTCAGTCCTTTCTTAACCACCCTCATTGTGGGCCCCCTGAGTTCAGTCTGATGGTTAGCTGCAAGCATGCTCAGCTGTATATTTTAATTGATATTTTTCATATATCTTAAATCAGTCAGAATCATCAGAATTTTGGGAATAACTCAGCAACAATGGTGACATTCAGATATATTATATATGCATAGAAAAAGAGGTACAAAACTATGCTTCATAAAATCTTTACAGGGTACTTTAAAATATTTATTTATTTTGAGAATTTTACAGGTAAGTATCTTATGTTACTCAAATATATATGTATATGTATGCTTATGAACTCACAATGTATATTAATGTATAGTGTTCCATTTTTGAATTTCTGGCTTTATGAGATTAAAGTGTAGGGATGGCTCGCATTAGTGTCACTGATCTTGGCAACAGGAATATGATAAAGCTATAAATAAAAGATGTAAAAATAGACAGGGAGCAAAAAGGAAAGGAAGGAAGAAAGAAAAACCCAAAAATACCTTTAACATCTCCTTATATTTTGCACAAAACTCTAATTCTAATAATGAATTACATTAACAAAACAGAGAGATAATATTCTGACACTAGGTACTGTCAAAATATAATTAAATCTAGTAAAAATTGTCTTCAATCAAGATATCCATGTTAAAATTGGCAATTCTATCTTCAACAAATTAGTAAATACATGGAATTTACATGTTTTTTCATAGTAACTAATTACATGTCTTAAAATCTTGATTGAAATGCATTCTTCTCTGTATAGGAAGACACATTTGTTGAACAGATTCAAATCAATTGAATGTTGGAACAATTCACCCAGTAATAGGAGCTTCACATGGATTCCTCTAAAATTCTCTCTGTTTGCAAACCTGTTGGTAAACATTAATTACTTAATTACCATTAATTCTGCTAAGTCTTAGGTAATTTTTTACTATATCATTAAACTTCTGGTCAACATCAAAGACTGCAGGCAATTGAATAATTATACTAAAATATGCAGTGGGGATAGCCAATCCCATATACAGTTTAACATGCCCTTTAGAAATAGCTGAATTGAAATGCTGATTTTCTAAGGTTTCTAGCCTGTCCTAATCATATCTGGCTGTGGGTCTCCATATTTCTTTTCATCTACTGAAGAAAGGAGCTTCTCTATTTAATCATTACATGATCTATGAATATATCAGATTAGCATTAGAATTCACTGTATAATTATAGATAATTTTAATTTTCTTTTCTTCTTATTCCTGTTCCCTCCTCCTCTGCTTCCTCTTCCTCTCCTTCTCCTCCTAATTCTCTTCCTGTAGTTCCTTCTCCTCTTTATTTTCCTTCTTTTTACCCTAGGTATAAGGTTATGAAATATCAGGTTGTTAGCTTTCCTGGCCATATCAGTTATGAGTTTCATCTCATTGAGTAGACTTTAAGTCTCCATTAAATCTCTTGCTTAAGAGCTCAGAAAACACTGCAGAAGAGGATACAGAAAGAATATAAGTGCAAAGGTATGAAGGACACCAAGACCCTCTAAATCAGTGGTTCTCAACTTTTCTAATGCGGTAACACTTCAATATACTTGCCTATGCTGTGATAAACCCAAACCATAAAGTTATCTTTCTTGATACATTATAACTGTAATTTTGCTAATGTAAGGAAACCATCACATTGAATTTTGACAGGACTAACCAAAATAAGGAACTTGGATAGGCCCATGATGGCCCGTTCCTTGTTTGTTTTAGTTTCTATAAGTTCACATGAACTTTGCATAGTTGATTTAGAGAGCCAAGTCTCCTGGTTTTCTCCATTCTATCTGGCTTATTCCCTTTCTTTTTAAGTGGAGTTTCTGATCTCCATCTAAGAATTTGATGGAGATAAATTTGTGCTCCAAGGGTTCTCTCACTTTGTCTGGCTGTAGATCTCTGCATTCATAACTATCTGAAACAGGAGAAAGGTTCTATGATGATGGGTAATTAAGGCATAATAACACTAGGAATCATTTTACTGTTGTTTTCCTTAAACATGTACATTGTTTAGCAAAGACCAGTGTTATTTCATATATTGTGCTTGGTGAGTGGTTTGTTTTATTTAGTTTGTGGTTTAATTAGAATTAATTTCATAAGCCAGAGTCCACAGGCAAATTAACTGGCTACATCACTGAAAAAAGTGAATATTACCCCCCAAGAAATTACTAACTTCCCATAGCACTAAAGTGGAGACAGCAAAGTCAGATAACTTGGTAAGTGGAATTTATAGAAGAAAGTATTTACTTCGTACCTAAAATTTCAGAGTTGGAATATATGGTTTTTCTAAAGGGGAAGATGTCTGCAGGAAGACCAGCATCACACTGGAAAGTAGCTCAGTGCTCACACAGGTTTTGAAATGCAACCATGAGTTTAAATAAGCTATCTGGAAATGGCATATATTATTAAAACTTCAAAGATCACTCACAGTAACACACCTCCTCCAAAAGAGATACAGCAGTTCTAGTAAGACTTCATCTCCAACCTCTAACTCTTTTCCAAACACTTCTGCCATCTGTAGACCTAGCATATGGATTGATTAGCCCATAGGTCTCTCTTACTCAGAATACCCCATGTCTCATTCATGCTAGAATGTTGACTGTTTCCATCTTCAGCAGGTAGCATACATAGGCAGTTGTACCTCTGTGAGTCTATGACTGCAAGTGCTATGCCATTCCCAGAAGAATTTCCCAGAATTCTTTTCTATCATCCCTCTTACACAATATTCAACTAAGCTTGTCAGGAAAGTTAATTAACATCATAGAGCAAGTATGCACAAGAACCATGAGGTAAATATACACTAAAATTATACAGTAATTATACATAATTACTATACATAATATTATGTATAGTAATTATACATAATCTATAATCTATTTAATTTTTTGCTATCAAGTAATATAGGCAAGTTTAGCTGAAATAGTCAGAAATTATAGCAAAGAATGTGCCTTATAAAAATAGTTAATTAATTAACTAAAAATCATACAAATTAAAATGGTGTTTCAGGAAATGTTTGAATGTTACATATGCAATGATGAAAAGGGTCATTTTGTGAAACGTCCAATATTTCATCAACATTATAGGAAGTGAGTGCTCTTAAAAAAATGATGCAATGTCATTGTTTTGTCTCGATAGGTTAACAAGAGAAATGGAAGCTTTTCTTCCAGGTGTTTTGATTAAAGAGTTACTTTCTAGCTCCAGTTTATTCACTCAGAATTACTGTTTGTAGGCTTCATCCATTTACTTGTGGATTTTATAAGTTTGTTCTTTTTATCAGGTTAATAATATTCTATTTTGCAATTATAAGATATTCTCACTACTAATTCATTTGTTAAATCTATGCTGTTTCTGTTTCCTGACTATTGTGAATAGAGCTGTGAAGGCCATGGTGGAGAAATTGTCTCTGTAAGCATATAGGTTCTCCTAGGATATGCCTAATAGTGGTAGAGTAGGATCTAATCATAGGTCTAGTTCCTCTTATTAAGGAACTTCTATACCAGTGTTTTTCATCTTATGGATTGTAACCCTTGTTATGTAAAATAACCCTTTCACTGGTACCACATATCAGATATCCTACTCTCATATATGTGTTCTTTTGTTACTGGGTTACCTCACTCAGGATGACAGTCTCTAGTTTCATCCATTTGCCTAGGAATTTCATGAAGTCATTGTTTTTAATATCTGAGTAGTACTCCATTGTGCAAATGTACCACATTTTTTTGTATCCATTCCTCTACTGAAGGACATCTGGAATAATTCTTGCTTCTAGCTATTATAAATAAGGCTGCTATGAATATAGTGGAACATGTGTCCTTGTTATATGTTGGAGATTCTTTCACATATATGAACAGGAGGGGAATAGCTGGGTCCTCTGGTAGTATTCTGTCAAAATTTCAGGGGAAACCGATTTCCAGAGTGGTTGTACCACTCCTCCAATGGTATGAATAAGCATTAACTCTGATGAATTTGATGCCTATTGTGTAGCTGCCCAGGTAGGCATTCTATCTGGTGAGAAGACTGAGAATGTTTCAGGATTTGCTACTCTTGTATCTTTGATCTCAAAGGCATACCTGCAGCACCTGAGGGGTTCCTCAGATTGGGATTTCTTTTGACACTGATGCCAATAGCATATTCAATGTTTTTCCTTTAGATCAGAGCACAGAAAAAGAGAGTTCCTCCATTGAAGAGGTGGATTAAGTCAGTCCAATTTGAGGGTATAGCACTGTTCCACAGGGACCAAAAACAAATAACATGGAACAATTAAACTATTTAAATTGGCACCAAAATGGAAGCTGGTGTATTTTGACTTTCTTTCCTATTTTTACTTTAATGAAGAGTGAAGGAGGAGGCTCCTCTCAATTTACTAATCTCATCAAGAAGAGCTTATTAGAGAATATTTGCTCAAAATTATAAACACCAAGAAACTATTCTTGCCTATGAATAAGATGATAAGACACCAGATTTAGTGCTAACACATAATGAAGAAAAAATCATGGCTGAAACATGTCAGGAGCTAATAACTAGCTAGCAGGTGATCTCCCTGAGGTGGCCTGCTTTGGTTTATTATATAATCTGCTGTAGATTTGTTGTTATTAAGCAAGTCTCTAAAGAAATTCATTTTAGAAAAGATTCTTGCTATTAATGTACTTTCCTTTTACTATAGACATACATAACAATTGTTAAGTAATAACCCGCAACTTTGGAATAGATCCCTGCTGATCTATGAAGCTGTAGTGACTAGTAAGAATGATATATAGACAAATATATGACTTCTTAGGTCTTTATGATGATCCTATAAGAATTTCTAAAGTTGTTTCAGTGATTATTAAGCTCTTTTATAGTGGGACAGGTATTAGGTCTTTTGAAGACTGCATGATAATTTGTTATAAACATGTTTCAGTTTCACAAAACAATAGGGGAGTTTACCAAGCAATTCTACTTTTTAAGAAAGGGTTAGCTTCAATCTGATAACTAATAAAATTATAGTCAGTCATAATATAAAGCATAGCTTAATATGCTTTGCACATATGCATATATATAATCTCCTGAAATATTAAATATAAAAATGTATCAGATCATTTTATTTGGTATTTTATCTTGAAGGAATAATAATTATTAAAGACAAATTCAAAATGGTATTTCTTTCATTGTCTTAAGAAGAACGCAAAGAAAAAGAAACAAAACAAAACAAAAAACAAGCACAAAACCCCAAAATTCCCCAATTTCATGGAAAAAAAAAAAACCCTAATGTAACAAGAAGAGAAGAAAAACAAGAGGAAAATTGTATCATTAATTATTTTGTTCACAAACTTTTACATTTCATTTCTTTCATAATTCACAGAGTATATTCTAATGTCCCATACATTACTGTCCAATTTTTCATTTGTTGATAAATGAAAAAAAATTATAAGTATATGGCTTCTAATTATATTCAGGAAGTAGAAACAACCCCTGAACCCCTTCAACATTTGGAACCAGAATTAGAGTTGCTTAATGGCATATCACAAGTTAACACAATAACCCCAAAATATGCTACATGCCACATCTCACAAAGGCCTCACTTTTGATCACTTCTATAGAGCACATAAATGATATTATTCTGGATAAAACAGAGAATAACAGATAGGAAACAACTGTGCCAGGTGGAGACAGAACACAATTATTTGTGTTTCTTTTGCCCAAAGGGAAAGCTGTGTCACCCCAAATATTGTAGTATTTTTCTTTCATTCTTCTACTGTGCTTACTTCCCTCTCACATATATAGAATTTTTTTGTTAAAAATTTACCTCATTGTTAATGAGACATCTGCCATTGAAAAATTAAATTTGCTGTTTAAAATCCATTATTTTAGCAAATGTTGATACTTCTCTCCATGTATAGGTTAATTCCACCCCAGAAAATTTGATAGGGAGAAAATATGTTATCGGTGCCTCTAAGGTGTTCATTCATACATAAAGCTTTAAAAAAAAAAAAAAAAAGGTAGGTCTTGGTATTCTTCTGTAGAAAAATCTGTTTTTCTTAACTATGTCAAAGTATTTCTTAAATTAACACATTATCAATTCTCAAATTTAGAGTTACATATATCTTTCTACTCATGACTTCCATAAGAGGTGTGCCTCCTTCCATGAACACAACACACACATAGTAATGGTGTCACAGCACAAGCAGCCCAGGCAGGGTTAAGGACTCGGTCATGCTCTAGTTTCATTGTTTGTGTGCATTTCACCTTTCAGCACAGTTTCCCATCAGCCCACCCACATCATGACTGTACATTGTGTCGACTATTGTGGGCAGGCTGCACCATGGATACAGTGCTATTGTTTTGTGTTTCTAATATCACGTCTACTTTCTTCATTTTGTAGACAGCAACATTTCTACGAAAATTTTTAGCTTTACAAGAGTCAGATGTCCATACTTGGTTTCAAAATGTTCATCCTGACCACTGATACTTTGGGAGTAGAAATAAGTACAGATTCATATTTTCTAAGAGATTATGTACATTTTCATTAGTTACTCAAAAAAAATCATGATAGATCAAATCTTTCACAAGACATACAGAAAATCATTTGTTTAAAAATGGAATTGTGCTAACATTTATAGTGGGAGGTAACCAGCTTCATTTACTGTGAAGAACTTTCATTGACACAAGAGACAGATGAGTGGAAAACACAAAGATGAGTCACTCTTCACTAGTATGTCTGCATGGTTTGAGAGATTACAACTTTCTGTGAATTAATTATTTCATAAATAGATATATAATTAGATAGATAGATAGATAGATAGATAGAGATATATGGATAGATATTATAACATTATGATGTCAATATTTTACAAGAATTTTATTTTTACTGTACTGTGTAAGTTTGTGGATATTTTATTCTATAGCACTCTATCTTTCATAGAAAAGAATCTGGTTAGGCCATATTTTGTGAATGGATTATGATTTTTTTTAAAAAAATGGAAGAATATTTTATGAATGTACTGTGAGAGACAAGTAGATGTAAGTGGTTAAGTCTCTATACTGAGTCTTCTGCAACTTTTACAGGAAGGATTCAGTAGCTTCCTTAATTAATACTCATGCCTACAAGCAGTCTTTCCTGTTTATGTCTATTGCATTCCTCTGATATAATTCAGAAAGCACTGTGGCATGTACTGAACTCTGTAATGTCATTGGATACTTCCCTGTATCTTCACTGACAGCACTTACTTTGATATTAATTTTTTAACACTCAGGTTTGCCAAAATGAATAGGTATCAACTCACATGGTCATTATGTGGACATTGGTACATTTTAGAAAATGTAGCCACATTAATTAGGTGGAAAAATTCTACTGTATTTACTCTTTTGCTTTGAGTATTTAAAAACTTCATGTCCATGATAGGTGCTGTTCCTTCTTACTGTCTTATACAAATTCAATAGGTGTTAGAGCTTGCAAGTAATTACTTTATAAACGATGTGACCTGTACAGATAATAGAGCCCAGGGATAAATGTATGATAGCACATGTGAATAAGATTTATGAACATGAAAATGACTTTTTTTCTGTTATTTCATAGAATGACTGCATCATTCTTTGTTTCCAGTAGAAATGTGTTTCTACTCTACATGAATATTCAGATGCTGGTATCTGTAACTACAAAAGCTTTGTACACTAAAACTCATTTTCTACATATAATAAAATAAGTCTTCTTTAGTGACATAAATATTTTAATCATCATAATATACATAATATGCTTCCTAAAATAAAATATTACAAACCTAACAATGGACAAACAAGTATTTTTGAGAAACAGAATAAACTCAAAGCAGTTCCAGATATGAGTCAAATGCTGGGATTATTTCCTGAAGGAACTGAACAAGTGTAGACAGTATATTAAGAACTTGATTTCATTTCACACTATAGCTAAAAACTACCATAACTTTTATTCTTTTGTTTGTTTCTTTGTTTAAAGACAGTAGATCAATTATCTTTTAGATTTGGAGGCTAGAAATTTTAAATCTTTTGTCCATTTGGCTCAAACATTTTCCCATGACATCCAACCTGGTAAAAGACCCATTCATTGACTTTTTTTGTTGTTAAATATTGTGCGCATGTATGTATGTAGCATGTGTGTATATTTGTATGTATGTGTGTATCTTTGAAAACAGAGTGCAAGTGGAATAGTACAGCAAACTCCAGTATTAGTCCACACTTTCCAGTTTGTTTGACAGTGTCCAGTTGTTCAGTCCTGTTGGCTCTAGCATCTTGCTCCTCTCACAACTGGTTTCAGACATGCACAACTGAATCTACATTTACTCTGTTTCTGTCACTGCAAAGTCATATGTCCATCTTACATGGTAGAGGTTTTACTTACTCACTTCTCCCAAGCACTTAGACCAGTTTAACATCAGTCATGGAGTGGGCTGTTTTTAGCTTCCTTAAGTTATAGCTGTTTATCTATGACTTCAACATCATGTGGATGTGCCCAGAGTCCACAGTGATGTTTATATGAAGACATTTATTGAGCTGCTTTTCTTAACTATGTCTTGACATTTTTATTGGTTGTCCATGTAATATGACTATCAATTTTCCATTGAAATGCTTTCATACATCTACCAGAAACAAATATACTTTCCATGACCATTTAAGATAAATAAAAGGAGAATTTCATGGATAAAATTATGTTAGTTGAGATAATAAGGCTTTAGCTCATTCAAATTCAGAGACTGGTAGAATGTTATAAATGATTTTAAAAAACTACACTTAAGTGAGTGAGAGACCTATGAAATAAGTGCCTAATAGGGTATTACAATATGGATAATATTAATTAATATTAATATATTGTATTTGTCTTCTTCCTGTATGACATAGATTCTTCCTTTGTCTCTAATTGTATATTAATAGGTATATAATATGAGTATAATTTATGAATATAAATTATACATACATATACATATATATGTATATATGTATATAATATATAACACGAGAAGAAAATAGAGATAGAAATATAAAATGTATCTGTCTTTAAATAGGATATTCAAAACAAAATTGAATTTCAAGTCTAATGTAATTAATTCATTAAGTTTAATATGGAAAAATATATAACCAGTATTAAAACTGGTTATTTTCATATATTTTTATACATATATGAAAGTCCCCAGTACTGTTGAAATGATAAATCAACATTGCAAGCCACAACTTTGTGTCAAAGCCTGTTTTAACAAGATGGTATGGGAAAACACTATTAAAGAAACAATTTGTAATGTGTTTAAATATGCACAGGAACAATTCATTACCAATGTAACACACTTTATACACATATATCAGAAACTAGGACATGGGTCATCCTGAAGTCTCTCCATGCTCTGATTGACTGTCTGAGAATAAATCTTTATGGCCACATCACTTTCTACCATATGCTACTAAGAGGAAATGTGAAAATGGTATGTGAGATAAAATTGCTGGCCACACAAAATAATTGTCTGCTCATGAAAACAGAAAAAAGCATAGAATTGTGTTTTTAAATAAATGTTTTAATATAGCATCCTAAAGTTTGAGTCAGGTAAAATTCTTTCCTTAATTTTCCCAATTTTACAAAATATTGGAAACCAGAAATAATAAAGCTAGAGTTCTCGAGCAATATCTTCTCTAGAGTCTCTACACTGTGTAAACCTTGAATCTATGAGAAGAAATTTGGCGACTTGCTAAAAAGAGAAGAGAGAAATCTGGTATCAATAATTCAGTACAAATGAGTGTCAGTCAGTCAAAAATAATTTTAAGCAGAGTTCAGAATCTCAGAAATGGCTAATAAGATAGAAACAAAATCCAGAATGTGGAGGGACAAATAACCAGAGAAGAAACTGAAAAAGAATAAAATAAAAATGTCCCTAAAAAGGCTATTTGAATTTTAAGCATGACCTTTAACAAAAGCAAATAAGATGTAAAATAGGTTTAATGATTATAGTCAATACCATAAAAACATGATTTGGCATTTAAAACTGTTAATATGACTTTACATTCTTGCTCAGGTCTGGGAAACCTATTGTTGTAACACAGTCCTGTGGATTCAGACCTTACTTGTCAAAACCTTAGGTCCAGTGTAATAGCTCATTTAATGTATGCATAGACCTACATATTATGAAGGGACCACCTCCCCTTCCCACAGTTAATCTCCCACTGAAACAGAAAGGTATTCCCCTGAATTAGAATTTAAAACCTTGGTGTCATGCTCACAGTGATACATACATCTCTATGTGATTGGTATCTATGTTTCTTCTGGAACAACTCAACAGATCTTATATATTTCAGAGAACTTACCAGTCGGGGTAAGTTAAGTGATACTACTAATATTGATTTTCCCCCTGATCCATTAGGAAGGAAAAGCAAAACGCATATTAGGAAGTGAAAAGTATTTAAAACAATTATTATTAAATGAAGATTATTTTGCTGACAACATAAATTTTCACTTTATGTATCATATTATTGTCTATATAAGTATTTCACACACTACTGCCTTCATAAATTTCATTCTCTTGAAGACAAAGAAACATCTTGGCTTTAGCTTGGTACATAATAAATTAACTCTCATGTTTCTGATAAAAAGGTAACCCTTAGCATTTTATTATTTATCTTATAAAATATTCTGTAAATTAAATTTATTAGTAAATTATGGATGCTAGGTTTCATCAACAAGATATAGTTGAGAAATATTGTTATAAATATAATGCTTTGAGCATTTGGAACCTATAATAAGATATAATGAATAATTTGGTAGGTTGGTTTTATTTAAATGGTGTTTTCATATTTATACCATGAAGTAATAAGTACATGGTTAAAGTTGATAAATGAACCACAGAAAAGGGTGAAAAAATTCTTTAAGTAGCAAGTAAAGGTATCACTTATCTACCTATTTCTATTTTCAAATTCTCCATCTTATTTCTATGTAAAATGTGGTTATGATTCACATGTTTCTGAGAGGAAAAACTCATTCTTCAAACAGTAATAAAAGTGCTTCCATTTTTGTTAGACAACTTATGAAGCTGAAATATAAACATGCCTGCCATTAATCTATGGGCTAAAATTTATGTTCAAAGAGCAGGGTTTTTTTTTTTTTATTATTATTCCTTTAGGTTTTTTTTTTGAATGTTTGTTCGTTTTGTAGTGTTGGGATATGTGTAAGCTCAAGAAAACCTTTTAAATATCATTAGTGTCAATACAGTGAACACTGAAGTCATTTGTCAGGAGCGGTAGCCTCTTTGATGCAGTTGTGCTGTGGCAGGGGGACTGTTTCATCTCTCTTATCTGTCTTACAGAAAAACTCCGGATGTTCATTCATCATTTGTTTGAAAGGTGGTAAAATCTATTTCCTTCCTTTTTCTCATGAAGAATCTGTATGTTTCCGCAGACTGTGCTCTCTAAGCTCATTAATAACCAAAAAGGTTACACACCAGTTCTTTCCATGGGCTGCTACTCACATCACAGGAAACAATAAAATGCAAGAAGCAGAGTATGGGAAGATAACAGAATATAGATGCTTGGGGGGTGACTGAGGGACCAGGTTATTTTTCTGAATAACCCAAGGATGGATGAAGGGAGGCAAACAGAATTAATGAACATTTGAAAGTGTCTATTTCACATGTGTGTGGGTGGTGGATGCATGTGGTGTGCATGTGTGTGTATGTGTATGTGTGTAGGTGTGTGTGAGTGTTTAAGTATGCCTGTGTGAACATTAACACTCTTGTGGCACAAACCTATTTGCAGGTGGGACATTATTTTCAGCACAGCAGGCTAGAAAGCAGGATATGCTCGATTTGGGGTTTCCACAGAAGACTTCCCAGAAACCACAGATAACACCGAATGCAGCTGTTGGAGATCATTAACATAAATACATCTGGCCTAGTTGGGAATTTAAGGCTTGGTATTGAAATATGTATCTGTGTTCCACTAGTAGATCAACAGCGATGGAATTAAAAATGAATGAAGTAAGGAGGAACTAAAACTTTTCTATGTAAATTGGGGAAATAAAGTTGGGATCATTCAGATGTTCAGGTGGCTTAGTTTCTTTTCTTTTTCTTTTTTTCTTTCTTTTGCTTTTGTTTCTTCTTAAAAAATATATATATTTTTAATTCCTTTACACTCCAGATTTTATTCCCCTCACAGTCCACACTGAGATGCTTCCACCTCCCATACTTTCACCCTACCCCTTTTCTCCCTGAGGATGTCCCCATATCCCCAAACTCCCACCATACAAGGCCTCTAATCTACCTGGTGCCTCTAGGCTCTTAAGAATTAAGTGCACCTCTGAATGAATCCAGACCCAAGACTCCTCTGCTATATGTGTTGGCAGCCTCATACTACCTGGCGTATGATGCCTGGTTCCTGATTCAGTGTCTCTGTAGTCTCGGGGTTCCAGGTTAATTGAGACTGCTGGTTGCCTATAGGATTCAGCCTCCTCCTCAGCTTCAGCCAGCTTTTACCTAAATCAACCACAGGTGTCAGCAGCTTCTGTCCATTGGTAGGGTCAATTAGGCATGGGACTATTTCAGCAGCTTGTTGGGTCTTTCAGAGGGCAGTCTTGATAGATCCCTTTTTGTTACCACTCCATAGCTTCATTAATAGTGGTCAGGCCTTGTGGCCTCCCCTTGAGGTAGAGCCCACTTTGGGCCTGTTTTGACTCTTCTTTTCCTGAGACTTCTCTCCATTTCTATCCCAGCAGTTCTTTCAGATAGGAAAAATTATGGATTAGAGTTTTGACTGTGGAATGGCAACTACATCCCTTATTTGATGCCCTGTCTTTCTGCTGGAGGTGGGCTCTACAAGATCCCTCTCCACTCTGTAGGGCATTTCATCTAAGATTCCTGCTTTGCATCCTGAAAAACTCTTATCTCCCAGGTTTTGGGTCTATTCTGGAGGGTCCCCCAACCTACCTCCTGAGGTTGCCTGTTTTCATTCTTTCTGCTGGCCCTCAGGGATTCAGTCCTTTCCACTTACCCAATATCAGATCCTATTCCCCTCTTCCACCTGCCCATATCCCTTTTTCTCTTAGGTCTCTCCCTTCTTCCCACCGTAAAGTTGATTTCTTCTCCCTCCCAAGAGAGACTGACGTATCCTCACTTGAGCCCTTCATTCAGCTTGTTGAACTTTTTAAGTTCTGTGGACTGTATCTTGAGTATTCTATACTTGAGTATCCAGTAATCTGGAAAGAACCCAGATGTTCTTCAGTAGATGAATGGATACAAAAATTATGGTACATTTACACAACGGAGTACTACTCACCAATCAGAAGCAATGACTATGAAATTCTTAAGAAAATGGATGCATCTAGAGAATATCATCCTGAGTGAGATAACCCAGTTACAAAAGAACAGACATAATATGCAGTCACTGATAATTGGATACTAACCCCAGAAAGCCCTGAACACCCCAGAAACAACTCACAGACTATATGAAGTTCAAGAAAAGAAAAAGAAAAAAGAAAAGAAAAAAATTATTATGTTTAATCTTTACACACCAAAAAATCTTTGACTAATTCCAGGTTACAACTTATTTTACATGTACATTATGCTCACTGTAACTAGTAAGATCTTAATGCACACTATCAAACCTCTAAACAAAACAAGCACTGGCAAAAATGTATTCGTATACTTTTTTGCAAAAATGCTTAAAATCTGTACATTTATCTTTGTTTTTTTAAAATAAAGTTGTTCAATTTGAAAAAAGAAAAAAAATAATCTATTTTCACTGAAAGAAAAAAGTAATGATCATAAAACAATTTTTAGTGCATTCAAGAAATATTGATAGTTTTAGGTAATTTTGCTATTACAGAGTAAAACATAGCACATCAATCAGGTATGCCCTTCATTTAAAAAGTTAGATCATAATCTAGGAACATACAGATAAATGGAATGTGAGAATACCAGAAAACAAATCAGTATGATGCTTACTCAGCATGCCTGCAGCTAACAATCAGACTAGAACCCCAATGAGGGTGCTAAAGAAAGGACTTAAGGAGCTGAAAGGGGTTACAACCTCATGGGAAGAACAACATTATCAACCAACCAATCCTTCCAAAACTCCCATGGACTAAAACACCAACCACTGAGCACACATTGAGAGACCTAAGGATCCAGTTGCATATATAGCTGTTGATACCAGTGTCTGGCATCAATGTGAGAAGAGGCTTTTGGTCCAGGGAGGGCATGTTTTTCCAGTGTTAGGGAATGGAGTGGAGAGGGTGATTAGAAGGGAGTGCACCTTTGTGAAGGCAAAAGAAGGGGGAAGAGAAATGGGAGCAGGGAGGGGGTAGAGATAACAATCTCAGATGTAAATACAAAAAATCTAGTAAGAAAATGATAGAAAAGAAAATAAGTTATATGCAAAAATTTTAAAGTAAAATTAGTGAGTAATACTTCCTGGGGGGGGGATATCAAGGAAATGCAGGAACAAGAATGAGAACATGAAACTACTTGCTTGAAAGTGTAGGGAGCCAATGTGTACACAGCAAAACTCCTTATAAAATACCTATATGGAGTAAAATTGCACAAAGTAGGATCTCTTAAGGGACACCTAAATTTGACATGCAATTATGTGTTAATGTTAGAATATGAAGACGCTTAATGTAGGAGTGAATGAAGTACTGACATCAGTGTACATGACCAGTCAGCCCTTCTTGGGGAAGTGGAATTAACACTAAAATACAAACAGCTTCAGGACAATATACACTCAAGCCTAGCCGAATGCTCATCAAAGAGACCAAAGTGACTATAACAACAAATTGATGGGAACAAGTGCTCAAAACATGAGGTGGAGCTGTGAGGAGTCCTGTAGAAGATCGGGATGAGGAACTGATGGAAGCAGAGATGTCAGAGACACACCAGGAAATACCACCTACAGAATTAACTGATTAGGACTCATGAGTGCTCACGGAGATCAGGGATTCTGCTAAGAGCTGATCTAAGTCCTCTGCACATATATTATGGTTGTGTAGGTTGGTGGTTTTGTCAAAATCCTAACAGTGGGAAGAGGAGCTGTCTCTGACTCTTTTGCCTCATTTGGGGGACACCATTTCTATAACTGGGCTGCTGTATACACCCTTGAGTTCTTATGTGTCTCCTCTTATAGCTTTTTATGCTGTGACTGCTTGATTTCTCTGGGATACATGTTCCTTTTTGAAGGGAGATAGGTATGCATCTGGGGGTGGGAAGAGTTGGTTGGGGGAGAGACTCAATATGCAAACAAAAATTTACACCCAGTTCAGCAGAAGTGTCCTCTTCTAGCACAGTCCTTGCTCTCTTACACATAAAGAATCTCCAGACACCAGACTATGATATGAAATATTGGAATGCAGTTCCTTAGGCAAAATGCAAAAAAATGATCCATATTCAAAAATATGACTATCAATGGAGGAGATTAAAAAAATCTTTAAATGAAAGAATGACAAATGAAAAAACACATCTTAATGTCATTATATTTGAAAATTGTTTTCTATAATGCTCTTTGTAAATGACTCTGTGACAATTTATTATACCACACTTTAATGTTTTATTGAAACCTTAAAAAATTACTGACACTAATTTGGCTGTTTTCAGTCCTTGGTATAAACTGCTTTAATTTCTCCTATCAAATACAGACTTATCCTTAAATATTAAACAATTTGAGTACTTAAAAAACCAATTTTGAAGAATAGTCTATTCTGTGAAATATTCTAATGCTTTTTAAATATTGTGTCATTTCAGCAACTAAAAGATTACACAACCAAAATACTTAAAAGTAAATTACTAACTGAAACAATTTCAGAATTGATGGCGACTTCTTTGGCCACAGAAAAAATGTAATAAGATTTTTTTAGCTAAGTCCCCAAGGCTTTGACATTTGCAAATTTTTACAGGCTCAGGAAACCAAAGATATTATGTACTGTATTTTAAAAACAGTTTTATTTAAATTAGAGTGTTGGATTCAGGGCTAATGATGTGGAAATATCAAAGTAATTCCTAAGAGGTAAAGTTAATTCTGTATTTGAAAAGTCATCCATATTTAGAAATACTGTTTAACAAGATACATTCATCTTTTCCTTTACATTTGCTCTGTGTATGTATGCCTGTGTGTGTCTTTGTGTGTGTCTGTGTGTCTGTGTGTCTGTGTGTATTAGAGGGAGAGTAAGAGAGAGATGAAATAAATTGAAATTGTGGAAACAGTACATGTCATGGAAGTTAGTACAAGCAATATATGCATCATTATCACCATCAATGTATATTTGTATATATGTTTATATGGCTATATGTATATATGTGTATGAATATATCATGTATTGTGTTTATATCCACATATGTATGATTATATGTATATGTGTATTTATATATGTGTATATATGTGAGTACACAAGCACATATGTACATATGTACATGTGCATATATATATGTATATGTGTGTGCACATGTAAATGTGTATATATGTATACATGCATATATGCATGTATATATTGTATATATATTTCTAAGTGTTTATATATTTATGTACATATGTATATGTGTATATGTGTTTATATGTAAATGTGTACATGTATGTGTTTGTACATATATATGTACACATGCATATGTAGATATAGTTATAGAAAGAGAAAGATATCTATATATAATATGTACATGGCAGATAGTTAAGTAGATTGATAAGGGATAATTAGATAGATGATGGATAGCTAGCTATCTTCCTAGCTAGACCAATAGACAGATACATTTAGATGGCACTTATACCTACTAAATTTCAGGTATCCATCAAATTTCAGACTTCAATGATTACTAATGACAGAGGAACAACCAATAAGGAAATATATTTATATTTCTAATTATAATTCTTCCATGATTCCTAATTATGTTTCTGCAAATCTGGAAGGAACTATGGTTACATATATTTTCATCTATATTTTTCTTTACATAATTTTCTTTCTTTTGAATTCAGTAAAATTATGATAGGATTTCCTCTGCTCTCCGAAGAATGGGGTTGGTCCAATATTCAGCAATTTCACAGTATGCTCTATTTGAAAATAGACTTTGTAGCTATAATAAATTTACAGTAAGGTGAGGATGACAAACACAACTGGAAATTTGCCTTAAAAATCAATAATCTTGGCAGATTTCCACTGAATTTGGGAAAGAAAAGGTTATTGCTGTGCTAGCTAGTAGTCTGAGCTGTAAATTTATACACCATGGAGGAAAGTGGAATAAGATAATTTTAAAACATAGAGCAAGTTAAAAATGAATCTTTAATCAACTATTAGTCCAAGATCTATTTTAACTCATCCTCAAAGCTAAGAAAATTCCTGAATCAGATGGAATCTTGACTGTCAACAAGGATCTGATTATATATAGTCAAGGAGCCACATCAATCAAAGTGTACTGTGTCCAAGGATAGTCTACAAGCATGAGAAAGAATAAAGTACAACTTGTAGTCAAGAACACATGCCTTTTTCAGGATATTCCATGTTCATAGCATCCTGTTGTTGTAAGAATTTTACACAAGCAGAAATACAAGAAAAACTGCCTCTATCAAGTGACTCATGAGGCCACCCAAATCACAAAAATTCTCAAGAGAAGAAATTGTTTGAGGATAAAAACAAAGGGGAAAAGTCATGTGAGACAAGAAAAGCATAAATTGAAGCATTTCATTTACACAGTGAAGAATTCCAAACACAGCAAAACAACCTAGATTAAGAGGTAGACGGGAAGTATTCGTGATTAAAGCGTAAGGTACTGCATAATTTTGCTACTTCTTTGAGTACCAGGTCATTATTAGCTTTTTTCATGTTCTATGACTCAAGTATATGGTATATTCAGAATCATTGCATTCAGCTGTACTCTTTTTATACATCAGCATTCACTCATCCTATCTATTAGATCATAACTATAATTTCCTGAGTTTGACAATAGCTCATTTGATATTATGCATCATAGTTCACAGATTATTATTTAAGGATAGTGTTCATTTAACTGTATGTTACTTTCATATATTTTAACCATACATAAACAATAAAAGGGAGTCATCATATATATATATATACATATGCATAAACATATACACTTACATTTATATATGCATATATATTTAATGCAAAATGTCCTCCAGGAAGAAGAGGCTAACAACTTGAGAGTTGGTGGAGCATGAAAGAGATTCACTGGAAAATGTTTGAGAAGTCATGGAGGAGTGAAAAGCAGGACAGTAACATAATCCTGTTCTAATCAAAATTACTTTAAAATAAAAACAAAAAAGCATATGTGATGAGGGAAGAATGCTGGACTTCTATTTCAGTATATGAATGAGAATAGGCAGAAATATTAAAAGGGTTGAATCAGAATGAATGATAGGGTATTAAAACCTGCAAGAGAGGGAAAGTCAGTCTTTCTTAGGTATTGTTTTCCTGATAATGTAACCATTCTTAAGCAGTAAATGGACTCAGGAGAACATCCACAACCCCCCCCACACACAAAAACACACTCACAGACCAAACACACACACAAACACACACACAACCACAACCAAAAAGATAAGATGAATTGACAAGAATTGGTCACCAATATCTCTCAATATCAATGGGATTTATGTCTCTAATAAAATCATACAGGCTAACAAAATGGAAATAATAAGGATTTTGTTCCAGAATATGTTGGAAGTATATTTGTGGCTTATTAATAGACTGTTGTCAATTTCAAAAGATGTAAGACTCTGGGCTTTGAAGCAACATTGAAGCTATGAAACACTTCACAGCCTTTGAATCTTGAATGTGGGCATTTTATATTTCAGTATTGCACTGAAGTACGTAGAATCCAGGAACCACAGTGTAGCAGTATATATAAGAATGTTCGCCATACTCTCAGAAATTTAAGTATGTGGTCTCCAGTTGATTACATATTTATGGAGGCATGTAGGATGTGACCATGCTAGAGAAAGTATTAGGGATATGTTTTTGGTATTTGCAGTCTCTCTCTTTAATCCACTTTAATTATATTTAGAAAGATAACATCAATTCTGAGTCAGGGAACAAACAAGTTAATAATCAAAATCCTGTAAACATCTTTCTGGAGGCCAGGTGTGAAGATCAGGGACCAAGGGGGATCCCAAGATAATAAGAGACTACCATACCTATATCAACTGATCCTGCCCTGAGCTACAAATGTAAATGCCCTGACCTGAGCTAAAATTCTAAGTGTTCTGCCCTGAGCTTTAAATTCACACGTTCTTAATCCAGGCCAGTTTCCAGAGTAAAGCACCAGAATCAGATTCCGGCCTTGACCAGATTCTGATTGTGCTAGTGAACTAAAAACTTTCAGCTGCCAACTGTCCAGTGGCACCAAAATGCTCTCCACAACAGAAATGAAGAGACTTGAACTTCAAGTGCTTCATTTTAGTCAATGTGCAAGAATAGACAATAAACCATTAACAAACTATTGTGCAACTTGGTCTAATTGCTGGACAGGTGGAACTCTGGCACTTCAAGCTTGTATACTTGTACACAAAATATCTGATGCTAACGTGACAAAGAGATAAAAATTTAATCCTATGTTTTATGTGTCACAGAAAAGAAATAATAATAAAAGGTCATTGAACGCAGTGTTGTTCTGCCTTACCTTATTTAGTAGGTAGCAGCTGCTGCACTTGTAAAAATAGATTAAGTGAAAAATATATTAGAATGTGCAAATTATACCTTTATGATGAAATTAATGATCAGTTAACTCTTCATAGAAGATAATTTTACAAGGAAATATTACATCATTAAAGATAGCATTTACACAAAGCAACTATGCAGAAAAGAGTGATTGTGGCCTTCTCAAAGATATGCTACTCTCTAAAATACTTACAACTGAAAAAGGAATACAGAAGCACACCTCTATCCCTTTAAGGGTGACACAAAGGATGCAGGCAAAATCACTTATCCTGCTGTAAAAATAAGGCTTTAGTGGTCTTTAAAATCTTAACACAGATCACATTTACATTTTATTATTGTATTACAGGATAGCAAAATTGATCATTAAAGCATTAAAATTACATGGTACATATAGTAAAGTGGTTTGGCATAATTATATATAGACAATTTAATTTATGACATATTAAAGTCTATGAATACTTTCTAAAAGTCTAAGGACTCATATCACTCAGATAAAACAGACCTGAACTATTATTTTATATTAAAACTAATTCAATCAGTTCTAGTGAACCATGCCTCTGTCAGAGTTTTCAGTTGGTATTATATATCAAGAACGAGACAAATACACTACAGTCAATTTGTCAAGAACTTTAAAATAATAAATGGGGTTAATTATTTACTTTATATCAAACCCAAAATTCAAAAATTATTAGATGATTAAAGATACAATCATAATGATGTTTATCACAAGGTTTTGCATAGAGTCATGCTACTTCCATTCCTTTCAAACAATTAATGTCATTCTTGTTTACCCTACTGCCAGTTCATAGATTAGAAATCGCTATAGTACTTTAGCTTCCTATTGAGAAGGATGCTAATATTAACAGAAAACCTATATTTAACACTTGAGAAATGTGAGACTTACCAGAATGTGTTATATTCTTAAAGTTAGGACCCCGACAGTGTCCCGGGAGAGGCAACACCCCAAATCACTCACGAGAAGCGATCTTGATGCAAACTGCAAGAGGATTTTTATTCCAAGCGCGCTGGAGCCCAGGGTCATAAGCCAAGCAACGGTAGAGGACTATGGCCCCCGAGTGCAGGATCGGAACAGCTTTTATAGGGTTCACAAAGCCCGCGAATCCCAAACCAATCATGGCCAAGCCTGCAAATCAAAACCAATCATTTTAAACTATCTAAGCCCGCGCTCTGGGAACCAATCATGTTAAACTATTCAAGCCTACGCTCCAGGGACCAATCATGTTAAACCATCTAGGTCCAGGCTCCTTGGACCAATCATGTTAAGCTATCTAAGCCCGTGCTCCATGGACCAGTCAGTTCCCTATAGTCACAGAGGTCTGTATTTGCGTGGTCTCTTGGGTGAGGGTAACAATGGCAGTCAGGGAAAGTCACTAGGCTGGGGGTCTTCTATGGTGCAAACAGATTGCAGAAGCCAAATAAGAGGTTAAGTCAGCTTATATCCTGTTAACTTACTAGGCCCTGCCTTGTGGCTTACGTTTCGCGGCTCGCAGCTCGCGGCTTGGGGCTCGCGGCTCGCAGCTCGCGGCACGCAACTGACATATCCAAAGGCCTGTCCTATGCTCTTTCATCCAGTTTTATACAGAAAGCAGTCTCCAGAACAACAAGGAGTGTGGCCTTATATCTACGTATTGGCAGAGAGCAGGGTCTGGAATTTGAAGTACATAGGGCTACTTAGGCGCGGGGGTTAAGGCTCCTTTAGAGTGAGGTAGCTTGGGGTCCTTGGAGGGGTTAAGCTCTATTTTTTATCCTTTCAAATGAAAGCATAGAGTTAATGTGAAAAGAAAGATAATAGGTAGAAAAATAAAATATTTTTATAATTTGATGTATTCTTTCTACGTACATGTTTCACCTTTGGGAAAAAAAAAATCTGTGCCTAGTATCAACCCTCTTCCATCTGTTATCCATGAATGCTTGTTGTATGCACCATTTTCTGTTTCTTTTTCTCTTTCTTTTGAGAACCTATCTGATGGAAATATTTTTATCAAGAAAGGGATTTTTCTGTTCATATTTCTAGGGGTTAATTGCATCATTCAGGACACACAAGATATCAGGCTGGGGAAACCATGCAATTGCTGAGTAGTAACATTCCATCTATAGAGTGACGAGGAGGTTGGGTCTGGCAATAAATACCTAAGCATGACCACCCTTACCAATCACCTTCAGCAAGTCTTTTACTACACCAGGATTCAGTACATTCCCAAATACTTTCATCAATTTGGATATTCAGTCTTCATTCAATTTTTTTGTCCCTATCCTTCCTTTGGACAAAAATTTCTGGATTAAAAATTTTGAGATGTGTTCGACTGTGCTCATATCAGCCATATTTATACTAGCCAGAAGCAGGAAAGAACTCAGATGTCCTTCAACAGAGGAATGGATACAAAAAAATGTGAGACATTTACATAAGGGAGTACTATGAAGTGATTACAAAAAATGATTTCATGAATCTCTTAGGCAAATAGATGGAACTAGGAATATCATCCTGAGCCAGGTGACCCAGAAAGAAAAAGAACACATGGGATGTACTCACTAATAAGTGATTATTAGCCTAAAAATGTCACAGTGCCCATAATACCATCCGCAGCACATAGGAAGCATAGAAGGAAGGACAAACCAGGTTGTGGATGCTTCATTCCTGCACTGAGTGGGCAACAGAAAGACTCTAGTATGTGGAAAAAAAAGGTGACTGGGGAAGGAGAAAAAAAGGTTGGAGATAAGGGCAGCAGCATCAGGATCTAGAGGAGATGTGAGAGAGGTACAGGGGGTCCAGAAATCGAACAAAAATATGTAGCAGGGGTGGTAGTGGTGGTGAGAACTGGGGATAGTAACCAAAGGCTGCTAGACACTAGAGAAAGGGAACCTCCCAATACCCAAGAGGATGACTTTAGTCTAAATGCATAAATGCACAGAGAAGGCAGATATAGATCCTGTAGAGACCTCCTCTAGCAGATAGGCATGGCTGGTTGAGGGATAGGGCCACCTACCCATCTCAAAATTATTAACCCAGAAATGTGATATTTCAACATATTGTGCCGTGCACATTCCAATTATTGTTTTTGTAATTCATACAAAGAGAATATAATTAAAATTTTGTGGTAATGCTTCTTTTTCTCTTATTTACAACACACACACACACACACACAAAAAAAAAGGTTCATAACAGGAATCAGCCAATATCTCCTGGTTAAAATCCTTAGGAAAAAAATGCATTAACTGATCCAAACTATCACTCTAAAAATAAAGTTGTATTCATTGCTCTATTCAAACCCACTCTGGGATCTTTAATATCCTACTCTTGTGGAAGGCAAGTGATGAAGTGTGGTCTAATTAAAATAACCAGAGAAAACCAAATGGTAGTACAGAAGGCTGTTGTTTCTGCTTTTATAATTGGTGAGCTAGTGGGTTCAAGTACACCACAAGAAAATAGACAGAATCAACTGACCTGGCCCCATGGGGGCTCATGAATACTGAATTACAAACTAAAGAGCAAGTATCGGCTGTATGTAGATGTCATATACATTTGTCACAGATGTACAGCTTTGACTTCATGTGGGTCTTCAAACAATTGGAGGTGACAGTGTCTTTTATTCAGTTGGCTGTCACCAGATCACCTTCCCATAACTGGACTACGTAATTGGGCCTCACTGGGAGAGGATGAACTTAGTCCTTTGGGGATTAGGTGTCCCAGGAAGGAAGGTACTCGAGGGTGTCTTTATCTTTTATAAAGAGATGGCAAGGGGTTAATGGAGGAATGATTCAGAAGGGTGGATCTGGGAGGGGAGGAGCTACAGGGGTCTGTGAAAAGGATGTAAAGCAATAAATAAATAAATAAATAATAAATAAATTACACTTTATTTACTGAGCAAAACCTTATTATGTCTTGACAAATAATTAACTTATCTTTTTCTTTATTGTAGGCATATGTTTACATGTGTGTAGCCCTGAGTGTGAATGCACATGTAGTCCAGTGCATATGTGGACATCAATAGAAATTTGGAAAACAGATTCCCTCCTTTAACTGTGTTCTATAGATCCAAGGAAGTCATCATGCTTTTGTAGCAAATACTTTGACATGATATGACATGTTGCCAGCCCATCATAAACTATTACATAATACAGAAGATTACATAATAGGTAGACTAATCTATATTCTGTAGATTATATTTTCATAAGATCTAAAGATGAAATGTGGATGAACAGTACAAATTTATCCAGAAATTTTAGAAAATTTCTCCACCTGACTCATCCAGGATATTGGCATAACCACTCTCTCTGAAAAAAAGGAGGTCTGAGGTGATATTTTCATCATTGGACATCATCCAAATGTTGCTCCCTGTTGACAGAAACCTACATGTCATCTCATATCACTTCTTCATTAAATCCAATAATTTATTAAATCTTGATCAGATTGCCTTTGCACCTGAGAGATATCCTTTGCTTTTTAAAAGGCACATATAATTGTATTGGATTATTATAAGTGTCTGTTCCTTTTGAAAATGGGTTTTTTTCTTAAAATATATTGATTATGGTGCCTCTTCACAATTCCTTGAGATCCTTTCCACATCCACTGTCAACAATGTCCACACACATTCTGACTCTCATTGGGAAAAGAAACAACAATTAACTAGCAAACAATTAAAAAAACCCAGAAATCTAAATAATAAAACCCAAAATTATAAATAAAAACAAACATATTTGTGATTTAAAAGTCTTTGGCCCAGGGAGGGGCACTATTAGGAGATGTGACCTTTTTGAAGTAGGTTTGCAATTGTTGGAAATAGTGTGTCACTCCTCCAGCAGGATTGGAGACCCTCTTCCTAGTTGCCTGGAAGATAGATGTTTGCATTTGGAGCAAGATGTAGAACTCTGGGTTTCTCTAGTGCAGTGTCTGCGTGGGTGCTGCCATGCCTTCCATAATGATCATGGACTGAATCTCTGAACCTGTAAGCCTGGCCCAATTAAATGTTGTCATTTATAAGAGTTATCTTGGTCATGATGTATCCTCACAGCAATAAAACCCTGACTAAGACAACAATCAACCACACTGGATAATAAGAGGTGGGAATTACACATAATAACTTTGTGTATCATTCTATATCTTAAATCACCTATAGATTGCTTATAACTTACTTCACTAGAAAGACTACATAAATAGTTGCTCTATTACATTGTTTGAGAAATATCAAAAAAAAAAAAAAAAAAGAAAGAAAGAAAGAAAAGTCTGCTTGTGCTCAGAACAAATGTGATGCTTAGATCTTTGGGGGAAAGGGGAGTTTAAATTAAATAGATGAAGACCAATACTCAAATTTCAAGTTCTGGAGAGGCATGAAATACCTGTGAAAAAGCCAGGTTGTGTGGGCATCACTTCCTTTGTAGAAATTTATCACACTGCCCAATTAATGGCAAAATTAAAGCTTTAATTTTTAATATTTCTGAATTTTTCGAATACTTTTGATATTTTGTTTTAAATTCTGGTAGGAAACCAATGAAAAATATTTGTTTTATCTTTATAATTTACAAATAATTGAGAGACTGAAACGTCCTTCACTAAAA
Organism: Micromys minutus; assembly: GCF_963924665.1. NCBI lineage: Eukaryota > Metazoa > Chordata > Mammalia > Rodentia > Muridae > Micromys > Micromys minutus. The sequence goes on along the minus strand of NC_137955.1, from coordinate 35,475,798 downwards.
TAGAAATATGCATTTTTATTGAATAATATGTAAAAGAATATGAACAAGATTTTATTAAATTATTTTAAATTAAATACCATATACGTATAAATGAATTAGCTCAAACAATTTATAGTTGTGAAACAACTATTATATTGAATTCTGGTCTTAACTTTATATAATGAAAGTTAAAATGATACATAATTGTTCAAATTCTATTTCCAGCTGTGTTAAACTTGAAAGAAAATAGTCTTGGATTTTTTAACCTGGCTGAACTTAGCTGAAATGTATTCTAGAATGTCTCTTTTCCCAAGTATTACATTTGTTTCTAATACCAGTTCTTATCAATGACAAAATTTAGAAGCCCAGCACTCCACTTAAAGACAGGGTAATTCTGAAAGGTCATGAATATTCCAGATAAGAATACCACTATTTTTACATAAAACTATTAATATAAATTTTAGTCAGTACTTGATTTTTTTAAAGGTTTGATAGTATGCATTGAAAACTTAATAGTTACAATGAGCGTAAAGTACATGTAAAACAAAATGTAACATGGAAATAGTCAAAGTTTTCTTGTTGTGTAAATATTTTTCTGTTTTATTTTGTTTTCTTTATTTCTTGGACTTCATTGTTTTAAAATCTGAAAAAAATGTACTGACAAAAATGTATAATTTTAAGCAAAAAAATGTTTAAAATCTGTACATTTATCTTTGTTTTGTAAAATAAAGTTGTTAAAGAAAAAGAATACAACTATTACCTGTTGCACCTTGGACACAACCATTTCTCTACAGCCGACGAACACTCTTCAGAGCAAACTGTGCTCTCTCAAGAAGGGTTTGCATTAAGACCAGTTTTTCTATTTTTAGTAGAATTATAATATACATGTTTTGTTTAATATTTAATGAATAATAAAATATTTTCTCTCATCCTCTCAATGCACTGCCATATAAGTTACCAGTATAGTTATTGGTACCTGGTTATAACAAACTTCAGAAAGAATATTTTATATTTATATTGAGAAAGACTTCCTAACATGATTCGTCCTTTGTTCCTCAAAAGGCTTGTCACAATCCACCTGTAAATTTTATACCCATTCAATGTTTAGGACTATAGATCATACACTCTGACTTCTCTCAGCAGAAAAGAACCCATATTGAAGCTATCTGAAAGAATTACCACCTATCTATCCTAGGGTTTAATATCAAGAGAAGGCAAAGTCCACTGGGAAATATCCACATGTACTTCATTTGAAGTGAAGAGAAATTTGAACTTTCTAATTTCCTATTGCTCGGAGAAATAGAGTATCATCAGCATTCAGGACTAAAGACACACATGGCTGACTCAAGCCTCTTGGAGTTTGGCCAGCAGCGGTCCAGTGTGCACAGCGGAATGGTGCTTTACAGACAAACAGCTTCTCGTGCATTGCCAGTTCTGTCAGAATGATCTCATACATAAGAATGCTTTTTCCAGAAGTATGCTTTTAATAATTATACTATTAGGTGTACATAACTGATGCTTTGACATTCAATATCCATGAATATAAAATGTATAGCATTACAGTTACATTGACTTATAAAGTAAAATCAAAAGTAACCCTTCATCTTGTTTTCGTTTTTACACTCAAGATTTTATTCCCCTTCCTGTCCACCCTCCTACTATTCCACATCTCATACCTCCTCCTCACCCACACACCCATCTCCACAAGGATGTCTCCACTCCAACCACCCTGCCAGACCTTTAAACTCCCTTGGACTGCCAGTCTCTTAATGCTTAGGTGCATCTTCTTTGACTGAACCCAGACCCCAGAGTCCTCTACTCTATATGTGTTGGGACCTCATATCAGCTGATGTATGCTGCCTGTTTGGTATCTGTCCAGGTTAATTGAGACTGCTGGTCCTCTTATATTGTTGCCCTTCTCCTCATCTTCCTCCAGCTTTTCCCTAATTCAACCACAAGGGTCAGCAGCTTCTATTCATTGCTTGGGTGTAAATATCTGCATCTGACTCAGCTGCTTGTTGGGTCTTTCAGAGGGCATTCATGATAGGTCCCTTTTTGTGAGCTCTCCATAGCCTCAGTAATGGTGTCAGACCTCAAGCCTTCCCCTTTAGCTGAATCCATTTTGAGCCTGTCCCTTGAACTTTTTTTCCTCAGGCTCTTCTCCATTTCCATCACTGCAGATTAGTAAATGATTTTTGGAATCTTTATAATCAGTTTTTAACAGAGATTGTTGTGTTTTGTCAACCTGATGGAAAAATATTTTTACAATTTAAAGATATATGATACTCTCAAATTCTCTGATATATCAAACATATATATATGTGTGTGTGTGTGTGTGTGTGTGTGTGTGTGTGTAGAAATATATATTGAAAAGCCATATATATATATATATATATATATATATATATATATATACATATATATATATATATATATATGCATACATATGAACACGACTGGTACAGTGTGTGTGTGTGTGTGTGTGTGTGTGTGTGTGTGTGTGTTATGCCTATGTGCTCAAGAGGTGAGCCATGGTCTAGATATGACCCAGGGAAGCCTGAATGTAAATTCTACAGAATCGTAAATAATGCAGTTAAGGATGTACACCACAATTCTCTCTAAAGATAATTGTTTTAAAACAAAGTTTGTACTGAATATGAATTTAATTTGATTCTTTCTTTTTATTACTAATTCTTTCCTTATATTTTAATATCTTTCTTTTTATTTTTATTATTTTTATTGGATATTCTCTGTATTTACAATTCAGATGTTTTTCCCTTCCCACCAATCCCTTTCCCCTTCCCCAACCCATTGCCTCCATGAAGGTTCTCCCTCTCCCAACCTCCCTCTCCTACCTCATCATTTCCTTTTCTGTTTTGTTCATTCAAGGCACCCTACAAACCCCTCCATTGAAGTTATAACCCTTTTTTCATTAATGTTTTATAACTTATATAGGTACATATGTTACCTATTTAAAATATTGTCAAAACTGCAATTACATATGATATCCAAAATACATGAAACAACCTGTAAATCTCCAAAACATATTTTTGTGTGCATTTTTTGGGATCTGACCATTTGATATTGACCAATAAATTGGTGTCTCTTCTATACAGAAGCTGATTTTTTTTTTCTGCTCTCAGAATTCCTTAGTTACATTACTTGTCTTAGTTTCTTTTATGGTGTTGATAACTTTTTCAAGTTTTAAATGGCTGAAGCTATGTGTACTCAAGTTTTGTCTGTAATTTCTGTGTTTTTAGTCTTCATTTCTGTTTTGTGTCAGTACCATTCAATTTTAATTATTATCCCTCAGTAGTATAGCATAAGGGCTGGAAAGGTATTCCATCCAAAACTGTCCAATTTGCTCAGGACTGTCAGACTATCCAGGACCTTTGTGATTCTATAAGAAATTTTAGGATAGTTTTACTTTTCTATTTCTGTAAGGAAAGGGATATGGGCTATTACTGTGATTGCATTCCATAATATCTTATATAGCCTGCTTTGCTTCTTCCTCAAGTTCATACCCTGTTATTTCAGTAATCCTTGTTATATGGCCTACACATACCATGCAGGTGCACAAGTGTGCAAATGCACACACACATTGTATGTATGTATATTACATATATATATATACATATATATATATTATAAATTATGAAGCATCCTCCATGTTAAGAGTTTGTATGATTTACAGTTGACTACTTAGCATTGGATAACCAGTGGGTCTGTTTCCCTAAGTAACACTTTGTTTCTCATCTCCCACCCTCAGCATTACTTTTTGTATAAGGGTGAGGCTTAGGAGGCTTTGGGTATAAATTTTGGCATGTATATTGTCATTCTCGCCCAACTCATGTTTAGGAAGTTGCATCATTGGGACTTTAAGAAACCATTCTAAAGCAGTGGCAGAGTAGCATAAAAACATAACAATACTGTAACTATATCCACCAAATAAAAGAATGATTGCAAATTCCATCAAGTGTTGTTCATGTGGGATTATATTGATTGATTTGACATCAACAAATTGTGTCAAGAAAGTAAACAGCTAAAAAAAAAAAAACAAAAAACCTTCATCATTCCAAAACACACATAGAACACAAAGAAAACAAATATAACACAAGTTCAAGATTAAACACTTAGAACAAATAGAAGCAATATTTTAACCAAATATTGGTCACTTAAAATATATAAACAAATGTCATAACTAATGTCATTGTTAAAATAATGTGTTATTTTTTTCCTGTGAATGTGAACAAGTGAAAATATATTTTTAAACGTTTAACCATCAAATTTCAAAATGTGGTATGTTAAGACAGCAGTAAAAATGATAAATTTAAAGCAGACTATAAAAAATATGAAAATTGAAACAGGAATTCAAATCGTTTTACATGTATATACACACATATAACATGTGCATGCTATATTCTAACATAGAAAACATATACACATGTAGAGTAGAAGACTTTATCACTTTCAAAATTAGAATATGCACTATATATATATGTATGTGTGTATATATTTACAAAGTTAGTGTATAAACAAAAATAATGCAGTTGAATATAAAAATATGATTCAAATGTAAGATTGCAGAAATATTCAGGTACAAGTCAGGAAATACAATAACAGGTTTATACAGTAAGTTAAAATTTGTATAACAAACAACATACTGCTGAATGTTCATAATCTCCTAATCAATAATAAGATATTCAAAGTTTGGTGAATGAACATCTCTAGATTATTAAGATAACAATATCACATTGGTTTGTAAACTATTTTTTTTTAATTCAGACCTACTTTTTTAAAGTAAAAGCCGAAAATATGATGCAAAAGTTGTTGTGAAAATTCAACACATCTGGAGGCACTGAGATGATTTTGAATAAAAGCATCTGGGAAACTCATTTGAGAGAATTGTTGGCTTCCTTCTCAGCTGCAGCCATGTTGTTACCAAAATAATCATCAAACACATGAAAGGACATAATCAAAACCGTAAATACTCACATTTTTGGACAACTGGATTTTGCAGAAATACCAGAAAATTTAAGGGTCTGGAAACAGAATTTACAAAACAATATTCAAGGAAAATTAGATATCTCTAGGCAAATAAGTAAACTCAATATGCTATGCAAAAATTTAGATTAAAAGATGATTCCATACTCAACATAGAATTAGAAAAAAAAAAAAGGTAAAATTACAGAAAGAAATGGAAAAAATGTTTTAAAAGTGTTTTTTATTTGAAATTGGCTGTGGGGCTATATCTCCTAAAACTGGTAAGAAAGTTTTATGCTTGATTTTTTTTTTAATCCAGAGTGCACAAAGGAAGAAAGTCAAACTTTAAAAGAAAACAAATTAATTCTTTTTAATCATTAAAACTCTGACTAAATTTCTATTTCAATAGACCGAGTGCGAGAAGGATAAAAATTGAAATTGAATGATAAATTGTGAATTCTTATATTTTAGTTACTTAAATTTTTAAAAAATATAATAAAACTATTTTCTTGGTTAGGGTTTCTACTCCTGTAATAAGACACTATAAACAAAAGTAACATGCAGGAAAAAGGGGCTTAATTTCACTTGCAATTGTCGAGTCAAACTCAAGTCACCATGAAAAGTCAGGGCAGGAACACAAGGGGAAAAGTGGGAGACAGGAACTGAAGCAGTGTTCCTTTAAGACTTGATTCATATAGGTAATGCCTGTCCAGTAAGATAAAGTTAGTATAGACTGATTTCAATTTATATTACTTTAATAATTTGAATCAGCATGTAACTATACTCTTTAAACCCCCTTAGTTCACAGTGTCTACCAAAGAAGCAACAAACCAAGCTTCCTAGCATGAACATCATCTAGGTCATGTGTATTATACTTGAGTAGATGATGTATATTAATTTGGTGTTATAAGAAAAACTCAATTTCTGAAATGTTATTGTAGTATATAAATGATTTTATTGTTAAGGTTTAGATCATTTAGAGTAGGGGTTGTTGTACTCCCTGGAGTACCTACCATACAACATACCAAACATATGATCTGTATTCAAATATTATGTTTAATTTAAAGTAAGATTGAATTAATAGAACATTTTGTGAAGTTTATTTTGAGGGACAGGGAAATATTTTGACTTTCATGGAGATATCAGTTGCAATTTAGTATTTATCTATATTATTAAATTAAATAAATTATGTTTATGTTGTTATCTTTGTGCTAAGTAAAATGAAGATCTAAAACAAACAACTACCCATATTAACAATTTTACAAGGATCATGGACTGATTAGAAGGTCAATATTTTAGATTAGAAAGTTAAGGTCTAGTATTAAAGTTATATGGTTTTATTCGTTAATCTCTTTAAAAGTTACTCCTTGTTCATCTCCATAAATGATTTAATATGTATTGGACAATGAGAGGAACATTTCAAATGAAACGTTAGGTAGACCTCTGGTTTCCATCAGCTTAAAGCTAGGAGTGTCTCAGAAGATCTGGATCTTAGTCCAATTTTTTTTTTCCTAATTTGCTGTTTCTCAGTATATTATTTATTTGATGTGTAAAAATATATTATAAGAATCAGCTTAAGGAACAAAGCAGGTTTCTGCTTCAGAGTGAATATACAGCCTACAATGAAGAGAGAAACATAGAATCAGGATTGTGAGACAAAGGGTCACTTACATCTGCACTTATTTGGCAGAGGGCAAAACCTTTTATATTCTACTTTTTAATAAAGTTTAGGACATCAGTCAAGGGAATAGTGTCACCAACATTAAGTATGAGTGATCTTGCTTTAGTTAAACTTTTCTCTAAAGAACTTTGTGGGAAAGCACAGGAGTATTTCTCTTGTACTTGAATGACATGGAAGATTATATATAGCACCCAGTTACATAATGTCCTGAAAAATGCATTTGGTTAACAACCTGATTACCTGATTTATTTATTTTGTTATTATTGGAAGACTTTGCATACACATGCCTGTTACTAAGACAAACCAAAGTCTGTATAACCATACATTTGGTAAATGCTGCATTTAGTGTCAAAAACTATATAGAGTACAGAAAATAAAAAAAAAAAAATACTTAAGGGAAAAACTGATTTTAGTGGTCAATGGTACTGAATGTTAAAGGCTATGAAGTTTAAATCTAAGACTGTATTGGGTGTTTCATAATATCATATATAAATTACAATAATCATAACTCTGAGGATATCAAATATCTGTAGAAGCAGTGGGTAATACTTGGACTAATTGCATACAATAAAACTCAATCTAAGTACTGGCTACTGATTTATTTTTATATTTATTTTTGTTTTTATTGGATATTCTCTGTATTGAAATTTCAAAAATTATCCCATTTCCCCCTATTCCCATCTCCCCTTCTACTTGCTTTCATGAAGTTGCTCACTTTCCAAACCACACTCTCCACCTCAGTGCCCTGGCATTTCTTTACACTGGAAAAACCAGCCTTCACTGGACCAAAGGCCTCTTCTCCCATTGAGCCCAGACAATTCCATCCTCTGATACATATGCAACTGGAGTTATGAGTCTCTGCAGGTGGGCTCATTGTGTGCCCATTGGTTGACATTTTAGTCCTGGGAGCTCTGGAAGATTTGGTTGGTTGATAATGCTGTACTTCTCATGAGGTTGCAGACCTTTTCTGCTACTTCAGTCTATTTTTAGCTCCTTAATTTGGGACCCTGTGTTTAGTCTGATCATTAGGTGAAAGCATCCTCAACTGTATCTATGTGACACGAGCATAGCCTGTGAGAAGCCCTTTGTATCTGTTGCCTGTCAGTAAACATGTCTTGGCATCAGCAGTAGTACTTGGGTTTGGTGGCTGCATATGGAGTGAATATCCAGGTGAGGCAGTCTCTGGATAATCTTTTCTTCAATCCCTGCTCCTCTATTTTTTCCTGTATGTCCTCCTTTGAGTGCTCTGTTCTACCATCTAAGAAGGACTGAGGCATCCAATTTCTAACCTTCCTTCTTTTTGATCTTCAAAAAATCTGTGAATTGTTTCTTGGTTATTCAGAACTTTGGGGGTTTATAAGTGAGTGTTTACCATGTGTTCATTTGTGACTCTGTTACCTCACTCAAGATGATCCCAGGATAGTGAAAATTATTCTAAACAATAAAAGACTTTCCAGGGGAATCACAATCCCTGACCTCAAGCTGTATTACAAAGAAATCATGATAAAAATCACATGGTATTCCTGCATAGACCGGCAGTTAGATCAGTGGAACAGAATGAATAAACAGAAATGAATACACACACCTATGGTCACTTTTTAAAAAGAGTTAAAAACATTCAGTGGAAAAAGGACAGCCTCTTCAACAAATGGTGCTGGTTCAACTGGTAGTCAGTATGCAGAAGAATGAAAATCAATCCTTTCCTATCTTCTTGTACAAAGCTCAAGTCCAAGTAGATTGATGTCTTCCACATAAAAACAACTACAATGAAACTAATGGATGAGAAATTAGAGAAGAGCTTTTAACACATAGGCACAGGAGAAATTTTCCTGAACAGAACACCAATGGATGATGCTCTAAAATCAAGAATTAACAAATGGGCCCTAATAAAATTGCAAAGCTTCCGTAAGGCAGAGGATACTGCCAACAGGGCAAAATGGCAGCCAACAGATTGGGAAAGGATTTTTAACAATCCTACATCTGATAGAGGTCTAATATCCAATGTATACCAAGAGCTCAAGAGAATCAAATCATATTATTAAAATGTGCTACAGAGTTAAATGATGATTCTCAACTGAGGAATATCGAATGGCTGAGAAACACCTAAATAAATGTCCAACATCCCTTGTCATCTGGCAAATGCAAATCAAAACAAGCCTGAGATTCCACCTAACAACTGTAAGAAGGGCTAAGATCAAAAACCCAGGTTACAACAGATGCTTGCAAGGATGACAATAAACAAGAACATTCCTCTACTTTTGGTGGGATTGCAAGCTGGTACAACCACTCTGGAAATCCATCTGGTGGTTCCTCAGAAAATTGGACCTAGTACTACCTGACTTAAAGACCCTGTTTTACCACTCCTTGGCATATATCCAAAAGATGTCCCAACATATAACAAAGACACATGATCCACTATGTTCATAGTAGCCTTATTTACAATAACCAGAATCTGGAAAGAAACCAGATATACTTCAACAGAGGAAGAAATACAGAAAAATATGGTACATTAACACAATGGAGTACTGCTCAGCTATAAGAAAGAATGACTTTATGAAATACTTAGGCAAATGGCTGGAACTTGAAGCGATCATCCTGAGTGAGGTAACCCAGTCACGAAAGAACACACATGGCTTTATTTTAAAGTGGAGTTAATAAATATAAGTAGGTAAAACTGAAGAATAGATTTTTGCTGAGTCAGAAATACACAATAAAAAGAACAAGTCTCCTGGAAATGTATTCGTTTTAGAAATGATAGAGAAACAAAAAACAAACAAAGAATAGTGTTTAAAAAAAGACACTTTGGCTTTCTGAAGGTGTTTTTCAGTTTCTGGTTCATAGGCAATGTCTTATTGAAATATCTTGTAAGAGAAAATAATAAGTTTCTAGGCATCATTAGCTGACTAGGACATAGACATGCAAGGATGTAGTACTTACAGCATGGTCCTTGCATAATTTTTAATCTGTATTCTAAACATTTTATAATAGTTCATGGTAAGAAGAGGAAGAAAAGAGAACACTGAGAATACATGTATGGTGTTGGTGGTTAATTTCAATTGTCACATTGATGAGATTGGAATCAGCACTGGACATTCTCTGGGTAGGCTTTGAGGGGTTATCTATTAAAGATTAATTGAAGTTGTTTTACCCATGTTATATGTAAGATGTCCCTTTTACTTGCCTTGGTCCTAGACCAATAAAAAGAAGAAAGTAAGCTGAATTCCAATATTTACGGGTAACGTAGCTTCCATGGCTCATGCTTATCAAAGATGCTGGACTGTCCCCTAGAATAGTGGTTTTCATTTTGTAATTCTCAACTGCTTTGTGGCCACATGACCCTTTCAGAAATCTAAGGTAATCAAAAAAATACAGGTATGTACATTGTGATTCATGCCAGTAACAAAATTACAATTATGAAGGAGCAATAAAAATAATTTTCATTGCTGAGGGTCACCATGACATGAGGATCTATATTAGAAGATAACAGCTTTAGAAAGGTAGAAAATTTCTATACTAGAACTAAAAGCCAAAATGTATCTTTTCTTCATTATCTGTTTCTTTCTGGTATTTTCTCAAATAAGAAAAGTTATTAATACACTGGGCATACGAATGTCTGAAGCTTTGCAAAGACAAAACTAAAGTTTATTGAAAAGTAAAAAAACAGCTCTCCTTCCCATACATCACCCATATTGGAAAGAATTTTGACAGTCCACCTCCAGTGCTGACTGATTCAATTAGTCAGTGAAATGAAAATATTATAAATGTTTGAAATGCATAAAAATTGGAAAGGTATGTTTAAAACTGACATTAGAAAGTTATTAGAATTAGAAGGACAATGCTTAGATTAAAATTCTAAATATTATAATTAAACAACATGCTGAAGTTTATAATTAACATTAGGAAATATTTTAAACATTATAAATACAGAATAATAAAATAAATTATAATACAATATAGAATATTATTTTCCATAATTATCTTGAGTATAATGAATATACATATTAAGTTTTTCATATTAAACATATATATGCAACAAAATTATTATAGTGAAAACTTTAAATATTTAGATGTCTATGTAGTTAATACATTATGATTGTAGAATTTCATACTAAATATTAATAATGAAAACTTACAATAACCACGAGAGCTATATGAGATCAATGTGAGAATCATATCACCTCATAATTTTAAGACATCATATAATTTAAATATCATATATCTATCTGGGTTTATAAAAGTTTAGAAAACTTGTTACCTTATTCACAGAGATTATGGAAAGCATGTAAATTAATTTCTTCCTATCTTTGAAATTCTTTAATTTCTCTCTACTACCAGTGTCTCGGATTGTTCAGTATCTCATGTACTCTCAGACGGATGTCATCTGAAGACACTTACATACAAAGTTGTTAAAAATCACTGTTCTACAGTGATTAGATTTAAAACAATTCTAGTGACTGTTATACTACATATTTAAGAGATCTGGAGATATTTCGTTCCATAAATCCTCATTCCCTTTGATAACCAAAATTCTGGGCTACGGTACAGGAGAATGTTAGTCTTGTTTACTAGTAGGCACATATGTGTGGTCATTCATTATGCAATACATTCATTGTGAACGGTCTGATCCAAAGAACAACAAAAATTTCCTCATATTCTCAACGACACTAGGTTCAGAATCCATCACCTGTACCATATGATTATACTAAACATTGTTTAGTAAAGCACTGAATTTTTATACTCTACTGATAATAATAATTTCCACATTGTAATCCTTAGGGGGGAAGCAGTGTATGCCACAGATATTTTTGCCTTATGCTTCATGACAAAATCTTGCTTCTCCTCTACATTTAATTCTCTGGATGTTAATTAACCTTTACAAATACAAGTTAATGCAAATATGTGTTAAGTGAGTCTTCCTGCAGTTTCAGGCTCTATACTCAGAAGCTTATCACCTCTAAAAGGCCAAATGTAATTGGGATTAAGGGCAAAAACAAACAAAATTGTATCAAAAGAAAGAAAATGGATTGCTTGCAGCTATCTACTTATTAAAGTGCCTAAGTATCTTGAGATTCCTATTCAAGGTGACACCCTGTAGTGATCCAGAAGAGACAGAAAAGGAGGCAAGGGCAGGCAAAGTTTCCTAAAACAAAAAAAAATCCTATTTTCTTAGGTTTATGAACAGTGTTTATATACTGTGAACTTAAGATATTTGAAAAGACAGCTAATTAAAGAAAAAGTAGTCTATGCCTGTCAGAATTTTCATCTGAGATAAATACAGTGACAAAGGTAGCATGACTAAGGAAATATTTATTCCAGCTAATAGTTTAAAATATTGTGGATCGTGGTATAAATTGAAAGAACAGAAGTGAAAAAGAGATCAGGGGCTGGGTGTGGTGGCTCACATCTTTAGTCCTAGCACTTTGGAGGAGAGGCTGGCAGGGTCAGATCTCTGAGTTCCAAGACAGCCTGGTCTACAGGGTCAGTTCTAGGACAGCCAGGCCTACACAGAGAAACTGTCTCAAAAAAGGAAGAAAGTGGGGGAGAATTGTAGTAACTTGTCATATTGCATCTCCAGTTGAGAATAAGACAATATCACACAGGTAACAATGCTCATTTTTTTTCTACATTTATGACACCCCAAGCTTCAATTTAGCACACATTATTGGGCATAGTATATGAAATTATTTTTACCACAATTAATGTATTCAAGTTATTTTTTACAGGTATACCCAAAACCTTTCTCTAAGGTGATGCGATATTCTTTCAGGTTCATTACAACCATCATCTAATCTCAGTTAAAATTAAACAATCTTCTATAATTTTCAAGTAGAAAAATGCTTTTCCTTGTACAAAACTTATCCCCCCCCACCCCATTACATTGGTATTGCTTCTAGTTCTTTCGATGCAGTTTTCTAACACTAGATCTTATATCATAATTGTAGGTAATTTCAGTGATGTTGTGAAGTAAATAAAGCTAGAAAATGAGACAATCCTACAAAGCGACTTCATTTCTACCGCTTCATGAATTCCTGGAAATCATTCTATTTTTTTTAAACAAAAATAGTATACTTCAATTTAATTAGACATCAAAATAAAAAAAAATAAATAATAGGGCGAAATCCCCTATGTCATCTTGGACTTTCATAATAGCTTGACTTAGAAAATATTAGAGAAAGGTTTACAATGCAGACTACATACATCAGGACAAATTAGGGAGAGAAAAAGACAACACCCTTTACATGGAGGAGCCAACAGTTGTCTGCACAGTCACAGGAGTCTGGAACCAGGGGCAAGAGTAGTATGTGTTATGTATTTCATAAGAGAGCTCAACAATTTCTCAAGTAGGTTTAGGTCAGTTTTCTATTGTGATCACTTGGGATAAGTAATAAACTAATTTAAAAAATTCTATTAGTTGCTAAGTCTGAAAACATATTACAGAATTGAGACAGAATTCTGATATGTTTTTTTAAGAACTGTGACTCTAACCATGAGTACACAGAAAAAAACTAATATTTGGGTAGAGAAGATGGGAGTCTACAACAAAAATTTAAATCTCACATTAGGTGTCATTTGCAACTAGATATCTTAGCAAGGATGTAATAACAGAAACAAAGAAAGTTGGATGATAGTAAATTGGTTTAGAATAAAATAATATTGTTGATTTTACTTAAATACTTCCTAAAACTTACTAATGAAGTCTAGAGCAAAGTAGATACATTGAAAAACAAAACTCAGTACAAAAATTAAAATATATAATATAATGTAATAATATTTATAGAGCTTCTCACATGTAAGCCAGCACTTTGTGGTAAACTCATACTCCTCAAAAAGAAAGTAGAGCAGATTTATGACATACATTTTCAACAGAGATAGTTTTCTGAATGTTCAGATACCTTAAGTAAAATCATGAGAGAAATATATAACCAGAAAAGGATTATATTTCTTCCTTCATGAGAGAAGTGAAAATAATATCCTAGGAAGAGGGCCTTTGTCAAATCTGGCTTATTCTTACAGAACTCATTTTCTGATCAGGTATCCTGAAGATGACCAGACCTTAATCACAAAGGTAGAGAGAAATAGTGATGCCAGTGGCAATGTTGAAATCCTGGATATTGATTAATATGCTTTATTATCAGGTTAACTCACAGAAAAGGCCACTGCAGGATTAAATAGATGTATAGAATTTCCCTCAGCCTGCATGCTGTGTCAGAAAGTTTTCTGATTTCACTCCAAACTACTCTGGGCTCAGAGAAAATCTGTTAAACATGTTATTTCCCTTTCTACTCTTCTAGTGCTTGTTGGGAGGTGCTGAGAGCATCCACTCATCCCTCTCAGGAAGGTTACCCTCTGGAACCAGGTGCTAATGAATGTCTGCATGACGCATACATCTGTATATAGAGTGCAGAATGCATCCATAGAAGTGCATGAGGTTTTACTTATCCTTTCATGAGTGCTTTGAAGCCACAACTATTGCTGTACTTAATTACAGTTATTATTTTGGGAAGCCTTCTATATGCTATTTGCCATTGTTAATTCATCCAGCTATGGAAATGCAGCAACTTCGGTGTACAAATAATACAGACAGTGTTGATCAATCCCAGCTAGGAAAACTAGTGCTAAAAGTGACTGGATTTGTCCTTGTCTGTCACTTACGATTAGTTTATCCATACTCATCATCCCAGTCTCCTATTTCAAATACTGTGTTCTCCACACTCAAGGGGTGATTTAATCAGTTTGGCTGAGTTTTCTGTTTTTATTCATTCCTGTAGTTTAGGCCCATTCTTTGGGGGGCATCTTGTCATTTATTTGGTCCCATTGTTCATCTTTTGCTAGTCAAGAAGCAACTTTTCTAACATTGTTCACTTCCTATCCAAAGAACACCACAATAAGAAACTCCACGTGTACTATGTTCAGCCCACCAAGAAAGCAAATGGATATTTCAGATGATAATGTGGCAAAAGATTGCAGCTTTTTGGTGATGCAACCTTTCTCCACTATATGATCTTTCATTTTCCAAATAGTTATATTTAATATATGATTATATTTAGAAAGATAACAACAGTTCTGAGTCAGGGAATAAACAAGTTAATAATTAAAATCCTGTAAACATCTTTCTGGAGGTCAGGTGTAAAGATCAGGGACCAAGTGGGATCCCAAGAGACAAAGAGACTGCCATACCTATATCAACTGAACCTTCCCTGAGATACAAGTGTAAATGCCCTGCCCTGAGCTACAATTCTAAGTGTTCTGTCCTGAGCTTCAAATTCAAATGTTCTTAATCTGGGACAGCTTCCAGAGTAAAAAACCAGAATCAGATTCCTGCCTTGACCAGATTCTGATTGTCCTAGTGAACTAAAAACTTCCAGCTGCCAACTGTCCAGTGGCACCAAAATGCTCTCCACAACAGAAATGAAGAGACTTGAATTTCAAGTGCTTCATTTTAGCCAATGTGCAAGAATAGACAATAAACCATTAATAAACTATTGTGCAACTTGGTCTAATTGCTCAACAGGTGGAACTCTGGCACTTCAAGCTTGTATACTTGTACACAAAATATCTGATGCTAACATGACAAAGAGATAAAAATTTAAACCTATGTTTTATGTGTCACAGAAAAGAAATAATAATAAAAGGTCATTGAATGCAGTGTTGTTCTGCCTTACCTTATTTAGTAGGTAGCAGCTGCTGCACTTGCAAAAATAGATTAAGTGAAAAATATGTTAGAATGTGCAAACTATACCTTTATGGTGAAATTAATGATCAGTTAACTCTCCATAGAAGATAATTTTACAAGGAAATATTACATCATTAAAGATAGCATTTACACAAAGCAACTATTCAGGATAGAGTGATTGTGGCCTTCTCAAAGTGATGCTACTCTCTAAAAGTACTTGTAACTGAAAATGGAATACAGAAGCACACCTCTATCCCTTTAAAGGTGACACAAAGGATCCGGGCAAAATCACGTATCCTGCTGTAAAAATAAGGCTTTAGTGGTCTTTAAAATCTTAACATATATCACATTTACATTTTAATATTGTATTACAGGATACCAAAATTAATCATTAAAGCATTAAAATTACATGGTACATATAGTAAAGTGGTTTAATTGTGAGAATAATTGGCATAATTATATATAGACAATTTAATTTATGACATATTAAAGTCTATGAATACTTTCTAAAATTCTAAGGACTCATATCACTCAGATGAAATAGACCTGAACTATTATTCTTTATTAAAACTAATTCAATCAGTTCTAGTGAACCATGCCCCTGTCAGAGTTTTCAGTTGGTATTATATATCTATCAAGAACGAGACAAATACACTACAGTCAATTTGACAAGAACTTTAAAATAATAAATGGGGTTAATTATTTACTTTATATGAAACCCAAAATTCAAAAATTATTAGATGATTAAAGATACAATCGTAATGATATTCATCACAGCTTTTGCATAGATACATGCTACTTCCATTCCTTTCAAACAATTAATGTCATTCTTATTTACTCTAATGCCAGTTCATAGATTAGAAATCGCTATAGTACTTTAGCTTCCTATTGAGAAGGATGTTAATATTAACAGAAAACCTATATTTAACACTTGAGAAATGTGAGACTTACCAGAATGTGTTATATTCTTAAAGTTAGGACCCCGACAGTGTCCCGGGAGAGGCAGCACCCCAAATCACTCACGAGAAGCGATCTTGATGCAAACTGCAAGAGGATTTTTATTCCAAGCGCGCTGGGGCCCACGGTCATAAGCCAAGCAAGGGTAGAGGACTATGGCCCCCGAGTGCAGGATCGGAACAGGTTTTATAGGGTTCACAAAGCCCGCGAATCCCAAACCAATCATGGCCAAGCCTGCAAATCAAAACCAATCATTTTAAAATATCTAAGCCCGCGCTCTGGGAACCAATCATGTTAAAGTATTCAAGCCTACGCTCCAGGGACCAATCATGTTACACCATCTAAGTCCAGGCTCCTTGGACCAATCATGTTAAGCTATCTAAGCCCGTGCTCCATGGACTAGTGTGTTCCCTCTAGTCACAGGGGTCTGTATTTGCATGGTCTCTTGGGTGAGGGTAACAATGGCAGTCTGGAAAAGTCACTAGCGGGGGGCGGGGGGTCTTCTATGGTGCGAGCAGATTGCAGAAGCCAAATAAGAGGTTAAGTCAGCTTATATCCTGTTAACTTACTAGGCCCTGGCTTGCGGCTCTGGGCTCGCGGCTCGCGGCTTGTGGCATGTATCTCACATATCCATGAGCCTGTCCTATGCTCTTTGGTCCAGTTAGATTGCAGCTTTATGGTGATGCAACCTTTCTCCACTACATGATCTTTCATTTTCCAAATAGTTCATCAACCCAGAAGTGATTAAAAGCATCACCATTTACTGAATCCGTCATGTTTAATACAAGTGTTTGCAGTTTGTATACCTGGTGGTTTTCTTTATGTACTCCTTATTACCTAGTTGTTCCATGAGAAAAATCAAATAGTTGTTTTTTAATCTCTCAAGATTGATAGGGCAGCACATTGGAGTTTCCTTCCTGTATAATGTTCCACTTATTGTGTTGTTAATCAGTGCAGGTGACTCAATTCTGTTTTATCTTTTTGATAACCACAAATGACTTATCCTGTGTTTTAAAAAAGGGAACAAAGTGGAGTTTTATAGCTAACAAATTTCTCTTTATTTTTTCCAAACTATGCTGTTCAATTTAAGAACATTATTTCAAAATCAAGGTGATTTTCAAATCAAATACTTATGGCAGGAAATAAGCACATTAAAAAAATATGTTAACTGAAGCCAAGGGTAATTAAGCTACTCAATCAGTTGGAATTAACTTTCACCATGACAAGCTGACATTAGATGTAAATGAAAGTTTTAAATAAAATCAAAGTACACCTAGTTCTTCATGTAGAAAAATTTAGGTAAAAGGTCTATAAATATTACCATGATATTTTATCAATTTTTAAAGAAGATCATAAAAATATTGAGGGATAATTCTCATCTTAAAAATAAGTCATGTAACAATGATCATAATTTTTCTATTATAATAAAAATACAATATTACTATTGACAAGTAATTCTTTTAATTATGAAAGGGAAAGAAGTTGCACAGAACATTGTTGCTGAAAATTCCCTGTCACTGTTCATTTCACGTTAAGTATAACTTGAACATAAGTATAACTCAGAATAAATTATAAACAAACTGACACTGACACTTCTGGTTTTGGTTTTGTATTTTGATGCTGCACAAACCCTCAAGATTGTAACCAGTGACCTGGACCTATGTTGAAGCTAATGGAATAATTTTAATATTTGTGCATGGTCTTCTAACTCTATGGGTATATTCTAGATATTCACTGCTCTTTAGAGTATCTGGTTTTAGCAATTTGCATAAATATTGTATGATTATCATGTCTTTGTACTAATTGTTTAGTAAAAGTGTAATTAATCAGAACAGTGCATTTCTGGAATCTACTGAGAAAGTCTGTACTTGTTTGCTCCCAGTAATGTAAAACAAACAAAAAATATGTAACTGTAAGAAACAAAACTGATCACTCCAGTCCTGTGCTGGATTTTAAAACAAATCTGAATTATATGTAGTGTATTTAGTCAGTGACCTTTTTAAAATTAAATGATTGGAAGTGCAGTTAATGCCATCATCAGAAAGAAAGGATTCCTGTCCATGCATCTCAGGGTAAGGATATGATTTATTTCGTGAAAACTGGACAAGCTCAACTTCAGAGGTGTAAAATCTGTGGAGTTTTTACCTAAACAGATTATAGGTGGTACTTTTGTAAGGTATTTTGAACCTACACTTAGCACATTGGTGTAAAAACGATTGTTAGCAACAACAACAAAAATTATGTTTAAAATTCAGGATTGGTTTTATGATTTTTAATATATATATATATTATGCCTTTGGGAAATTAAGTGTTTTGTTGCTGGCTTCATGTGCTCTTTCTCACAGTGAATATCAAGTTGAAAACACTGAAAATATTTAAATATGCATAATTAAAGTCTATTTACAGTAAATAGGAACAACATGGTGGTCACTTCCAAAGCCTTGGTTTCCTGAAGACAGATAACCTGGGTTATTTTATCTGATTACAGATTTTGTTTTGAAATCAGTATCTGTACCATAACTGAAATAGCTGAAAGTAAGCCCCAGCAGCCCACTTGACAATGTGTTCCCATATATACACCATGTTGTGAAAATTTAGCTTCTGCTTAACTTGGGGGAAGATTGTAATCTTATGCAGGGGTAGTGACTATTTTATAATTACTCCACAGGTTTGTGGATATTTTCTCAGTTTATAAAATCTCTGCCTCAATGAAATTATGTGATTCTGATGTCCCTTTTGCTTATGAACCTCTGGAGAAAAAAACTTAAGTTGTAAACGTATAAATGTTTATTTCCTACAATTTATTTTTCCTTGTTTATTTTACTTGTTAATATAATTTGACCATTGGTATATATTAATTGTATATAATACCAAGTTATAAAGTTCACTTTCACATAATAATAAAAACAAATTGAACCTTGAATTTCTATTATCATCAGATACAGAGAACAAAGTAGATAAATGAAAGAATTACATCAAATTCCACTAAGACATATCATTCGTATTAATTATTTGGGTGTGTGTGAGGGCTTATTTACAGGAATATTATTCAAAATAATTAAATAATTAATTTATTATTCAAATTTTTAAAAAATAATATTTAATGACATTTTTATTATTAGAGTACTATTAAAGTTTGAATTATTAATGTTTGAAGACAGGTGCAATTCTGAAAACCCACTTCAGGATGAGTGATGGCTACTGAAAGCTGAAAAACTCTTGCTCAATACCCAACTTGAAGGCCATCATCTATCTTTGAGCGTATCTCACCCACCTTGGCTGATCTTTTGTCAAACAAACTTGAATGCTTAGCTGTGTCTCACAAAACTCTTTACTGATGACTTAACCCTGGCAGTGAGGGTGCCCTGTGTGTATCTGTGCAGTGTAAGGTGACTTCTGAAGCTGTTGAGTTGTTTATTCTCTGATGATGTTCCCATTTGGAGGAAACTGTTATTCAACCATCTATATTCCCCTTTCTCTCTCTTCTTCCATGCATCCTCCTTATTTCCCTGTACAATGTTGCTTCTCATTCCATGTTAGGCAAAGTTCCATGAGGGCATGTATCTTTAGAAAACTTACCAAAACATGAACTGAAACAGGATCTCTGTCTTTCTGAATATTCACTTAGTTTGTTTCATCCAATTTTTGCATAGCAATTGTGATACTCTTTACCGTAGGGAAATTGAAATGTCCCTACATGTCATAGATTCTTCTTATGTTTCTTGTTTTCATTCACAGAGGTTAGTCCATACTTATCTACTATGAATGCCTAAGTAAATAAGACTCTGCAAGTGTTGTGATGTGTTGAATTGGAGTCAGGAAAATTACTGAAGAATTGAAATGCTAGTTCATCTGTTAAGTTTATTTTAGAATTTTGAGATAATTCGATATCATGACCTGAAATTTGGTGGGAAAAGTTTGTTTTCCCATCATCAATGTGTAAGGGTTCCTTTGTGTCTGCAACCCCTTCAGCATTTACTCTGTTGTGTCTTCTAAACTAAGGTCTACACCTCTGCCTGGATGTGACATCAGCATATACAAGCACATTCTGGTTAGAGCCCCGGTGTGTGAAAACTAAACAAGGTAGACAAATGGAATCTTAAAAATGATCAAAATCTTGCACAAAAAAGAAACCATCAATAGCAGAGATTTTAAAAAAGAAGAAAGCATACTTTGACTATACATCTGAAAAATAATTAAGTACTAGACAATTTGAAAAATACTAAAGAATAATTTTAATTTGAACAATACAAACAATAAATCAGTTAATGAAATGAAGAACTCTCAAATGGCAACAGGAAAATCCAGTAAATAGGAAAGCAGATTTAATATCATTAGTCATCAGAAAAATGCAGCTATTATAATTCTATTTCCATATTGAATATTGAGCTAACAAATAACTTTATATATATATTGTTTTATAAATAATCCTTTTTAATTTATTTTCTAATTATTAAGATTTTTATACAAGTACTATGTTTAGAATTATATTTTAAGTAAAAATCATTTTATAAGCAATTTTCCAAAGCTAATATCCAAAGTTCATCTAGTCTTAAGGTTGAAGTGGCTTTTTAATCAAATAATACCAAAATGAACGTGGATGCAATTTGAAGCATATTGTAAAGATATGAGTCCAAATGCTGAGCTTACAGAGGTTTGCACAGTTGACTTATGGCCATAGAGACATAGATACCTTCACGTAGTCTCTTGTTTGACTGACTCTGAACTGTTAGTCTTTACCTACCTTTTAGATTACAGAATTCAGATGCTAACATTTTCTGTGCCTTAAGAGTTTCATTTCAGACAGATGCATATGTTTATACACATGGACTTCAGCACTTGAGAAATTTGATAAAAATAAATCTGTAATAGTTTGGCATTGTTTTCCTGTAATTTCATCAAGCTAAGTTTTAGAGCCATTTAGGTTATTTTCATAAAGAATTCACAAGAAGGGGTAACAGTCCATCTATTATCTTTATTTCAAAATAGAAGTAATATTCATATTTAAAATTTGACTAACTCTCTGAATAATATTTTTCTTTGAGGCAAGGTCTCCTCCAGGTAACAGGCCAAGTAAGGGACTTTCAGCCTGCACAGATGTAGGACATGGTACTGTTAGTGAATATACCATGCCTGAGGATTCTCTCTTTATTACGTTCATGAGTTTTATCAACATCTATATCCATATCTGTTTTTTGTAATATAAATAATCCATATATGTTTAAGTTATTAGAAGTTCAAAGGAAGTCTAACACTATCCACCTTCCTGACAAAAATGGAGACCATCACTTTTGAAAATATCTGACACTATGAATTATTCTTACTCGTTAACTAACTTGTAAAAGAATTTTAAACCAGCAATGTGAAGTCTCTGATCACATCCAAAGAATTTCTATGCCTGTGATATCTGGCTGGAATGCATAAACCTTTAGTCCGCCAAAAGAGAATGATGTGATAAAATTCATCAGAAACAGAATATGCTCAATTCCCAGGAGAAAAGCTATGTAACAGCAGAACAGGAAGAGCGAAGGCAGTTTGCTCAGTCAGTTTGGAGTCAACTGCAGTGAGTACCACGGAGTGGAGTGGAGTTCCTTAGCAAGTTCTTGAGTTAATGAAGTTCACTGGAGCTCAGTAAAGGAAGTTGAGTCTAGAGAATGATGATCAGGACCAATTACCAGAGTTATTTGAAGCCAAACAGAGCTAATCAGTGAGAAGCTGAGAAAAGCCAGAAGGAATCAATCAGGTTGGAGAAGAGTTGGTGGCAGAACAGCTGAGTTGAACCAGCAAGTCAGTATTTAGAAAAAAAACTAGAAAGTGGAAGAGTTCAAGATAAGAAATGCACTGGGCAAATAAAAGTGATTTTTTTTCAGTTGCAAGAAAAGAGCAGATATGCAACATGTTTTCTTATTCCAGTAGAATTGTTACCTAGTTTTACCACATTCTGACAGAAGAACCAGGGCACACATTTGGATTATTTGCATCTCGTCTTAGCAGCACTACCCATATTGCTTATTAATATATCTTATACAGAAAGAATTTACAAGTTAATCCTCTTATAAAAAATATGTACCTCAAAATAGCCTAAACCTTCAAAATTCAGTTCTTTTAGAATTTATTTTTTAATTTACTATTTTAAAAAATTTCAAAAAATATTTTAAATTCTTGCCCAAAACCTTGCATAAATCTTATATAATTATTTTGTTATAACATTTTTCCTAGTGTAAAAGGCAATTTCACACGTTACACAAGCACTTAACCACCATATTATTATCAAAGTCATTTATTTATTTATTTATTTATTTATTTATTTGTTTGTTTGTTTTTAAGTTTAATTTATTACATTTTAGACAAAGTAAACTTCAATATATTTCTCAAATTGGCTAGAAATTTCTTTTGTCTAATATAAACAAGTCTTTAATTTTGATATTGAAAACTTAAACAATACTGTAGTTAAACAAATAATTATAGGAATCTAAAAGAAATCAAAAAGGTTATCAAGTTGGGTGTTGTTTGAGAGGGTGTTTTTAAGTGAAGTTAGGGTGAGATTCTCAGAATTGTAAAGTAACATTTGTGGGCTCCACAGAAACAGACTAAAGGTAGTGAATTCAGATAGAAATAGCTTTTGTTTTTCATCCTCTTGAGATATGAAACCCATCAATTCCATAACTTGGATATCGAAACACCATAAACCTTCGGGACAGATTCTCTGACTTATACCAGCATATTTGAGGATAGTAGACATTACACTTTGAGCTGAGTTTTGTCATTGGCCAGTGCTCTGAGACTTTTGTCTCAGATTGGACCATGTCGTTGGCATTCCATGATTGCAGTCTGCAGATGACCTGATCCAAATGTAATGGGAATATATTTTGTAGGGGGAGCAGAAAGGCCCTGCTGCAGGATGGTGGACTACTCTGCATAAATGTCGGTAAACGGAGAGTTGGGCCTCCACAGTAGCAGAGGAAAATTGTGAATGAGGGCCAAACTGAAGCCTGTCTGAGAGCCTAGAGATTGGTGATGCAGACAGTCACCGCCATTGAAAGACTGCCACTTTGAGGATACTCTTGTTTGGGACCAATGGGAAGCAGGTGGAGAATATAAAAAGTGCCACCTGAGCATTAGTAAAGGAGCTTACTGCCAAATTCTCACCTGCTCCCTAAGTCTGTGTTATTGATTCCATGCCTTCTCAGTCACTGTCCTCAAAGGGGACACTGGGCAGGATGGAGGAATCAGCCATCAATTTTTATATGAGAAATTCTTTAGTTATTTTTCAGATATATGAATACATTTCAAATTTTGTTACACTCTCTGGAGAATTTAATACATAGATTTTTTTGTTTATTCACATACAAAGTATTTGAAAATTAAAATAACTGTCTCTTGTAATAAGAACATCGAATACATTACTGCTGTGAATGACTTATTTTACTAATGCATAATGTTCTGAAGTTTGACTGTTAAAAATTTTCCTGTGGTATAAATAATACCACTTTTATGTGTATATGAAGGTGTAGGTATACCCACATACATAATACATTTTCTTTATACATTAATCTACTGAGAATTTAGGGCTGAATATTTTTGAATAAAGTAGCAAGGAATAGAAAGCAGTCAAACTCTTAGAAAAGTAGATTGTGGTGATAAATGAAACTGTTCAGGAGTTAAGAGCATCAGTTGCTCTTCCAGAGGACTTGGATTTGATTCCCCATAATTGCAGATCAGCTAACAGCATTTTGCCAATTCAATTCCAAAAAATCTGATAGGTCTGATGTCCAAGGATATTGTTCATATGACTTACAGATATGCATGCAGGCAACAGAAATATACATATAAAATACAAATGAATAAATAAATAAATACATAAATGTATACATAAGTAAATACCTTCTAAGGAGATAGTAATTTTCAGAGCCATATTTCTGATGAAGCTAAATTGGTTCCACAAAAACTCTTAAGTTTTTCATACTTCAAGAGGAATGAATTTTAGTGCTCTACTAGGTGGTAGGTGAATTTAGTTATCACTACTAATCTGTTATAACTTTCTAAGAAAATAAATATTACTTGTGTGACTTTGACAAATAAATGTAAAGTTAAAAGTGATTTAATGCTTTATAGGAGATTTGTATGAAAAATATGAAAACATTTTTCTAAGCAGACCTGAGATGATGCTCCCCCTTTATGACAATATAATTCAAACAGTGAATTATTTTTCAGCCAATGCAGTATAGGATTAAAATTTGACTAGGATGTAGTACTCAGGGAAGTAGAGAGCTTTGAACACTCCCAGCAACTTAGGTAGGTTTCTGAACGAAAAGCTCTAAGCTTTGGTTAATCTTTGTAGTATTATCCTGACAACCTAAAATATGTGATTTCTGTGTTTATTAATTGTGATGTAATCCCTGAGCAAGAGACCTTAGCTGTGTATAAGTAACCCAGGAACCCAAGTGCACTTGTATACTACTTTTTATTTATTTTTAGAGTTTTTTATTCATCTTTTATTCATCATTTATCTGGCCCATTCTATAAAAAGCTCTAGTATCTGAAAGATAGATGGCTCAGCAGTTAAGAGCACTGACTGTGCTTTCAGAGGTCCTGAGTTCAATTGCCAACAACCACATGGTGCCTCACTACCATCTGTAATGAGAGCTGGTGCCCTCATGCTGAACTTCAGTAACTTTAGACTCTGAAAATGACATCTAATGTTTCTGTAACACATTGAAAATATATCAATAGTTCTACATTGTTGTTAAAGATACTAAAGCGATGGGAAACTAAATCAAATCCTCACTGCTCTCAAATGAAAAAGCTACCATCAAGGCAGGTATGGTAAATGTCAGCCAGAAAAGAAGTAGAGCTATTTTTTTATCCATTTTTTTTTTTTTGCATTTTCAACACCCACAATTTCAATATTTTCTGATAGACAGATGTTTTCAAACTCCTTGAAGAAAAAACAGTCAAATATAAGTGTATCTTCTACATCCCTTCCCATTAGACATAGTATAAACCAAGTTTTAGAGCAACAATTTCTTAAAGTCAACAGTAGTTTGTAAAAGAAAAGCAGGACTCTGATATACTAACCTCTAGCCTGTAGAAATACATATAGCTATATTAAGAAAAATAAAATGAAAGTAATTTAATGTACTAAATTGTTGACTAGTAAATCTGGACGTATTATGCTGAAGACTAATTAAGGGCAGTGAGCATAAATTAATATATGTGCTCATTATTGTGATAACAGATTTGCCCAAGTATGTTTTGCTACTTTGGGCAATGATAATTGACACTCAGACCCTAACTACCTACTGCAGCTGGAGAGTCCTGCAGCCTGAGATGCTCACTGAGAAGCCTTGTTTCTACTAATCTCCTGTTCTGTTCAATCAATAAAGTATCACATCGCCTTGCTTTGCCTCAGCTAAGTAGATATGTCAGAAAAATCACTGTTTCTGCATTGCCAACATACCTTATTTATGAGGAATAAGTGTGTCAACATTATTTATTTGGAGCTTACAGGTAAATTTTGTAAAATGAAAATTAATAAGCATAGATTTATGAGTAATTATTGAAATAATTAAGTAAAGGAGAAAATATAACTATATATTCTTTTAGCTCCAATTGATAATATTCAATAGAAGCAAACTAAGAAAAGAAAATAGGATTGTAAGTGCACAAATGTGCAGGAAATTTTCTCATTAGTTTTTCTTCACAACTGATGGTAAGCAGTTAAGAAAGAATTAAGTTTTACAGAAAGCAGAATTTACAAAATAGCTTATTTCAGCTAATTCATCAACAAAAGATGTATAGGCAAAGTCATTGGTGGACAGAAACCAAGAATATAATGCAATAATTCTAGAAAGATATTTTTTCTGTTCAAAAAGTTAATGACAATTAATTTTCCTGATGATTATTATGCAAAATAAAATAAAATAGCCTCAGAAATAAATTTATAAGACTACATACATATCTCTCTGTCCCTTTGTCTCTATGTTTCTGACTCTTGTGTTTCTGTCTCTCTGTCTCTCTGTTTCTTTGACTTTTGTCTCTCTGTCTCTTTCTGTATGTATATCTCTTTCTGATTGTGACTTTGTGTGTGTATGTGATTGTGTGTGTGTTAAAAAATCCTAAAATGCGCCATGAGTGAGTAGATATCAATAAGTATGCTGTAGTGGTGATGGAATAGTCAGCATGAAAGCCCAAGTGGAGCATAGAGATAGCAACAGATTTGAAAAATGATGCACATGTATTAAGTTTCCACAATAAAACCCATCACATTATTTGAATATTGAAGGAAGAAAAAGGAGAGGGAGAAACGGAGGGAGAAAGGAAGGGAAGATTAAGTAAAGCATTTTAAAAGAAAAAAAAAACTTTGGGATTAGGATTATGGTTAAGGCTGTAATTGAGAGGGATGGGGGAAGTCTGAGATATGCCTCAGTGACATGTGTTCACTGCGTGAGCACTAGGAGAAGAGTTTGCCTTCCACAGAGCCTCACAAGTGTCAGGTCCTGCATCATGGTTGTATGGCACTGCTACTCTGGAGATGTGAGCAAATTTCCATTTACCTGGACCGAGAACCTAATATTGAGCAAAGCAGTCCACCAAAGACTGATTTGCATAATCAATGAGTTTATTGGCTTTACTTACACAAGTAGGCACAGGGAATTGTTTACAGGATCATAGATCAGTCAAAAGCAGAGGACTTCCTGATCAGTTCTCTTTTGTATTTATCAAAGAATTCCTTAATGAAAGGAGGAAGTGTAAGTACTTCACTTCCCAAGGTACAATATTTAACAGGAAAAACTCAGCCAGGGAAATCACTCATGCAATCTGGAACACTGGGAATACATGCCCAATCTAGAGCCAGCAAAACAGTCTCCTCTGCAGCAGTACTTACTGTTCATATAATTTTGGAGAGAAGGGATATTTCTATGTTTTCTTTTGTTTTGGGGACTTCTTAAATCCTGGGGTTTTCTTTTGTTTTGGTTTTATTTTTGTTTTTTGTTTTGTTTTGTTTTGGTTTTGGTTTTGTGGGGTTTTTTGGGGGGTACAAGAGCATTTTATTTTGATTGGATATTCTCTGTATTTACATTTCAAATGTTGTCCACTTCACTCCTATCCCACTTCACCTTGTACACACTTCCATGAAGGGGCTCCTTCTCCCAGTCACCCTTTTCACCCCAGTGCCTTGGCATTGTCTATGGAATATTTTAATGGAGTTTCTCTTTAAAACTCCCTGAGAGGTAATATCCTTTAACACAGTTCCTTGAGACCTAAGAAATGTCCTTTGTTGGAATACAGGGACAACTTCACAAACATCAATAGGCCTAACATGGGGAGCTTGAGGAACATGAACCACTGGTGACTATGTTGGATTGCCAGAGTGAACAAATAGATGAGCTTAAGGTTCAGTGAACAATCGAGCCTTTAAAACCATGCTGAACAAAACTGGTGTGAGTCTTCCTCAGATGCAATTGCAGAAGTCAAGAGGAAGGCTTCAAGGTAGTAATAAAAGAAGGAAGGAAATAAGAAAATAAAGAAAAATATATTGCTGAATTAAATAAGTGTATAGATTACCTGAGTAAATGCTGCCCTATCCACCATCCTTCTGTTGAAGACATAATCTTCCAGAGCTTCAAGAGTTAGATTTCTGTAAGTTTAAAATAAGCATTTAAGCCCCAGAGGGAACCTAAACCCCTGCTGAAGCCTGAAACAGCCCTGCCATTCTTAACACAGTACCCTAGTAAGTATAAGAGAAACAGCACACAGGCCTTTCCTTTTTACATTTGATATGCAGCAAGATGACATTAATGCCCCAACTGAGACTCCAGTACCTTCAACACTAAGATTCCCATAGAAATCTCTGATATATTTTGCTTTTAACAGATTTTAGGGCCTTAGGCAAGTGATTTCAGTTCTCTGTGCCTGAAGGTATAGTTTGAGGCTAAACTTACCCAAATCTCCTAATGTTTTGAAGGCTGATCTTATTTTCAAAGCACTCCCAAATTAAAATAGCAAAAGAAAGTCACTTCCAAGTTTAAAGGAGTTGAGCTCTTTCCACATATCAATTAGTAGATTAGTTAATTAATTTAGGATACTTTCATTAAGAGAACAGTAAGTTAATTATTATTTGTGTCTTTTGAATTTTAGATACATAAGTCTACATAGACCAAATAGAAAGAGTAAATTAATAAATATGCATTCATTTGAGTGTAATTATTTAAGACAAAATGATACATTGAATTATCCGAGTCAAGGCAGATCCACTCTACATACTATGTAAATGAAGAAGGTCCCAATGCTATTCATGACACCAAGGATGGAAGAAGTGGTTTAGGGAATAAGGCTGTGTCAGGGAATAAGGCAGGGAGAGACCTAGGCTAGGAACATATTTGGCAATGATAATAAATCATAATTTTTTCCTATGGTTTGCTTATGGGTAAAAATATAGAGGTTCTTACATGTAAGATAGGGAATAAGAAATTACAAATAATTTGTAAATTTCCAGTGTGTTGTTTTAAATAATTTAAATGTTTAAAAGAGCAAAAAAAAAATAAATGGATATTTTTCACGCAGTATATTCCTATTACGATTTCTCTCTCCAGTCTCTTCAAGGATTCTACACACATCCCCTCATATCCAGATCCAGATACTCTGTCCTTCCTTAAAAGGCAACAAGCATCGAAAGAATAAGAATAACATAAAATGACAAAAAAACAAAACCTCAGTAGGGCATAACAAAGACACAGTACATATAATCATACAATAACAGAAAAAGAAATACAACCTTATTTCTGAGACTAGATAAACTTATAAGATATCTCACTGGTGTGGATGACAATTAAAATGTAAGGGCAACATTATTATATATTATATAAAATATTATTATATATTATTATATAATATATAAAATATATATTATATAAAATATATTATATTATATAAAATATAAGTGCAACATTATTCCGGAACTATCAGTTTATTTTCTTTATTCATAAACTAATGTAAACAGACTCATAAGTCAAATAAAACTGAAGACAAAAAAGAAAAGCAATGGTAAGAGAGTATTGGGGGAAATATCTGTGAACCATAAAGATGAAAAATTAGTTCAATTCATAGTATTTCCACTTTTCCAGAGATGCTAATTTTTCAAAAGCTATCCTTGAGAAAAGCTATGATGGTTAATATTATTAAACTGACAGAATTTATAAACTTTTAGTGGAAAAATTTAGGTCATGACTGTGAGGCATTATATGAATTAAGAATACTAAGCTGTAATACCTTATCTTTTGTCAGTACTTGATTATTTTAAAGGATTGATAATATGCATTAAATCTTACTAGTTACAATGAGCATAAAGTACATGTTTTGTAGCCTGGAATTAGTCAAAGATTTCTTGGTGTGTAAAGATTAAGAATAATGTTTTTTTTTTTTTTTTTGTTTTGTTTTCTTTATTTTTCTTTTCTAGAACTTCATATAGACTGTGAGTTATTTCTGGGGTGTTCAGAGCATTCTGGGGTTAGTATCCAATTATCAGTGACTGCATATTATGTCTGTTCTTTTGTGACTGGGTTATCTCACTCAGGATGATATTCTCTAGATGCATCCATTTTCTTAAGAATTTCATAAGGTCATTGTTTCTGATAGCTGAGTAGTATTCCATTGTGTAGATGTACCACAATTTTTATGTCCATTCATCTACTGAAGGACATCTGGGTTCTTTCCAGCTTCTAGCTATTATAAATAGGGCTGCTATGAACACTGTGGTGCATGTGTCTTTATTGTATGTTGGAGCTTCTGTGGGGTATATGCCCAGAAGTGGAATAACTGGGTCTTAAGGGAGTACTATGACCAATTTTCTGAGGAACCGCCAGACTGATTTTCAGAGTTGTTGTACCAGTTTACAACCCCACCAACAGTAGAGAAGTGTTCCACTTTCTCTGTATCCTTGCCAGGATCTGCTGTCATATGAATTTTTGATATTAGCAATTCTGACTGGTGTGAGGTGGAATATCAGTGTTATAATTGCTGAACTATATAAGAGGAGATAGAAAACAGAGGTGCTACTCCTTGATCTTTGCTTCTTGGCTGAAACCAGCTGGGGGTAGCTGCTTCAAGTGCTTGCCACTAAGACCTTACACAACAGTCTGTGCTGATAAAAGGTTAGCCCAGATAAACCCTTTCTTAAGTTACACACTTGCTAGGTTCTTTGATGCAGCAACAAAGCAAGCAGCTAAGGGTTCAAGACAGAATAGATTAATTGAATGAAATGTAATGTGATTATATATATTTATATGATTTATATATATGTATATATATCAGAAACACATTGAGTTGAACAGGTATTCAGATAATACAAATGTCAAAACTGCCACAGAGGAAATCTTAGTTGGCTATTTAAGCCTGACCATTATTCTTCACAGTGGCTCATAGCACTATATATATATATATATATATATATATATATATAATGATTTGTAAATACCCAACAATAGGGAGAGAGGTAATAGAATTGTGGATAAGAGTCAGCTGCAGATATTTACACCCAACCAATCAACAGAAGCTGATGACCCCTGTGGTTGAATTAGTGAAAAGCTAAGGAGGGGGGAGAACCTGAAAACAGACCAGCATTCTCAATTAACATGGACTCCTGAGATCTCTCAGACACTGGATCAGCAACCAGGCAGCATATTCCAACTGATATGAGGACTCTCAGGACTGTGTTCAGTCAGAGATGATGCACCTAGCCCTTAAGAGATATAGAGGTCTGATAAGGAGGGGTGGAGTGGGTATATCCTCGTGGAGACGTGGGTGGGAAAGAGGTATTGGATGTGGAATAGTAGGAGGGTGGCTAGGGAGGGAAATAAAATCCTGAGTGTAAAAAATTTTTTAAATGAGTACATAATGCTTCTCTGTCTCTCTGTCTCCTTTTGGTCTCTCTTTCTCTCTCTGATGCTCTCTTTTTGTCTCTCTGCCTCTCTGTCTTTCTCTGAATCTCTCTGCCTCTCTCTGTGTGTCTGTCTCGGTCTTTCTGTCTTTCTGTCCCCCTCCTCTCTTTCTGTTTGTCTCTCTCTCTCTCTCTCTCTCTTTTTCTCAATGCCAGTTCCTTGTTGAATTTTGACAATTTTGCTTTAGCCTGCTCTTACCTGAAATTCTATAGACTAGTGGTCAAGATCTTTGTCATTCTTCTAGTGTTCTAACTAATTTTGATTATTAAGGACATCTCCTTCTACTTCCAGGTTCAAGTGGACTTCCTTCATGTCTCCAAGTTCTACCTTGAGTGCTTTTAAATTTATTGCCAATAAATTATAGCACAATAAAAAAAAAGAAAATAAAAAAAATAATCACACACATGCACGCGCGCACACACACACACACACACACACACACACACACACACACACACACACACAAGGAAATTCAGATAACTCAATCCTAAAGACTCAAATTGTCTAAACTATGATTTTAACTGTGCTTTATTCTTCTCATTTTGATATGTGCATTTCCCACTACAGAAATTGGACAATTGCAATTTCACAAACGTCTTTAACATGAAAGAAACACTGCGAGTTGATGGAGGGATGACAACACACATGAGGCAGATTTATATTGACATAATTCACTTCCTACTTCCTTGGTGTTCCTACCTAGGTTGTGATTGTATGGTTATTCTACTTGACTTCAAGTTTCTTTTGTTTTCTCTTTCATTCATTCATTCATTCATTTTTTTTTCTTTCTTATTTTTCTCTTTTTTTTTTGAAAATATTAGCATTTATTTAATCCCGGAATTAGCTTTAAGCCAACAGAACACAAATACCTACAACACTCATAATTTTCTCTTCAACTTTCCAGCTGAAGGATTTGGCCTTCCCAATGACAGGTTGCTTAAGGAGCTTTCCCATCCCAGAAAGGTTGTAGTTGACCGATGGAGCAACATCAATGACAGGAGCAGCTCCAGTCTTGCTTTTTGCTGCATTGACCGGTGTCTGCTCGCTGACCAGCGTCCATAATTTATCCAGACAGACAGTTGGGCAGAAGCTCTGGTTCCTCTTCGAGAGGAAATGCCTCACACCAACCTTCCTGACCTAACGTGTATGATATTTGTAAGGCTGGTCCTGGGGTGATGCATGCTTCCAGCATTCCCATGGCCTCCTGGGTGCTTACAGTGCTTACTGATGTGGATGGGGCCTTGGCTCACATGGCCCCCGAATTTCTGTGTCTTCCTCAGTCTGGAAGATATAGAGGTGGCAGAAAACAACGCTTCAATTTTCACTGAGGCAAAAAATGTTTATGGGTTTAAGTCAAGCCCTAAAGGTAAATTGTTATTTATTCCAGGCAAGACATTCTGCTTTAAAGTGAAGTGCCTCTATTTTTATTAAGAGGTAACAATTCTTAGCAGGACTAATGTGGCAGATGTTATAATAACAGATTTACATGTAGACATCATTTCACTGTGGTTACTTAAGTAATAGCAGCATTTTTATTCTCAGACAGCACACCTTTCCAAAATGGTACTGAAATTATTTCAAGTATAACATAAACTGTTACCCATTGTTCTAGTGTTGATTTCTAGATGCTTTTGTCTGGAATGACAGGATATATAAGATCATCTAGAAAACAATTCTCCTAAGAGATACTTTAAGATACTTTTACATTACAGCACTGTGTTTTCTGTATCTGTGGACATAAACACGTACAGGTAATCTTTTTAATTTTTACATTTCATTGGTTTTTTTTTGTATTTACATTTATTTTATCTTTTTTAAAGTTTTTTATTGGATATATTTTATTTATATTTCAAAGATTATTCCTTCCCACTTTCTCGTTCATAACCTATCCCGTAGACCTCCCCCTGCTTCTATAAGGGTGCCACAACACCCACCCAACCTGTCTGGCCTCCCCTAACTGAAATCCCCTACACTGGGGCCTCTAGCCTTGGCAGAACAAAGGACTTCTCCTCCTGTCGATGCCTAGCACAGCTATCCTCTGATACACGAGCAGCTGGAGCCCTGGGTTTGTGCATGTGAAAACTTTGGATATAGGTTTGGTTCCTGGGAGTTGTGGTTGGTTGGTATTGTTCTTATAGGGTTGCAAACCCCTTTGAAACCTTCAATTCTTCACTATCTCCTCCACTAAGGACCCTGTGCTTACTTCAATGGTTGGCTGCAAGCATATGCATATGTATTTGTCATGCTCTGGCAGAGCCACTCAAGTGACAGCTACATTGCTCCTGTCAGCATGCACTTCTTGGAATCAGAAATATTGTCTGGATTTGGTGGCTGTATATGGGCTGGATCCCCAGGTGGGGCAGTGTCTGGATGGGCTTTCCTTCAGTCTCTGCTCCAAAGTTTGGCTGTGAATTTCCTCCTGAAAATATTTTTGTTTATCCCTTCTAAGAAGGACTGAGGGATTCACACTTTGGCCATGCTTCTTCTTGAGCTTTATGTACTCTGTGAATTGTATCTAGGGTATTCCCAGCATTTTGGCTAATATACACTTTTCAGTGAGTGCATACCATGGGTGTCTTTGTTTGCTTGCTTGTTTGTTTTTGTGACTGATTTACCTCACCCAGGATGATATGT
This sequence comes from Micromys minutus, assembly GCF_963924665.1. Taxonomy (NCBI): domain Eukaryota; kingdom Metazoa; phylum Chordata; class Mammalia; order Rodentia; family Muridae; genus Micromys; species Micromys minutus. The sequence continues at coordinate 35,441,951 of NC_137955.1, read as the reverse complement.
TCTAGTTGCATTGATTTGCCTAAGAAGTATATGAAGTCATTATTTTAAGGAACTGAGTAGTACTGCATTGTTTAAATGTACCTCATTTTCTATATCCATTTTTTAGTTGAAGGACATTTGGGTTCTTTTCAACATCTGGTTATTCTTTTTTCCCTTTTTCTTTTTCTATTGGATATTCTCTGTATTAACATTTGAGGTGTTATCCATTTCTTCAAATCTCATTCACCCACCCACCTCCCACTGCCTCCATGTTGTTCTCTCTCCCAATGACTCTCTTCCACCTCTGTGTCTTGGCATTCCCCATTACTAAGACAAAAAGAATTCGCTGGACCAACTCTTCTCCTCCCATTGATGTCAGAGAATGCTATCCTCTGCTGTATATGCAATTGGAGTCATGAGTCTCTCCATGAAAACTCATTGGTTGGTGTTTTAGTCTCTGGGAACTGTGGTGGGCTTAGTTAGTTGATAATTTTGTTCTTCCCATGGGGTTGCAGACGCTTTCACCTCCTCCAGTCCTTTGTCCAGCTCCTTTTCTGCACTCCCCATGTTCATTCTGATGGTTAGCTACAAGCGTCCTCCTCTGTATCAGTATAGCAGAGCCTCTGAGGAGGCATCCATATTAGGTTCCTTCCAGTAAGCACTACTTGGCATCAGCAACAGTGCTTGAGTTTGGTGGCTGCATATAGGCTGAATCCCTAGGTGAGACAGTCTCTAGATGATGTTTTCTCTAATCCCTGCTCCTCTATTTGTCCATTTATATTCTCCCATGATAGTTTTGTTCTCCCTTCTAAGAAGAACAGAGGCATATACCTTCTGGCCTTCTTTCTCTTTGTGCTTCATAAGTTCTATGAATTGTTTCTTGGGTATTCCATGCTTTGGGGGCTAGTATCTGCTTATCAATGAGTATATACACTTTTTGTATTCTTTGGTGACTGGGTTCTTTCACTCATTGCTTTCAGTTTTCTCCATTTGCCTAGGAATTTCAGGAAGGCATTGCTTTTATCAGCTGAATAGTACTTCATGGTGTGGATGTACTACAATTTCTGTATCCATTTTTTGGTTGAGTGACACCTAAGTTCTTTCCAGCTTCTGATTATAAATAAGGCTACTAGTGAAATATGTGTCCTTGTTGTATTTTAGAGCATCTTTTGGAAAATGCCCAGAGTGGTATAATTGGGTCCTCATGTAGAACTATATCCAATTTTCTGAGGAACCACCAGACTGATTTCCAGAGCACTTTTACCAGCTTGCAACCCCACCAACAATGGATAATTGCTCCTCTATCTTCATATTCTCACCAGTATCTTCTGTCTTCAGAGTTTTTTATCTTAGCCATTCTGACTAGTGTGAGGTGGAATCTCAGGATGGCTTTGATTTGCCTTTCTCTGATGACTAAAGATGTTGGGCATTTCTTTGGGTGCTTCTCACTGATTCGATTTCTCAGTTGAGGAATTTTTTTAAAAATTTTTTGCCTAGCTCTTTCCTCCATTTTTTAGTAAGGCTATTAATTACCTGGATTTCAACTTCTTGAATTCGTTGAGAATATTAGATATCCGCCCTCTATTGTAAGAATGATTGGCAAAGATCCTTTTCCATTCTGTTGGTTGTAGTTTTGTCCTAATGACAGTGTCCTTTGCCTTAAGGAAGCTTTGCAGTTGTATAGGGATTTGCCAGTTCTTGTTCTTAGAGAATGAGCCATTGGTGTTCTTTTCAGGAAATTTTCCCCCATGCCCATATGTCGAGGCTCTTGCCCACTTTCTCTTCTATTATTTTGAGTGCATATGGTTTTAAGTGGAAGTTCTTGATCCACTTGAACTTGAGCATTGTACAGGGCAATAAGAATGGATCAATTTGCATTCTTCAACATGCTGATTGCCAGTTGGACCCATACCATTTGTTGAAATTGCTATCTTTTTTCCACTGAAAGGTTTTGGCTCCTTTGTAGAAGGTCAAATAATCATAGGTGTGTGCGCTCATTTCTGGGTCTCCTATTCCATTGATCTATCTTCCTGTCTCTGTAGAAATACCATTCAATTTTTATTACCAGAATTCTCTAATGCAATTTGAAGTCATAGATGGTGATACTCTCAGGAGTTCTTTAATTTTGAGAATAGTTTTTGCTCTCCTGAGTTTTTTGTTGTTCTAAATGAATTTGAAAATTGTTCTTTCTCACTCTATAAAGAATTGAATTGGAATTTTCAAGGGGATTGCATTGAATCCATAGATTGCTTTTGACAATATGGCTATTTTTACTATATTAATTCTGTCAGTTCAAGAGCAGTGAAGAGAGTACTATATTGAGTAGGTATGGAGAAAGTGGGCATCCTTTTCTGGTTCCTGATTTTAAAGGATTTGCTACAAGTTTCTCTCCATTTAGGTTGATGTTGGCTACTGATTTGCTTTATATTGCTTTTGCTATACTTAGGTATGGAGCTTGAATTTGTGATCTTTCCAAGACTTTTGACATGAAGTGGTGCTGAATTTTGTCAAATGCTTTCTGAGTATCTAATAAAATGATCATATGGTTATTTTCTTTGAATATGTTTATATAGTGAATTACATTGATAGATTTCTGTATATTGAACCATCCCTGCATCTCTGGTAGGAAGCCTACTTGATATTGAAGGATGATTGATTTGATGTGTTCTTGGATTTGGTTTGTGATAATTTTATTGAGTATTTTTTTATCAATACTCATAGGAAAAATTGGTCTGAAGTCCTCTTTCTTTATTGTGCCTTTGTGTGGTTTAGGTATAAGCATAATTGTGGCTTCAAAAAGGAATTGGGTAGTTTTTCTTCAGTTTTTATTTTATGTAATAGTTTGGAGAGTATTAGTATTGGGTCTTCTATGAAGGACTGTTAGAATTCTTCACTAAATCTATCTAATCTTGGGTTATTTTTGGTTGGGTAATTTTTTGATGACTGCTTCTATTTCCTTCGGGGTTATGGGACTATTTAGATGCTTATATAAGTTCCTGATTTAACATTGGCTTCTAGTATCTGTCCAGAAAATAGTCCATTTTGGTTAAGTATAGGCTTTTTTAGTAGGATATGATGATTTTTTGAAATTTCTCATTTTCTGTTGTTATGTGTCACTTTTCATTTCTGATTGTTTTAATTTCAATATTGTCTATGTGCCCTCTGGTTAGTCTGGCTAAAGTTTAATCTATCTTATTGATTTTCTTAAAAAAACAACTAGTGGTCTTGTAGATCCTTTTTGCTTTTTCTGTTGTTCCAACGTGGTTGATTTTAGCTCTGTGTTTAATTATTTCCTACTGTCTACTCATCTTGTATGCATTTGCTTCTTTTTTGCAGAGCTTTTAGGTGTGCTGTCAGGCTGCTAGTCTATGTTCTCTCCAGTTCTTTATGAAGGTACTCAAAAAATTATAAAAGAGAACTTCTGTAACCTAACAAAAGAGATGCCCGTTAACATACAAGAAGCCTACAAAACTCTAAAGAGATTGGAACAGAAATAAATTTTTTCAGTTATATAATTGACAAAATATCAAGTGCACAAAAGAGAGAAAGATTATTAAAAGCAGTAAATAAAAAGTTTCAAGTGAACTATAAAGGGATACCTATCATAGTCATATCAGACATCTCAACAGAGAGGTCTATGAAGACTGGAAGATCTTGGGTAGATGTCATACATCTAATAGAACACAAATGCCAGCCCAGGTTACTATATCCCACAAATCTCTTGATTAACATAAATGTAGATACAAAGATATGTCATGACAAAACCAAATTTATAAAATATTTTCCACAATTCCAGTCCTACCAAGGATAATAGAGGGAAAACTTCAACTCCAGCAGAAAAACTACTCCCTAGAAAAAGCAAGAGAGTAATCTTCTTTTAACTAACCCAAAAGAAGATGGAGAAACAAACATAATAATACCTCTAGCAACAAAAATAAAGGAAAACAAGAATCATTTGGCTAATATCTCACAACATCAATGAACTAAATTCCCCAATAAAAAGACAAAGAATAATAGACTGGATACCTAAAGAGGACCCCACATTTTGTGCCATACAGGAAATACACCTCTATGGCAAAGATAGACACTACCTCAGAGTGAAAGACTGAAATACCATTTTCCAAGCAAATGGAACTAAAAAGCAAGGAAGGATAACCATTCTAATATTAAATTAAATAGGCTAGCAACTAAAAGTTACAAAAAAAATTAGAAAGGACACTTCATACTCGTCAAAAGAAAAATTCACCAAGATAAAATTTCAATTCTGAATATCTATGCTCCAAATGCAATGGCACCTACATTCATAAAAAAACTTTTACTAAAGCTCAAAACACACATTGCCCCTCATATAATAATAGTGGGATACTTCAACATTCAGTCTCCTCAGATCATGTAAACAGTAATTGAACAGAGACACAGTGAGACTAACAGAAGTTATGAACCAAATGAATTTAACAGACATTTATAGAACATTTTATCCTAAAACAAAATAATATACCATCTTCTCAGCACCTCATGATACTTTCCCCAAAATCGACCATATAATCAGTCACAATACAGGCCGCAACAGATACAAAGTGATTGAAATAACCCCGTGCATCCTATCAAATCACCACAGACTAAGACTGGCCTTCAATAACAAAAAAACAGCAGAAATGTCACCTTCATATGGAAGCTGAACAATGCTCTACTCAGTGATAACTTGGTCAATGAATAAAAAAGGAAATCAAGGACTTTAGAATTTAATGAAAATTAAGACACAGCAAACCAAAACTTATATATTTACATTTTAAATGTTATTCTCTTCCTGCTCCCTCACTCTCACATCCACTCTCCCCCTGCTTCTATGAGGATCTTACCCACTCCTCCTTATGTGCCCTGGCATTCCCCTACACTGGGGCATCAAACATTGCCAGAATAAAGGACCTCTCTTCCAATTGATATCCTACAAGGCCACCCTTTGCTACATCCTCTGCAGCTGGATAATAAACACCATGGCTACTGTGAAGCATATGTAACTAAGAAAACACTGCTGGGAACATGGTGGGTGCTTATGTGGCATTGAGCCAGGTGTCTAATATGATGCTATATTTGATTTAATGCTCAGTCAGTCGCTATGTGTATTCTTTAGGTATGACTATGAGTTTGAGCCCCTTCATGTGTCTTTTTGTTTGGTGGTTTAGTCCCTGGGAGCTCTGGAGATATGGTGAGTTTCTATTGTTCTTCCTATGAGGTTGCAAATCCCTTCAGCTCCTTCAGTTCTTCCTCTAACTCCTCCATCAGGGTGGCCATGCTCAGTTTGATGGTTAATGTCTAACTCAAATTGTAGAATAAAATATCTCAAAAACCCCCAAGTGCTTAGTAATATTAGGTGCCTTATCAATGATGCACATTTGTCACCAAGATCAAATTGGAAGCCTTCAGTTCTCAAAGGTATCTCTCTTTTATGATAAAATTAATTTGGAATCATATGAGGATGAATAGTAATGTCTACAGCCAACTCATCCTATTTACATATCTTGCAGATCAAGGGTAAATATTATAGGGAATTTTCTAGCCCTCCAGAAAATAAAACATAAATATAAATTTCTAAGCTAAAAGCAAAAATGTCACTGTGCATTTGTGGAAGCTATATATGCCTTCTTAAAAATGTTTCCTCATCAGGCAATAACGATTGAGCTGTCCACTAAAAAGTGTTCTAGACATAGCGACTGACTGAGCATTAAATCAAATATGGCATCATATTGGTCACATGACTCAAAGCCACATAAGCATCCACCCTGTGTTTTCTTAGTTATATATGCTTCACAGCAGCTATGGTGTTTATCACCTCCCCAAATAATGACCAAATATATAGAAGAGGTGTTCAATCATTGAATTCATTAACTGTGATTTCCTGATAATATAGCATTTACTTTGATAATCTTCCTATTATGGATGTAATTTTAGAAACTTTAGCAAGCAATAGTTTTGATATTGGTGACACCCGAATTAGAAGAAAATAGACCATGGTGTGAGTACTGAGTTTCAGCTATTATTCCCAGTTGATAACAGCAAAATCCATTTTATTTAGCGTCATTCTACTTCTAATTGTTTGTTATTATTTAAAAGACTTAGTCTCTTGATGATAATGTTACCATAAACACATACAGAGTGTTTTATTTATTGTAATGTCATAAAATGTTTGTAGAAGCTACACAACCATTTTCAAACAGAGCTTGGCAATAAGTGGGATGTAATTTTTTTTTCCGAAATATTCAGTACACTTCCATCTTTGTAGGTAAAAACAATGGGGGCAGTTATTATTTTCTTATATCTCTACCCATTGCAAAAATTTTTGTTGCATTATTGGTGGGGTACCTTGTCTGCTCCACCACAGGGCTCAGGACACATGGAGAGGAAGGACATTGCTAAGTCTGACTGTGCTTACCCTATGTTGTCACCCTAGTGGGTGTTGGGATGTTGGAAGCTGCAGGTGGGGAAGCACTGTCTCAGGTGAAGGACAGACAGCCAGAACTCGCATGGGGATCCCTGGGGCCTCCAAAGAAGCCAGGAACATCTGGTTCTCAGGCACTTGGACACCCAGGCACCACTTGATGCTACAGAAGAACTGAGAACTGAGTTAGGGCCTAAGTGCAGGATATAGCCTGAGGCCAAGCAGGAAGAGGGGAGCTCAGGCAGTTCTGGAGGCAGAGAGTCCTGTGTTTTCAGCTAGGGCTTGGTTTGGTGGCAGCTGTGGCTAGGAGCAGAGCAAGGCCATCTGTAGGAGATTAAGAGGTGGCAGCTCTGTAGGCAAAGGCCTTCTCTAAGGCTTCCAATGTGGTCCCATAAAAAGAGATAGCCCAGATTTTCAGTCTTTTATTGTCATGGAGGAAAGTGGACGAGTAAAACCGTACCCCAACTTGTCAGGGTAGGCCTGAGATTAAATAACTTTTACAGAGAGGAGTGTCTGAGAAGAAAGGCTAATTGGCTAAGTCTCCAGGTCTTTAGGTTCCTCACTATAATGAAGATCTGTCTTGAACCTATGAGACTTGTGGTCATGCCGTGACCTGTGGACGGGCTTTGGTCACTGGCCTTATCTGACGGATGGCCACGAATCTGTGGAGGGTTGTGGCTAGTGACGGGGCCTGGTTTGAAGAGTAAAACAAGACTCCTACCTTCTGTTAGGGTCACCAGGGTCTCAAGCCTCATCTCAACTGGGAACCAAGGTTCCTTTTAAAGTCCCACAACCTTTCTTCTATACCAGTGACTTTAATGTTAAAACAGTGACAAGGCTTCTATTATTTCCCAGTTTTCTGGGATAACATTTCAAATAGACTAAGAGATGTGGGATAGGTAAGTTGTCTGCTGCCCTGATAAAACACCAGGATCAAAAAAAAATGACTTTTGTATTCAAGATCAATGTAATTAACATTTCGAAGGAAAGAGTCCTTGATTGGAGAGGAATTGAAACAGAAAGGTACAGCAAGAAGGTATACATTAATTATACACAGCCTGTATTAAGTGGAATTGTGTTCTTTCCAACCCAAATCTCCTTGTCCTTGAATGAAGCAATCTTGGAATGTTTCCTCTGCATTTGTTATGATTAATAACTCAAATTTTTGGATGCATTGTATACATTGATTTACATTTGTTGACTATCTCCCTATTGGAGCTCTGGAATGAAGCAAACATTACCAATGCATATGATTTCAACGATCTGACTTTAAATTACTCTTGATCATGATGGATTATTGTTTTTATATGTTCTTAGATTTGGCTTGTGAAAATTTTATTGAGTATTTTTGAATCGATATTCATAAGCGAAATTGGTCTGAATTTCTCTTTCTTTGTTGGGTCTTGTTCTGGCTTAGGTATGAGTGTAATTGTGGCCTCACAGTGCTCACCTTCTCCCTTTTCCTCATTACTCCTATTCTATACCTGTAGTGGTTTAGGACTGTTCTTGCTTTTCTAATGCCTGATATTGCATCACCAATTTTCGTTTGAGAATTTTCAAATACTTAATAATCTTTTATTAATTGGAATTTTACATTGCATATTATAATCTAATTCACCATAATTATATTATAATCCAATTCTTTTCTATCTCAACAGATTTACCATGTAACCATGTTTTTTTTAATTGTTTTTAAGTCCATAAATTTACTCTCTTCAACCCAGACTCTCTTGAATTGGAGTAACCTTCTGAAGTGTGGTTGAAAACCAAGAAACACAGCATGAAAGTAAGTTTGTTTTTTCTTTTTTTCACAGCTATTCATTGTCCTTGTCAACAGGTCTGCAAACAGAGGTAGGACCTTGAATCTATCTTCAAGTGGTAGAATTTTGCTTGACTTAAACTTGATTTAAGCATCTCAAGGTATAAACTTTTGCTTTAGAACTGCCTTCACTGCGTACAACAGATATGCATGCCAATCATTTCTTTGTACCTGCGGTCAATTTGATTCAGTTTAAAAACATTTTTAATTTTGTTTGAAATTGTCTTCAGTGACCAACTAATCATTCATTAGTTTGTTGTTTAATCCCCATAAGAGTGAATACTTCCTGTGATTTCTCACACTGTGAATGTCTAGCTTTACTGTGCTATGTTCTGCTAGAACTAAAGTGGCAGAATGACTAGGAAAACATAGTGTCAGGATAAGTAAGTCAGATCAGGGAGTACACCACAAAACTGACAGAAGATGGGCATTAAGACTATCTTATATGATTTATAAATATCTTCATAACAATTACCTCAATTCCAAATTTTAAAAATGCCTATTGTTTATGGTGGTTTGAATAAGAGTTGTCCTCATAGGCTCATATGTTTGAATACTTAGTCTTTAGGGACTGTCACCACTTGAGAAGATTAGGAAAGGTGGAATTGTTTGAGTAGCTGTGTCCTAATATTTATACAAGAACATTTGAACCAATGACTAGAAACAAAATGCTAGTTAGAAGTCATTTCTCTGAAGTAATTTAATCTCACATGTCCATATTTTCTCTGTCTTTATTTGTGTTTGAACTAAATTCTTTTCTGTCTCCAACTTTCACTTCTCAAAGACAGGTAAAAATAAAACATTGGGAAATTATTTGCAATTCAAGAAAGAGAAAATAACCTATAAAGGAGAAAAGAAAAAGATCAATAATGTCGTTTAATTTTTGGTTTTCACATTGATTCACTGCGAGAAATCCTACCAGCTCTCTTCTGTCAGCCCAACACTGGCAGCGTGAAACCATCCTTTTGGAAAAACAAACCTTAATGACACTTCCTAACACCAGGAAGGCTCTGACACTTTCTTTTGATCACCACTGAAATTACATTCAACAAATACCACAGCATGAATAAAAACTTCTCCAAAGATGTAAATCAATTGCAAGGTAGTTACTAAGGAAAAGGCTGAGCTTACCCCATATTATCAGTAATGCCAAGAGTTGCAAACATGTTAAAAAGAGGAAGAATCCACATTTGTTTCTCTGACAAGCAAACCTTACTCCAGTAGTACAAAAGTCATAATTACCCATTGCAAATTATTATGTAGTGTGTTCTCGTTGATTGGACAAAAGTAAATAAACTGAAATATAGAATAATTTATCATTATACTTGACAAAATATAAAAATGAACATGGATTTGACTGAGATGGAATAATGTAAGGAAAGAAAGCATTAAAACTATTTTTATTCTCCTATTCAATTGTGAGGTATTTTATGCATATATTCAAGAAAGCATACTATCATGTTTCAGATAAATTCCCAAAAGAAGGGGAAAAAACAAAACTAATAGACATACTTAATAAGATCTACATGCATCAGGAGTTTCCTTAGAGGATTCATGTTACTGTGGATGAAAAATTTGAGAAGAAAGATTAGGTCAGTAGGCGTAAGGCTTTAATTAATTCATGTTTATCAGTTTCAAAAATAGTTTCTATCTATATTCTTTAATTCTTTGTTTGCAGAATTAGTTTTTTAAAAAGACTAAAAATGTCATATTTGAACCTCACGTTTCAGCATGTGGGATGCTGACATCAGTTATTGTGTGTTCTGTTTAATGATATTTTCCCCTAACATAATAAGACAGCAACCAAACACTCGTGTTGTTATTCATGAGTGTTGTCTTCTCCCTAGCTTATTGTTTCCAACTCTAAATTTGCATTGACAGGAATCAGAAAGTTTTCTCAGTGACACATTACAGCACCTGCCAAAACCCAAGTGAGAGCCTTGCTCTTTCATTTTAATGAGTGGCTTTTCACTTCCCATGGACTACCCAAGAATCAAAATCTGAGGAATAGAAAACAACACCAGAAGCAAAACAAACACTCTGAATTTGGCTGCGGACTTTTGAGTGGGATTAAATATTTACTAGGGAATGTAATAATAATAATAATAATAATAAAAATAATAATAAATAATAATAATAAATGAATAATAAATGAATGTACTCTGTGTAAACTACTTTCCATAAAAAAATTCCAGTTGTACAGACATGTGTATGCAGATGATAGTTGTATTAGGTCTATTACATATAAGGCCACATCTTAGAGAACTTGAAAAATATTAACTCTAATAAATACTGATTTCTTCTTACTACTGTAATGTGATTATTCTTTTATGAATACTCTTACATGAGTTAAATGACCTTGGTTGTGTGCATACATGTGTATGTGTGTGTGTGTGTGTGTGTGTGTGTGTGTGTGTGTGTGAGTAAAAATATAATTCTTTTAGAAATAAAGAAGTTAGCACAAGAATAAAGCTGACTGCTTAAAATGCCATGATACAGCAGTCAAATAAGACACCAGGATCAATATTAGATATAAAATTGAAAAATAATAGTTATGATCAAAGAGTCTTCATCATGCTGATTTTGAATGCATAATTTAGCCTGGCGAATAGAAGATAAACAAGCACATTACCTGTATTCATATGTATCAAATACCAAATAGCTTTTCAGTTAATTTTATCACTTTATTGTGAAAGTAGAATTTATATATATATATGTGTGTATATATATATATACATATACATAATGTGTTCATATGGGATGAGATGTGCACCAATGAAGCATATCATATACATGAGTTTATCTTATAGCCCAGGTTGGGTTTAAAGGTATGCTGTAGACCCTATGTCGAATTATTTTATTTCAGTTTGAGGCATTATTTATATGAAACACAGACTACACTGAATCTCAAGACACCTCAAATGTTTTTCCAGGCCTCTAGAGTGGGTATCATATTGGTCGTGGGTGCTGTAAGGAAACTTACTGAGCAATCAGTGACCAGCAAGCTATTATGCAGTTTGTTTTACATGATCTCTGATTTAGTTTCTTCCTCCACATTCCTTCTCTGAGTTTCCCTGCTGGCCTCACTTAAGAAAGTATTGAGAAAGTAAACTGCAACAAAGTAGCTTTTAGAAATGGTCTTTTATCACAGCAATATATAGCAAAAAAGATTATAAATGATTCATGTACTAGACACACAAGGCAAAGTTATTTTTTTCTGGGTTAGGGTCAGTTTGCTTAATTTTATATTTTTCAGAAACATTTGCTTTCCCTTGCCTTTGCTGCATGCCTGTATGTCTTCCTGCCTTTATTCATTCCTCACTCTCTCCTTCCTTCTTTCTTTCCTTCTTTTCTGTAGATGATCCTACAACCATTCATATTAATTTCACTTCCCGAAGAAAGGCTACCTAGTCACATACTCATGAAGGTGACTGAACCTTCCCATTTTAATTAGAAAAATAAAGGCAAGAGCCAGTAATTGGGCAGGGATGGGAGAGAATGGGTCAGAGGTTAGAAGACAGGGGAGGACTGAGAAAGGCACATTTAAGGATTATATAGATATTATATCCCATATAGAAGGGCAGTTTGTATCTTTGTCATTTTGATGTAATCTTATTGTTTAGAGGGTTTGTGGATTGAGAGTTTGTATTGTAAGATCCAGAGGAGTCTTTGCTCAGGAGCACAACCCACAGAACACAATTAGACGGTAGACCGCTGTAATAACAAGACGATTTTATTCCATGTATATGGGATTGCACAACCTCACAGGGAGAGTCAACCCTGAACTCAAAAAGCATATATCTTTATACTTTTTTTGTGAGGGAAGTGAACTACTATTTTACTATTGGTCAGCAGTATAATTTTCAGAAAGAGGAGAGGAAGTGGGGGGAGAAACTTTGGCAGTAAGGTTGTTGACAATTTGCATTCTCCTTTGAATTTAGTACAGGGTTAGGTATAGGAGCTGTTCATAAAGCAGTCATTTTTGTTTTATCTTAACTCAACTTGGTCAGTATAGCTTGACCTGTCCACTAAAATTTTGTTTTTACATTTTCAGAAACTTGTTTCTAGATTTCAGAACTTTGAGGGGTTTTGTCCTTGTTTTGTTTCTCAGAATTGGGTGATTGGAGCATGAGCTACGACAGGCTTCAGGACCATTTCTAGGGCTTTCTAGAGGGCCAGGTGGCTATCAGTCAGTATATTCTGTGTTTTTTTTCTGAGGATCACTCTGGGCCATTGTTTTTATTTGTCAGGCAAAGGTGGGATCTTGTAGCCTTGGGATAGGGTCTTACATTCTAAGAATAGAGCGTTTTAGAAAAATTTCAGAGCCCCTAAAAACTTTGTTTTCTACATCAATTAATATACAAACCTGTATGAAAAGCTAACTGGCTATAGGGTGGTGTTTGTGTTGGAATTTGGGGTAAAGAAACACCCTGGGACAGAGGCAGTAGGCCAGACAGAATAATCCTCCAGGGAAGGGAGTTGTGCGGATGGAGTGAGACCTTGTGGGCAGCAACAGACCAGGCAACAGAGTCTGTGTGCAAGGCTCTGTACTAGCAGTGCCCACTGAGTGAGACCACAGGGGCCAGTAAAGAGACAAACATTTCTGTTTTTTAAATAATTACTGCAACAGGTGGTGCACCAATGTGTTAGGCAAGAATCCACTAAAAGGTTTATGGCTATCAGTTTAAGAGATAGTTAGAAAGTCTTTGTTTTCTAAGTAAGAGGGGGCAAGCACCACGTTGAGAGTTACATGATGTCTCAAGCACAGGAACCTTAAACAGAGATAGCCTTTGCCAGCAGGCTGTAGTATCCTACAGCTAAAAAACAGGTAATCATGGAGAGAGAGAGAGAGAGAGAGAGAGAGAGAGAGAGAGAGAGAGAGAGAGAGAGAGAGAGATTAGTAGCTATTTCATTTCTTTAAAAATTGTATAATTTTTTTAATTTTCAAAGATTACAAAGCTTATTTGTTATATTAAGATAGGTATTAGTAAATGAAGATCTGACACTTCAGATTGGGAGAAGGACAGATTGGAGTACTTTGGGCTAAGGTCCAAGTTTTACAGAATTCTTTAGTAAATATATTAAAAGGTGTTTCACAATTAGATAAGGAAAAAAACACTGTGATAGCATGGTGATTTTTACATATGTAAAAAGGTCATTATTAAAAAAAGTTTGTACACCAGAAGAGTGAATACAGACATATAATTCTTTTTCTTTCTTTTTTCCTTGTTTAGTTTCTTAAATACATATCTATAATAATATATTTATTATATAATATATATTTATATATAAAATAAAATAAAAGAAAATATCTAAAACCTACTAAGTCTATTAAGTGTTGTTATTATGTGGCAGACTTTAGACATGGGCACATGAGATGAGTTCATCATTGGTGAAAATAGGTTCCCCCTTTATATGAAAAATTAAAAAAACCAAAAAAAAAAACCTGATTTTTTAGCTCTTTGTCTTGGGGTAATGGTCTGGTGAAAATGTCCTCTACATACTTACATACTATACAGCTGTGATCAAAATTTAGATTGTCTTTACTCATATATTTTGTTGGAATTTTATAGTATTTCATACTATAATGTCTCAAAGAAATTATCTTGAGGATTATTACATGGTTCTCTGTGTTTTACAGTTTCTTTTTCTTCCTTTCTTTCTTTCTGTGATGTTTTCAGACTATCATTCTTAAGTGTTTTAGTGTTTCACTGTTGATGTCCTCAGTGTGGTTGGACTCTCAATTGCCATTTATTTGTGGCATTTTGACCATTTGTGGATTTATATAATATACTCCATCTGATGCAAGAAAAAAAGAAAAGAAAAGGAATATGGAAACTCCTCTGAGGAGGGTGGAGAGCTACACTTTTTAGGTACAAAGGTAAAAGTCTGTGTTTGGATTATACCTAGTGTTCCAGTAAATATTAAAAAAGCAGTTACTGGTTCCAGTATATGCCATGCTACCTGCTACCCATAGATACTCCCTGGCCCCAGTGGCAGCCACTGAATTCTGCTCACATTCCCAGCAACTGCCCCCTGCAGTCACTTTCAGAACTCCCACAAACCCAACAAAAATCAAGACTCCAGAAACTTGTAATTTAACAATCCGATTTATCTCACGCCACAAAATGTCTACACAATAAACTCAGAGGCAACTAATATGGTATAATTTGCCCACCGAGGTAAGACAAACTGTCCTATAACAATCTATCCCTTATAACATATTCATAATTAACTGTGGCTAATTAAAACCTCAAGGAGAATGATCCTCCCCATCCTCCTCCATCTTGCTTCTTTTCATCTCTTGCCTTCTCTCCCCTTTCCAAAACTCTGTTCTTGCCTATCTTTTGCACTGTCCAATCACAGGTTGTGTCTTATTTTGTAACTGCCCTCCCTGGATATCAACCACAACAAATGGAACATGTATTGGTTTAGAAAACTGGCAGTAGTTGGTTCTTTTGTACTGTTCATTACTCTCCAGCCATGAGTAGGTGAACACTTTCATCATCTGGGAATGAATTTCTAAGTACTGAGTGGCAAAATAGACAGATGTTAGTTATTTCTACAGTCAAATATCTGTTGTACCACTAGGGATGTTTTGTCAGGCTGGTCACAGAGGCTTTGTGGCTTAAGAGAGGAGTAGAATTATTTATTTCTAGTTTTTGTTGTTTGGATGTTTACTCATTGGTTGGTGTTCTCACTGAGAGCTCTGAAGGGTTTGGTTGGCTGATAATGTTGTTCTTCCCATGTGGTTGCAGACCCTTCTAGCTCCTCCAGTCCTTTCTCTATTTCCTTCATTAGGGTCCCCATGTTCAGTTCAATGGTTAGCTTCAAGCATCTTCAACTGTATCTGAATGACTCTGACAGAGCCTCTGAGGTGGCAGCCATATCTGGTTCTAGCCTGTTGGGAGCCATTGGTGCCTCACCAATAGATGGCGCCAGCTTCCCACCTATGATTCAGCTAACAGAGCTGTTGCCCAGCCCAAGAGACATAGTGCTCATATATCACAGACATCACAGCCCACTCTAGCGGCATACTAATGAGCTACTGGAGGGCGCACCAATCAGGTAGCAACACAAGTCTCCGGGGCATATACAAGCAGTGCATTTTTCTTCCACATCGGTCCCCTGCTCAGAGTGCTCTACAATAAAGGTTGTTCGCAGAGGAATCCTGTTGTTGCACGCCATTCCTGCTGGCAGGACATGGGGTGCGTGACACTAGCCAGTAAGCACTTCTTGGCACCAGCAACAGTGCTTGGGTTTGGTGGCTGCATATATGGTGGATCTCCATGAGAGGCAGTCTCTGAATGATCTTTTCTTCAATCCCTACTCCTCTATTTGTCCCTGTATATCCTTCCATGCGTGTTTTATTCTCCCTTTTAAGAAAGACTGAGACATTCATTTTCTGGCCTTCCTTCGTTGGCTCCAGTTGCAAATACAGCAGAGGAATTGTCTGTCATCAATGGGAGAAGAGACCTTCACTGGACCAGTTTTCCCAGTAGAGGGGAATGCCAATGTGCTCAGCTGGAGAGGGTGGTTGGGAGAAGGAACTGTTTCATGGAAGCAAGTTTCATGGAAGGAAACAGTTTCATGGTGGGAATTAGGGGAAAGGAGATAACATTTGAAATGTAAATGCAAAGTATGTAAAAAAGTTTAAATAGCACCTTTGGAAATTAAAAGAGTTGGTTTTCAGGGACAAAGATCAATGACACTCATTTAATCTTCTGAAGAACTCCTTAACGGCTTTGTAAAAATATAGTTGGGGTTATTTTAATGTTTTGGGAGGCAACATAATAGAATAAAATAGACTACATTTTCAGGTAAATACTTGAATATCCCCTGATGAATAACTCAAGGCAAAGTTTCCCTTGACTGAAAATACTTAGAAAAAAATCAAGCAAGAATATTTAGTAAAGCCATTCATAAAGATGAGCGAGGGCTTATAAACATTTCAGAGAAGGCATGCTCATATCACACTATTCATCTCTCTACTGTAGTGTTCCCAGATGACCAAAGAATATGTGAGGATATGATTAAATATCCTTTTTGGCATCTTCTTTTAAATCATTACTCTCAACAGCAGCTAGAACTCTTTTTAAAAAATGCATGTCTTCCTATTTTAATATCAGGTGGCATATACTCCTAATGACAGATTGAGCAGCATATTGAAATTTTTTAGAAGATAGTTGAATGAATTTTGAACTGCATTATGAGCAAATACACTCAAGTATAAGTTTGAGATTCAACTCAAAATATATGGCATAGAGGAAACAAAAAGGTCTTTAAAAAGGTTTTTTGGATATGGAAGTTTTATGAACAAAGATATTCATGAGAATTATTTTCTCCAAAATTTGGCATGACATAAAACTATTTTTCAATAAAGAGTTATTCCTAGAGCAAGAGGTGAAGCATATGTACACTGAGCTGGCCAAAAAATACCAACTAAATAGCCAGTGCTTGCTGCAAAGAGGATGTAATGGTAGTTAGAATAATATAACAGCAAATTAAATTGTAGGGCTTCTTTTGAATTGTTATACCCAATGAAGTTCTCATTTCTAGAAATATTAGTTAAATGAAACAAGAAATAATCAACCTGGTGAGAGTTTAAAGCTAAGGTAATTTCTGCTGAAGTGGAGCAGTGACAGGAACAATAAATAAGATGTGTAATAAGATCTGAATATTCAGCCGAATAAACTTTATGATGAAAGAAATAAATATGAACAAAGTATTTTATCTAATTCCTTATATTGTTAGCAGATAAAGAAAAGAAACAATAAAATTGCAAGTGTTCTGTGAACAGGTTTTCATAATTAGGCTTTAGATTAATTTAATCTTCCATAATAAATCATTTTGATGATAATGATGTAATATGCATTAGCACATATTTTGTCCATCACATACTGATTACTTGCCACACATATAGTAAGTCCTTCTTACACATAATCAGATTCATTCATATAAATTAGAAAAGAAAGTATGAATTTTTAAAAGAATGAATTACTTTTCTGTGATCAATAAAAAAGCATCAAAATGTGCTGTAACACCAGGCGAGGATGTTATTGTTCATGAATATAAAGAATTCCATGAAGGAAACCATTTATGCATTTAAATATAAACTTAATACCTTAAACCTTACTCAATGGTTTATATAGTACTCATCATTAAAATACTTATTTATAACATACTATCTAACACATTTAAAAAGTAAGTGATTATTTTCTCTACTCTGGGTATGTAAGATGTACATTTTCTTCCCTATATAATAAAAACTTAAAGTCTCATATCAGACACCTGAGTTCACCATAGATAATGACATAAAATCTAATTATTCTCTCAGTGATACCATGATTATCAAGTTATGAGTCTACTATGCAAGATAAAATATTGAGAGGAATGAGTCTATTTGACCCATTGAGTGACAAGCTAGGATTTTTTAAGTTCACTTAATACACACAACTGCAAAATTAGCAAAGGCAATATACATGACTGGATCACGTATATTAGATTCATACGGTGCCAGTATATGCATAGATAAAATGTATGCTCTAATTTGATTTTTCGTTACTCATATACAATTATTCTAATAGAATATTTGTTGAATAGCTTTATATGTCCATAAGTTTTTCTGTTTAGAGAGCATAGAAATAGATTGACATTTTTTTCTGTTCTGATTTACATAGATAAGTTATAGTTTAACTTTTTGACATAAATAGATGCATGTTGAGATATTTTGGAAGATTACTCACTTTCAAACTGCCTTACAGGCAAATCCATTCAAGTATAAGTTTGAGATTCAATGTAAAACATATGGCATAAAGGAAGCAAAAAAAATTGCTTTAAAACCTTTAGAGTATGGAATATTTGTAAAGAAAGATATGAGGAATAAAAGTTAGAATGCCTTCCTATTAACAATTTTTTAAAAGACAAATTCCAGGGAATAATTATCTTGTAAAAACATTAGTAAAGAATATTCTTTGTAAACACAATAGATTTTAGTACATTGACATAAAAATTGATTTTCAGTGTTTGAAGAACTTAGGGCAGGTGAATTTATCACCGTTTTAATGAGAATGTTTGTGGAGATGTAGGATTATGTTGCCAGAGAAAGGTTCAGAGTTTAGACTTTACTATTAAAGTCCCTAAATACAGCCAAAAGAATTAGAAGGCTGTAGGCCATGTAGAGGTTTCATGCTCACAGAGATCAGCCAATGCATTAAGTTCTTTAGAACTGGAGTTACAGATGGCTGTGAATCACCTCCTAGGTGCTGAAAATTGAACTCATTATTGTACAGGATCAAGTAGTTAGAGTTATGTTAACTCTCCAGCCCCGATGGAGTACATTAAAAACAGAAATAATTAAAATAAATAATAAATATATAAAATTCAAGGGAATATATTTTCTCTCATTTTTCACATTAAAATTTCTATATACATTATTCACAGAGCTTTCTTTTTGTCCTCTCATGTTTCTTCCTAACCCTATCCTAATGATCACTTCAAAGACAGGAATTGCCTTTGGAAAAGGAAAACGTTACTAAACTTACCCTTTATAAAACATGAGTGTTTAACAATTTTAAGATTATGGTTCATATTCTAGCATAAATAAAGAATTTCAATTTTTCTATTTTTTTAATTAAGAGAGTGTTATGTAGCTTAGGTTAGCCTCCTGTATCTATGTAGTAGAGATGAGTCTTGAACTCTTAATGCCTCTGCCTCAATCTCCCAAGTTATGAGAAAATATAAATATGACACAACATCCTGTGTCTGTACTTCTCTATAGGTTACACACTTTCTTGGGTCATGCCACAAGACTAAACTAGCAGCTGTTTTCTACTTTCAAGATTCCATATTTAGTGAGGTACAGTATGTTTTGCTGGCATCTGCTATATTTACTAAAGTTTAGCTTAACAGAAATTTGTCATGTAAATTTCTACCATTATTTATACATCATTATTGAATTACAAATAGTTTGGGGCTCTATATATTCAAATTTATAGCAATTATTTTGCCTTTATGGGTGTTTTATTCTAAATATAATATAAAATGCAGATTCTATCACATCAGGTTAGTCTTTAAAACCTATCCAAATAAACAGCACAATTTACACTGCTGTGAAAATTCTCTTTTCTTGATTCAGTGAGATACCTCTTACCACATAATTATGGTATCCATTTTCAACAATATGTGAACTTGCTTTAACTCAATAAATCCTTTATTAGACATGTTAAGAAATGCTAAGCCTGTCTTTCAGAAAATGTTAATGTTAAACAATTTTGCAAACATAGAGTCCTATAATAATATTCTAGAACAAATGAAAAGCAAATTTTTATTATGTTCAGAAATATTATATAATAGAATAAGATATATTAGGGAAACCTCATATAAATCAAGTTCACATTTATCATAAAAAGAGATTATGAAAATATACCAAATTTATATTTAGTTGCGAAATCATGATTTTAACAAATATCTTACAAAAATAACTTTCACAATTAATGGTGCAATTTGTTCAATTTTTTCTGAGTCCTAAAGTTGTAAGTATGAGCAGAGAAAGGTAATAGGGAAGGAAAAGTATGGAATGGGTTAGGAAGAATTAATGTTGTATGAAGAAGCCTCACCAATGTCACCAATTTTGTTTATTCTTTATATGATACCATAGAAAAATAGCACAGACAAAATCAAAATATAGACAAAATCATGTGCTTAGGCTCATTGTTTCTCTGGGATAGAAGTCCATCATGGTGGGAAAGCACAACACCAGACAGCAAGCACAGCAGTGGGAACAGGAACAGGGAGCTTGAGATGGCACACCTCCCTTCAATCACAACCAGGACACATCAGAAGTGGACAAAAACCGAGGCAAGTGTGTAAACTTTCAGAACCTGCTCTCAGAGACACACTTCCTCCATCAAGGCAACATGTCCTAAAATTCCATAACCTCCTTAAGCAGCACAATGCACTAGGAAACAGTGCTCAAATATGTGGGCTTACAGGAAAAATGAATGCTATTTTAATTTATTCTTTTAATTACTTGCATTTTTTTACAATCCAGTAGTTACCCCCTTCCTGGCCCACCTTTCCATGGTTCCGATTGACATTCCTCCTCCCATGTCTCCAAGAGGATGTCCCAACTCCCAACACCCCCCACCCCAGACCTCTGCACTACCTGGAGCCTCTAAGCCCATGAGGGTTAGATACATCTTCTCTGACTGAGTCTGCACCAGGGAGTTCTCTGCTGAATATGTATTGGGGACCTCATATCAGCTGATGTATGCTGTCAGATTGGTAGCTCAGTATCTAGATATCTCAGGGGGCCAGGTTAGTTAAGACTGCTGGTTTTCCTTTGGGGTCTCCCTTCTCCTTAACTTCTGTCCTTTCCCTAATTCAACCACAGGGGTCCCCAACATCAGTCCATTGGTTCGATGGAAGTATCTCTGTCTCAGTCAGCTGCTTGTTGGACTTCTCAGGGCCATACAACTGGAGCAAGTACATAAATTCTGAAAACCTGCTCTCAGTGACACACTTCCTTCAGTAAGGCAACATGTCCTAAAGTTTCATAACATCCTCAGTCAGCACAAAGAACTAGGGAACAAGTGTTCAAATATGTGGGCTTATAGGGATACTTTATAATTTAAAAGGCCACGTTCTCTTCTCTGATCCCCATAGACTCTTGGAAATATCATAAGACAAAATGCATTTAATTCAACTTTAGAAGTCTAATAAGCATTAATATTCTCAGCACTATTTAAATGTCAGTTGTTCTCTCCTGGGAGGGAACACCTGGAGCTATTGGAGGAGAGAAAGCATAGTGCACTCTGGGATGTGGTCCTTTCTGGCCTAGCAAGAAGGCAGAGTGACCTTCATCAAGACACAGGACCTGCCCACAAAAGGCTGAGACCTCAGAACAGCCTTTCAAGCATTCTCCCACCCAAGCCCATGGGAGTTTGCCACACACCCTAATGGTTGTACTGGGAGGGAATGCCTGGAGATCTCTGGGGACAGATAGGCTGCTGCACTCTGGGATCAGGTTCATTCCAACCCAACGAGGGAGCCAGTTGACCACCGTCAAAGCACATGATCTGTCCACAGAAAGCTGAGCTCCCAGAACAGCCTTGCAAGTGTTCTCCCACCTGAGCCCACAGAGACAGAACAGAGTCACTGCCATAAGAACTAACTGCATGCCGACAAATAGTCAAAAACCAGAAGCAATCTTTTTCCAGAGTACATGGTCCCCCAGAACCACAGGAGAGACAGGCTCCAGTCACAGACAACAAGATTACCTATAATCACAGATAACAAGATGTCAAGAAGAAAGCAAAAGAACCTAATCAATGGAAACCAAGACAACCTCAAAACCCATCTCTTCTACCACAGCAAGTAGTAGATTGCCAAACACACCATAAAAACAAGACTTAGACTTGAAATCATACTTCAGCATGATGATGGAGATCTTCAAGAAGCTTGTGGATAACTCCCTTAATCAATTACAGGAGGACACACATAAACAAATAGAAGCCCTTAAAGAGGAACACAAAAATCACTCAAAGAACTACAGGAAAACACAACCAAACAGGTGAAGGATTTGAAAACACAAAAAGAAACAATAAGGAAATCACAAAAAGAGACAGCCCTGCAGATAGAAAACCTAAGAAAGAAATCAGGAGTCATATATGCAAGCATCACCAACAGACTTTGTCATCCTCTGAAAACCCAAGAACTAGGACTCCATCATTGGCATACTCTCAGCACTGTTTTCAGGTTCCTGCTAGAAAACTCCTTAAATTTCGGTTCACATCATACAACTCTTTCTCTTTTTCAAAGGCTGCCATACACCTAGACAAACAATAAGGTTGTGGTCCATTTTTAACAAGGAACCATGCCTCTGGGTAACAATTTCTACGATATTTCCTTTTTTATAGATGTGGTAAATTTCCAAGAATGAATATATTTAAGGGTTTGCTTCCAACTTCTAACTTCTCTGTTTATGTTTTCTGTCTTCTTCCCTTCCTTCCTATTCTCTAATGCTAAATGTCTTAGATCCTCATTTTAAGCTCAGTGCTACCTTACTTCGTAAGCATGTTCTTGCTACTGAAGTTTTCAAGGACTATTGAAGAAATTCAGGTCAATATATCCATAAAGGCAGACAATGCCATGATTGATTTATGGTCACTAATGCCACTTAGATATTCATTACTAAATGCAGTTGAGTTGTTCTTTAATTATCAGGTATTCTATACTCCATTTAATATTCACTTTCAAATGAACTCTCCTTTTCTACAGGGGACAGATGACCGTGCTCTCACTTTATTAATATCTGCTAGGAAACACGAACCACCAAACTGATTCGTCACTGGAACTCAAGATATATAAACATTTTCATTGCTCTTTCCACTGTTTCTGCTTCCGTCAGTCAACAGTTTTCCTCATCTCATTGGCTAGTTGAGAGAAATGTACATTGATATGCATACATTTTCCATCCATTTTATGGTGTAAGATTTTTATAATAATTACTTCTAATATGCCATTACCTTTTCCTAAGTTAGTGTATTTTCTGAGAACCTAGTAACTTTTATGTTAAGAGTTCTCACTTATTTTTCTGGCCAACATATGGAGATTGTTTTGCCAGGAAATGTTTGTGAACCCCAAAAAGACTACCATGGAGCTATATCTGATGCAATCCTATTAGGGTCTCTTTATGCAAGCTTGAGCTTGGAACTCACCACCATTTCTGACACTGGAGAAATGGAGGGAACCCCAAGCTCGTTTTCAGGCAATCATTTATAGAGGCAAGAAGGGGGTATCTAGCTTGACACACATCTGATTAGGGGGTCGATATGGCCTTTAACATAATTGTCTAGTGCTAGGAACTAAAGCATGAAATTAGTTTCTGCTGTTGTCCTGATTTGTGGTTGTTAGGGAACAAAGCGCCAGGGGCAGACTTGTAACCTAGTGGTGCAGATTTTTTGGGGAATAACTTGGAACCAGGTACAAGATGCAGGTTTTGTTGGGAATAACCTGGGAATTGGTGCTAGACATAGGCCTTATGGGTGGGGTGGGCATGTATGCACTGGCCTGTTAATTAACTTGAGTTTAACCTTAGGTCAGGTTCTCTAAGATGGAGTCTGAGCCCAAAATATCTAGTCTCTCAAGGTTACAAATATCTATCTCTAGCTTCCTGTAGTACTTCCAGTATAAACATAGCTATGGCAATATTCAAACCACCCTGTGCTTTCCTTTCTATAACCTAATTTTAAATGTTTTTTATTTACAATTAAAGTTCCTCTGAGAGAAACTTCTAATCAGCATAGTACCAGATACAATTTTATTTTTGTTCTGACAGACTTTAGTACTTTTTTCTATATTTCTGGCTCACTTTGCTATGTGGTATATATGGACACATCCACGTAGTTTTTTATTTATTTTTTCTTGTTTTTCAATAATTTTATTTTTTCCTAATTTTGTAATTTTAATTTCCCATAGCACTGTGGCAATGTTGAAAACAATACAAATACAAAGATGCTCATTTTAACAGCTTATGCATGAGTATGTGTCACATCATTTTTTTGGGAGGTGGTGGTAGGGGACAGTTTTCACAACTGAACAAATCTAAGCTATGGACAAAACAGAAGCCAGATAACTGGTCCTGACATGCCACGCCCCCAACATTTAATATACGTCACTCAATGGACGCCTGCATCCATTGGAAACACAGTAACAGAACATCGATGTGCATCTCTATATTTCTAATCAGTGTTCTGTGCAATAGAACGTAAGAGAGAACACTGGGCCCACAGCTCAGACATCAGAGCCATATCTGTAGGACTGTGTAATGTGTAATAAGATACAACAACTTGTTAGTTTTAAAAATAAACATTGTTATGTAATAATCAGAGGACTTTTAAGAGAATTCAAATATCCTCATTCAGCTAATAAAAACTGAAATGTCCATGCATATTCTCGAAAGCCCAGACTAGCTACTTAGTATATGCCAAAGAGTCTAAAGTTAGAGTAATAGCCACCAAATTGTAAGGAAATATAAAAATGATAGAAAAAAATCCATCATATATATATATATATATATATATATATATATATATATATATATATATATATATATATTTAAGTAAAAACACCCTAAAAAGGAATATACTGTTTGATTTTTATCTTTTCCATAAAAAGCTAGAATGATACTCTTAGAATATGGTTAATATATATTGCCAACACAAGCATCAGGAACTGAACCCTGGTGCTGTTCAACTGTGTCAAAGTAAAACCAGTGAACATTTAAGCCAAGAGACTGATTATGAAGGCCATACATAACTAACAAATCTAGACAAAGTGCTCCTAACTCTTAAATAATATTTTCTTGTTCTCTTTACCCTAAGTGAAAGATACTAACTGAATTTTGCCCCTAAGTCTTTGCAAAGCAAATCTGGTTATTTAAAAAGAAAAAGGAATGTGAAATAATATTGAAGCTTCCTTAACTTTAAGAACTAAAAATAAATTAAAATTCTGCATGTCATTTGATTGTATGAAAGATACGCAGGTAAGACAACAAACCCCTATCATTGGAAGGTTTCATCTGTCTCCAAAATACAGGTGGGTAAGAATGTAGATAGAGCTTTTAAAAGTCACTGAATATTTGGCAAAACTGAGGTTATTCAGATTAAAGAATAGATATCAAGACAGAAGATGGAGAAGGTTTTGCCATGCCAGCCCCTCTAAGCACCTTCTCTACAAAGTGCAACGTGAGCTTGTGTGAATTCTGCTTTCTGCATGCAGTGGGGACGATGATGTGCTACTGAGGGATAAAGTCAGCATCATCTTACTGACTTTTGGCCTTTGATAATGGAAGCCAAGAACAAACCAGTGTTTAATTTCTATGAAAACTTGAAATATATTTTCCATATAATCAATCAATTTATTGTATGCATATTTGTTAACCTTGCTCTTTGTAAACTTAAGATTCAGAGTCTAGTTTTGGCCCAGCTCTATTGCACAGCCAAGTGGATACTTTCTGGAGGTCCCTATACCATCTTGGGTTTTGTATTTATCAGGGTTCTCAAAGAAAAGAACAGACAGAATGGATACACATTTGCACACAATACACCTATACTATATAATATATACATTTATATATAAATTCTAAACTGTTTTATAATTATATATTTAAGAATATAAATATATACATTGATAAAAATATATAAATACTACATATAACTGTTTAATTTTTAACACTGTAATAAGTATTATACATAATATATAATATTTATATATGTATAGTATATAGTATTCATATTAACCATTTTATGGTTCTTATAAATTAATGCCCTATTATATCATGAAAGAAAGGCTAAAAATCCAGTAATTGCTCTCTACAGAAGAATGGATCCTTCAGCAGTCCCAATCTGGTTCTGGAGTCTAGGGCGATTTCTAGAGTCCTACTGGTCTTAGTCAAAGTTGAAATCTTCAAGAAGCAGAAGGAAAAGCTTCTAATATCAGCAAACAGAAACTTCTTTAAAAGGAGAGATGACCATTACAGCAAAAGAGAGAAGGCAAACAGGGAAAATCTTCCTTTTTTTTTTTTTCTTTTTTCTTAGGTGCCACCAGCAGCTATGACCCTGATTTTATACAAGTCATACAATTAATAAAATCATTAAGAGGTATGACACAAGCTTAGGTGTTGGGAGAGATGCCTATCCTGAAGGGTTAGCTGAAGTGGCCCCTCATACTCCCAGATTTTGGGAAAGCCCTCCTTTGAAGTTCAGATCCTGACTCACACCTGTGTTCCTGTTTACACTGCCCCAGGTTAGAGGCTCAACCCAGGAGGTTTCACTTCCACTGAGCAGCTAGGGAATTCGCATACTGCCTTTGTAGCAGATATCTGGAGCTGGTTGCAGAGAGTAAAATGGCATTCTCATAACACTAATGATCTGAGTCATGTCTCTTTTCTTTCAAACCCTCAGGCCTTCGCCTGATTCTGAAGAGCTGCTGACGGTGCAGGCGCTGTCACTGAGGTTGTAAGGTTTTAGTTGATTCTAGATATAGTCAAACTGACATTCAAAGTTCACCATCATGGGTTTGTACAATAAGGCAAACACTATCTCCTCAGAGTTTTCAAGTGCTATAATCTTTAATTGACCTTTTATACTTGTTCATAATCTATTTAGCTGGCACATGCTCTCCTCAGTAGCTATCTATTCTTCAAGGTTCACTAACTGCTCATCAATTTCTTTATGATGACCTATAAATTTTTAAAGTATAGACTTCCTTAAATAATTTATATTTTTTAAATTCTCATGTTCATTTTTGCAATACGGTTCATTTTTTCACCTCAGTTGGAAATGTTGGTAGCAGTTTCTTGACTTCCATGCAGAAATTAGGCGTCCTTAGTCCTATCTGATTTGTCTTCCTGCTGTTTTTATAAGGCAGTTTCCATCATTCTGACTTCCATGTCCCCTGATCAGATAGCATGCAATGTTACACATCAAGACAATTATAAAATGATTGAGGACTTCCTGTCCAAGGAATACAAGTTGCAGCATTTTCGAGAGCTAACAGTGATAGATGCAAACTGAACTCATGCTCACCGAATCATTTAAGTGGCTTACTGCTGTGTTTCTGCCTCATTCCGCAGAAAGATAAAAGGAAATGCCAGCTGATACCTAGCAATGAAAAAAACGGGTTTCCCTTTTCATTTCTAATCCCAGCCTTTGATGTATAAGAACTTCATGATTTTCTATCAAAAATTGATCTGAAGAGGACCCTATAGTTGTTATCAAAGTATACAAGTGTTACCATTTTTAGTTTTTTAATAAATTACTTACTTTACATCTCAAAAACATTCCTTCTCTGACTCGCCCCCTTACAGTGTCCCTCACTTCTCCACACACTGCTTCTTCTCTGAGAAGGTAAGGCCACTGTACCCCCACCCCCAGTCTCTGCAGGGGTTAGGGGCAGTTTCTCCCACTGCAGACAGACAAGGTAGCCCTTTGAGTCAGGGGAGTCGGGGGCATATGTATCAGTAGTTGTTTTGTAAAACCTTTTAGAGAACTAAGCTAGGCTTCTTTCTCTAAGCATCACAGAGTATAATGAAGGATACCAGGAATTCGGATTAGTGTTTGCCCATGTATGAATTTCAACTTGGGCTGGTTATTGGTTGGCCATTGCTTCAGTCTCTGCTCTGTTTTTTGTTTATATAGACAGCACAGGTTTCAGGTTGAAAGGTTTGTAGGTGGGTTGCTGTTCTTAACCCTGCATTGGTGGTTATGCATGCCTATAGCTGATGACCTCTTCAGGTTCCATGTTCTCACTGTTAAGCATCTCATCTAAGTTCATCCACTTTGACTCCTGGGAGCATCCCTATCTCAGGTCTCTGGGACTTCATAAAAATTCTCCCTCCCAACCCCAGTAGCTGGAGGTTTCCATTCATTTTCATGTCCCTCTCTCCCGGCCGCACCTGATCCTGACACCATTTTCCCATCCCTCTCTCCCTTCTCCCAGCCAGTTCCCTTTTCCCCTCTGCCAGCTATGGCTATTTTGCTCTCCCCATTCTAAGTGAGACTCAAGTGTACTCACTTGGGCCTTCGTTCTTGTTTGACTTCTCGGGCTTGTATCATGTATATCCTTTACTTTATGGCTAATATCCACTTATCAGTGATTATCAGTGAGTATATATACCACACATATCCTTTTGGGTCTGAATTACCTCAGTAAGTAATCTATATCTATCTATCTATCTATCTATCATCTATCTATTCACCTCTAAATATATAGATAGATGATAGATAGATAGATAGATAGATAGATAGATAGATAGATAGATAAATAGATGGATAGATTTTAGTTTCATCCAATTGCCTGTGAAATTCACAATGCCTTTGTTTTTAGTAGCTGACACATGTTTCATTGTGTAAATGACCCACATTTTCTATATCTATTTTTTGGTGGAGGGACATCTGGCTTGCTTCCAGTTTTTGACCATTATGAATAGTTTCTATGAACATAATAGATCCTTGTTATATGTTGAAGCATCCTTTGTGTATATGCTCAGGAGTGGTATAGCTGGGCCTTCAGGTAGTAAGTACTATGTTCTATTTTTCTGAAGAACTACCAGACTGATTTCCAGATGGTTGTACTGGTGCCCATCCCACCAGCAATGGAGGAGTGTTCCTCTTTCCATGCCCACACCAGCATGTTCTGTTGCTTGAGTTATTGATTATTGCCAGTCTGATTGATGTAAGGTAGAATATCAGGGTTGCTTTTATTTGCTTCCTCCAAAGAAATTGGAGAGATTCCTTACTAGTAACTTCCAGTGCAGCAGGAAGCTTTAAAACAAAGGGAAGCAAACATATCTAAGAGTGATTGATGACAGAAAATAATCAATGCCAAGGCTGCAATCCATCAAATAGAAACAAATAGTAGAATACAAAAATTCAACAGGACCAAAGGCTGGTTCTTTGAGAAAAAATCAACAAAATAAACCAAATCTTAGCCAAATTAACTAAGAGATACAAAGACAGTAGCAAAATTAACAAAAATTTAAAAATAAAATAAATTTTAAAAGGAGACATAACAGAGACTGGGGAAACTGAAAAAAAAATCATCAGGTTTTACTTGCAAAATCTGTACTCCACAAAATTACAAAATTTAAAAGAAATGGATGATTTTCTAGACAAATACCTCTCACTAAACTAAAGTTAACTCAATATCAGGTAAACCATGTAAGCAGTCCTATAACCCTCTAATGAAATAGAAGCATAAACCTCCCAATTGAAATTAGCCCAGGGCCAGTAGATTTTAGTGCAGAATTGTCTAATTGTAATTTTTAAAAATGAGTTCTATTGTCAGCAATAACATATATAAACATATTATGTATCCACATTAATATGTTCCATATCTTTATTTTCATTTTATTCTAAATTGATAGATATGCCATGCAAAATAATGTTTTCTATACAGAATAATTCTTTTCACTTTTGGGTATTAGTTAAAAAGTAGTGAATAAATCACCATTTATCATATATTTTCTACTTCTACGTTGGAAGAATTTTTGGAATCTCAAGTAGTGTATAATATGTGCTACATCTATTCACATTTGTTAAAACTGAGCAATTCATAACTTTATTCAAGCTTATAATTTCTATAATTTCAAATCAGATAACACAAAATGGCATCACCAGAAACACAATTTAAACCAGCAAAAGCTAATGCAAAAAGCTTAGAAGATATCTTTTTTTTTTTTATTTTTATTTTTTTTGGTAAAGCTGTATAAGGAATTCAATTGGCATTCTTAATTCATATATCATAGATGACTAAATTAATTATCATTTCTATATTTTTATTAATTAAACAATATTTTAAAATTATTATAGACCTGGCAGATGGCTTTTCCAGTAAAAGAACATGCTGATAATCATAACTGCTTGTCTTTAATTATTAGAAACATGATAAAAGACATCAACTGCCTTCAATTGTCCTTAGACATTTATATGTGTGCTCAGACACACAGGTAATCATTTGAATACGACAGAGCAAGAACAGTTTTAACTTTAGTTGGTGCTTTAGTTTCTTTTGAGATACGACCTGGACCTCATTATATATCTCTAGCTGTCCTGGAGCTTACTATATAGACTGAGTTGGATTTAAACTCACAGAGTTTTCCTGCTTTTCCACAAAGCACAGGTTTAAGAGCAGGTTTTTCAACATGCTTTATTATGATTTATAAGAGTTTCAAATATTAATGTTAAACATATAAAACAATTAATATCAGTTGTATGTGAGTAAATGAAAAGTTGGCTATTTACAGAGCTTGGAAATTTAAACATATACTAAACATAAACATATATTAAAAATAAATATATACATATATGTGTGTATACACACACACACACATATATATATATATATATATATATGTATATATAAATATATATATATATTTGAGTACATTCTTAATGTACTTAAATCTACAAATAATTCAACTAATAAAACAGTATGGCTATATTTAAATCAACATAACATGTATAATTTTTCAGATCTGTTATTTAAATTAATAGGCACTCAGTTGTCACTTCTCCAGTTATCCCATAAAAAGGTAACTACACAGAGCTAGTGAAGGCAATAGATATATATGTCAATGGCGTTAAAAGATTGAGTACATGATAAATACATATGTGTGAAAATACCTAAGCTGAATCACAGCAATAAAAATGCAAATCAATTATCATCACATTTTCTTTATCTCTTCTTAATAGCAACCTAAGCTAGTAAGCATTTAGTATAATTCCAACTCTTAAAACTGAAACACTATCATAGTAAATATTAAACCCCCTGAAAATATTACAGAAGTCTCCAGAGGTGTTTTCTTTTTCCAAATAGAAATCTACAAGCTTTGAAAAGCCTCAATGAGTAATGTATGCTTATTTGAACAAAGTACTTTCCAGGCTGGCCGTGGGGCCACTTTTAATTGTTATATGTGTCTGAATATTGATTTTCTTCATTCCCTGCAAAACACTTACATTATGCCCTAGTAGCCATGGCCATATGTATCTCTAATTAATTACAGGTTACCTTCTCAACTGGTGCCTGACACAGCTGTTCCACACAAGCCCCAAATAAGCTATTTAAGCAGTTTTGTCTTCATTAACTTCTGTAACCATGAGGACATTAACATTTTTGAAGTGCATGAGTTTAATTACATATTACAAAGTGTATTCTTTTTCTAACCACCATGAGCATTAATATTTAATCAATAAAATTGAAAAATTACACGTAGATGCTGCAATTGCTTTATTTCAATTACAATAGTTAGAAGATTTCATGGCTACAGCTCTTCAGGTTGTTCCAGAATACAGAACTGTTAGGAATATTCATTAGAGGACATAATGACAGCAAAGCCAGTGGTTAGATTCTATACAGCTCAATCAACTTTCATGTATATTTCATTTCCTGCTACAACCACTGTGTACAACTCTGTTTCTGTGTGCCTCTGATATAGCTCTGTGGGGAGAGAGAGAGATAGAGAGAGAGAGAGAGAGAGAGAGAGAGAGAGAGAGAGAGACAGAGAGACAGAGAGACAGAGAGACAGAGACACACAGAGAGAACAGAGACACAGAGAGAACAGAGAGAGAGAGACACAGAGAAAGGAGGGAGAAGAAGAGATGGAAAGACAGATAGAGAGATAGAGAGACAGAGAGAGATAGAGAAAAAAGAGAGGAGGTAGAGGAGGAGAAATAGAGAGACAGAGAGACAGAGAACAGAGACATAGAGAAAGGAGGGAGAGGGAGACATGGAAAGACAGAGAGATATAGAGACAGAGAGAGATAGAGAAAGGAGGGAAAAGGTAGAGGAGCAGAGAGACAGAAATAGAAACATGGGCAGAGAAACAAGAAAGAGAGGGAGAGGTAGGGAGGAAGAGAGAAAGAAATAAGAAGGTTGGATAATAATAGTGCTATGACAAAATGCCTTTAAAAATCTGTATATCTATCCCTCTTTTTAAAAAATAAAGTTGTAAGAGAGAAAAAAATTTTTAAAAATGCAAAAAAGAGATAACTTTCAACAGGAAAGAAACTTCAAGATAGCATAGAAAAAAATAGTGACTTGTGAATCTATCTAGAAATAAATCTACATTGTATCCTTTCACAAACTTTAACATTTAAACTTGAGTCTTCCACACTAGATTTCATATGTTAATTTTTTTCTTTTGACCAGTTTATTTTAAAAAAAACAAAGATTAATGTACAAATTTTAAGCATTTTTGCACAAAAGTATACGAATATGTTTTTGTCAGTGCTTGTTTTTTTTTTTTAAAGGTTTGATAGTGTGCATTAAGATCTTATTCATTACAATAAGCACAAAGTACATGTAAAACAGGATGTAACCTGGAATTAGTCAAAGTTTTCTTGGTGTGTTAGGATTAAACATAATGTATTTTTTTCTTTCTTTTTTCTTTTTCTTTTTTTCTTTTTTCTTTTTTTTTTTTTTTTTTTTTTGAACTTCATATAGTCTGTGAGTTGTTTCTGGGGTGTTCAGAGATTTCTAGGGTTAGTATCCAAATATCAGTGACTGCATATTATGTCTGTTCTTTTGTGACTGGGTTATCTCACTCAGGATGATATTCTCTAGATGCATCTATTTTCTAAAGAATCTCCTAATGTCATTGTTTCTGATAGCTGAACATTCCATTGTGTAAATGTACCACACTTTTTGTATCCATTTATCTACTGAAGGAAATCCAGGTTCTTTCCAGCTTCAGGCGATTATAAATAGAGCTGCTATGAACATTGTGGTGCATGTGTCTTTGGTGTATGTTGGAGCTTCTCTGGGGTATATGCCCAGAAGTGGAATAACTGGGTCTTCAGGTAGTTTTATATCCAATTTTCTGAGGAATCGCCAGACTGAATCCAGTGTGGTTGTACCAGTTTAAAACTCCACCAATAGTGGAGAAGTGTTCCTTTTTCTCCACATCCTCACCAGCATCTGCTGTCATCTGAATTTTTATCTTGGCCAATCTGACTGTTGTGAGGTAGAATCTCAGGGTTGTTTGATTTGAATTTCCCTGATGACTAATGATGTGGAGCACTTCCTTAGATGCTTGTCAGCCATTCATTATTCCTCAATTGACAACTTTTTGTTTAGCTCTGTACACCATTTTTAATAGGGTTGTTTGGTTCTTTAGTGTCTAGCTTCTTGAGTTCTTTGTATACCTTGGATATTAGTCCTCTATCTGATGTGGGGTTGATAAAGATCTTTTCCCACACTGTTGGTTGCCTTTTTGTTTTCTTGACAGTGTTCTTAGCCTTACAGAAACTTTGCAATCTCATTAAGTCCCATTTGTCAATCTTTGACCTTAGAGCAGGAGCAATTGGTGTTCTGTTCAGGAAATTTTCTCCTGTGCCCATGTGTTCTAAGGTTTTTCGTACTTTCTCATCTAGTAGTTTGAGTGTACCTGGTTTAATGTGGAGATCTTTGAACCACTTGTACTTGAGCTTTGTACAAGGAGATAAGAAAGGGTCTATTTTCATTCTTCTGCATGCCAAGTGACAGTTAGACCAACACCATTTGTTGAATAGGCTGTCCTTTTTCCATTGAATGTTTACAGCTCCTTTGTCAAAAATCAGGTGACCATATACATGAGGGCTCATTTCTGGATCTTCTATTCTATTCCATTGATCCACGTGCCTATTTCTGTACATGTACGATGCAGTTTTCAGCACAATTGCCTTGTAATATAGCTTGAAGTCAGGATAGTGATTCTCTCAGATGTTTTCTTGTTGTTGAGGATGGATTTTGCTATTCTAGGTCTTTTGTTATTCCAGATGAAATTGCACATTGCTCTTTCCAACTCAATGAAGAACTGGGTTGGAATTTTGATGGGGATTGCCTTGAATCTGTAGAATGCTTTTGGTAAGATGGCAATTTTTAAAATGTTGATCCTTCCAATTCATGAGCATGGGAGATCTTTTCATTTTCTGAGATCTTCCTAGATTTTCTTCTTTAGAGGTTTGAAGTTCTTTTCATACAGGTCCTTCACTTGCTTAGTTAGAGTCACACAAATGTATGTCATATTTTTTGTGACTATTGTGAAGGGTATTTTTCCCTAATTTCTTTCTCCACATGTTTGTCCTTTGAGTAGAGGAAGGCTCCTGATTTGTTTGAGCAATTATTAAATTAAGCCACTTTGCTGAACTTGTTTATCAACTGTATGATTTCTCTGTTAGAATATTCGGTGTCACTTAAGTACTCAATCATGTCATTTGCAAATAGTGATACTTTTACTTTTTCCTTTCAAATGTGTATCCCTTTGATTTCCTTTTACTGTCTAATTGCTCCAGCCTGGACTTCCAGTACTATTTTGAATATGTAGGGAAAGAGAAGGAAGCCTTGTCCAGTCCCTGATTTTAGTGGGATTGCTTCAAGTTTCCCACCATTAAGTTTGATGTTGGCTGTTGATTTGCTGTATATTGCTTTTATTATGTTTTGGTATGGGCCTTGGATTCCTCTTATTTCCCAGACTTTAACATGAAGGGGTGTTAAATTTTGTCAAATGCTTTCTCAGCATCTAGTGAGATGACCATGTGATTTTTTCCTTTGAGTTTGTATATAGGATGATTATAGTGATGCATTTCTGTATATTAAACCATCCCTGCATCCCAGGTGAATGAGTTTTGATGTGTTCTTGGATTCAGTTTGCAAGGATTTTGGAGTATATTTGCATCAATGTTCATAAGTGAGATTTGTCTGAAGTTCTCTTTCATAGTAGTTTCTCTGTGTGTTTTAGGAACAAGTGTTATTGTAGACTCCAAAAATGAGTTAGGTCGTGTTCCATCTGATTTTATTTTGTGGAATAGTTTGGACAGTATTGGTATTAAGTCTTCAATAGATGTCTGGTAAAATTCTGCACTGTGCCCATCTTGACCTGGGCTTTTTTTGGTTAGGAGGCTTTTGAGGACTGCTTCTATTTCTTTAGGTGCTATGAGATTATTTAGATGGTTCACCTGGTACGGGTTTAACTTTAGTATCTGGTAGCTGTCTAGAAATTCATCCATTTCTTTGAGATTTCCCAGCTTTGTTGACTATAGGCTTTTATAGTAGGATCTGATGATTTCTTGAATTTTCTCAGTTTCAGTTATTATGTCTCCACTTTCATTTCTGATTTCGTTAATTTGGATACTCACTCTTTGTACTCTAGTTAGTCAGGATAAGGGTTTATCAATCTTGTTATTTTTCTCAAATAACCAGCTCTTGATTTGGTTGATTCTTTGAATTGTTCTTTTTGTTTCTATTTGGTCTATTTCTGCCCTATGTTTGATTATTTCTTGCTGTCTCCTAATCTAGGGTGTTTACTTTTGTTCTCGAGCTTTCAACCGAGCTTTCAGGTTGCTAGTGTATGCTTCCTCCAGTTCCTTTTAGGAAGAATTCAGAGCTAATTTTTCCTCTCAGTACTGCTTTCATTGCATCCCATAGGTTTGGGTCTGTTGTGTTTTTGTTTTCTTTGAATTCAAGAAAATCCTCAACTTCTTTTTTTATTTCTTCTTTTACCCTGCTATCATTTAATAAAGCACTGGTTAGTTTCCATGTGCATATGGGCTTTTTGATGACTTTGTTGTTATTGAAGACCAGCCTTAGATCATGGCGATCTGAAAGGTTACCTGGGAGTATTTCAATCTTCTTGTATCTATTAAGACTCATTTTGTGACCAATTATGTGGTCAATTTTTTGAGAAGGTGCTGTGAGGTGCTATGAAAAAAATGTATTCTTTTGTTTTAGGATAATATGTTCTGTAAATATCTATTAATTCCACTTGGTTCATAACCTCTGCTATTTCTACAGTGTCCTTATTCAGTTTCTTTTTACATGATATGTCCATTGGTAAGTGTGGGGTATTGAGATCTTCCACTTTTATTGTGTGTGGCGCAATGTATTTTTTGAGATTTAGTAGGGTTTCTTTTATGAATATGGGTGTTTTTGTATTTGGAACATATATGTTAAGGATTGAGAGTTCCTCCTGACAAATTTCCCCTGCAATGAGTAAAAAATGTCCTTCCTTATCTTTTTAGATAACTTTTGGTTTAAAATCTACTTTTTCCCTATTAGAATGGCTACTCCAGCTTGCTACTTGGGGCCATTTGCTTGGAAGTTTTTTTTCCCAACCTTTAACTCTGAGATAGTGTCTGTCTTTGTCTCTGAGATGAGTTTCCTGTATAAAGCAAAATGCTAGGATTTTTCTGTATCCAGTCTGATAGCCTATATCTTTTTATTGGAGGAATTAAGTACATTTCTGTTAACAAATATTAAGGAATAGGGGTTGCTGTCTCCTGCTATTTTTGGTTTGGGATGTAGAATTGTGCCTGTCTGTCTTTCTTCTTTTGGTTTCCTTGCTTAAGGGTTTTCTCATTTTTACACTTATGTAGTTCCCCTCTTTGTATTGGGTTTTCCACTTAGAATTCATTGTAGTGCTGCATTTGTGGTCAGATACTGTGAAAATTTAGTTTTGTCTTGGAATATCTTAGTCTCTCCTTCTATGGTGATTGAGAGTTTTGCTGGGTATAGCAGCTTGGGCTGACACTTTTGCTCTCTTAGGATCTGCATGATGTCTCTCTAGGCTCTTCTAGCTTTCATAGTCTCTGTTGAGAAATTGTGTGTGTTTCTGATTGGTCTGCCTTTATATGTTACCTGACCTTTTTCCCTTACTGCTTTTAGTATTCTTTCTTTGCTTTGGGCACTTGGTGTTTTGACTATTATGTGTCTGGAGGAATTTCTTTTCTGGTCAACCTTTTTGGAGTTCTGTAGGCTTGTTTCATGCTCATGATCATCTCATTCTTAAGGGTAGGGATGTTTTCTTCTACAATGTGGTTGAAGATATTTACTATGCCTCTTAGTTGATATTCTTCTCCCTCTTCCATTCTTATTATCCTTAGGTTTGGTGTTATCCTTGTGTCCTGGATCTCCTGGACATTTTGGGTTAAGAGCTTTTTGTTTTTTGCATCTTCTCTGACTGTTTTGTCTATGTTTTCAATGTTTTCTTCAGCCCCTGAGATTCTCTCTTCCATCTCTTATAGTCTGTTGGAAATGTTTGCATCTGTGAATCCTGATTCCTTTTTTAGGTTTTCTACCTCTTGTGTTGTCTCTTTTAGTGTTTTCTTTATTGTGTCCATTTTTGTTTTAAATTCCTTCTCAATTCCTTCATCTCTTTGATTCTGTTTGCAGGTGAAAAGGACTAAAGGGAGAGAGTGTGGATAGATACAGAATTTGAGATGTGAATTTAAGCATTCACATGCAAACATAATGTAGCAGAAACTTCTTGAAATCTATGAAGGTGATCTCAATAAGGACGGCTAGTAATAGGAGATATAGAGTGTCAAACAACCATCATTTGAGACAGGTAATGTTACTAGTGATGGCATCAGGTTGCATTCAATTGAATTATTGGTCAAAATGATCTCATAGAAATTTTCAAGTAACCCAGCCTGATACTAAGATGAAGGATTGCTTTCTTCAAACTGACAGTGGAACAGTTTTTCTGAGGACACTATCCACACAAGTCACTGAACATGAGGAAATTGAGTTGGTGGATATATGCAACTTCACTCCAATATTCTAGTGTCTTTGGTGAAGAAAGTACTCTTTGGCATACCTAAGAAGAAAAGTAGCCAAAAACCAAACCCAACCACAAAACATTTGAATTTTTAATCTGTCCTGTGTAGAACAAACATGGTAGGAAAAGGACTGAAGGAGCTGAAAGTGTTTGCAACCCCATGGGAAGAACAACAATGTCAACCCACCAAACACTCCAGAGCTCCCAGGGATTAAAACACCAACCAATGAGCACTTATGGGGAGACCCATAGCTCCAAGTGCATATATAGTAGAGGATAGCATTGTCTGGTATCAATGGGCAGAGAGGCCTTTGGTCAAATGAAGACTAATTTTCCTAGTGTAGGGGGATGCCAAGGTGCTGAGGTGGGAGTGGGTGGTTAGGAGAGAGAGCATCTTCATGGAAACAAGGGAAGAGGGCATGGGAGTGTAGGGAAAGAGGATAACATTTGAAATGTAAATACAGAGAATATCCAAATAAAAAAGAAAAAAATATGATAGGAAAATTGTGGCACTAAACTTGTGGAAGTAGCCAGCCAATGTCTTTGTAAACCTGAGGCTCACTACACAAGAAAGAACCTATAGGACTCTCCTTGGGAAACCATAACCATATATTAGATATGCCAGGGAACTAAAATAAAACTAAGCACTGCTGACCTAGTGAAAATAATAATATAATTTCTAATATTATTTTACTGTACTCACAGATTAGCACCCTATTAGTCATCAAAATAGTTCATCCATCATCAGAGGGGAGAGATGCAAAGACTCATATCTAGACATGTAACAAGAGAATCTAAGTTGGAGATTTCCATCAAATCCTTCCCCTGACATGTCAAAAAAATTCTAAAGAAGACAGAAAAATATTTTAATGGTCAGAGGGAGTGAAAGAGACAAGGATACCCTTAATGGTATCATTAGTGAACTAAATAAGGTACATATAATCTCATAGAGACTGAAGCAACAAACACAGGACCTACATTGATATAATTCAGATCCTATGCAGATATAGTATAGCTGTTAGCCTGGTATCTTTATGGAATTCCTGGTATCTTTATGGTTTTTGTTTCCCAAGGAGAGTCCTATAGGTTCTTTCTTGTGTAGTGAGCCTCAGGTTTACAAAGACATTGGCTGGGTACTTCCACAAGTTTAGTGCCACAGTAATTCTGGGAACAATTGGATCTCTGACTCTTGCCTGCTGTTATGACTCTTTTCATTCATTCTGGTTGCCCTGTCCAACTTAGATATGGAAGTTTTGCTGCATATTATTGTATTGTTCTTTATTTTGTTTATTTCCTCTGATTAACCTATATTTTTTTCTAGTAATAAAGAGAAAGGGAATGGATCCATAAGGGAGGA
The DNA here is from genome assembly GCF_963924665.1 of Micromys minutus. Taxonomy (NCBI): domain Eukaryota; kingdom Metazoa; phylum Chordata; class Mammalia; order Rodentia; family Muridae; genus Micromys; species Micromys minutus. The sequence continues at coordinate 35,403,262 of NC_137955.1, read as the reverse complement.
AACATGGAAAAGAACTAGGATTAAAAGAGGGAAGGGAAATGTTTTCCTTGAATTATTTTATTTATTTAAATTTCAAATGTAGCATCCCTCCTATTCCCCTCTCAGAGTTCTTTACCTTATCCCCCTCTCCTTTGTAAATGAAAGGACACTCCCATACCCACCTACCCAGGTTCCTGGACTTACAGGACGACATAAAAACAGACACTGAGGAAATTCAAAGTATCATTAGGTCTTACTTCAGAAGGCCGTGCTCCATAAAATTAGAAAGTCTAAATGAAATGAGTAATTTTTAGACAGACACAAATTAATAAAGGTCAATCATGATCAGGTAGACTATCTGAATAGTACTATTGCCCCTAAGAAAATAGAAGTGGTCATTAAGTCTCCAAACCAAACAAAGCACTGTCTCAGGTAGTTTCTGTTTAGAATTCTACCCGAATTTGAAGAAGAGCTAATGCCAATACTCCTCAAACTATTCCACCAAATGGAAACAGAAGAAAAATTGTCACACCAAGTCTATGAGGCCCCAGTCACACTGATATTTAAACCACATAAAAACTCAACAAGAAAAGAGAATTTCAAAGTGATGTCCTTTATGAACTTTGATATATTAATACTCAATTAAATTCTTAGCCACAAATTCTAAGCACACATCAAATATATCATGCATCATGATCAAGTAGGCTTTATCCCAGGGATGCAGGAGTGGTTCGATATACAAAAATCCATCAATATAATCTACCACATATACAAATCAAAAGAAAAATAAAATAAAACAACAACAAATAATCATCTCATTATATGCCAGAATTGTTTTAATAAAATTAAACAACCTTTCATGTTAACAATCTTGGAGATAGGACAGATACAATGTATATACTTAAGAAAAATAAAAGCAATAAATAGCATACTACTAGCCACCATCAAATTAAATGCAAAGAAACTTAAAACATTTTTTGCTAAGTCTGGGAACCCGTCCTCATATCTTCCATATAGTCCTTGAAGTTCTAGATAGAGCAGTAAGACAACTAAAGGAGACTGAGGGAAAATTCGAGAATAGTATAACTATTTGCAGATGATATGAAAATATACATAAATGACCACCAAAAAGAATTCTACTAGAAGACTTCTACAGCTGAGAAACATCTTTAGCAAAGTTACCAGATACCAAATTTACTCAAAGAATTCAGTATCTCTACACAGTGATAACTGAGCAGAGAGAAAAAAAAAGGTTGGAAAGCATTACTATTCACAATAGCCACAAATAATATATTAGTAACTTTAACTAAGCAAGAGAAGGGCCTATATTACAAGAACTTTATGTTTTTAAAAAACAGAAATTAAGGAAAATTTCAAAACTTGGACAGATCTATGCTAAGGAATGGGCAAGACTAGCATAGTAAACCTTTCCACTGTACCAAAATCAACCTACAGATTCCGTGAAATTTCCATCAAAATTCTAACAGTACTTTAAAGAACTTAAAAGAACAATACTCAATTTCCTAGTGAGAAAAAAAAACCCTAAGATATCTAAAGGAATCCTGTACAATAAAAGAACCACCATCCCTAATTTCTATGACAGAAAATTAGTAATAAATACTGCATGGTACTGACATACAAATAGAGAGATTGATCAGTGGAATTGAATTGAAGATTCAGAAAAATACGCACATAGCTTCAGGTACTTGATTTCTTTTGTACAAAGAAACCAAAGATATAAAATGAAAAAGAAAAGCATGTTTAACAGATGGTATTGGTCTAACTGAATGTTAGGTATTGGTCTAACTGGAGTGACATCTGGTACAGGAGCTTTCGTTCTTTTTTCTTTCTTCCTTCCTTTCTTTATTTCTTTCTTTTTCTTACAGGTAGAAGACTCAAACAGATCCATTGTATATCAATCTTTACAAAACCTAAGTGCAAGTATATTGAAGAATTTAATATAAAACTGGTTGTACTAAATCTGATAGAATAGAAAGTGGGAGATAGGGCTGTAGAGATGGCTCAGCCGTTAAAGGCTAGGCTCACAACCAAAAATATAAGAAAGTGGGAGATAGGTGTTCAGGCACTATGATTACTCACTCATTAACCAATGGAACCTTATGAAACCAAAAGTCTTCTCTAAGGCAAAGGCAACCATCAACAGGACAAAACATAAGTCTATAAAATGGAAAAGATTGTCACCAACTCCATATCAAACAGAAAGTTGGTACCCAAAATATATAAAGAACATAATAAATTAGGTATCAATAAATCAAATAAAACAAAATTTAAAATGGGATATAGAGCTAAACAGAAAATTCTCAACAGAGAAATTTCTATTGTTCAATATCTTTTGCAAGTCATCTGAGATTTGCAAGTCAAAATATGTCTGGGAATACATTTTACACCATCAGAATAGTGATGATCAAAAACTCAAAGGACTTCTCATGTTGGAGAGACAGTAAAGCAAAAGAAAGAAACACTCTTGCATTGCTTCTTGGAGTGACATCTGGTACAGGAGCTTTCGTTCTTTTTTCTTTCTTCCTTCCTTTCTTTATTTCTTTCTTTTTCTTACCACTTTATTTTTTCTTAAAAAAACAAAGGATACATATACAGATTTTTAAAGACATTTTGGCATAACATTATATGAATATTTTTGTCAGTTCTTAACCCATTTAGAGGTTTGATAGCATGCATTGTAATTCTACTAGTTACCATAAGCATGAAGTACATGTAGGACAGGATGTAACATGGAAACAGATTTCTTGTTGAGTATAGATTAAGCATAATAATCTGTGACTACCAAAAATTCTTCCTTCCTTCCTTCCTTCCTTCCTTCCTTTCTGTTTTATATTTTTATTAAATATTCTCTATTTACATTTGAGATGTTATCCCTTTCCTCCCACTCTAATCCCATAAAGTCCCCCTTTCCCTTCAATTGCCTTAATGAAGGTGCAATCCCTCCTAACCATCTTCTCCAGCCCATTGCCTTGGAATTCTCCTACACTGAGAAAATGTGCCCTCCCTGGACCAAAGGCCTCCTCTTACACTGATGCCAGACACTGCTATCTTCAGCTACATATGCAACAAGATCAATAGGTTTCTCAGTGTGTGCTAAAAGGTTGGTGATTTAGTCCATGTGAGTTTTGGAAGAATTGCTTGGTTTATAATGTTGTTCTTCCCATGAGGTAGCAACCTCTTTCAGCTCTTTAAGTGCTTTCTTTAGCATCTTCATTGGGGTCTTCATGTTCAATCCAATGATTAGCTGCAACCATACTCAGCTGTATCTATATGACTTTGACAGAATCCCTGAGGAGGCATCTCTATCCTTAGGAGATTTCAAAATCAATATGGCAGTTTTTCAAAACATAAAAATCAATCAAACAAAATAATAAATCTTTCTTTCTACAGTCCCAGTTATACCAGTACTGAACATCTTTCCACAGAATATTCTACCATCCTACAATGACACTTGCTTGTCTATGTTCATAGTAGCTTTATTCATAATACCCCAAAGCTGGAAAAACCCTACATGCCCCTTGTATTGTCTGATTTTGTGTCAACTTGACAGAAGCTGGAGTTATCACAGAGAAAAGATCTTCAGTTGATAAAATATCTCCAAGAGATCCAGGTTTAAGACATTTTCTCAAAAAGTGATCAATGCAGGGAGGGCCCAGCCCATTTTGAGTGGTGCCATCCAATGGCCTGGTAGACCTGGGTTATGTAATAAAGCAAGCTGAGCAAGCCAGGGGAAAGTAGCCAATAAGAAACATCCCTCTAGGACCTCTGCATCAGCTCCTTCTTTCTAACCTGCTTATGTTCCTGTCCTGAGTTCCTTTGATGATGAACAGTGATATCGAAGTGTAAGCTGAATAAATCCTTTTCTCCACAACTTGTTTCTTGGTCATGATGTTTGTGCAGGAACAGAAACTCTGGCTAAGAAAGCCCTCAACCAAAAAATATGAATAAAAATGTGGTACGTTTACATATGGAACAGTATTCAGATCTCAAAAACAAACATCATGAAATTTACAGGAAAATCAACAGAATTTTAAATGATCATCTTGAGAGAGTTAAACAAGTCCTCCAAAGAAAAATATGCTATGTACTCACTCCTAAGTGAATATTAGCATTAAAGTAAAGCATACCCATTACCACTGAAGGAAAGATCCTAAGTAACAAGGAGGGCTCAAGGTGTATGTGTGAATCTCACTGAGAATGTTGTGTTAAAAAATTTCTTGTAGTGGGATATATACTTATTCAAGGATGTTTGGAAAAGCCTTTCCTTCAATAATAAGAAGAGAAAAATAAATGTATTTTAGTACATGCTCTTTGCTAATGATCATTTATCACAAAGATTTCAAATACATATAAAAAATGATGTTACAATAGCAGTTCTATTTCATTATATATCTAATTAAATGTTAATCTAACGCCTTTCAGTCATTATGTAATTAATGCAATCCATTCCTTTTTTTTAATTGAACAACTTCATTTTAAAAAAACAGAGAAAATTGTACAGATTTTAAAAACATTTTTGCATAAAAGTATATGAATACATTTTTGTCAGTACTTGATTTCTCTAAAGGTTTGATAGTATGCATTAAAATCTTACTAGTTAGAATGAGCATAAATTACATGTAAAACAAGATGTAAACTGGAAATAGTCAAAGTTTTCTTGGTGAGTAAAGGTTAAGCATAATGACTTTACTTTTTCTTTTCTTTTTTTTCTTTTTCTTTTTTTGGCCTTTGTTTGTCTTGAACTTCATATAGTCTGAGAGTTGTTGCAGGGGTGTTCAGAGCTTTCTGGGGTTAGGATCCAATTATCAGTGACTGCATATTATGTCGATTCTTTTGTGACTGGGTTACCACACTCAGTATGATATTCCCTAGATGCATCCATTTTCTTAAGAATTTCATGAAGTCATTATTTCTGAGAGCTGAGTAGTATTCCATTGTGTAAATATACTACAATTTTTGTATCCACTCATCTACTGAACGACATCTGGGTTCTTTCCAGCTTCTAGCTATTATAAATAGCACTGCTATGAACATTGTGGTGCATGTGTTTTGTTGTATGTTGGAGCATCTCTGGGGTATATGCCCAGAAGTGGAATAATTGTGTCTTCGGGTAATATTATGTCCAATTTTCTGAAGAACTGTCAGACTGATTTCCAGAGTGGTTGTACCAGTTTACAGCCCCACCAACAGTGGAGAAGTTCTCTTCTTCTCTGCATCCTAGTCAGCATCTGCTGTCATCTGAATTTTTGTCTAACATTTTGAGTACTTTGTAAACCTTGGCTATTAGGCCACTATCAGATGTGGTGTTGGTAAAAATCTTTTCCCTATCTGTTGGCTGCTGTTTTGTTTTCTTGCAATATCCTTAGCCTTACAGAAACTTTGCAATCTCATTAAGTCCCATTTGTCTATATTTGACCTTAGAGCACAAGCCATTGGTATTCTGTTCAGGAAATTTTCTCCTGTGCCTATGTGTTCTAAGGTTTTCCCTACTTTCTCTTCTAATAGTTTTAGTGTAACTGGTTTAATGTGGAGATCTTTGATCCACTTGCAATTGAGCTTCGTACAAGGGGATAGTATTTTTATTCTTCTGCATGCTGAGTGCCAGTTGGACCAACACCATTTGTTGAAGAGGCTGTCCTTTATCCATTGAATGTTTACAGCTATTTTGTAAGGAGCGGCTTGGCCAACCTGACAAGATGGAGCTGACATCTGGCTTGGTTAGAAATAAACAACCTGCCTGTGCATATACGTAACCACTTCTGGCAGCAAACATGCCTGAAGGGCATTATGCTAATAAGGTGATCCCTGCTTTGACAACCCCCTGAAGACAAGTCACATAACCTCATTCTGAGAAGGATAAAAGGAAGGTGCTTTAGGCACTAGAGGTCCCTGTTTCAGCATTGAGGTGTTCCTAAATAAAGGCTATTAAAAAGAATCCGGAGTGTTGTGTCTTCCTTGCCAGTCTAGTTGGATATGACACTATTTGTCAAAAATCTGGTGACTATATATGTAAGGGCTCATTTCTGGATCTTCTATTTTATTCTATTGATCTACATGCCTATCTCTGTATCAGTACCATGCAGTTTTTAGCACAATTGCCTTGTAATATAGCTTGAAGTCAGGGATAGTGATTCCCACAGATGTTTTCCTGTTGTTGAGGGTGGACTTAAGTACACTACAATGTCATCTGTAAACAGTGGTGTTTTATTTCCTCCTTTCCACTTTGTATCCTGTTGATTTTCTTTTGCTGTCTAATTGCTCTGGCCAGTATTTACAGTACTATGTTGAATAGGCAGTTGGAGAGTGGGCAGCCTTGTCTAGTCCCTTATTTAAGTGGGATTGCTTCAAAGTTCTCTCCATTAAATTTGATGTTGGCTATTGGTTTGCTGTATATAGTTCTTATTATGTTTAGGTATAGGATTTGGATTCTTGTTCTTTCCAAGACTTTTAAAATGAAGGGGTGTTGAATTTTGTCAAATGCTTTCTCAGCATCTAGTGAGATGACCATGTGATTTCGTTCTTTGAGTTTGTTTATTTGTGGATTACATTGATGGAGTTCTGTATATTAAACCATCCCTGCATCCCAGGGCTGAAGTCTACTTGATCATGGTCAATGATCATTTTGATGTGTTCTTGAATTCGGTTTGCAAGGATTTTGTTGAGTATTTTTGCATCAATGTTCATAAGTGAGATTGGTCTGAAGTTCTCTTTCCTTGTATGGTCTTCCTGTGGTTTAGGAACAAGGGTTAGTCTGGCTAAGGGTTTATCAATCTTGTTAATTTTCTCAAAGAACCAGCTCTTGGTTTTGTTGACTCTTTGAATTGTTCTTTTTGTTTCTATTTTATCAGTTCCTGCTCTGAGTTTGATTATTTCTAGCCATCTATTCCTCTTGGGTGTATCTGCTTCCTTTTGTTCTAGAGCTTTCAACTGTGCTGTCAGGTTGCTAGTGTATGCTCTCTCCAGTTTCTTTTTAGAAGCACTCAGAGCTATGAGTTTTCCTTTCAGTGCTGCTTTCATTGAATCCCCTAAGTTTGGGTATATTGTGTTTCATTTTCATTAAATTCTAGAAAATCCTTTATTTTTTTTTATTTCTTCTTTGACCATGCTATCATTTAATAGAACATTGCTTATTTTACATGTGTATATGGACTTTTGTTGTCTTTATTATTATCAAAGATCAGCCTTAGACCATGGTGATCTGATAGGATGCCTGGGAGTATTTCAATCTTCTTATATCCAAAGACTGTTTTGTCTATGTTTTCCATGTTGTCTTTGGCCCCGGAGATTCTCTCTTCCATCTCTTGTAGTCTGTTGCAGAAGCTTGCATCTGTGACTACTGATTTCTTTTTTAGGTTTTCTACCTCCAGGGTTGTCTCTTATTGTTTTCTTTATTATTTCCATTTCCATTTTATATTCCTTCTTTAATTCTTTCATCTCTTTGGTTCTGTTTTCCTATAATTCTTTGTGTTCTTTGAGTGTTTTTCCTCTTTCTCCTTTAAAAATGTCTATTTATTTCTGCTTTTCCTCCTGTTCTTTTTAAAGGATCTCTATCATCGTCTTGAGGTATGATTTCAGGTCTGAGTCTTCTTTTTCTGGAGTGTTTGGCATTCTGCTGTTTTCTGTGATGGGAGAGTTGGTTCTGGTGTTGCCAGGTTGTCTTGGCTTCCATTGGGAAAGTTCTTTCACTTTCCTCTTGCCGTTTTGTTGTCAGTGATTGGTTTCTGTCTCTCTTGTGCACCTGGATGGTGTTTCTGGGTCTCCATTGTTTTAAGTGGCCTATGGCATGAGCATTTGGTCTGCATGCAAGGGCCTTCTGGGAGAAATCGTATTCCTATGGCAGAGTCCCTGCTCCCCTGAATCAATTGGGGGGCCACACCTTTTGCCCTCCAGGCCTAGCCCTCTCTGTGCCCTGGCTAGTCACAGCACAGTCTCACCAGGCCTGTGTCCTGAATCTCCACTGTTCCTGGAGGCTGCAATGCCTTCTTATACTGCTTTTTATTCCCTCAACTAATGCCTCTTTTAAACCAATACTACATGTTTCAAAACCATCTTTCTGAAGAACATTTACAAAATCATTAGGAATACAGAAATATTTGCTGTTATTTGTTTGTGAGACAGATGTTTGTTTCTCACTAATGGACCAAGAAATGAAGTCAGCAGATTGTAACCTAAGTAATTTTAAAGTAAGGAGTAGACTGGAATAGAAGTACAAAGTGAGAAAAAACACAATGGAATTGAGATCATGATCTTAAAGCATCCTGTAGCGTGGTTCTTAACCTTCATGTGAGTAAATATGTTGTTAGGATTTCTGCAGGAAATTGGCCAATGTAAGGGATGAAGACAGGGCATTGAATGATGGGGGACATCATTGGTTTTATGGTGAGCCAGGTATTTGCTGTTCCATTCCAAAAAGGAATGAGTAAAAACACACATGAGAGCAAAAGGTAATAGCATAGTTAAGCCTTCCAGGCAGAATACAGACATGAATAAATAGTTTTAGGCACATCTTCTCCCACTGAGGACTGAGAGATGAGAAAATGTAGGAGAAGGTACTGGGGGAGGGCAATGGCTGGATTGAAAATTAATAAAATAATAATAATATAGAACGGAAAATGAATGGGCCCAGAATTAACTGACTCATTTGGACTTTGAAATATCAGGAAGACTGTAGAGGTCGACCGTGGGCCTTTGAAAGTATGTTATGGCTGAGTAGATTTATCCTTTTTGGAGATCCTAACAGTGGGAGCAAAGATTGTGTCTAACTCTTTAGTATATTGTGGGCTCCCTTTTTTCATGCTGAGTTGCTTTGTCCAGTCAAGATGGGATAGAATGCATCTAGTCTTAGTGTAGCCTTTTAAGCCATGTTTAGTTGATGTCCTTGGGAGCTGACTCTTTTATCTGGAGAGGTAGAGAGCATGGATCTAGGGGAGAGAGGTAGTAGGAAGAGAAACTGTGGCAGGATACAAGTGAGGGGAAACACAGGTCAGGATGTAGGATATTAAAATTTTTAAAAATTAAACTACAAAAACCATTTTATTTACTATGCAAATTGTGCTCGGTGGTGAAAGTGTTCATATGTTCATATATTTATAAGTCACTGAACACTCTCCATTTCATTTTATAATCATCCACTGTAAATTGGAAAGTCTTGGTTTATGAAGTGTTCATGGTGAATGATACAACTAGCAATAGGCTTTCAAAGTACCACTTAAAACGTTTTTATAATGATCTAATTTGTAATGAATTTAAATGTTACAATTAATTTTAAATACTTGTTAAAACAATCTTTAGAAATGTATTTTCTTAGGAAGGATATATAAATATAATAATGTAAATTTTGTAATATAAATGGATGCCATAGTATAACATTGCCTTTAAGTATTTCAATAATTTCTGCTGGCAATAGAAATGAGCAACTTTATTCAGAAAAGAGAAAATTAAATCACCCTCAGCCTAAAGTTGTGTGATTCTAATTTGTGTCATCAATATAATTCTTTTGAAATTTCTATACTAACATTAAGAATAATACAGAATAGAGACATTCTGTTTATATCTTGCTTTCTGTGGCAATGATTTTTTGACATTTAAAATCTTTGCTATATTAAATGTGTTGGAAAGCCTCATTTATGTCTGCAGATTCAAATTTAGCCCAGTTAAGTATTCAGAAAATACCAGATGGGAACATGACAAAACTTTAGCACCAGCTGGAGGGAACCTATATTGGCCAAATCCAGGACAAATTAAACATCAGAATGAGTTGTCATACTGATGTATTATAAGATACTAAATTAAAATTTAAAAGAAAGTATATTTTATTGTTGTATAAAGTAATAATAATTTATTATTATTTTATGTTTAATATTTTCATTCATAATAATGGCGTTCCATGCATGTAATGTAGATCCAAACTGACATTAACGAGTTATTCTCAGCAACAAGCTGAACTTGCCAGCATGGGTTCTGCTATGCCCACTCCCTTGCAATAGTCATCCACTGTGTATCTTCTGGTCAAGTCTAAAAACAAAAAACACTTGGCTTTTGAAATGAAAAATTGTAAACACCTAAACTGAGAAAAAGTCTTAAACACAAATCAATAACTACTTAATTTCTGTGTAAAGACAATTTACTATGGTTAACATCCAGATCTAGGCAATTACTTTAGGAAATCACGAATCATTTTAAAAATTTAAAGGCAGGTGAAACATTTTGGTTCAATTTTGGGTCTTACAAGCTTTGTGAGTTTTACTCTTGAATTACATTTTTGATTACTCTGTAAACAATAAGCTGTTTACTTGTAAGCAAAACTTTAGTGTTTGTAAAGAATAAACTACCACTGTGTGAAAAGGAGAAATACTCAGTGTATACTAAGTAACAACAGAATAGTCTGCCAGTAATCAACAACATTTTAATGATTTTATAACTAAGTTTGTATACAAGATGCCATACTGATAACTGAATTTTCTGCACATTTTATTACATTTAAATTTTAAACTTAGCTTCACTCAGAATCACCTATAGTTTAAAATAAAAACAAAGAGATGAAGCAGTGTTCCTAGTTTCATATATTGATTTATTGCAACTTGTGCATCTTGGCTGACATGTGTGATGACTGTGTGAAGCTTTATACTTGATGGCTTTGTATTCCTACTGGAAGACTCATCTGAAAGCAGCCATTTGGTAGTTGTGACATAACCAAGCACAGTAGCTGCTGTGAAAAATATGACTTGTAAAATATATTGTTTTACATTTTTAACATGTTTTAAAAATACGTTAATTTTTATTCCAATTTTTCTACTGTATGGACTATGAATCCTTAGTGTTTGGCTTTACATGGCCAGCAGGAACACTGTTTGCAGTCTCTGTCTCTGTCTGTCTCTCTCTCTCTGTCTGTCTCTCTCTGTCTCTATCTGTCTGTCTCTCTGTCTTTCTGTCTCTCTCTCTCTCTCTCTCTCTCTCTCTCTCTCTCTCTCTCTCCTCTCTGTCATGTGTGTGTATGTAAAATATATTTTTTATTTCAATATATCAACTTAGTATTGTCTAAATCCTCTGGAAGTTTTCAGTTGCCATTCTGAAAATTTAGTAATATTTGTAATTGTACAAGATAGCTTTTAATTTGTTTCTCTGGTCTGTTGAGCAAGACATGTCATCGGTGACAGCACCCACCTGTCCACCCATGATGTTTCCATAACTAAGAAGCTCCTGCATACAATTTATCCAGACCTGACACAGTTTTGAATGAGTGTATTAAAATGCCTAAACTTAAGCAGAATCTTTATTCAAGCTTAAAATGAACTGTTTTGGAGAGTCTGATTGCCAACAAAGTTGATGCAGGCGATGTTCCATTTCTAAAGAACGTTTATTTTAAAGATTAGTCAACAAACTAATGAAGTTAAGACATCCTGAATCTCCTTGCTCCTACCCTCTACCACACTGCCGTTTGTGTTAAGCACCACAATCATGAATATTTGCACAGCTCCATTCACTGTATAAGAAAACACAAAATATAATCAATTGAATCTTTAAACTGTTCAAATAATCTCTATTCATGTTCACATTTAAGATATTCAGTTACCATAAGGTTGAACCATTTGATGTACCTTTGTTTCAAATTGTAAGTAAAATTTTCAATATTATAGCTTGTTAGTAATTCCTTATAATTTACCTTGGTATCGCTTAAATACTTCATCGACTGTGTGTCTGTATGTCCTCTTTGAATTTATTTAGGATGAACATTAGAAATCATTTCCACAAGTTTTTCATGCAGTCAAAAATGGAAAGACTAGTTAATGGTGAATGTACTAGATTCCATATATTTTTCTTTCATAAAATATTAGATATATTTCCAACGATTCTGGTATCAGAACCATTTATATTTGAACATATTCCTGTCATACTATTATTGTGTTTTTTTTACATGCTTCTGCATTCAGTGCTAATTAAATTAATCAAATAAAGAAAGCCCCTTAATGCCATGACAGTATAGATTCTTGTTTGAGAAATTGAATACAGTAGATAAAATGAATATGAGTTATTGGATTAATTTCTAAGGTTCTAAATACCAAAAATAATCTCGTGATAAGACTCAAAATATATCATTTACAACCTAAATAAGTTGCACAGTTTTAAGTTGCCCTTTTGCATTATATCCAGGTTTAATATGCTATGTTAGACTTTTACTTGGGTATGCTCACATACATTGATTCCACTGAGATGCCCTTTTGAGTATATTTAGCACCCGATCGAGTTTCGTTCTTTGATACATCATTACCACATGTTTTCTAATCATTTATTGAGACCAACAGAGAAATACAGAACATAATGATATTATCACAGAGAATGATAGGCAGTTGAGTACAGTGAATTCAATCCACCACAGAGAGCTACAGACACCATTCACTTAGCCTAATCTCTCAAATAATATATAGGTAAAGATTTTGTAACTCACCTTCCCATTTATCAAGACACTATCCAATATCAGACAAGCAAAAATGAACATTTTATCTATATATGAAAATGACACAAAAGAAAGAAATATAGTTGTGTTTGTAGAAAGTCACTAGAGGCTCTCAGCAAAACTACACAAACAGTTTAGAATGTGCTGATTTTTCTGTCTCAAGTATCACTTTGGGAGGCATATATGTGACATTTTCCTAATGTTTATTTATTATCCTTTATTTATATATTCTTTATTATATGTATCTTTGTCTCTACATTATTTTTTTTTATTTTTTCAATCATTAACAAAGCAATCACTATGTCCTTAAATGGGAAAATACTCTTGAACTGCATGAAAACATTACAGAATTTAAGGAAAGAATCCTGAATATATTTAGTGTTTCCTATTATATGCTAATGTTATGAAATAGAAACTTGACCCAAATGTAGAATAACTGATGGGAAATGATGAGGAAAATGTTACAGGAAATCATGTTTTACAATATGTATTCTTTGTAAAATATATTGAAATTAAATACTATACCACTGTTATATGTAATCAATGTATATTATCAATGCCATATATATATATATACCTATGTATATATATATATAATATCTATATATTATAAAGCATTACCTAGAATATTATTAACTACAGAGAAAGCAATAAAATCAAAGTTATAACAGAATTCTGTGTTGAATCTACATATCGTATTATCAAAATGTACATTTTAAATAAAATTGTCTTAATTCATCTAAAATATATTTCTAGTAGAACTCACCAGAGATGCAATGATTGTCAATGTACTAAATAAAAAATCATCAACCTCGTTCAACTGTTTTGTGAGGAACATATTTGAAAGAGATATTCATCAGCACAGAAAGTGCTATGTGAAGTTTAACAACTAAAGTTTTGTGAATTTAACCTCAGAAGACTGATAAATATTTAACCAAATTGAGATACTAAAGAGTGAAAATGTCAATGTATTCCTTCGAGAAAAAAAAATAACATGTACATTGAAGTGATGATAAACATAACTTAAGGTTGAATTATTTATGGAAATATATTCTATGAATGCTTATTAGTGTGCACATACTTAGACATCTTCATAAATTCATCACAAGCCTGATTTGGGAATCACTCGAACCAACTATACACCATGAGGTCCTCATTCGAAGCCAACAAAGTTGGTCTGCCTGATTTTCTAACTAAAACACAGTGATTATGGGATTAGCAGGTGTACCCTAATTAGCATTTGTCCTCTGCTCATCTAGCTTCTTCCTACATATCTTCCCATCTAAATCAAGCTCCTTCTGACGTTCAGTGAGAAACAAAAAGGATTTTATGGATGCCAATGAAAAAGGATTAAAATATAGTAAAATACATTACATACATAAAATATCCTAATAAAACAAAATTTTTAAAAAACTGTTTTAGAAAAAAATAATTTGCAAATTTGCATGTTTTTAAAATAAAATATGATTTACTTAGTATATTGTTCTACTGAGTTACATAAAAATAGCATTAGTCAGCAAACTGTAGATTGCATTGGTGTCTATTAGTGAAATCAAGTAATATATATATATATATATATATAAATATTCACATATATATATATATATATACATGCACATAAAACACACACAAACATACATACACATATGATATTACATTTTTACAATGGTATAAAGTTTTATTGAGAGCAATATTATATAAATTTTATTATATAAATTATAAAATGTGCTGGTAATATTTGAGGGAAATTTTGATTATGTTTGAATAGTAAAATAGATTAATAAAGAATAGAGAATGATTTGTGGTAATATTTTTATTATTTGGAAGTTCAATAAATTTAAATGTATGTTGCTCACATAATTTTACCATTGAATCTCTCCAGTTTCCTCTCTTGCCCCTCATTTATTCTGCCTCTATAAGAATATCTTTTTTGTATTTCTAATAAATTTATTTAAATAGTCACATTCTATGAATCTATTCAGTTTATAGGGGTTAGAGTATTACATACATATAAACATATATGTACATGTGTGTACTATATATGCACTCTATTATGTTAAATAATATGTATAATATAACATAAAGTATATACTATATATTATACAGTATAATATATAATCTGTAACATGTAACCTATAATATATAGTTCATAACATATAATATATAATACAAAATGCATATTTATTTTTTTCTCTTACAACTCTATTTTTAAAATAGTGTGATACATATACAGATTTTTAAAGGTATTTTGGCATAACACTACATAAATATATTTTTGACAATACTTAATTAGAGTTTTGGTAGCATGCATTGAAATCTCACTAGTTACCAAAAGTATGAAGTACATGTAGGACAGAATGTAACATGGAAACAGTCAGTTTTTTTTTGGTAATTTTTAAGCATAATGATCTTTGAATACCAAAAATTTCCACAAGGCTATATTACTAGATCGTGCATTAGTAAATATTATAATTAACTGAATAATTCTTATTTAATATGTTCAACAATATATGATATGTTATTGTTTGTGATTCATATAAAACTAAATATGTCAATTATTTATTTACCCAACATTATTTTAATTTTACATCATAAATATAATGTTTTTATTTCAGGTGTTTTCTGAATTGTGTAAACTATTCTCTATTTTTTATCTGTACATGTATGTAATATAATTTAGTTAAAAGTTACATAGCAATGTAAATATCATCCATTATATTTTTACATCTGAAGTGAGACATTAGCATTATCAATGTTATTGTATATGTTTGAGGTTAGACAAAATGGTTCTTCTTCAGTCTTCTATGGTAGTATTTTAGACAGTAAATACTTCACAATTTGCTCAACAAAAGGAAACATTGAGATTTAAAGATTTTAATCTTTTCTGCACTAACATGATTTGTATTTAATGGCTCTCTATTTTGTAAATTCCAAATTTTCTTGATTCAATTAATGACAACAACACATTCTTACTTCTATGTCTAGAGACTAAAGGTTTAAAGATATGTAACGTTGCCAATTCCAATTTTGATACTAAAAAAACATTTGTTGGATAAATAAACTGCTATAACTCAGTTTATACAAGTATCAAAAGATAGAAAGATGAAAATATTACCTGTATGAAAAGATGGTTCTGAGAACTAGGTGCTGGTTTATATGAGCACTGTGACAAATGCTTGACAACCAGACATAGTCATGTTTAGTTTAATTGATTAAACTAATAATGTGTGTTGGAATAATGTGCTAGACCAAATAATTTCAAGTCATTTCAATTCTTTATTCACCTAAAATAAATGATAATAAAATAGTAAATAAAATTAACTTTAATATTTAAGAAATGCTCTATCAGAAATGGTGGAAGTTTTCTTTTTAAAATTAGGTTTTGAATTTTTAAAAAGTATTATGATTTATAATGGATATTATCCTTTGTTAACACCTTAACTGTCAATTATGTCTCACATGTAAATGCAATCAATATAGATTTCATATTTCTTATGTAATAAATTGTCTCTAGTAAATTTTAGTCTATTTTACGGAGGGAATTTCTTACTTGACACATTAAATTTTATGATAGTACAACAGGTAAGAATAACAAAAGAATTTTCAATAGCTTGCATAGGTTTGTAAATTAAAATAGACAAGGTAATTATAAAGGAGATATAGTATTCTAATAAATATTACACTGATGCTTGGTAAATCCATAGACCATAAATTATTGTAGTTTTATGCTACACCTCCACAATGAGTTGAGAAGGTATGGACAAATAAAACAAATCTTGTGACAACAAGTAATTTATATCTTAAATTTTATTTCTTGCCAGAAGTCAATAATTTTGTTTTCCCATAGAAAACAGACACAGTAGAAAATCTATTTTCTGAGAGAAATTGAACATAAATGGATATTCTTTGGTGAGTTTTCTGCATAATATTATTAGAATCTTAAAACAATTCTCCACTAATTATAAAAGTTAAAGAAAATGAAAAATCTTAAATTCAGTTTCTGATTTTATTTTTTCAAACAAATTCACATTTTGAATAAGTAAAACAATTAAATCAGAAAGATGTTGCTGTTTAATACATTTCAGAATACATATACAGCAAATATGTTCAGTGTACTGGCTGGTTTTGTGTCAACTTGTCACATGCTGGAGTTATCACAGAGAAAGGCGCCTCCCTTGTGGAAATGCCTCCATAAGATCCAGCTGTAAGACATTTTTTCATTAGTGATCAAGGCTGGAAGGGCCCAGCCTATTGTGGGTGGTGCCATCCCTGGGCTGCTAGTCATGGATACTATATAAAAGCAAGCTGAACACAGCAGGACAAGAAAGCCAGTAAGCAGCACCCTCCATGGCCTCTGCATCATCTGCCTCCAAGTTTTTTTTTTTTTTTTTTTTTTTTTGTTTCTTTTTTTTTTTTGTTTGTTTTTTTTTTTTTTTTGTTTTTTAACTTAGGTGAGTTCCAGTCCTGACTACTTTGGTGATAAACAGTAATGTGAAAGTGTAAGCTGAATAAACCCTTTTGTCCCCAACTTGTTTCTTGGTCATGATATTTTGTGCAGAAATAGAAACCCTGACTAAGAAATTCAAGGTGCCAAAATTAGAATTAATTTATTGCCAATTTCTTTATCAGTATTTATAGAAGCAATTTATTCCTAAAACTGTTACTGGATATAATTAACATTTCATAACAAAGAACTCTTTTGTTAATTTTTCCTAGAGGATTTTTGTTTGTTTCTAGTTTTGTTCGGTTTCACTTTTTTATTTTGTTTGTTTGTTTGTTTGTTTTTTTGTGGTCTGTGGCTTGTATCTTGGGTATTACGAGCTTTTGGGCTAATATCTACTTATTAGTGAGTGCATACAATGTGAGTTCTCTTGTGTTTGGGTTACTTCCCTTAGAATGATATTTTTTAGTTCCATCAAATTGTCAGACTTTTTTTTTTCTTTTTTGCTGTATTTATTTATTTATTTACTTTCTTTTTAATCAATTTATTTTATAAAATATTATTATAGCTCACAAAATGTGTGACATAATAATACATGATGAATACAGTTTTTTTTTCTTTTTTCTTTTTCTAAGAAGGACTGAGGCTTTTGCATTTTGGCTTTCCTTCTTTTTGAACTTCATAAGGTCTGCGAGACTGAGCAAAGTGATCTCAATTGAGGAGTTAGAGAATGTACTGAAGGAACTAATTGGCTGTGCAACCTCATAGGAAGGAAACAATATCAACCAACTAGATCCTTCAGAGCTCCCAGTGACTAAATCACAAACAAATAGTTCACGTTGGGTGATCCCTGGTTGCAGCTGCATATATAGCAGAGGATGGCATTGTCTGGCATCAATAGGAGGAGAAGCCCCTGGTCTTACCAAAGATTTTGTGTTCAGTGTAGGGGACTGCCAGCATGTGGACGTCAAGTGGGTGGGAGAGTGGGGTACAATTTCATAGAAGTAAAGGAGAATGTGAGAGAAGGGAACAGGAAAACAGGATAACATTTGAAATGTATATATATAAACTATCCATTAAAGAAACATTATAAGGGCTCAGGGAAATAGTACCATGTGTAAGAAACCAAACAGGGAAGAGATCAATTAATAAGGGACACTTTCATATTAAAAATATTAGGCAGCAATTAAAATTAAAATTTAGGTTAACATTATTTTTTGCTAATGCTATTTGACATTTTATTGATTGAAATAAATGACATAATTGGAAACAGTAGCATTTTAAGTATCCAGAAGACTGAAATATCATCCCCTGAAACAGGAGATTGCAAGATAAAGCTTAATGTAATGTGAGGCACATATAAGAATTTTACATTATCTTTTATAAGATTCTTATTTTTATATTAGTGAAGCATAAATTAATACAGTATTCCTAAAAACAATTTGAAAACACACACACACATACAACAGACAAACTCAGTACCTCATCATTCAGACAATGGATGTTAGAACAAGTAAGGCCACCAAATATCTATCTCACAAAATATTTTTACTAATAATATCTTACAAAAGAATCATCTCCAATGAATAATTTTAATTTAAAATTAAGAATCAAATAGTTTGCCAGTAAATTAATATTAAGTTTTAGATAATTTTTAGAAATTTTTAGTTTATGGAATAATTGCTATTCCTAATGCTACAACGTAGAGACT
This sequence comes from Micromys minutus, assembly GCF_963924665.1. Taxonomy (NCBI): domain Eukaryota; kingdom Metazoa; phylum Chordata; class Mammalia; order Rodentia; family Muridae; genus Micromys; species Micromys minutus. The sequence continues at coordinate 35,384,656 of NC_137955.1, read as the reverse complement.
TAAACAAAAAGTCCACATAATTGTGGTAATGTAGATACACAAAAGCTTACTCAATGTGCAATTTCATATGGAATAACAAAAGACCTAGAATAGCTAAATCCATCCTCAACAACAAAAAAAAACATTTGCGGGAATCACTATCCCTGACCTCAAGCTATATTACAAGGCAATTGTGCTGAAAACTGCATGGTACTGGTACAGAAATAGGCATGTGGATCAATGGAATAGAATAGAAGATCCAGAAATAAGCCCTCATGTATATGGTCACCTGATTTTTGACAAAGGAGCAGTAAACATTCAATGGAAAAAGGACAGCCTATTCAACAAATGGTGCTGGTCCAACTGGCACTCAGCATGCAAAAGAATGAAAATAGACCCTTTCTTATCTCCTTGTACAAAGCTCAAGAGTAAGTGGATCAAAGATCTCCACATTAAACCAGATACACTGAAACTATTAGATGAGAAATGAGGGAAAACCTTAGAACACATAGGCACAGGAGAAAATTTCCTGAACAAAACACCAATGGCTCAAGCTCTAAGGTCAAAGATTAACAAATGGGACTTAATGAGATTGCAAAGTTTCTGTAAGGCTAAGGACATCATCAAAAAAACAAAACGGCAACCAACAGAATGGGAAAAGATCTTTACCAACACCACATCAGATAGAGGCCTAATATCCAAGGTATACAAGGAACTCAAAAAGCTAGACACCAGAGAATCAAATAACCCTATTAAAAAATGGGGTACAGAGCTAAACAAAACGTTCTCAGTTGAGGAACACCGAATGGCCGAGAAACATCTGAGGAAGTGCTCCACATCCTGACCCATCAGGGAAATGCAAATCAAAACAACCCTGAGATTCCACCTCACACCAGTCAGATTGGCCAAGATCCTAAACTCAGATGACAGCAGATGCTGGCAAGGCTGCAGAGAAAGAGGAACACTTCTCCACTCTTGGTGGGGTTGCAAGCTAATACAACCACTCTGAAAATCAGTCTGGCGATACCTCAGAAAATTGGATATAGTACTACCTGAAGACCCAGCTATTTCACTTCTGGGCATATACCCCAGAGACACTTTAATACACAACAAAGATATATGCACCACAATGTTCATAGCGGCTCTATTTATAATAGCCAGAAGCTGGAAAGAACCCAGATGTCCTTCAGAAGATGAATGGATACAAAAATTGTGGTACATTTACACAATGGAATACTACTCAGCCACCAGAAACAATGACTTAAACAAATTCTTAAGAAAATGGCTGCATCTAGAGAATATCATCCTGAGTGAGATAACCCAGTCACAAAAGAACAGACATAATATGCAGTCACTGATATTGAGATGCTAACCCCAGAGGCTTGCACTCACCCAGAAACAACTCACATACTGTATGAAGTCCAAGAAATAAAGAAAACAAAAAAAATATATATATATATTTATAAAACAAGAAGACTTTGACTATTTCCATGTTGCGTTTTGTTTTGCATGTACTTTACGCTCATTGTAACTATTAGGTTTTCAATGCATACTGTCAAGCCCTTGAAAAAATCAAGTACTGACTAAAAAATATATTCACAGAGTTTTATGTAAAAATTATTTTAATATCTGAAAAAACAGTACTGACAAAAATCTATAATTTTAAGCAAAAAATGTTTCAAATCTGTACATTTATCTTTTTTTGTAAAATAAAGTCATTTAAAAAAGAAAGCAATGATATAGCACAGATATAAAATAATATAGAAAAAATTATTTAATTGTTTCACACATAAGTGTAGTGTGCATACAGGAAAATACTTACACTACTTTCAAGAATATAGAATGGTGGCTTTTACTGACACATCACAGGACATGCATCATGTGTGTGTACATTATTGAAAGAATAAGTGAGTGGTTTTATAAAATTAAACATAAACTATGACTGTGCATGTAGAAAATCTGAGTAAGAAATAAAAACTGATAAAGTATTATGGTATTATTTCATGTTAGCACATTTTTATAGAGTAACAAAGTTACTCACTTTATGTTATCTAATTGAAAGTATAGTGAAAGCAACTGAAATCAATGTCAAATTAGCCTCTTAACAATGTAAAAAGGATGTGACAGGTGTCCCTAATGTTGCCTACATTGTTCAGAATCCCATGTGTGTGTGTGTTTGTGTGTGTGTGAGTTATAAACATGGTCATTAAATGATGGATTTACATGAATATTTTGTCAAAGTGCCTTTATAATAACAAACAGGTGCATTATAATTTCAAATAATTCTCACAAATCATTTGCTAGATTGAGTACAGAAATTTAATCAAACGGATACTAGTGCCATTTTAAATATTGTCCATTTTGAGCTTAAAAGCTAAGAGAGTAGGTGATATCTAAATTTTCAGATCCATTTATTATTAATTATGTTTTAGATGGCAAGTGTCTGTCTGACTGTGTCTGAAATAAATTATATTAAAATTTTCAAACTTGCTAATCATTTAGGGAAGTAGGTGTTGATCTAAGGCTTGTTTTATTTATTGTATTTTTAAAAAAACTAATTTAAATTAATTAAGAGAATCAAAAAAGAAAGTTTTGTTGCCAGAAAAGAAGTATTTAAATGCTGTATAAAGATTTCCATCAGGCAAACAATCATATGGCAAACTATCACACATTCTCACTTATTCATTATTGTGGAGATATTTATCATGGAGGCATAACTGAAATAGAAATGATAAAACATTTAATTTGGGACATTGAGATAATAGGGGTAGCATAATCATCAGTATGGGCTAAAGACATCATCTAGAAACTGTCAGTAGACCACTCTAAAGAAAAAATATTAAGCATTGATAGAAAATGAGGAAAAAAATTGAGGATTGAATTTCTTTTGCCCTTTTATGAATATAGATAGATTTTTTATTGTTTATAGTATCTTTGTTTATACAATTTGATTATGCTGAGAAGTCTAGGTTAGAGAATTACAAATTCTAGGACAGCCAGTTACATAGCCCTGTATCAAAAGATGAATAGCTCCCTTCAGCATCTTGTTATAAGTGAAATCATATTGTCAGTGCTTTTATTTTAATAGTCTAACTTTAAACTTTATAAATTGATTAGAAAACACATTTTATTAATAATAATAATAATAATAATAATAATAATTTTCACAATCCAGATACTAGCCCCTCGAGGTCTGCCCTCTGATGGTTCCCCATCACATGTCCAATCTCCAGCCTCAAAGAGAATATTCCCACACAACCACCCCCACTCCAACAACCCCCATACCACCAGACCTACCCACTCCCCAGTGGAGGAGTTAGAAAAAAGGCTGAAGGAGCTGAAGAGGTTTGCAAAACCAGAGGAACAACGACATCAACTAAGGAGAACCTCTCCCCCAGAGCTCCCAAAGATAAAACCACCAACCAAAATGTACACATGGAGGGACCCATGGGTGCAGCATCATACATAGCAGAGGGTAGCCTTATCGGGTATCAATGGGAAGAGAGGCCCTTGGCTCTGTGAAGGCTCAATACCCCAGTGTAGTGGTATAACAGGGGGATAGATTGGGGTGAGTGGGTGGTGGGGTAACACTCTCATAGAGGCAGGGGTTGGAATAGGGAGACACCAGGGAGAAAACCGAAAAAGGGAATAACATTTGAAATACAAGTAAAGAAAATATCCAGTAAAATGAGGAGACAATAAAAAGAAATGTATCTGCATCTGACTCTTTCAGCTGACGGGTGGGCCTCTTACATGGCAGCTATGCCAGGCTGATGTCTGTAAGCACACCGCAGCATCAGTAACCGTGTCAGTACTCTGAGTGTCCCCTAGAGCTGGAGCCCAATTTGGGCTGGTCCCTTAAACTTCTGCCTCTCAGGATCCTCTCCATTTACATCCTTGCAGTTCTTTTTGACAGGAACAATTCTGGACCAGAGCTCTTGACTGTGGGATGTCAACCTGATCTCTATACATGATGCTCTGTTTTTCTACTGGAGGTGGGCTCTACAAGTTCCCTCTTCCCACTGTTGAGCAATCCATCTAATGTCCCTCCGTTTTAGTCCTGAAAATCTCTTACCTCCAAAGTTTATGGTACATTATAGAGGGTCTCCCTATACCTTCTGAGGTTGCCTATTTCCATTCTTTCTTTGGCCCTCAGAACTTTAGTCTTATTTGCTCCCATACCCAAACCCTAATAATGTTCCCATCTTCCTCTGTTACCTTTAATGCCCATTACTCTTCCTCCCTTCCCACCCCTGTGATTGCTTTGTTCTCCATCCCAAAGGGGATTCAGGTATCTTCATTTGGGCCCTTTGACTTGTTAACCTGTTTGAGTTCTATGGATTTTATCCTGGGGAATATGTGTTTTTCAGATGATATACACTTATTAGAGAGTACAAATGAAGTCCCTTTTATCTGTTTTTTATCTGATTTATCACACTAGGGATGATATTTTCTAGTTCCATCCATCTGCCTGCAAATCTCAGAATGTCTTGACTCTTAGTAGCCAAATAGTACTCCATTATGTAAATGAACCTCATTTTCTATATCCATTATTCTGTTGTGGGTTGTCTGAGTTGTTTCTAACTTTTCACTATCACAAATAAGGCCACTATGAATGTAATGGAACATTTGCCCCTTGGGCATGGTGGGGCATCTTTAGAAAATTCATTTCTACTTATTGATTCATTTTGGATCACCACCAGAAGATTTTCAAGCACAAATGACATGTTCAAATATTACATTAAAATGTGTTATATTTTATAACCTGTTATGAGCTGATGTGTTAATTAATATTAAATTGTAATTGTGAAGCATAAATCATTCTTGAAAATGTTATTTATTGAAACTTCATAAAGATGTGTGTTATCCAATGAAGTTTAATATTGTGTAATTTACAAACAAGCAAATAACAGTGCAAATAAAGGAGAGGTTATAGAAAGAAATTTATACATATTTTGTAATCTATATTTTTAACTATAAATAAAAATAATAAAAATACTTATTAAAAATACTGATGGTGTTTAAAGAACTTCTTTTTAAACAAAATACACAAATTGAAATATGATAAACAAGAATTTTCATGGCCTTAAACTCAGGAGACACAATTTCTAAATGATGAGTTTGGGTCATTAGTAGTTATGTATACCTCATTTTAAAAATCACTTTTTATCCTTGTTTCTTAAAAAATTTTTCTTTTGTTACTATTATATTGACTCTGGCCTTATGAGCCTACTACAGCAAAGACAAATATTAAGGAATTCTGAATATTCAAAGGGCATAAAGTATGTAAAATATTTGTATGATGGATATTGAAATATAAAGTGACAAATACATCATTGGCTTTTCTCTTTCTGGTTCAGTCCACACAAATAACAAAAAGCCTTTTCACATTGACTATATAAGAATGGGGAAGTATCACAATGAGTTAGAATACAACTGCCAAATACTGTATACCCAGAGAAGCTAGTATACAACCAAGTCATTGCTAAAATGTGTGTCTTTTACAGGTATAGTCCTGCATTAGGATATTTGAAGTTCATCTTCATTTTGTTTTTGAGACAGTATTTTAATGATGATAGCAAAGTTGGAAAGTCCTTCCAGGAACTCAGGCTGCTTTCATACTCATGCCAACCACCTGTTTTAATCACTAGGCTTTTGGATTATGGCATGATTCACCATACTTGCCTTATGGCATAATTTTCAATATTTTAGAAATCCATTTGCAAGAAAATATATCTGTGGATTTTATAAAAATATGGTTTTGCAGTTTTCATAAATGGGGTATTTTGTTTTTTTCAATTGCTGGAAGAAGCTATAATATTATTCTCAGTACAAGTTTTTCCAATTTTCTTCATAGATGACAAAATTATACAGCACTCTGTATCAAATATATTCAACATTAATTACTTTGGTGAAAGGGGTCTAATTGTTAATTACGGGATACTATTTAAGACTTTTGCTTTAGTAATGTATACTTGTCAATTCATTTCTCAATGTAATTATACAATTAATAATGCATTATCTCTGAATACCTCTGCAAGGATTTGATACTTTACTATTTTGATTGATATCTTTTCATTTAAAAGATATTCTAAGCTTTTCTCATAAGAACAAAATTTCTATGTTGGCATATATGATTGTTTGATTATGAATGAAAATGCCATCCAGAATTTAAAAATAAAATTCTGGTATTAAAATCTTACTAGTTACAATGAACATAAAGTACATGTAAAACAAGATGTAACCTGGAATTATTCGGAGTTTTCTTGGTGTGTAAAGATTAAGCATAATGGTTTTTGATTTTCATTTTTTTTTTGGCCTTTGTTTTTTCTTGAACTTCATATACCAGAAAAGGAGCTTCACAAAGTTGTCATTGAGAGCAATGTCAGCTCTAGCATCATAGGTGGAAGATTGGGAATTGCTGTTTAAGTGTCAGGAGACAACCTGGTCCTCAGTTTAGCCCAGGATCCCCTTCTGTGGACTCTTAGCTGCCTGCTTCACCACCTTCTTGATGTCATCATACTTGCCAGGCTTCTCCAGGCAGCATGTCAGATCCACAACAGATACATTGTGGTTAGGAATACAGAAGGACATGCCAGTGAGTTTCCCATTTAGCTTTGGAAATACCTTACCCACAGCCTTAGCAGCACCTGTGGATGCATAGATGATGTTCTGGGCTGCCCCACAGCCATCACACCATAGCTTTCCAGAGAGGCCATCCACAGTTTTCTGAGTGGCAGTGATGACATGAACTGTGGTCATGAGCACTTCCGGGATGCCAAAGTTGTCATGGATGACCTTAGCAGTTGGTAGTGTAGGATGCATTGCTGACAATCTTAAGGGAGTTGTCATATTTCTCATGGTTCACACCCATCACAAACATGGGGGCATCGGCCAAAGGGGCAGAGATGATGACTGTTTTGGCCCAACCCTTCAAGTGGGCCCAGGAATCTCCATGGTGGTTAAGACACCAGTAGACTCCACAACATACTCAGCACCAGCATCACCCCATTTGATATTAGCTAGATCTTGCTCCTGGAAGAAGGTGATGGGCTTCCCATTGATGACAAGCTTCCCATTGTCAGCCTTGACTCTGCCATTGAATTTGCCGTGAAGAGTGTCATACTGGAACATGTAGACCGTATAGTTGAGGTCAATGAAGGAGTCGTTGATGGCAACAATCTTCAATTTGCTAGATTCTGAGCAGAAGGCAGCCCTGGTAACCAGGTGCCCAATATGGCCATATCTGTTCACACTGACCTTCCCCGCTTTTCTAAGGGAGTAGGCTGGCACTGTGCGAGATGTTGCAGCTGTGGAACAGGGAGGAGCAGAGAGCTTGTACGAAATTTCTTAAAGGTAATTTTCCAAATTCCAAATTCCATTGTTGATTTTTTTAAATAAATTAAGTCTATACGTGATAGCTCCTTCAAGTTTTGCAGTGTCTGTCATTTCCTTTTTTTTAAAGGGTTATTTATTTATTTAATATAAGTACACTGTAACTGTTGTCGGACACACCAGAAGAAGGCACTGGGTAGCATTACAGATGGTTGTGAGCCACCATGTGGTTGCTGAGATTTGAACTCAGGACCTCTGGAAGAGCAGTCAGTGCTCTTAACCACTGAGCCATCTCTCCAGCTCTGTCATTACTTCTATAATTAGGATTTCACTCAGCCAGTGAGTATTTGTCATTGTTTTCTTATTTCATGAATCATAGTTTCATTTTGTTCTTATTCCTGTAGCAGGAGAGGGTACTTATATCCTCTCAGTCTGCTATTTTGATAATAAATTCATGTTTCTAGCTTCTTTGTCCCTGTTTTACAAGGTTCAGTGACCATGTATATTAGTTTTCTTTGTACATGAACCTTGGCATTGTTACATTTTTTTTCTGCCTTGCTGAATTGCCAAGGAAAATGTTCCTTTGCTATCAAGAATCTTCTAATAATCAGTGAGTTTAATAAATCATTTAGATATATCTCAGAGATATATGTTGATCATACATTTAACTACCAGATACAAATAATACTTCTAAAATCTATGTGGTCCCAGTCTGGGATTTCACCTTGCACTCAGTGTTTTATTATTTCTGACTCATGTAATATCTTTGGGCCATTCTTACTACTTGACCATGTTGGATATTCAGATGCATAATAGTGAACTATTCTCTGCTGTGATATAGCACATCAATATATTTGTGACGGTGACATAATAATTCTGGAGAAAACAAAAGCCTGAGTCTTAGTCATGCCTTTCCATCTATCTGTCTACATCAAATGCAATTTTTCCCAATATTTTAAACACAGAAATATTTAAGAGTTGTTAACCTTATTCAACAAATCTATTAAAGTGTCATAATTGGTTTACTTTAATTTTTATTTTTTATTTAATATGTAACTTTGATTACCTTTTACAATTTCAAACATATTCTGTACAGATATAAGAAATATATTTGAGAAGCATCACACACCAAGATAATTATAGGCATTGTTATCTCTTCCAGAACACTTGAAGCAATATATAATACATAGATGTTATGAAGAGACTATAATTCATCAACTGAACTTTTCAACATCTCAAACAAGTTTCATATAGTTTAAATAAGCAAACATATTTTATTCCAGTGGGGTGTTTGTCTTACAAATCTCAAATACCAGTGAAAATTGTACCATGCATGAATTGCTAATCAACCAAAGGAAATAAATTATCAAAGCTGATTAAGGTTCATAAGAATGCAAATATACATGCAGGAATTTTCACCAGATGCAAAATTTGTCAAGTTCAAAGCAAACACAGTGATGGGAACAAATCAACCCTTAAAGACTAATAATCATGGTTTCTTTTTGCACATGGAGCTGACCCTGTGCCACAGCTCTCTGTACTCTGACCCTTCTGGAAGAAAGCTGGTCTCCCAGGAGTGCTGACACACCTGAGAGCACAGGTGAGCCCACCAATTCTGCTCTGCGGGACCTCCCAGAACTTTCAGGACACAAGAATGAAGAAGCAGTTTGGTACAGGATCCTTCCAGTTTCTCTCTGTGCCCAGAACTGATCCTGTGCCACAGCTTTTTATACCTAGATGCCCCTGGGAGATAGCTTGTCTCATGGGAGTACTGGGACACAGGCTTACAGGAGGGTTAAGCCACTTTGGGAATCAGAAAGACCAACTAACACCAGAAATATGCAGAGGGTGAGAGGCAAGTTCAAGAACCTAAGAAACAAAAACCAAGACCCCATGGCACCATCAGAACACACTTCCCACACCAAAGAAAGTCGCATATACCCCAACATACCAGAAGAGCTAGATGATAATTTAAAGTCACAAAGGGAGACAACCCTATAGATATAAAACCTAGAGAACAGATCAGGGGTCCTAGATACAAGCATCACCAACAGAATATAAGAGATGGAAGATAGAATCACAGGGACAAAAGATACCATAGAAAACAGTGACACAACAGTCAGAGAAAATGCAGAATATACTTTTGTACTATAGATGTTTCTGTAACATCATAAATCAGTTTTCAGAGTGAGAAATATAATTCACTTCTCCGAGTTACAATGTGTTTTATAGACTAAACTACTTTAAAAAGGAGGAAATCAACTGGATGTAGAAAACATTGTTGTGGTTTCACAATTTTAAACAACATTTTCCTCTTATTTTTAGTTCTTACTTTTTTTACTTAACTAGCAAATTACAAAGTCGTTTTCTATCAAATTAGAATGTCCTGGTCTATTCTGGTGTCCTAGGAAAGGCAACAATAAGGAACAAACTATTTGATCTTTGACAATTCTTCTGTTTCTAACTCTCTGGCATTCTAAAATCAAATGCTGCTGGCTTCTGGTGATTAACTTCTGCTGTTGAGCAGCATCATATAAAGAAGAAAAAGACTTTTTTTTTTTTTTTAAACGACTTTATTTTGCAAAGCAAAGATACATGTAAAGATTTTAAACATTTTTTGCTTAAAATTATACATTTTTGTCAGTACTGTTTTTTCAGACATTAAAATAAATTTTACATAAAACCATGTAAATATGTTTTTTAGTCAGTACTTGATTTTTTTCAAGGGCTTGACAGTATGCATTGAAAACGTACTAGTTGCAATAAGCGTAAAGTACATGCAAAACAAAACGCAACATGGAAATAGTCAAAGTCTTCTTGTTTTGTGAATATATGTATATTTTTTGTTTTCTTTATTTCTTGGACTTCATACAGTCTGTGAGTTGTTTCTGGGGGAGTGCAAGCCTCTGGGGTTAGCATCCCACTATCAGTGACTGCATATTATGTCTGTTCTTTTGTGACTGGGTTATCTCACTCAGGATGATCTTCTCTAGATGCAGCCATTTTCTTAAGAATTTGGTTAAGTCATTGTTTCTGGTGGCTGAGTAGTATTCCATTGTGTATATGTACCACAATTTTTGTATCCATTCGTCTTCTGAAGGACATCTGGGTTCCTTCCAGCTTCTGGCTATTATAAATAGAGCCGCTATGAACATTGTGGTGCATATATCTTTGTTGTGTATTAAAGTGTCTCTGGGGTATATGCCCAGAAGTGGAATAGCTGGGTCTTCAGGTAGTACTATATCCAATTTTCTGAGGTATCGCCAGACAGATTTCCAGAGTGGTTGTATTAGCTTGCAACCCCACCAACAGTGAAGAAGTGTTCCTATTTCTCCGCAGCCTCTCCAGCATCTGCTGTCATCTGAGTTTTGGATCTTGGCCAATCTGACTGGTGTGAGGTGGAATCTTAGGGTTGTTTTGATTTGCATTTCCCTGATGGCTAAGGATGTCGAGCACTTCCTCAGATGTTTTTCGGCCATTCGGTGTTCCTCAACTGAAAATGATTTGTTTAGCTCTGTACCCCATTTTTTAATAGAATTATTTGATTCTCTGGTGTCTAGCTTTTTGAGTTCTTTGTACACCTTGGGTAGTAGGCCTCTATCTGATGTGGTGTTGGTAAAGATCTTTTCCCATTCTGTTGGTTGCCGTTTTGTAAAGACTTAATTGGTAGAATCTTTCCTCTCTGGCTAAAGGACATCTTGCTGATCAGGCCACAGGCTTGAAACTCATTAGCTTTTCATGAACCAGAGAGAAAGAAAATCATTTGCACACACCCACACACACACCCACACACACACACACACACACACACATTATAAGCAACAGTATTACTTGGTCTCAACTTATCATAGTCCACACCTGTGGCTTAATCACAAGTTTGTCCCCAACACTTTCTTTCTTTCTTTCTTTCTTTCTTTCTTTCTTTCTTTCTTTCTTTCTTTCTTTCTTTCTTTCGTTCTTTTGTTCTTCCTTCCTTCTTTCCTTCCTCTCTTCCTTCCTTCCTCTCTTCCTTCCTTCCTTCCTCTCTTCCTTCCTTCCTTCCTTTCTTCCTTTCCTTCTTTCTTTCTTTCTTTCTTTCTTTCTTTCTTTCTTTCTTTCTTTCTTTCTTTCTTTCTTTATTCTTCATCATCTTCTTCTTGTTCTCCATTTTTTCTCCCTTTTCCTTGTAATTGTGAAAACTCATTGTATTGTTTAATATGCAGCCTTCACTTACTATTCTATGAAGAGGAGGTACATTCTATTCTTGATTCTAATTTTATTACACCTTTCTGGCAAAGCAAATAAAACCATTTTCCTTGTAAAATTAATTGAATTACATCTGCAATTTTCTAAAACTATTAACTCATCTCAACAATATTAATTCACAAAAGTTCAACTTCCTTTTTAATTGAATGAATATTCTCAATAGTGTTAGCTGATACCTGGGAATCATTTGAGTATGCAATGGATAGAAAGGCATAACAATATCAAGGAGAAATCCTGGGAGAAGTAGCTAAGAACCCTGCACCCTTACAGCTCATCCATTGCAGGCCATGGAAAACAGTGGGCAATCTCCTGAACTCTCTCACATTCATACCTTTAGCATTTGCTCAATGGCTTCTTACAGTGAAGGAGGTGATGGGATGAATTTTCAAAATTTAATTAATTTTAGTAAAGTGATATTATTTAAATCAATTTGTCAATGCTTATTTAAAAATTAAATTCAAATTCATTTCATAATATATATTATGTATATATATGTATATATATATATATATACATATAATAGGTCTACATATTCTCCTTAGAATGGCATTATTGTGCATAATCAAGAATAACTTTTATAAACTCATACTAATTATAACTTGTATGCCTCCAACAGGCATTGGGTATTTCACTGTTTATATTAAAATTAATAATAAATGAATTATCCATTTGTTATGTTATGGTGTGTGGTTCTTGTTCAGAAAGAAATTATCAGACAAATTTAGACAATGTAGCTGTGAAGACCTCTTGCACTGCTTAAAAAGCACTCTATAGGCAAGATTAGGATTGCGAAAGTAAGTTCTCAGTCGTGTAGTATTTGAGTAAATAATTATGCTTATGATAAGATTTGTATTGCTACTTTAGAGTACTGTTATGATATATTAAATATGAGAATATTAAAATTCCAATATTAAGTATGTAAAATAATACAAGTATTACCATTTGTTAATTAATATGGACTTCAGACATTGAAATGTCTAATTTATAATGCCATATAGCAGAATAGCGTCAAAATAAAATCTTTGTAAGTTAAACACATTTTAAGTCATTGGGATTGGATTTGGGTGGAGGTATTTATGACTTGAAGTCTCAGTTAAATTAATTTCATGCTAGTTACAGAATGACTTATTAAATATGGTAAAACATGAAGAATATTATAAATTATTTTTTCTAAATAAAAGTTATAATAAACATTGTACACACAAAAGAGCTCAAACTGGAAACTTTAATTCAGCGTATATATTTGATGATGCTTTTGTCAACAACAAACACATATAATGAATGGTCAATAAGTCATGACCACTTCCTGTCAGATTAACTATCTATGTTTGTGTAACCGTGAATGCTGATGTTTATACTGTGGCAAGTCACTAGCTGTGCAAATTCCAGAATACATCCCTTTCTTTAAATGATTTATGATCTGCTAGGAGTATTAGATCACCCAATCTTTAATAGTTCAAACAATTGATGATATTTGGATCATAACTTAAGAAATAGCTGGTCTAAAATTTTCAGACTGCATGTTATTCATTTCAAAATTAAAGGTTGGTGGAGGCAAAACAAAAAACATGGTCATCTCTATATTCATTATTGTATTTATATTTTGTTTGGGTACATTATTTTCTTCATCAATCTATGTAATTTAATGGAATGGTCAATTAAACAAGGTTAAATAATATTAATAATATTTACATTTTACAGTCTAACATAATATTTTTTAAAAATGGGTTTTTTCCTCTGTGATGATGTGTGTCTCTGTGTGTATATCTCTGTGTGTGTGTGTATGTCTCTGTGTGTGTATGAGTATGTGCACAAGATTTGAATTTCTCCAAGAAGCCAGAGAGAAAGGCTGAGTACCTTCTGATATTTGAGTCAAAGGAAGTAGTGAGTTGTCCAATGTAGGTGCTGAGAACTAACCTGTGTCCTCTCTGAGAGTTTTGTGATGTATTAGATGTTGTGTAATACTCTCAGCCCAACATATTTTAACAAAGATAAATAACGATTATTTAATGGTTAATCAGCATAATACAGATGGAAGCTTGCTTTATATGATTTTAAGGGATCAATGAACCCAGAAGTCAATAGTATGCAATAGCAGTATTGATGAGAAAGTGAAATGTAATTAAAGAATCACAAACCATACATACACAAGTTGTGTTGTTAAAATAAATCACTTTTACTAATATATCTCCTTTTAAATCAGTACTCCACATTATACTTCTTTTTGATATTTTTTATCACACTGGATAGACAACAACAGTTGTAAAAGACTTTCCTCAATTTTGAAAGGCATACAATCTATTTAACAATTAATTTTATTTTAAATTTACATTACATCATTTCTGCCCTATCATAACTATTTGAGAATTTATATTTTAGAAGACATGAAATATAAATTGCATTTCCTGATAAAGCTTTCAGTGAAGTAAAATTTAACTTTTCAATTAATAAGCACAGAAATACTTGTCTTTATAAATCAACACTGACTTAATTACCATAATTTTAAAACATGCACGTTTTAATAATGGATACTTTGAAATAGTCTCACACTGTAAGATTTATAAGAAAAGAACCAAGTAGTCATATTTTTGAAGAAATAGTTATGTAAATCTTAGTCACAAATATGAATTTCCTACCATGATGTCTTTAGACTGAAGATTTGAATATCCATGTATACTCCCACAAGAATTTGAAGACTAACAAAAATGTTTTAGATGTGCCAATCTCAGACTACTGGTCTGCTTTAGGACAAGTAAGAGACCACAGACACAGAAGGTGACAGACGTTTCTTGATTAGTCTGGCAGGCCAGAAATTGAGCCTAATAATCATTCTTGGCTCCATTATGTTGCAAATTTGACAAAAAATAAATCTCACATAGCAAATTTTGTAAATCTGGCAAACTTGTTTCTGCTTTCTCATCTCTACACTGGACATAGAATAAGGTAATATTTGATAAAGCATGATCGTTGTAATCCTAGAAAACCATTCAAATGCATGTTTGTATGTACTTGCAGAATGGAAATTCAAATGAGCTGTCTACCCATGTTCCTATCTGCATTATTTTAAATTCTGTAAAATGTAAGTGTTCTGTGGAAGTTTTGGCTAATTAATCAAATTCTTTCTATATTTTAGCATTTTACATTTCTATTACTTTATTTTTCTTTATTTAACATGTTGTAATTTGTCCAACTTTGTCGAGTTTTTATAATACTGTTTCCAATTTTATAATAATATTTTAAAATGCATCTTAGTTTACAAAAATTTAACCTGGCCCAGAAAAAGGAACAGTATAATTTGTAAATAAAAGAACAAACCAAAACCACAGAAAAATAATTTCAAAGAGGTTTGATTACTTTACTTTTTGTGACAAAAATATAGATTTGTAAAATATTAGGTTACATTTAATTTTTCAGAGCATTGAAGACTATTTGATGGGAAAAAATCTTATCTGAGTTAGTCACATAGTCTGCAGTTTTAGCAACTTTAATATACTTAATGCAAGACATAGTACAATTAGTAGATTTTTAGCCAAAAGCAATTTCCTGTATTGACGACACTCCTATCTTTACATAAGAAAACTATGAGAAACTTGTATATGCAACCTAAGGTAAGTTTACAATTAACTCAAAGGCAGCATAAGGTGTGTTACAAATATATGTGGTAAGAGTATATATTCTAGTTTATTCTGTAAAATTCAGTTATGTAATCGTTGTATATATTAATTGATCACAATGTTTTTTTAAAAATGTGTTCACATTACATGTTAAAAACATGGCAAACATATCAGTGTCTTCATATATTATCTGCTATAGTTAAAGTTTCCAAATCATTTGTTCTCACTGTGAGGTATGGTCTGTGTATCATTTTTGCACAATCTTCTATGTAATAACACAGTAGGATATCCTAGCCCTGTGTCACAAAGCCCTACTTATTCCATGTTGACTAACTTTTAAATATCTTTTACAATATAATATTAAATAATATAGAATCTCACATGTATGTATACAATGTATTTTATTTAATGCAAGCCTACTACTCATTTAATAAATATAACTTATACACCTAAATAAATATACCCTTTCATGTTCATTTATCTGAATTTCACGTTCTTTAATCAATTTTAAATATCATGGAATTCATTGAGGCCATTAAACGTAGGTACGGGGCCATGGAGAAGAACATGTATGACTTAACAGGTACCATGACTATAAAAATATTGACTTTCCCTCCTCCAACTGCGAGCAGCTTTCAACATTATCTAGAGATGGAAGCTCATGAGCCTCTCCCATGCCATAATTACCTCTGTCTTATATAACATCTAGTAACATGAGATCCACTTTTCTAGATTATACAAATTAATAGAATCAAGCCAAATTTGCATTGTTTAGTTTCTCTAACATCTCTTCAAATATAAGAAGTTTCAGTTCTACCTTGCTTTTTATCATTTGTTTTATTTTTGCTTTTGTCTCTTCTCTCTGGTTTATTTTTGGTTTTGTTTTCTTAAATAACCATATACAATACTCTTTCCCTTCTTTTCCTTGTTTGGACTGAATTACATTCAATTGTGTAAATACATCTAACACTTTTCTTTATCTATGAATAAACACTGAATTGCTTCCAGTCCTTGATTAGGAGAAACAGTGCTGGAGTAAACACTGGAGTGAACAATGCCCTTGAGACAATAGTGCATTTTCATTACAGGTATATTTGAAGGTATAGTTGCTCGATGGTGGTCCAGCTATTTATAACATTTTTCCAGGAATCTATATCTTGTTTTCCATGGTGCACATGCCAGGTTTCCCTCCTATGAGGAGATAGCCATGTGTCCCTTTGCCTTATTTCTCATTAACAAGATGCCATTTTGATCATTACCATTCAGAATGGTTTGAAACAACAGCACACAATGGATCTGACTTTCAATTTGTGTAACAAACGATGAAGTTGAAGATGTTTGTATGTATCTATTTATCTTTTATCGTTTGAATGTTTTCTTTCCAGAAATACCTTTGTCTCTAATTTTAAGTATATTAGTTTAAGTGCTTTGTTATTGTTGTTGTTGTTGTTAACAGAAAACGGATCAAATGGTTGAGGAATTACCATTAATATAAAGATGTAATTGTTGCAACATTAATGATGTTTGTATCAATGTTCACTTAGAGTATCATGTTGAGAAAGACTAGGGTGCATTTCAGTTTTACTTTGAAGCTTTGTTTATGTGTACTTGAATGGACTTTTGTAGTTTTATAAGTGTATAATCACTTCCCCAATTTTTATATCTTAGATTAGTCCTAAGCCTAGGTTTGCTATCAATTTGCTGTTCTGTGCTAGCGTGGTTTTGCTACAAAAAGATTGTTATATGTTCCCATTTGTCCTAAATCCATAGGTGATATTTATTCTGAATAAGAAAAACAAATACCTCTTCAGGTACCCCTTTTCGATGAGCCTATTTTTGAGTCTATAAATGTAAAGATATCTTCCTTATTGCTGATCCAACCAATGGCTAGCAATAGATGTATATAAGGCACCCATATAGATCACTATAATGCCCGTGGACATGAATAAGCCCAACCTGCCACAGATTCTCAGAATGTGTATGAAAACATCTGATCCTGGGATGATGGGAATAAGCTGATACTAATATAAGAATGCACTGTTGAAGTGAACCCATATTCTAAGATCGATGCCGAAAGATGTAGGCAGTTGTAGACAAAGGTGCAGTATGCTTTTAATCCTAATACTCTGAAAGCAGGCAAAGGATGAATCCCAAAAGTTCAAGAACAGACAGAACTACTGTGGTCGTTTGAATAAAAATGATACTATCAAAGGGAGTAGCGATATTTAAAGGATTAGGTCTTTTGGCCTTGTTAGAATACTGAGGCCTTATTGGGGGAAGTGTGTCTCTGTGGGTTGACATTGTGGTTTCAGAAGCTCAAGCCAGGCCCCAGTGGCTTACTCTTCATTCCTGTTTCCTGAAGATTGTGAAATAGAACACTGGGCTGCGTCTCTTGCCCTGTGTCTGTCATGCTTCCTGCAATGATGATAACAGACTGAAACTCTGAACTGTGAAACAGCTCCAATCAAATAGTTTATATGAATTGTTGTGGTCACATAATCTCCTCACTGCAATAGAAAAGGTCAGACAGCTCCGAAGTAACCTGCTCTAGAACAACAAGAACAAAAAGCAGATTTTTATGATATTTCAATTCCTCTACCCTCAGATAAAGTGAAAATCTGTTTTCTCCATTGGAGTGACACTGGGTATATCAAACACTTCCTTGGGAGTAGTTACCAAAATATGATAAACTAAGAAGAGTTTTATTGTACCAGAGATGCATTAAGAACCCTGCTACAATGCTAGATGCATAGGAAACCTCGGTCTGCTCATATCAATTCCTATTTGCTCAGGACACAGCCTGTCAACTTTCTCCAAATAGAGATTTTGCTCAGAGCTTTGGTTCCTACCTGCCAAATGTGTTACTAAGTTATGAGAAAAATGTACCTTCTTATAGATTTATGAAGTTTAAATAATGTTTTCTTCCTTCTCATATGGCTGAAGGTGGGGAAGAGGTACAAAGCCAGTCTGTCCTTCATGGGCAATGCTACTGTAGCATATTCCCCTATAACTATCTACTCAGGAATGGGAGTTGTACCATTTGCTTGGCACAAATTTTTATCCTAGCTGCCCAGTGATGAATTTAAAGCATATGGCATAAATTTATTTCTTTCTGTTTCCCAGATAGGAAGTGCCATTTGTTTGAAAGTTAAACAACTAGCTAAAAAGGAATTTGTAGATAAGCGTCAATGAAATCTCATGGATAATGTAATTGTTGGAAATAAGATTAAAACCTCAAGTTATACTAAAAAATACATGCTATGTTCACTCATCTGCTTTCCTTAGAATTAAATGTTTTGTGTATTAATAATTATTTTCTAGAGGATTTGTGAGAGAAATGTTATAAAATCCTATTCTGTAATAATGTTTTTCTGTCTCTCCATTAAAAATTAATATAATTGCTATTAATTTCTTACTTGTAAATTTAACAACTTGCTAATAGGAAATTTGTGAGAATGGTTAATTGAAAACTCATAAGTAACATTAATATAATCACTGAAAATAAAATTAAAACATAACAAATAAAACGCAAATGAAACTTTCATTATGGCAATTAATAAACTGCCATGAAAGACTAAGGTTTGGATAGTAATTTATAATATGTCAGTCAAAAACCTGTTTGATGTTTATTCTTGTGTTTGAAATTTGAATGTGATTATAGATCTTGCTTCTGAGAAACTTTAAGTTGTACAAAAAGTGTTTTTTTTTTAAAAAAAATATTAAATAAACAGAAGAAAAATGAACTTCTTACACTGGAATTGTATCATTGATCAACTGAAAAATCATAAATACTAGGCATATGTACAAATCAATAGGAGGCATCAATGAAGAAATAAAATTTAAAACGTTATTAACAAACTATTCTTCAATTGTCTAAAGAGGGTCCCAATATGGTTTTCCTACAGTATACATATATAAATGAGATGAAACCTGTATTTGAAGATGTGTATTGGCAAGAATATAAACATTATAAATAATCTTTGACAGGAAGTAAACGCTTGGGTCAGATGGTCACACTTTAAAGAGCTTCTGGAAATATTAAGAAAAATAGACCCCAGTGAAAATATTTTTAAGTAGTTGGCAGTATAATACAAGCAATTTACTATCAATAAAATTAGGTTCACTTTCTCTGCATCCTCACCAGCATCTGCTGTCATCTGAGTTTCTGATCTTAGCCATTCTGACTGGTGTGAGGTAGAATCTCAGGGTTGTTTTGATTTGCATTTCCCTGATGGCTAATGATGTCAAGCACTTCCTTAGATGCTTCTCAGCCATTTGATATTGTTCAATTAAGAATTATTGTTTAGTTCTGTATGCTATTTTTTAATAGCCTTGTTTGATTCTCTGGTGTCTAGCTTCTTGAGTTCTTTGTATATGAAGTTTATGAAAAACCATTATGCTTAATCTTTACACACCAGGAAAACTTTGACTAATTCCAGGTTACAACTTGTTTTGCATGTACTGTATGCTCATTGTAACTAGTAAGATCTTAATGCACACTATCAATCCTTTAAAAAAAAACAGTTACTGACAAAAATATATTTGTATACATTTATGCAAAAATGCTTAAAATCTGTATATTTCTCTTTGTCTTTTAAAAGTTGTTCAATTAAAAACAATTAGTTTCAAAGGCACTAAATGGATGTCTGGAAACACATCTGAGAATTATAGAAATGCTTTCTGGTGCTGCAGAATGTACCTGATATGTTTTCTATGCTAGGCAGGTATTCTAATAAAAAGGTGTATATCCAGACCCACAGCAGATAATTTATAAGTATTAATACATGATTTGATAAAGAAATTGTAAACCCTCCACAAAAAAATAAAAGTTCAAAATAAAACTGATCTATCAATCCATAAAATAAACAGTAGTGCCATGCATATGCATTAGTAAGTGAAAGAAGGAAATTTGTAAAACTGATTGATGATATTGTTACAATTATGTGACATTGGATATAGTGAAATGATAACAAAAGCTGCCTAGACCTTTAAGTGGCATAAGGAGAAGGGGTTACAAAAGTAAGACTAACCATGGTGATCTGATAGGATGCATGAGAGTATTTCAATCTTCTTATATCTATTGAGGCTTGTTTTGGGACCTATGGTCAATTTTGAAAAAGGTGCTATGAGGTGCTGAGAAGGTGTATTCTTTTATGTGTTCTGTAGATGTCTATTAATTCCAATTCTTTGCTAGTTTCCTTGTGTCCTTTTAAAGTTTCTGTTTCCATGATCTCTCCATTAATGAGAGTGGGGTGTTGAGGTCTCCCACTATTATTGTGTGGGGTGAAATGTGTTTTTTGAGCTTTAGTGCGTTTTCTTTTATGAATATGGGTGCTCTTGCATATGGAGCATATATGTTAAGGATTGAGAGTTCCTCCTGATAAATTTTCCCTGGAATGAGTAAAAGGTGTCCTTCCTTATCTTTTTTGATAACTTTTGTTTGAAAATCTACTTTATTTGATATTAGAATGACCACTCCAGCTTGATTCATGGGGCTGTTTGCTTGGAAGGTTTTTCCCAACCTTTTACTCTGAGATAGTGTCTGTCTTTATCTTGGAGATGAGTTTCCTGCATGCAGAAAAATGATGGATTCTGTTTATGTATCCAGTCTGATAACCTGTATCTTTTTATTAGGGAATTGAGCCAATTTATCTTAACAGATATTAAGGAATAGTGGTTGCAATTTCCTGCTATTTGTGCTTTTGGGGGTAGAATTGTGCCTGTGTGTCTTTCTTCCTTTGGTTTTCTTGATTATGTATTTCATTGTTTTTACTAGGATGTAGTTTCACTCCTTGTATAGGGTTTTCCACCTATAATTCATTATAGTGCTATGCTTGTGGTCAGATACAGTGTAAATTTAGATTTGTCTTGAAATATCTTTGTCTCTCCATCTATGGTGATTGATAGTTTTGCTGGGTATAGCAGCTTGGGCTGACACTTGTGTTCCCTTAGGATCTGCATGATGTCTGTCCAGGATCTTCTAGCTTTCATAGTCTCTATTGAGGAGTCGGGTGTGATTCTGATTGGTCTGCATTTATATGTTACATGACCATTTTCCCTTACTGCTTTTAGTATTATTTCTTTGTTTGGGCATGTAGCATTTTGACTATTATGTGTCTGGAGGTATTTCTTTTCTTGCTCATTCTATTTGGAGTTCGTAGGCTTCTTTTATGCTCAGCGTATTTAATTCTTAAGGGTAGGGAAGTTTTCTTCTACGATTATGTTGAAGATATGTACTGTGCCTCTTAGTGGATATTCTTCACCCTCTTCTATTCCTATTATCCTTATGTTTTGTCTTTTCATTGTGTCCTGGATCTCCTGGACATTTTTGGTTAGGAGCTTTTTGGCTTTTGCATCTTCTTGGAATGTTTTGTCTTCGGCCCCCAAGATTCTCTCTTCCATCTTTTGTAGACTATTGGAAATGCTTTTCTTTGTGACTCCTGATTTGTTTTTTAGGTTTTCTACCTATAGGATTGTCTCTTTTAGTGCTTTCTTTATTGTTTCTATTTCTATTTTAAATTCCTTCTTCAATTCCTTCATCTCTTTATTTCTGTTTTCCTCTAGTTTTTGATTTTTTTGAGCGTTTTTCTTGTTTCCTCTTTAAATGCTTCTATTTCTTTATGCTTTTCCTCCCATTCTTATTTAAGGATCTCCATCATCTTGAGGTATGATTTTTGGGTCTGAGTCTTCTTTGTCTGGAGTGTTTGGCATTCTGCTGTTTGCTGTGATGAGAGCTGTGTTCTGGTGTTGCCATTTTTTCTTGTTTTTCCTGGGGTATGTTTTTTAACTTTTCTCTTGCCAATAGCCAACATCAAACTTAACAGTAAGAAACATGAAACAATCCCACTAAAATCAGGGAGTAGACAAGGCTGATCATTCTCCCCCTACCTATTCAACATAGAACTGGAAGTCCTGGCCAGAGCAATTAGACAGCAAAAGAAAATCAAAGGAATACTAATTGGAAAAGTAAAAACATCACTATTTGCAGATGAGATGATAATATATTAAGTGACCCCAAACACTCCACCACAGAACTCCTACAGCTGATAAACAATTTCAGCAAAGTGGCTAGATATAAAATTAACTCAAACAATTCAGTAGGCTTCATCTACTCAAAGGATAAACATGCAGAGAAAGAAATTAGGGGAAAGACACCCTTCACAATTGTCACAAACAATATGAAATACATTGGTGTGACTCTAACTAAGCAAGTGAAGGACCTGTATGGCAAGAAATTCAAACCTCTAAAGAAGGAAATCAAGGAAGATTTCAGAAAATAGAAAGATCTCCCATGCTCATGGATTGGAAAGATCAACATTATAAAAATTGCCATCTTACCAAAAGCAATTGACATATTCAATGCAATCCCCACTAACTTCCAACCTAATTCTTCATAGATATGGAAAGAGCAATGTGCAATTTCATCTGGAATAAGAAAAGACCTAGAATAGTGAAATATATCCTCAACAACAATAAAACATCTGCCAGATTCACTATCCATTACCTCAAGCTATATTACAAGGAAATTGTGTTAAAAACTATATGGTACTGGTACAGAGATAGGCACCTGGATCAATGGAATAGAATCGAAGATCCACAAATGAGCCCTTGCATATATGGTCACTTGATTTGTGTCAAAAGAGCTGTAAGCATTCAATGGAAAAAGAACAGCATATTCAACAAATGATTTTGTTCCAACTGGCCCTCAGCATGCAGAAGAATGAAAATAGACCCTTTCTTATCTCCTTGTACAAAGCTCAAGTGCATGTGGATCAAAGATCTCCACATTAAACCAGGTACACTGAAACTATTAGAAGAGAAAGTAGGGAAAACCTTAGAACACATAGGCACAGGAGAAAATTTCCTGAACAGTACAGCAATGGCACCTGCTCTAAGTTTCAAGTTTGACAAATGGGACTTAATGAGATTGCAAAGTTTCTGTAAGGCTAAGGACATTGTCAAGAAAACAAAACAGCAGCCAACAGAGTGGAAATAGATCTTTGCCAACCCCATATTTGATAGAGGCCTAATATCAAAGGTATACAAAGAACTCAAGAAGTTTGTCATCAGAGAATCAAACAACTCTATTAAAAATGGGGTACAAAGCTAAACAAAAATTTCTCATGTGAGGAATATCGAAGGACTGAGAAATATCTAAGGGAGTACTCCACATCCTTAGCCATTAGGGAAATGCAAATCAAAAAAACCCTGAGATTCTACCTCACACCCACCAGAATGTCTAAGATCAAAAATTCAGATGACAGCAGATGCTGGCAAAGATGTGGAGAAAGAGGTACACCTCTCCACTGTTGGTGGGGTTGTAAAGTGATACAACCACTCTGTAAATCAGTGTGTCGATTCCTCAATAAATTGGACATAGTACTACTGAAGACCCAGTTATTCTACTTCCCAGAGATCCTTCAACATACAACAAAGACACATGCATCAAAATGTTTATAGTAGCCCTATTTTAACATCCAGAAGCTGTAAAGAATGCAGATGTCCTTCAGTAGATGAATGAATACAAAAATTGCCGTATATTTTCACAATTGAGTACTACTCAGGTATCAGATACAATGACTTTATGAAATTCTTAAGAAAATGGATGCATCTAGAGAATATCATCCTGAGTGAGATTACCCAGTCACAAAAGAACAGACATAATATATAGTCACTGATAGAGGGATACTAACACCAGAAAGCTCTGAACACCCCAGAAACAATTCACAGACTATATGAAGTTCAAGAAAAAAATGACCAAAAAATAAATAAAAAGGAAATAAAAAGCCATTATGCTTAATCTTTCCATACCAAGAACACTTTCACTATTTCCATGTTGCATCTCGTTTTACATATACTTTATGCTCATT
Organism: Micromys minutus; assembly: GCF_963924665.1. NCBI lineage: Eukaryota > Metazoa > Chordata > Mammalia > Rodentia > Muridae > Micromys > Micromys minutus. Next base: position 35,360,613 of record NC_137955.1, on the reverse strand, counting down.
GTAACTAGTAAGATTTTAATGCGTGCTCTCAAACTTTATAAAAAAATCAAGTACTGGTAAAAATGTATTCATATATTTTCATGCAAAAATGCTTAAAATCTGTACATTTATCTTTGCTTTTTTGAAATAAAGTTTTTAAATTTATAAAAAAATAGTGAGTCTATTGCATATTGTAATATAATGGTAGAGATGTGTACTTATAAAAATCCCATGATAGAACATATAATAAAAATATTGGAGATAACTATATGTAATTGGAGCATTATTTAATTTTAGCATATACTAGATAATTAAGTTAGTACATTTTCCAAATCTAGGTCACTGGGTAAGGTGAATACCTCTTTCCTCTGTATCAGCAGTAATATAATGTAATAGAAACAAGTAATGTCTCCATTTTTTTTTCCATTTTTGGTAAATCTTAGCCATTTCTACAAATGCACAATTTACTACATAAAAATAGTTTAAGAAACTGAAAAAAATAATTATAGAATGTTTATATTTTTATTTACTTAATCTATAGACATAATACGTGCCATGTATCAGTCATTGTGCTAGTTACTGTACAAATAATGAAAATGTGAGTGTGTGTGTGGGGGATGTGGGTGTGTTTTATATTATCTCAAATAACCAAGGAGACTTAAGACAATATACAAGGCAAAAATCTTCATGTGTGCTTTGGGATTAGTGACATGTATATTATTTCCCCATTTTATATACAGTGCTTCCTATTTTACAAATTCTAATTAAATATATAATAATTTTTACAATATTATACTCATCGGCATGGTATCATCTAATGATACAGTATGTAATATTAGAATTCTTTACCATTATATTATTTCTACTTAATGTGTACTAAGCTTCTAAGGTACACATACAAATGTGTGTGTGTGTTTGTGTGTGTGTGTGTGTATAGTCTTACACATATTAGTTACAGGTATTATGTCTTGAAAAAATAATCATCCTGCCTTGCCAAATAATTTTGTAGTATAACATGTTATATGTATTGAAGTTCATTTAAAAGTAAGTTATACACACTGATTACTTCCTAACCAGACCTCTCTATTGAGAATCCTTCAATGTCACAGTTTCTTCAATTATATTAGAAAAAGAAAAAAAGTATGTCTATCATGAATAAAACCATTAATTCTAAGCATTTCAATATACACATATGAAGACATATGTTGTTTCCAGAAAATTTCTTTACATAAGTTGAAAAGTGTCATCCCTGATGAAATATATTCAAATTGGATTGCTAAACCAAGTATATATATGTGTCCATGTATTTCTCATTCAATTTTTGTTAAAGTAGGCCATTCTTTGTTTGGCGACAGACTGAGCTACATAACAAGAGATCAACTACATTCTGTCATTTACAACACATCAACTCACTGACTACTCAGTGCCTGTCCTGTGGTTGTATCTTCATTTATAGTTAAGGGAATAATAGAGTCTCAGCTAGCTAGACACAAGTTATAATTCAACACAGAAAGGATAGACACTGGAAAAATTTGTGAGTAAAATGGTAGTATAAGGCAAAGCAAACAAATAAGTAACATTCATAAAGCTTGAAACATTTTTAGAAAATAATAATAAAAAATATAAGATTTGGGGAAGAAGAATAAATTTTATGAGTGATGAATGATATACTTTTAGGATGCAAAGTACAATCAAGGAACATATTCCAAGAGCAGAAGCCTGACTTGTGCAGCACAGTGCTACAATGAATGTAATCTCAAGAACTCTGTACTGTATCTGAAGGACTTAAAGTTTTGTTCATGAGACCTCAACAGACTCAACAGAGAATAAAAATGGAAATCATTAGAGAGAGAGAGAAAGAATAAAAATATCACTTGAAAATTCGAATTATTTTGTTTCTAAAATGAGAGTTATGTAATTATATATATATATACAGATATACATATGAGTGTATATTTATAAGATAGAAGCTCATCTTTCCTTTAAATATTTTTCTTCTTTTCTCCTATGATATGAGTGGATGATTTTTTCTGAAGATGAAGATTATTAGTGCAAAGAATCAGGAGGTTGATATAACCTACAGTCAGATTTAACAGAAAAATGATCAACATTTCTTTGAATACTGGTGTTAAGGTAGCTCATTAAGTAAAGGTCAGTTTGACTAACAATAATTAAAATTAATATGTAGCCCCCCTTTGTCTTAATAAATCTGAATAAAACAGGGTTTTATTCTCCCATTAATGAGCTACCTTGACCTATGTTCAACAGTGATTTTCACATATTCTCCCCAGTTTAGCTCAAAGTTCATTTCTCAAAGAAAGGCTCATCTTAGAAATAATTTCAGGTTTATTATTTTGATGTGAAATGTAGGATTTAAGAGAGTATACTGGTTTTCTGGCATAACTGTCTTATGTTTCTATTAAGAAAAGAGTCATAAACAAAATGTTTTATGATAAATTTTCAGTATATCTTTTTCAACCTCAAGGATGAGTTGTCTAGTTCACATGAATATCCAGTAGACCTTCCAGCTTATAGCTGTATCTTTGTGAGGGTAGAACAGAGGATGGAATTATAAAGAAAAACCTAACTCAGTTGAAGATAAAATAAACATTATATCTCTCAGAGCTAATATAAAATATGATTTTTACCTGAAAAGACACAATTAGTTAAAAATAACTTGTTAAAATATTTCTAATTTTTAATATGTAATTATAAGGTATGAATACTATAAGTCATTTTTTCAAGTTCTTTGGTCACTAGAGAAGGGACACATATAATGCACCACACCAGCTACAGTCTCATGTGCTTTATAAGGAAGAGTCATAAACGTCACACTGAGAATAATATTTTGCAATATATTTAGGTTGAAACACTTTAAGGAAATACAATTCACTAAATGTAAGATGTGATACAGTAAATACATTAAAAAGAGTGAATGAAATTTATCAATTTTTTTGGACAACTTATATTTCACAACACATGACTAATGGATGAATGGATGTAATCCGAAGAAACTTATCTAACAAACAGAAATGATGCAAAAAGATAGAAACTGGGAAAACATTATAAGACAAGGTTTATATGGAAATACACTGAGTGATAAACTACCTGACCAGGAAACTCTCTAATGGTAATTTACCTATCTATATGTATCCTGTTCACATATAAAGATGACTTTATAAAATATTAATGTTCTCCAAAGAAACAGGATGAACTCTTGTTCTTCATATAGAAGATCAGCATCTATATGTATAACTTATTGATAATTACAATATGACATTCAGGGAGGGTTATATCTTTGAATACTCTATGTGGACAGGCCAGAGAATGAATCAGAAAAATATATAAAGAAAAATGTTGTATTAGTCAATTTTCTCTCCCTTGTTCAAAATACTTTAAAAAACATCAGAGGCAGGAATATCTGTTTGCCTTGCAATACCAATGTGCATAACAGAATGGAGAACTGTTCACATCACGTCAAATGAGACATAAAAAGGTAAAGTCAAGCATGCTCCTTACATCCTGCTATTTTATTCTGCTTCAGATCCCTCCCAAAAGACCATGCCACCATCATGTATAGTAGATCTTTTTCTGGTTAATCCTGCCAGGGTATGTTCTCTCAAATGCACTTACAGCTATTCCACAACAATCACTTTGGTAATTATAAATCCAGTTAGATTGAGAATCATATTTATGGAGCACTATTTTTGTGTAGTTGGGGAGCATGGGCATAAGCAAGTGAAAGAGCATATCAGATGACGTGTCACAAATCAATAAACATGAAAATATAATTCATACAGTGCACAAAACCACAATGATATGTATAGAACATAAATAATGTTCTTGACCACAGTCAAGTTTGTCATGACAACCCTGATAAAAATGACAGTAATCACAGAAGCTGTTGGAGCTCATGCTCAGTAGAAGATGCAAAGGCTGCCCTAAAGACATTGTAAAGGTAATAAAACAATTGAGTAGATCAAAAGAAGTACCAAAATCTGAAAGTGCAGAATAAATTTAGTCAGAGGAGGACAAAGTGCCTTATGGGACAGATGAGCAGTAGCAAGACTGTGTTAATCATGAGGAGGTTCACAGAGATCCTTGTGATGAATTTTGAGCCAGGGAATTTTACTTGACTATGCCAAACTTATGAAGCACATTCTGTGAAAATGATTTGAAATAATTAAAATTGGCTTGAGATCAGGAAGACACCTGAAGTCCAATTTAGTCATGGAAGAGAAATGTATTATTGGTGGCTGCTAACACATGAGCAAATGGTATAGAAAATGGGATGCTATCCAGCAGAGCAGAAGGGAGATGAGAAAAAGATATAGCAATGTTTTTAGGTTACATATCCTCTGCTAACAATAATGGTTTAAAAATAAAATAATGGTGTGATTTCAGATTATGGTCCAGAAAATTTCCCAATCAACTATGCAATCATCCTTCTATAGAACAATTACTAAAACATGAAATACTAATTATTTTAAACATGTTCTATCACCAAACTTCAAAGCTAAGTAAATATCATTATCATCTAAGGTTCCAAAGGTTTCCACACGAGCAATCATGTAGAGCTATTTCCAGTGTATGTCCATGTTTGACAGCATTATTTTCAATTTACAACTATTTATGAACTGTGAAGGAAATTTCTTTTCCAGACTTTTTGGAATTTTTCTAAGAACGAGGATTTAGCTCTGTTCTCTTAATAATTTAGATGTCATGGGACCAACCATTAGTTCACAATTCATGAATACTCTGAAGAAGTTACTGATACTCTCTGCATGTAGGCATCATCACCTGCAAATAATAATTACTGTTGGCAAAAAGAAGTCATTGTCAGAAATTAAAAGGCAAATTGACATAGGTGATCAAAACTCACTTTTCCTTGCATGTCTGGGTTTTAGCACATGCTGAAAGTTGCGTTTTGGAGAAATGTGTACTTAGTTGGCCTGTTGCAGTAGACCCCAAGCCTTTTAAGGCAAGTAAACTGAATCCCTACAGACCTGTACACATTGGAACAGAGCAAAAAAAAAAAAAAAAAAAAACTAGAGGAACTTCTTATTGGGTGAATACATTGCCACTTTATAGCTAAGCCCATTCTCCATAGACTAATTTCTATCCAGGCAACTTGTCCCAAGTCATTGCAGAGGAGAGGAGATTGAAATGGATAATCCTTTTAAGAATGCCAGGCATCTCAGGATGTCTCAGGATCAAACATGATGATGTCTGGAGAACTTCCCCCGGGCTTCTGTGTATGTGTCAGTCTCCTTCATTAGATTGTAAATCCTCGAATTGAAGAAACCATATTTTATTCAATTCTCTATGCTTCACAGCACCCTAGCAGAATACCTTGTCCTTAATAAGACAGCGATACATATTGAGTTGAACGAAGATACTTCCAGATTCAAATTGCAGCTCAGATTCCCTTCAGTAGGACTTTGATGCATCTTCCATGCAGAACTGATTATTCCTAATGCAGGAGTCGGTGTTGACTTTGGCCATGTGCCTTTGAAAATGTGAAATGTTCTCAACTGCACATAGAAGTTTGCAAAGGATTGAAATGAATCAACTATACTCTTTTTTTCCCTGCACATATTAATATAAAGCAACTTTGTATACCAAGCCCATGGAATATGGATCAGACAGATAGAGACAAATGTATATATGTGTATATAGACAGAGACAAATGGAGTGATGGACTAAAATTAATTTGAGTACTTTATAAATAATACAAAATATTATAAATATCAAATTATTTTATATGTATTATATAAAATATAAATATATACACACACATATATATACATACATACATATACACACACATATATATGTATATATATAAGTATATATATATGTATGTGTATATAAGAATATATATACATATATCTATACATAACATGAAACAATACCAATTTCTGTAACTTTTTTTTACTTTATTTTAAAAAACAAAGATAAATGTACAAATTTTCATCATGTTTGCAGAAAAGTATACAAATACATTTTTAAGGTTGTAATTAAGTATTTGTGGGTACATATACATACACATATGTATATATGTAACAATAATATAGGAAAAGAGGCTATTAATTTGAGGAGATATGAGAGAAACTAGGAGGGACTGTAGAGAGGAAAGGGGAATGTGATACAGTTCTATTTTAATTAAAATATATTGATTTTTGTTGAACTTCACACAGTCTGTGAGTTGTTCCTGGAGCGTTCAAAGCTTTCTGGGGTTAGTATCCCACTATCAGTGACTGCATATTATGTCCTTTTGTGACTAGGTTATCTCACTCAGGATGATATTCTCTAGATGCATCCATTTTCTTAAGAATTTCTTTAAGTCATTGTTTCTGATAGCTCAGTAGTACTCCATTGTGTAAATGTACCACAATTTTTGTATCCATTCATCTAGTGAAGAACATCTGGATTCTTTACAGCTTCTGGCTATTTCAAATAGAACTGCAATGAACATTGTATCTTTGTTGTATCCTGGAGCTTCTCTGGGATAAATGTCCAGAAGTGGAATAATTGGGTATTCAGGTAGTACTTTGTCTATTTTTCTGAGGAACTGCCAGACTGATTTCCAGAGTGGTTGTATCAGTTTACAACCCCACCAGCAGTGGAGAAGTGTTCCTCTTTCTCCACATCCTTGCCAGCATCTGTTGTCATATGAGTTTTGGATCTTGGCCAGTCTGACTGGTGTGAGGTAGAAGCTCAGGGTTGTTTTGATTTGCATTTCCCTGATGGCTAAGGATGTTGAACACTTCCTTAGATATTTCTCAGCCATTTGATATTCCTCAATTGAGAACTTTTTGTTTAAGTCTGTACCCCATTTTTTAATAGGGTTGTTTGATTCTCTGGTGTCTAGCTTTTTGAGTTCTTTGTATACCTTGGATATTAGGCCTCTATCTAATGTGGGGTTGGTAAAGATCTTTGCCCATACTGTTGGCTACTGTTTTGTTTTCTTGACAGTGTCTTTAGCCTTACAGAAACTTTGCAATCTCATTAAGTCTCATTTGTCAATCTTTTGACCTTAGAGCTCAAGCCATTGGTGTTCTGTTTAGGAAATTTTCTCCTGTGCCTATGAGTGTGGGAAGCCACTGCATTTGCCATTACAAGATGGCGCCCAGCCCAAAGGGAGGTTGGCCAGTTTTGAGATAAACAACCTAAGTGTGCATGCACATATGCCTGTTTTGCTGACTCATGCTGACTGATTCTCTAGTCCCAAGTATGCTAATTAGGATGCACAGAATGCACAAATCAGGTAGAGACACATTCCTCCTAAGCATATTTTAGGAGGGTTGATTTTTGGGCTGGCTGTCTTTCACAACTGCAATCAAACCTGCAATAAATGCCTGTAGAAGGATCCTGTTGTGGAGCTTCTTTCTTGTTGGTGAGATAGGCAATCACTACATATGTGTTCTGAGGTTTTTCCTACTTTCTCATCTAATAGTTTCAGTGTACCTGGTTTAATGTGGAGATCTTTGATCCACTTACATTTGAGCTTTGTACAAGGAGATAAGATATCCCCTCAAATTAATAGCCTCTTTTCCTATATTACTGTTACATATATACATTTCTGTATGTGTATGTACACACAAGTACTTAATTACAACCTTAAAAAATGCATTCATATACTTTTATGCAAAAATGCTCAAAATTTGTACTTTTATCTTTGTTTTTTAAAATAAAAAAATGTTAATAAAATATTTTCAATAAAATCAGTAAAAAACAAAAGAGAAAGAAAGTCAAAGAAATGAAGACTATCATAAAATATGCTGGATCTAGAAATGCTGCTCTATTATTTAATTTTATATCAGTGGCAATTATGTTGTGTACATGCTGATGCACGTTTTGCTGCATTTATGATGGGTACCAGTACTTTGGATTCTCACATAACCATAAGCTTTACTGCTGAGCTAAGCTTATAATCCTGCATTCTCTTTTAAATCAAATTCATTCATCTAGGAAATGGATTTCATGATCCAACTTGAAATTCAGCTTGGACTTCACAGTAGTAATAGGCCATTTACCCTTTTCTAAAACTTTAATCATAGGGCTTATTTTTAAAGATTTTGGATTACAAGTATCAAACTCATTCTCAAATCATTTTATTTCCTTATTGTTTCCCATCATTTAATTGAATTCTAGTGAGTTTAATTAGGTTTAAAATGTAGTGATTATGGGAAGACTATGCTTGTTTAATGCACACACTCTCCCTTGTGGTCTTTTCAAATTCTCTAACTATATTTTGTGGCTATTTGATCAACTTACTAATTACTAGGAGAAAGGCATCTCAAATCACATTTCCAGCTAATGGTTGATTAATACCATCATCCTATCTTAGAAAAGTCAGCATGATTAAGCTAAGAAATCAGTACAAGATAATCATTATCTGATAGTTTTTAAAAGGTATGGTTATATCCTACAAGTTACATACATGTGTTTGTAAACAGATAAAGACAATGTAATTCCTAGTGTGCTTTCACAAAATCAGTCACAAAGAAGGAGTTCACATAAATTGATTTATATTTCTAATTATGATATATATCCAGGTAAACCATTTTTCAAATTTTAGCTTTAATAAATTTCAACTGTATACATAAATATGCTAAATACCTCTTGTTATTTTAAATGAAAATAAAATCAAATGCAAATAGAAATACTAACCTCAATGTCATAAACATTATTATGTAAAATTCATTTCAAGATCTAAGGCATGACAAATGATAATTGCTTGCCATATTAACAAGTTGAATTTTATCCATTGATCAAATGAAATGGAAAGAGACACTCCTAGAAATTGTCCTATGACTACATTCATTTCATGGCATGTACATACACACACACACATAAACACACACACACACACACACACACACACACACACACACACACACACACACACAGCTCTTTCCATAGGCACAATAATTGTCCCTAGATGATACTGAGCCATAATTCATAATTACCCATGACTTTGGTCATGATTACCACATGGTATCTGCTAAAACTCCAAAGATTATCACTTAATGCCACTCCATCCTTCAGTACCACTTAGTACAGTGGATGATATTACCTAAGTTTCTTTTTTTTTAAAAATTGAACAACTTTATTTGAAAAAAACAAAAATAAATGTACAGATTTTAAGTATTTTTGCATAAAAGTATATGAATACATTTTTCTCAGTACTGGATATTTTTAAAGGTTTGATAGTATGCATTAAAATCTTACTAGTTACAATGAGCATAGAGTACATGTAAAACAAGATGTAACCTGGAAATAGTCCAAGTTTTCTTGGTGTGTAAAGATTAAGCATAATGATTTTTCATATTTTTTGTCCTTTGTTTTTCTTGAGCTTCATATAGTCTGTGAGTTTTTTTCTGGGCTGTTCAGAGCTTTCTAAGGTTAGAATTCAATTAGCAGTGACTGCATATTATATCTGTTCTTTTGTGACTGGGTTACCTCACTCAGGACGATATTCTCTAGATGCTGCTTAGGATACTCAGAAGCCTTTATCAGTTCAAGTTTATTGCTCATCTGTCCTAGGCCCATTTAAATCTATTAACTTTGTTAATTCACTGGTATAAGAATAATAGGGATCACCCCAGCTTGCACTGATCTAAAAGTTAAGTCCCCCAAGTAGTTTTGAGAATCTGTATTTGTAATGAAAGGATTCTGTTACCTTAGAGGAATAATACCTAAACTATATAAATATTCCAAGACTCTTCACATCAAAAAAACAAATAATTCCATTTAATTATGGGACATATATCTAAACAGACAACTAGAAAAAGAATTAACAAAAGTGGTTGAGAAACACTTTAAAACTTCATTTTACATCCATCAGAATGACTATAATCTCTAACACAAAGATTAACTCATTCTAGAAAGTATATGAAGTAAAGAAAACACTTATCTATTGAAAGTGGGATTACAAGCTTGTATAGTTACTATGGAAATCAATGTAGCAGTTCCTCATGACATTGAGAGTACATTTACTGCACAATCAAGCTGTATCCCTTTTGGGCATACACCCAAGGGACACATCCTTCTAGAGATACACTTGATCAATCATGTTCATAGATGCTGTATTCCTCATAGCCAGAAGGTGGAAATTGCCTTCATACCTATCAAAAGATGAATAAATAAAGAAAATTGTTACATTTACACAACGGAGTATTAATTAGTGTTTAAGATAATAAAAATAATGACATTTACATAAAAAAGGATGGAGCTAGAAAAAAAATCAATAAAATTGAGTAATCCAGAACCAAAAATATTCTGGCATATATTTTCTTATATGTAGATGGTAGCTATTAAACCTTTGATAAGCAGGCTAAAGTCTTTAGAACTACAGAGGGTAAGAAGCAGAAGTAAAATATACTGTTAGCGATGGGTGTCTTATTTAGGGATTTACTTCTGTGAACTGACACCATGACCAAGGTAACTCTTATAAAAATTACATTTAATTGGGATTTGCTTACAGGTTCAGTGATTCAGTTCAGTTTCATCAAGGCAAGGGCATGACAGCATCCAGGCAGACATAGTAGAGGCTGGTCTGAGAGCTCTACATCTTCACCTGAAGTCTGATAGCAGAATACTGGCTTCAAGGCATCTAGGATGAGGGTCTTAAAGCCCACACCCACAGTGACACACCTACTCCAACAGGGCTACTCCTTCTAATAGTGGCACTTCCTGGGTTGAGGGTATACAACCATCACAATGCATGTGGTAGCACACTTGTACTAACTATGGAGAGAGAGGGAAAAGGGTGGTAAGGGGTAAATATAGGAAGGGACAGCAAGAACCAATATACATCAAGAGGTCATATAAAAACCTACTTCATCTTGAAACCTACTTCATTTGAAGCTTCCTAAATAACACACACCAGAACACACATGAATACATGCAAACGTGCCTTAGACATATAAAAAGATTTAACAAACAACAGAAGATACAAAGCTGTAATTAGATATTTATGCTTATAAAGTTGAAGTTCCAGTGCCATGAAAGGATGATACCTAATCCAGAAAATTAAATACCAGTCCAGTTAAAGACCTTTCAGTCTACCTTGGTGACCTGAGAAGATTGCTGACACAGCAATAGAAGTAGAGTTGTTGGGTAATCAAATGTCGGGAGCTATTTTGCCTACCTCTGTAGAAGCCTGACATTCAGTTGAGTCCACTCATCTGTGATAACAAGGGAAACACTTAAAGCTCAAGGCAAGGTGCTGAGTGTTTTGTTAAACTTGGAAGAAGGAACAAGAAGAATAGGGAGGCTTCCTGATGGGTAAAGATATGGAATGGATGTCAGCCATTTTCTCTGCTGGCCTGTGACTTTGTTTCCCATAATACTATAAAGTATGTAAAGCCTAAGAGAATTAAACTCTGACTACCTCAGTACTGATGGGACAATCCTCCAGATTTCTTTTTGTCTCTGAGTCTCCTTTTCCGTCCCTTCTATAAGCCTCACTCAATTCTTCAGAAGACTGCTTGACTTAGTACCTGACAGACCAGTACAACCAGCTATTATCTACTTTGATTAAAGACTTACATGATGAGATGGAACCCGTGGCTAAAAGCCTGATAGTAGGTAGGCCATGGATCTGAGTGAAAGCTAGATACTATTGCATTGTTAAAGGGATCTAGCAATAAAATAATTCCTGATGATATTCTTCTATATTAATATAGCAGTATCTTTCTCAGTCATTGTTAGAGAAAGTTTTTCCTACAAAGAAACCCACAACTAGAAAAGGTGCAGAGATAAAGAGTGCTTGAAGCAGTTGGAAATGACATAATTCCATCAAATTCCATAAACATTAAAAAAGGTGTTTAGAGAAATCTGTGTAATAGAAGATACAAATACAGTGAAAGACCATGGTAATCAAAGACAGCAAAGAAACCAGGCCCTCTACAAACAAAAGGACTGGTGAACATATGAACTGGCATAGATTACCTCAGCATGTGCAGGGCTTGCACATATCTCTATTATATGGGATTTAACTCTGATAGGGAAAGTGAACACAAGTTCTTAGTCCAAATGAAGAAGATATCCCCAAGTGACTACCACTTGCAAAGAAAAATTATTTTTCTATTATCAAGCCTTTTTCATTGTTGATGTATTTATTTATTTATATTAGATACGCTCTGTATTTACATTTGAGATGTTATCCCTTTTCCCTGCCCCACTCCCATCCCCCTCCCCTTCCACTTGTCTTCCTGAAGGTGAAGGTGCTCTTGCTCCTAATCAACCTCTCCACCCAGTTGCCTTGGCATTCCCCTACATTGGAAAAACATGCCCTCTCTGTACTTAAGGCCTCTTCTCACATTGATTCCAGACACTGCCATCTTCAGCTACATATGCAACTGAAGCCATAGGTTTCTAAATGTGTCCTCAGTGGTTGGTGTTTTAATCCATGGTAGTTTTGAAGGGTTTGAAAAATTAATTTTTACTACAGAATCTCAGTATACAAATCATACTTGAAGAAAGGGCCAATACTCAGGACAAAAAGACCAATGCAAAATGAACTCAATGGTGATTAGAAAGGATTCTTTCTTGTTAAAGAATGCTTTGTGTGCATTTTTCTTTACTTATGCCATACTGGTGCAATCCTGGTGTTTTGCATTTATATTAAGGTTTCTGATTTTGTGTTTTTATTTAATCACTATAGCTCTTTTTCTCTATTTCTTTTTTTGTGTGCATTTGCACATACATATGCTTATGAAGCTATGTTCTCAGTGTCCATTTGCAGATTTTTTGCTATTTTTATTTCATTAAATTTTGTTCTTTCAGTTTTTTAATTTTATCTCACTTTATTTATTTTCTTTGTCTTTATATGCTTGTTAGTTTTCTAAGAAAAGAAAGGAAGGAGGGTATGAATTTGGGTGCCCGAAGGTGTTGGGAGGATATGGGAGAAGTTTGGAAAGGGAAAAAATAATCAGAATATTTGATATGATAAAAATTATTATTAATATAGATCCTGTATAGTATGTTGCCAGATAATTAATTATAATAGAAGTTGCTTCAAGAACCTTTGGATTTATTTGCCATCCTAAGACACAGATACTTTGCTAAGTTTTGAGTGATTTAGTCACCTAGTTGGTCCAACAACCCTGTGGTCAATATAATTGACCAATATTACTTCATAGAATTCGATGGTGATCAATATCTTTGTCAATCAAGTTGTATTATGTAATGCAATAATATCCATTAGTCAATGTCCAGTGCTGGAGAAACAAATTGAAAGCATATACCTTTTGGGTGTCTATATGTTAAAGTATGAGGAGAAAAAGCATTTGTAGGAGGAAACTACAAAACAGACAACAAGAAAAATGCTAATCTGCTCAAGTAAAGAAATTCTATCTTGCACAGCTACTAGAGTTTTTTTAGTATCTGTTTCCTGCACACACTTGTCAAAATGGAGAATAAAACTAAGCACAATTCTTACATTTTTCAAGTCCTAGGTGATAGCAGTAATTTCTGAAATCCTTCTATGTATGTAATAGTATTTTTGGTTCCCTAATGTTCTCAGTGTCATTGTTTCTGATAGCTGAGTAGTACTGCATTGTGTAAATGTACCACTCTTTCTGTATCCATTTCTCTGTTAAAGGACATCTGGGTTCTTTCCTGCTTCAGGCTATGATAAATTAGGCTGCTATGAAATGGTGGCACATGTGTCATTGTTATAAGTTAGAGCCTATTTTGGGTATATGCCCAAGAGTGGTATAGCTGGGTCCTCATGTAGCACTATGTCAAATTATCCGACAAGCCACTAGACTTATTTCCAGAGTGATTACCAGCTTGCAATCCCACTAACAATGGAGGAGTGTTCCTTTTTCTCCACATCCTAGCTACTATATGCTGTAAACTGAGTTTTTGATCTTAGCCATTCTGACTGGTGTGAGACAGAATACCAGAGTTGTTTTAATTTGCATTTCCCTGATGACTAAGGATGTTGAACATTTATTTAGATGCTTCTCAGCCAGTAGGAATTTCTCATTTGAGAATTCTTTGTTCAGCTCTGTCCCATATTTTTTAATTGGATTATTTGATTCTCAGGAGACTACCTTCTTGAGTTCTTTGTATATGTTGGATAATAGCCCTTTCCAGAATAAGATTGGTAAACATATTTTTCCAATTTGTTGGTTGCCATTTTGTCCTTTTGACAGTGTTCTTTGCCTTACTGAAACGTTGGAATTTTATGAAGTCCCATTTGTCAATTCTGGTAAGTCATTGGTATTCTGTTCAGGAAATTTTCCTATGTGCCTGTGTGTTCTAAGCTCTTCCCCACTTTCTCTTCTTTTGCATTCAGTGTACCTGGTTTTATGTGAAGGTCTTTGATTTAATTGGACTTGAGTTTTGTACAAGGAGATAAGGAAGGATCTATTTGTATTCTTCTGCATGGTGAGTGCCAGTTAAACCAGCACCATTTGTTGAAGAGGCTTTTCTTTTTCCATTGAATTTTCTTAGCTCCTTTGTTAAAGATCAATTGGCCATAGGTGTGTGAGTTAAATTTTGGGTCTTCAATTCTATTCCATTGATTTTCTTGCCTGTCTTTGGACCAATACCATACTTGTATTTATCTTGATTACTCTGTAATACAGCTTGAGGTCAGGGAAGCAGATTTCCTCAGAAGTTCTTATACTGTTGAGAGTAGTTTTTGCTATTCTGGGGTTTTGCTATTCCAAATGAATTTGCAAATTGCTCTTTCTAACTCTATAAAAATTGAGATGAAATTTTGATGGAGATTGCATTGAATCTGTACATTTCTTTAGGCAAGATGGCCATTTTTATTACATTAATCCTGCCAATCAATGAGCATAGTCGGTCTTACCATCTTCTGAGATCTTATTCAATTTCTTTCTTCTGAGACTTGAAGTTCTTGTCATATAGATCTTTCACTTCTTTGGTTTGGGTCACACCAAGGCGTTTTATATTACTTGTGACTATTGTGAAGTGTATTGGTGCCCTAATTTCCTTCTCAGCCTCTTTATCTTTTGAATAGAGGAAGGGTACTGATTTGTTAGAGTTAAATTTATAATGATTCACTTTGCTGATTATCATCTCTAAGAGTTCTCTGGTTGAATTTTTGGGGTCACTTACATACACTGTCATATAATCTGCAAATAGCAATATCTTGACTTCTCCTTTTCCAATTTGTATTCCTTTCGCATTCTTTTTTGAATAAATGCTCAGGTTAGGACTTCCAGGACTATATTGGATAGGTTCCTGGAGAATGGGCAATCTTGTCTAGTCCCTGATTTTAGTGGGATTGTTTCAAGTTTCTTACCATTTACTTTCATGTTGACTACCAGTTTGCTGTATATTGATTGCTTTTACTATGTTTAGGTATGGACCTTAAATTCCTGATCATTCCAAGATTTTCACATGAAGGGTTGTTGATTTTTGTCAAATGCTTTCTCAGCAACTAATTAGATGAGCATGTGTTTTTTAATTGTTTATATAGTGGGTTATGTTGATAGACTTCCATATATTGAACCATCTCTGCATTTCTGAGATGATTGTTTTGATATGTTTTTGGATTTTGTTTTTAAGAATTTTAATGAGCATTTTTGCATCATTGTGCATGAGGAAAATTGGTTGACTTTCTCTTCTTTTGTAGGGTCTTTGTTTGGTTTAAGAAAGAGCCTAATTGTGGCTTGGAAGAATGAATTAGGTAATATTCTTGTTTCTATTTTTTAAAATAGTTTGGAGAGTTTTACTGGTATTAGGTCTATGACAGTCTGATAGGATTCTGCACTAAACCCATTAGGCCTTGGGCCTTTTTTGGTTGGGAGGTTTTTGATTAGTGCTTCTATTTCTTTAGGGATTATAGGACTATTTAGATGGTTTATCTGATCCTGATTTTACTTGCAATCATGAAATGTTCTATGATGTTGGTTTAATCCATTTGGTTCATAACTTCTATTAGTTTCACTGTGACTTTGTTCATTTCCTGCTTCTATGATCTGTACATTGATGCCAGTGAGATGTTCAAGTTTCCCCCTATTATTTTGTGTGATGTAATATATGCTTTGAGCTTAAGTAAAGTTTCTTTTAAGAATTTGAAGCATAGATGTTTAGGATTGAGAGTTCATATTGATTGATTGTTTTTTTCTTTTGATGAGTAAAAAGTGTCGCTCCTTAACTTTTTTGATAACTTTTGGTTGAAAATCTATTTTACTCAACATTAGAATGACTACTGCACACTGTTTCTTGTGACCAATATTTTCCCAGCCTTTTACTCTGAGGTAGTTTCTGTCTCTGTTGTTGAGATAAGTTTCTTGTATGCAGCAAAATGCTGGATCCTATTTATGTATTCAGTCTGATAGTATGTATCTTTTTATTTGGTAATTGTGTCCATTGATGCTTAAAATATATTAAAGAATAGTGATTGTTGCTTTCTGTTATTTTCTTGTTGTTGTTGTTGTTGTTAGAGGTAGATTTTTTTCTGTGTGCTTTTCTTCTTTTTGGTTTGTTGTAAAAAGATTACTTTCTTGCTTTTCTTAGATTACAGTTTCCCTCATTGTGTGGAGTTTCCCATCTATTATCATTTGTAGGGCTAGATTTGTGGACAGATATTGTGTAAATTTGCCGTGTGAAGTCATCGGTTGAGTGCAACCACTGTCTGCCTGGTTGAAATTGGTTTCCTGTGGGAGCGGTGGTCACAGCTAATGCAACTGTGAACAGACACATCACATAGTCACCTGCTGCTGTCACATGACCTGGGTTCTCCCTTACCCTCCCCACTGTCCCCCACAGCTGTGTGGTGGCCCTTAGAACAGATGGAGAGGCTTCAGGTAGCAGCGATGGAACTGACCTCTGCTCAGGTTGGAGTGCTTTTGCTGGACCCCTGCTTTCTTAACTCTAAGTGATGCCCCATCCAAGCCATTGTCCCCACTCCTTCACTTCCACCCTTTGCCAAAGCTTAGATTGTAACTTCTGCTCCCCCTGAAATTGGCCATGGGTGAGGAATTCAGGGTTTCCCGCCTCTCCACCTTTATTAAGGGGTGCTGCTTCCCCATCCTCGAGTCCCTTGTCACCATCACCACCCAACACTTGCTGTGGCCAGAAGCCATCAGATGAAGTTGGAAGAGCCTGGCCTCCCTCACCCAGCTCCGGACCATACTCGTTCACCTGTTACCAGCCTGGAAATGGAGCGCCGGGTCCTCAGCCCTGTGCCACCATTGGCCCTTGAGCTTTGAGCTCAGGTCCATAGGTGAACAGAACAGTCACAGGGCGACTCAGACCAGCCAGCGCTCACGGTCCTTGGTGGGTATATGCCTAGAGAAAGGCCATGCAGAGAGTCTTCGGTACACACAGTTCTGAGTTGGTTCCTTTTCCCATAATTTCTTTGCTTTTACACATGGAAGAGGTTTGAACAGGGCTCTCAAGTTACCCTGGATACACATCTGGTCTGATGTAAGCCTGACATCTAAACAGGAGTCCCTGACACTGCAGATTTTCAGTGTTGTTCCTCAGAACCTCGGCAGGGACCCAGAGGAGCTCTGTGTCACTATGTTTGTAGATAGTTGGCAGATCTGTGGGCCTGGCCTCCTGGCTCTTTGTCACGTTCCCCATACTCTTTAGGACCATTAAGTGTTGAAATGTGGATGCATAGTAAAAAAAAAGCAATTTGTTGTGTTGCAAAAAGAGTAATATTTGCTAATTTATTTCTTTTCCCCACTTATACAGATCAAGCAAGAACTTAGTAAATTTTCTATTTGTTTTGTTTCTGGGAATATAATGGTTCATTAACCAATGTCAAAGGCATATGCAAGTCAGATAATTATAAGCATTATTTTGTCTATGCTGTTCATTAACCTGAGGATATTCACCTTACCCTTTTCAATTCAACGCCATTGCTAGAGTATTGTGACTCCAGGGCCCAATTGTACCTATAGTATTTAAGTTTGCCAATTAAGCATCTTTGGATTCTAAAGTATCAAATGAAACAGCGAAGTACAATGCCAGAGACTTGTGAGAATGATTGTACTGTTTGTACAGATGAAAATGTTTCTTTTAACATTAGTGAAATTCATATTTTCTAGTCTCTACCATTAAGGTATACAAGGATTTATACAGCAAATCTACTGTTATTGAAGTTTTTCTGTATCTTTGAATTACTTTACTAGAATGAAGAATAAAGTAATAGATTACTACCAAAGGAAGGTTTGCATTTTCTACTTCATTCATAGTAGCCCATTCTTGAACATAAACATAAACTAATGACACCAACTTTTCTCTGTGTGAGCAACAATATGAAACGCAGAATCTCTGCTCGATAGGCTAATTTCAGTAAACTCAGCCATTTCTAGTTTATGTTCCTCTACCACTAACCCACACCCTGAATATTGATTCCCAGGTATTAGAGAATTTTGATTATATAAATTATAATATATATTAAAATTTAATTTTACAATTGTACTTAGTCACTTTACATTATACACTCCCATTCACTCCCTCATCAGATCCTTCTCTCCCCCTTCCCTTTTCTAAGCAGGTGCCTTACCCACAGGTATTCCTCCACCCTGATACTTCAAGTCTCTATGAGGGTAGGTGCTTCCTTTCCCACTGAGACCAAACAGGACAGCCCAGCTAGAAGAATATATCCCACATACGTATTACAGCTTTTAGGATAGCCCTTGCTCCAGTTGTTAAGGGTCCACATGAAGAGCAAGCTGCACATCAGCTGCATATGTGCAAGGAGGTCTAGCTCCAGCCTGTGTATCTTATTTTGTTTGTGGTTCAGACTCTGAGAGCCCCAAGGGTCCACTTTAGTTGGCTCTGTGATCTTCCTGTGGAGTGCCTATCTTCTATGGGGTCCACAATCCTTCCTCCTATCCTTCCAAAAGAGTTCTCAAACTCCATCCATTGTTTGGCTGTGGGTGTTTGGATTTGTCTTAGTGAGCCACTGGCATCATTATATATCTTAACATTCCTTTTTGAGAAAAAAACAAAATCTGTGTGAATGAATAAATAGCAGGTTCAAATATCCTGTAGAATGAAACAAAAAAAAAGAGAGATCTAAGTTGACCACATCAACTGTAGATAACAAATCAAGATAGAGCTATTGAGACAGGAAGAAATCCAGACCTTTCTTCTCTCCTATAATCTCACACTTTACCTCTCCATCTAGACACAACTCTAAGGTCTACTAAAATTGAATTATGAGCCTGACTTTTCAACAGTTTCCCCATTAGAGCATCTGCTTGGTTTATAGTCTTCTCAATCCAGACACTCTCCTTTGCTTCCCTAGAATTTAAACAGATTTAGATCATGACTCCTTTTAAATATTCTTAAATTTCACAAAGACTTTTTTCATCATAACATATATATATATATATACACATATATATGTTAGATGCTATATATATATATAGATATAGATATACATGATATAATAGATGGATAATATAGAGATACTAGTAGACATAGAAGTAGATAGATATGGATATAAGTATTGATACAGATATACAGAAGAGGTAATGTATAGATAGATCTTAGATAGAAAGTTAGATGGATGGATGGACTGACCAACACACACACACACACACACACACACACACACACACACACACACACTCACACACACACATTTTCTATTGTGTCTGAGTATCAATAATAATATTTGATCCTTACTACCAAAATAGTGGAAATTCATGGCAAATTTCTGCCAATCAGAAGCCACAGTGCAATATATCAAATTTAGTCAGTCTTAGGAAAGAATAATAAATAACCTTATAGGAAAAGACAGGAGGGCATCGGTATTAGTTGTATTATTGACCTAATTCCTGTGAAGGGATTTTATATTTCATTAATGATAATTATAGTATTGAACACTTCTGATCAAACCATTCCAATTCTGAAGTAAAACAACAACAAGAACACTATTTGCCTTCAAAAAATCTTATAATTTGTCCTTTCAGAAAGGGACTTTTGACTGTTAAAATGAACCTGAGTTTGGGCTGCTCA
Organism: Micromys minutus; assembly: GCF_963924665.1. Classification (NCBI taxonomy): domain Eukaryota; kingdom Metazoa; phylum Chordata; class Mammalia; order Rodentia; family Muridae; genus Micromys; species Micromys minutus. The sequence continues at coordinate 35,340,654 of NC_137955.1, read as the reverse complement.
GGCAACTGTAATTTTCGTGGCTCTCAGGGGAACAGGTAGCTTTCAACTAAAGCACCATATGATACAGACATGTCTGTGTCTAGGGTTGTAGTAATAAACACCTTAATATGAATCTCTATTCACCCTCCAGGCTTTTCCTCCCCAGGTTTCTCACTGATCAAATATAATTACATTTGTAGAAAATATCACAAAGCAATGGAAAAAAGAGAGAGAATGTATGACATACATAGAGAAGAAAGGAGGTTTTTCCAGCACAATTAATGCTGACTGTTTTGTCCACAATATCATAATTATGGCAGCCCAACCAACTCTAAAGTCAATGTTCAATAAACTGGTCACAAATGCAGAGGCCTCACAGTCTGACACCATCTTCTGGCGACAAAGCCTTATCTGTGTTTCACTCTCTGACATTCACTTCATAAAACACTATATGAAAATATACTTAAATTCGCCATTCATATTTTCCTCATAGTACCCAAACTTTGGCTAAGTAAAGTCAAACATGGGTTTATTGTAGTTGTTGTTGTGATTTCATGACATTTCCTAAACCTCATACTTGTCTCTAGTAAATGATGTACCATTTGACAGGGTAGTTTTCATTAGCAGTTTGGTCTAAAACATATATCAAATCACAAAGGTGGGAATATTTTTTTCACCCCCTTTTTCCAACTTTCAGTTTTGAGAAGCTGGCAGATCTCCTTGTGCTACATAACTGCAATATATATATATATTAGTAAATGAATAAACAAACATATTAGTGTTATTAAATCAAATATGATATAACCTAAAAACAGAGAAAGGCCAGGACCCCAGAGCCTCTGTCATTACTGACACACTGTTGTTATGTTGTCTTTGAAGACCCCAACAATATAAAGTATTTTGAAAAGAATTCAGAGACCTCTGCTTCTTCAGAACAACTTATAGGTTAATATGTCCTCCATCTTGATATCCCTCCTCCTTTAGTATTGACCCTTCTTAGTAATTAGGAAGCTGTTTGTGAATGGAAGAATATCTGACTGTATTCCTTCTACAAATCAAGAACCTCTCCCACACATATGTTTCAACCTGAGGAAAAGCCAAGCACCTAAAATAAGCAGACGCACTTTACTCTAAAAAATAACTGTGTTCATAATATTAAATAGAAATTAAATTTTTATATGCATACACATGAATGAAACTCCCTTGTAAATATTATAACCTTGACAGTATGATAGCTTAACTTTAACCTCATATTGTAGGATAGGGAAATCTTCATGTCAGAAAGATCATAGACAGTAACAGATTCTAAAATAATTTTTATAAAAATACAAATGACAAACATGACTAAAATCCAGTATCTAAAAATTAGGTAGTACTTTTCTTCTTTAAATAAATAGATTTGTGGTATTTATATTTCATTGGGAACTATTCAGACCTTATAGTAACAAGTTGACATATCACCATTGAAAATCTTTTTTGTTTTTTTTTTCTATTGCTTATTTTATTTATGTACATTTCAAATGCTATTTCTCTTTACAAATTATCATTTTAATTGACTTATTGATTTACATTCCAGTTGTTTCCTCTCTCTCATGTCCCCTCTACCACAGTTCCTAGTCCCTCAAGGACTAAGCACATCTTCTCCCACTGAGGCCTGACTAGGCAGACCTCTGCTGCACATGTGCCAGGGCCATTAGACTGGCCCTGTAGGTCAGGGTTGGTGACTCAGTCTCTGGTAGCTCCCTGAGGTCTGGAATAATTGACACTTCTTATTATCAATTTTTCAAAAAGTATATTTTATTAAAATGGATAATGCCATTGAATTTATGTGTCTTTGGCAAAGTAGAAATTAAATATTTCTATGATATGATTTTACCTAATGACAGATTTGGAACTGTTGAGGAAGTCATAATTCAAATGTGAATATTTTTCTCCTTTATTAAAGATTTGTGTCTTTGTACAAGGAAACAGAAATATATATATATATATATATATGTGTGTGTGTGTGTGTGTGTGTGTATATGTGTGTATATGTGTGTGTGTATATATATGTATATATGTATGTATATATATATATACATACATATATAGCATAATTAAATTAAACTGATATTTAATTATGTCATTCTAAAGTAATATTTTTTGAAAAATTTTAATTGGTTTTTTATATTTACATTATGGTATTATAGTGGTCTTATTGTTCATTAATAAAACCTACCTGTGTTCAATTGAGTATATTTGACAATTAACAAATATTATCATTTAAGTATACATAGTATACCAAATATATATTGTTTCTGAAGTATTACTGGGTTACTTAGCTTCAAAATATTTAAGACTTTCATCCTTCCCTCTTCTGTATTTCTGTAATTTGTGGGAAAAAAAACCCTACCTTTAATAAGCATTTCAATACTTTGTAAGTAGAAATAGTAATAATGAATTATTGAATTAGTATCATCTCTTAAACTGTAGGTTTGAGTAGTTTCCATAGCAACAGCAAATTTAGTTTTGTAGCCTGGGTACATTATTTTCTTTTCTACATTGCAGAGTATTTAAATGTGAATCATTACATCTTCAAAAGCCATGAGTAATGGGCGTATAATTCCTCTTATAAAATTATGAAAACATTAAAGTCAGAGACAAAAAATGAATAATAATCAATGCTAATATACCACGCAGTTCCAGCAGGTCTTGGAGGAAATTGTGTTATTTCCCCTCCTTGCTATAAATGATGAACTATCTGAGCAAGAAGGGGAATGGCTTTCCCAAGGTTGTACATTCTTTCCTGCGTGAAGAAGATAGCAATTTCAGACTCTTCAAGATTTATTCTGACCTGGATCATTTTTATCACTTCTTTCTTTTTTTTTTTTTTAACCTTTCTTTTAAAAAACAAAGATAAAAGGAAAAAAATTCAAACATCTTTGCATAAATGTATACAAATACAATTGTTTCAGTGCCTGGCTTTTTCTTTTTTTTTTTTTTAAGGTTTGATACACTGCATTAAGGTTTTACTAGTTACAGTGAGCAAAAAGTACATGTAAAACAGGATGTAACCCGGAATTAGTCAATGTTTTCTTGGTGTGGAAATATTGAGCATGACTTTTTTTTTGTTTTATTTTCTTGTTTTCTTGAACTTCACACAGTCTGTGAGTTGCTTCTGGGGCAGTCTGAGCCTCTGGGGTTAGCATCCCACTATCAGTGACTGCATATTATGTCTGTTCTTTTGTGACTTGGTTATCTCACTCAGGATGATATTCTCTAGATGCAACCATTTTCTTAAGAATTTTGTTAAGTCATTGTTTCTGATGGCTGAGTAGTACTCCATTGTGTAAATGTACCACAATTTTTGTATTCATTCATCTACTGAAGGACATCTGGGTTATTTCCAGTTTCTGGCTATTATAAATAGAGCTGCTATGGACATTGTGGTGCATGTATATTTGTTGTATATTGGAGTGTCTCTGGGATATATGCCCAGAAGTGGAATAGCTGGATCTTCAGGTAGTACTATGTACAATCTTCTGAGAAATTGCCAGACTGATATCCAGAGTGGTTGTATCAGTTTACAACCCCACCAACAGTGGAGAAGTGTTCCTCTTTCTTCACAACCTCGTCAGCTTCTGTGTGATCTGAGTTTTGGATCTTGGCCAATCTGACTGGTGTGAGGTGGAATCTCAGGGTTGTTTTGATTTGCATTTCCCTGATGGCTAAGGATGTTGAGTACTTCCTTAGATGTTTCTCAGCCATTCGATATTCCTCAATTGAGAACTTTTTGTTTAAGTCTGTAACCCATTTTTTAATAGGGTTGTTTGATTCTCTGGTGTCTAGCTTTTTGTGTTCTTTGTATACCTTGGATATTAGGCTTCTATCTGATGTGGAGTTGGTAAAGATCTTTTCCCATTCTGTTAGCTGCCATTTTGTTTTCTTGACAATGTCCTTAGCCTTACAGAAACTTTGCAATCTCATGAAGTCCCATTTGTTAACATTTGACCTTAGAGCTTGAGCCATTGGCATTTTGTTTAGAAAATTTTCTCCTGTGCCTATGTGTTCTAAGGTTTTCCCTACTTTTCCATCTAATAGTTTCAGTGTATCTGGTTTAATGTGGAGATCTTTGATCCACTTACACTTGATCTTCGTACAAGGAGATAAGAAAGGGTCTATTTTCATTCTTTTTCATTCTGAGTGCCAGTTGGACCAGCACCATTTGTTGAATTCTTTTATTAGAATTTTTTTCATATAATATGTATTCTTTTTTATATTTTTATAATCTCATTTCTTTTTTAACCACTTTATTTTAAAAAACAAAGATAAATGTACAAAATTTAAATATTTTTGCATAAAAGTATACAAATTCATTTTTGTCAGTGTTTGTTTTTCTTTTTTTAAGGTTTGATAGTGTGCATTAAGATCTTACTCATTAAAATGAGCATAAAGTACATGTAAAACAGGATCTAACCCGGAATTAGTCAATGTTTTTTTTGTGTAAAGATTAAGCATGATGTTTTTTTCTTTTCTTCTTTTTTCTTTTCTTGAACTTCATATATTCTGTGAGTTGTTTCTGGGGTATTCAGAGCTTTCTGAGGTTAGTATCAAATTATCAGTGACGGCATATTATTTCTGTTCTTTTGTGACTAGGGTTTTATCACCCAGGATGATATTCTCTAGATGCATCCATATTATTAAGAATTTCATAAAGTTATTGTTTCTGGTGGCTGAGTAGTACTCCATTGTGTAAATGTACCACAATTTTTGTATCCATTCATCTACTGAAGGACATTTGGGTTCTTTCCAGCTTCTGTCTATTATAAACAGAGCTGCTATGAACATTGTGGTGCATGTGTCTTTGTAGTATGTTGGAACGTCTCTGGGGTATATGCCCAGAAGTGGAATAATTGGGTCTTCAGGTAGTATTATGTCCAATTTTCTGAAGAATCACCAGACTGATTTCCAGAGTCATTGTACCAGTTACAACCCCACCAACAATGGATGTTTTTACTTCTTCCTTTCCAATTTGTATCCCTTTCATTTATTTCCTTTTGCTGTCTAATTGCTCCATCCGGGACTTCCAGTATGATGTAGAAACCTTTGGGCGAGAATGGGCAGCTTTGTCACTTCTTATTGAATTCTCCTTCCTATACCTTAGTTTCCTTTATTTTAGTGTTATTTTACTAGGAAATCACATATCTCAAATTATGTGACTCATGTATAGGTCAATTTAATACATGAAACTTTTTTCTGAAAATGTGGATTTAAACATGCAGTGAATGTCTGTATCAGCCTAGCCAAACATCCATAGATGTGAGAGCACACATAGTGATCTTTAAGGACACTGCATACTCTGAAGAACTCAATGGTTAAGTATGCAGGAAATGTGTAAAATGAATGGCAGGTTTGTTGATACTAGAAATAATAATCATGGCATTTTTTAGACTCTAAAAATGTACTTCTGAGTAACTGAGTTATAAGCAGAAATTCCACCTGGACCAACTGTTCCCTACAAAGTATTCCAGGGAATAATTGAAGCACCATGAGTCACTTTCTTCTCTAGAACAGTAAAGCATATGGGGAATCAGTCTGGTTGGTATCCTGGCAAGTGCCCTTGCATTATTGCTGGGTAATTGGACATAGAGCTTTCAGATATTCCGTCCACATGCTCAAAGGTTCCATTTCTACAACATGTAGGCATTCAGACAAATTTTTGGTATATTCTCCAACTGGCTTTTCTAGACTTTGTCAAGTTTTGATTCACTTGAAATATAAGGAATCCATGTATTAGTGAAAGGTGGAAAGCATTTCTGAGTTGTCAAAAACTTTTTTGTTAGGCCCTGGAGTCTGCATCATCCCACACAAGTTCTGCTAAAACACAAGCAAGAGTACCTGGAAATAAGAAGGTGTCTGGACTCATTATTCTAAAAGATAAGTACGATCCCTTTTATTAAAATTATGTTATGCTAAACATTAATGTCATCCCTCAAAGTGAAGATCAAGAATAGTCTTTAGTTATAGAAGTACACCATTTCTTGTCAGGGGTAAAAAATATAACATATTGGCAAAGGAGTTGAAGTTGCTTTGAGTTACTGAATGATAAATTCTGATGACAAGCAAAAATTCTTATCATTCTTCTTCATACTGATAGTGCACATAAAGAAAAACTTTTTATGTGACAAACTTCAAATAGCCATAGAGTATGTAGAATAATTTACAGAGAATATATCAAGATGTTTTTTTTACACTGTTATTTATTTCTTTGAATAATAAGTTAGGGGAGGGTTAGATAAAGACTTTTAATCCAATAAATAAATCTGCAATAAAGATTGATACAAAGCAAACATATATTTTTGTATACAGAAAATTGCCTGTTGGTATCACATCTAAAAGTTATCAAGGTGATTCTCCATAAGATAGGCGAGGCGTTAGTGAGATACAGATGTTCAGTGTCTTGCCTTAAATTTGGGAAGAATTCTTGCTATTTTTGTATGTTTATTTTTATAGCTTACCGTATGATATTGATTACATTCTTTTGACCTACATTTTAAATAAATTCAATTTGTAGGAGCATGATTGAGAGCTGTCAACCTATATTATCCTTGTTTTTATTTTCCAGATAGAATCTCACCTGATTCTAAAGGGCATCCCTGATGACTTCAAGTGAGCCTAAGTTTGGTTATACAGAGGGATGAAATAATCTCTTGTCTTAACTTCTAGCAGAGAGCCTTCACTCACTGTTCTCTTGTGAGTACCTTCTCCAAATGGAGTGAAATGGAGCGGGCCCTGCTATTCTCCTGAACCTCCTGATCTTAAAGTTTAAGAGCCTGATCAGGGTCCTATCTTTTCCTTAAAAGCCCAGAGAATTTTATAGTCCATATGCACCTTAGGTGACAACTATAATCTTGAGTCAACGGAAGATAGTTATATCAAAATTATAAATATCATTGACCATTCTGTGGGGCTGAAAGTAGATGTAATGTACAATTTTAGCTTTCATGGAGTGACAATCTAATCTAAATATGTCAAAAGAGCAGAATACCATGAACCATGATAATTCTGACCCGGAACTAGAGGTGAAAATTTTATCACTTTCTGAATTATTATTTTGTTAATTTTTATGATGTACTCTACTGTGTGTCTATCTGTTGGCATGTTCACTTGAGTGCAAGTTGCCTAGAAGCTGGAATATATTAACTAATCATTTGAAACTCATGTTTTTTGGGTAGTCATAAGCTGATGGGTGCTAAAAACCAAATTTTAGTACTCTAAATAACAATACGTTCTCTTTATTGTTGAGCCAATTCTTCTGCTACCCTTTCTTTAACTGATCATTCAATATTTCTTTAAGTTTACATCAGTGTTTTATATACAGCATCATATATATCAATCTCTGCACAAGGCTTTGTAACAAATACCAGATCTTGTACTGATTTTTTACTGCAGTGTTAGTAATGATCAACAGATATTTATTTATGTGGGCATTGCTATGCATGTTATTTTTCTCTCTCATCAAACAATGTTCATTTTTAATTAACACAGTCAAAGACCTGGATATAGAAGGCATTATATTCTATCATAGTATATTCAGCACCTCTGTTTTCAGCATCTGAGAATGGTTTCCACTACTCTGTACTTTATAAGGAACACTTGGTCTATTACTAGAGGAAACAGAGCAGAGTTAGCAAGGAACCATCCTTTCCTTACTGCAGCACCCTGCACAGGACAAGAAGCTTTCTTTCATCTAAGAGAAACACAGGAAAGATAAACAATCAATTATTTCAGACACTTGATTAAATGAACACCGACTCTTTCTGCACTCTTCTTCCAACATTAATTAAATACTTAGACTGATAAGAAAATGTGTTTGTTGAGTTAACTTGTTTTGGTTTTAGATTGATTTATTGCTGTATAACACAGGAAACAATTATGAGATATTGGAATCCAGGAAGAAAATAACAGATTCTGAAAAGATGGTTGTTTATGATAACCTTATCAGAAAGTTCAATAATGGTATTCAGAACATACAATGGGGTGCATGCTTGTTTGTCTTAATTAGAACACCCAGGAAGATGTACACCATGTTCTCAATATAAAAATAAATAAGCAAAATAGTGGATGAGCTGAAATTAAGTAAAAATTTTAGAGAATTAATAAAATATGTACACCAATTTCACAGAGCGAAAAATGATTAAACAATAGCTGTATTTAGGTAAGTAGTGCCTCAGTGGAGGTATAGATTAAGACAGAGCAGTTTTTTTAATGACTGAAGAATATGATACTAGACAGGAGTCTGTACCACCCATTATTATCTGATTGAGACACATGGAGGAGTTGTTTGTAACTAATCTCAACTGCCTTAAAGTTTGGTATACTCAAACTGAATTAAAATCTTCCTGTCTGTTTCTTACTGAGAATATGCACTTGAAGTTGACCTTGAATTCCAATACATTGGTGGTTTCTTCTTTATAAAGATTAAAAGAATCTCCCCCAAATGCTTTTCAATTTACACCTTAATATATAATGTACATACCATACAAGAAATTATACATTGTAGTCATCTTTCATAACATTTAATGTCTAAATATGACTATTTATATGCCAAGGAGAGTTAATATCCATAAGAGGCCTCACCTTCTTTAGGGGAAAGGGAAAGTGAGGAGTGGCTGGGAGGAGAGGAGGTTTCAATCAGGATTTAAAGTAAATAAATTAATTAACAACATGAGTAAAATCAAAATATGACTCAGTGATAGCTTTTCATAAATTTTCTATATCTCAGAAATTTTAAGACCACCCTTTATTATTTAACTTGACAGACTCCTCCCAAAAATGAACTCTGTTGAAAGATAAATGTTTGCAATTTTTATTATTCACTTTGAATAAAATGGTATGTATTGTCTGTTCTAGGTAAGTGGTAATTAAAATATATATGTGGATTTGGTAGTAGAAGTCAGTGTACATTATTTTAGTGATTGCAATATAATTTAAAACTAGATTTGCCAGTAGTTTTATGAGTTGTATAATACTAAGTTATATTCTCTCTCTCTGTCTCTGTCTCTGTCTCTTTGTCTCTCTCTCTCTCTCTCTCTCTGTCTCTCTGTCTCTCTCTCTCTCTCTCTGTCTCTCTCTCTCTCTCTCTCTGTCTCTCTGTCTCTCTCTCTCTCTCTCTCTCTCTCTCTGTCTCTCTCTCTCTCTCTCTGTCTCTCTGTCTCTCTCTCTCTCTCTCTCTCTCTCTCTCTCTCTCTCTCTCTCTCTCTCTCTGTCTCTCTCTCTCTGTCTAGCTCTCTGAATCTTTATCTGATTACCTGGCTACAGTGCTTAATAGGATTACTGCTATTTCTGACATTTTCTTGGCCCTGGAGAAATCATTTTGATTCTGAGCAAATTTATGATTTTCTATCTTGAGTTGTTATTCATGCAAATATATTCCTTAGGTATTCTTGTACCATGTTTAGATGAAATATTGTATTGCTCCATTCTGTTCTCTCTAAACTTTGAATCTCTAATGATTTGTACATGTATCAAATTCTATTATTTTATATACTACTGTTAAATCTCTCATTATATGTATATTCTTTTCTACCCATATCTATGTCTATATATATAGAAACACATGTGTCATATGCATAGGAAAGACACACATTTTAGTGGAATTTTAAAACATCTGTATTGTTCTGAATTGTTTCTTGTTAATAAAGATATGATCAATACTAAAACATTATCCTAAACATCTTTGAATTTTTTTCTCTCCTACAACTTTATTTTTTAAAGAGGGATACATATACAGATTTTTAAAGGCATTTTGGCATAATGGATATCAGTGTATGCTATCAAACCTCTAAAAGAATTAAGTACTGACAAAAAATATTCATATAGTGTTATGCCAAATGGCCTTTAAAAATCTGTATATGTACCCCTCTTTTTTTAAAAAATAAAGTTGTGCGGAGGGGAAAAAAGGTATCAGCTAAAAACTTCATCAGGAAAACAAAATGAAATGGGGTACAAAGCTAAACCAAGAATTCTCAGCTGAGGAACATCAAATGGCTGATAATTACCTAAAGAAATACTCAACATTCCTGTTCATCAGGGAAATAAAAATCAAAACATCTCTGAGATTGCACCTTACACCAGTTAGAATGGCTATGGTAGAAATCTCAGGTGACAGCAGATTTTGGAGAGGATGCAGAGAAAGTGGACTATTCCACCACTGTTGGTGGGGTTGTAAGCTAGTACAACCACTCTGGAAATTTGTCTGGCAGTTCCTCAGAAAACTGGACATAGTACCTCCTAAAAATTCAGCTATTTCACTCATCGGCATATACCCCAAAGATGTTCTAACTTATAACAAGGACAAATGCTTCACCATGTTTATAGCAGCCTGATTTATAATAGCTAGAAGCTGGTAAGAACCCAGATGTCTATCAACAGATGAATGGATACAGAAATTGTGGTACATTTACACAATGGAGTACTACTCAGCTATTAGAAACAATGACTTCATAAAATTTGTAGGCAATAGAGACTATCATCTTGAATGAAGTAACCCAGTCACAAAAGAATACACACGGTATGCATTCACTGATAAGCAGATACCAGCCCCAGAAAGCTCGGGAATACCCAATACCCAAGAAACAATTCAAAAACTTTATGAAGCTCAAAAAAAAAAAAAAAAAAAAAAAAAAAAAGGAAGGCCAAATGGGGATGCCTCAGTCATTTTTAGAAAAGAGAACAAAACTGTCATGGGAGCAAATGCAAGGTCAAATAGAGGAGCAGGGATTGATGAAAAGATCACTCAGAAGCTGCCTAACCTGGGGATCCATCACATATGCAGTCACCAAACCCAAGCATTATAACTGATGCCAAGAATTAATTACTTGCAGAAAGCAGAGAGAGATGTCCCCTCAGGGGCTATGTTAGAGTCATATAGATAAAGCTGAGCATGCTTACAGCTAACCATGGGTCTGAACTCGGGGATCACAATGAGGTTTCTAAAGAACAGGCCTAAGGAGCTGAAAGGGGTTGCAACTTTTCAGGAAGATAACATTATAAACCAACCAAACCCTCCAAAACTCCCATGGAGTTAAACACCAACCTTTCTGTGTACTTTGAGAGACCTATTGATCCAGTTGCATATGTAACTGAAGATAGCAATTTCTGGCATCAATGTGAAAAGAGACTTTTGTTCCAGAGACAGCATGTTTTCACAATGTAGGGGAATGCCAAAGCAATGGGGTGGAGAGGGGGATCAGAATGGAAAGCATCTTTGTGAAGGAGGGGGATGGAGGACAGGAGCAGGGCATGGTAAAGAGATAACATCTCAAATGTAAATATAGAGTATCTAACAAAAATAAAAAACATAAAAAAAGAAGAACAAAAAACAAGAAAGGATTTATTGATAGACTTTTCATTAAAAAATAAGAAATAAGCTTTGGATTAAAACACATCAACTAGATTCCTTACACAACCCTTGTTAAAAATTATTCATTTTATGATGATTAATTATAGTAATAATCTCTCTTAGTCTCAAATATTCTGAAGTAATAATGTCAATACCATCTCTATTATAGTTTAAGTATTAGATGAATTCTATAATGCAAATTATTATGCAAATCTCACAGCATGGTCTTAGAGTTTTACTGCTATAAGCTGACAGTATGACCAAGGTCATTCATAAAAAAAAAATAGACATTTAACAGGCTGGATTACAGATTCAGACATTCAGCCTGTTATCATCAAGATGGGAGCATGGCAGCAGTCATTCAGGATGGTCAGGAGGAACTGAGAGTTCGACATATTCATCTGAAGGCTACTAGAAGACTGGCATCTAAGCAGCTAGGACTAGGGTCTCAAAACCCTCATCCACAGTGACATACTTTCTCCTACAAGGCCAGACCTATTCCAACAAGGTCACACCCCCAAATGGTGCCACTCAAAACATATTGCCGAAGTTTTTAAAACTGTGATATCTTCAAAGATATTAGACAAAAGTTATAATGATCATTTATAAAATTTTTATTATTGGTATCATCATTATAATCATCATTGTTATAATCATCATCATCATCATGTGAATATGCATTCATAGTGTTGGTTAGGTGTGTGTGTATTTGTGTGTGTGTTTGTGTGTGTGTGTGTGTGGGTGTGTGCACTCAGTCTCCAAATTTTGTGTCTATGTAACATATGAATAAAAATTTATTCCCCTAAAATAATCTCCTAATTGAGTGTCTGATATAGGACAGATTTTTGTATCTCTAATCAAAGTAAAATATTGTCTTTTTGACCTTGACTACTTTACCTGACTCTTTGTAGCTATTTCTCTTGCACTGGACAATTAAACCAAAGTAGAGTTTTGGTGCCAAACAGATGCTACCTTTGGCTGTAATTGTCTTGGGTAAATTATAAAATAATAATTAATATCTCAGAGAGTGTGCCCAGAATTTAGGCAAGCATATCCATTACCTCTGCACATAAACAGAATCAATTTTCATTAAATATGCTAATTCTACCCAGCCTCATTATCCAAGCTTTCCCAATGCCTGTCTAGGCATTATGGCTTATTTTCCAAATCAAACAAAACCATTTTTCATTATTTGTTTTGATTACCTTCAATATGGCCATGCCTAATTGGGTCGAGAACAGGTGCATTTGTGTTGCACATAGAACAAAAATAACGGTCTGAATATGAACCATGTGTGTGCCATGTGGTGCACTTATTTCATAAAGACACGGTGGGAAGAATTCTGCTAATAGCTCTCTTAATATAATTATAGGCCAAATGTAGAATAAAAAGGGAGTGTGGGAATTACAGATCATAATTTCTAGTAGCATCTTCCAGCTGAATCAATAGATGAGAATAATTGTATTCAATTTCTGAAAGGAAACATTTAATTACCTCAAATATATTTCCGCAACACAATACAATTTTTGTACTATGATATATTTCATAAGAAAAATTTAAATGTGGAGCTCTTACCTACATGAATATATTCTACATGATTAAATAAATTCCTTTGTTAAAAAATATGTAAGAAATAACCAAGCAGGTAGCAATATTTCTGCACCTATTAAGTAAATGTAAAAATTTTCTAAATATTTTTTAAATCATAGTAATAGATATTTTTGTCTATTCTCAATACCACAGTTATGCTCTTTAATTAACAATGCATATTATATTTAAAATATAAATGCTGACACCATTTTAATGTTTGAAAAATGAAACCACAAAAGTTATTCAAACAAGAAAAATACAAAGCCAAATACTTACTAGAAATCATGAGTAAGGAAGTTCAAAGGTATTGTTCAAAGGATTCAATTCTCATGTTTGCATTTATTTCTACATGAATATTCAGTATCATGGAACCAAATTTCAAATTATTAAATATCACTTAGGAGAAAAAGTCTCAAGCACATGTAAATATTTTATTTTTATTATTCTCCATCCTTTAAGAGTTTTATTTGTTTAAAACATTTTTATCTGAGAAGGCTAACTGGTACAATATGTACTTTAAACTGTAATAATTCATTATTTAGAACAGTAATGAATTATATTTAAATCTAAATTATAAATGATTAGTGGACACAAAGCTGACCAAATATATGAAGCAACAGAACATTTTATTTATTTTCTTTCTTTTTAATCTTTGTTGGTCATTTTATTTATTAATATTTTATATGTTATCCCCTTTCCCAGTTGTCCTTCCACAAATGCCCTATCTCATCTTCCCTTTTTCCTCTATGAGGGTGCTCCCACAACTGCCCTTCCAGACCTGTTTCTGCACCCTAGCATTCCCCTGCCATTGGTCATTGAGGCTCCCCAGGACCAAGGGGCTGCCCTCCCACTGATTCCAGACTAGGAAATCCTCTGCTATATCTCCAGACTGGACATTTTAAATGCCCATCTAACCACCTGTTTCAGTGTTCCATAATCCATACAAATGTTGTTTCTTGACATTTAAGTAGTTTAATTGACTATTTATATTTTGTTGTATGATTTATTTCATATTTTAAACCAGACATGAACACTATCCGACATTTTTATATAATTACTTAAAGAATTAGTTATGTGTATTTGCTACAGGTACACATAGATCTGTACAATACATTGAAATATATGTATTCTACAATCCCTTTCATGTTATCTTTATAATTGACCAAATATGTTAGGCTAGGGTGATTACATTCTAGCTTATTTGGGATTTTATATATTGTAGTTTCTATAACACTTCAATTAGAGATTACAAACTTCAATATTAATTTACTTTTAATGACTATGCTAGTTTCTATGGGTGTTCACAAACATGGACGAATACAAGTAAAGAGGCCAGAAGATGGCACTGGGTTTCTTCTCCTCTAACTGTTTAAGTAATTGTTCATAAAAGGATGGGGCTCTCACTCCCTCTGAGCCTGAGACTCACGTTTTCTAATCTAGGTATGAAACAAGTCTTCCCAGCACTCTTCTTGTCTCCTTGCACCCTTGGAGCTAGATAGTCAGATGTTTGTTGGGATTCCTGTTTCTTTACGTGATGCTAGGATCTGAACATTTACACTCTTAACTGTACCACACATACTCTTAATGGCTCTGTTATCTTATTTGCTTCCTATAGTGAGTTTCGTATATTTTAAAACTTAACTATTTGCAATCATTGTATCACATGTCAATGGGTAATAAACCATCCCAATGATGTTCCTTATATAATCAAGGTTATTAAAGATTTGAAAAAAGATGATCTCATTTTAATTATTAAATTAGACCATGAATTGATAGTGTATTCTTAATTCAAACATAGACTGATGTTTCATACTACATTTATGAATATCAATGTGCCAGCAGACATCTATCCTGAGGTAGGCAAAATTATAATGAGTAGCTATGCTTAAGTATCAACAAATATCAAGATTTTCTCAATGGATTAAAATTATTCCAAATAATCAAAGGTAGAAATTTATTATCCATATACTATAAATGAGGCACTTTTTCCAATCTCCACAAAACTTTTGACCCAAAATGTATCCTGTCTATAAGAATTGTTGGAATAGTTGATGGAATGGAGACTGACGAAATGGCCAACCAATAACCAGCCCAACCTGAGAAGAAGGCTGGGGATCAATGAACTCCTTGTCAGCTAAACAAAATCACTTGCCCAAATAAAGTACCTTTACATAGGCAAATATGCAAGAAACACACACACATACATACATGCACTGAGGTATACATTCATACATTCTTGCTGGGTATGGTCATCTGACTCATACTTACATACATATACACACATTCAGATGATTACATATGAACATGTAGCAGCAGCCCAACACCAGTATAAAACAAACTTATTCATTGTGGTTGAAAATTAAGCTTCAACCTTTATTGCATAGGAAAAGAAAAGTTTCTTCTTTTTCATTTCTGTTATTAAAAAGGCCCTGTACTTGTCAGTAGAAAAAAAAAGTTGCTCTTAAGAAAGAACTTGTCTCTGTTGAATTACTTTCAACAAGATGTTTTATTATATCAATCCTGCCAATATGTGATCACTGGAAAATTTTCCATCTTCTGAGCTCTTCTTTGATTTCTTTCTTTAGGGACTTGAATTTTTTGTTATACAGATCTTCTCTCTCCATATTTTCTTCTTATCTCTCTTCATTACTGTCTTATGCTCTGTTATACTCAAGTATGATATGCTATCTTCTCAGCTTCTATTTCTTCTTCTATTTTTCTTCTGTTCAATTTTCTTCTGCATCCTTAATTCTGATTTCTTTCTCCTCATCTTTTCATTTGGTCAGCTTCTATCTTATTCTTATATGTGTTCCATCAGATTAGTTATAAATATTCTGTATTCATTCCTCTGCTGAAGGAGATTTGGGTTTTTTTTCAGCTTCTGGCTATTATAAATAAGGCTGCTATGAATATAGTGGAGTATGTATCCTTGTTATATGTTGAGCATCTTTTGGGTGTATGCCTAGGAGTGGTATAGCTGGGTCCTCAGGTAGTACTCTGTCTAATTTCCAAGGAATTACCAGACTGATTTCCAGAGTGGTTGTGCCAGTTTGCAATCACTTCAACAATGGAGGAGTGTTTTCCATTTTCAACATCCTCACTAGTAACTACTGACATCTGAGTTTTTGAACTTAGCCATTTTGACTGGTGTGAGGTGGAATCTAAGGGCTATTTTGATTTGTATTTTTCTGATGACTAAGAATGTTGAACATTTCTTTAGGTGTTTCTCAGCCATTCAATATTCCTCAGTTGAGAATTCTTTACCCCATTTTTTAATAGGAATATTTGGTTCTATGGAGTCTATCCCTCTATCAGATATATGATTGATAACAATCTTATCCCAATTTGTTGGTTGCCATTTGTTCCTATTGACAGTGCTTTCTTTTGGATTTTCAGAAGCTTTTCAATTTTATGAGGTCCCATTTGTTGATAATCGAGCATTACACAGCTATTAAAAACAACGATTTCATGAAATTCTTAGGCAAATGTATGGAACTAGAAAATACAGCCCTGAGTAAGGTAACCCAGTCACAGAAGTATATATATTGTATGTACTCTCTGCTAAGTGGATATTTGCTTCAAAGCTCAGAATACCCAAGGAACAATTCACAGACCATACAAAGCTCAAGAAAAAGGAAAACCAAATGTGGATGTTTTAGTCATTAGAAGGGGAAACAAAATACTCAAGGGAGGAAATACATAGAGAAGGAGTGGAGCATAGACAGAAGGAAAGGTCATCCTGAGACTGCCTTACTTAGGGATCCATCCAATATCAGCCACAAATCCCAGTCATTATTGTTGATGCCTGAAGTGCTTGCTGACAAGTGCCTGATATGGATGCCTCCTGAGAAGCTCTGCCAGAGCCTTACTGATACAGATGAAAATGCTTAAAGCTAACTATCATACTGAGCATGGGACTACCAATGAAGGAGTTAAAAAAAGAACTGAAGGAGCTGAAGAAGTTTGCAACACCACAAGAAGAATAACAATATTAAATAATCATATCCCCCAGAGTTCCAATGGACTAAATTACCAACTAAAGTATACACATGCAGGGACTCATGTCTCCAGCCACATGGAGATGTGTATGTATCAGAGGATGGTATTGTCTGGCATCAATAGGAGGAAAAGACAAATAATGCTCCTATGAAGATTTGTTTTCCCAGTGTAAGGGAATGCCAGGGTATTCTGATGGGATTGGATTATCTGAGTGGGAGTACCTTCATTGAAGTAGGGGGAGAAATGTAGGAGAATGGGAGATGGGGGAAAGAGGATAAAATTTGGGATGTAAAAACATAAAATATCCAATAAAAAGGATTAACTATATAACTAGACACATTATCTTTCACCAGTTCCATGGGATCCTTGAGAGTCTGAAAGTATAATTCTTACGTCTAAGTTAACATTGTTATTTCATATAGATAAATTCCTTCAATATATTATCTTCTGTCCTTACCCCTTTAATAAATTGTTCATTCCTTTTACAGCATTAGTAGATGGTTTTGTAGCCTATAGGAGTATATTCCTAAACTATAAATACATGCCTACAGCACAATTAACTTGTGAGATGTGAAAATGGGGAGAGTTCCAATTGAAGCTTTTATATTACAGAGGGTGCTAATTGAAATCCTTATTATATAGGGCATAATAATTACTAGCATAACTTTTAAAATGTTTTAGAATTATAATAAAAAACTAAGAATTAACTATTTATTTGTATTTGATCATTATAAGATGTGCATCTACAATGGACTGCAGAAATCTAACTAATGGGGTCAATTAATGCTTTGGGAATGTTCTATTGCTTTCTTTATGGCAGAAAAGGCATATCAATATCAAGAATCACATATTAAGATTTCTTTCTCTTGGTTCTTGCCTGCAAGGGCTCTTTTATTGTTGTCCACAGTCCATGGTAAACCACTTAGGAAGATCACCTGCTAGGTTTTAGCATCTCTTAGATGGCTTGTGATAAAATATGTTAGATAATTTCTATATTTGCTGGCCGGAAATTGGTATGTTTTTAAACTCACTTTAGCCATGAAATTAGATATTAATAAACAAAAATATAATATTGTTTATTGTAATTTAGAAGTTAAAGAAACATTCATAGGAAATTGATGATTCAGCAGAAACTTGGGTTTATTATATTAATTGAAATGTTAAACAAAAAGAATCCATGGATTCTCAGTCCCATCTTCGTGCTCAAGTATTTCAGAAGAATAATTCACATGAACATTAGAATCAGTAAACATTTAGAATAATGACATCTAAAATATCATATAAAATTTGTGGTAATTTTCAGGACTTTGAAATAGCAAGGGAGGATGTCTATCTATCAATCTCTCTCTCTCTCTCTCTCTCTCTCTCTCTCTATATATATATATATATATATATATATATATATATATAAATAAATCTATCTATCTATCTATCTATCCACCCACCCATCCATCCATCCATCCATCCATCTATCTATCTATCTATCTATCTATCTATCTATCTATCTATTATCTATCATCTATCTATCTATCATCTATCTATCTATCTATCTATCTATCTATATATATATATATATATATATATTAATCTACCTATCTCCACAAAATTATAATCAATGACAGATAAAACATTAACAGAATTAAAAATTAAATAAAAATAGTGAAGCAGGAACATATTGACGCTACAGCCTCAGGGGAGAAAATATGTTATCACCAAGTATATACTGATAAAAGTTAATATCTACATTTAAAATGAAAATGTATTCAAACACTACCCTACTTTGGGAGTTGTTTTCAGAAGGTGTTCAACTTATCTTTGAAATGAGTCTGTCATTTCTACTTGAAACAAATCAATTAGACCCTCTGGATTCTCAGAGAATGCCAAGAAATCTGCCTGTCTCAGCTGCCTTGATTCTGGTTTGAAACATGAATGACTTGCACTTTTTTCTTAAATACTCAGGATCCAACTCAGTTCCTCACACTAGCAAGGCAAGCAGTTTAGTAGCTGTCATCTCCTTAGCCTCAAAGGATGAAAATGTTAAACAGTAATTATATATCAATTCAATTCAAAACCAAATCTTGCTATCAAAGTTTTTTCTCCTCTCTGTTGTCGTTAGAAGCTATTACCTATGTTTTTCTTCAGATAGGACTAAAGTTTCGCCTTTTGAACTTCTCTGTTTTAAAATATTTATAATTCTAATAATGATAACATGTCTTCTTGGAAATGGTTGTTAGGTTAGCCTAGCAGCCCAATGTTTTTAGTATTAAACCTTATGGATTTTGCCAAGCATATGCAATGTTATAACATTTTGAGTTACAAAATGACTCTTCAATTTAAAAATTACAATTAAAATCAAATAATAAAAAACTTGTAATTTTTTTCTATTGCTGTTTGATAATTTACAGAACTATACTTATCCATACTATTCATATTACAAACAAAATATTCTGATCTTGATTGAAAATCTTAAACTTTACAATGAACATTTATCTGTAAAATTAATAAAGAACGTATGAGGGAAGTTTGTCATCTATTTTTAAATGTTGGACTCTATTTCTTCTATATAACTCTATTTTAATGTTAGATAAATAAGTGAAATTGATAAATAATGCTCTGGAATATGGTCTGCTTATTACATCTTACTACTGAAATCCTGCCAGAGTATTTTAGCTGTCTAGTGACAGGCTATCTGATTTTCTATCTTCCTGAAAATAGGTTTTACTTTGGGAAACTTAAAACAGACCTCTATTCATCTCAATTTCCACATATACAAAATGAAGATCATTATAGAACTCATTTAATAAATTACTGTAATTATTAAATGACTCAAAAAAATTTTTTTGCCAGAAATAATGAATGATTTGCTATTAGGATGTTGAAAACTTAGTAACTTGTTTTTCTTATAATGTTCACAACCATTTGAAGTGATTGCAATTTATATAACATTATTTGAAAAAGTAGATGATACTTCCTTTAACCTCGAAGTACTTTTCCTCTCTTTCTCCAAAAATTATTTTTACCTACACCTTCTTCTGATTTTCTACCTACAGAGGTTCGAGTTATTCAGAGCAAATCAAGAAAAATTTGATATTATGTATACACATACACACAAGCGCGCACACACACACATAAAGGCTTAGTTTCCATTTTTAGCTTAATGTCCTTTTCATTTTACTCCTTGTATATAAATCTTAATTTCTGTAGTCATTTTTTTTACTCCCTCAGCTTTAAAAGATTACCTTACTCCAATTAATGTGCCAGCAAGAAAAATTATCTCTTCAAATTCTACTTTATCATTCTCAAATCCTGAAACTCAGCTTATTTCAAATATAAATATCTAAATTAAGCCAGCTTCATGTAATTAAGCCCTCACAGGTATAAAAATTTTCTTTAATTTGCCATGTAAAATAAGATAATAAAGGGCTTGAAAGATGACTTAGGGATTAAGAGGATCTATCATTCTTTCAGAAGTCCAAATTTCAATTTTTAAGAAGTACAGCATGTGGTTCAGGCTGCTTGTAACTCCAACTCTAGGGGGAATATGACCTGATATCAATTGTTTGCAGCTGCTCACACAAGCACTCACTTGGCTATCTCACACAGACAAACAATACTTACAGAGATGCTACACATTGTTTGCAGGTCCTAATACCAATGAAATGAAAGAACCACATGGGGAGCAGAAAGCCTCAAGACACAAGAAATTTATTTTCCCAAGTCAGCCAATCTAACTCACCGCATATTTTCTATTACTGTTTACCATCCAAGACTACTCTGAATTCCTAATATTATTCCTGATATTGGTTTGATAACCTAATGATATTTGTGTCTGATTTTATGGTGACATGCATGTTCCTCATATGTTAATATTATTGACTACCATGCTTTTTTAAAACCACTAACTAAGAATAGTACAAACCTTAATCACAAGAAATGAATTCAGGATGTTGTACACTACACAGTGCTCTGAATTGAATGTATATATTTTCAGTAGTAAATGTTTGCATTTCTTCCCTAAAAGCTTGGTGTGAGTTCACTGGAAAAAAGAGTTCCACGTCAAGAAATGCTTATATATAAGTGATAGAATGGGTAAGCATGGTGCAGTGTATTCCTCAAGGACATGAACTGAAAAGACAATAAATAAACTATAACAACCTTAATAATATAGATGGATTTCTTGGAAAAGTATTTATAGGAAGTACAAAGTAAAACTTGTAACCTAAGCTAATTACCTATTTTTAGTTTTGAGATGAGCTGGGCTAATTTATAAGAATAAAACTAACTATAGCTTTATTTGGAGGTGTGATAGTGTAAAGTATGATATCTGAGCATATAGGCATAAAGGTTAATGCATGTCTCTATGTATTAAAATTCCACTTATCCTTATAATTATAACTATGTATTTTCTACATATAATTTACATAAGAATATGAATAAACATGAAGAATGGAGAATGAATATGAACAATATGAAAGTAAACCATGATCACTTATAGTGAGGTAAATTAGCACCATTAATAGAAAGGAATTTTATAACAGATTGCATTTTCAAGAACAAATTCTATATACAGCCATATTCTGGTAATATTATTTTGCAGCTAACCATCAGACTGAACATGGGGACCACAATAAAGAAGTTAAAGAAAGGACTGAAGGAGCTGAAAGGGTTTGCAACCCCATGGGAAGAACAACATTATCAACCAACCAAACCCATCACAGCTCCCAGTGACCAAAACACCAACAAATTAGTACACATGGAGAGACTCATATCTCCAGGTGCATATGCAACAGTGGATAGAATTGTTTGGCATCAATGAGAGGAGAGGCCTTTGGTCCAGCAAAGGCTTGTTTTCCCAGTGTAGAAGAATACCAAGGCACTGACATGGGAGAGGGTGGTTGGAGAGGGCGTAACTTCATGGATGCAAATGGGCAGGAGAGGGGGGATTGGATTTGGGGAAAGAGAATATCATCTGAAATGTAAATACAGAGAATATCCAATAAATGAACTAAGGCTAAAAACAAACAAGCAAACAAAGAAAGAAACAAACAAAAACCAAACCAACAAAACAAACGAAAAACAAAACAAAAAAATGACTTAGTCAGATTATGTATGGAATCCTAAAAGTGGAAGATATTCATATTCCCCAAACAAAATCCCCTTCACCTCTTCCTCTTTTTCTCCCTCTGCCTTTGCCTATAGACATTCTGTGATTTCCCCTTCAATTACAAACAGAGTTTCCACTTTAACATGTTCTAATTTATGTGTGCAGCTCCTTAGTATATTTTTGCCAGTCATTATTGTATGTGTCATTTTTAAAGGCAGAGAAGTTACTATTGGATCTGTACAGAACATTTCCCACCAGTTTATTTATCCAGTACAAGATGAAATATAACATTCTCTGTCTGGATTGTAACTACACTGATGGTTTATGAATTCTACTTGAACAGGGGAATTCAGTTATCACAGTTTCATAATTTGGCTTGAAAGTTATTGAAACATGATTTAGAAGGGAAAATATTAACATAAATTCTTAATTTTATATTTAATTTTAGAATCATTGTTTTACAGTCTTTGATCCTGTTGGTAAAGTTGTTTTTATTTTTTAGTGGATATTTCATGTATTTACCTTATAGTTGTTACCCTCTTCTACCCCTCTTTCATCCTCCCCTCCCCCATCCCCTTGCTTCCATGAAAATACTCCCACTCCCACCTGCCCACTCCGACCTCACCACCCTGGCATTCCCACACACTGGGGAAATGAGCCTTCACAGGACCAAAAGCTTTTCCTCCTATTGATGTTGGACAATGCCATCCTCTGCTTCATATATAGCTGGACCCATGGGTCCCTCCATATGTACTGATTGGTTGGTGTTTTAGTCCTGGAGCTCTGTATGGGAGGACTGGGTGGTTGATAGTGTTGTACTTTATTTGAGTGTTTCAGTGTTGAAATGAATTAAGCATTTTATTTTAAGGAAATGATTTTAGAAGTCTTTATTTTGTTAATTTTTTATGTTATATTTTTCCACTGTTAATTAATACTCTCTACAGCCTAATCACAATCAGTCAGGTCAGTCAGCTTTCTCTTCCCCCAGCCCCAGAAAAGGGAAGACAACACTTCCCTTAAGGGCACTCATTCACCCTGGTAGATCAAGTCCTAGCAGTAGTTAGCACATCTTCTCCCAATGAGGCCAGACATGCTAACCTAGCTCTTGAAACATTATCCAAAGGGCAACAACAAAGGGGAGACAGGCCTGCAAGTCCTCTTAAAGACATCACTTATTTGTGACAGGATATAATACGTCAGGCATGTGAGGTTATACGGTCTGTACCGTCCAGGGACAAATCCTCAACCTGCCTGCTAGCCTCTCCCTTCTTCGTTCCCTCATCTACATTATTACTAACCTTAAACTTCACTATACTTTGATTACTGAATATACCTATTTTAAATATAGAACACATAATATTGTTTCATTTTGCTAATTAAAGTTTTGTTTATGAATATTTTCATGAATCCATATATCATTATAAGTGGCAATTGTTTTCTGAAGCATGCAAATATCTTATTTTTCCACATATCAGCTTTGTTCCATTAAATACTTATTCATGCTATTTCAGGTGGTTTTGTTTTGTGTGTATGTGTGTGTGTGTGTGTGTGTGTGTGTGTGTGTTTCATTTTTGACAACCTCTCCAGAGTGTTGCAGTAAAATGAAAGTCCTAATTTAACATGTCTCTCCCTCTGGACTCTGATATGAAACAAGCTCCAAATACCAACCTTGCTAATTCAAATAAGAATGGAGCCAGTAAGATCCTATAGACACTAAAGCTGTTGCCGGTATTTTTTTTTTTTTTTTTTTTTTACCCTCCAGAAATCAAATCAATATTTATTGAGTATGGAAATCCATTTTTAATTTTAGGTGGAAAATTCACTGAGTATGGCAGGAGCACCTTATCAAGTGAAGCTATTATTGATGAATGTTGCTTTTTTTTCTTTTTGTTTCAGAAAATCTACTTCAGTGAAGAAAAGTGTGAAACATGTTCCTTATCACAGGAGCATCCCACAGAGCCCTTAACACACCCAAAGGCTCTTCTAGCCCAAAGTTCCAAAGTCCTTCCACAGTCCTCCCCAAAACATGCTCAGGCTGTCACAGGAATAACCCACAATGCTGGTACCAATTTGTCTTAATCAGGGTTTCTATTCCTGCACAAACATCATGACCAAGAAGCAAGTTGGGGAGGAAAGGTTTATTCAGCTTATATTTCCACATTGCTGTTTATCACCAAAGGAAGTTAGGACTGAAACTTAAGCAGGTCAGGAAGCAGGAGCTGATGCAGAGGCTATCAGGGGGCGGAGGGGGGACGCTACTTACTTTCTTGCTTCACCTGGCTTGCTCAGCCTGCTTTCTTATAGAACCCAGGTCTACCATCCCAGGGATGGCACCAGGCTGGGCCCTTCTAGTTGATCTCTAGTTGAGAAAATGTCTTACAGCTGGATCTCATGGAGGCATTTTCTCAACTGAGGCTCTTTCTCTGTGATAACTCTATTGTGAGTCAAGTTGACACAAAACAAGCCAGTACAATGTATAAAATTTATTACATTTTGGATAATTTTAGAATGTGCAGGTATCCTTTTTAGCCTGTTAATTGCTATGCCAAAGACCATTTTCTGTCTGTAGTCTTGTTTTCTCATTTTATTAATCACAGTATTTGCTTGCACTTTTTTCCTAGAGAAAACAAAATACCTCTATGTAGAATCGTGAAAGGACAGCACTATTGGATTAGCATATATACAAGTCAATTCAAAAATAGATAAAATACCTGAATGCCATTAATGGAGCCCTTTAACCATAATGATACTTTTCAGGCCATTGCTGTGAGGAGTTATTTTCTAGGAAAGACTCCAAAAATCAGAAATAATAAAAAAATATTGACAAATAGAATTTCAGCACCCAAAAGAAAAAGCTAATATTATGTCACCTTATCAAAGCATGAAAGGTAAGGAATGTTAAAGATGCCTAGAACTTTAATGACAAATGTGGATGAGCATAATGAATGAAAGAAGTACATAAAGCAGGGCCATTGGCAATGTTCAATAGAATAGACAGTATGAAAAACAGCATAACATCTGTTCAAAACTGTAAGTTTCATCTAATAGTGGGAGGTTTCCTGTGCTCATATCAGCATGTGAGCTGGTATGAGCATTAGACTGATCTTCTTCAGAAATCCTGACATTTGAAAGTTTATTGGTATATGCCCCATGTGCTGTCTACTTGAAAAAAGCAAAACAGGTTAACAGCTCTTGAGAAAGGGAGCACCATTTGCCCTCATGCCTTCAGTGGTGAATGCCCACACATAAATTTCAATCCTCAGAATTCGGCTCTGGACATATACATACATGAGAAGAGATAATTAGACCACAAACACACACACACACACACACACACACACACACACACACACACATTCTTTTTGTCTGTCCATCTTCTCCCTCACACTTTCCATATCTATACCTATACAATCTATATAATTTATATACTTATCTCTCCATCTATAACCATATAACTATATTATAAAAATATCAGAAAATGTTCACTCATTTGGGAGGAGAAGAAGGAGGTAAGAAAATAAGAGTGAAAGTTAAAGTTTTCATGTGTGAATTTCTGGTTACAGAAAATTCTATTCAAGACATGGAGTGACCGAAACAATTAAAAATAATCCTACATAGCTGAAACACCTGTGAAACATCACAATGATGAGCATGGTAAAATACCTATAAAGGTTTCATAAGTATCATTCATACATCTGTGACAACCAATAGGTGTATAGTTGTACTTAGGGCCC
This sequence comes from Micromys minutus, assembly GCF_963924665.1. Classification (NCBI taxonomy): domain Eukaryota; kingdom Metazoa; phylum Chordata; class Mammalia; order Rodentia; family Muridae; genus Micromys; species Micromys minutus. The sequence goes on along the minus strand of NC_137955.1, from coordinate 35,314,865 downwards.
ATTTACCAGGAAGAAAATTATTCCTCATACTGAAAACCCAGCCAGTATTCCATGGCTCATAAGGCAATTGTCTTAAAGTAGGAACTAATTGTTTCACTCAGGTTATACCAACACAATTCTTTATTATATTTTAAATATTATCCTTTTAGTTACATATAAATGTAGCTACCAGTGTTCATCAAAGTGTCTTCTCTGAAGAAAAGCATCACAAATACCAACCAGCCAAACAACCAACCAAGCATAAACAAAGAATGATAAATAGTACAGAGATCAAAAGATCTAGGTTTTGTGGGAAGGTCAGAACCATTGGCAATATCAATTTATTTTAGCTCAGGGTAGATAAAAGAGGAGTGTTCAAAAATATTATATTACTGAAAATAATAGAAAGTCTGTGTTGGAAAATCTCTTCTAGTAGAAATAGTTACATAAACAGTATGGAAACAGTGACAATACTAAGGGACATGTTGATGTGATAGTGTGTAATTTTTAATGAGTATTTGAATGTTTCCTAAATGATATTCTTTAATTAAAACAACACTTTAAGTAAACGTCAGATTCCTGCCTATTGAAGGAGGTCAATGGGAAAGGAAGAGTGATGTTAGAGTTTAATACAGGGTGATTATAATGAAACTGTTGTTAAAAGGCATTGAAATAAAGAGGAAATATATATTTGCCTTTCTAAGAAACATTTCACCACAGGCAATAATAATTTCTCACAAGACTAAAGTATATGGATTGCTTGATTTTCAGGTCTATGAGAACTTTGCTCCAAGTCCCTTTCAGTGTATGCAGATCTGCTTTTATTTCTAATTGCACTAGCAGTATAAGAAGCTATCAAAACAGAGATTTGGAGGAGAGAGTAACAGAGAAAAGAAGTTATTTGTACATCATGAGTTGTCTTCATGGTGCCATTTGGTCTGTACTGTAATCATTTAGTCCAGAAGAACAACTAGACATAGGTTGTTGCTCAGCATTTTCAAGCACACATGATTCTCCATTGAAGTAATAGTAGTTTTTTTATTAGAATAATATAATCTTATTAAAGCACACAAATCTTCACAATAAGGTTACACATAATTCCATTTAGTAAATACATGCTTTATAGTTAAAAATATCTTAACCATTTTATGGTAAAGGATCAAGAAATAGAATCTCTATCTAGAACACCTATTGTTATTGAAACTTTTTAAAATGCATTAAGCATGAATCTTATGAAAATTATAGTAATATAAATTTTTATTTATGATTCTTTCGTTGTGAAAAAATACAGATCTGCTTTTACCAGCGTATAAAATTGCATTAAGAAAATTAAATCATCCATACTATGTATAAAAGCTATTATTCAATGCTTTAAACAACATGATTCATTTTGGCTACCATAGGTTTTCCTATTTATATTAAGTCTAAATACATTTTCTATACTAAATATATTATCTTGTGTATTCAAAATGCCCTATTAGGCTTGGCATAAGTTACTGTGTAAAATTGTATTAGCTATTTAATTGGGAATAAATTGTTTTTTTTTCCTACAATTCCAAATAGTAAATGAGAGGAATGCATTTTTGTTATTATGAAATTTTGTTCTGCTTACTCCATAGCTAAATTAACTCTCTACAAAGATTAATGTTTGTGGGTGAAAATTGATTTGTGAGCTGAAATTATAGCTTATAGAGTGTGCCATTTTCTTAGTTTGTACTCGGCCCTGGGTTCAACACCCAAATTGCCAAAAATACATCAGGAAAGTCTAATTTTTATGCCCATGGTTAACATGCATGATATTTTAATGATTTTCCTTACACCTAATGTTTGTATGAGAGGAAACTGCAGATAGTGTTCATTATTTAAAAATGTGTAATTGTCTCCACTTGCTAACTTTTTTATCTTATTTTGCTCTAACTATTCCACAGATGCACAAATATATACACAAAGTCAATTACACATAAATTAGTGATTTAAATCAAATACATAAAAGATTACAACTGTCTTATTTTTTTAATCATCACTGTTGATGCTTTTTAAACTAGAATACCATATTTCCTAAGTCCTTATATAATATGAGAAATGAAGCCTATTATTACAAATACTTTTGCGTTAGGATATACAAATTTCTAAGAGATTTTTAAAACTTCTTTTTATTTAAAGCAGAGTTTTTTTGCGTAAACTTCTAAACTTATAGGAAACAGAATTTTAGTGAATCACAGTTGCATATGACACTTTTCAATCTATAGTCAAATGAGCTAAAGTTTTTAAGGACTGAAAGCATGGTGACCAGTTGTATGACATCATGGAAGGCATTTATTTGGCGGAGTCATAAAACTTTGATTGAAAAATTAAAGGAGGCATTGCCAACTATAAGGATAATGTTATACAAATCAATTTATATAAAACTTAACAGGAATTCAATAAATTTGGGAGCATTCTCAGATCATAGCACAATACTTCATGTCCTGTCTCTCAACCAAAATTCTTATTTGTTTATGAAAACTGAACAGCAAAGCATAAAGCTATAGTTCACATTTTCACTCTAAAATGAATGCATACCACACATATACACATAAACATTTATACAAAAACTCCAGCATCTGTATTTGCCACAGAAAAAAAAATATAGAACCCAACCTACCAAGGTGATATATAGTATGTGTTCTGAATGCTTCTTAGATATTATTAGAGTTGATAGTGCATTATTTCTGAGTTTTATTGTCTTCCACCTTTTTTAAGTCTGAGAAAAATAGTTATTAACTCTATTCTGAATTTATCTATATTAACACTGATTTAATATATTTTTTTGAGCAAAACAATCCCTTAATGCTTTTCTGGGTTAATGGGTAATATTTTCATGGCTTTCCAGATTGAACGGCATACCCAACTATTTGTCTATCCAGGAATAATGGAAAATTTTTTCAAATTAGCAAAAAATTGAAATAATGACATGAGAACTAGGAGATGAATTTGCTAAACCCTCTCTTTCCACTATGGGCACAAATTTAATTACTCTGAAAGAATTGTATAATTATGGACTTTCATTTAAATGATGTTATCATTGGAAGTGTTTTCCTTAGAGAGAGGGCCAGGTCTCAACCATCAAGATTCGGGATTTGCCTGTAGGAGGCTGAATTCCAGGGACAAGCACTCTTTCACCTGAATAAAAGGTGAGCTTGTCACACAATCCCACCAGCTACCCAGGGAGGGTACACCATGAATTCTTGAAGCACAAGGAGCCTGGAGTTCTCTGGAAAAAGGTCCTTTCTGGCCCAGAGAAAGAGCCTGGTCTCTGCCATTAGGACTTAGTACCTACAGGCAGAAGGTTGAGCTCCCAGAACATCTTCACAAGAACTCTCAAACCTGAGCCCACAGAGACAGAACCAAGTCACAGCCATCAGTTTTCACTGCCTGTCCACAAAGAACAGATCACCCAGAAGCAATCTCCTTCCTGAGCCCATGGGCCCTCAGACCCACAGGAGAGTGAAGTACCAGCCAAGGACTGAAAGATCACCTACAATCACTGACAACAAGATGGCAGGAGGAAAGCACAAGAACCCAAACAATGGAAAACAAAACAACCTGGTAACATCAGAACACAGTTCTCCCACCACAGTAAGTACTGGATTTCCCAACACTCCAGAAAAACAAGATTTAGACTTATAATCATACTTGATACTGATGATGGAGATCTTTGAAGCACAGGAATAACTCCCTTAAACAACAATAGTAGAACCAGGAGAAATCAAAGAACTATAGAAAATTACAAACAAACAGGTGAAGGAATTGAAAATGGAAATATAACAATAAAAAAAAATCACAAAAAGAGACAACCCTGGAGATAGAAAACCTAACAAAGAAATAAGCAGTCATAAATGCAAGCATCACCAACAGACTACAAGAGATGGAAAAGAGGATCTCAGGGGCAGAATGTAACATATAAAACACAGATAAAACAGTCAGAAAAGATGCAAAAATCCACTCCTGCGAAAATACACCAAAGATGCTCCAACATATTATAAGGACACATGTTCTAGCATGGGTATAGCAGCCTTATTTATAATAGCCAGAAGCTGGAAAGAACCCAGATGATCTTTAACAAAGGAGTGGATACAGAACATGTGGTACATTTACACAATGGAGTATTACACAGCTATTAGAAACAGTGACTTTATTAAACTCCTAGGCAAATGGATGAAACTAGAGCATATTATCCTGAGTGATGTAACCCAGTCACAAAAGAACACAGCACACATGATATGCAGTTACTGATAATTGGATAGTAACCCCAGAAATATCTAAATGCCCTAGAAACAATTCACAGATTCATGAAGCTCAAAAAGAAGGAAGGCCAGAATGCGTAAACCTCAGTCCTTCTTAGAACTTCATAGAAGCGGTGAACAAAACACTCAAGGGAGGGGTATAGGAATAAATGGAAGAGCAGGGATTGAAGAGAGAATCATTCAGGGGCTACCTCACCTGGGGATCCACTCTATGTGTGCTACAGCTGATGCTGGAAGGTACTTGCTGGCAGGAACCAGATAGGGGTAACTCCTCAGGGGCTCTGCTAGAGTCATGCAGCTGAGCAGGCTTGTAGCTATGCATCAGACTGATCACTGGGACCCCAGTGAGGGTGCTGGGAGGGGGTATGAAGGAGCTGAAGGGGACTGCAGCATCATGGGAAGAATATCATTGTCGACCAACCAAATCCCCACAGCTCTCATGAACTAGAACACCAAACACTGAGCAAGCACTGAGAAGCCCATGGATCCAGTTACATATGCAGCAGAGAACAGCAGTGTTTGGCATCAATGTGAGAAGAGGCTTTTGGACCAGGGAGGGCACGTTTTCCCAATGTAGAGGAATGCCAAGGCACTGAGGTGGAGAGGGTGATTGGGAGCTAGTGCACCTTTGTGATGACAAGTAAAGAGGGAGGGGGCTGGAAGCAGGGTGGGCAAAGGGGATAACATCTCAAATGTAAATATAGAAAGTATCTAATAAAAAATTTTAAAAGGAAATTATGTAAAGTGAGGTAGAATTTTATAATAATTCAGAACATTACAGAATAATTGTTTACCCAGTAGATATGTTCGGATAAATGAATGATATTGATACCAGTAACTAAGCCAACAATGTGATAGGTGAAATATTTAATAAAATAAAGAGCCACGGGGAAAAATAAAGTATGTAAATGGGCACTGATTGAATGTATATATGTATATGTATATGTATATAGATTGTCCTGAAGCTGTTTGTATTTCAATGTTAATTCCACTTCCCCCAGTAGGGTTGTCTAGTCATATGTCTTCAACTTAACCTTTGCATTTTAGTAAAATAAAGGAAAGCTAGTAACTCGGCCAGGCCTGGGAAGTATAAGTTCTGAGAGGACAAGAGGTCAGAGGTAGAGAGGCAGAAGATGTCAGATGATGGAAGGGGAGGATCATGGCAACATGGAGCTTCCCAAGGACCAGCTAGATCCAGGTGATATTTATTGGTGTTAAAAAGCTATGAATATTAACGATTTCATAGGCCTAGCATCTTATATGAAGGGCAGTTTGTATCCTTGTGTATTTAATGTAATCTTGTTGTGTAAAGGGTTGGTGGATTGAGAATTGAACACATAAACCTGTATGAAAAGCTATTGGGCTGTAGAGTTGTGTTTGTGTGGGATTTTGGGGTACAGAAATACCCTGGGACAGAGGCAGAAAACATGTGGTTAAAAAAAAAAATGCCCAATCGGACTGGACCCGGTGCTAGAGCAACGCGGGACTCCAAATTAAAACCAGGCCTGAGACCTCAGGGCCAGTAAAAGTTAAACCTGATCGATTATTCAATATTTACTGTAACATGTGTATATATGTATGTATATTACGTGTGAAATTTCAAAAGTCTCCAAGATTTTCAATAACAATTACCTAGAATTTCATATCTGTTTTCTAATAAGTTACTAAATTAAAAGAAGGAAGTGTCATCCTTTAAGGAACATCTGCTCAGACGCTTTACATATTCTCCCTCTCTGTCTGAAGAAGTGATGCTTTTTTAAAAGGATGTAGTAGTCAGTAAGTTACATAGAATTATTCTTCATGGGTTTTATCTAAACATTTTTTAATTTTATTAAAATTTGACTAACATAAGTAACAATGCTTTGTTTTATTATGAATAGGTTCCATTTATAACAAATGAATTTCATTTTCAGATTTTGATTGTATAAAACCTGGCTAACAAAAGATACTTTAAAAGAAATTAGTAAAAGGTTTTTATCAATAAAAATTTTAAAATTGGAAGTTGGTCAATGAAAAATAGAGGTTCTTAAATTTCTAAATGTCTTCATGAACTGACTGAACCAGTTGCTAAATTTTATCGAATAATAGGAATGTAGATTAATAGTTACTAAACACAGCTACATAAAATTTAGTTTTATTGCTTAGAGCTATAAAGAGCAATCAAAGTTTCAAAAATAGATTCTACCACACAAATGGCCTTTTCACTAAAAGTCAGTATTTGCCCTCTGCTGTATGAAAGCCAGCTAACTTTCAATTTGGGAAAGCTAAGACAAGTGTGAGCTGAGTAAAATATTATGTACCTTGTTCACAAATATAAATATAAGTGACTTTTTGTTTGTTTGAATTGGAATTCATCTGTGTATCTCTGACTGTTCTGAAACCCACTTTGTAGAAGAGGCTGGCCGTCACAGCCACAAAGTTCCACCTGCTTCTGACTTTCAAGTCCCGTGATTAACAACATGTATCACCACTGCCAGTTCATAATTACTTTTAAAGTAATTCCTGGCACATAAAGTAAATATTGATTAAATTTGGAGATATTGTGCAAATAAGCTTCTTATGCACAGCTCTCAACTTCTATTTGTTTTTCTCCAGTTCTACTTGTAGTTTTACAGATGCTCAATTCTAAGATAAAGGAGTGTCATTAGGAAAATGCTTAGTATCTATACCACTTAATTCCACTGGTGAATACATGAAGTGAAACTATTGAGATTATAAAAATGTTGGATTTTAACTTTAATAAGTTCGTGCAACTTAATTATATGTTTAAAATTTATTCGTTAATCACTTTGTATAGTCCAGATTTTATCCCCTTCCCTGTCAATCCACAGACGGTTCCACATCCCACGCCTCCTTCCCCCATCTCAAAGAGGATGTTCCCACTCACTCCATACTCCACTAGATCTCCCCATATCTGGGGTTCCAAGTCTTTTGAGGGTCAAGGGCAGTTCATCTGATTAAATATAATTATTAAACTCTGGTGCACAGTCAGTGTATTCGTGAATAGTACATATCTTTCTGAGAACTGAATAAAACTTTTGTTCTTGATCTTCTGAAGTTCTGTATGACTTATTATTAATATAAAAACACTGAATTAATGACATGGTCTTTCAACCTTTGAAGTTATCTGTGGTACATAGGGAAGATAGGCAGAGCACAGCAGGGTGGAGAAGAAAAAAAGAATAAATTAAAGAGTGGCAAAGAATAAAATACCCCATCTTAGGGGCATTCAGTTCTTTGTGCTCACAGAAAGCACTAGTGACACCTGAAATGGTTAAACACAAAGTCATAATTCTACCCTTCTGGGAGCTGAGAAGGTAAATCAAAAGTTTATCATCCTTAACAACACAGTGAAATACTCTTTCGAAATGCCAAAAGAAAATAAATAACGGCCTAGAGAAATAAGTATTTTCTATGTTTTCTATTCAAAAAGATACAAATCTGAGAAAATTTCATATTCAATGAGGAAACATCATATGTACTCACAGTGCACATGGATTCGAAATGAGTAGTGTGTGTACTATAAACAAATTGTTAAGTGTTCATTGTTCAGGTACTCTAATTTATTTCTGAATTGAACATACAAGAACTATAATTACCAAGTTTTATAAGAGAAATCCTCAAGTTACATAGGTAGGTGTGTAATTGCAAAGATCGGAGCTCACTTATAGTCTATGATCTTTAACTGACTCAGCATTAGGAATAGCATCTCACTTCAGTGGGACAGGATTTCTGTGCAAAAATCATTGTCCCTGCCCTGAGTATTTGGGTATAGGAGGTACATTCTGTCTTGGAGCATGCCTTTTGAAGAAGTTTCTCTTGTTAAAGTTTTTAATGTAGTACATAGTATACACATTTTTGAGTGTTTTGCCTACATGTATCTCTACACTTTGTGTGTATAGTGCCCTCAGCAAAAAGAAGAGGAGATTAAAAACTCTAGCACCAAAGCTACTGATCTTTGTAATCACTCATGTAGGTGCTGAGAAGCAAAGCCTGATTTTCTTCAAGAGCAACAATGCTCTCAAGCATTGAGTTATTTTTAAAGCAAGTTAGGAGTTACTTAAAAGACAAAATCTATCATGGGTCTTTTTTTATTGAAGAACTTTATTTTTTAAAAAAACAAAGTTTTAAAACAGAAATTGACACAATAAAGAAAACACTAAAAGAGATAACCCTAAAGGTTGAACACCTATAAAAGTAATCAGGAGTCACAGAAGCAAGCATTTCCAATAGACTACAAGAGATGGAAGAGAGAATCTCGGGGGCAGAAGACAACATTGTAAACATAGACAAAACAGCCAGAGAAGATGCAAAAAACAAAAAGCTCCTAACCCAAAATGTCCAGGAAATCCAGGACAGAATGAGAAGACCAAACCTAAGGATAATAGGAAAAGAAAAGGGAGAAGAGTATCAACTAAGAGGCACAGTAAATATCTTCAACAAAATTGTAGAAGAAAACTTCCCTACCCTCAAGAATGAGATGACCACGAGCATAAAAGAAGCCTTCAGAACTCCAAATAGGTTGGACCAGAAAAAAAATACATCCTACCACATAATAGTCAAAACACCAAGTGTCCAAATCAAAGAAAAAATACTAAAAGCAGTAAGGGAAAAAGATCAGGTAACATATAAAGGCAGGCCAATCAGACTCACACCCGATTTCTCAACAGAGACTATGAAAGCTAGAAGAGCCTGGACAGACATCATGCACACCCTAAGAGAGCACAAGTGCCAGCCCAAGCTGCTATACCCAGCAAAACTATCAATCACCATAGATGGAGAGATGAAGATATTTCAAGACAAATCAAAATTTACACAATATCTGACCACAAACCCAGCATTACAACGAATTATAGGTGGAAAACCCAATACAATGAGGGAAAATACAGCCTAGTAAAAACAAGAAAACTCCTAAACAAGAAAACTAAAAGAAGAAAAAGGCACAGACACAACTCAACTCACAAAAGGAAAAATGGCAGGAAACAGAAACAACTATTCCTTGATATTTATTAACATAAATGGACTCAACTCACCAATAAAGAGACATAGGCTATCAGACTGGATACATAATAAAATCCAGCATTTTGCTGAATACAGGAAACTCATCTCAGAGACAAAGACAGACACTATCTCAGAGTAAAAGGGTGGGAAAAAAACTTCCAAGCAAACAGCCCCAAGTAACAAGCTGGAGTGGCTATTCTAATATCGAATAAAGTAAATTTCCAACCAAAAGTTATCAAAAAAGATAAGGAAGGACACTTTTTACTCATTACCGGGGTAATCTGTCAGGAGGAACTCTCGATTTTTAACATATATGCTCCAACTAAAAAAGCACCCACATTAATAAAAGAAACCCTACTAAACCTCAAAAAATACATTTTACCCCACACAATAATAGTGGGAGACTTTAATACCCCACTCTCACCAATGGACAGATCATGGAAACAGAAACTGAACAAGGAAACTGTAGAAGTAGCAGAGACTCTGAACCAACTGGAATTAATAGATATCTACAGAAAATATTATCCTAAAGTAAAAGAATACACTTTCTTCTCACCACCCCATGGCACCTTCTAGAAAATTGACCACATAATTGGACACAGAATGAGACTCCATCAATATAAGAAGATTGAAATACTCCCATGCATCCTCTCAGATCACCATGGTCTATGGCTGGTCTTTAACAACAACAAAGACAACAAAAAGCCTACATACATATGGAAACTAAACAACGCTCTGTTAAATGATAGCAGGGACAAAAAAGAAATAAAGAAAGAAATTAAGGACTTTCTAGAATTCAATGAAAACGAAAACACAACATACCCAAACCTATGGGATGCAATGAAAGCGGTACTGAGAGGAAAACTCATAGCCCTAAGTGCTTCCAAAAAGATACTGGAGAGAGCTTACCTCAGTAACCTGACAGCACAGCTAAAAGCCCTAGAAGTAAAGGAAGCAGACATACCTGACAAGCGTAGATGGCAAGAAATAATCAAAATTAGGGCAGAAATAGACCCAATTGAAACAAAAAGAACCATTGAAAAAAATCAACAAAACCAAGAGTTGGTTCTTTGAGAAAATCAACAAGATTGATAAACCCCTAGCAAGACTAACTAGAGAGCAAAGAGAGAGTATAAAAATTAACAAAATCAGAAAGGAAAGTAGAGAAATAACAACTGAAACTGAGAAAATTCAAGAAATCATCAGAACCTACTACAGAAACTTATACTCCACAAAATTGAAAAATCTGGAGGAAATGGACAAATTCCTTGAAAGATACAAGATCCCAAATTTAAACCAGGACCAAGTAAACCATCTAAATGACCCTATAATACCTAAAGAAATAGAAGTCATCAAAAGCCTCCCAACCAAAAAAAGCCCAGGTCCAGACGGGTTTAGTGCAAAGTTTTATCAGACATTTATTGCAGATATATCACCAATGCTCTCCAAACTATTCCAAAAGATAGAATCAGATGGAATACTACCCAACTCATTTTTTTGAGGCTACAATAATCCTAGTACCTAAACCACACAAAGACCCTACAAGGAAAGAGAACTTCAGACCAATCACACTTATATGAACATTGACACAAAAATACTCAACAAAATCCTTGCAAACCGAATCCAAGAACACATCAAAATGATCATTCATCATGACCAAGTAGGCTTCATCCCTGGGATGCAAGGATGCTTTAATATAAAGAAAACCATCAACGTAATCCACCATATAAACAAACTCAAAGAACAAAATCGCATGGTCATCTCACTAGATGCTGAGAAAGCATTTGACAAAATCCAACACCCCTTCATGTTAAAAGTTTTGGAAAGAACAGGAATCCAAGGTCCATACTTAAACATAATAAAAGCAATATGCAGCAAACCAACAGCCAACATCAAACTTAATGGTGGGAAACTTGAAGCAATCGCACTAAAATCAGGGACTCGACAAGGCTGCCTACTCTCCCATACCTTTTCAACATAGTACTGGAAGTCTTTGCTGGAGCAATTAGACAGCAAAAGGAGATCAAGGGGATACAAATCGGAAAGGAAGAGATAAAAACATCACTCTTTGCCGATGACATGATAGTGTACTTGAGTGACCCCAAAAATTCCACCAGAGAACTCCTACAGCTGATAAACAAGTTCAGCAAAGTGGCCGGATACAAAATTAAATCAAACAAATCAGTAGCCTTCCTATACTCAAAGGACAAACATGTGGAGAAAGAAATTAGGGAAAAGGTACCCTTCACAATAGTTAGAAAAACTATGAAATACCTTGGTGTGACTCTAACTAAGGAAGTAAAGGACCTGTATGACAAGAACTTCAAACCTCTAAAGAAAGAAATTGAGGAGGATCTCAGAAAATGGAAAGATCTCCCATGCTCATGGATTGGAAAGATCAACATCTTAAAAATGGCCATCCTACCAAAAGCAATCTACAGATTCAATGCAATCCCCATCAAAATTCCAACCCAGTTCTTCATGGAATTGGAAAGATCAATGTGCAATTTCATATGGAATAACAAAAGACCTAGAATAGCGAAATCCATCCTCAACAACAAAAAAACATCTGCGGGAATCACTATCCCTGACCTCAAGCTATATTACAAGGCAATTGTGCTGAAAACTGCATGGTACTGGTACAGAAATAGGCAAGTGGATCAATGGAATAGAATAGAAGATCCAGAAATGAGCCCTCATGTATATGGTCACCTGATTTTTGACAAAGGAGCAGTAAACATTCAATGGAAAAAGGACAGCCTATTCAACAAATGGTGCTGGTCCAACTGGCACTCAACATGCAAAAGAATGAAAATAGACCCGTTCTTATCTCCTTGTACAAAGCTCAAGTGTAAGTGGATTAAAGATCTTCACATTAAACCAGATACACTGAAACTATTAGAGGAGAAAGTAGGGAAAACTTTAGTACATATAAGCACAGGAGAAAATTTTCTGAACAAAACACCAATGGCTCAAGCTCTAAGGTCAAAGATTAACAAATGGGACTTAAAGAGATAGCAAATTTTCTGTAAGGCTAAGGACATCATCAAGAAAACAAAACGGCAGCCAACAAAATGGAAAAAGATTTTTACCAACTCCACATCAGATAGAGGCCTAATATCTAAGGTATACAAAGAACTCAAAAAGATATACACCAGAGAATCAAATAACCCTATTAAAAATGGGGTACAGAGCTAAACAAAACGTTCTCAGTTGAGGAATATCGAATGGCTGAGCAATATCTGAGGAAGTGCTTCACATCCTTAGCCATCAGGGAAATGCAAATCAAAACAACACTGAGATTCCACCTCACACCAGTCAGATTGGCCAAGATCCAAATCTCAGATGACAACAAATTCTGGCAAGGTTGTGGAGAAAGAGGAACCCTTCTCCACTGTTGGTGGGGTTGCAAACTAATACAACCACTCTGGAAATCACTCTTCCATTTCACAGAAAATTGGACATAATACTACCTGAATACCCAGCTATTCCACTTCTGGGCATATACCCCAGAAACACCTTAGTACACAACAAAGATATATGCACCACAATTTTCATAGCAGCTCTATTTATAATAGCCAGAAGCTGGAAAGCACCCAGATGTCCTTCAGATGATGAATGGATACAAAAATCATGGTACATATACACAATGGAATACTACTCAGCTACCAGAAACAATGACTTGACCAAATTCTTAAGAAAATGGCTGCATCTAGAGAATATCATTCTGAATGTGATAACCCAGTAACAAAAGAACATACATAATATGCAGTTTCTGTTTCCATGATCTGTCCTTGGTGAGAGTGGGATATTACTGTCTCCCACTATTTTTGTCTGGGGTGAAATGTATTTTTTGAGTGCTAGTAGGGTTTATTTTATGAATTTGGTGCTTTTGTATTTGGATCATATATGTTAAGGATTGAGAGTTCCTACGGACAGATTTCCCCTGTAATGAGTAAAAAGTGCCCTTTGTTATCTTTTTTGATAACTTTTGGTTGGAAATTTACTTTATTCGATATTAGAATAGCCAATCCAGGTTGCTTCTTGGGGCTCTTTGCTTGAAGGTTTTTTTTTTTTTTTTTTTTTTTTTTTTTTTCCCCCAAACTTTGACTCTGAGATAGTGTCAGGCTTTGTCTCTGAGATGAGTTTCTTGTATGCAGCAAAATGCTGGATTTTGTTTATGTATCCAGTCTGATAGCCTATGTCTCTTTATTGGGGATTTGAGTCCTTTTATTTTAAAGGATATCAAGGAATAGTAGTTGTTGTTTCCTGCTTTTATTGCTTTTGTAGGTTGAGTTGTGTCTATTTCTCTTTCTTATTTTGCTTTTCTTGCTGAGGACTTTTCTTGTTTTTTCTAGGATGTAGTTCCCTCATTGCATTGGGTTTTCCACCTATAATTCATTGTAGCGCTGGGTTTGTGGTCAGATATTGTGTAAATTTAGATTTGTCTTGAAATATCTTCATCTCTCCATCTATGGTAATTGATAGTTTTGCTGGGTATAGTAGCTTGGGTTGGCACTGTGCTCTTTTAGGGTCTGCATGATGTTTTACTATTTACTGCTACAGTGGTTTAGCTGGTTCTTCACTTAGAAAAACTATTTCTAATTTTCTTACGACCTGTCATATAGATTTCCAGAGTTGTTGTACCAATATGCAATCCCACCAGCTATAGAAGAGTGTTCTTCTTTCTCCACAACCTCAGCACCAGCATCTGCTGTCACCTGCGTTTTGTTATCTTATACATTCTGATTGGTATATAGTGGAATTTCAATGTCACTTTGATTTGCATTTCTTTAATGAATAAGGATTTTGAACAGTTTTTTTTTTTTAATTTTACCATTTAAGATTCCTCAGTTGAGAATTCTTTGTTTTGCTCTGTTCCCCATTTTTAATGTAGTTACTTTGTTTTCTGGAATCTAACTCCTTAAGATCTTTGTATATTTTAGAAATTAGACCTCTATCAGATGTAAAGTTAGTAAAGATATTTTCCCAATCTGTAGGTTAGCATTTTATCTTATTGAAGCTTTTTTGCCTTGCAGAATCTTTTTAGTGTCATGAGATTAGGAAATTCAGGAAATTTTCCCCTCTGTCAATGCATTCCAGGATCTCTCCTGCTTCTCTTCTCTTAAATTCAGTGTAACTTGTTGGTCTACTTGGATGTGAACTTTGTACTACATGATAAATTTGAATCAATTTTCATCCTTCTACATGCAAATCACCAATTAGACCAGCCCCAATAACCATAAACAGTGATACATTGACTTATTCCTTCCCAATTTTTCCTTCCCTCTGAGCTCCTAATTGTTCTAGCTAAAACTTTGAGTATTATATTGAATTATATTGAAAAAGACAAGTGAGCAGCCTTGTCTTCTTTCTGACTTTAATTGGATTGCCTGAAGTTTAACTCCTTGAGACTATTATGCAGTCTATTTTAGAAATAGTGATACTTCCTGCAGTAACCTTCTTACATTCCCAATGTATGTTGCCAAGCTAGTGCTTTGAGTGGGGATCACCCTGTCATGTGGCAAATATACAGTGAAATCACATTGTTGAAATTCACTGACTCTATGTCCCTTAGCAATCATGAAATGGAAACAACGTCTCATCCAAAGTTAGAACTTCCCTGCCATTCTCTCCTAAACTTCTCTATATCTGAATTTTGTCTGGATGGTATTTTGTATGTCTGGTGTGTGCTGTTATAGTCATTGACTTCATGGGGACAACGACCTTGTTCTGTCCTAAGAAACTCTTGCTTCCTTGATATTATTGAACACCTCTGGGTCTTACCAGCGTTTTCCAGTTTCTTTGGCAAAACTCTTTGAATTTTGTGGGGAGAAGTGTGATGTATATGATCCATTTAGGGCTGAATATTTCACAGTGTCTCTTTCTACTACTTTTTGTCAGCTGAAGAGAGAATCGTCAGCATTAATGACCATCTACTACTAATGTACTACTACAAGATAAGATAACCTAATGAGGTCTGAGAAATGCCAAATTCTATGTGTATAACACTATGTTTTAGGAGATATGTTAATACTATACCAGTTTTGCAGAATGCTATCATTGGTTTCTTCCCATTGGCTTATGACTTGTCTAGCTACTTATGCTGAACCCTTTGTCGGTACCAAATATGTATTCCATCTCATTGAATAGGCCTTAGATCAAACTAGAAAATAATTAACTAATAACATAACAGTCTTATTTAAATATTATGTATAATTTTATAACTTTTATGAATAGAATAATATTTATTTTACTTAATAAAGATGAACAATAAACACAAAAGCCCACAAAATTTTTTTGTGGATTTTTTGAATATTTGTCAGTTAAGACCCAGTGATATCTATCCTCTGAAGATATTTGAAACAGAATCTCAGTCAAGTTCCAGATCATATTAACAGTCCTGTATAGGCATGTTCACCTATTTTCCTAATTATTTAAAACACTTAAGAAAGTTTATATTTATTTGAAACAATATTACTAACAAGTAGATTTCTTGATGAGGACAAAGAACAGAACTAGTTAAACATCTTAGAATAAGAGCCTCAAAAACAGTTATTCTTAATAATGATAACCAAATCTGTCTTGCTCTGAATCCAGATAACTCTTCAGCATTTTTGTTTCTCTTTAAATATCAAAATGGCAAACATGATTGGAGGAACCCTGGTGCTGTTCATGATCTGCATTCTTGGCTTTGGTGGTTTGTATATTTTATCTTTTTTTCACCTATGGACTTAGTCAGAAAGACTGCCTGCAATCTAACATAGATCAGATGTTCCATGTGTGCTAGAAGGTATGTCCAAAACTCCAGTCCTGGCACCTGGATTAAGAGTCACAGTAACATTCAAGGCAGTTTGATTCCTCTGAAAATCTTACCCCCTCCCCTGCGTCAATTGGCAAACATTCCTTAAGTCCTAAACTGGAACCCGCAATAGCAAATGTGTCTTGAGATCTGCCTCTGTTCTAAAGGAGAACTGATTGCTTTCCCTTTTGTTTCCTTATTTAATTTCTACAAATTTCTTAAATTTTTAATTTTAATAAAACTTTCTTCTAAAAATCAATGACTTTTTTATGAATATCAATCTAAGTATTGACACAAAGTACAAAGAGACTGTGGTGTCTTTGTGGATCTTAATATTATGACCCTGTAACCTCCAGAGTTATTGCTGACATGAAATGACAAAGCTTCTGTCTATTCAAGTAACTTCATCTCCTGGATGACTTTTTTATCCCATTTTTAAACTTCTCCGTACATGCCTCAACTATAAATGAGAATTAGTTAAACTATCTAAATTGGGGGTATTGACTTTTATAAGAAGCATATTAGGTTGTTGGACTTCAATTAAAATTCTTACCAGCACTTCTGTTTAACTGAAGTTATAAATTATGAATATAAATTATGAAACAAAAAGGGTAACAATACTACTTTAAAATAGCTGTGATGGTAATATTATATTAATAAACATTTCCAAGAAAGACTAAAAAAGGTTAAATATGTTATTAAACTCATAACCAAGATGACATTTTCTAAATATGTGAAAGCAAACGAGAGTTCAAAATGGGTTTGGCAAGAAAGATTTTACTCGCTAACAGTGTGTGAGTCTGAGAGCCAAAGTGAGGCTTTAATCATCAACTTCAATGTTGATCTAGCCAAAATTCATCTTTACTAGGCAAAAATGTTCTCTTTCTTGCAGCATGGGAATCAGATACAGACGCACACTATGTATGAGCTGGGAGCACTTAGCAAACACACTCACATAAATACTGAATCAAAGCCCTTTAAACGTGATGATATTTCTACAGGCAATCCCCAGAAGAGGAGTGTTTCCTTCCACAGGAAGCAATCCCACTGAAAATTAGCTCTCGAAAGTTTCCTAAAAATATAGATAGTATGACAAAGTGTCGGGAAAGCAGCAGGCTGAGTCGTTGAAAGTGCAAAAACCGGCAAAGAAGAGCAGCCTACTGAAAGATTTAGATGTAATTATGTTTTAAATGTTAAGAGGGTATTCCACTACTAGCCAGGACAGTGTTCTGAATTATGCTCGTGTCTTGCGAAAGGTAGTTACAAAAGGTGCAGGTGTGCTGTATTTGTGCATACATGGGCATTCGCAGGTGAGCGGCCGTGAAGTGTTTTTAAAACCCATTTAGAACTCAGACATTAGGATAGCCAGTCTCTGAGAAAGTAAAAGTAAGGATGTGAGGGCAACCAGAGGAAAAAAGCAGGGAAGAAACACAGTGGACACAGGAAAAGGACATTGTGAAAGTGGTGCTGTGATTTGGAAGACGAAGGTGGAATGAACAGTTAAAATAGAAGTCACTAACAGTGGGTGGGCTTTATTATCAAGGTGTCTTCACTATATGTGAAAGCACTCTCCCTCAGGCCACAGCAGCTAAAGAACAACAACAACGTAAAAACAAGTAAACTCATAAGTTTTCAGCTTCTGCAAGACTAAAGAGGGAACTGATGTTTGACTCCTTAAGCTGGGCAGAAAGAAGAAAGCAATTTTAACCTGAAATAACATCCCTCACGCTCAGAATTTCCGTGAGAAAAAAAAAAAATGTCCTAATAAGAGCGGAGCTATGAAGCAATAGTCCAGCGAGTGTAGACAGTCTTTATTTTCACAAACTTCCCTTTAATGTTATACTGATTGGTTAAGGTTCTCTGTCAATCCTAAACTAAGAAGAGTGCTAAGTGGCAGTTTTACCACACAGCATAGGACCGCTTTAGTGTAGGGTTTGCATGGTTTTGTTTCCTCTCCTCTGTTATATTTGCATATTCTAGCTTTATTTTTAACTCTTTCTTTACTGAGTTATATGTTTTACTGAAAATAAAAAGACACCAACTTTGGTTAGGTAGCTTAAATAATGTGAAGCTCTCTGATGTTTGCTTAGTTAAAACGCATGGTTTTAAACAATTCTACTTCTCCATCAAAGCTACACCATGAATAGGATGCCCAGAATGCAGATTAGTAATCCCCAGAACAGATCCTAAGGGCTCAAGTGAATAAAACTGGGAAGAGTTCTCAGTTAAAAAGCAGTAAGAAAAACTAAAAGTGATTAAGCTCACGGGGGAAGCCATGACAGCACTTTAAAGAGTAAACTCAATAAAGTCAGCACATTTGTGTTGGATTGCCTTGTGTAAATGGAAAAAAAAGGCAAATAAAGGAGTTAAGGGCTACTTCATTGAAAATCTGAAAGTGTGCTGTTTTTGCTGATATAAAGAAATGTCTGCAGCTCATTAAAGGATAGCAGCTAAAGTAACTACAAAATAGCCTTCATAGGAAACACTAACTGCTACCAAAACCTCTATTTCCTTTAATTCTGCAAAGTCCAAGAGACAGGAAAAGATACAGAATTCTGAGGCTATGGACATTTGTTTCTGGGACCTGATGAAATAACTGTCTCCATGACATAAACATGCTAAAAAAAAAATAGTGCTGATATATACATTGAATCGAATGACCCAGTAATAGCTGTAATCACTAGGTGGATGAAGGCTAGCTAAAAAAAAGCCTATTTTCAGTATACCTTAAACTGCACAGATAATTAAAGAAAATATAATGTAGGAGCTTAACAGAAAGAAATGTCTTCACATGAAAAAGACATTAATTTTAGAGTTGATTTTTCTGAGTTGATAGATATCCTTGCATTCTTTTTTTTAACGAGATTATGAAAGTTATGTTTATTTTCTTTTTTATCGGATTTTTTTTTTTGCACTTACATTTCAGGGGTTATCTCCTTTCTCTCAATCGCATCCCCCTCCCTCTCCCATTGCCTCCATGAATGTACTCCCTCTCCCAACCACCCTCTCCTGCCACAGCACTTTGGTGTTTCCCTACACTAAGAAAACAAGCCTTCACTGGACCAAATGTCTCTCCTCCTATGGATGTCAGAGAATGCCGTCCTTTACTGCTTATGCACCTGGAGTCATGGGTCTCTCCATGTGAACTTATTGGTTGGTGGTTTAGTTCCTGGGAGCTGTGGTGGGTTTGGTTAGTTGATAATTTTCTTTGCATTCTAAGTACCCCAAATATTGCTCACATGTATACTGAAATTTAACTACAAAGTTTTCAGAACAGTGTATCATTTATTGAATACAATTAGCTTACCCAATACTTACTGTCTGGAAAACATGGATGTTTTTAAGGTATTATTGATAAATTTTAGAGTGCTTAGGGACATGAAACAGTAATATAGACTTAAAACAGATGCATGTTATTATCATGATGTCTGTATCGTAATAGTCACTAGGTACCAGTAGCTAAAATACTTTTATAAATATTTAATTTTGATAAGTTCTGATTCTTTCCATACACTTTTCAAATGAAATTAAAAGTATTCTCCCAGAAAATATAAAAAATCTGTTTTAACTGATATAAATCCCTAATTGTTTGTGACATGTAGCATCTAGCCTGTCTGTCACCCTATCCCTCCTTCCCTCTCTCTCTCTCTCTCTCTCTCTCTCTCTCTCTCTCTCTCTCTCTCTCACTCTCGCTCTCTCTCGCTCTCTCTCGCTCTCTCTCTCTCAGAGTCATATTTTTTTTAGGGAAAACAAAGCAGTGGTCATGAAGGATGGAACAGAAGGGATCTGTGGGTAGAACTAGGAGCACTGAGTGAAAAGAAACTGCATTGGTGGGATCTTTATCACACTATCAAACCTTAAAAAAAAGTACTGACAAAAATGTATTGTATAAATTTATGCAAAAAATGCTTAAAATCTGTACATTTATCTTTGTTTTGTAAAATAAAGTTGTTAAAAAAAACCTTATTGAAACGACTCATTGCATCTTTCATTAAGGAAATTTAATGCATGATAGGAAGGCAGATGTTAAATATTGCCGTAAAAATTTTGGAAGAAGCAAATTCTGATCATGAGAATGACCTTCCAATGTCAGGATACAGTGGAGGATGTCATAGCAGAGATCTTAAAAAGATGAAGATAAATGTGTATAGATTCAGAACACAGAAATATGACAGAATAGGTGCAAACATTAAACATTTACTTGATAAGGTGTTACATTACATTGATGGGAAAGTAAGGCCTTACTCTGCTTACAGATGTAAGCCTTGCAGGACTGTCCTCTGAAATGTCTTAGCAGCAGCTGACTGAGACAGAGGCAGATACTTTCACCCAACCATTGAACTGGGACCCTTAGGGTTGCATTCAGGTTAGGATTGAAATAGCTGAAGAGGGACCTCATAGGATGGCCAGCAGTCTCAACTTAGCAGCTTAACGGGGATATCTCAGAGACTGAGCACCAAACAGGGAGCAAACACAGGCTGGTATGTGCCTCCAGACACGAATAGCAGAGGATTGCCTGATCTGGCCTCAGTGGGGAAAAGTATGCCTAAGTCTTGGGATCCATAGGAAGGGGGATGCCAGGGGACAGGATAAACCACTCTCTTGCAACCATTGGAAGGGAAGTTGGATGAGGGCAGGGTAGGAGAGGGCACCAGGAGAAAGGGATACTTCTGGAATATAAATAAATAATATAATTATTTTTTTATTGAACCACTTTATTTTAAAAAACAGAGATAAATGTCCAGATTTTAAAAGCATTTTTGCATAAAAGTATATGAATAAATTTTTGTCAGTACTTGATTTTTTTAAAGGTTTGTTAGTATGCATTAAAATCTTACTAGTTACAATGAGCATAAAGTACATGTAAAACAAGATGTAACCTGGAAATAGTCAACGTTTTCTTGGTGTGTAAAGATTAAACATAATGATTTTTCTTTTCTTTTCTTTTCTTTTTTTTTTTGGCCTTTGATTTTGTTGAACGTCATATAGTCTGTGAGTTGTTTCTTGGGTGTTCAGAGGTTTCTGGGGTTAGTATCCAATTATCAGTGACTGCATATTATGTCTGTTCTTTTGTCTTTATTCTACCTGACACTAAGCTTAGACTTCCAAAATATTTTGCAAAACTTCTTAAAATATGAAAGCCTCCACAAAATACTAGTGTAGAACTCAAAATGCTACCTAATATAGCAATTAGGAAATGTTGCTGAAAATGCATGAACAATTAGTCATTTGTCAAGCCTACTCATCACAACTTTGCATATTTGCTAATATGCTTCATATCAATAGGGTGTAGTATGTTTTAATTTATTAGATATTTTCACATTTATGCAAAGACACGGATAAGTAGTGTATTTATCAATTTGTCACTTGTCTAACACAAAAGAGTAGCCTTATGTGATATTACTCATGCATTTGAATTATGTTCTACCTTAAGATTGATGTTTAAAAAATAATTACAGTTCCTATTTCATTTAGAATTTTCCAAAATTGTAAGCATTTGTACTCAAAGGGAAAAATGTAGCAATGTCAATGCAGATTATGTATGTGTGTGTAGGCCAGTTTCATAAATGTTAAATGCATTAATAAAAGCACTGAAGCTTTATTCAGGGAATTCTAAAAGGTAATCAATAAATTATCAAATTTTAACTAGTTGTCAAAGAACTTAATGCAGTCTAGTATAGTTAAAATATATTTCTTTAAAAGATAATCTCTGTATAATTTAAACTATTCTGTAAAATGATGTTACATACTCTTAGCTTTAATTAAATTTTCAGTGAACTATCTTTATTTTATTGCTCTAAGAAGAAATTGTATTCGTTTTTATTTCTGTTGCATATAACACCAGTATTACAAATTCAATATAATATCTCTTGCTTAAAACAATACTAAAATTTAGTTAACAGGACATTTGGCTAAAGAAATATAACTGCTTATATTTATCTTGCCATAATTATGTTATGTGGTTCAGTTTCAAATTATGTATTATATCAATACTGGTAGTAAAATAAAAATCGAACCTATAAAATAGAGAAAATAACAATAAAAGCATATTATTTCAAGGCTGGATATTGCTTGATATCTATTAAATGCTTCAACTCTGTCCTCAATCTCATTAATTTAATTCCACTTTCTTCTAATGCTATCTTTTGTTTGCATTTGTGCATAATGTTTTAAAATTTTATTTTATTCTTTGAGAATTTCACACTATATGCGGTATATATATATATATATATATATATATATATATATATGTATGTATGTATGTATGTATGTATGTATGTGTATATATATATATATATATATATATATATATATATATATATATATATTCTTAAATATAATCTGCTCAGTCTCCAGAATCTTATTCATGTATAGGTTTTATGGCACTCCAAAATGTACACAAGACACTATTTAACTCCCAATTCTTCCCAAATTTTTAAACTGGCTGTTAAAATCTGCCTGTGCCTCTTCTACTTCTACTTAGCCTTAGGGATAGATTGTGCTGTTTGACACTGACACTTGAGGGCTGCACAGGCTTTTATGTATCTTCTTCACATTTCTAGCTATAAGTATACATTAACCTCCATGTTCTCTCAATATAGCTGAGAACTACACCAACTTACATTTAGCTACATATTTAGAGGATAATTTTATACTATTACTTTAGTAAAATAATGGTAGTAGGTTTAGTCTATGAGCTCTCTAATCACGAGTAGTTGCCCAGATTTTCAGTAACAGACATACTTTTTTTTTTCTTGAAGAATGAGTAGACCTACAATTGAATTTTAAAACTTCTGATTTGCTCCGAATTATTAATGTTGTTATTTAATTCAAGAGCATATCTTGCTATTTCAGACATTATTTAAGTTCATAGGACTTATGACTGAATAAAACGGCTGATTTGTGTTCCCAAGCACGCACCATAACATCTTTCATTGCCATAAGAGCTGTCAAGCATAGTGGAAACTTCCAGGCCAGTACCAAGTTTGTTACTCCATGTTCTTTGACCAATGATTTTTGAATATTCAATGATGAGTCTTATCGTCATCTAATGGTTGACAACTAAGAGTAAAACTTGGTATGAGGGAAGAAGGAGAAATCGTGGAACTTTAGATGTAAAGTGGAAAAAGGAATTTGAATGTTAGAGCTTGGGGAAAGATAGCTAACTAAATATTTGATGAAAAGTATTCAATCTTACAATTTTATATGGGTTACACATACACACAAAGAGCTAAAACTATATAAGAAGTATCCTACAAAAGATAATACACAACTCCCAGAAGCCGTAGGTTATCATTGTCAGGTGTGAATAGTACCACAATACCACAAGTTCTTAAAGTTCTTGGTAAGAAGTTCCCCACACACCACCCAGTTTAGGATACTGCTATTTTTTTTTTTTTTTTGATGCTCAGAAATAATTGATGGACTTAGTTATATTATTTTGAGAAAGTTAATTTCAGGAAGCCAGACTTGCCAGTGTGTGTGTGTGTGTGTGTGTGTGTGTGTGTGTGTGATTTATTGTCTGAAAATTTTCAGATAGGGTAACTATGTAGTCATTCAAGCTATGATCTTTTCCAGAAATATAATCACTATTATTTCTAAAAAAATATTTAAATGTTGTTACTATAATTTATTTGTAAGGGAATTACAAATTTGTATACAAATTATAACTCGTTAAAAAATCACATTTCCATGGATTTATGAGGATGACTTAACTTAGAAGACCTTCATGTTTCTCTTAGTGAATGATCTCAACAGTGACTTTGGAAAGCATGTGAGTTACATTCTCACTGATCCATAAAGATTTAATTGCTCCATATGCTGCAAATTCAGTGCTAACTGGAGTGCAATCAGTAGTTTGCATATCTCTGATTACCATATTTCTTTGGGAATATTTAATTAATGCTTTAAAATAATTGAACACTCTTCTTTTAATTGATAATATTTCCCTTCATCCTCTATTTCATGGTCAACCGCCCCTCCTGTGCCATGAGGAAGGACAACAGAGGCACATAAATTGAATGTTTAGTTTAAATCTCAATTTCTTGGCAACTTGTTTTAAGTTTTATTTTATTTTCTAAGCAAACTAAAAAAAAATTTTTAAAAAGTGTTTTGCAAGAAAGTACTATCTCATTGATATACTTTCAAAGCTATTTAGACAATTAACATAATATTATAAGAATAATATTAGTGTCAACAAATTAATAAAAATAATGGAACTTATGATTTTATGACCTTAGAAATATAGAAAATTTTACAGAGGAAATAATCTGGCAGAAATTATTTTGACTATATTTAAAAACGAAAGAAAAATACAAAGAGGCGTCTGAATATAAGAAGTCAGATACAGGAACTGAGTTTCATGCATCTCCTCTTAATGTTTTTTTAATGAAAGCTTGTGCAACTTAGACAAAATGAAATTTTAAAAGATTGTTTGAAAGTTAGGAAGATAAATAAATGAACTTTATTCTAACTTATTTTGATATTTGGTGTTGATATGTAAATGGAATAATTTGGAATTGTTAGTTGATGTCTGGCTGTCTGCTACAAATTTTGATATACCTCCCAGTCAGACCTATAACTCCAACTCATAACATCAGGCAGTTGCATAATAAAACTACAGACAGATCCCACCCAATACTAAAATCTAATATTGCCTGTTAATATTGAATTCAAGTAGATGTATTTTTGTTTTCAGATTAAGCTTTGAATTTACAGTACAATATGAAAATTTAAGACTATGATCTGAATCAATTTTATGGGTAGGACTTTTGTCTATTTCTCACTTTTTTCTACTTCTTTGGTATCTTCTGGTACAATGATAGGTAGTCTTTAGGGAGGTTGCATTCATGTTAATTCCTGCTCTGAGGATTTGTGTGCTATGTTTGAATTTCATAGAATCATCTGCAATAACGATTTACCATCTACCTCTAGGGAAAGTCAAGAGCAAGAGCAATAATTTATAATTGCAATTCATGGGATTCACTTGGACAACTCATAAAGTGTGTCTTCTTTCTCAGGTTGGGAATTTCATTAGATAACTGTTAGTTCTTGGAGGGAACACCATTAATCCAGATGAGAAAATATAATTTAAATGTCATATGCATGTTTTTATTCTATCTTGTAGTGTTAATATTTTGGCTGGAAAATTAATAGTATACTTCTTATGGCCTTTTCAGACATACTTACATTTCTTTGTAACTACTTCACTTGTTCAGTAATAATCACCCTCCTCAGTCTGTAATGAAAGACTTGGGAGGAAAAAAATGCAATCTCAAAAAGCAATGAAATAGTTTTAAAAATTTACTTTTTATTACTATATATAGACAAAGTTGAGATTAAGAACCTGTGAAATTAGAAAAGCATGAATGTGAATGTATGCATACATAAGCCTGGTATTCTTTCTGTCATGTAACAAGTCAAGTGTACCAATAGGGTCCTACACAGAAAGACTTGGAATCTAAAATGGTTGATATAAACGAGAACTTATGAGAATCAAGTGAAGATTAGAAGTAAAATTTCTATTTTTTTATATTATTTATTTTATCTTTTTTTTTCCTTTACACTCCAGATTTTATCCCCCTCCTGATCCACCCTCCATAACTTCCATAACTCTTCCTACCCCTTCTCCAAGAGGATGTCTCCACCCCCATCGCCCCACCCACAAGACCTCTAAATTCCCTGGAGACTCCAGGCTCTTGAGGGTTAGGTGCATCTTCTCTGACTGAACTCAGACCTAACAGTCCTCTGCTGTATATGTGTTGGGGCCTAATATCAGCTGGTGTGTGCTGCCATGTTGGTGATCCAGTGTCAGGGAGATCTGGGAGTCCAGGTTAACTGAGACTGCTGGTCCTCTTACAGGGTCTCCCTTCTCCTCGTCTTCTTTAAGATTTTCTCTAAGTCAAACTTTACAAGAGTCACCAGCTTTATTCCATTGGTTGGGTGCAAATATCTGCATCTGATCTTTTCAGCTGTTTGTTGGGTAAGATTTCTTCTCTTCTGATTTGTTTCACTTTAGAAGATGAAAAAGAGGAAAATTGCAATGAAGTTCTCTATGCTTAGTTCTCCTTTGAAACAAAGTAGATGATTGAAGCATCTCTAGACTATGAAATTCTAAAGGGATTTTTTTTCTTATCACTTTAATTTAAAAAAAGGGATACAAATACAAATACAAATTTTAAAGAATATTTGGCATATTATATGAATATTTTTGTCAGTACTTAATTCTTTTAGAGGTGTGATAGCATGCATTGAAATCCCACTAATTACCATAAGCATAAAGTACATGTAGGACAGAAATTAACATGGAAATAATTTCTTATTGGTTATATATTAAGCATAATGATCTGTGAATACAAAAAAATTGCCACAAGGCTATAATCTTAGCTCTTTGCTTGTTAATGATTTGAGGTCCAGGTGTACCACACTCTGAGAGGGTGGTATACATTTATTTTTTCCTGAGGCTTTCATTTTATTTTTCTTTTGCTGACCTTTGTTTTTCTTGAGCTTCATATAGTCTGTGAGTTGTTTCTGGGGTGTTCTGAGCTTTCTGGGGTTAGTATCCAGTTATCAGTGACTGCATATTATGTCTGTTCTTTTGTGACTGGGTTACCGCATTCAGGATGATATTCTCTAGATGCATCCATTTTCTTAGGAATTTCATAAAGTCATTGTTTCTGATAGCTGAGTAGTACTCCATTAAGTAAATATACCACATTTTTTTTTTTTTTGTATTCATTCATCTAGAGAAGGACATCTGGGTTCTTTCCAGCTTCTGGCTATTATATATAGAGCTGCTATGAACATTGTGGTACATGTGTCTTTGTTGTATGTTGGAACTTCGCTGGGGTATATGCACAGAAATGGAATAACTGGGTCTTCAGGTAGTACTATGTCCAATTTTCTGAGGAACTGCCAGACTGATTTCCAGAGTGGTTGTACCAGTTTACAACCCCACTAATAGTGGAGAAGTGTTCCTCTTTCTCCACATCCTCACCAGCATCTGCTGTCATCTGAATTTTTGATCTTAGCCATTCTGGTTGGTGTAAGGTAGAATCTCAGGGTTGTTTTGATTTGCATTTCCCTGATGACTAAGGATGCCTAGCACTTCCTTAGATGCTTCTCACCCATTCGATATTCCTCAATTGAGAACTTTTTGTTTATCTCTGTAACCCACTTTTAAAATAGGGTTGTTTGATTCTCTGGTGTCTTACTTTTTGAGTTATTTGTATACCTTGGATATTAAGCCTCTATCAGATGTAAAGATCTTTTCCTACTCTGTTGGCTGCGGTATTGTTTTCTTGACAGTGTCCTTATCCTTACAGAAACTATATTTGCAGAAAGGTGGAGTCTTGGTTCCTCAGAAACAAATTCTCACCTAGAATCCCTGCTCCATTTATTTCAATCGAATAGTATGTTGTCACCAAAGGCAATAAATAGCTCAGCCACACGGCCTACCTAGGCACAGTGACAATATGACTTTGGTATGTTTTAGCACATTCAAGATTAAATCTTTTTACTAGACTCAGATTCACTTCATAAACTATTTTAATTTTGCTGCTAAACTAAGACATACCTTCTGCATTCAAACCTCACATGTTATTTACCATGACTTTGAGCAGTAAAACCTAGTTAAAGGAAAGCAATATATTTTAAAAAAATACTCATTTTCCCAGTGTAAGGGAATGCCAACATGGTGAGGGGTGAGAAGGTAGTTGTGAGAGGGAGCACCTTCATAGAAGCAATGGGAGTTAGAGGAGGGATGAGAGACGGAGCACCTTCATAGAACCAATGGGAGGGAGAGGAGGGATGAGAGAGGGAGCACCTTCATAGAAGCAATGGGAGGGAAAGGAGGGATGAGAGAGGGAGCACCTTCATAGAAGCAATGGGAGGTAGAGGAGAGATGAGAGAGGGAGCACCTTCATAGAAGCAAAGGGAGGGAGAGGAGGGATGAGAGAGGGAGCACCTTCATAGAAGCAATGGGAGGGAGAGGAGGAATGGGACTGGGGGAAGGAAATAATATCTGAAATTTAATAATAGAGAATAATAATAAATCCATCTGAATAATGTAATTATAAATAATAAAATTATCTTTCATATATGAGCAATGTGATCCTGGCACATATTTGTGCATGAATATGTATATGTTATGTCATGGACTATTACAGCCAGGATCATGTCTCCATTTTCTGTCTCTGTTTTAAAAAAATATGTCAATATTCAAGTAAAAAGAGTGCCTATATGATTTTCTCTAATGTTTCATTTTTTAAAAGAATTCATGTTTTGCTATTTATTCAACTTTTAAAGTATGATCACATATGCTTAATTTTTATAATTAAAAATAATAAATTATTATGGTGTTTGAAAAAGAAACTGATTCTCAGCCAACCAAATTTTTTCATTATGTCTTAAGTTTTATGAGTAATGTACAATTGTTCTTAATAATATCTATGGAGAATATAGAGAACAATATTTATCTTGGTTCATAGAACACATTTAATTAAATCCTCTATAGAATGTAATTTAAAGATACTAATGTAAATGTGGAGATATAAATAACTTGTGTATTTTTTGGAAAAAATATCATTTGCTATGTATAAATTTTAGAATTTAATAATGGCCACATAAAACCTATCATGGTTCCTATTTTTGTTCCTTATGAATAATGAGATTCAAATATTCATAATTATAATAATTGGGAAATATGAATTTCAAACAATAATCAAGATATCTGTCCACTTGCAATAAATTTTTTGTTTAATTATTCTCAATCTCTCTACTCTCTCTTACTCTATCTCCTTTCTTTTTGCCTCTGGCTCTGTTTCTCACACACACACAGAAACACATGTACACACTCAAAACTTTATTTTCTGTCCTCGTATTTTACAAATCCTTTTAGAACTACAGCTTGAGAGTTTGTTATGTACACTCTAACAGGACACCTATCTCAGGATAAAACATTCAGTGTTAGTATGAATCATGTTGTCTGTGCGAATAGTTGGTATACTATTTTTTACAATCTGCATCACAGTCAAAAACATGACAGGTGGTACCAGACTCCATGCTGCACTTGAAAAACTAATCTACATAAGCACAGTAAGAAAACTCATTACCCAACAACATATGTGAACACATCATTTCAGGATGCCATATGCTTCTAAGGCACATATAAAATAATTATCACAGCTAGTCCCAGATAGTGTCATGTGTGTTTCGTTGAGTTTTAGCTAGGAGGCTTAATTATACCATTATTGTTTCATTCCTTTTATGTTTCTTCCATCTTCAGTCACTTTGTTCTCATTATCGCTTGTGGTTTTATTTTCTAGCAACAGTCTTTTCTCCTTATCTCTGGCCCTGGAGAAAGGAATAAGGTGTTAGTTACTTATCCCTACACCATAACTTTAATTTATTGCACTCCTGGTTACTTGATTAGAAGCCGTTAACTTCTGTGGAATTCTTCTGTAGATATTCTTATTCTTTGCCCTATTTGTTTTTTAAATTAATTTCTCTTTCATTATTTTTCATGAATCTTTGCAGCTTTGCTTTAATCTAGTTATATGGAGGTATCTACGGCTTGCTACTTTCTTCTTTCTTTCTTTCTTTCTTTCTTTCTTTCTTTCTTTCTTTCTTCCTGCTTTATCCCTTTTTTCTTTTTCTCTTTCTAATGAATCCTAGATTTAAAACTGTGTAAGAATCACATAACCCCAAGTTAGTTTTACTGATATAATATTTACAATAAACACAAACAAAACAAGCATCTACTTTAAAAATGTTGACCATTCAAGCTTAAGAAAAAAATCTCCAATCAAGGATTCAGTGATGTCTTTAGTTCAGGAGTCTCAGCGTTGATTACTAATAAGACAGTCAGCCACAGGCACTAGACATTCCAGATTATAGGATTGTGCCTGTGTTCTCAGTTTTCCTTCATTTATAACAAATGCCAAGCACAACTGTACCCCATCATGTTGATATGCTGGAGAAATGATGTAGTATGGAAATTTGTAAACATAACCTTAATTCTCCAGGTGTAATGATTATCTTGGAGGGTTACTGTTGAATAAACAGAATTGTTCTGCTTGGCATTAAACTATGACAATTACCTCTGTTCTTCTGGCTCTTTCTCATTCTTTGTTCTGTTTTTACCTGTCACCCATATGTCTAAAACTGCCTCTTTCCTCTCTCTGCTCTGTCTTCCTAAATCCCTCTCTATCTTGTATGTTCTCTTAAGTAGTCTCTCTTTCCTGTGCTGTTTTTGTGAAAGTTGGGCACATTCTATCTAAGACTTATTCTGTCAAATCTTTCTTTGATTCTTCATTTTGTTGCCTCTTCCTTTCAAACATGGTTGCTTCTTCTACAAATTAACTTAACAGCCTGACATGGCTGTCTTCTGAGAGGCCCTCCCAAGCTGATGCTTGAGACAGAGATAGATACATTTCACCATTGAAATGAAATGGAGACTGCAATGGTTGGATTAGGGGAAGGATTGAAGAACCTAAAGAGTAAAAGAAAAGAGCTACCCATAGGAAAACCAGCAGTCTCAACTAACCCAGACACCAGGGAACTCCCAGATACTGAGCCACCAACCAGGAGCCTCTGGCCTGTCCTTTGCACAAATACTGCAGAGGTCTGCCTGGTCATTCCTCAGTGATAGAAGACCCACTTAATCCTGGAGACTTTAGGCCCCAGAAAATTGGGGAGGCACAGCAGGGGGAAGCACCTTCTGGAAGACAAGTGGAAGGAGGGATGTGATGAAGAACTGTTGGAAATGGGGGACAAGGGGGGCAAGGAGAGAAATGTAAATAATCAAATAATATTATTTAAAAAAGCACCCATTGTACTCCAAAAGGATCTAGAGAAAGCAGGGAAAAAAGAAGAAAAAGATATATTTGTATTTCAGCCAGATTGATGAACAGTGTGTAGTAAGGGCATGTTTGCATTTAAGTCTGAAGACTGACCTAAAAGGTTTTTAGATGAATCCTGAAGAGTTTGATGCCCTCAGGAAAGGGAATGCTGTGGGAGGGGAGGCTAGAGGGGTGGGTTAGGGAGAAGTGGGTGGATGTGAAGCACTCTCAGAGGCAACCAGGAGAGGCAATAGAGTGAAGAATTCTGAGAAGGGGTAAACTTCTGTAATGGAAATAAATAAGATCATTAAAAGAAATATTTCTTACATAAAGAAAAAAAATAGAGGAAAGGCAAAGGTTTTTGGATATATTCTCTTTCCAGAGCAAGGGTGAGTTAATTCAGCAGTAAGCCTCCCAGAAAACAGTTAAATCTGGCAAATAAAAGTTACTTATATAAATCTGTGGAGAACAATGGTCTCTTCTTTAGAACAAAGAGCTCCAGGTGTGTTACAATAGTTTGCTGATTAACTTAGCATACGTGGGTAGGAATTATGAATTTTACATGTTTCTGTGAAAATTCTGGTTTGCCTAAATATCATTGGCTGGTTTTTGATCCGATGATCAAAAGCATTGGATATTTGATGAGGTCAGAATTTAAATACCAGCACAAAGTCTCTGAATTTTTTTTTTTTTTTTTGTTTTTCTTTTTTGTTTTTTTTTTTTTTTTTTTTTTTTTTTTTTTTTTTTTTGATGCATTAACACTTTCACATTCATGGCCAATTTTCAGCCTAAAAGGAAGAATGACTGTATTTGTTCATTGGAATAATATAGAGGTACATCATTTTACAATTAGAATGCTATTTAGGAGTTGTGCAAAAAAAAAAAAAAATAAGCTACTTCCTAACTTTCTGTCCCACATAAGGTGTCCCATTTCTCCATTAATGGTACAGCATGCAGAGCAAGTGTTCTGTTAATAGAATATTACCTATTCTTGAATAAAAACTGCTCCTGGGATGCTCTTGTTCTTGCTGCAGTATTTCAATGAAAACAAGGTGTAACAATATCACTTTTAATGTGGATAAACAGATGATCAACTTTATTAAATTTAACATGTTTTTATTTTTAATTTGCGGCATTTGATAGAGCCTGGATCTCTTTCTATGTTTCCTTGACTTATAGAGGACTTGTGACAATTTGTTGATGTTTCCAAAAATGATGTCACTTGACAATTTGACAGGAGAATGACATATGAGTTCTCATAAAGAACAGTTGTTCTGGCAACTTGGAAAAGGCACCAGCAGTTGCAGAAAAACACATGACTAACAAGATCTGGAAAATTCACAATTGCTGTTTACCATATTTGAATACCCAAAAGAGAAACACTCAAAAATCAAAAAGCCCACATTTTTTAAATATACAAATATGATATCCACAATGGTTATGTCTATTCACTGTCCCATCAGCAGTATCTACATGGACTGTCAACAGTGGCAGCATTGTCAATTAATCTCTGCCAACTGCTTAGTACAAATTATTTCTGGATTTGTTTCACATTTATCTTTGATGAGTAGACAACAGGAAATAGTAATACCCAGCTAGAATACTTCTGGGCATATACTCAAAAGATGCTCCAACATATAACAAGAACACATGCTCCAGCATATTTATAGCAGCTTTATTTATAACAACCAGATGCTGGAAAGAACCCAGATGTTCATCAGCACATATATGGAAACAAAAATTATGGTCCATTTACGCAATGGAGTACTACTCAGCTATTAAGAACAATGACTTCATAAAAACCTTAGGCAAATGAACGGCAGTAGAAAATCCTCAGGTAACCAAGTAACAAAAGTGGTATGCACTTATTGATATGTGGGTGGATATTAATCAGAAAGCTCTGAATATCCATGATACAATCTACAAAACACCTGGACCAAGTGAGCCCCAGATATAAAGGCCTGGTGAGAAGAGGATCAGACTAGCCAGGGGGCAGAGGGATCTCTGCCTAGGGCACAGGAAAAGCACACCCATGCCCTGCCTGATCCAGGGACTAGGAACCAAGCATTGGGACCTCTGTTCCCACCCGGTGGTGTTGGGGCACAGAACAAGGCTCGAACCATCTGCCACCTGGACCAGCGAAGCCCCAGAGATAAAGGCCTGGTGAGAATGAGAAAAGGCTAACCAGGGGGCAAAGAGATCTCTGCAGACCATGCACAGAAAGTGTGCCCCGGCCCTGCCTGATCCAGGGAGCAGACACCCAGCATTGGGATCTCTGTTCCCACTCGGAGGCTTTGGGGCATAGAACAGGGCTCAGACCAACCACCACCTGAACCACTGGAGATCCAGGGACACAGGCCAGGTACAAGGGAAGCCGAGAACAAATCACTGACAACAAGATGGCAAGAGGAAACCTAAAGAGCATTCTGCAGGGAAACCAAGACAACCTGCCAACACTAGAACCCAGTTCTCCCATGAGAGCAAACAGTTGAATGAAAAATACTCCAGGAAAAGAAGACTCAGACCTGAAAACCTACCTCAAGATGATGCTAGAGATCTTTAAACAAGAGAGGGAGGAAAAGAATAAAGAATTAGAAGCTATTAAGAAGTAACAAGAAAAACACTCAAAGAACAAGAAGAAAAGATAACCAAAGAGATGAAGGAATAGAAGAAGGAATTTAAAACAGAAATGGACACAATAAACAAAACATTAAAAGAGACAATCCTAGAAGTAGAAATCTTTAAAAAGAAATCAGGAGATACAGATGCAAGCATTTCCAATAGACTACAAGAGATGGAAGAGAGAATCTCGGGAGCTGAAGACAACATTAAAAACATAAACAAAACAGTCAGAGAAGATGCAAAAACCAAAAAGCTCCTAACCCAAAATGTCCAGGAGATCCAGGACACAATGAGAAGACCAAACCTAAAGATAATAGGAATAGAAGAGGGAGAAGAATATCAACTAAGAGGCACAGTAAATGTCTTCAACAAAATTGTAGAAGAAAACTTCCCTATCCTTAAGAATGAGATGACCACAAGCATAAAAGAAGTCTACAGCACTCCAAATAGGTTGGACCAGAAAAGAAATACCTCCGGACACATAATAGTCAAAACATCAAGTGTCCAAAGCAAAGAAAGGATACTAAAAGCAGTATAGGAAAAAGGTCAGGAAACATATAAAGGCAGACAAATCAGAATCACACCCGATTTCTCAACAGAGACTATGAAAGCTAGAGGAGCCTGGACAGACATCATACAGACCTAAGAGAGCACAAGCGCCAGCACATGCTGCTATACCCAGCAAAACTATCAATCAACATAGATGGAGAGATGAAGATATTCCAAGACAAATCTAAATTTACACAATATCTTACCACAAACCCAGCACTACAATGAATTACAGGTGGAAAACCCAATATAATGAGGGGAACTACATCCTAGTAAAAACAAGAAAACTCCTAAGCAAGAAAACCAAAAGAAGAAAGAGACACAGACACAATTCAACCTACAAAAGCAATAATAGCAGGAAACAGACACCACTATTCCTTGATATCTATTAACATAAATGGACTCAACTCCCCAATAAAAAGACATAGACTATCAGACTGGATACATAAAAAAAAAAATCCAGCATTTTGCTGCATACAGGAAAATTATTTCAGAGACAAAGACAGATACTATCTCAGAGTAAAAGGATGGGACAAAAACTTCCAAGCAAACAGACCCAAGAGGCAAGCTGGAGTAGCTATTCTAATATCGAGTAAATTTCCAATGAAAAGTTATCAAAAAAGATAAGGAAGGATACTTTTTACTCATTACAGGGAAAATTTGTCAGGAGTAACTCTCAATCCTTAACATATATGCTCCAAATACAAACACACCCACATTCATAAAAGAAACCCTACTAAAGCTCAAAAAATACATCTCACCCCACACAATAATAGTGGGAGACTTTAATACCCCACTAATACCAATGGACAGATCATGGAAAAAGAAACTGAACAAAGACACTGTGAAACTAACAGAGACTATACACCAACAGGAATTACAGAAAATATTATCGTAAAACAAAAGAATACACATTCTTCTCAGCACCTCAAGACACCTTCTCGAAAATTGACCACATAATTGGACAAAGAATGAGCCTCAAT
Source organism: Micromys minutus (assembly GCF_963924665.1). Taxonomy (NCBI): domain Eukaryota; kingdom Metazoa; phylum Chordata; class Mammalia; order Rodentia; family Muridae; genus Micromys; species Micromys minutus. Next base: position 35,279,803 of record NC_137955.1, on the reverse strand, counting down.
TGATACAAGAAATTGAAATACTCCCATTCATACTTTCAGATCACCATGGACTAAGGCTGATCTTTAATAATAACAAAGACAACAACAAGCCCATATACACATAGAAACTAAATATTGTTCTATTAAATGATAGCAGGGTCAAGGAAGAAATAAAGAAAGAAATTAAGGATTTTCTAGAATTCAATGAAAACGGAAACACGACATACTCAAACCTATGGGATGCAATGAAAGCAGAACTGAAAGGAAAACACATAGCCCTAAGTGCTTCCATTAAGAAACTGGACAGAGCATACTTCAGCAACTTGACAGCACAGCTAAAAGCTCTAGAACAATAGGAAGCAGATACACCCAAGAGGAGTAGACAGCAAGAAATAGACCAAATAGAAACAAAAAGTACCATTAAAAGAATCAACAAAACCAAGAGCTGGTACTTTGAGAAAATTAAAAGGATTGATAAACCCCTAGCCAGACTAACTAGAGGGTAAAGAGAGAGTATCCAAATTAACAAAATCAGAAAGGAAAGTGGAGAAATAACGACTGAAACTGAGGAAATTCAAGAAATCATCAGATCCTACTACAAAAGCCTATAATCAACAAAGCTAGAAAAACTGGAGGAAATGGACAAATTCCTAGACAGATACAAGATCCTAAAGTTAAATGAGGACCAAGTAAACCATCTAAATAACCCTATAACACCTAAAGAAATAGAAGAAGTCATCAAAGCCTCCCAACAAAAAAAGCCCAGGTCCAGACGGGTTCAGTGCAGAATTTTATCAGACATTTATTAAGGATATAACACCAATACTCTCCAAACTATTCCAAAAGGAAGAATCAGATGGAATACTACCTATCTCAAATTTTGAGGCTACAATAACCCTCGTACCTAAACCACACAAAGACCCTACAAGGAAAGAGAACTTCAGACCAATCTCACTTATGAGTATTGATGCAAAAATACTCAACAAAATCCTAGCAAACCGAATCCAAGAACACATCAAAATGATCATTCATCATGACCAAGTAGGCTTCATCCCTGGGACGCAGGGATGTTTTAATATACGGAAATGTATCAACGTAATCCACCATATAAACAAACTTAAAGATCAAAATAATATGGTCATCTCACTAGATGCTGAGAAAGCATTTGACAAAATCCAACACCCCTTCATGTTAAAAGTCCTGGAAAGAACAGGAATCCAAGGTCCATACCTAAACATAATAAAAGCAATATACAGCAAGCCAACAGCCAACATCAAACTTAATGGCAAGAAACTTGAAGCAATCCCACTAAAATCAGGGACTGGACAAGGCTGCCCACTCTCCCACTACATGTTCAACATAGTACTGGAAGTCCTGGCTGGAGCAATTAGACAGCAAAAGGAGATCAAGGGGATACAAATTGGAAAGGAAAAGATAAAAACATCACTCTTTGCCGATGACATGATAGTGTAATTGAGTGACCCCAAAAATTCCACCAGAGAAATCCTACAGCTGACAAACAAGTTCAGCAAACTGGCTGGATACAAAATTAAGTGGAACAATTCAGTAGCCTTCCTATACTCAAACGACAAACATGTGGAGAAAGAATTAGGGAAAAGGTACCCTTCACAATAGTTAGAAAAACTATGAAATACCTTGGTGTGACTCTAACTAAGCAAGTGAAGGACCTGTATGACAAGAACTTCAAACCTCTATAGAAAGAACTTGAGGAGGATCTCACAAAATGGAAAGATCTCCCATGCTCATGGATTGGAAAGGTCAACATCTTAAAAATGGCCAAAAAAAAAAAAAAAAAAAAAAAATCTCCTTGTACAAAGCTCAAGTGTAAGTGGATTAAAGATCTCCACATTAAACCAGATACACTGAAACTATTAGATGAGAAAGTAGGGAAAACCTTAGAACACATAGGTACAGGAGAAAATTTCCTGAACAAAACACCAATGGCTCAAGCTCTAAGGTCAAAGATTAACAAATGGGACTTAATGAGATTGCAAAGTTTCTGTAAGGCTAAAGACATCATCAAGAAAACAAAACGGCAACCAACAGATTGGGAAAAGATCTTTACCAACACCACATCAGATAGAGGCCTAATATCCAAGGTGTACAAGGAACTCAAAAAACTAGACACCAGAGAATCAAATAACCCTATTAAAAAATGGGGTACAGAGCTAAACAAAACGTTTTCAGTTGAGGAACACTGAATGGCTGAGAAACACCTGAGGAAGTGCTCTACATCCTTAGCCATCAGGGAAATGCAAATCAAAACAACCCTGAGATTCCACCTCACACTAGTCAAGAAAACAAAAAAATATACATATATTTACAAAACAAGAAGACTTTGACTATTTCCATGTTGCATTTTGTTTTGCATATACTTTACGCTTATTGTAACTATTAGGTTTTCAACTCATACTGTCAAGCCCTTGAAAAAAATCAAGTACTTACTAAAAAAATATATTCACATGGTTTTATGTAAAAATTATTTCAATGTCTGAAAAAACAGTACTGACAAAATGTATAATTTTAAGCAAAAAATGTTTAAAATCTGAAAAAAAAAAAAAACAACCCTGAGATTCCACCTCACACCAGTCAGATTGGCCAAGTTCCAAAACTAAGATGACAGCAGATGCTGGAGAGGCTGTGGAGAACAAGGAACACTCCTACACTGTTGGTGGGGTTGCAAACTAATACAACCACTATGGAAATCAGTCTGGCGATACCTCAGAAAATTGGACATAGTACTACCTGAAGACCCAGCTATTCCACTTCTGGGGATATACCCCAGAGACACTTTAATACACAACAAAGATATATGCACCACAATGTTCATAGCGGCTCTATTTATAATAGCCAGAAGCTTGAAGGAACCCAGATGTCCTTCAGAAGATGAGTGGATACAAAAATTGTGGTACATTTACACAATGGAATACTACTCAGCCACCAGAAACAATGACTTAACGAAATTCTTAAGAAAATGGCTGCATCTAGAGAATATCCTCCTGAGTGAGATAACCCAGTCACAAAAGAACAGACAAAATATGCAGTCACTGATATTGGGATGCTAACCCCAGAGGCTTGCACTCCTCCAGAAAAAACCCACAGACTGTATGAAGTCCAAAAAATAAAGAAAACAAAACAAAAAAAATATTTACAAAACAAGAAGACTTTGACTATTTCCATGTTGCATTTTGTTTTGCATGTACTTTACACTCATTGTAACTATTAAGTTTTCAATGCATACTATCAAACCTTTAAAAAAAATCAAGTACTGACTAAAAGAACAGGAATCAAAGGCCCATAACTAAACATAATAAAAGCAACATACATCAAACCAACAGCCAACATCAAACATAAAGGTGAGAAACTTGAAGCAATCCCACTAAAATCAGGGACTCAACAAGGCTGTCCACTCTCCCCCTACCTATTCAACATAGTACTGGAAAACCTTGCTGGAGCAATTAGACAGCAAAGGGAAATCAAAGGGATACAAATCGGAAAGGAAGAAGTAAAAACATCTCTTTTTGCAGATGACATGATAGTTTACTTAAGTTACCCCACAAATTCCACCAGAGAACTCCTACAGCTGATAAACAAGTTCAGCAAAGTGGCTGAATATAAAATTAATACAAACAAATCAGTATCCTTCCTATATTCAAAGGACAAATATGTGAAGAAAGAAATTAGGGAAAAGATACCATTCACAATAGTCCAAAAACTATGAAATTCCTTGGTGTCACTCTAACTAAGCAAATGAAGGATTTGTATTACAAGAACTTCACACCTCTAAAGAAGGATATCAAGGAAGATCTCAGAAAATGGAAAGATCTTCCATGCTCATGGATTAGAAGGATCAACATTCTAAAATTGGCTATCTTACCAAAAGCAATCTACAGATTCAATGCAATCTCCATCAAAATTTCAACCCAGTGCTTTATTGAATTGGAAAGAGAAATGTGCAATTTCATCTGGAATAACAAAAGACCTAGAATAGCGAAATCCATCCTCAACAACAAGAAAACATCTGAGGTAATCACTATCCCTGACATCAAGCAAATTAGAAGGTAATTGTGCTGAAAACTGCTTGGTACTGGTACATAAATAGGCACTTGAATCAAAGAAATGGAATAGAAGACTCAGAAATGAGCCCCCATGTATCCGGTCACCTGATTTTTGACAAAGCAGCTGTAAACATTCAATGGAAAAAGGACAGCCTATTCAACAAATGGTGTTGGTCCAATTGACACTCAGCTTGCAGAAGAATGAAAATAGACCCTTTCTTTTCTCCTGTACAAAGCGCAATTGTAAGTGGATCAAATATCTCCACATTAAACCAGATACACTGAAACTATTAGATGAGAAAGTATGGAAAACCTTAGAACACATAGGCACAGAAGAAAATTTTCTGAACAAAACACCAATGGTTCGTGCTCTAAGGTTAAAGATTAATAAATGGGACTTAATGAGATTACAAAGTTTCTGTAGGGTAAGAACACTGTTAAGAAAACAAAACGGTAGCCAACAGAATAGGAAAAGATCTTTACCAACTCCACATCACATAGACGCCTAATATCCAAGGTATACAAAGAACTAAAAAGCTAGACACCAGAGAATCAAACAACCCTATTAAAAAATGGGGTACAGAGCCAAACAAAACATTCTCAATTGAGGAATTTGTAATGGCTGAGAAACATCTATGGAAGTGCTTGGCATCCTTAGCCATCAAGGAAATGCAAATCAAAACAACCCTGATATCCCACCTCATTCCAGTCAGATTGGTCAAGATCCAAATCTAAGATGACAACAGATGCTGGGGAGGCTGTGAAGAAAGAGAAATACTTCTCCACTGTTGGTGGGATTGTAAACTGATACAACCATTTTGGTAATCAGTCTGGCGATTCCTCAGAAAATTGGACATAGTACTACCTGAAGTACCAGCTATTCCACTTCTGTGCATATACCCCAGAGACCCTCCAATATACAACAAAGATACATGCACCACAATGTTCATAGCAGCCTATTTACAATAGCCAGAAGGTGGAAGAAACCAGATGTCCTTCAGTAGATGAATGGATACAAAAATTGTGGAAAATTTACACAATGGAGTACTACTCAGCTGTCAGAAACAATGACTTAACCAAATTCTTAAGAAAATGGTTGCATCTAGAGAATATCATCCTGAGTGAGATAACCCTGTCACAAAAGAACAGACATAGCTTGCAATCACTGATAATGGGATACTAACCCCAGAAAGCTCAGCCTACCTCAGAAATAACTCTCAGATTGTGTGAAGTTCTAGGAAAAAAACAAAAACAAAATCATTATATTCAATCCTTACATACCAAGAATACTTCGACTAATTCTGGGTTACATCCTGTTTTACATGTACATTTTGCTCATTGTAACTAGTAAGACCTAAATGCAGAATATCAAATTTGAAAAAAAAAAAAGCCAAGCACTGACAAAATGTATTTGTATAAATTTATGCAAAAATGCTTAAAATTTGTTCTTTTATCTTTGTTTTTTAAAAAGAAAGTTAAAAAATTAATAGTCTCTTTTCTATATGTAAATGTTACATATATACATGTGTATGTATATGTACACACAAATACTTAATTACAACCTTAAAAAGGTATTCGTATAATTTTATGCAAAAATGCTTAAAATTTGTACATTTGTCTTTGCTTTTAAAAATAAAGTTTTTCAAGAAAAAAAGTTAACTTCAGTATGATCTTCAAGAAATACTTTTATATTAAGTAAGGCAGAAGTTTATATGTGTACAGGAATAAAGTGAATTTCAGTTCATATACACAATGTATTTTGAATAGATAGAGAAAATAGTCCATCAATTACTTCAAACATTTATTAAAAAACAAAACAAAACAAAACAAAACAGTCTACTGATCACAGGAAGCTCAAGAAGAAAGACTGAATTGTGGATGCTTCAGTCTTTCTTAGAAGGGGGACAAAATACTCACAGGAGGTACAGGGTTGAGAGGACTTGGGAAGTAGAGAAGTGATTCATTAAGGCTGATGTATCTTCCTTTCTTTTCCTTCATTTTTTCCTTATTGTTGTGTTTTAAACACAGTGCTCCATACAGGCCACTCAAGCATTATCTCATGCAACCATACACCCAATATAACAGTGAATATTTTGATTTTTTGATGATTTTTAATTGGATAATTTCTGTATTTACACTTCAAATGTTTTCCCTATTCCTCCACTACTATTCCCCTTCCTCTTTTTCTTCCTTTCCCACCTCACTTCCCACCATTAAGGTGCTCTTTCTCCCAGGACCCCTCCCACCTCAAAGCAATGTAGTTGTGTGTATAAAACATTATGTTGGAACTGTCAGTATTCGGTAAGAGAAGGGGTACAATACAGGAAAATAACAGTCAGATATAATGTTAAGAAACCTTTGAATTTTAGCAACATATCATGTTGTAAAACTGCTTTTTAAAAATTCATTAATCATGTTTTATAGTCAAGTCATCCCCCACTTCTGCCCTCTGACTGTTCCACATATCATATCTCCCCTGTCCCATCTCCCAAAGGATATCTTCCTCCTCAAGCCTCCACCCTCACCCTATCTGTCCTTTTCATGACTTTGAACTTCAAGTCTCTTGAAGGTTAGGTGCATCTTCTCTCACTGAGTCAAGATCCGAAGACCTCAGCTGTATAAGTGTTGGGAGCCTCATATCAGCTGGTGTGTGCTTCCTGGCTGGTGGCTCTGGGTGGGAAAGGGAACAGGGTGAGGAAGAGGGGAACATGATCAGGCATTAGGTGGGAAACAGGACTGAAGCAGAAAGAAACTTCAGGAGGTAGGAGTTACTGGACTCTCTATAATATACCAGAGAGTTGGGACTTGAGAAGCTCACAAGACTCAAAGACCTTAGATGAAATTTCCTAGAGTGTAGAGAGGAAACTTGTGGATTCCATCTCCAGAAGAAAGACAGGGCATCAAGTGGAGTGATGGGCTTGCCATAGTCAAAAAACTGACCCAGAATTGTTCCCATCTGCAGGGTCAAAAATGGAGAAGATCCTGAGAGAAAGTCAATCTAGTGACAGGTGAAAATTGTTTTTCCATCTTGAGGGAGGCCCCAGGGCCTGATACTATTACTGATGTTATGTTTGGCTTACAAACAGGAGCCTAGCATGACTGCTCTCTGAAAGGCCCAACAAGCAGTGGAAAAAGAGTCAGATGCAGATATCTACACCAGACCAATAGACTGAAGCTGGTGACCCTTGTGTTGGTGGAAAAGCTGAAAGAAGCTAAGGAGGTGGGCACCTCTACAGGAAAACCAGCAGTTTCAACTAACCTGGATCCCTGAGATTGCTCATAAATTTTGATTTTATGTATCTTGGTTCCTTTTAGAAACTTCAAGGAAGACTTTGCAAGTAGAAAAAATACTAAATTCTTTTACTAGTGATACAAAAGTGTTCATTAATTCTGAAAATTGTTTTATTTAAGTTTTTATAATAAATAAATAAATATTTGTGCAGCTCATGAGATCCTATCATTATGCTGCAAAACATTTTTACTTTCTATTGGTAAAATAGTGACAACTAAGACATAGTTAGAATGGTTTGTAACAGAAAACAGAATTTAAAAGAAATAGAAAATTTAAATAATCCATAGTGACTTGTACTTTATAATCAATTTCTAATTTCTTTTTTATTTTAATTTATTTTTCTCTCATACTATATATAACAAATGTGTCCCACACTACCTTCACCCGTCCGCCCTCTACACTTCCTCCACCCCCTCTAATCTCTCCAATTTCTCTATTACTTCTGGTTATTTGCCATCTTCCTTCTGCAGATCCACTGTCCCATTCCACTTCCCTTCAGAACCACAGAGAATACCAGTACATCTAGGCATAAAAAATGCAATAAGACTAGTCAAATATTCTCATTTCAAAACAGGACATGACAACCCAGTAGGAAGAAGAGTTTCCCAAGAGCAGGCCAAAAATCAGGGACACTCCCAATCCCACTGTTAGGGGTCCCACAAAAACTGCAAGATAAAAAACCACACCATAGTTAAAAATGACCAAGCACAGATTCATGTAGGTTCCTTCACTGACAGTTCAGTGTCTGTGACTCTATTTATTTGATTCTGTGAGCTGTGATCTCGTAGTGTCCTCAACCTCTCTGATTCCTATAATTCTTTCTACATCTTCCATCCTTGAGTTCTACCTAATGTTTAGGTAGGTTTCTATATCTGCTCACATCAGCTGAAAGAGGAAACCTCCCCAATGATAAGTGGGATAGACCCTGATCTATGATCTATGAGTATAGCAGAATATCATTAGAAATCCTTTCATTGGTTGCTTCTTGTGTATCTGACTTTGTGACAATCATCTTGGGTTCCCTAGGTCTCTGAACCATCCAGCATTCAGTTATTGGCTTGAGACTCAAGTCAGATCAGTCATTGATTGGACATTCATATAATCTCTGAACCATTGTTGCCCCAGTACACCTTGTAGGCAGGACAGATTGTATTTAAGGTTTTGGAACTGGGTAGTATTGAAGTCCTACCACTGGAAGCCTTGCCTGTTTACAGAAGATGGTTGGTTCAGGTTTTCAATTATGTATTACTAAGTGTCCTCCCTATAATCACCCTCATAGATTCAGTCAAGTTTCAGTTGCACTGTGTTTTCATTTCACCCTCCAAATGCCTTTATAATTCCTCAAATTCCACTTGTCTCTACAAGTGTTCTTGCCTCTGGACTTCCTGCCCTTTTCCTATCCTCACCAGACACCAGTTCAGTCACAAAATCTATTCCCTCTCATCTTCTCAGGGAGACCCAGGCATTCTAGAACCCTAGTTCCTCACTGTTACTTATCCTCTCTGGGTCTGTGGACTGTGGTATGTTTATCATTTACTTATGGACTATTATTTACTTATAGTTGAGTGTATATCATTTTTTCTCTTTCTTTGTGTGGGTTACCTTATCCAGATTCTTGTAGCATAATGCTCTAAGAATTACCCAATTACAAATAGAAATCAGGGTGCCTTTTCTCCATGAGACTTGGCATTTTGTGTCATCATCTTGGAAGGTCAATGTGTAATAACAAAGTTTGTTCAGATTCCTTTTTCATCTTTCAACTTAAAACAGAAACTCAGAGTTCAGAGCATTCTCAACACAACAGCAACAACCAATTAATGAGTTCTCTGACTGTTTAAAAACACAGTTATCAACATGATAAAAGTGTTCAACATTCTTGGCTATTACAGAAAAGCCAATTAAAACTCCTTTGAGATTATATCTCACCTCAGGCCAAATGGCTAACATAAAAACACAAATAATACAGAAAACCACAACTAATCAATATGCAGAGAACAAGTTACATGTCATAAGAATTGTTTTCACTCTAAATATCTGTTAACAAGTTAATATATTTGGTCTCTTTATTATGTCCTGAATTTCCTAATGTTTGGGTTAGGAAATTTTACCTTTTAATTTTTTTTGACAGTTGTGTCAATCTCTTCTACAGTATCTTCTACACCTGAGATTTCTCTTCCATCTCTTGTATTCTGTTGGTGATGCTTACATCTGCAATTCCTGACCTGTTTCCTATGTTCTCCTTTTCCAGTTTTCCCTCCATTTGCATTCTTATTGTGTCTACTTCCATTTTTAAGTAATGGAATGCTTTATGTAATTCCTTCACCTGTTTAACATTGTTTTCATGTATTTTTTTAAGAGATTTATTAGTTTCCTCTGAAAAGGCTTCAACCTGATTACCTGTGTTTTCCTGTATTTCTTTCAGTGAGTTGTTTATATCCTCCTTAAAGGATTGTTCTATCTTCATGAGATAGGATTTTAGATCAGCTTCATAATTTTCAGGTGTGTTGCTGTATTCAGGACATTTTTGTGGTAGGAAACTGGGTTCTGATGGTGCCCATGTATATTGGTTTTTGTTGCATATGGTTTTGCAATTGCCTCATGCTATCTGATAATCTCTGGTGTTTGCTGTCTGGAGTCTGTCTCTTTTATTCATGGGTTGCTTCAGGTTTCCTGGTAGGCCTAAGGCCCTGGATCTAGCAGACCATGCAACTATTCAAAGCGGCAGAGAAGCTGATAATCTGTTTCCCTGGATGCAGTAGATCTCCTGGGAGGCCTTCAGATTGTTGGGTTTTCAGAGGAGCAGCAGATCCTCTGGTATACCTCAATTTAAGTTGTCTTCTGGGAAGTAGACTAGCTCAAAGTCTTTCCCAGCAGATAGGATCAGGCAGAAAGGGTTTTCTGTGTGATTTCTAAGAGTTAGTATTTTATTGCAATTTTACTAAAATAAAATATATAATGAATATTAACATGATGATTATTTGAAGTATACTACTTAATGCTATTAAATACAATAAAACTATTGTCAATCACAATCACTACCTGGTTCTAGAATGTGTATCTCATTGTAAACTCTTCTGAGTTACCCAGATTCTAGCAAATAGTTCCACTTAATTTATCTAGAACATTGCATTTATGTAAGATTAAAAAATATGTTCCCTTGTTTCCTGTTTGTTTTTTTTTCTTTATTATGTTTTCAGGTATTTGTTTTAAATCTCACTATAAACTAAAAGCATAAAATAAATGATGTTATCCTAAATTTAACAGTAGATTGAATGATTCTTTTGCTAAACAATTGAGTATTTTTCACATTTAATTGCTGTGACATTTTTATTAAGCTGTTCTTTTCCCCTAAATATGAAAGCTACTGTTGTAATTGTTGTCTTGAAAGGGTTGTCTTTTTTCTGCATTTTTACCTTTAGGGGAAACTGACAGCAAAGCCAGAAATAGTAAATATATTCATTCTATGGTTTACACTGGAACTACAGGGAGGTATTGTGCTAACTCATGTCCTTTCTTATATACAGTCAAAATCCAGGAAAGTGTGGCATATCTACCATCACTTTCTTTTATTACTCATAGATTATTTCACATTGAACTTTCTAAAACTCTACCCATTACTAACAGGAATTCTGATTTAAAACTATATAGCCACATAAACAGTAGACATCAAATTATCTGGTTTTGTATTCTTTTCTACACAATATGTTATATAGACCCAAGCACAAATATCTTTACATGTATAAGTAGAGATGTTCAATAATCATACAGAACTATTTTATAGAAATCAATGCATCCATGGATATCATGAAGTATGTATTAAAATATACATACTAATTTCACAAGATTATAAATTTAATGCTCTTGTCTACTTAAATGTAAATGTTGTATCACTATAGAAAGAATCATGAAAACTAAGCTTTAATATACAGCATTTCTAAAGGACTGTAATGAAACACTGATTTCAGTTGCTCTTGTGTTTATGACACTGTGAACCTTCTCCTGATGAGCACACAATGTCCCCCTGAAATATAACGTTTTGTATATAGCAGCTACTTGCACTTTCCTGTGAACCTCTAATGATAAATGACATGGGCAAAGGTATCAGGCAGTGGCCAGAAAGAATCAAGTTAACCCTTATCTCAGTAGTTCCTCCAGCTTCTGCTTCTACACATTGCATGCAATGACTCTCCTAAGGGTCCTAGTGTTTTGACTTAGTTTTACTAGTATAATATTTTATGTATTCTGTACTTGATTGTCCATGAACCACTCTCGAATGTTGTGCAAAACTTATTTCATAACTTCAATATTTTTTTTCTTTTTGGGCTTCCAAAAAATGACCTTTTTGTACAGAGAAGATATAACATTTTTAAAATCATATTTTATTTTAATAAAGTTCATTACCTAGAATGAGTACATATATAATTAGCATTTAAAGTTTATTTAAGTATATGTATAGTTATATAGCAGTATTTATTAAAAATATCTATTTACCAGAAATGATGAGCTATCATTAGTGAAATATTATAGACAATGTTATTGTCTAATATAATTCTGGACTCTTCCTTGTATTGGACATGGTATATAAAGAAGATCATCACATTGTGAGTACAAACAAGATGAAAATGTTCAAGTGCTTGAAAATGTCTACTATAAATAATTTGTCATTTAATGTTACTTCAAAAATCAATAAAATATAATGTTCAATCAGTTCACTTTTACAAATTATATTACAAAAATTGGTATCATAATTACAGATATAAATCTCTATTTCTGAATTTTAAATAATCCTTGGGGTAACTGTTTAACTTTAAAACATATTCATGAAACATTTCAAGTTAATAGTTAAAAGAAGCTCATAGGACATCTAGGTATAAATCACCCAAATGTAGTGAAGGATTCTCAATTTTGGATTACAATTCTTAATAAAGTAGAGTAAGGCAAAAAAGGGTAAAGGTTAGGAATACACTAAAGGTCACAAAACATATTAAAATTATCTCAGAGAAAGACAGTACAGGCTACACTTTCAATATCCATCTTTCATTCTGCACCAATAGGTCATTTCCCAGACCCAAAACCCACAGCCCACATTTTGTCTTCTCCTTATCTTTGATCCAAAGTACTCAACATGTACTTCAGACAGCTCCATCTCCCAGCCACATGTAAGAATGTTGAGATAGATATCCATCAGTCTCAATGTATCATGAAGATATTCATTAAAGCCTTTATTCTACTACATGGGAAAAGCTAAATAAAATGAATAATATTTTTGATGAATCCTACATTATGTGGCAATTAAACCCTATTGAAATAAATAATTTAAAAGCACAGAAACAGCAATAAGGGAAAAATGATACATTTTCAAGTTCAAAAAAAGGGTGAGCATCAGAATGACACAAAATATACTTGTACTAGAAATTTATAAATAAATTACACAAATATTATGCAAATATTTTCATAAACAGAGAAAGGCATTCAAGCTCACTGAAAGTATCCAGTACCATCCTAATACCAAATTAATTAATTAATTAATGGCCATAAAATCCAGAAAATTGCATTGGGCTCAGCACTTAAAGCTGCTGTTGTAGAAGAGCCAAGGTTTGGTTTCCAAAAACCTAGATAGAAGCTTGTAAACTTCCCTTCCTCCACGTGCAGAGACACAATTGTGTCTTCTGTTTTTTTGTATCCCAAATTGTGTATGGTACTCATATATACAGGTAGAAAACACACAGAACCATATATTGCAAGCACACACAAGTTTAAATTGTTATATTGTAAATGAACTGCTTGTTGAGCAGTATCAAAAATTCTAAAGAAAATATAACAAGCTGAATTCAAGATTGTATCAAAAATATCATATCAAAAAGATCACTCATTGTAAAAATGTTGACTTCCTTTAACTGGTGTAGAAAGCATAGGATCACTATGTGTAACACAACAAATGTTATTTTCACATATATATACCCAAATACAGAAATGATGTGAAATATTACATCTTCTTTAAAGATTCATTTATTTAATATGTAAAAGAATCTTTTCTCTACAATGCTATCTAACTTTATAAATCTAAAGCTATTGCATTTTGTAATTTAATGCTATGATATTAACCTTGTTTTGTATCTATGTTTTGCCAATACTTTTAATCCCAAATGATTACATAGTTCAAAATGGCATAACCATGGTTGTAAAATCTTATTTTCATCAGGCATTTTAGTTTAAACAAAGTTGTTTCTTCAGTAAATTAATATTGTACAATAAAACCCATTATACTTTATTAATTTTAATAATTATAAAAATTCTTAACTCATTACAATATCTCCCCTTTATTTTATTCACAGAAAACCAATTTAACGATGCCTTAATAAATTATAACTCTAGATCATGGATGGTGTTATATATGTATATGATGGTTGCAGAATTGTTAATTCCATATGAATGTGATCCTGTATTTTTACACTAAATTAAAGAAGGACTTCAAAAGATATAATAGTAAATTTAATGAATATAATGAAGCTAACATCTAAGTTTAGAGTTTTGTAAAGTAGACAATTATGTTGCCTGGGTATGATTTATGAATTGCTCTTGCTGTTTATTGCTCGCAATAGACTATCATCCAGATGTTAAAAAATCACTATCCTTTATTCTAATTTCCAATTCAGTTGGAAGTTTTGTCTTACAGCCATTGTCAAGCAAATGCATAATTTCTCTTAGAAATAGTAATACATATAGAAAAAGATAAAACTATCTTTAGAGTGTTTTCAAATTCATGATCAATATGCTGATAAGATTGAAGCATCAGTTGCCAACATTCCTTGAGGTGATAGTAAATAGCCAAACTACCTACTCTCCTTGATACATGACTCTTTTTTTGGAACTATGGGAACAACACCCTCATAAAACCTAGAGAGTTTTATATATATTTTCTCTTGCCAGCAAGTAGGCGAATGAAACAGAAATAACTTAAATACAATCTCTGTCATACTTAAACGAGTGCTGTAAAGTAAACTATAATTAAGGTAAAACAAATAAATGAATTAAATTGTTTTTTGTTTGTATTTCTCATTTATACTCTTTATAATAAATGTGTGTCAGTCAAACAAATTTGTAACTTTTAATTGTTATATGACTGACAATGGGAAGGAAAGGCAATGACTATATCAAAAAGAGAGGTGTAAGCAACTCCTTAAGAGGACACAAGGAAGCACAGGTTGACAGGGGCTGGAAGGAGAAAATCAGAGCTTTCATTGTAAAGAGAAAAGGGCATTTACATGTTTGATTTTGGCCCTTGTTCAGATCATTATTTTTAAAGGAAAGATATATTTTACAAAACCTGACATAATGACTTGAAAATTAAAATATTTCTGGGAGGAAAAGAAAAATTCTAATTACTGATATATATATATATATATAACTGTGAATTCAGAGAGTACATTTTATGTTCTCATGGATTTTATACAAATAGCCTGAAAAAACTACTATTTTTTCAGGCTATTTGTATAAAAAGGCAGTTTGATAAAAAAAAAAAAAAAAAAAAAAAAAGACTGCATAAGCTAATGCAACATAAGCCTTATTGAGCAAGATTCTATGCATTGTTATTAAGTGTTTATCCAAAGACTTAAATTCCCAAACATGATTTCAACCTTCATGTAGCAGACACAACTGGATGTTCCACAGGAGAAATCTGTGGGTATCTAAATCTGTGTGAGCTTAAATTTCCAAATTAGAGTCATCTGGGGGAAGGAACATGAACTAAGATAAGGATTATATCCACAACTGTCTGCAGGCTTTCAGTAGGGTTGTTTCTCTGATGATTGATGTGGGAGGGTGAAGTATATTGTGCACAGTTCCTGGGCACACAGTCTTGTGAAGAAGCTAAGCAAAGTATGCAAAAAACAAAAAAAAAGCTAGTAAGCAACACTCCTTGTCTGCGTCCAATGCACTTCATATTTCCATGTGCCTGCCTTGAGTTTCACCACTGACTTCTCTTCATGAAGGACTGTGCACTCTAAGGTTTCTTTGTCCTTTTGTTTGTTTGTTTCACAGCAGGAGAGCACAAGATACAATAACTAGTGTCTGGAGTTGAGACATAACGTGTAGTATCCCAAAAGTGACATTTGGAGCTAAGAATGTTCTGAAATTTGATATAAAAATCCAAGATAAAAATTTTGGTTTAACTATGCTTACAAAGTGTTTGAATAGCATTACTTCAATTTTTTGAAGTTATGCTTTCAAAGTATGTCCCAAATTGTTGAGTAGGCATGAGGGACTCAGATTATATACTTGCATAGGTTAGATGCTTCTGTTTCATGTTTAAAATAAGTTAGGGTGAGTGAGTAATCCTATATTTATTTTGTGGTAAAAACTTCTATATTTTATTAGTTTTTTAAAAAATATCTATACTATATTTAAATCATAGTATTTGCTCTCCAGTCGCTCCTCTAATATCCTGCACCCCAACTTCCTGTTCTTTTGAAGAAAAATGAAATGTGTCTTGAACATACACATGGAAAATGTTGACACATGTGTGTCAGCCATCTCCTACTGAAACTGCATCCTACCCTAATCTATGACTGATATACCCAATGCAAATCCATTGAAGAAAGCAGATTTTCCCAGAAGTTAAGCATTAAAAATGGATTCTTAGCTATGGTTAGGACTTTTTACCTATTCTACCTTTCCATTCTGGGATATTGCCTAATTTGAGTTTGCCCAAGTCTTAGGATGCTGTTTCAGGTTCTGTTATTTTCAAAGTGCGTCAACTCTGTGCATCTGCAAATCATTATTTACGCTGAATACTCCACCACCTCTTTCCTACATCCTCCTATTCTAAAAAGATTTTTGAACCTTAATGGGAAGGGTTAATAAAAGCACTCCATCTAAGCTTGAGTGGTCCAGATCTTGTACCTTCTTCATATTGTCCAGTTGTGGGTCTCTGTTTAAATTGTCATCTACTGAACAAAATATGCTTCTCTAATGGGGGTTGAGTGATTCCCTGATCTATAGTATAGCAATATGTCATTGGGAGTCATGTCACTGCTCTGCTCATCCAGGAGAAAAGTAAGAGTATGTATGTCATATCTAGTCGCAGGGCTTTGGTCTCATTAACAGTATTAGGTATTGATTCCCTCTCATGTGGCAGACTTTGAAAAAAAATGTTTTTAAATGGTTAGTTCTCCCCATAATAATGTTGTTACTATTGCACCAGCAGATGTATGTGGCAGATAGGTCAATATTGTAGATTTCAGAGTTCACCTATGGGTGAGATATAAAATTAATTTCCTGTTCAGTAAATTATGTGGTAACATTCAGCACTAAGAATGGTAGTCTGTAAGGTTGAAACCTTCAGCAAACCACCAGCTCATTTTTTCCATATCCACTGAGACAATTTTGTCATGTTTTCATCAATAGAATCTTCCTGGCTGGTTGTGAAAAATGAGATTATGAAATATGCAAGAAGTGGACAGGAGATGGAGGAAGAAGACATCAGGTAACCCAGATTTGGAGAAAATGTATGTTTTTAGTTCATTTTTCCTTCTTTGTAAAACTCAGTTGCTCATGAATGTATGGACTTATGACCAGGTCTATGATTCTGTCTCACTGAGTCTCTTATTAAGCGAACTACACTTTGTTTAGCTGACAATTCTGTATTTCTCCTTGAAATATTGGATATGGTTACCACTAATGGGTATTTTGTTATTCAGTAGTGGCTTATCTTTACTTGATTTTTCAAGTTTCCATGTAACATTTATGATTGTCTTTTCAATTTGTGTGACTTGCCTTCAAATTTTAATAGGATTACATTAAATCTGTAGATTGCTTTTGATAAGATGGCCATTTTTACAAATTAATCCTACTCTTTCATGAGGAACTGGGACTTTTCAATTTTCTTATGTTTTTTTCAATGGGATTTTCAGTATATTTTTTCTAAAGCTTTCATGTGTATCTTTAAAATACGGATAGTGATCATTGCAGTTTTAAGATGTATCTACTTATTCTTATAAATTTCTCTCTTATTATCCCATTCATTGTGTTAAACAATTTTGGTATATTATGTTTTCCTTTATAGTTTATTATATATATAAGTAATTATAAATAATTACACATTATATATATAATATTTATTTATACATTTTATATATAGTTTATTTTATACTTTATATCTTGAGTCATTAAATAGTATGTTATTAAGCATCCATAGCTTTGTGTACTGTATGCCATTTTAAATATTATTAAGCTTTAATGAATTGTGGCAAGATATTATATAATGTGGCATTTTTTGTTTTTATTTATTTATTTATTTATTTTTAATTGTCCAAGTTAATTTAAAAAAACAAAGACAAATATACAGATTTTAAGAATTTTTGCATAAAAGTATACAAATACATTTTTGTTAGTACTTTGTTTTTAAAGTTGATACTGTGCATTAAGATCTTACTAGTTACATTGAGCATAAAGTACATGTAAAACAAGATGTAACCTGGAATTAGTCAAAGTTTTTGTGGTGTGTAAAGATTAAGCATAATGTATTTCATTTTCTTTCTTTTTTTTTTGTGAACTTCATATAATCTGTGAGTTGTTTCTGGGGTGCTCTGAGCTTTCTGAAGTTAGTATTCAATTATCAGTGACTGCATATTATGTCTGTTCTTTTGTGACTGGGTTATCTCACTCAGGATGATATTCTCTGGATGTATCCATTTTCTTAAGAATTTTATAAAGTCATTGTTTCTGATAGCTGTATAGTACTCCATTGTGTAAATGTACCACAATTTTTGTATCCGTTCATCTACTGAAGGACATCTGGGTTCTTTCCAGCTTCTGGCTATTATAAATAGGGCTGCTATGAACATTGTAGTGTATGTGTCTTTGTTGTATGCTGGATCTTTTCTGGGGTATATGCCGAGAAGTGGAATAACTGGGTCTTCAGGTATTTTTCTAAGAAATTGCCAGACTGATTTCCAGAGCGGTTTTACCAGTTTACAACCCCACCATTAGTGGAGAAGTGTTCCTCTTTCTCCACATCCTCGCCTGTGTCTGCTGTCATCTGAATTTTTGATCTTAGCCATTCTGACTGATATGAGGTGGAATCTCAGGGTTGTTTTAATTTGCATTTTCCTGATGGCTAAGGATGTCAAGCACTTCCTTAGATGCTTGTCAGCCATTCAATATTCCTCAATGCAGAACTTTTTGTTTAGCTCTGTACACTATTTTTAATAGCCTTGTTCAATTCTCTGGTGTCTAGCTTCTTGAGTTCCTTGCATACCTTGGATATTACGCCTCTATCTTATGTGGGGTTGGTAAAGATCTTTTCCCAATCTGTTGGTGTGCCATTTTAATTTTCCTATATTTTTGGAAAAAGTCTCTGTCTTAATATGCAATCAACCCTGGATAAATTTTCATATGCTAATGGTAATAAGTGTATTCTTTAGTGTTTTATTGGAATGTTTTGTTGATGTTTCTTTGCTTAATATGCTATGTTATATCAGTTGTTAAAATATTTCTCTGCTCAGTTTTTATGAGTTAACCTTTGTTTTTGTGAGACTGTGTGGTATCTGAACTTGATGATGAAATGTTTCTTCGAGGCAGCAGAAACTTACTTTAATAAACACACCTAAAATTAGGGCTAAAAATCATATATGAGAAAACTGAACATAGTCCAGACTGACTTGAGCTGCGGGAAGGAAATAGGAATAAGATAGGAAAAATGAAGAAAGACTGAAAAGAAGGCAAGGTCATCAAAAAGGAGATGATGACCATAATGTATAAATTGGGTCTTAGAACAGAATACAAATGTGGTGCTATAAGTTGGGAGTTATGCCAGGTGTAATGAGTGTGGTGTTGTTGTAAAATCTTGGTCTCTAGAAAATTGACATGAAAGCTGTAAAAAAAAAAATCATGACAGTGAAAGGAATGGTAATTTTTTTTAAATCACCTCTACTATGACTTTTATTTTAATGCCAATAACTGCTGAAATAAAACCTAGTGTGTGGTACAGCATAAAATATTTCTGGAATGAGCATCACCCTGGTGCTGATTGTACAGGTTAATGTGGAAATAAGGAAATGGAGAAAGGGAAGGAAATCCCAGGAACTTGGCGGGGGAGATTCAAAATAGGGGGCAGGATCAGAAGTTCTAGGAGAAGGTTAAGATGCTGAGTGAATCTTATCCCAGGTTTCATTTGGACCTGTCATTTTGAAGATTAAATGCATTTTTCATTATGATCTGGCCACAATCACAAGAATACCAGGATGTAGAATGTCCTGCACGCTCCAGTATTTTAATAACTGGTCCCAAGTGGTGGCATTGTTTAAGAATTAAGAAGTATGACTTTGTATGAGAAATTGGGTTATAGAGTGGGCTTTCATGTTTCAAAAGGCCACACCATTCCCAGTGTGCCTTTCTCTGAATTCTACTTGAAAATGAAGATGTCACCATGCCTCATCCCACTGTTATAGACTCTAAACCTTTAAACAAAAATAAGCCTCATTTTTTTAAGTTACCTTGGTCACGGTCTTATTTCAATGCCTGAAAACATTTAATAGAATTTCTCCAAATTCAATAAAATTAGAAGAGTAACAATATGAGTGTCCTGCTTTATGAGGTAACAATTTGTTTCCCACTAAATGAAAATAGCAACATGCTTTGGCTTCACTTAGTGATAGACTGGAATTCTTGAGCTGAAAAAAAAAAAAAAAAAAAAACAAACAAAAAAAAAAAAAAAAAACAAAAAAAAAAAAACCTTTCCTTTCCACACATTTTTTTGTCTGTTTTGTTTTTCCTTTTTCTTTTTCTTCGGTTTGTTTGTTTTTGATCAGTGATTTATTACACTAAACAAACAAAGACTAGGACTGAAATTGGTACCAAGAACAGGGAGTGTAGTAACATAACAGACCCGACAAAGTAGTTTTACGCCTTAGAATATTTTGTAGCTGGAAAATGTAGACTTTTGGAGCTTTGTCCTAGAAAAGCCATTGAGGACTTGGTGTTGAATGGGCTGTTGTGGGTACTTGGAAGATAGTATTGAGAACATTGCAGAAACTGTATCACAGTTTCTTAGGTCAGAGGAGATTGAAGGCTCTATGAGAACTTTTCACATGGTATTTTGTATTTAGAATCAGTGTAAGTGAAAATTTGCTTCATTAGGAAAATAGACATAGGTTATCTCAGATTGAAAATTTAGCTGTGATTAATAAGAGATCACAATCACAGGAGGTAGATTCATCTGAGAAATTTTATTTTTCAGGATAAGCTCAAAGAAGCTGTGGTCCAGGGAGGCAAGTTCTTCATCCCCAGTGCTACCTGAGCTTGACATGTAAAACATTTTCTATCCCATATTACTGGTTCTGTTGACATGAAAGCTGCCAGATAAAGGGTGTGATGGAGAGCCAATGAGAATTGGTATTACATGGCAAGGGCTAAAATGCACCCTCAATTGTGAAGAATTCCAGGATTGGGGAAGCAGTCAAGACAAAGGGTTGGAAACATGAGAGGTCAGTAGAGGCCACTGGTAAAGGTTCAACCCAGTTGTCATGAAAAACACAGAATACTGACGAAAACTGGATCATTGTGTTGAGTATTAGGGATAGGTGTACTAGAATTGGCAAGAACAAAGCTATGATAAAAGTTGTATGTGCAACGGATGATAAAACAAAGGGAAGTATAGATGTTCAGGTTTCTGGAATATAGAAGATCACACATGGGTTATTTGGATAGTGAGACTGTAGGCTTAGAATTTTTTAAAACACACTTTGAACTCTCTTCTATCCTACAGTCTAAATGAGGAGAGAAAAGATGATAATCAGGACAACAGGGACATAGACCTTTCTAGAAGTTGTTCACTGAAGTTATTCCACTATCTGTTACCAGATATCAGAAGTCTGGTTCAAAATGTATCAACAAATCCACATGAGCAGCAACATCAAAATCCAACAGGAAAAAACAAAAAACAAAAAAACAAAAACAAAAAAAAAAACTATAAGCCTTCATTGAAATCAGCATAAGTCAGAGGTATGGCCAGAGAAGTTCTCTGCCATGCCTCTCTCAGTGAAGTAAAGATCAGCTAAGATGTGAGACCAACCGAGTGTTGCACAGGTAGTATACAAGTCTACCTTCACTGTCTGTTGGGTCCTACTTATACTCTCTCAAACCATCACATGTCCTCTCATGGGCCTGCTAAAGCAAGGCATCATGTGAGTTCTGCTTCTGCAAAACATATGCATCTGCAGCAGCAAAAGATCACATGAGTCTGCATCACATGACACAAGTAGAAATTTCTACTTTAGAGACCATTACATTTTTGTATCTGGGGTTTAGTTTGATCTGATTATTACTCTTTCTACTTAGTTCCTTTTGTAATAACAAAGTCTGAACCTTATTTTAAATTTTCCAGTGAACCAACACTAAGAACATTTTCTTGACTGCTAATTGATATATAAAGGCACAGCCTAGTGTGTGGGAGTCGCAGTTCTAGCTACTGTGGATAAGCTATGTAAGAAAAGCAGCTAATCAAGTGAGATGGAGAAAGCTTGTCTCCATGATCCATGCATCAGTTGTTCCCTCCAAGTTTCTGTCTCGAGCACCTGTCCTGTCTTTTCCTGATAGTGGATTATACTGTGAAAGGCATACAGATTTTCCTTCCAAGTTGTTCTGGTTATGCTGAATATCACCACAACAGAAAGCAAACTACAGCACTATCCCCTCTACTTCTGCTCAAGACCCCCCCAAACCACTCTTCTGTTTATGTGAGCTAAACTTTGACTAATATATGAATGAAATAAATTGAGGCTTGACTTCCTGTCCCGTGATGACCTACTTTCTGAAATAATCTCTGTACTTTGACTAATAGTGGTACTTCTTTATTGCAGTGAAAAGTGATAACATAGTGTTCATCTCAGTTTCTATTTGCCTTTCTGTCAGTATTTACATTGCTTCCACTTCATGGTTATTGTAAATGGCACCTCCAAGAGCATGGGAGCACTATTATGTTTTCATGTTATCAACAAAATATTTTTAAGATTCTGAATCTTATTTTTGGGAATGTACCAAGGAAAAAGATTCTTGGATCAGTTAGAAGTTTGATGTAAATTTAATTAGATGCCTTGGTGCTATTTTCTTTCTTTTTTATTGAATATTTTATTTATTTACATTTCAAATGTTATTCCCTTTCCTGGTTTCCCCTCTGAAAACCCCTTATCCCACCCTTCTCTCTCCTGCTTCTATGAGGGTGCTCCCCAAAACCCACCCACTCCTGACTTCCTGCTTTGGCATTTCCTTACACTGGGGAATCCAGCCTTCCCAGGACCCAGGGCCTCTTCTCCTACTGATGATCTACAAGGCTGTCCTCTTCTACATATGTGGCTGAAGCCATGGATCTGGCCATATGTACTCTTTGGCTGGTGGTTTTGTCTCTGGGAGCTCTGGAGTGTCTGATTAGGTGATACTGTTTTTCTTTATATGAGATGCAAAGCCTTTCAGCTCCTTCTGTCCTTTCTCTAATTTTTCCATTGGGAACCACATGCTCAGTCTAACAGTTAGCAGTGAGCATCTGTCTCTACATTTGCCAAACTCTGACAAAGCATCTCAGGAGACACCTATATCAGGCTCCAGCCAGAGAGTGTCTGGGTTTGGTGTCTGTATATTGAATCCCTAGGTGGGAGAGTCTCTGGATGGCCTTTCCTTCATAGCCATCCTAAGACAATAGTGAGGAAGGATTGCTTTCCTTCATCCCTTCACCTCTTATATATGGTAGAATTATAGTGCAAACTCAAAAAATTCATTAAATATAATTTTATGTAATATAATTTATGTTTGGTCACCCAATACATCCTGGACTTCACACTCACTGACATCTAAGTTGCTGGAAGATATTCTACATTCTACCAAAGGATTAAAGTAATCACAGTCTCCTATACGCAAACCTTGAAACCTATTTAAACAGGTATTTTTATGATTATAAATTAAATGTATACTTTATAAGCTTATATTTTTATTTAAATCTAAAATTTGAAAATACATAATTAAATTGATTTTTAACATCTGATATAAAATGAATGTTAAAGGAATTTTAATATTTAAGCATTTAAATGACATATAAATCATATCTCTACAATGAATTTTGATTGTACAATTTAGTACTATTTTATATTTGCTAGTACAATTCATGACAGAGAAAACATAAATTTCTTTAAGCTCTATATTAATGTTCCTAAGATGTTAAATTGTTTGTAATACACTGCTTTCTGAAGATCTTGAAATTTCATACTAAACACCAACTCAATCTTACTGTTGCCTAAAATGAAATCACTATCTAGAGAAAATTGAAGTTTTGTAAAAGACAATATTGTGTGGGAACATCTTAGATGACTGGATAATGAAACTGTAGTGCATATACAAGGTAGATTTTATTCATCTGTAAAAATTAATGTAAAACACAACAGAAAATTTTCAAGAAAGTGGAAGTGTATAGAAAGTACAATGACAGGTGAAGACTCTTCAGATGAAGAGGCAAAAATCAAAAGCTTCTCACAGGAAAATATCAACCTACCACATACACATGTGTGTACATAAAAGGCTGTAACTTAAGTTTTGAATAAAATTTAAACTTAAGTTTCCACATGTGGTTAGGTAACAGAGACATTAATTGTATCACATGAGTAAAATCAATCAGATATGCTTGAATATTATTTTTTATATCTTTGAAATTATTATATAATGATGTCATTTTTTTCTTTTCTTTCTGTCCTCCACATCCCCATATATATCTTTGCATAATGATTTTATAATTTATGGTCTACTCTTTAATTGTTGCTCTCTCTCTCTCTCTCTCTCTCTCTCTATATATATATATATATATATATATATATATATATATATATATATATATATATATATTCAAGAATACATAATTATAATTTGGTCAGTCTTATTATTTTATTTGTATATATGTTTCAGAGAATGGAATTTAGTATTAAATAATCAAAGATAAATGCTGCATGAGTTAATTTTGTATATAGACTAGAAGCTGGGACTGGAAACATATTAGATTATGGTAAATGTGAGATTCTGTAGTAATATTTATATTCATTTATTATTTTACTTGTAGGACTTTGTCATAGAGTTAAACATGAACATGTATAATGACCACTATTTATGTGATAGCTTATAGTTAAAGCTCTAAATGACAAAATATGTTGCCAATAATTTTATTTGTTCAGTATTCATATAGGATGTACACAATTACATTAATTACCAAGATGAGTATTATTTCACAGCAGCAAGGTACATATTGAGTTAATGAGTCTTAGTGTTTTTAGTGTACACTTCACTTTGAAATTCCATGCCTTGGTTATCCTTTTTCTAACTATTTTCCTGACCCTGAAACAGTTCAAATAGCATTTCATCTTAATCTTTGGGTAATACAAATTTTTATGGCACAGATCCAATATGAAGATTTGAAGAGAGAAAAGAACATGTTTCTGTCTTGTTCCCATTGTCTCTGTCCAAGTTGAATGTAATTGTGAAACCTAGAGATATGTCAGCAAAAAATGACAAGTGATTCGCTGATATTGAACAGTCCAAACTCTATGGCCCCATGATAGCAAATTCTATACTTTATATACTTGTTTTGTATAAGAAGTGATAATATTATATACATCTCCTTTTTATAATTTGATCCTAGAGTGTTAACTGTTTATGAACACCTACGTTCCAGATTATTTTCTTTGTTGCTTTCATTCAGATAAGCCTGACATTGAGATATCTCATTTACAGTAGGTAATACAAAATCATATTGAGATTAAGCATTCCCAAGAACACATTTTTTTTTTAGTGAAAAACAGAGAGTAAGTTTTATTTAATATATATTTCCAGAAAGTGTAGAACTGCTGATCTTCACATTGTGGAAGACGTATATTTTAATCACAGGATGCTCACTGTCTATTATTCTAAGACTCAGTAATGTAATTTTGTAGGCACATGAGGCACATCTACATATGTTTAGCAAAGGAATAATTTAACATTAACCAGGTGTTAATATTTTAGTCAGGGTTTCTATTCCTGCACAAACATCATTACCAAGAAACAAGTTGGAGTAGAGAGAATTTATTTACTTAAACTGCATCATTGTTGTTCATCACCAAAGGAAGTCAGGACTGGAACTTAAGCAGGTCAGGAAGCAGGAGCTGATGCACAGGACCTGGATGTATGTTACCTACTGGTTTGTATCCTCTGGCTCTCTCAGCTTGCTTTCTTATAGAACTCAGGACTAGCAGTCCAGGAATAGCACCTCCCACAGTGGGTCTTCCTAATTTTGGTCACTAGTTCAGAAAATGCTTTACAGGTGGATCTCATGGACTCATTTGTTAAAGGGAGTCTCCTTTCTCTGTGGTAACTCTAGCTTGTGTCAAGTTGACACAAAAGCAATCAGTACCCCAGCAATCAATTTAGGGAAGTTTTAAGAGGCTTATTTGTTAGCTGGTAGAGAAATGTATCAATCTATGGCAAATCTGTACACCCCATTGAATAGTGATTTTAAATTTTCCATTTCAGGAGTATTTTTAGTTCATTTAAGTTGTTAAAAGTAAAAATGGGGATATTTTTCTCTTTACCTATTGATGAAGAAAGCACTGAATTGTATAATAACATATGCCAGGTCTCATGTGATTTTTGCTTTAATAATTAAACTCAAGAAATGTGTATATCTACTAGGAATAGGTAGACTCAAGCATCTGCATCTACCTCCTAATGTCTGTCAGACTTTTTTTTTTTTTTTTTTTTTTATGTGACTATTAGTACAGTTTGTGTCATTGGATCCCGAGAGTCCCAATCAAAGTTGATTTCTCCTTTGGAAAACATTTCATATTGTGTGTGAAGGACATACCTGGTGCACAGAGACCACAGCTACAGCTGTCACTCAGCATTCAAAAATAGTGCACACTATGAAACAAACCACCAAAGATCTCAGTGTTTCTAAGTGGTAAGAGCTATTCTAAGTGTGGAGCCTTATTAGAAGTTATAGTGTGTGCCATAAGGTAGTACCTGACAATGCTTCATTTCACTTACTTTATGCAACATGCCAAAATCTGTCACCAAAGAAAGCCTATTAAGGTAGGCAGGGTACAAAATACAAACGTCATGCTTACTTATCTATCGAAGCAACCATACAAAGCAAGAATCCTTTCCCAATTGGTCCTAAATCATTAGAAAACAAGAACAAATAAATATGCTTTAAAATTGTTGCCTAGCAGGTTATTCATTTCCCTCTTTTATTTCTGTAGACACATTTCAAATATTTCATATCTGAACATAGGAGCCAGACAAGCCATTGAGCTATATGGAATGCTCATTTCTACAATACTGATCATGAATCTAAACATGAAAACATTATATTTCATTTATAGAGACTCAAATTTGATGTATATTTTATTCTTCCCAGCCTACCTTATTTTTCTTATAGGAATAACTAAAAAGATCCTATCTGTTTTTCATAATGTGTCCCACATGACTTTGCAGCATCAAACTGGTTCTTTAGCTGACAGTGACCTTGAATTCTTCATCTCCTTGCATATGTCTTACAAGTAATAGAATTACAGGTGAATATTATTATCCTGCATAACTTTCAGAGATCAAATAATTTAAAATGTTTCTATGACATCACTATGCTGTTGTTTATAGTAACCTTAAAACATCTAACTAATTATTTGAAGAATATTAGGATGTCTTTGGAAGAATTCTGAAAAAAATGTGACAAGGGTGAAAGCAAAATAGTTGAAAAAATTATCACACATATGGCTAAGAATTACTGCTTATTTGCTCTAACTAATTAAACCCACAGAGACATAGTGTGCAATTCAGGTAGATAATTGAACCTGTACACGTTGATTTAAATGTGGGCACTACCAATTGCCATTTTTGTGACTACTAGTAAGATATTCTCTTGTTCCTATTATTTTTATCTTTCATAAAATGGACAGTGTTATATGAACCACTTAACAATGCCATTGGGATAGCCAATGACTATGTACAAAATTTCTAAAGTGTCTTGGTATTATATTGTTTTTTATATAAAAGATTGTTGTAAAATGATATGAAATAATAGTAACAATAAATACTCATAATTAACTTTATTGTACAAATCCAAATAATATTAACATTGGTTAATTAGAATGGAAGTCCATGAATTCCCCTGAAGAACTTGAATAGAATTGTATTCAGGAATACATACAGATAATGCAATCAATATCTTCATTTTTATTATGCTTACAAGATTTCAGTGTTACTAACTACATGAGACTAGATTATAAAATGACTATACTGAAGCAATCATAGTAGTTTTGGAGGAATCATGCATGATAAGAATATTAAGTTCTCTCAGCTTCCTTCCTCCTGTAGGGAAATAGCCAAAAACCTGTGAGTAAGCAGATATCAATCCAGCAATGGACCTATGAGGATCTATTTTTCCTTTGAAATCCATGTACTTTCTCTTGACTGATGTGCAAAAATGAGCCGAGGTGCCTAATTTTGTGTGCAGATACTTATTCTTGTATGTCTCACTGCAGGAATTTTGTGAAGAAGGATTCAGTGTTTGTTTAAAGTATTCTCTTTGGGGTTTGGAGACATAGCTAGAGGTTAAGAGTGTTTGTTCTTCTTGCAGAGGACCCTTGAAAACTCACTATACCTCTTGGGTATTTTTCATGTCTTCTGGTTTGAAAACGGCCACTGCTCATTGACATGTACTCACCCTCAGACAGACTGCTTCATGAAAGAGGTGAGATGATTTTAAATGTGGTAAGACAATCTTGTTTTCAAGCTGAATACAACACATACACACAAACACACACACACACACACACACACACACACACACAGAGAGAGAGAGAGAGAGAGAGAGAGAGAGAGAGATAGAGAGAGAGAGACAGAGATAGAGACAAAGATAGAGACAGAGATAGAGATAGAGAGATTGACAGAGACAGAGATAGAGAGATAGACAGTGACAGAGACAGAGAAGATAGTGTTGAGAAACATTAAAAAACTGTGGTTTTAAAAATCATTTCATACATTTTCTTCATCAAATATCTTTAATTCTGACCTATTGGATGTTGACACACACACTGGGCTAAGATGTAAACATGATGAAATGAGTGACGTGAATCCATACTACTGAATCCCGGAAGTGCCTTTTTAATGGAGGCTTGTGATGTGTTTCCACACAGTTAACACATTGTTAGTTTTTCTTTATCAGACACTGCAAGTATTTATCTGAAAATACAATGACAATTTTCAGTAGAAAAGGATATGAAGTGAAGCTCACAGTGTCACCACATGCCTAGTAAGCAGTAATGACAGAAGAGAAAATGTTCCCTTGCTTATTAAAGGTGTTGTTCCCATATTCACATTTAAAAACCTTAGACATAGCAAGTGAAGGAGCCTGTTTTAACAAACCATAACCTGTGCATAGGAATCTTTCAGCTAGTGATATTAAACCCACACAGTACAGAAACAGATGAATATTTGAACATGTGAACTCAGAATTCCTATGTATTTTCAGGCAGTGCTAAGATTTTCTACCTGGAAATAAGATGAGACAGGCACCATTTGCCACCTCACTAGTCATCAGAGATTCATATTTTCAACATTACATGTGAATGAGGTGCCTAGGTCATAGAAGATCGGGTTCCTGCTTAAATATAGTGTACATAAATATGACACATAATTCCAAATGATAATTAATATTATCTGTTGCTTAAATCTTAAGGCCACAAGTGAGATTTGCTAGTCAGATGTCTACTTAAATAACACATACATGTGAAAACTAGCAAAGAACAAAGGTGACTTTTGACTCAGAATTCATCAGATTTGAAAAATCTATTATCAGTAGAAACCATTATTTTATCCTGTAGCAGCATCATATATAATAGTGGAAATGGGTGTCAAATGATGATGGTAAGGCTGAGATGAGGAATTAATATCCCAGCATCCTTTCAAAGTATGACCCAAGTGCCCTAACATTCATGCCTTAATTTACCTTTTAAAGGTTCCAAAGATAACATTCACTGGAGACCATTCCTTTGACTCATGGGATTTTAGGCATTTTTTTTATAATTCTTACAACAGCATAAGTCTTTACTGGCACAACACAACTGAGATGTCTTTATCAAATAATATATATCTCCAAATTTTTATTAGAACAATCAGTATTTGTTTAGTAGATCAATGTCTATAAAATATATTAAAAGTGAGATTAATTTAGAGGTTTAAAGGACTGTAGTCACATAAAACCAGAAAATTCTTAAAATTTTAAGAAGGAAAGTGTTGTGATGTGATTGAATGATTCCAATATATTTATGGATAAAATAAATATTTTCCAAAAAGGCAGAAATTAGAAATAATCTCAGTGTAAGTTATTGGTAATAGAGTGATTCATGAATGGGCAAGACTTTACTACAAGCTGACAAAGACAGTCTCATGCTAAGAAATCATTATTGATTTACATCACTATGTATGGTATTGCTGTTTTGGGGGTCCTAGAAACCTAATTTAAGAAAAAAGAATGTATTCTTGTAAGCAGGCTATGGCTATTCTAAGCCAGATAGAAAACCTGCAGGATATTTGAGTTTCAATTATGTTCACAAACTATGAGGACCTTAGTATTGCTTGAATGTTGATTTTTAGTTATCTGCACTATTGATATTTGAAATATTTCTACTGTGCTGAAAGGTGAACTCATAGTATAAAGGATGCTGAGCACTTATTAAAACAAATAAAATTAGTCTTTTATTATGCCAATGACCAAAAGTGGGTTTCTTCCATTAAGAACTCTACCCAAATTCTAACAGTGTTCAGCTAATATAGTGGAAATACTGCAATCTCAACTGCCAAGGACAGGCTAATATTTTTTTTTTACAACAGCCCCTTCCCAGCTTAAAAGGAAAGACCTTTTGATCTGTAAAGCAGATTACCAGCACTATTATTCAGAAGAAGGGAAATAATATTTTTTGTAAGCAGAAGGCAACTCCACAGGTTAATAGACATAGGGTCAGGGTAACATGATCATGTTTAAGCCAGTTCATCCCCCACTTTTCTTAATTATATTGAAACCCCTGACTTGAATTACAGGGTAAATACTGGATTTGTAGTCTCAATGAGGAAATCCTTTATTGCATATATTTAAAGAAGAGACTGATGATACAAGGCCACACCTTATAAGAAAGAGAAATACATGGCCAGAGATAAATGAGTAGTCTTGAGCCAGGGTTCCAGACCATATTTAAAGTTACCTAGAATGTATGTGTATGTGCATCTATATCTGTATGTATATCTCTATATTTAACCTTCTCAGACAATGTAATGTTAGTTATAAGCATGATTTATTTACAAATTATGCTATCAAATGCTTAAAACCAAGAATGCTTATCATTTTAGCATTGTTATGATGATTTTAATGTTCTTATTGCTAAAATGATTTAGGAAATAAAGGAGTCTCTCTTTCCTCAGTACTTTCCGAATCTATAGAGAGTTCATGTAACACTGGTAAAGAAACAATCCTGAATGGCTGTGATAAAACTTTTAACAGGCAAGCCAATAGAGGACGTGTGAGGAAATTCAGAGATTCAAATTGATTCAGTCTTTTCTTCTCATTTTATTTTGATTTCTAATATTTTATTTAACAAATGAGTTTTCATATACTTTTCAAGCTATTAATATCATAATTATTTATACACCAAATAGTCATTTATTGTGTATTTTCAGTGTAGGAGTGAAATATCACAAAAGTGAACTGGAAAATTGCAGTGACCATAGAGCTGACTAATGCCTTATTCACACCTGCATTAGCTATTACCAATGATGACTAACCCATTCAAATGTTTAAGTTAATAAAAATTATATATAAATGTATATTATATATATATATATATATATATATATATATATATATATATATATATATATATATCTTCTAAACTAGAAATTTGTTCTCTCAGCTCATTTTTTACTATAAATTATGCATGAAGTAGTAATAACCTGTCATTAGTATTTTCCTACTTAAACAGAGGAATCACAAAACATAAGGGTACATTTGAGTGTTATATACTTAAATTTTATTCATATTTTTATCTTCTCTGATTCTGTGATTAGGAAAACAACAGCTGATGAACTGTTTGGTTGAATTTACCAAAATTTGACATCCTCTATATTCTTGAGTCCAGTTTCTTTTCCTCACTCCCATGAAATGGTGAGGAGAAAATGGATAATGAAGATTTGGCTAAAGGAAAATGAGAAAGGCCCATGTCTAATCATGGAATAGTTGTAAGTACAAAATAGACATAATGTTCCTCTATTTACAGATATAAACTCCATATATAGTAACAAGATATATGCTACATCAAAAGTGTAATGAAGGCAGACCTATATCTACAGGCCAATCCAGGTTTCTTTTTAAACCAGAAAAGAATTA
This sequence comes from Micromys minutus, assembly GCF_963924665.1. Classification (NCBI taxonomy): domain Eukaryota; kingdom Metazoa; phylum Chordata; class Mammalia; order Rodentia; family Muridae; genus Micromys; species Micromys minutus. The sequence continues at coordinate 35,248,008 of NC_137955.1, read as the reverse complement.
TTGTCTATTATAAAGTATAAATTCCTATAAGATTTTCATCAACTGAAAGTTTACAAGAATGTTTGCTTCTATTTGTAGTAAACATAGATATGAAAGTAAATGAATATGATTATGAATCATGATCAAATACCTATTGATTTCTTCAAATGCATTTTTTTTTTCAAATACAAGTTCTCTGAAAATTTGTAATCATGTTAATTTTAGGTTTATCTGCTATTCTCCTCAATTATGCTCCACATTTCAATTAAATTTATTTTATCATGATAAATTTTAGAACATAGCTGCTCAGTGGGCCTACAAGTATATAAAAAATGGGATAGAAAATGATGCCTGAGAATTGCAAATGGTAGTACCCTAAAATAAGTACAATGAAGTATTAAGCTCATTAGATGGACAGTGACTGACACTGGACTTTAGAGCAGTATCATTTCCTCACTGGTGCTACTTACTTGCCATTAGGGCATGGACTAAACCCATTCTGTCAACACTGTAACAGTCAGGAATGTTGGTGACTAGTTCACCTGCCTTCAGTTCTAGAAACTGCCATTTACTGAGGTTAGCTGGGCACTACCATGAATGACTTTCTACTAAACCTCTTCCAAAGTATCCTTTTAAAATGCTGAGGCCCCCTTAGGCTTTCAAATCAGTGAAATATTTTTGTTGTAGTTCAATAACTTAATTACTGGACTTAATTCAGTAAAATCATTCCATGTAAACCATCACCACTAATTATGGTTCCTAGGAAAATTAACAATAAGTAATTTGCACCTGAAGTTGTCACACAAAGTTTTAAACATTTTTGTCTTTCAGTGTTTATTTAGGTTCATATTTTTGGTTATTAAATTGATTAACTGTTAAGATAACAATACATTGCTTTTAATATATATGTATATATATATGCAAAATACTCAACTGGCCTGTTAGAATTTTTATTAAAATATTATGAAAAATTTCATTATTTTCTTAATTACTTTCTGTAATTTTCTGAATTATATTAATCTTGGACTGTGATATTTTATGTATATCTTATTATGTATATGCATCTTTGTACATCTGTATGAAAATATGAGTTCATACGCAGAGCTCATATATGTCATCAAATTCCTGAAATTTGGAACAGAACTTCGCTGGTGTACAGTCTTGTTATGTGGATGCTGACTGCAAAATGTGACATCAATGACAGAAGACTGAGTGGTCTAAACCACTGAGTCCTCTCTCCAGACCCAAGGACTTTTTAAAGAACAATGAAAACAATGAACCTGATAGATATGTCACCTCCATTCATCTCTGTGTGTGTGTGTGTGTGTGTGTGTGTGTGTGTGTGTGTGTGTGCGCGCGAGCGCTTGCTTTGTTTAATGTGGACAATATGCAATAGAGGATATTGTTCTATAGCCCCAAATAGTAAATCACATATATATCATTTACTTTATGGGGAACTGAAACTCATGCAATATTTTATTTCAAATACTATGCTACAATAGATTTTTAAAAAATATTGAATAAGTAGAGTTCATTTTACCATTATTTGTGTATTATGTTTTCAATGCTATTTAAATTTTTTTCTTATACACTTTGGGTTGCATTTTTTTTCTTTGTGCAAAGAGGAACAATTTGTTTTTATGTTTACAGAGAATAAGATTAAAGCATGTCTTTCATTTCATGAAAGAAGAACATCACCTACAAGCCTTGGATCCTCAACTTCCAATGATATCACTGCTTCATCCAGCACCCAGGTAAAGTGCATTTAGCAGGAGGCAAAGTAACTCTTCTACTTTCTACTTCTGTAATTTTATCTTTATAGCCCTTTGTGATAGAATTATGTGCCCCTTGTTGTCAACAATATTTGTCAAAAGTTCTCATTACTAACTCTGATTCATCAAATACAGTGATTACATTGCTGTCAAACCTGAAAGCAACCTATAGTTATTTGGCAGTTCTTTTTCATTTGCATAAGCATATGTAATAATTTCATTAGACATTAAATATGAATATATAATAACTTCAATATTACAAAATCCACTCATAAAACAGTTTGGTAAACTTTTCTTCAAAGATGTACTCCTTTTTTGTTTTTCTTAATCTTTTTTTTTTTATTTTTTAAAACGACTTTATTTTACAAAACAAAAATAAATGTACAGATTTAATTTTTGCTTAAAATTATACATTTTTGTCAGTACTGTTTTTTCAGATATTAAAATAATTTTTACATAAAACTATGTGAATATATTTTTTAGTCAGTACTTGATTTTTTCAAAGGCTTGACAGTATGCATTGAAAACCTAATAGTTACAATGAGCATAAAGTACATGCAAAACAAAACGCAACATGGAAATAGTCAAAGTCTTCTTGTTTTGTAATTTTTTTTGTTTTGTTTTCTTTATTTCTTGGACTTCATATAGTCTGTGAGTTGTTTCTGGGGGAGTGCAAGCCTCTGGGGTTAGCATCCCAATATCAGTGCCTGCAAAGATGTACTCCTAATCAATCTCAGTCAGTTGGAAAATTATATGAAAATTGCAATCTCTTATAAAATATTATAAACATAGATTACAGTTTATATACATTGTACTTGAGCAATGATTCAACATACAATTATACAGGTAGGACCTAGAGCTATGGTCTCTGAAATGTTATTGTTTTGTGGTAAGAAAGTGACTGATATAACAAACATATTTATTTGAACATATAAGAAGATATCATTTTATATTACTTATATTGAAGAAGTCAAAGAGAAATTGTAGTACAAGTATAAACTACATTAAGTAAATTATTCTATTTTTATTTAGTTAAGCATTTCTTCTGTGAACTTTGGGAAACATTACTATTTATAGACACTATGACATGATGAATATTAAAAAATAGTTCTTTTAAATATATATTCCTAGAAAATTACATACCATTGGGAAGTTCCGGTAAAAGTTTAGATCTACAACAGATCAGGTACTTTTTTCTGTTATATCCAAAAATTGAAGAAAAAATAATTTATTTAATTCAAAGGTGAATTAAAATGAATGATAAAGTCAATGGAAATATTCCCTTGAGTAATGGGGTTTGGCTATTAAATTCTTGAGGGTGACAACAATCATTAGAAACAACATATTAAATTTTTGGACCTAAGGGAAAACTTTTGGCAACAGTTTAAGAGAGAAAAGGGACAAATGACATTAATATCTCTATATTGTAGTTTCTGGTTCTTGCTTCATTACGATGTATCTTCATTAAAACAATTCTTATAAGTTTGTATGTACATGGATTAGGAATTACAAACAGTAGTGCCTTTTTTTACCTTTTCAAAAATGTCTGTGGTGTTATTTAACTACTCCATATTCTTCCTCTATTGTAAATTTCTTTCATATCTTCTTTTTCTCTTTCCATTCTGTTATTTCTTTAGCCTTTTTGTCACTGTTATTTTCAGTATTCTCTCTTGAAATCACCCTTACATTGTTGATACCAATTTCCAGATCTGTATATATATATGTATTTCAGTTGAACATGTATATCTAAAAATTCAGAGATAACATCCACATATAAAAAAACCGAAGTGTTTGTTTTCTTAATTAAAAGTTTCCTTACACATGATTTCTTGTTACATGTCATGTCCTATAACTATGAAATTTATAATTTTATTTTTAATAACTGAATGATTTTCCATCATGTACACTTTTTTATCGAAGAACTTTATTTTAAAAAAACAAAGATAAAAGTACAAGTTTTAAGCATTTTTGCATAAAAGTATACGAATACATTTTTGTCATTGCTTGGCTTTTTTTTTAAATAAGATTTGATAGTGTGCATTAAGACCTTACTAGTTACAATGAGCATAAAGTACATGTAAAACAGGACTGGTTTAGCTATCCATTTATCTGTCAGTTGCTATGTAGGTTTTTTCATGGGTCTCACTACTATAAGTAGAAAAAAATTCAACAAAAATAAACATGTATGTATTGGCTGGTTTTGTGTCAACTTGATACAAGCTGGAGTTAATCACAGAGAAAGAGCCTCAATTGGGGAAATGCCTCCATGAAATCCAGCTGTAAGGCATTTCTCAACTAGTTATCAAGGGGGGAGGGCCCATCCCATCATGGGTGGTGCCATCTCTAGGCTGGTAGTCTTGGGTTCTATAAGAAAGCAGGCTGAGAAAGCTAGGGGAAACAAGCCAGTAAGTGACATCCTTCCATGGCCTCTGCATCAGCTCCTGCTTCCTGACCTGTTTGAGTTCCAGTCCGGACTTCCTCTGGTGATGAACAGAGATATGGAAGTGTAAGCTGAATAAACCTCTTCCCTCTCTTAATTGCTTCTTGTTCATGATGTTTGTGCAGGAATAGAAACCCTGACTAAGAATATGTATCTCTATGGTAGGACATAAAGACTTAAAGTCATTTTAGTTTATGCAGATGTAGGGTCTAGCTGTATCCTGGGATAAGTATATGTATATATATATATATGTATATATATATATATATATATATATATATATATATATATATATATATATTTATATATTTATATCTCCATCTCTCTTCATCTATCTCTATCTCTATATCTCTATCTATACCTATATCTAATCTATATCCATATCCATATCCATATTCATACCCATCTATATCTCTATCTCTATATCTATCTAATCTATATCTATATCTAATATATATCTAATCTATATCTATATCTACATCTATATATATTCTAGTTAGTTTCCATTTCTATCAGTGTTGAATAATTTTTTCATTACATAGTTTCCAGAATGTTTTGTCTTTTTTTTATGATCACTATCATTCTGATTGTGCTACAATGATATTTCAAGGTGGTATTAATTTGTGTTTCCCAGATAGCTAAATATATTGAACAGGTTTCTCAAACATTTAAATTTCATCCGTTGAAAATTATCTGCTCAGTTTTATTTTCTATTTTTTAATTGTATTTCACAAAGAAATATTCTGGCAGATAAAAGAGAAAAAAAAAGCTTAATGGAGAAAAAAAATATGTTCTGCTCAGCATTACGGGTGAGAAATCTAAAGAAGCAAAAGATTGAAACAAATGCTCATAATATATATGCAGCCAGAAGAGTGGAGTAACAGAGGGCAGCCTGCGAATGCTGAGGCCTTTCACTCCATTAATGCAGCTGAGGATGTCCCAAGAGTTAAGACATTCTGCCATACATCAGTTTACAAAATATAGCTATTCCTCAACAGATATATCAAGCTTATATCTCCATTTGTTCTAGGTGATGTAAATTTGACAATACTTACTAACACTTTTAACTGGATTTATGTCTTTCATACTGAAGAGGTTTGCAAATAAGTCAAACACCCATATTCTAGTGTTGTAGTGTTTCTAAAACATACTTATAATGAATGTTATTCGATCCATAACAGAAAATAAGAAAACTTTGATGAATAAGAATGAATAAAAATATTTCACCTCTCCCTTTCTTTTCTCTCTTTCTCTATCTCTGTCTCTTTCTCTCTCTCTCTCTCTGTCGTGTGTGTGTATGTGTGTGTGTGTTTGTGTGTGTGTGTGTGTGTGTGTGTGTGTTGTGTGTGTTTGTGTGCTTTGGGGTATATTTCTCACTGCTTGTACTAAAACTCTCTTATGATCTCCATGTAAGAGGAATACCAGGATTTCAACTTGGTCTCTTACATGCTTGTTTACTTTTCTAAGTGGCATATTATTCAAATACCAGTTCCTAAAGGCTCTTCTGTTTTTATATTTCTTACATAATAATAAAATATACTGGGATAAGTTAACAGTCATGAGGTTACCACAGTTGACCTCCCAAACCAATACCCTATTTAGAACAGCACGTGCCTGGTGATTCAGGGACCTTTAGCAATAACAAATGAATGTTATAACAAACTACAGGGTTTCCTTTTCCCCTTCTAGTTAACTATAGAAATTTTATTACATGTCATTAGGAATATAGGCAAATAAAACAGTCCATTGTTAATCAGCCTTGAGGATGATCACTTACCACAATAATAAATGTAGTTTAAATTTAGTTCCATATTAATTTCCCAAAAGGCATTTTGTGAACCTATGTTATGGAAATCAAGAAGAGAGAGCTATTATATTTTAGTAAATAAATGAGCCATGTGGGAAATAAAGCAAATAAGCCATGGCGTTATATTATAAAGAATGCAGGGTAGATAATTTTAAATTATTTAAAGAAGTAAGGGACAATTTATCACCTAATATAAAAGAGTGATTAAGATTTCAATTTAAACTTGAAATATCCGTGCACTTCTCAGTCCTCTATAGAAAAAAAAATGATGCTACTAGAAAATAATTATTGGAAACATATATTATATGATTAACTATGTGTTACATAAATGTGTTTTTAAGGATATTTTTTCCAAAACAAAGCACTTTGTATAATTTGATGAATTAATTTTCTCTTGTGCATTATGTAGACTTTGAATACAAATGTAATGTAGCTAAGCTTTACAGAGTCTCCTAGTTCTTTTCATGGGGGAAAGAGGTAGAACATTGTCAACACTACTCTATTGTTGGCAGCATGCAAACAGGTACAACCACTTTGGAAATCAATTTAGCAGATTCTCAGACAATTGTAATAGTTCTACCCCAAGACCCAGTTAATCACTCCTGGACATATACCCAAAAGAATGACTCACTTTACCTCAAAGATACTTGCTCAACTATGTTCATAGCATCTTTATTCATAATAAAAATTGAAAAATAAAAAGCCCTAAATATCCCTCAAGTAAAGAAAAGATCATGAAAATGTGGCACATTTACACCACAGAATACTATTTAGTCAAAACAAACAAACAAACAATAAAAAGGCACCATGATATCTGAAAGAAATGGAAAGAACTAAAAATATTATTGTGACTGTGGTAACCAGGCTTAGAAGGACAAATAAGTATGTCTCAGTTATAACTGAGCCATAGATACAGGATAACCATGCTCCAATCCATGAAACCAAAGTTACTAAGTAAAAATGAGGACACAATGGAAGTGAGTAGAGGGTGGGGACACAGTGGGAGAATATGTGACAAGAGTTAAACAAATGAAATGATTAATTTTAAAAAGCATTTAGAAAATACTAACTAATTACTGTCTTAGGTGATATTATAGCAGCTTAGTAGACTCAAAAAATGAGGCTTAAAGATTTCATGTTCTCAATAAACTAAAAATGAAAAATATTTAACAAAAGAAGAATTAATGTGGGATTATGTCTGCAAGGGTGTTGGTCTGGGACTAGGAGAGATAAGAGTAATCAGTAAAAGGCTGTTTCTGGGACTAGTAGGAGACCTGGGATAAAGAAAGCTTTCAGGTGTCTATGAGAATCTATCTGAACAGCTGAGGAAAACCAGACAGAATTGGGTAGTCATTTAGACAGGCAGGTCTTACATGGAGAGAGAAGGATATCAACTCACCCACAAACCTTGTATTTGAAAACTGTACTGCTTACAAGAAATGTAGGGATAAAGAGAAGAGAGTTATGGAATAGTTAACCAATGACTGTCCCAACTTGAAACCCAATTCCATGGGAGAGAGCCAATCCTAACAGTATCAATGATATTCTACTATGCTTGCAGAGAGGAGCCTAGCAGTTATGTCTCCTGAAAGGATTCATCATGCAACTGATCAAAACAGATGCAGAGATCAACAACCAATTATCAGAAAGGGCTCTGGGTGTGTTCTAGAAGAGGACTGAGGCAGAAAGTGGTGACAATGGTACCACTAGAAAACATACACTCAACAAACTTAGGCCTGCTCAGGTTACAGAGATGACTCCACCAACCACAGTGTATTAAGGGGCTAGGACCTACTCATTTGTAGTAGTTTTGATGTTTGGTCTTCAAGTGGGTCCCTACCAATTCATCTGGAACTGTCTTTGACTTAATTGCTTGCCATTGGATTCCCTTCCGTAGCTGAACTCCCTGGTTGGCCTCAATGGAAGAAAATATACTTAGTCCTGCTGTTACTTGATGTCCCAGGGTCCATGGTACTAAAAATGGACTTCCCATTCTCTGAGGAGATATAATGGATGGAGGAGCTTGGTAGGTGAAAGTGGTTGGAAAGGAGGGAGAGGAGCTGTGATAAAGATGTAGAGTATATACAGATGTAATGATGTAAAGATAAAAAAAATAATGGAAAAGAAAACAATAGATGCTTTTTCCAAGAGATTCTAAATTGGATTTTATTTTGGAATCAATTTAAATGAATACATATACATATACATATATATATATATATATATATATATATATAAGTTCAATTCAAATAACAATAAATATTTTCATATTTATATTTATTCAGATATAATTACTTTAAAACTTTTAAAATATATTAATGATGTAACCTCATATATACAAGGTATGATAATCATTATCAAAATACTTATTACTATCTTTATGTGCTTTATTAATACATATTAGTTACACATCCTGGCTTTCAGAACAAAACCAAAGACTAATAATGATATGTCATGAAAGATGATGTCTTTTTCAGCACATAAAATTAACAACTAATCCAAAGTTTGTAAAAATTGGATATAATTTTCTTAAAAATATGTATCTGACAAGGTAAATATTTAGTGAATTTAACAACATATGAGAATAATAATTTACTTATATATGAGACTATCTTTTAACCCTGTATTTAACCAATAGATTCACTTTAATGCTTATTAGATACATGATACCCACCCATGAATATCAATCAAAATTTTAAGATCAATGATATGAAGTGGCTACAGAGGCTATAGTCTAAAACACGTTCCTGAGATATTCTGCATGATGACACCACAAAGACTTGCAACTCTATTTATTCCTTTACTCAGTAAAAGCATAGTTCAAAAGAAGAACATAAATTGTTGCTTGTAGAAAATTATTGCAGAGTAGACAGAAACTGGAAAAAATCCAAATATTTTACAATAATTAAATGAATAGGGAGGTTGTAGTTAGTCCATATAATTGAATAATATGCAGAATAAAATTTGAAAGTACTTCTGAGCTGGTGCATATAATAACAGAAATAAATCTCTTAAACTACATTATATAAAAAATAAGATGCTTATACTTGTAACATTCATTCTTCATTATTTATTCATAAAGTTATTTTAGTTGGGAATTATGTACAATTCATTGTACAAAATCTGTCCTACAGTGAGAGAAATGTCTTTAATGCAAATATATAGGAATTGTGAATGCTACTAATCACAAATATCTTTGCAGCTCATTAGCACAGTTCTTAGAGGATAGGTTTATATACTTTATATAAATTAAGATGATACATTGATGTATATGATGGAATAGCACTGAAGTAATATAAGTTATATGAGAGGAAGAGTTATATAACTGGTCTCCTTCCTCTGTTACCACTCTATTTTTCTCCTCTACCATCTTTTATTAAAATTTTTTTTAAAATTTATCTCTTGTTTTCATACCCATGATTAGGTTACTTCCATCTTATAAACCCAAAAATTTTAAAAGGACACTTTGGCACATATTGTGGCATATAATATGTTTCTGTTTGAATCAATCATTTAAGGAGATCTTAGTGATTACTAATTACTCAGGATGTTAAAAATGTACATGTGAAAATGCCAAAATACCAGTTATAAGTCATTCAATACCTAATTAACATGATGAAATTATTTCTAAGTATGAATTAAACATGGAAATTGAAGTTGGTTACTTTTTTTGTTATTATATGAGAGGGCAATAACGACACTCCTGAAAAAGAAGACTCAGACCCAAAATCATGAAGAATAAAAGCTTTTAAGGAGGAAACAAGAAAAACACTGAAAGATATCAAAAAACTAGAGGAATATAGAACCAAAGAGATGAAAAAATTTAAAATGGAAATGAAAACAATAAAGAAAACACTAAAAGAGACAACCCTGAAGATAGAAAACATGAAAAAGAAATCAGGAGTCACAGATGCAAGCATTTCCAACAGACTACAAGAGATGGAAGAGAGAATCTCGACAACCAAAGACAACATTGAAAACAGAAGAAACAGTCAGAGAAGATGCAAAAGCCAAAAAGCTCCTAACCCAAAATGTCCAAGAGACCCAGGACCAAACCTAAGGATAATAGGAATAGAAGAGTGCTAGGAATATTAACTAAGACACACAGTAAATATCTTCAACAAAATCATAGAAGAAAACTTCCATAGCCTTAAGAATAAGATGATCATGAGCATAAAAGAAGCCTACAGAACTCCAAGTAGAGTGGAGCAGAAAAGTAATTCCTCCTAACACATAATAGTCTATTCACCAAGTGCCCAAAGCAAAGAAAGAATACTAAAAGCAGTAAGGGAAAAAGGTCATGTAACATATAAAGGCAGACCAATCAGAATCACATCCAACTTCTCAACAGAGACTATGAAAGTTTGAATATCCTGGAAAGACATCATGCAGAAACTAAGAGAACACAAGTGTCAGCCCCAACTGCATTACCCAGAAAAACGCTCAATCAACATAGATGGTGAGACCAAGATATTCCAAGACAAAACTAAATTTACACAATATCTGACAACAAACCCACCAGTACAACAAATTTAAGTGAAAAGTCCAATACGAGGAGGAAAACTACATCCTAGTAAAAACAAGAAAATACCTAAGCAAGAAAATCAAAAGAAGATAGATACACAGGCACAATTCTACCTCTAAAAGCAAAAATAGCAGAAAACAGAAACCACTTTTACTTTATATCTGTTAAAATAAATGGACTCAATTCCCCAATAACAAGATGTAAGCTTTCAGACTGGATACATAAAAAGAATCCAGCATTTTCTTGCATACAGGAAACTCATCTCAGAGACAGACACTATTTCAGAGTAAAAGGTTCTGAAAAAGCCTTCAAAGCGAACAGTCCCAAGAAAGAAGCTGGAGTGGCCATTCTAATATCGAATAAAGTAGATTTGCAACCAAAAGTTATCAAAAAAAATAAAGAAGGACACTTTTTACACATTACAGGGAAAATTTGTCAGGAGGAACTCTCAATCCTTAATATATACACTCCAAATACAAGAGCAACTATATTCATAAAAAAAACACTACTAAAGCTCAAAAAATGCATTGCACCCCACACAATAATAGTGGGAGACTTCAACACCCCACTCCCATCAATGGAAAAATCATGGAATCAGAAACTGAACAAGGACACAGTGAAACTAGCAGAGATTATGAACCAATTGGAATTAATGGATGTCTACAGTATATATCACCCTAAAACAAAGGAATACACCTTCTTTTCTGCACCTCATGGTACCTTCAAGAAAATTGACCTTATAATCCTCCACAAAACAAGCCTCACTAGATATAAGAAGATTGAAATTCTCCCATTCAATGGTAAAAGGCCAGCCTCTTCAACAAATAGTGTTGGCCCACCTGACACTCAGCATGCAGAAGAATGAAAATAGACCCTTTCTTATCTCCTTGTACACAGCTCAAGTACAAGTGGATCAAAGATCCCCACATTAAACAAGGTACACTGAAACTATTAGAAGAGAAAGTAGGGAAAACCTTAGAACTCATTGGCATAGAAGATTCCTAAACAGAACAACAATGGCTTGTGCTCTAAGGTCAAAGATCAACAAATGGGACTTAATGAGATTGCAAAGTTTCTGTAAGGCTAAGGACATTATCAAGTAAACAAATCGGCAGCCAACAGAATGGGAAAAGATATTTGCCAACCTCACATCAGATAGAGGCCTATTATCCAAGGTATACATAGAACAGGAAAAACTAGACACCAGAGAATCAAACAACTCTATTAAAAAATGGGGTGCAGAGCTAAACAAAACATTCTCAATTGAGGAATATTGAATGGCTCAGAAGCATCTAAGGAAGTTCTTGGCATCACTAGCCATCAGGGAAATGCAAATTAAAACAACCCTGAGATTCCACCTCACACCTACCAGAATGGCTAAGACCAAAAATTCAGATAACAGTAGATGCTGGCTGGCAAGGATGTAGAGAAAGGGGGAAAATCCTCCACTGTTGGTGGGGTTGTAAACTGGTATAAACACTCTGGAAATCAGTCTGGTGATTCCTCAGAAAATTGGACAAGGTACTACCTGAAGACCCAGTTTTTCCACTTCTTGGCATACACCCCAGAGAAGCTCCAACATACAACAAAGACACATGCACTACAATGTTTATAGCAGCCCTATTTATAATAGCCAGAAGCTGGAAAGAACCCAGATGTTCTTCAGTAGATGAATGGATACAAAAATTGTGGTATATTTACACAATGGTGTATTACTCAGCTATCAGAAACATTTACTTTATGAAATTCTTAAGAAAATGGCTGCATCTAGAGAATATCATCCTGAGTGAGGTAACCCAGTCACAAAAGGACATAATATGCAGTCACTGATAATTGGATATTAACTCCAGAAAGCTCTGAACACCCCAGAAACAACTCACAGACTATATGAGGTTCAAGAAAAAAAAAAACAAATAGAAAATTAAAAAAACATTATGCTTAACCTTACATACCTGGAAAACTTTGATTATTTCCAGTTTACATTTTCTTTTACAGGTACTTTATGGTCATTGTAACTAGTAAGATTTTAATGCATACTATCAAACCTTTAAAAATCAAGTTCTGAAAAAAAAAGTAAATAAACTACACTAGAAGATTGAAGGACTTTTCATGCTTTGGCATCAGCAGAATTAATATGATGAAAATGTCTTGCCAAATATGATCTATAGATTCTATGAAATCCCCATCCAACCTCCAATGAAAGAGGTTTGAGCTAGAATTTGCTCGATAAAGTAATAGCAAGTACCTGAAATTGATTGATAGAAACCAAGTCTTAAAAATATCCACTTGTGGTAGCCTATACTTACAACCCTTTTCTAGGAAGGCAGAGAAAGATGGGTACCTGGATCTTACTGGTCAACCAGGCTAGCCTATTTCCTGAGCTTCAGTCAAATTAGTGAAAGAGAAAGGTATAGGTACAAATATAGTCAAAATATATGGTATATTTGAATGAAAATATTATTATGAAACCTATCAGCATATATGAATAAAACAAGAACATATGTGCATGATATATTAGTAAAATTATTTTCATCCAGTTCAATCAAAGAAATACAATGAAATCCTTTATTTTGATTTATAACCATACCACCTTAAATATCCCTCATCAAGTCTGAAATCTAAAAAGTTATTATTTTTATAAATAAAGAGGGTCAGAAATGGAGATTAAATAGTAAAGGTGAGGGCCACCAAGCCTGACAACCTGGTTGGAGCCCCATACCCCTCATAATAAATGGGGAGGATCATTTCACAGAAAGTGTCCTCTGACTGCCACATGTACCCTATGGTATATGCATACTCATGCAAATATGTAGTGAGACTGAAAAGCCGGGCATGTGTCTCAAAGGAACTAAGAGGAGGATTAGACAGAAGCATTGCACACAGAAAGAAGAGTCTGAATTCAGATGTCAACAGAAAACCTTGATAGGACCCCCAAATCATAAGACATGAGGCAGAGCAACCTCAAACAGACCTTGATGGGCAGGCTGCCAAGAAGTAAACAGTACATTTATTGTAAGGAAACTCATACATGGGTTTTTTTTTTTTTTTTTTTTTTTTTGAGAATGCAGTGTGTATTGTAATTTCCCCCACCTCTTACCCAATGCTTTGAAAATAAAGGTATTCACTAAATGTGAAAAAATAAATACTCAACATCTCTAGTCATCAGGTAAAAGAAAATCATACCAACTCTGAGATTCCACATTACACCAGTCAAAATGGCTAAGATCAAAAACTCAGGTGACAGCAGATGCTGGGGAAGATGTAGAGAAAGAGGAACACTTTTCCACTGTTGGTGGGGTTGTAAACTGTTACCACCACTCTGGAAATCAGTCTGGCAGTTCCTCAGAAAACTAGACATAGTACTAACTGAGGACCCAGCTGTACCACTCCAGAGCATATACACAAAAGAAGCTCCAACATCTAACAAGGACATGTGTTCTACCATGTTCATAGCTGCCTTATTTACAATATCTAGAAGTTAGAAAGAAACTAGATGTCCTTCAACAGAGGAATGGATACAGAAATTCTGGTACATTTACACAGTGGAATACTACTCAACTATTAAAAACAATGAATTCATGAAATTCCTAGGCAAATGGATGGAACTTGAAGCTACCATCCTGAGTGAAGTACTGCAGTCACAAAAGAATACTCATGGTATGCAGTCACTGATAAGTTGATACTAGCCAGAAAAGCTCAGGATACTCAAGAAACAATTCACAGACCTTATGAAGGTGAAAGAGAAGGAAAGCCAAAAAGTGGATGCTTCAGTCCTTCTTAGAAGGGAGAACACAACTCTAATGGGAGGAAATAATGGGACAATTAGAGGAGCAGGAATTGTAGAAAAGATCCAACTGGGGATCCATCTCATATGTAGCCACTAAACCCAGGCACTATTACTGATGCCAAGGCCTGCCAGTAAGCACTACTTGTGTTTGCAGCGAACTATGGAACTGAATTCAGGAACCACAATGAAGGAGTTAGAGAAATGTCTGAAAACACTGAAAAGGTCTGCAACCCCATGGAAAGAATAAAATTATCAACTAACCAAAGTCACCACAGCTCCCAGAGATTAAAACACCAACCAATGAGTTTCCTTGGAGAGACCCATGGCCCCAGGTGCATATGCAGCAGAGGATAGCATTCTCTGGCATTAATGGGAGAAGAAGCTTTTTGTCCAGAAAGGCTCATTCTCCTATTGTGGGGGAATGCCAATGTGCTGAGGTGGGAGAGGAAGGCAACGGTAGAGGCAGCACCTTTATGGAGGCAATGGGTGGGGGAAGGGATATATAATTGGAGGAAAGGGATTAGATGTTGTTTTAACTTTCAGTGAACTTGTAGAGCTGTGACAGGTGATAGATATTTAGCCAGATGCTACTAATGTGTATGCATGTAAACATTCTTTGTTGTAAACTTCAATTGTAATTTATAATTTGATTTTATGTGTGAACATGTGATAAAATTTTTACCATGCAATCATGTATTCTGAAAAAAAAAAGTATTAGAGCAGAGGACAAAGAGAAAGTGGTAGGGGAATTTTCCCCTTGCTACACTTAGGATCTTTCTGCTTTCTCCTTTTCCTTAGATAGCTTTCATTAGAAGCCTTTTACAGCTTAGAAATAAATGCTATAATCACTTTTCAAAGTGTCCCCTTTTCTTCCTGTGACTTGTGACTAACAGGCAGAAAGTTAGAGCCAAGGATTTTGTGCTGAGAAAGATCAGAGGCCACATTACTAGTATTAATTGTCTTAGCCAGCAGCTTATTATCTTCAGAAAGAATAAGAAATGTTTTGGGATTATTTTAGATGCTGTTACCAGTATTTCAGGACAGTTACTTCTCAGCAATTAGAAACAATTACTTTAAGAAATTACTAGGCAAATGGATGGAGCTATATGCTATCAACTGATTGAGGTAACACAGTCACAAAAGAACACACCTGGTATGCACTCACTGATAAAAGGATAGTAGTCCCAAAAAGCTCTGAATACCAAGCAATAGGGTGTTATCTTTATGTTCTGGGAGGCAACCAAGGACAGGGGTAACCAGGAAAAACAGTGGCAACAGTCTATATGTGTCTCAAGAAGTCCCCTGACAAAAAAGTATTGTATAATTTTATGCAAAAATGCTTAAAATCTGTACATTTATTTTTGTTTTGTAAAATAAAGTTGTTTAAAAAAATAACAAAAAAAAAAAAGAAGTCCCCTGACAAATATGGAAGGTGTTTACTACCTGATAGTAAGAGTTTGTACATCTATGAGTTTTGGAGGGAGAATTATTATCCCAAGAGGCATAACTTGATTTAAATTACACACACACACACATATATATATATATGTCTATATATATATATATATATATATATATATATATATCTGTGACATACATATATAAGAATTGTAGCTAAATGTAAAATAATATATCTCACTATGGCTTCTTTGATAATCCCTGGTCTTATATTTATTTATTCACTTTACATTCCAATTGAACATAGTCTATCCTTTCCCTTTCTTACTCTCGCAAATATCTCCCCATTATCCCCATTCCCTTCTCCTCAGAAAAGGGAAGTCTTGCCCCCTTGGGTACCAGCTGACCTGGGACAACATCTCATAACAAAAAATTCATGTATTTTTTCCAATCAAACTCCCCTTTTTAATCACTTTAATATCCAAATTGTAGTGATTGACAAATGATTATCTGATACAAAATTAAAATCAGAAAAGGCAATTTAGATAAAATTATATTATACACAAAATTATCCTAGTAGTCAGGTACAGAGAACTCAACATTCTATGAATCTAACACCATCCAGAAATAGACACCTGCAATTGTTCCTAATGATTACCAAACAAATGACATATGAATGGAAAGAGTATGTGGTGAGGGGGAAGATTGAGAGAAGATGGAAGGGGAATGAGGTCTAGATATGAACAAAATGTGTGTTATATAAAGCACCAAAAAGAAATTATGAATTTATATTGAAAATAAGGTGCTCAGGTAACATCAGGCATGCCCTAAGGAACTAACTGTATCAGAAGAAAGTATATCCAAAATTATCAAATACATGTAGAAGCAAAAGAAATCAGAAGTAAAATACAGAAATTAGAAATAAAAATAAAGATCTATATATTAATAAAATGTTGTTTCAGAAAACAAAACAAAACAGATACAACTTCAGTAAAGCTAATATAAAAAGAAAACACTTAGGCAATATAATGCATTAAAGGAAGACATTATATTTCATACCTTCTGATCACAGAAACAACAAGAACTTTAGGTGCTTTTTAGCAATAATCTTCTCTTGAAACATTATTGGCCAAAATATAAACAGGTGACTGAAAATGAAATGTTCATGATGAACAAGACATACTTTTGAGTGTTTCTATTAGGTAACTCACTAGATCAGTATTTTTAATAAAACTTACACTTTTGTGATGTTATCTTTACTACTGTGTAAAGAGGAATGGGAAAAAGGTAAATTAAAACAGAAAGCATAAAACATGCTATAATGGAGATCCAGAATGCCAGAAAGAGGCAAGACAAAAACAGGGAAAAGGTTCATGCTATTATTTTTCTGTTATCACATTAAAGTTGCATATAAAGTCTGTGGGAAATTACCCCAGTTTCTCATACTGGGCTTTATTTATTGTGGTTTTGTTCACTTTTTTATTGTGTTTTATTTTATATTGGAGTTTATTGAACTTTAAAATAATGCAGTGACTTCTAATAGATTTGAATGACATGCGTGGAGTGAGTTTTAAATTATTATTTCTTTGGAAGCTTCCTACATGTGTATTTTATGTGTTATTATGTCCATCTTCCATTTAACCCCAAAAACATCCCAGGCCACGATTGTTATATCCCTTCTGACCTTTATGTCTCCTTTAGTTTTATAACCCATGAAGACTTAATTGAACTCATGTCATAGTTTCTACTATTTCTTTATACAGTTGCCCTCTTGATTATGTTAATTACTGTTTATTCACAAACATATTAATTACCACTCTAAATTATTTGATAAAATATAACTGTAATAATATTTTAATACACTATACAGGCATTTACAGGGCCATTCCAAGTGAATCTATTAAGAGGATCATAACATATTGGTTTAAGTTGATTATTTATTGAAAAAAATCAAAGCAAGAATATTGGTGTAGTAGAAAACATTGTATAAGTGAATTAATTTAAGTGTAGGAAAGCAAATAACACATACTTTAGTCACATTGAAAACACAGTTTGAACTGATTGAAATTATAGAACAGTCATGGTTTAGTGGCTCCAATGATTCGGGAAAGGGGGCAGGAGATGATCTGTGTGAAAAAAAATGGCATTTCTGTAAAAATCTCAAAGAGTGGCATTGCTCAGTAGAGTGATGACCCACAGCAGAAATATACTGTTTAAATTAGACAAGATCAATGGGTATATATATATATATATAACATATGTTAATATGCTCATTCTTATGTGTTTGTGCATCATTTAAATAGAACATACAACGAGCCATAGGAAATGACAGGGAGGTGTAGCTATCATGCTGTGAAGGCACTGAATGCAGCATCATTGCTGGGTCTGTCCTGATAGAAAGCATACAGGTGTATCCCGATGAATTAAAAAAAAATCTTAAGGCTCAATTGTGAAGTGATAAGATATTGACTGCAGAAAATCTGTCTCTTTTAGAAAGCCTTATACTACATCAAGGTGCAATTCCCATTGCTAACTTGTTTAAAATTATTTTAAATAGTCACTTTTAGAGCTAGCCAATGGAATCTACCAGCACATCACTAAATCCAAACTGGTACCTTAAGAAATAAGTGAGCGTATCTCAAATAATCAATTTGATGGCTTTCTGTTTTTCTATGCTTATCTGTGCAAATATGATAGCCCTCAGAAATTGCTTAAGTAAAGAAATGCAGCAGAATCTTAAACTAATGGGTATGGTGTGCTATGTTTTAACTTAACGAGGTGGCACATCTTGGACTGTCCCACTTTATATGTAAATTCCCCTAACCCTTGCAAATGCAAAATTTCATCTAGACTATGCAGCATCAGTGTGCAGCATAAAAATTATATCAAAATGGCTTTTCCTGATGACATGCATCCATTAGGAGAAGCCCATAAAGTGTTATAAACATACTTGAATCTGCTAGGTGATGATTTTTCCTGACAAGCTAATGCACTGTGCTGAGTGGAAATGGTGTAATACTATTCAAAAGAGCAAAATGATCCAAGTGCTTTCATGCCAAGGAGAACTCTCAACAAGCACAGAGAACTGTCTAAATAAAAGGAGCTCCTTGAGAGGCAAAAGGTGCAGGAGCTCTCTCTCACTTTTATTTACATTTGGATGGGAAACAAATTGATGAAGTTAGAAGTCTTGAAACACATCCGAACATGGTGAGTTATTACAAGATTGACATTGTTCTTTGAGTTTTTTTTTTTTTTTTTAACTTTATGTAATAACAGATTTTGGATTGATAGGCCAATCAATATTCTAGTATTTAGAATGATCAATATTCAATCATATTTCCTGTCACTCATAAATATCCACATGTATTCAAATACAATGCATAAAAATGAGCCCTTTAAAATTTAATAAAACTGTTACAACCATAAAAATTTAGTTATTACTTTCTATTTAAATACTTGGCAATATCGAGAATTTAAAGCAAAAAAAAAATGTTGAAAATATTCTACATCAACAAGTACATGATCAGAATTTGTAATTGTATCTCATCACTCTGTCCTAACATTTTAATAGGCAAGGACTTAAAGTCTTATAATTAAATAAAAATAATATACTAAGAGATATAATTAATGATAATATATGCTTGTAATTACAAACTTAGTGGGGTTTTAGAACACATTAGTTTTTAAAAAGTATGAAAACTTAGAAATAGGTTGGTACATTTTTCCTTTTACACTTACACCAACCCTCTATAAAGTACCAGAGACCCAGGAAGTGAAAGACTCTCAGGACTCAAAGTGATGAAATGCCCTACAGTGGGGAAAAAACATGTAGAGTCCACATCCAGCAGAAAGACAATGCATCTAATTGAGGGATGGGGTTGCCATCCCACAGCCAAAGACTCTGACTCAGAATTTTTTTTGTCTGAAAGAACTCCAGGGTCAAAAATGAAGAAGAGACTAAGGGAGAGTAGGTCCAGTTACAACTTGGGATTCAGCTCAAGGAAAAGCTCTACTAGGGAGCTATGAGTAGTGAAAATAACATGGCTTTGGTACAGATATAAACATGATGATCATTAGAATCAGATTGAAGTCCCAGACATAAATCTGCATGAATATGTGTCCCGCGCAACCATCTCGCCTGCAAGAACAACGTGGCACACGAAATAGGATTCTTCTGCGGTAAACTTTAATGCTCTCGAGAGGCAGAGCATAAGCTTGCAACAAGTGACGAAGAAGACCCCGAACTATCTAGCCCATCCTCTTATAAAGGGATCAGTCCTTGCCTTGGACGTGGAGCCCCCTGATTGGTTGAAACTCATCAGGCCCTATGATGCCACGGGAGAGGCAGAGCTCAAGGAGTGGCAAGTTACCCAGCACGTGCGCACATGACTTGTTTACTGCTAACTCCAGCCTGATTTCAGCGCCATCTTGTAATGGAGAATGTGCAAGCGGCACCCCACAAATATGGACACCTAATTTTTCATGAAGAAGCATGCTATACATATATATATATATGTATATATATATATATATACATATATATATATGTGTGTGTGTGTGTGTGTGTGTGTGTATGTGTGTGTGTGTGTATGTATGTAGGTAGATATGTAGGTAGTTAGATAGATAGATAGATAGATAGATAGATAGATAGATAGATAGATAGATAGATAGTGTGGAAACAAGACAGCATTTTCCACTCAAGATGTTGGTCAAATTGGACAGCTAAATTTAATCAGATGCAAGTACAATCATAATTATCACTCTGCAGAAAATCCAACTTTAAAAGGGTCAAATACCTCAAAATAAAACAAGGTATACCTAGACTTATTGAGAAGGAAGAAAAGTTGAGAATAGCCTTTAACTCCTTGGCACAGGCAAGAGTTTCTTAACAGAATAACATCAGCATGGACACTAATATCAACAATTAATAAATGGGACCTCATGAAGGAGCAGGCAGTGCAAAGAAAAATTTAATCCATGCAATGACCCATCCTATACAATAGTAAAAAAGTTTTACCAAGAACACAACTTTATCAAAGCTATTTTCCAAAATTTATTTTTAAAAAGGTAAAGTGTATGTTAAAAAAAAAACATTTAAAATTATGCTACTCATATATACAGAGAAATGCTCAACCACAAACCTTGTGATCCTCAGTGATATTGTACCTGCAAAATATGGTAGTGTAACTTTCTCACAAATGGGAGACTGATGAGAGTAGCCAAACATCTGGTTTTACTAAAAGCCCAATTTACAACCTATCATCATACACAACACAGATATAAAAATGTGGCCAAGAGCCTGAGATAAAATACTTCAGTAAAGTAGAGAGAAGCAAAGTCAAAATAGTCTACCAAAGACACGTACCAACCAAACGATTCCTAAAGATATTCTATAATAATTAAAACTTAGTTTTATGCTCAACTACAATCAAAGAAGTTTCCTCTTGTAGTAGAAACCGAACATCAGTCAATATAAGTTAGTCCTAGACTTTGAAAAATTTAGGCCTAAATGGGATCTTTTCATCAAATTTTTCTTAGGATTCAGTGAATCTTGAAGTCAAGGTGAAAAATTACAACCACTAGAGAAGATGAGGACCCCAGGAAACAAGGCCCTCTAAACCTGCCTGACTAATAGATCATAAACACACAGAGGGTTAAGCAGGATACACAGGCCCTTCACCAGTTCTGCATCAGATGAAGTTCTTGTCAAGAAAGATGTTGAAAGTACCCACATCCCTAACCTAAAAGTAGGTAACCCATTCACAAAAGAACAGCCATAATATGCAGTCACTGATAATTGGATACTAACTCCAGAAAGCTCTGAACACCCCAGAAACAACTCAAACGTCATATGAAGCTCAAGAAAACAAAGGCCAAAAAAAAAAAAAAAAAAATGAAAGTCTCAGTCCTTCTTAAAAAAATAAATGTATAGCACACTCTCAGAGTGTGAATACCTGGAGCTTAAATCGTTATTAATCCAAGAGCTAAGAATATAGCCTTGTGGTAATTTTTGGTATTCAATCATCATTATGCTTAATCTATACACACCAAGAAATCTGTTTCCATTTTATATTCTGTCCTACATGTACTTTATGTTTATGGTAACTTGTGGGATTTCAATGCATGCTATCAAACCTCAAAAAGAATTAAATACTGACAAAAATATTCATATAGTGTTATGCAAAAGGGCTTTAAAATCTGTGTATGTACCGCTCTTTTTTTAAAATAAAGTTGTAAGACAAAAAAAAAAAAAAAAAAAAGAGTAGACTATTACCATGAAGGGGTGATGAATTTTGTCAAATGCTTTCTCAGAAGCATCTAAAGAAATGCTCAAGATCCTTACTCATCAGGTAAATGCAAATCAAACCAACCCTAGATTCAAGCTCACAGGAGTTAGAATGGCTAAGATCAAAAACTCAGGTGACAGAAGATGTTGGCAAGGATGTGGAGAAAGAGGAAAATTCCTCCACTGTTGGTGTGGTTTTAAGCTGGTACAACCTCTCTGGAAATGAGTCTGCTGATTCCTCAGAAAATTGGACATAGTACTACCTGACAACCCAGCAATTCCACTCCTGGACATATACCCCAAAGGTATACCAACATATAACAATGACCCATGCTCCACCATGTTTATAGCAGCCTTATTTATAATATCCAGAAGCTGGAAAGTAACCAAATATCCTTCAACAGAGGAATGGATACATAAATCATGGTACATTTAAACAATGGAGTACTTCTCAGCTATTAGAAACATTCACTTCATAAAATTTGTAGGCAAATGGATGGAACTAGAGACCATCATCCTGTGTGAGATAACCCAGTCACAAAAGAACACACGTGGTATGCTCTCACTGATAATCAGATACTAGTCCAAGAAGCTTCTGAATACCCAAGAAAAAACTCACAGTCATTATGAAGCTCAAAAAGAAGGAAGGCCAAAATAGGGATGCCTCAGTACTTCTTAGAAGGGAGAACAAAACACTCATGAGAGGAAATGCAAGATCAAATAGACAAACAGGGATTGAAGAAAATGTCACTCAGATAGCTGCTTCATCTTGGGATCCACAATTTATGTAGCCACCAAATCCAAGCACCATAGCTGATCCCAAGAAGTACTTACTGGCAGAAACCAGATAGAGATGCCTCCTCAGGGATTATGTTAGAGTCATATAGATACAGCTGAGCATGCCTGCAGCTAACCATTGGACGTAACTCGGGGACCCTAATGAGGGGCGTAAAGAAAGGACCTATGGAGCTGAATGTCGTGAACCCTCGTGGGAAGAACAACATTATCAACCAACCAAACCCTCCAAAAGTCTCATGGACTAAAACACCAACCTTTGTGCACACATTGAGAGATCTATTGGTCCAGATGCATATGTAGCTGAAGATAGCAGTGTCTGGCATCAATCTGAGAAGAGGCTTTTGGCCCAGGGAGGACATGTATTCCCAATGTAGGGGAATGACAAAGCAATGGGGTAGAGGGGGTTATTATGAGGGGGTGCACCATTGTGAAGGCAAATGGAGGGGGGGATGGGAGAAGGGCCGGGAAAGGGATAACATCTGAATTGCAAATACTGGGTATCTAATAAAATTTATGAAAAAAAGTGTAGACTGCATCCCCGGAAGTTGATAACAAAACCAATAATATCTTTAATGGTTTTTTTTTGTCTCATGAAGTCATATCAGGGATTTTCTTTTAAAAATAACCTTATTACTATATCATCTTTTTCCATTGATATTTTTATTCTCCTTTGTAGCATATAGGTTTTTGTTTATGCTTTATGGTTTACTCTTTAGTATTTTCCTGGAGTTCCTAGTGTTCCTACAAGTGAGTTTATATTTCTACATCTCTGTCTTGTGCCTTGTGGATTCTCATTGCGGTTTGGATGTTCTGCCCAATTCCAATGTGTTAGTTAATGTTATACTTTATTTTGTTTTATTATATTAAGTGTAAGTAGGAAGGAACTTGGAAAAATATAGAGTGAACAAAAATAAATTACTACCACAAAGTGATAACCATATTTATTAGAGAGAGAAAACAGAATACTCATATAGAATTAAATATTATATTAAAAATACTTCATTGATAAGACTCAAATTATAAAAGCAATAAAATTTATGAGACATTTTCATATGTAATTTTATCTCATTTGCCTATCTATCAATGAATATGAAATTATAAATATAGAGAATCATCAACTTTACTATATTTACTTAAAACTCAAATTTAAACCACATAGGATAGAAAGCCATTTAAGTAAATGTCAAAAAAATAAAAAAAGATTAGCAATGTTTGATGCAATAATTTATTATAGAATGAAAACAAACCTGTTTTAGCTCTTAGCTACATGTACATATAAAGCCACCAGCATGATACAGCAGATGCTAGTAAACAAGATCCCAGGTAATACCCCTGTAATTCAACAGATTTTATTTTACAATTAGATGATAAAAACAAAACTCCTATGTTTTGTCTGCTCCATCAGTTGATGTTTTGCTGTGAGGAGTAATACTGGGACAACCTAATAACTAGTAGGTGATCTTCTTGAGTTAATCTGCTTCAGATTATTATATAATCTGTGACAAATTCACCCTTATTGGGCAAGTGCATATATAAATTCATTTTAGGAAAGATTCCTGTTATTAATATGCTTTTCTGTTGTTATTAAACATATATAACCATCACTAAGTAGTAGCCCACCCACTTGGAGCAGGTCTCTGTAGATCTACGAAGATGCATTGTCCAGTAGTGATGCTTTATTAATACATAGATGATTTCTTAAGTTTTAATTATGATCCTATTAGAACTCCTAAAATTATATCAGTAATTAATAAGCTCATTGATAGTCAGACTACTATTTTTTTTCTGATAGTCAAAACTACAATCAGAACTATGCCAGTCTCCCAAGGGTCACCAGTTAATTGTTCTTAGATAGTAACCAGACTTTCTCCTACTGAGAGTACATTCCAAGATGTTGTAAACAATTAACCAAAAGGAACTAATTAAAAAGGGAACTAGTGGTTTATTATAGGTGCTAGAACATAAAATAAAACATTGACTTGGTTTATCTATATAAATCTTCACTAATAACTTAGTTATGGATTTAAACCTTCCCTGAACCTGTGGGGATGTGGCAGGTGATAGATGTTTAGGCAGATAATTACTTCTGATGGATATGCATGTAAACATCCTTACTTGTAAAGTTCTATGTCAATTTATGGTTTGATTTTTCATATGAACTTGTGGTCATGTATTCTAACAGACATATAAGTACTGAGGACAGAGACATGAGAAGGGAGAGTAGAGTTTGTTGTTGTTGTTGTTTTTCCCCCTTACTAGAATTTTTGTTCCATTTATTCCCTGCTTGGAGAATTTTCCCCTCCCCACTTAGGATCTTTCTGCTTTTTCCCCTTAGTTACCTTTTATAAAAAATTTTTTACAACTTAGTAATATACTCTGTAATTACTTTTCAAAGTGTCCCTTTTACTTCCTGTGACTTCTGACCATCAGGCTGAAAGTTAGAGCTGCTTAGTTCCTGCTGAAATAGTACAAAGACTATTTACTTAATCCTTTGCTGTTTTAGGAAGAGGTGCTGAGTGACAGAGATTGCAGTTTCTGACCTCAGAGGAATACAAAAGGCTACAGTAACATACTAACTTAGGGATGTACACTTTTTATAATATTGAAACCCTAAATATCTTGTAAGACAAAGTCTTACCCTCCAAAGATGCTCTTCCCCATCTGCTCCCTCAAGAAGAACTCTGCTGCATGGTCTTGTCCTCTGGTACCTAACAAACAAGTTCCTATATTTTTGCCACCATGGAACTCATTTTTTAATAAGAGCATCTTTCCTTATCAAACTGAAATTTATAATGGTTGTCTCATGATTCTGTGAGTTATCTTCATTAAATTTGGTCTACTGCCATACAAATTAGGTTACTTCACAACTATATTTCTTCTTACTTTGTTTTCAATAGTTTCATTTAAAAAATCCAATTCTAAGACATTTGTAATCATCACTTTAAAATCGGAGAAGGTTTCAGTAGTATTAGAAGCTGACTAAAATATTAATTACATTTAAAAATATAGAATATTGATTTAGTTAACTATTCCTTGCAGTAAGTCCATAATAAAACATAGCAGGATCATCTTCCCAAAGTGAAAATTTGTAGAAGAGAGAGAAGCCAGCTTGTATACACAGAACCTATCATACTTGTTTATGGTTGCTATATTAAGAAAAATGAACATGTAGCTACTTATCCTCTTTTATCTTACTCACCTTTTTATAATTATAGTTGATTAAAGAATTTAGTATCTATCTCTTCTGAAATATGGATACAAATAAATTATTGTTTTTATTATGTTATTTTCTATGCCATTTTTTATCTCTTAAAATCAAGTCATTTTATAATTCATGAGGAAAATGTAAATTTTTCAGGTGCCATCTCAAGTACAGTATTAATATAGTTGTAGACATCTAATGGGAAGCTATAGAAAATAATTATCAGCTACTGTGACTTAGGTAATTATAGAGTCATTATTTCTTTTGATGTCACTATAAACATAGTTCTGCTGTTAGGAGAAGGTTTGGTAGGACCACAATGGTGACCTATGGATAAATCACTTATAATGCAAATATCATAATCTGATAACCCATTTAAAAGAAGGATATTTTGAGGGCCTGTCTGGCTTTCCAGCACTCAGCAGGCAGAGACACATGTCAAAATGAAATTATTGGAGAATTTCAGAGGGGTCAAAATGAAGAACAACTACTGTCTAAATTTATATAGTGCAATTTTAAT
Source organism: Micromys minutus (assembly GCF_963924665.1). Lineage (NCBI taxonomy): Eukaryota > Metazoa > Chordata > Mammalia > Rodentia > Muridae > Micromys > Micromys minutus. Next base: position 35,221,494 of record NC_137955.1, on the reverse strand, counting down.
GGCAATAAAGTTGAAGATATTTTTAGATGATGCATGCCTGATCATTTTCCAAATTATGTGACTTCAGTGACTGTCTCCTCTCCTGTAGCAGAGAAAAAGTGAGAATGAGCAGATGCCATGAGGTTGTCTTATAGACAGCAGTGGTTAAAGTGTCCCCAAATGTTAGCTTTGCCCTCTCTCCCTAAGCAAGGTTGACTGTAACATGTGAGCAACAATTACAAGTCTCCAGTTCAATTCTAATCATGCCAATTTTTTTTCCTGTTGGAAAAGATTCTATTGTTTATACTGGGGAAAGTGAATTATGGTTTTAAGAAAATTAGGTTCTGAAAAGATGTATCAGTAGATTGTCCAGGTTTAAATTGCAAGGGGGTGATGTTTCAATACCCAGTACTGACGTCCTGTTCCATCAGTTGATACTGGCACTGTGTTTCCACACTCACCACATTCACTCTTACTTTTCCCAATTTTTTTCAGAAGTGTAATTCTTAGATCAAGCTTCTCTCCTCTGTGTCACAGTGTCCATGTTCAGACATACTGCAAATTTTCAAACTAAAATCTGTCTACAACACATGAGGAAGTCTTTCTGAATGTGTGAGATGAGATTTCGCTTTGCATTTGTCAGTGTCATATCTGTTTCTTGCCTGTTTTGGGTAACTTGCATGCTTAATTATTAGCATAAAAATTTAAATACTGTTATTCTGTAATGGCCCTTGAGCCATGAAAATATGATTATATGTCATCTCATCTGTACATACCATATCTTAGTATAAATATGCAATAACGTCCACAAATTGATGAGGAAACTCTAAATTAGGAGCACCTGGGTAATAATATCAAAATCAAATATCTTCTATAATATAATGAATAATAATCTCCAATTAAATGATATCTTTATGATGATGTAGAGCTATCTGTTTCAGAGTAATGCACCATTCTGTTTTGCCTCAAAGCTCAATGGCTGAAAGCCTCAAAGTAGTAAGGATTGTAAAGAAAATTTTTGAAAAATTGAATTATTAATATAAGTGTCTTTCTGATATAGAGAGGCAAACACTGCATTTGGAAGTAAAAGGCTGTAATCATAAATTAGACCTATGATGTTGGAAAAAAAGCACTTCTACCTTCTTTGCCTCAGTACACACATTTACATGATGAAAAGTGTCTACTCTACCCTGTTTATAAAATCTGTTGCAAAAGGCATTGCTGCGAATGAATAAATCAGCTTACAGCAATGTATCTATGCATTGGTGCTGGGCTCCCTCTATGTAAGGAGGCACAATAATTTCAATGTAGGGCATTTAAGTGTGATTAGAGGCATAAGCTATTGTTATTTCTGGTTTCCGCTCAGTATCTAGAGAGAACAGATTGCCTTCCCTTACACAAAGAAAAACTGCTGTGTAAAATCATTTTATGAACTCATCAGATCCCTTTTTGTGGCAGAGGAAGGTACTAGGAAAACTGAACCAGAAACTAAATAACCAAATGCCATATAAATCTCAAAGACACCATGAAGGTTTAAAAGATTGCAGATAGGTAATTTTCTCTTTCTACATTGTATTAATTTTTCCTACCAAGTCCTGTAGTATAAAAGGCAAATCCATGCCTTTCCCTCTATTTGGCTAAACTTTAGTCTTCATAAAATGTCTGCTTTGACACCCTTGTTCTGAAAATATTTAATTAATTCAACCAACAGCATTATTGCTTTCTCTCCTTTTTCCAGGTGTAAATGTTTGAAAAATCCATGAATAGCTTTGTAAAGGGCCTGGAAGCCATTTATCTGAAGCACAGCCATCGAGGGAAATTGGACACTTGTTTCCGAGTTTGTTAGGAGGGTAGCAGCCTCCACAATGATTTACTTTGATACACAGATGAGTCCTTCTTCAAGTACATTCCCACCCATTCAACTCAGTGTTTCCAATCCTTCTCCCATTCCTCAGGGTAGACACAAAACTCAGATAAGACGTTGCAGTCTAACATCTGTGAGGCCAACGACTGGAAGAAAATGGAAGATGGAAGATAACCATGAAAAGTAAACAAGCAGCTGAAAAACTCAGATGCAGATATTTGCACGCAACCAATGGGCAGAAGATGCTGACCCCTGTGTTGAATTAGGGAAAAGGCAGAAGGTAAGAAACAACCCTAAATGAAGACCAGAAGACTCAACTGACCTGGACCCCTGTGATCACTGAGACACTGGGCTGTCAACCTGACAGCATACACCAGCTGATATGAGGCCCTTGACATATATACAGTAGAAGACTTCCTGGTCTGAACTCAGTCAGAGAAGGTGCACCTAATCCTGAAAACACTTGAGGCCCCAGAGAGTAGGGAGGTCTAGTGTGTGTGGGGGTGGCAGTGGGGATAACCTCTTGGTGACTTGGGAGGAGGTATGTGATTTTTAACAATAAGATGGTGGCCCTGGTACAATAAAGTCTGCAGTATAAAAACAGATTAAAAAATACATTTTTAGAAAAAAGAAAATAAATAAATAAATAAAAAAAATAAAAAATAAAAATAAAAGAAAATGAGTATTACATTGTGTATTGTGAATTTAAGGTTTGGTTAGGAATAAATAAATATGGAAAATAGTTTATGTAAGTAAATAAATTAATTAAAAAATATTAATTGCCAATATAGTCTTCAGATTAGCATTATTATTATATAACATGTATGAAAATGTTAGATATAAAACTAAATTATATGTTAATCTCTCATGAATTCATGGATAAAACACAGATGACATCTCTCATTTTTCCTAATTAGAAATAAATGCTGAGTAAATTATACTGAAAAATCTCAGACTAAACAATGGTGAGGCATAGCATCAATATTATTCTTTAAATTTATGTAAATTCAGATGGACAGCAAATATTCAAATAGAGAAGAACCTTTAAATCCATTATTAATCTTAAGAATAGAATGTATATCAAATAAATTCATCACCTATATTACAGCAAAGTTGGCACACACACACAAACACACACACACACACACACACACACACACACTCACACACACACACACACACACACACACATATATATATATATATATATATATATATATATATATATATACACAAATAAAAATGGATACAGTATTAATTTATTTCAGTTATTTACTAAGACCACCAAGAATTAAAAATAGATTTCTGAAAGTCTATACAGTCACATTCAGAGCAACTAATTCCTAATACCTGTCTTTATAAATAAAAGAATTTTAACTTCTTTCTTTCAACAGTTAAGTTAACTATAGAGATGGAGAATTCAAATTAGCTTGAATCAACAGGGAGTGCAAGATAGTCAGAAGGTATGCCAGGATTACAAAGGCCTCCTGATGGACAAAGCTGGAAAAGATTTAACTGAATAAGTAATGTGACTGATTACAATGCAAACAACATAAATATTCATAGCTCTATGTTAACAGAAATAAATGATTTAATACCTTGTGAATACTGAAGAAGTTACAAATACCCTTAAAGAACTCCAGATAATATTAGGATTAAAAGCAAAAAAAGACTAATAACTCATAAGCCAATCTAATTAAACTCCACACATCAATGGAGACTATAAGAGTCAATTTCCAGAAGACAAATGACTACATAGCCTCATAATGTTTCTTTCAAAGTTTTTACTCTATGGTTCTTAATAACTTTCTATCATCATCACTATTAAGGTTATGTTATAAGTTATGTAAGACATAAACTGGGAAAATATTATTTGTATTGTTAATTACCAAATACGTAGCCATTTTTAATCATGACTAGGAAAAATGAAATGAACTGAGAAAAGAGAAGTATTGTACAAAAATATTCACCAAAATACTTTAATTTTATGCAATATTAACTGTCAAAATGAAGACATGTAAAAACTTGAGGTTTCTAGGGAAGCAAGATGTCTGAAGCTACCTCACATCTTTAGTTGTATTTCTCAGATAGATAACTTAATAATCAGAAGACTTATTAGAAAAAATATTGTATAATCTGAGTAAATTCAGATATTGCTTAATTTATTATACCTACATTATTATTTAAGTTTCACAAATGTGTTATGGTTAAGGAAAAAAATCAACTTAACGGTAATTTAATAAAATAGAATTTGTATAAGATTTGTATTACATTTGAAAGATAGCTGTTGTGAAGGAAGGGTGTCATTTACCTAATTTCTTTTTCAGCCTTGTTATCTTTTGAGAAGAGGGAGGATACTGATTTGTTTGATTTAATTTTATATCCAGCCATTTTGCTCAAGTTGTTTATCAGGCTTAGGAGTTTTCTGGTGGAATTTTTGGGGTCACTTAAATATACTATCATATCATCTGCAAATGATAATATTTTTACTTCTTCCTTTCCAATTTGTACCATTTGACCACCACTTGTTGTCTAATTGCTCTGGCTAGGACATCCTGTAATATATTGAAGAGGTGGGGGAAGGTGGGCAGTCTTGTATAGTCCCTGATTGTAGTGAGGTACTTCGAGTTTCTCTTCATTTAGTTTCATGTTGGCTACTGGTTTGTTATACATTGCTCTTAGGTATGAGATGTGAAATCCTGTTCTTTCCAAGGTTTTTAACATAAACGGGTGCTGAATTTTGTCACAAGCTTTCTCAGCTTCTAATGTGATAATCATGTGGTTTTACTCTTTGAGTTTGCTTATATGGTGGATTACATTGATGGTTTTACCTGCATTGAAACATCCCTGCAAGTTATAATTCACGGAGCATGTGAAGCTCAAGAAGAAGGAAGAACAAAGCATGGTTTGGTTGCTTCTGTCCTTCTTAGAAGGGGGAAAAATATTCAAGGGACAAAATAAGGAGACAAAGTGTGGAGCAGAGACTGAGGGAAATGCCATCCAGGAACTGTCCCACTTGGAGATTCATACTATATACAGACACCATACCCACAGACTATGTTAATACCAAGAAGTGCTTGCTGACAAGAGCCTAATATAGCTGTCCTCCAAGAGGCTCTGCCACAGTCTAAGTACTATAGGTGGATGCTCATAGCCAACCATTGGACTGAGCACAGGGTCCCCAATGGAGGAATTAGAGAAAGAACTAAAGGAGCTGAAGGGCCCTATAACCCATTAGAAGAACAACAACATCAATCCACCAGACTCCCCATAGCTCCCAGGGACTAAACCTCCAACCAATGGGTACATATGGAGGCACCCATGGCTCCAGCAAGATATGTAGCACAGGATGACCTTGTTGGGCAGGAGTAGGAGGAGAGGCCCTTGGTCCTGTGAAGGCTCAATTCCCTGGTGTAGGGAAATGCCAGGGCTGAGAGGTGGGAATGGGTGAGTGAATGAGGGAGCACCCTCATAGAAGCAGGGGAAAGGATAAGGAGATATGGAGTTTCTAGATGGGAAAATGTGGAAAGTGATAACATTTTAAAAGTAAATAAATGAAATATCCAGTAAAAAGAAAAAAAAAACAAAGACATAAGAAAAAGAAAGTTATCTGTTAACTTATTTTCAAACAAAAATAAAATCTATATTATTTTGTATACAATGTGAATAAACTTTTATAATGTACTGTTGTAGCAAAAATATTTTAGAAATACATGAGTTACTGATGCTGATTCAATTTAAAATGCTAAAGGCCAACTTTGGAATTATTCTTTTGGTCAAATGGTCCTCATTGTGTAGATATGGTTGCTCTCCATAAACTGCCTGTAAGACTCCATTGTTGAAGATGAACAGCTACATTACTCACGGCTTATGTCAAGCTGGTGGCTATCTAAAGCCTTTAATCTTACCTTCATGGTATTGGAGGAAACCTGCATGCTTCTAATGAAGAAAGATAAACATCAACCATCCACAAAACCTTACATTTAAAATAGTATCCTAAGAAACAATGGCTCAATGGTGGCAAAAACAAATATGGGAGTAAACAACCATTATCTGAATTGATTAAAGTACTACTCCATGAGATGGAATGCATGCCTCATTCTGCCTGGTTGCCCAAGAATCTGGAAATAGATAGATCAGGGAGCCAGGGAAAAACCAATTACTACATTTCTGATAAAGGAGCACAGGTTTAATAGGACTCCTAATAACATTCTGCTAAACTTAGAGATCAATGTCTTGCACAACCATAATCATAAAAGTTTCCACGTGCAGCAGAGGGCAACAGAGACTCACAATCAGATAATATAGAATTAGGGGTCTTAGAATATCAGTTCTAAATTGGATGTTTCCAGCAAATCATTTCCCATGGGGGTCAAAGAACTCTGAGTAAAAGATGGACAACAAGAGTTAAAATCCAGTGGAGTATCACAAGAATTTAAGGTACATATAAATTCCTGCATGTCATGGAAATAAGACAATTCTGCATAGGTCTGAACCAGGTGAGCTCCTAGAACAGAATCTAGAAGTGGCCATATGCCCTTATCTCCCACATAGAAGCTGTCTCCAATTGCTAACTTCTTGAAAATAGAATAATATATTTTTGTATAGGAGTCTTACTAGGGAACTGAACCACTCCTATGGGCAGGCCTGATAACTAGTGGTAAATAGCTAACAAACAAAGAACAAAAACAAAACAAAACAAAACAAAAAAAAAAAAAAAAAAAAAAAAAAACGTACCTCATGCTCTGTGGCATATTTGCAGGTTCTGTCTCATATGTGGAGTTTTTTCAGTTTACTTTTTATCATTATATGGTATCTTTTGTGACCATCTCCCAGTTTTCTTCACTCCATCTTCCCAACTCTTCACCTCTGAGACAGTGCCCCCCCCTTCCCCTAGCATTCCCCTATCCTGGAGCATCAAGTCTCTACAGGACTAGGAGTTTCCTCTCTCACTGAGGCCACATAAGTTAGTCCTCTGCTAAATATGTTCCGGGGACTTCAGACCAGCTGGAATATGTTCTTCCAGGTTCATAATGCAAGGCCTTTTATCATGTTGCCATCTAACAGACCCCTGAAAAAAAGTTGTTCCCATATCTTTGAACACTTAAAGACTTGGTAGAAAACGCATGCATGGAATTGTATCAAGGGTAATATCTTCTATTTATTTTATGTGTTATATTAAAATAAAAGTTTTAGACAAATTAAAGAAAGAAAAAGGTAATATATTGTTACAACAACTTGACTTCATTGATTTTGAATAAATAAAAACTAATTTAAAATAATCTATCCCTAGTGTAATGTTCAAAATTAAATGCAGGGTATACGATTGTGCTTTACAAAGAGTTTTATGTTTTAGATGCAAATATTAGTATACTATTTCTTATTTGTGAAGTCATAATATTAAAAATTTTAACTTACTAATGTTAACCAAATAAATATCAAAATAAAAGTAAAAATGAGATCTGTAAACATGTCCTGCCAAATCAAACTTATTAAGTTATCTAGATGATATAAGTTATATTTTCATTGTTCAACTGTTCATTCCCGTAAGATTTGTAATCCAGATGTGAGGAGAGTAAGAGTCATCTTCAGCCATTTCAAATCATAACTGAATTTTTTATCCAATGTTTTTTTTCCATTTATTTCACTCCTTCATTTCTGATAACCATGGCTGTGTACATTAGTAGTTCATTCAGAATTTTCCTCAGGCATTCTTTGTGTTTGTGAGGAAAAGAAAGGAACCCATATTTTAGTATACTTTTGACTTAGGGTGAAATTTACTGAACCTTGTAATTAGTTTAAAGGTGGATTTATACTAGATCACTATAATACATCTAAAGGTCTCAGTAATATTCTTCTAGGCCATGATCTGAATGGTTCCATCTTAACTCTGCACTGTTAATTTCATTGCAGTGATTAATAAACCCTGTCACTGCACATTTATAAACCTGCTATTTCAGGGTTGTATTTATTGCCTGCTTTTTTTAAACTGCCATTTCATATGAGCAGTTTAACAAATATTAAATTTCAGAGACAGATAATAGATAATTACAAACATTTAAATGATGGATGTTAATTTGTTTCTAATAAATGTCAGGTAAATTAAGGTCATGTCTATAGAAGATGGTGATTCTAAAGCAAATTTAATTATTAGATAATAAATATGCCTCTCCTCTTACAACCTACCACTATAACAGTCTCCTCATAATTTAATATGGCATTTAAATAAGTGTACATATACAAACAAAATTACCTGGTAACATAAGTTCAAGAAACAATGAATGACATATTCTACAATAATAAGACAAAATATAGGCATAATATGTGTTCTCTAATAATATTAAATTAATTGAAAAATACAACAATAGTAACAAATGTAAAGAAATATTGGATGTCTCACTTTACAAACAGAATTTTGATGCGAAATCAATAGTCTATGACACATGTGCAACGATTTATTTGCAACTACATTCAAATTGACCACTCACTATCTTCAGACATAGACGGAGAAAGCAGAATTTGTATATATTATCATGCATTCAGAAAACTACAATTTAAACTCTTGACAACCACAAAAAAAATTACAAAATGGTTTGAAACTGCTTAGAAGAAAAATAAATGATATTATCCACCATCAAATATTCATCTTAATCCTTAGATAACTAATGTTTACTCGCATGTTTAAAGAACAGAAAACTATGGTTGTGGACAATATTGATGACAGAAGAATGAGGAAAATTCCATAGAGATAGAAATTTTGAGAAAGTAAGAAAGGATGAAAGCAGAAGCAGAAATGGATGACAGCAAAGAGATATGATGCAGTATCATGACAGGTCCCTGAGGAAGGAAATATAGTAACATGCTGTTGCTCTATGAGTTCAAGCAACAGTTGGTACTAATTGTGAAGCAGACAGGGTTGAACATTGCTAAGCAGGTAACTGTAGTTGGAGTTTGAGATATTTGGCATATACCAAGGAAAGGTATCCCTGGGTCTGCTAGAATTTTCTTGTTTGTTTGTTTGCTTATTTGCTTTCTTAGAATTGCCTTAGAAAAGTATCAGCTCTGATTTGCACTCCCATCAACAGCAGATGAGGGTGCTTCTTCTGCACAATCTTGCTTGCATTATTTTTGTAAAATTATTTTACTGATATTAAAGATTCTCAATGGTCAGATATGAAAGCTCATGTCATTTAACTTGTGAGCCCATAATTGCTAAATATGATGAACACTTTTGGTTAATTTCTAGCCATTGTTTATTGATACCTCTGTGTTTAAATTCCTACACAAATGTTAGTTTAGTTGTTTCCTTAATTCATTTCAAAGTTTTGGGTATATCGTGGATTTTAACCATGTATAATAATAATAATAATAATAATGATAATAATAATAATAATAATAATAATGACATGTATATCTGGCAAAGATTCTATCCCATTCTGTGCATTTATTCATTAGTCTGCTTCATTGCTGGGAAGGATTCAAGTTTTAGGAGAGCCTACTAATCAATTGTTTGCCTTTGCTCTTTTGCAAGAGGACTCCTGTTCAGAAAGGGCTTTGCTACCCTATGTTGTGTACAGGACAAGTATGTTTCTTCCTAGCAGTTTCAGTGTGCTGGGTTTCAAATTGAAGTCTTTAATTCTCTGGTATCTAATTTTTTGTGCATGTTGCTAAAATAATTACGTATATATGTGAGGTATACTTCTCACCTTTTATTTTACTACATGCACCTCAAGATAAGCATGTGTCTTAAATTTAGTACTGTTTTTCTTAGTTATTATGAACCTCATACCTCAGGGACAAATTAGAATATTTGTAAACTTTGTATATAATTATAAAAGAAAAGTATTCAATACTCACCCACATATACACACATATATCCCAACATTTTTGTTATTGTCCTGTATTTAGTGAATTACACAGTAAGTATTCCATGAGGGAAGTAATGATCAATTACTTGAAACAGAACACATTAACTAATTTACAATTTAACAATATTAAATTATAAATTTTAATTGACCCCCAAAATACTCAGTATCACAAAATTAGTGTCATTCAGTAATATCCATATTCTCCTCCTAACATTGTCTGTGATATTTGTTTAAGGCTTGCACTGACTTTTTTTGTTTTCAGAAAATGATTGCTATAAAACACACACACACACACACACACACACACATACACATACACACATACATAGATGAGCACTGAGATAGGGGCAGGAAACATCCATAACTTAAGGTCACAACTATAATTAGAATTTTGGCTGTTAAAGCTGACTTCACTGGGAATACAAAGCTGATAAATTTGTTAGTTATGTTTTTATCCTGAAGACAGGTTAAATAAACAGGCTGAATAGACAGCAGAATTTCAGCACAAGTTTTAAAAATGACCTTAAAGTGTAGTACTAAGTCTGATGGTAGATCTGTAAAATATTCCAGTCTCTTACAATATAGGGGATTTGTCATAAGAATGTCTGAACAATTATAATCAAAGAGGCAGAAACATGCAAATTTCTGATGTAATCTATCAAGCCTTGCCTGCTTGTTACTGCAAGGTCAGTGAGTAAAACTGTCTCAGAAGGAATGGGGTGGGCAGTACCTGCTGCACAGACTAATAAACTGTTCTTTACCTCCTAAAATGCATGCATGTTTGTCTGTGCATGTGTGCACGTGCACATGCGTTCACACACAGACAGAAACACACACCAAGTATTAACTCACAGATTATATTGTTGGTCCTTTCTCCCATCTCCTTTCCCCTTGCTAGATTTTGATAACTACCATTCTACTCTGTTTCTAGGAATTTGACAGTTTTGAAGTTTTATGTAACTAAGATTGTATTCTTCCCTGATAAATTTAATTGAGTATTCAACTTATAAGATTTAATTATTGTCATCATATTAAATGTTGTCATTGATAGTGTTTGCTTTCTTAAGGCTGAATAATACCATATTGTATATAATACCGCTTACCATTCTAAAGTCTGTGAAACTTGGAAGAATAGAGCAAATAAAAAGGTATAATAAAGTCTCATGCAATAGAAAACTTTATGCAGAGTATCAAACCATTTATATTCTCCAGGTTAAGAAGAATTCCATTCTCTAGCTGTTCCATTGGGGTCCCTGTGCTCAGCCCGATGGTTAACTGTAAGCATCCTCATCTGTATCAGTATGGCTTTGGCAGGGCCTCTAAGGAGAAATCCATATCAGGCTCCTCTCAGCAAATACTTCTTGGCATCAGCAATAGTGACTGGGTTTGGTGGCTTCATATGGAATGATTCCCTAAGTGATACAGTCTCTCTGTGACCTTTTCTTTAGTCCCATCTCAACTCTGTCCCTCTATTTCCTCCCATGAGTATTTTGTGCTCCCTTCTAAGAAGGACTGAAACATCCACATTTTGGTTTTCCTTCTTTTTACAGTTTGCAACCCCATGGGGGGAAAAACAAAACAAAACAATATCAATCAACTAAACCCCCCAGAACACTCAGGGACTAAACAACCAACCAATGAGTACATATGCAGAGACCCATGGCTCCAGTCCCATATATAGCAGAAGATAGCATTGTCTGGTATCAGTAGGAGAAGAAACCTTTGGTCCTATTAAGTCTCATTTCTCCAGTGTAGGAAAATGCCAGGGCTATGAGGTGAGATTTGATGTTTTGGGGTGGGGGCATCTTTATGGAAGCAAGGGCTAGGGGGGATGGGAGGGAAGACAGTGGGGAAAGGGGATAACATTTGAAATGTAAATGCATAAAGTATCCAATAAAAAGGTTTGAAAAAAAAAAAGAAGAATCCCATTATGAAAGTTTACAATAACAAAATAAGATTCATGTGGAGAACAAGCAGTATGTAGCAGACAAAGCCGATGTGGGAAAGCAATGTTTTTCATAGATATATAATAACAAACAACAGCTGCTGTAGCCCGTTGCTATCTGTGAGGAGCACAAAATACACAAGAACAATTCATGTTCTGAAAAACTGAGGTCTGAAAATTCGTCTTGATTTCTTAGAACATCCTCATAAGCACTCAGAACTCTCATCACGTGACTCTATCCATGAAACATGCTCTGTCATGACAGTATTGTATCTGTATACATTCCTGTTGTGTGCTTGCAGTGTGAACTCAAACACTCATGCTGATTCAGCAAATGTTTACATACTGAGGCATCTCCCCTGCTCCCTTATAGTTTTAGAATATCAGCTTTAATTGATATATAATAATGAATCTAGGTGTTTTATTCTAATAGTTAAGACTGTAATAAATATCTTGGGTAATATAAATACATATGACTATTTTCTGGTATAAAATCTCCCAGAAATGTAAGGTCTACTAGAAATCAGTTTTTTACTATAATTTTCAAAATTATTCAAATTGCATAAAAATTGGGGGATTTCCATGAATCTCTGAGACATTTATGTATAAGCACTAAGGCAATTAAGACAAATACATGCTTGAATATCACATAATATCTATCACTATTCAACTGAGAAAGGAATGAATAGGCAGCATTTAAAGCAGGTAAGTACTCTTTTACTTGAATCACATCATAGTATAGTTAGAACTCATCTACCGTGATTGATCCACCTCACTAGTAATAAGATAGTAGGAATGATAATAACATTTGCTTTCTTCATTTCTATACATTTTTCTTATAATAAAAATAAATTTTTAGTTTTTAGATTTGGGTTTTACCAAGTGCAGTGATGTTTTTAAGAAAATGGGTGATAAAATGAAATGATTTGATTGACTCTACTTGCAATACAATAAAGTTAAACTAATATATGTATGTTTGTGTCTATGTCTATGTCAGTGTGTGTATGTGTGTGTGTGTGTGTGTATGTGTGTGTGTGTGTGAATGTGACTGCCAATGTTTTCATCATTATTAAAATTATTTGGTTTTTCCCAGATCATAATATAAGAACACCAACACCATTCCCCTCTTTCTGTTTCCCTCCTTAAATACTTTATATAACCCTCCTTTCCTTCTTTCAACTTTTCAGTATATCTTTTAATTAATTGTTACATGGAGATATGTATACATACATACATACATACATACATACATACATACACACACACACACACACACACATATACACACACACACACACACACACACACACACACACACACACACACACACATATATATATATATATATATATATATATATATTCTTAAAAATTACCTTCTCGGCCTGTATAATGTCATGGGCATGCATATTTCAGAGCAGATCATTTGGTATTTAATAATAACTTGATGTGTTCATTCCTGGCAAAGAAGATTTGTTCCACTTCTATCATTTCTTACATTGACTCTAACTCTGTGTGTAGGACTGAGGTTAAACATTATTGATTCTTCAGCTCCAACACATCCTATCTAACTTCAGGAGTTTTTTCCTATTAATGTTATTTTTATGTGTAATACATTAAAATCTGTTTCTTCTAAAGATGTGTAGAAAAAAATTCCAAGTTGAAAAACTAGAATCATAGAACACAAACATTAGCATTTATATATGTAAATATTTATAACTTTGATATATATATATTTGATATATATATATAAATATATATATATATATATATATATATATATATATATATATATATATTTCCATACAGGTTTATATATTCAACTCTCAATCCACAAACCCTCTACACAACAAGATTGCATCAAATAGAAAAAGGTACAAACAGCCCTTTTATATGAGATACTAGACCTATAAAATCATTAATGTTCATAGCTATTAAATGCCAATCGATATCACCTGGGTCTAGCTGGTCCTTGGGAAGCTCCATCTTGTCACAACCCCTTTTTCAGTCCACTGACCTCTTGTGCTCTGACCTCTTAGACTTTCATTCTCTCCACCTCCCTCACCCTGCCCAGTCACTGGATTTTCTTTATTTTACTAGTTAAAATGGGAAGGTTCAAATAGTCACCTCTTGAGTACATGACTGAGCAGCCCTTTTTGGGGCAGTAGAATTAACTTTAAAATGCAAACAGCTTCAGGACTATATATATATTATAAATATATATATATATATAATATATAATTTTCATCTTATTAAAATGGTATGCAAAACCAACTGATAAATATATAAATATTACATAATATTGATACAAAATATATGAAAAATTCATTTCAGCTTTCAATATTCTAGAAAATCACAAATGCTTTAAGATGGACAATATTTCAAGGGCCTATGTAAACATTGCAACATTTGATAATTATGTCAAAACTGTCTTTTTTACAATATTCAAAACTTCTAAATTAAAACCAAGTCCTTGGCATATCAACTAATACCCGCTGTTAGTTGCAGATGCTTTTGCTGCTGTGGCAGTCAGTGTTATATTCCTCTCTGTTTCTAACTCCCACTCTGGCCTTCTCTCCTTTACTTCTTCTCATTCTTTTACTCTGTCTTATGAGCTAATTTTATCAACATTATGAGTCTTTTTGACGATTTCCATTATTTTCCAATACTGTAAAATTCAAAAACAGGGAACTAAGATTGCAAAGTTTCTGTAAGGCTAAGGACACTGGCAAGAAAACAATACAGCAACCAAAAGATTTGGAAAAGAACATTACCAACTTCACATCTGATAGAGGCCTAATATCCAAGCTATACAAAGAACTCAAGAAGTTAAACACCAGAGAATCAAACAACCCTATTAAAAAGTGGGGTATAGAGCTAAACAAAAAGTTATCAATTGACAAATATTGAATGGCTGAGAAGCATCTAAGGAAGTGTTCAATATCTTTAGTTATCAGGGAAATGCAAATCAAAACAACCCTAAGATTTCACCTCACACCAGTCAGAATGGCTAAGATCCAAAAATTCAGATGACAGCAGATATTGGGGAGGATGTGGACAAAGAGGAAAACTTCTCCACTGTTGGTGGGGTTGTAAACTGGTACAACCACTCTGGAAATCAGTCTGGCGGTTCCTCCAAAAATTGGACATAGTACTACCTGAAGACCCAGTTATTCTACTTCTGGGCATTTACAGAAACTTTGAAATCTCATTGAGTCCCATTTGTTGATCTTTGACCTTAGAGCACAAGCCATTGGTGTTCTGTTAAGGAAAATTTCCCCTGTGCCTGTGTGTTCTAAGGTTTTTCCTACTTTCTCATCTAATAGTTTCAGTGTATATGGTTTAATGTGGAGATCTTTGATCTACTTGCACTTGAGCTTTGTATAAGGAGATATGAAAGGGTCTATTTTCATTCTTCTGCATGCTGAATGCCATTTAAACCAACATCATTTGTTGAAGAGGCTGTCCTTTATCCATTGAATGTTTACAGCTCCTTTATCAAAAATTAAGTGACCATATATGTGAGGGTTCATTTCTGGATCTTCTATTCTATTCCATTGATCCACATGCCTATCTCTGTACCAGTACCATGTGGTTTTTAGCACAATTGCCTTGTAATATAGCTTGAGGTCAGAGATGGTGATTCCTGTAGATGTTTTCTTGTTGTTGAGAATGGATTTTGCTATTCTAGATTTATTTTTGTTATCTTTTAATATATTATTGAAAGAGCTCTTTAGTTAACTATATAGTTTTTATTTTATCAAACCAAGCTGAATATTAACAATATAAAGACAGAGAGGCATGTGGTTATTGACATCTCATGATAAACTTCCTTAGAATAAATAAACTGTTTAAAAAAGGCCAGGTTCTCAATCAATAATGCAAATCTAATCAAGTTATTCTCATACTATTTTTTGAAAGCCAATGGCATTTGTTGCGGGAAAACTGAGGTGATAAAATCTGCAGCAATAATTCCTGTAGGAGACTTCTCCAGAGATAGCTATGAAGTTTTACTGAGCATCTTCTAAGTGCCTCCTTCCTGCTTGTGGCCATTTCATTGTATTACCTATAATTTTGTATTTGTAAATTTTAATTTTTACTTAAATACAGGTGAATAAAATGCATCTTCTTCTGTCTTCCCATTCACAAGCTCTTTCTCTTTGTTCTCATTAGAAAAGCATCACTTGAAAATCCTTAAAGCCCTTCAAAGGAAAGTTCTTTGTGAAGTTATTATCCATATAACATTTGAACATTATTTTGGACAAAACTTATGAATAGATCAGAAACAGTGAGGCATTGTTTAATTTCCTCTTATTGAAAATAACAATCTTGTCTGGTGAATGTCAGTTTTAGGCTATTACTTTTGGCTCCTAAAAGTGAATTTTAATTATTATAATTATATTTAAAGAAAGGTTTTTAAATATTTATCATGTTGACAATGCTTCATTTAAATACTTTTATATAAGAAAATATAGTAATTATATTATAAAGATATGTATGTAGCATAAATTAAAATCATAAATAACATTCTAGTCTGGGTTTATTATCTAGGAATTTTTTTTATTTTTTCCAAGTGAAATATAAAAAATAATTTAATGACTAAATTCTTGTTGCTATGTAAATTGATATTAAAATTTAGTATCCATAAATATAAACCAAACAATCCATTTCTCTGATTTTATGACAATCATTATAAAATGTGTCTAGAATTAATTATAATTATGTAATTCTAATGTTTAAATTTTACTACAACGATATAAAAGGGACTGACTGTCTAACAAATAAGAAAATATAAACCTCAGAAATCTAAAAGTATGTGTTTTTAAGTTTATAAATATTGAGCAAAATGTTAAAAGTGACTTTGTTGAAAATAGATGACTTGGAAAATATAAACAGGTTGCGAAGTCTTAGAGAAAAACCACAGGAATTTTTACATGTGTAAAATGTGTGTCATTATATATATATATATATATATATATATATATATATATATATGTATATGTATATATATGTATATATACACATATGTAATATATATATTATATATATAGGTGTGTGTATGTATATATGTATATAAATGTATTTATGTGTATATGTTTATATGTATGTATGTATATATATATAAATATCTGTTCTATATCTATATCTATATATATTAATGTAGTATCTATATATGTAGTAATACATGAAGCTAAAGAAAGGACCTATGAGTGGATCAAATATGTTTTGTAAATGTAGGAAAATGGATAAAAAAATATATGGTAAATGAAAAAAGAAAGGGTACTACTGAGTTAAAATGTTAGAGGTGTGACAAGAAAGAATTTCAGACAAGAGTAGGAGATAACATAAGGCATCCAAAGCAAATAATGCATAAGAAATTCAATTATGAAAAAGACTTTAATTAAAATATTAATTGTTAGGAGGAATAATAAAAAAGGGATAAAAATTTAGTTGTGCTTAACCTGGAACCAATGTTTTAATAAAGAGCTAAGTTGAATTCTGGCCGTCCATGGCTTGCTACTGATATACCTTCAGAATTTTGCTGCTGCCCATTTCAGCGATAACTATGAGAAACAAAGAGAGTGCATTATTGCTAATTATATTAAAGGAAGTTTTTAAGTCAATTGTAATTTAAAATTGTATTTTGTATTTATTAAATATTTCCCAGCAAATTCTCCTTATGAAATATTAATACGTGGCTGGTATAATATTTTATCTCACTTAAAATATATTTTCATTCAGGTATGCCAGTGAAAAAGTCCAAATATTATTTCAGTTGTCAGAATAAATATTCTATTCACCTTCACTTGTATACTATGTCTTTAATATAAAACTGTTAATACTGTGCAGTGATTTATTTTGTCTACCAACACATCACATACTTCAAGTCCTTCACCGAACTTAAAATCTGTGGAATACTTGTTTCTGTTTCATATTTTTGTGTTTTCATTAGATTAGTAAGCAACCTAACCTTCTTTTACCTCTGACTATTTTTAGTGTTTATCTGCATTTTATTTCAATCCTAATATTTCTCTGTGTGTTTCTAGCTCATTCTCTGTTCCTGTCTCTTGGTCTCTCTCTGCCCCCAAATCTCTGTCTCTCTGTCTGTCTCTGTCTCTCTCACTCTCCATCTGTCTCTCCCTCTCACATAATCAATTCCCAACTTGTGTGTGTGTGTGTGAGTGTAGAAGTATGTGTGTGTATGAGTGTGTGTGTGTAGAAGTGTGTGTGTGTGAGTATGAGTGTGTGTGTATTTGTGTCTATGTGTGTGTGTGAGTATGAGTGTGTGTGTATTTGTGTGTATGTGTGTGTGTGAGTGTCAGTGTGTGTGTGTGTGTGTGTGTGTGTGTGTGTGTGTGTAGGGAGGGTTATGTATTTGTGTTTCTCACAAAGTACAATAGAAATACCAAATGTCATGATACATACTCTTAGCCGTTTAGTTGGTCTATGAGTTTCACTTAATTTTGTGTACGTCATTTGTTTTCCTTAAGTACAGAATAGGTAACACCCCCAATCTTTATCTATCCTGTAGAACAGTAAATGCTCAGCAAAGGCTTTAGGTTTCTACTTTTGAGATGTTTTAAAATAACAAATTGTGACAAAAATGTTACCAGTCCAATAGCACTTGCAATTATAAAATATGATAAGTGCTTTTTTGTTTGCAATATACATCATACAAAAACAGAGTTGCTAAACAATTTGATTCCTTCAGAGATTTTGAGCAATCATTTGTATTAGTCAAAGGAGAATAAAAGATGTGAGACAAGCACAGGCTTTCACATTTTAACCAGGGAAGAACCTAATTAGATTTTCCATTGTGTAATACAATTGGAAATTGTAACTTCAGAAATATGCATAGAGGCACAGGTACAGAACATGCACATTCCAGAGTTCTACAGGGGGACTAAGAAACTATATGACCTGGGGTACACAGTGCGGACTAGTGTGCTCAGGGAGGCTTTCTCTCAAGAGAGAAAAGAACAAGGAGGACAAAAGTAGAGGAAGAGGAGGAGGAGGAGGAGGAGGAGGAGGAGGAAGAGGGGGAAGAGGAAGGGAAGAATAAGAGGAAAAACTGGAAAATAAAGAACTACATATAGGAGAAGCAATTACTAGAAGCATAATATCAATTGGGAATTATGCACAAATAATCTGAAAATGCTACAGCATTTAGCAATTAATCCAGAAAATGATTAAAGAGTCAGGCACATGAATAGATCTTCTGAGAGCACTAACATATTAAGGAAGATTTTGTGTGTGAGATGTGTGGAGTTTTACATTGACACAAATGTATAACTCAACATAAAATTGCATCTTGGGATTCATAATTGAAGGCAATGGGTTCTCTGGTTAAAGAACAGTTAGCAGCTTTGTGTTTGGTTTTGCTTTTACTCTGGTCCCACATCTCCTTTCAGAATGCTTATTCTTCCTTTTTGAAAAAATTAGTGGGCCTCCTAGCTTATTGAAAGTATATAATGTTCTTTCAGTTTTAAAATGTCTCAATGTTAAAGTTTATATCAAGTTGCAAAAGGAATTTTGCATATGAATTTCAGAACAATGTTAAGAAATGGGTCCTCTTGGAAATAACCAGATACAGCTGCATTTAAAAGTGCAATTTGAGTATTTCTAATTCCAGGTGTTTAATGTTATGGTTTAAAGTAAGACATTCAAGTATCTAACTGAGAAATGTTCTTCAAAGATTGCTTGTCACCTAGGACGTTAGGAGATCCAGTTTCTGGGAGTGTCTTTGTGGGGGGGGGGTTTCCAGACATACTAAATGAGGTAGATATTTCTTATATAAATTTTTTAAAAAAGGGGTAAAGGGGAGAAAACCTCTATGCTTCCTTATTTCCATGATGGGAACTACTCTACTATGTCTTCCACACTACAGTGGACTGAAAAAGGCAGAAACTAAAAGCGACTTGATGTCTGCTCTTTTTCAAACGGGTTCTCCCTGGTCGTTTGGTTAAAAATGAAAAAGCTCATGAATGCCCACCAATTCATACTGCACTGTGATAATAAACTTGACTCCATTCCATAGTGAGGTAACATGGAACTGACTGTAAAGAGGAAAAATTCTTTAGTATAGCACAGCAAATCTCAATGCTGCCAAAAAAAAAAAAAAAAAAAAAAAAAAAAAAATCAGTCAGTAGCATGGATCAGTTTGTTTTTAAGAAAGTTTGTAAAGTTTATATATGGAGCCAAATAATATGTAACTAATGAAATTAGCATCATCAAAACCAAGAGGATAAAATACAAAAGAGCATTGAAAGACATCTCAAGAATTTATTACTCATAAGGCACAGAAAATTCTTTAGGTTTATTGGGTACATGTGGGTGTATCCCCAGGTGAGGCAGTCTCTGATGTTTTTTCTGCAATTCCTGCTCCTTTCTTTGTCCCTTTATTTTATACCTTTTGTTCTTCCTATTCAGAAAAACTGAGTCACCCACTTTCTGGCCTTTCTTCTTTTTGAGCTTCCTAAATTCTGTGGATGGCAAGCACTGTTGCTGATGCCAAGTAGTGCTTCCTGGCAAGAACCTGGTATGGATACCTCCTCAGAGGCTGTGCCAGAGCCATACTGATACAGGGGAGGATGCTTGCAGCTCACCATCAGACTAAACATGAGGACCTCAATGAAGGAGCTAGAGAAAAGACTGAAGGAGCTGAAAGATTCTGCAACATCATTGGAAGAAAAAAAATTATCAATTCATCAATCCTACCACAGCTCCCAGGGACTAAAATGCCAATCAAAGAGTTTGCATAGAGAGAACCATGGCCCCAGGTGCATATGCAGCAGAGGATAGCATTTTTGACATCAGTGGGAGGAGAGGCCTTTGGTTAAGTGAAGGTTGATTTACCCAGTGTAGGGAAGTGCCCAGGTGCTGAGGTGGAAGAGGGTTGAGAGAGGGAGCACCTTCAAAGAGGCAATGGGAAGGGGTAGGAGGATCGGATTGTGGGAAAAAGATAACATCTGATATATAAACGCAGAGAATATCTAATGAAAAATTTGGAGGGAGTAAAAAATAAAATTCTTAAGGAATTTTATATATTAAAAAGATGCTTTTGGATGGGATGAAAGCTCTAAAGTTTCCAAAATGATAAGTTTGAGATGGCATTTATTTGCATACATTCATACAGTGACATACAGGTCTCAAGAATCCTGTTTTAGGATTTGAATACAGTTGAAGCTGGTCACAAACCTTGGCATCAAAAATATCATTCTGGATTAACAGAGTTGCCATCAGAATTACAGCACTTTGGGACATAACATGCAAATTTCAAGAAAAGAGCTTAAAGTCCAAGCAATGAGGACAGATAGGTCAAGACTCTTGTCAACTATTCAAAAGAGTAAAATAACAGAAGCCAGACAAAGGAAAGTGAAGGCAAATGAGACCTAAGGATTGGAGATGAATGTGAAAAATCTGCCTGGAAAAGCTATAGAATATCACCATACAGCACACAATGTATCTAGGTGGGTTAGCAGCATCACATTTATTGGAGTAGGGTTAATGATGGCCTTTTGGGTATAAATCATAACTCCATATGTCCTGGAGAACAGTCATAAAACTACAAAATTTACTGCTCCTATTACTGAGATGTAGTCTGGTTTTAGTTGCATACATACCTTCTTTCTAGCCTTTCATCTTTCCAGTTTGCTAGACAGTTGCTTACATTGACAATTTTGTTTTGGAATGCAGAAATCTGTGTTGTATATTATAGGGACCCCCAGCTAGAAGTTTGAACTTAAAAAAAGACATTGGATTTAAACATTTGAAATATGTTGAGAACCTACGGATATCAAAGTTTTCACATGAACTAAACTATTATTGCTTTTTAATTGAGCAACAAGTTTTTATGGGCCAAATGTACGTAGAATACTATGGTTCCAATATAAAAGTTCCTTCAGTGTTAAACCATTTGGTACTTGGCAGCTAGCAGATGTGCTTTGAGACTTGGTGCTAAAGAATTAGACATAATCGATAGAATTGTATTTTATTAGTTTTAATAACACAATAGCATTATAGGAGCTTGCTTAAAGCATGAAGCTGGGTCTTTTGAAGGGAAGTAAGTCACTTCCAGTGTTCCAGTGAAGGATATCATGTCCTTTGCCACAGAATTGTATTCTCCCTGTCATGAGATGAAAAATTGCATTCCTCCACATTCTACTTTCATAATTCAGTGAAACCTGTGGAACTGTCAACCAGAATAAATCCTCCCTTATATTACATCCTGAATTGTTTAGCTACAGAATTAGCTACTTGACTAATACAGAAACTCATCTGCCACATCATCACATGGGTTTAGGGATCTAACCTGATTCGTGTAATAAAGGAATAAAAGAATTAAGACAAACAAGAGCACACAGAGAAACTTGGCTTAGGTAGATTAGGCTCTTCGATGGAAAACCAAAGCACACACCCACCTCTTTGCAGGATCATCATATTTATTATATATAGTTGAATTTGGGAGTGAGGTTACTAAGTACAACAGGGTTGCTGGGGTTTCTGACTAACAGGTGAATCAAGAAGAATGGTTGAGCCAATCTCATTAGAAACAGCCTCTGTAAGGAAGATGCCTTCAGGCCTTAGCTATCTCATAGAAGAAAGCTATTGTTAGCAAATTGCTTCACACATGATTGGCATTGCACCCAGATAGGAATGGCTTTTGAATTTTTCTGTGTCTCAGACAGAGAAAGAATTATGTTTTCCCATAGGTCAGAGGTTATGGTCCTTGACTTTGCTGCATCTTGCAAACAGCACAAATCCTCAGAGGCCCTCTGCCACTCAGAGTTACCTCCTTTCTACATACTCAGGTGAACTCCAAGTGTCATTCACCATCACCTCAGCCTGGTAGTAATGTGCAGTCAAATCCTGATAACAAATGTCTCTGGTGCCATTTTAGGCCTATTTCTTTGAGAGGTCTTCATCATATTGACATATTTTGATCCATTGCCCGGCCTTGGCTTCCTTAGGTCAGTCTAAGTGAAAGATTAAACTAACGCTATTTAATAGGAATTTTAGCAAACAATACTGATAATCTAGTTTAGCAACTGAATCACTGTTGTCTCATCAGGTTTCTATGGGTAATTTTCAATCTAGTGAGTTGTCACTTGTGGGTTTTACGTAATAAGAAGTTTTTGGCTATTTTTGTACTTTATCTTTTTTTTTTTTTTTTGGTGAGGAGTGATCAGATTAGTTCTGTTTTATTCAGAAGTCTTTATACCTACTGCAGTAACATGAATCAAGTTAGTGTTACAATAAACATGAGTAAAACAATATATTTTACAAGTATTATTTGTTAAAGTAATGTATAAAAAAACAAAAATGTATATTTAGTACTATTATAGCCAAATTTATTCCAATGTGGAATGCTGTATTGGGAGTATTAAGCAAAATGCTTAAAATCTTAGCTTCCAAGATAACCAACTATTTGGTATGTAAATATCATCAGATGAAATTTATCAATGAGATTGTTTTAATGGACAAATTATACCTATTGTTTTATGTTGAAATTCTTTGTAAGCATCAGTATAGAATATATATTCTTTTTACACATATGTGTGCTTGAGTGAAAATATATCTTATAAAGAAAGTCTGAAACAAAAGGAAATTTGAACAAATAGAAGATCTGCATGAGAGCAGAGGTTAGGTTGCTCTGGAACTTGCTGTGTAAGAATAAGGAGGCATGCACATGCACATAAATATCTGAGAACAGCAGCAGATACCTAAAGTCCTTGAACTGATGAGGTGACATTTGTAGTACTCCTAGGGCTTACTAGATAGATAGTTTAGTCAGATCAGAGTGATGGATGATGTTGCATGACTCATCCCATTTTTGATAGCACTATTTCCTGTGCAGAGCAGCTGGAACTCTCTAACAGTGAAGAAACCTAACTGAGTGGAAGCAAGTCTGAAGAAATCAATCCATTTCTTTCTCCTCTTAGCAGCAGAAAGATGAAGAGAAGCAATATGATTAGCTGTTAAAATTGCTTCCTTAACTTTCACAAAATGATGGGCTGGAACCCTGAATATTTACTTGAAATAAAAACCTTTCTTCCATAAGTTGTTAGGAAACCTATATTACCAATCTATTTATTCAGTATTTTTGAAGTAATTCAAAGCCAATTAATACAAACTCTCTCTGCTCAATAATAAAAGCGTAGTGCCAGAACATAGAAAAGAATTTCTTAAACTTATGTTATCTTACAGATAGATATGGCAAATTTAATTTTATAAAGAACATGAGAGATGGGGAAACTGAAAAGTACAGAAATTAGCAATACAAAGAAGGACACATAAGGAATTGACTTTGCAGAGAGGGGAGTCACACACTTAGAGAGATACAACTAGTAATTAGGAAATCATAAATAAAATCAATAACAAGAAAGCATTTTAATTTAATTTGACAGTAGACATTAGTAACTCTAAAAATTCCAGATGTTCAAGTCAGCAAAAATGGCCACAAATACAGGCTGACTGGTGATTTCCACTGATGTTTGCAAAAGCTTATTGCTTGAATTTCCAAAGATGAATAGCAATGCACCAAAGTACAGATGAATAGCAATGTACCTATGTACCTGAATATATTGCATCTACATATTTATAAAAGAGAAATACCTACCTCTTTTCAGAGAGTCATGTAAGTATATACCTAATAACACTTTACATAGTACTAAAATAAATAATGTACACTGAAATCTAAAGATTAAATAGGTATAGTTCATCTCACACACATTTAATGTTTAACTACCTATCTTTCCTAGGGAACTATTAGAGCCAACAGTAAATAAAATGTAAGCAATCAGATTGCAAAATTTGCAAGATCACATTTATGGACAGCTATAAGAGAAGACAGCAGCATTGGGGCTGTTCCTTACCACAATCAGGCTTGGACCTACTCAATTCCACAGAGACCCACACAGCATCAAGATAAAGCCAGTTAACTGTTGTTTCCCTGACAGACTATTGGTTTCTTAGAAGTCATGTGACTGGCATTCTGTTAATCTAGATGATATGATTAGAGGGTCCCTGTCCCCATGGCAACAATTCTGCCTTTGTTGTTTTGCTCTTCCGCCCCTGATTTGAGCTTTATAATCTATCTTCAAGTTCAATAAACACAATATCCTCTAGAAATAAAGCAGGAGAATTTATGTACATATGCATAAAATGCATAATAGATTTCTTTATAAGAATAGGATAATTTAAAGATACATAAAAATATATTTTTCCATAGTGGGGAAAAATATATGGTAGGTGATAATGAGATACACAGTTATAAGTTTAGATTTATGTTAATCATATGACATTTTCACAAGATGACAATATTAGTGAATATATAAAATAATAATTATACAGAATATTGGTATTTAAAAGTCATAGACTAAGAATATCTTTTACATTTTGAAGGGATTTTAGAACAAAATATTACACGAAACTCACTGAAATTAAAATTATCTTCTATTATTTTCCCTTCCCATATTGCAAACATTCAAAGAAGTTACTCAGAAATATACAGATGCCTTTTTCACTGGCAATTACTTTGATATTTTTGTTCATCTAATCACAGATTTTCTAGACATTGGAAATTGAAATCAGCCTCACTTTAGACCTGGCATTTCATCTTACACATGCATTCCACTCCTGTGATTTACTTTTGCAGCTCTGGTATTCTGCAGTGATCTGGTAACACCATAGGGAAGTAACAGACTCATTGTAATGATTTTGCTCCAATATATAAACTGACTATGATTTATAGGAACTGCTTCTTCTAAAAGGACATTTAGGTTGTTTGTATGTTTATGGTATTTCAAAACAATATTGTATGCATTAATCATTCCTCCTGGGTGAGAGTTTATCACTAATGTAAATGCAGCTCCTTCTAGTACAAGACTTATGTGCATGTCTAAGTTGAAGAGATATTATCAATCTTCTTCCTCGCAGGTTGTAGAAGATTGCCTTTGCACCAGCAACAAAAGGCCTTGGCTGTTTACTGTGTTTGATCGGTAGAATGCTCATATTTAATAATCATCCTCAATTTGATGGTCAGTTCAAGAAACTCCTTTAAGACATCTAAGTAATTCTTTGTAAAACATATTTGAGTTAAGTATGCGTTTGGGGTTGTGTATTTTGAATTATAATATGTTTGTGAACATTAATGTAGTGATGGCATTCACATCATCCATTCATCTCGTGGAAATTTTTATAATGTTATATTAATCCTATGCTTTAAGAACATTTTTGATGAATTCTGTAATGCTTATAAAATAACATACTTAAATGCTGTCAAACTCATTTCTATCTAATGTTAAAATCTGGGAAATATTAAAATTTCTTTTCAGTTTGGAAATTTTATATTGTTTTTTAAACTATTCTGATTTCTAGTTTGTTGTTTTTCAATAATTATTAGTACATTTGTTTAGGTAGTATTATATTATTTTTATCTAAATTGTTTAATGTTGCAAAATCAATTTTAATTTTATTCCTTTATTACTTAGTAAATATTAGAGTGAAACTTTTACTTACCACAGTATTTTTTCTTAATTTTATAATTATATACATGGAATTTATTTTATTTTCTCTTTCATCAAAAAATAACAAGTAAAAATTTTCTCATAAAATTTAGAAACATTATTTTGAAATTACACATTGGTAATATAATCATTTCAACTGTAGAAAAAAAGATCCTGCTGGTCCTGGGCTGCATTTAGAAACTCAACTTCAACCATAGTAAAAAAGATAGTGAGAAACAAACAAAGCTGAGCCACTCCTCCTGAACTAAGAAGACTGAGAGAGAAATCATGACTGCTAAGCATTTGAAATGTAGTTTGATTCATTCTGGGTACGGGACTCTGGGCACTTCAGTGATGACTTAGAAAGTCATTTGCAGGAAATTTAACACTTCTGAGGCTCAAAAGGATTGTGGACAAGATGCGCTGCTGAAGAAATAAGAAACAAAAATCTCTAGAACTGAGATGAAAATGAATGCTAGAGCTTGAGACATTTGTCTTTAAAAATAAACATTTTTTATACTTTCATAAACAATCACCATTGATCTTTCATTTTCTCCTTACAACAGTATTTTTAAAAAACAGAGATACATGTACAGATCATTAAAAGCATCTTAGTATAAAACTACAGAAATATAAAAAGTTAAAGAGGGAAAACACAATATTAGGCACTGACCTCCACACCCTGATGAAAAGACACCTGCACTGGCCCACACATAAAGAGAGATGCATATACTGCACACCCATGAATAAAATAATAAAACAGCATGCAAGACTGTACAAAGCAACAGGAACTTGAAAACAGTAACACCAAAGTGGGTATAATGGGGTCAAATGCTATCCTTGTGAAAAGATAAAACTCAAGTATCCAGATACTTAGACATGAGGAAAAAAATACAACACTTGTCTATGTATAAAATGAAAGAGGAGGAGGAAGCTGTTCTTGTGGGCATGCTAGTACTAAAACACAAATGAACAAATGTTGTGAATGGCTTTATAGCATTCGTACAAACCATTTTTCATGTCCAGATCTACATAGTTCAAACATTAAAAATTTGATAAAACTTGTTTAGCTTATATATGGTTAAAAACTCTCATGAAATTTTAATTTTATGAAAATAACCATTAAAGGATATCTCAAAACATATAGCAAAAATCAAAATCAATGTGGAAAAAATTAATAATTTTCTAAGATAAGAACAAGGTGAGTATGTTTGTTTACCTTTCTCAATGATGTTCACTCTCACACAAAGGTGTTTTGTTCATATTTTCTGAGGCAGTTCTTTAAGCTAAGGAGAAATGGCACAAAAAGTAATATGACAAATTTTGTATATGTGTAAAACAAGGACATGTATAACATTATTGACACTATATCAATACCATGCTTCATGACACTAATATAGAAACAGTTGCCAACATGTCTCTATTTGCAAGTGAAGGAGAACAGAATTACATTCTGTCCCTCTGTGATTCTTGAGGTCAGCCTTTTATGTAGCAATTTATTTGTGTCCCAGAAATAACAAGTGATATTCAAATTTATCATAAGTACTAAAGTGCCATTAAGCAACCACAAGTTTTACAGGACAAATCACCCATAACAGTTATCTCAAAGGGAAATTACCAATGAGGGTATCTCCCTTTTTAACACTTAATTTTCTACTGGGAATCAGAGTGTTCCCTACCTATTACTTCCCTAGAAAACCCTGCATATCCCAAATTAATATACTGATCAATCAGGCAAGAGCTTTACCTACTTTACAGTTATTCATGTTCCACTTCCTTTCCTAGATTTATTTTAATAAAAACTCAAAGCTCCTATTAATACCTTGAGGACAGACTTGAAGCTCTTTGTCTGCTCTTCTCAATTTGGCCACATTCACTCAATCTCCCTTCTTTGGCTTTTATGCCTTCTGCAGTTGAAGGATCCATTGGGCTATTACAAAATCACTCATTAAGGGTGCCCTACTTTTTCCTGTATCATGCTCTCATTTTCACGAGGCTCTCTGGATCCATATTAAGAAAAAAAAATGTAACCCTTGTCTTTCTAAAACTGGGCTATTTAACTTAACATGGTGATTTCTGCTTTCACAGATTTTCTAGCAAATAACCTAGTTTTAATTATTTTCTATTTCTGAATAAAACCTTTTTTGTATGTTTTATGTTTATATCACACATTGTTTATTCTTTTTTGTAAAAATCCATGTAAAGTAGCTCAATGACCTTAATAAAAGAACTGAAATTTCCAAAAGGCTAAGAGAAACAAGTAAAAAATCTAGACAGATTCTACAACTTTTCAGCATGACAATAAGCCGGACAATAAAACTAAGAATGGACAAATGGGGCTCCATTAACTCAAAACGCTACAGCACAACCAAAGCAACATTAAAAGGAATGAAGTCACAGCCAGTAGAATGGATGGAAATCCTTGCCAGCTACCCATCAGTAAATTTTGATTCTGTCATAAAAGATATTATCCTAGGCCTGACTGACACAACTTGTTTAAAGGCTTTGGAAGAGTGGCTTGGTCTTTATTCAGATATGATCTCAATCTGGACCTAACACAGTCATGCTGGTAACAACCTGTGCACATGGGCAACTTACAGGCACTGAGTCCTTCTAGTCAGTAAGGCTAGTTAGGGAACCATGTGAACCATGATCAACCATCCAAATAGACTTGAAAAAAATCCCAGACTACAGATCTGAACACAATATATAGGGCATATTGATGGTACTCTTGTGGGACTGAATATATATGAAATGTCTCATATTATGAGAATCTTTAATTTCAAAATTTAATATGTCAACCAAATGTAATACTAATAACTTATTACCCATGAAAACTCGGCTTTTCTTCTGTACTTTTAGTCTTGTTTTAAAATAAGATTTGTGGAATGAACTAAAAAGCAAGCTGATGTATAATTTGATTAGAATTTAAAAGTTAGTCCCCAAACATAAATCTCAGTAACAGTCTATGGAAGATGGGGAAGAGAAAGATAAGAAGTCATGCTGTTTGACTTAAGCCAGCATGGAGGACAGTTACATGGCAGATAATTAGCCTCACAGCAGAGGAGAGATTTGTAGAAAAAATAAAGCTCAAACTTTGTGAAAACATGCTTAGGGAAGACATAATAGGCAGAAAGGGAAAACTTGAGCTGTTCCAAGACATTCCAAAGTACAGGATGATTTACAGGCCCACAGGACTGTATGTTCTGTAATTGATTGCACAGGAAGGAGTGATTTGGAAAGGAAAATGTATCATAATGGGATCTTACTTACTTCTATTTATAATGGCATAAGATAGATCCACATTCAAGTAAAGGTCCCTTCTTTTTGAGGGGTGGTCCCTTAGCCAAATGATTAGCATAGCTAGTAGAACAGTGGGTATCCAAAAAACTAAGAACTTCTATTCTCTTGAAAAGAAGAACTTAGTTTACTTAGTGGGCCTTTACTACTATAGTAAAAAGAGCTTCTGAGAAAATGAGTGAAATATCCCAGAGTATTCCTGAAAGAATGTCCATGTAGTAAGTTTTGTCTTTGAGGATAATTTTTCCTATCAAATGATCAGTATTGTGATATTTAAAAGTAGTACTAATTATAATGATGTCATTTGGAAATTTTCAGTTTCTGAATTTCTCTTACATTGGATTACAAATATTTCTTAATTTATGATAATAAGACACACTTACTTATGAAAATATCAATGCAATAAATGCATTATAACTTGCTTGGTCTGTTGAAGGTATCACTTTAACTTGAGAGCATAGCTCAGAAAGTAGAGCGTGAGAACAACTGTGTATATAACTTGCACTGTACTGGAAAGAAAGAGAAAAAAGACCAGTAAAATGTTACTTATATGTAGATATAAATGCAGTACATAAATGAATCTGAAGTAATAAAGCATGTGGTAGTTTTAGTAATTGACACCTTCCATTCATGTATCATCAGTGTTGGTAGAAATTGGAGGCAGGAGAAAAGACAGAGATGAGGAGGGAATGTTGGTTATACTGGCCCACTCCTTTGACTTGCTCAGCCGCCTTCCTTCCTTCCTTGCTTCCTTCCTTCCTCCATTCCTTCCTTCCTTCCTTCTTTCCTTCCTGCCTGCCTTTCTTCCTTTTGTTTTTCTTTCTTTTTTCTTTTTTCTTCATTTATATTTTATTAATGCATTCTTCTCTCATACATTATGTCCCAACTGCAGTTTACCCCCATACCTCCCATCTGTTCCTCCTCCTTTCCTTTAAGAAATGTGTAGGTAACCAAGAATATCACCCAAATATGGCATATCAAGCTGCAATAAGACTATAGGAGAAAGCAACCCAGGAGAGGAAAAAGTGCCTCAAAAGGAGATAAAAGTGTTAGGGACAGTTTCCACTCCACATCTAAGGCTCTCACAAGGAAACCAAGCTACATAATGATAACATATGTGCAAAGTCTTGGTTAGGGTTTTACTGCTATCAATAGATACCATGACCAAGGCAACTTACAAGGACAAAGTTTAATTGTGGCTTGCTTACAGGTTCAGAGGATCAGTTCATTATCATCAAAGTGGGAGCACAGTAGAATCCAGATAGGAACAGTGCGGGAAGAGATGAGTATTCTACATCTTCATCTCAAGGCTGCTAAGAGGTATCCACCCAGATAGTTAGGTAGAGAGTCTTATTGCTCAACACCACAGTGATAAACTTCATCCAACAAGGCCATATCTACACCAAGAAGACCATATCTCCTAATAATGCCACTTGATAGACCAAGCATAATCAAACTAGCACACCAGGGTAATTGATTTTGTGGATTTTCTTCTTTTTCCTCTGGGTCATTTCTCTTTCTCTTCCATGGGGTTAACCTATCTCTACCTATGTTTGGCTGTGGTTCTCTGAATGTTTCCAAAGTATCTCAATTCACAAATGATTGTCTTAGTTTTGGTTTTACTTCTGTGAACACGAATAAGACAACTCTTAAAAGGATAACATTTAGTTGGGGCTTATTAGAGATTCAGAGGTTCAGGCTATTATCATCAAGGCAGGAGTATGGCAACTTGTAGGCAGGCAATGCACAGCAGGAAGTGAGAGTTCTCCATCTTCCTCCAAAGGCAAACAGAAAAAGACTAGCTTCCAGGCAGCTAGGAAAAGGGTCTTAAAGCCCACCCCCATAGAGACATACCTACTCCAAGGCTACACTTCCAAATAGTGCCACTCTGTGGGCCAAACATATTTAAACCACTACAATATAATAGTATATATAAATTATATCATTTTTTTATCAGAGAAGTTCTACAGCTGATAAACACCTTCAGGAACTTGGATGGATACAAAATTAGTTTTAAAAAAAGCCTTCAATATACAAACGATGAATGAGCTAAGAAATTAGTAAAACAACATATTTCACATTAGCTACAAATAATATAAAGCATCTTGATGTAACTCTAACCACACCAGTGAAAGACCTGTATGAAAAGAACTTCAAGTTTTTAAAAACAAAATCAAAGAACATATCAAAAAATACAAAGATCATCCATGCCCATAGACCAGTAGATGTAACATAATAAAATTCACCATCTTACCAAAAGGAATTCACAGATTCAATGAAATTATCATCCACATTTCAACACAATTTTTACAGACCTTGAAACAAAGCATACTCAACTTTATATATAAAACAAAGAAAACAAAAAACAAAAACATTTTAGTGAAGATACTAGTCCCTCCTGGAAAACATCTTTGAAATCAAATCTCTGATTTTCCGTAGTATAAATGAGTCATAACTATTACCCAACTTCAGTCTATTACCTATGTGATTCTAGCTCTACTACTTCAGGATAGAAAATAAAAAAGCAATTACAACCTCACTGAAAAGGAAAAATATAATCTAAATCCTCCTTGCATTGAGACCTACCATTTTAAGCTAACCAAAAAATAAAACTCAAAATTCAGACTGCACAATTTAGTATTTTGGATAATAGACCAGATTTCAAGATTTTTCATCCAGCTATACTAGAGATTTTTCAGGGATAATAATTATTATCTATTTAATGAGAGAATGTCATTTTTCTTTCCAAAAATTTATGTTCTTAGTAGATTTGCTTTTGGCTTCCATCAGGCCCTGCTTATAAACACTAACTCGGTTTTTCCTCAAATGAGTATAATTTATATAATTCTTTTTGATTGCATATTAACACTCATGCAAAAATTCTGAATAAAATCTAAGTGTTTCTTTTTCAGTTGTTTGTTTCAGCCTTATCTTTTTTCTCTGAAGCTTCATCCATTTTTCCCCATGTGTCCGCTTGCTGAATTACTATGTCTTCTCAAAAAATTCCATTGCTTCCTCTTATTTCTTTCCCTCCCATTGATAGTTGCTACAGTTTTGCAACCCATGAGAAGTCATTATTACCAACAAGTCAAACCCTCCAGAGCTCACAGGAATTAAAACACCAACCAATGACCCATGGCTTCAGTTGCATATGTAGCATAGGACATAGCATTGTGTGGCATCAATGGGAGGAGAGACTTTTGGTCCACTGAAGGCTCATTTTCCTAATATAGAAGAATGCCTAAGAGCTGAGGTTGGAAAGGTTAGTTGGGAGAGAGAGAACCTTCATGGAAATAAAGGGAGAAAAAGGGGGGATGGGAGTAGGGAGAGGGGATAACAACATTTAAAAAGAAAATATAGAGAATATCCAATGAAAATAAAATAAAGTTAAAGAATACTTGCAATCTGAAACCATAATATAGAAGCAAACAAAAATAAGTAAATAAACAGCAGTATGAGACAAAAAAAGAAAGAAAGAAAGAAAGAAAGAAAGAAAGGAAGAAAAAAGAGTGGGGGAAAGGTTTGTCTTTTGTCTTATATATTATTTTTCTTCTAAACTTTATTAACATCCTTCTAGAGCTTTCTCTGATCTTATTTTAATATTATATTTCTTACTGACTATGGAAGAAGACCTCAGTTTCCCCGTTAAGATGTATTACTTTTGGTAGGACTACACAGAGTTTTCAGTGGTAGTGATTCAATTATATGGAAGGTATGTCTTAGCAGTGCAATGACCTAAGGATGCTTTCAGGTAGAGAAAAGTTCACACAGTAATTCTTTTCTCTTATAAATAGCTATTGTTTTGTTTTCTCAACAATACTGCTTCAAGTCAATATTCACTAACTTCTATCTACTGCCTCTGGTACTTTTTAATGGCATTGAGGGGCAAAGGGGACATGTGTTTTTCTATTGTAGTTTACAATTACCTCTGCCACTAAAATCACTTGTGCATTACAAAAGAGAAAAAGAACAGAGAGGGGAGAAGTGAAGAAGAAGCATAAAGGAAGGAAGGAGAGAGGGGAGGGAGGGAGAGAGGAAGAAAGGTGGGGAATGTGTGGAAAGATATGAAGGGAGTGAGGAAAAAGTACAACAACTAATCAGGTATACATTTTAATTTGGATACATGAAAAATGAGGTGATTACAATTTACCAACCTCATTCGTCTGAGAAGCATGTAAAAACTTTTCAGGTAAAAACTTTTGATGCTATATTGGTTTTATTTTTCACTGCCAAGGAAAATCTGAAATGAACTACTTAATGTCAGAGTAATTTGTCTCAGCAAATGTTTTTTTGCCATTTCCACTCGTCACGACATGGAAGGATGGAAATGCATCTTCTCACATCATGACATCTGGGAACCAAAGTGAAGGCAAGCCTCCACACTAGCTTCATTTGTTAATTGATTAATCTTCTAGGGTCCATGCCTGAGGAATGATGTTATCAAAGGTCACGAAACCTTTTTTGCCTTACATAATCCTTCCTATAATCACCTTACAGACACATATATGCTTTGTGTTTTTTTAGACAACTCTCTGGTGAATCAAGCTAATCACCTCTATTAACCAATACAGATACCCATTCTCTGTTAAATAAAAATACAGCTTGCAATGTACAAAATAAAATACTGTTAAGTATTGAATGGGATTAGGTTTACTCCATCATAATTCTTTCTTTTTGTTTCTAATTAATTGTTAATAAACTTTACTATGTTTTCTTTTAATCCATTAATCTCCTTGTCCAGAAATGTTTCTTATTTGAAAAGTATGTGTAGTATATATTCAGAATGAACATGGAGACCACAAAATATATGTCAATATATAAAACAATTTTGCTCAAATACTAGAAGTATTTCTCTGCTGTGCAGTCCTTCAAGTGTTAATCATATCTCAATGTAATTATCATTATTTACACAGGCAATATCTATGTTCTAATATGACAGAAAATATGATGGTTATAAATGTCTTAGATTGGGAGAACTGCTTCAGCAGTTAATAGTATATAAGGTTCCAGGTTGCCTATAATTCCGGCTCCAGGGGGCCCAATCCCGTCTTCTAGCTTATGTGAGCACAAGCAAACCCACATACACACATAATTAAAAATAAAATCAATACTTTCATAAGAAATTATAATCTACTAATTGTTATAAACTATAATTTTCTATCAAAGTGACTATCTGTATAATTTTTTAAATAGCCATGATATCATGTAGCTTCTTAACAGATTTATAACATTTTAATATTTGCATGTCCTTGATTATGTTTTAAATTGCTGAGAATTATTCACATATATCATACAAATTCTATACTGTGCCAATCACTAACCCCTTTGATACCATTATCCAAAGAATTCACTGAGAGTCATATATGAAGAGTGAATAATTGAGGGAACTGGAAGTATATGTCCAGGGAATTATATGTAGAGTTCACATTTAACAAGTCTTATTGCTCAGAGCAATAAAAAAAAAAAAAACCAAGCATAATGAGCCTAGTAAATTAATGATGAAAAAAGGCAAAAGTAACTAATGGATCCAAAGACTATCATAGATCATGGCATGTTATTTCCAGACTGTTAAACATGACCATGATGAACAATTGCAGGTGCTTAAAATCACCATGACTTCATAAAGCATTAATTAGACAATGAATGTCAGCTGAAAATCATTAATAGAGCTTCTCAAATGGAAGGTGCATGACCAACTGAATCAGAATCCCCCCCAGGAAGAATGTTAAAAATGTAAATATATGTCAATTAACTGAGGCATATGAATTAGACTACTAAATAGAGATGTCTTGAATTCTAACTATGTAAGTAATAAACAAACTATTCTGTCCACATTGCTATCTTAGTGCACTAAATTA
Organism: Micromys minutus; assembly: GCF_963924665.1. NCBI lineage: Eukaryota > Metazoa > Chordata > Mammalia > Rodentia > Muridae > Micromys > Micromys minutus. The sequence goes on along the minus strand of NC_137955.1, from coordinate 35,186,174 downwards.
AAAGAGAGACTGTGGGAATAAAATTCTTTTAATCAATTGTGACAGGCAATTTCAATGTCACCTTTGTTCCTGAGCTATGATCATATCCAGCAAACACTCCCTTAGTATTTCCTTAGGAGTCCTTTCTGAATGAAATTATCTTGTGAAACTGTGTATGTTGAACAAAGTAGATTACATTTATATGAATAGACCTCACTAATAAGTGAGAGTTTAAGTGAGACTCTGCAAAACCTTAGTCTTGTGGCTTCAATGTCAACATTGCTTTTCCATTCTATTTATTGTAGCAGCACACATTGAAGATCTGGGACTGCAAGCTTGGCAGCAATTTTTTTTAAAAGTGGTTAGTTTTCTGGACAAAAACTTCAAGGTGAATTGAGTAATGTAAGAAATTAAAGGAAGCAGATTAAGGGAGCTGGTTGCCTCCCATATACTTTCAGGAGCAGAGAAAAATGACCAAGTACAACTCAGATGCTTGTTTACTTCTATTCAACTCAATTTCTTCACTTTAATATAATTCAAGTGTGCCTGCCTAGGGATTTATGGCATTCACACAGGAATGTGACCTCTCACATCTATCTATTAACATAGTAATAAAATTTTCACAGGTCAGCAAATTATTATTATTATTATTATTATTATTATTAATGTGATGATTAATTGAGACATTTAACAGCTGAATATTAGTTGTGCCAATTTATTATTAATGTTAACCATCACAATGCCCTTTCATTTTGTAGCACACAGAAATTATCTTTGTCTTTCAATGTGGTCCAGAAACTATCTACTGACACATAGTAAACTCACTGGGGGGTCCTGTGAAGGCTCAGTGTAGGTAACCAGAGCTTCTGTGAAGTAATAATTGCAATGGTTTGGCTATTCTCAAAGGATACATTTTTCATATATTCTCCCTATATTTTATGTATAATACTCTTTCTGCCTCCTCTTCTGATATAGTCCATGAGCTTAGAGAGGACCACCTGCATGTCCAGTTCAGGACTCACCAGTTAACTTCTACTTGTTCTCCACATTGAAAAAAAAATCAAAAAACAAACATGAAAAACAAAGAACCATATGTCCTTCAACAGAGAAATGGAGACAGAAAATGTGGTATATTTACACAATGGAGTACTACAATGCTATTAAAAATGACTTCATGAACCAAAGAATTTTGTTCAAAATTTTTCTGATGAAACTCAGAATTTGCTTCAAGATTTCTATTTGGAAGCCATCCACCTTTGACTGTGCTAGTCTTAATAATATAAAGAATACTATTCTCATGAAACAGTTTGATTTGGAGACAGATGTGAGTAATCAGGACTCTAGAGAATTCAGGTTTTACAAAATGCCAGGTTTAATTACCGTAATAGTTTTATGAAGTTTTATAATCAAAAAACCGAAAAATCATAGGTCAAGATGTATGTTTTCAAAAAGATATATGTTTATGGAAAAATTGATAAGCATGTTAAAGCAAGTGGCAGAGCATGAGGGTCACAGCTCAAGATACTTCATAGTTAGATCTACAATATTCTGAGCTCTATACATCATTAATTTTTTTTAATTTAACAATTTTATTTTAAAAAACAGAAAATTTAAAGATTTTAAAAGCATATTTGCATAAAAGCATATGGATACATTTCTGTCAGTACTTGATTTTATTACAGGTATGATAGCATGCATTCAAACCTTATTAGTTACAATGCGCATAAAGTACATGTAAAACAAGATGTAACCTAGACATAGTCAAAGTTTCCTTGGTGTGTAAAGAGTAAACATAATGGTTTTTTTTTTTTTTTAATTTTGGCCTTTGTTTTTCTTGAACTTCATATAGTCTGTGAGTTGTTTCTGGGGTGTTCAGAGTTTTATGGGTTTAGTATCCAGTTATCAGTGACTGCATGTTATGTCTGTTCTTTTGTGACTGGGTTATCTTACTCAGGATGACATTCTCTAGATGCATACATTTTCTTAAGAATTTCATAAAGTCATTGTTTCTGATAGTTGAGTAGTACTCCACTGTATAAATATGCCACAATTTTTGTATCCATTCATCTACTGAAGGACATCTGGGTTCTTTCCAGCTTCTGGCAATTTTAAATAGGGCTGCTATGAACATTGTGGTGCACATAACTTTCTTGTATATTGGAGTGTCTCTGGGGTATGCTCAGAAGTGGAATAGCTGGGTCTTCAGGTAGTACTATGTCCAAATTTCTGTGGAATCCCAAGACTGATTTCCAGAATGGTTGTACCATTTTTCAATCCCACCAACAGTGGAGAAGTGTTTGTCTTTCTCCACATCCTCACCAGCATCTGCTGTCATCTGAATTTTTGATCTTAGTCATTCTGGTTGATGTGAGGTAGAATTTCAGGGTTCTTTTGATTTGCATTTCTCTGATGGCTAATGATGTGGAGCACTTCCTTAGATGCTTCTCAGCCATTTGATATTCTTCAATTGAGAACTTTTTGTTTAGCTCTGTACCCCATTTTTCATAGGGTTGTTTGATTCTTTGGTGTCTAAGTTCTCTAGTTCTTTGTACACCTTGGATATTAGGCCTCTATCAGATGTGGGTTGGTAAAGATCTCTTTCCAATCTGCTGGCTTCCATTTTATTTTCTTGACAGTGTCCTTAGCCTTACAGAAAGTTTACAATCTCACTAAGTCCCATTTGTCAATATTTGACCTTAGAACATGAGCCATTTGTGTTATGTTCAGGAAATTTTCTCCTGTGCATATTCGTTCTAAGGCTTTCCCCACTTTCACTTCTAATAGTTTCAGTGTACCTGGTTTAATGTGGAGATCTTTGATCCACTTGAACTTGAGCTTTGTACAAGGAGATAAGTAAGAGCCTATTTTGATTCTTCTACATGCTAAGTACCAGTTGGACCAACTCCATTTGTTAAAGAGGCTGTCCTTTTTTTTTTTTTTTTTTTTTTTTTGACATCTCCTTTGTCAAAAATCAGGTGACCATATATGTGAGGGCTCATTTCTCTATCTGCTATTCTATTCCATTGATCCACGTGCCTATTTATGTACCAGAACCATGCAGGTTTTAATACAATTCCTTGTAATATAGCTTGAGGTCAGGGTTGTTGATTCTTGCAGATATTATCTTGTGGTTGAAGATGGATTTTGCTATTTTAGATCTTTTGTTATTCCAGATGAAATTGCACATTGCTCTTTCCAACTCTCTGAAGAATTGGGTTGGAATTTTCATGGGAATTGCATTGAATCTGTAGATTGTTTTTGGTAAGATGACCATTTTACAATGTTGATACTTCCAATCCATGGGCATGGGAGATCTTTCAATTATCTGAGATCATCCTCAATTTACTTCCACTGATATTTGTAGTTCTTGTCATACAGGTTCTTCACTTGCTTATTTCGTGTCAGACCAAGATATTTCATGTTGTTTTTGACTATTGTGAAGGGTATTTTTCCCTAATTTCTTTCCCATGTGTTTGTCATTTAAGTAGAGCAAGACTACTGATTTGTTTGAGTTAATTATATATTCTGCCACTTTGCTGCACTTGTTTATCAGCTGTAGGAGTTCTCTGATGGAATTTGTGGGGTCGCTTACTTACACTATCATGTCATCTGCAAAGAGTGATGTTTTTACTTCTTCCTTTCCAATTTGTATCCCTTGATTTCCTTTTGCTCTCTAATTACTCTGGCCAGGACTTCCAGTTTTATGTTGAATTGGCAGGGGGAGAGTTGTCAGCCTGTTGAGTACCCAATTTTAGTGGGATTGCTTCAAGTTTCCCACCCTTAAGTTTGATGTTGGCTCTGGGCTTGCTGTATATTGCTTTTATTATGCTTAGGTATGGGCCTTGGATTCCTGTTCTTTCCAAGACTTTTAACATGAAGGGGTGTTAAATTTTGTCAAATGCTTTCTCAGCATCTAGTGAGATGACCATGTGTTTTTTTTTCTCTGAGTTTGCTTATATGGTGGATTATGATGATGAATTTCCATATGTTAAACCATCCCTGCATCCCAGGGATGAAGCCTACTTGATCATGTTGAGTGATCATTTTGATGTGTTCTTGATTCGTTTTGCCAGGATTTTGTTTAATATTTTTGCATTAAGGTTCATAAGTTAGTTTGGTCTGTAGTTCTCTTTACTTGTAGGGTCTTTGTGTGGTTTAGGAAAGAGGGATTTTTTGGCCTCAGAAAATGAGTTAGGTAGTATTCCATCTGACTCTATTTTGTGGTATATTTTAGAGAGTATTGGTATTAGGTCACCAATAAATGTCTGAGAGAATTCTGCACTAAACCCATATGGACATGGGCTTGTTTTGGTTGGGAGGCTTTTGATGACTGCTTCTATTTCTTTAGGTGTTATGGGATAATTTAGATGGTTTACCTGATCCTAGTTTAAGTTTAGTACCTGTTATCTGTCTAGGAATTTATCCATTTCCTCCAGATTTTCCAGCTCTATTGAGTATAGGCTTTTGTAGTAGGATCTGATGATTTCTTGAATTTCCTCAGTTGCAGTTGTTATGTCTCCACTTTCCTTTCTGATTTTGTTAATTTTGATACTCTCTCTTTTCCCTCTAGTTAGTCTAGCTAGGGGTTTATCAATATTGTTAATTTTCTCAAAGAACCAGCTCTTGGTTTTGTTTATTTTTTTGAGTGGTTCTTCTTTTTTCTATTTGTTCAATTTCTGCTCTAAGTTTGATTTCTTGTGGTCTACTCCTCTTGGGTGTATCTGCTTCCTTTTGTTGTAGAGTTTTCAACTATACTGTCAGTTTGCTAGTGTATGTTCTCTCCAGTTTCTTTTTGAAAGCACTCAGGTATGAGTTTTCCTCTAAGTACTGCTTCCATTGTATCTCATAAGTTTGGGTATGTCATGTTTAAGTTTTCATTGATTTCTAGAAAATTATTAATTTCTTTGCTTATTTCTTCTTTAACCCTGCTATCTTTAATAGAGAATTGTTTAGTTTCCATGTATATATGGTCTTTTGATTGTCTTTGTTGTTATTAAAGACAAGCCTTAGACCATGGTGATCTGATAGGATGTTGGGAATATTTTAATTTTCTTATATATCTATTGAGTCCTTTTTGTGATTGCTTATATGGTCAATTTTGGAGATGGTGCCGTGAGTTGCTGAGAATAAAGTGTTTTCTACCTCCATGGTTCTCTCATTTAGTGTTTTCTTTATTGTTTCCAATTCTACTTTAAATTCCTTCTTCAATTCCTTCATCTCTTTGGTTCTGTTTTCCTCTAGTTCTTTGATTTCTTTGAGTGTTTTTCATGTTTCCTCTTTAAAAGCTACTATTTATTTATGCTTTTCCTCCAGTTCTTGTGTACAGATCTCCATCATCCTCTTGAGGTATGACTTCAGGTCTGAATCTTCTTTTTCAGGAGTGTTTGGCATTCTGATGTTTGCTCTGATGGAATAACTAGGTTCTGATGTTGCCAGGTTGTCTTGGTTTCCATTGGGTAAATTCTTTCATTTTCCTCTTGACATGTTGTTGTCTGTGATTATACCTAGTCTTGTTGTCTGTGAGGTTCCTGACCCTCCCGTGTACCTGGCCTGTGTCTCTGAATCTCTGCTGTTTTAGGTAGCAAATAGTTTGAATGTTTGTTCTGCCCACAATGGCCTTCTGGGTTTACCCGAGTCTCTATGGCAGAGTTCCTTCCTCCCTGAATTAACTGGAGGGACACACCTATTGTGAGCTAGGCCAAGCCCTCTCTGTACCCTGGCTACTCACAACACAGTCTTGCCAGGCCTGTGTCCCTGGATCTCCTCTGTTCTTGGGGGCAAATGGCCCAAGTGTTTGGTCTCCATGCAAGGGCCTTCCTGATGGAAACCGAGACTCTATGGCAGAGCTCTTGATCCCCGGAACCAATGGGGGGGGGGGGCGTTCTTTCTGTGTGCTTGACCCAGACCTCTCTGTGCCCCAGCTACTCACAGAGCAGTCTTACCATCCTGTGTCCCTGGATCTCTGCTGTTTCTTGTGGCTTAACATTTCTATTAGTTAGGCTTACTGACAGTTCACTGTAAGATGCATAATCTTTTGTTGAAAACTATGTTCATGCAAGGACAAGTTTGCTTTTCTTCTTTATGTTTAGAGACTAAAAATGGAAGTTTTTGCCAAATTATTGGCCCTCAGACTGATGATTAGTGACCACTGTGTTTAAATATTACTAGATGCCCTAATTAGTTGTGCCTAATTTAATGACCTAAACTTGTAGATTTGTGACTCTACATATCATTTTTTTCTTTCCATTTTCAACTCTCATGGAAGTTATTCTACAATTATAGAATTAATTCCACTAAACAAGGGCAAATTATAAAATGCTCCTGGCAATAATGTAGGGGCTAAAATAATGAGCATGTAATTTTGATTACTTCTCTCCTGTAACCAATGGGCTGCTTTTCTTTTCTAATATAGAACTACTGAAAAGTAACCTTCTCAGCCCAAATTCAGTTAACCCTAATTCAATACTCTCATAGTACTATCTTTGCCTGTATTCAAAGTATCAAGAACATTTTTTCTCCTTAAATGTCAGTCTTTCACTAACCCAACCTTAAGAGCATATTCAGTTTTTTCCTGATATTCCAGATGTTCAAACAGATTCTGAATGTAGCAAGCCATACAGACATCATTGAACATGTCTTTATACTGAAATAACCTTGCATCTTGCAAGAGAACAGGCTATAAGGTCTTATCCAGGCAAAAATGAAAATTGTTTAACTCAAGAGACTAAGCATTTTAAACATTTGATTCCATTGCATTCTTAACAATTATCAATTAACCAGACTGAATACAATAACTAAATATTTTAAAATAACAATATATCTTTATTACTTTCTATTGGTGTAACAAAACATCATGACAAAAGTACCTTATACAAAAATAAAGTTAAACCAATCTTTTACTTTCTGATGTTTGGAGTCCAATGGCAGAAAAAAGACATGACAGCAGGAATAGCTATGGCTCACATACTGATCCACAAGAAAGAGGCTGTGTATTCAAATACATGACCCTATGAAAGCCATTTTTATTCCAACTATCACATTAAAGTCTCTAATACTAACTTAAAAGGCCTTTTATCTGGCCTTAATTTTTTAGGTTATACAATTAATGAAAACAGATAATTAAAATATATAATTTGGCTTTCCTCATCAGTTTATGTGCCCCATTGAGGCTAGAATGAGTATAATAAACACTAATCACTAATCGGTTATATATGCTTTTGTTTTCCTTGAAATAAAGTTAACTATGAAGGACAAATCACAAAATACTATACTCTTGCTTATTCACTATTGAATAGACCTGCCACATCAGCCATCTGGACCTCTCTCAAAGCTCACCAAGCTCTTTGAAAACATACTTCTCCAGAATATAGTATCTACTTCTTTCCTTTGAGATATGAAACTGGTAAACTCAGAGTGTAGTAGAAAAACATGCATAATAAATACTCCATCATGTTCTCACGTAACTGTCTTCACTTAATTTAACATTTTCTTTTCATTAATGATTTACTTTGTAGCAACTTCCCCTCAATTCTCACCTCCAAGTTGCTTCTTCGCATCTTCCTTTATTCTCTCCTCTCTTTTTCCCCAGATAAGGAGATGTTTCTCATGAATATCACCCTTTCTTGGCATATCGAGCAACAGTAACCAGATGCATCTTCTTCTGTTAAGATTAGACAAGGCAACCATGTTATGGGAAAGGGAGCCAAAGACAGGCAACAAAATCATGAGTAGCTCCTGCTCTTAGTATTAAGAGTTCCTGTGAAGTCTAAACTGCACATCTCAGACTATGGAGACTAGGTCTGTCACATATATGATCTTCAGTTGTCAGTTCAGTCTCTGTTAGACCCTATGGTTAGTTGATTTTGTAGGTTTTCTTGTGGTATCCTTATTTCCCCTCTTCCACAGGATTCCCTGTTTTCTGATTACAGTTTGGCTTTTGATGTCTTCACCTGTTTCCATCTTTGGTTGCTGAGTGAAGCCTCTGAGAGGATAGTTTTAATTTGGAATTAAAACTCTAAGGTTTTACTTTTTAAAATAAATTTAGTAAAAGATTTCACCAATGCTGGCTTGTATGATATCCTCATCTTACAATATAATGATTACATTATTAGATATATAAATTATTTTGTTTTTCTGTGTGAAATCAATAGGATTGAGCCAACATAAAGAAGAGTTTCTTTGGGCTCACAGTTCTGAAGGGGTTAAGATCTGTGGTAGTAGAATAGAGACAACAGTGGGAAGGCATGACAACAAAAATAGCAACTAAGGGCTCACAACTTAAACCTCAATTAATAGCATCACCTTGAGATCATGGTGACATTCTTGTTCAAACATTCTATTAGACTTCATTTTAGAAGAGGATGTGATGTAGATCCCAGTCAGATCAGTCATGTCATGCCCTAAGACCGTCCTCCAAACGTAAAGACGTGACCACAGGTCTTTTAAGGTCCAGGCAGGAGCAGGACCAAACCTCCATATATGAAGACAAAGTATTTTCAAGCCCTCAGGCTAAGCCAAGAGGTAGCATCTATTTTCAGACTCTGAACCATACCAACAATTGTATATAGGGGAATTATTCAAATGTAGATGTGTGCAAGAATCATTCTGTCCTCTGAGAGCTTCTATCATAAGAGTTGTTAACACTGCCATTTGGAAAGAGATTTCCTTTCCCTAAGCTTCCTGCACCAGTGCTAGAGTTTTCACTGGCTTGTTTCAGCCCAGCCTGGCATCTCATGGTAGTGGCTGAAACAAGAACAGGTCAGACTCAGAAGCAAAAGCAACATAATTGGTTCCCCCTTCCCTGTCCAATGCTTCTTCTTCTTCTTCTTCTTCTTCTTATTATTATTATTATTATTATTATTATTATTATTATTATTATTATTCTTTTTGTTTTTTTTTGTTTTTTTACATGAACCCACACGTCCAGCTAGACCCAGCAGCACAGGCTGCAGAAGCCATTCCCATTCCTAATCAGAGATCTCTGTGTGGGACTTCTGGCACCCAGCCTCACTCAAAGTCCCACAAGAAATACCAAAAAGAATTGAAGTGGCTCTGAGATACACCCAATTCCAATGACAAAAGAGAAAATAATTTAATAAGAACCTCTATCATTAAAAAGATAGTACATTAAAAATAGTGAAATGAGTCCTTTTAATGTGAGGGGGTGTTGAACTTTGTCTAAACTTTTCAGTGTCTCATGAGATGAAAATGTGTTTTTTTTTCTTTGTTTATATGATGTATTTTTTTTTATGTTGAACCATCTCAGCATTCATAGGATACCCACACTATGCTCCACAAACCAAGGAAGTTAAATAACAAGGAGAGTTCAAGCATGGATGTTTGAGTCTCAAACAGAAGGGGAAATAAAATAATCATTAGAGGCAGAAGGAAGGGAACTGGATGGAAGATGGGATAAGGAGGGGATCTGGTAAAGAGATCAGGTATTGGGAGGGACCAGGAATGAAAATTGGCAGCTTGCATGGGTGATGTAGAAAGCATATCTAGTATGTGCTATAGACCTGGGATTGAGGAGGTTACAAGAAATAAACAGGGGTGACTCTAGCTGAGAATTATATCAATAGGGATGTGGATCCTGAAATGGCCACTCTCTGTAGCCTGGCAAGACTCCCCAGGGGAAGGTTGAGAATACCAATCTACCCACAAAATTTTTGACCCAGGATTTGTCCTACATACAAAAATTGCAGTGACAAAGATAGAACAGAGACTGTGGTTAACCAATGACTTTCCCAACTTGAGACTCATCCCATGGGCATGCACTTATTCCTAAAACTACTAATGATACTCTATTATGTGTGCCAGTGGGAGTTTGGTATAACCCAGTAGCAGACCGAAACAGACACAGAGCCCAATATTCAAACATGGGATGGATCTAGGAAATTCTAGTGGAAGAATTGGGGAAAAGACTAGAGGACCAAAGAGGATATTCAACAATAAGACCAACATAGTCAACTAACCCGGAACCTTGAGGGATCTGAGATAAACCACCAAGCAGAGATTTCATGGACTAGACCCAGCCTTACCCCTGCAACATGTAGCAGATGCAACATCTGAAGTAGGGCCTTTCCCTGTATCTGTTACCTGCCCGTGGATGTTGTTTCACTATCTGGGCTGTCTTCTCTGGCCTCTCTTCAAGAGGAGGTGGGATATCCTGCAATGATTCTATATGCCAGGGTGAGAACCCCCCCTTCTGGGAGGAGAAAGTGAGAAGGGAGGTGGAGGGGCTGTCCAAATCAGTTGTTAGGAGGAAAGGGGCAGCTTTCCATTGAGAAGTAATTTAAATAAATAAGGTAATTGATAAAAATGAAAAACAAATGTGTTATATAAAGCCTCAAAAAGGAGACATACCAGAATCACCTCAACAACCAAAAGAGAATCAGAAACACTCTACTGGTAAGAGGTCTCAGTGGTTAAAAAATGAGGATATGTGTTTAGATACACCCTTTCATTCCTCTTCCCCACTGCAGAAGCAAAAAAGTATACAAGATGCTTGATTACCAGAAGACCACTTAAAACTCATGAATTTCTTCCCTCATCATACACCATGACTTAAAATACTTTCTATATGTCTGGCAGAAGTGGTACTGAAAACTTAGACCAATAATTCTAAGAGCTCTCCTTAGAAGGTCATTGTAAAGTTCCTTATTCTGCTACTGCATTTTGTCATATTTTGTTAGTTATGAACAGTAAATCCATAATGCTCTTTTAGAGGTTAATCTAAAATTGAATTTGATTTATTTACCTAAAGTCCAAAGTAAATACCAAAATTTTCCACATCATTAAAAGCCTATACTTTCTTTCATGTCTCTGATATTGAACACACTTGCCCCTGACTCACACTACAAAGAGAAGTTTCCATTGCCTGGCACCAGCATTTCTGCACAGTGTGTGTGTGTGTGTGTGTGTGTGTGTGTGTGTGTGTGTGTGTGTGTGTACAAGTATGTTTGTGTGTGTGCATTTTTTAGCAAGCTTACTGAATACTTACAAGAATACTGTGTTCTCTTATGGCTTTGCTACACATCCTTCCTGTTATTTATCTCACCTTTATGCTTTTCATCATCTCAGGTAGATCCTTCCAACTTTTTCTCCTTTTTTTATCACAGACTGTGTCTTAAAGTTTTTAATGTCATTGAAATTATGAGACACTAACATAATATGTTTTCAACTCATCCAGTAGAGATATTGTCCACAATAATGTAAGGGAAGAAATGGCAATTGACTTTTGACTTATTGTGGCCATTGTGTAATGAATAATTATTAATACACATTAATAAATTGACATAGTAACAGCACTGCTACAAAAATTTAATGAAAATATTAGGTGAAATTAAGTAAACAATATAATTACCATATAAGCTAGAGAAAAGGAGAATAAGTAAGACAAATTGAGAAGCCAAATAACAAACACTAGATAAGAGAGCTCTGTATTACCAGTGAAAGTATTTCAACCATAATTGGAAACTTTAAACTGATACGAGCAAAACAGAAAATAATTTACATACTTACATAGATGTTGAATTATGCAAGTAAGGAAAGTTCAGCATGCCATTGTGCATAATATTCTGAATAAATTGGGAAATTCATTTCACAGTGTTGTAGCATCATTATTTTGGTCAATAGTATATTCCAGCATTGCTCAGGCTAATTTCAGAAACTTCCTCCTTCTGTCTTGACCAGGTAGAGCTTTTTCTATAGTCATATCTTTAAGTGAAATCCCACTAGTACTTCTTTATTATCTGCTTATTTCCCAATAGTTTTCAAGTATATCTAGGATTGAATCTTATGTGTGAGGGCTTTTAGGGTCAGACATATTTATCACATTGTATTTTACAATTAATGCTTCATTATTAATTCCCTTCTTATATTTAAAACTCATGAAATAAATTTCACAATATCAAAATATTACCATCTACCAGTATCAACATTTAATGGAGAATATTCTAGATTAGAAGCATAATTTTTGGAGAAAAGTATTCTTTCTGTGATATGAAACCAAATAAGTTATTTATTTATTTCAGATTATAATGGTAATGTTAGTATATGCTAAATTTTTCTATTCCAAATTGAAAAAAGCAAAAAGTTAGGGAACGGTGACAGATTTGTCAGTCATTTCCATCACTGTATCAAATATCATGAGAAAAAGAACCTGAAAAATGAATGTCTTTTTCTGACTTATGTCACTGGACTGTTCCTTCTGAGCTTGTCTAGTGAGGCACTGCAGGATAGAAAACAGCTGATCCTCTGATCATCTCAAGATAGGCAGGTGAATGAGAGGGAGAGAGAGCAAAAAAGAAAGGGGGAGAGAGAGAGAGAGAGAGAGAGAGAGAGAGAGAGAGAGAGAGAGAGAGAGAGAGAGAGAGAAATTCTTTCTAGTGATTGACTTTCTCCATTTTTGCATCATCTACAGTTTTCTTTTGCATTTATTATTATTGTTCCCCTTCCCAGTTTTCCCTCCACAAATCCCTTGACTAATCCCCTTCACCTCTCTAGCTGTTCCCCCACCCACCCACTCACTTTGGCCTCATTCCTCTAGCATCTCCCTTCTCTGGGTATCAAGCCTTCACAGACCAAGCTCCTCCCTTTCAACTGATGCTAACACCTCTCAAATAATATTAACAATAAATGTATCCGTCAATAGATTAATCTAGTGATTATGTTATCATCTTTATATTAATTTAATTCCTAAAAGGAACAACTTGGAAGCCTTTGGGCCTTTAAAAATATTAATGTGTAATATACTCCAATAGGTCATGAGTTACTAGTCCTCAGTTAACAGTTTGGGAAGATTCTCAAAACCATAGGAAATGAAGTATAGGTGAAGAAAATAAAGAATTGAGCCAAGTCTATAGGGACAGTTCATCTTTTCTTCCTCTCTGTGTGTCCTGTCTTCAAGAAAGTCTAGAAGTTCATCCTCTCATCAAGGTTCTGGGTAAGATCATAAGCCAAGAAACCATGATCTGAAACTCTGAAAAAATAATCCACAAAAATCGTTGCACCCTTCAGTTGCATCAGGTGTTTGATCACAGCTGGCAAAAGATAACAAACACAGGGCCTTTCCTTCTCAAGCCACACTGAGATTCCTGTTATCACTAATGTAGTAACATATTATAACAATAATCGTCGATCCAGGTAGTAGTTTTCATATTAATAGAGTGCAGATATTTTTCCCTTACATTTCAGATGGAGTAAAAACCATTTTCAGAGTTTTGTTGTTATTGTCAGCATCTCTAATATTTCAATACTAAAAAACCTGAATGTCCTTTCCTGTCAATACACACACAGACACACACACACAGAGACACAGACACACACACAGACACACACAGACATACACACACACACACACACACACACACACACACATACACACACACACACACCACAGTAGAAACTTCCAAAATTAGCTGATAAATTAAAAATTAGCTAAGAAATAAAATATGAAACTCACAAAAATTTATTTCACATTTATCAATATTTTTAGTAGATCACAAGAAGAGGTCAATTCTGTAGTTAAACAATAATTGAGGTATATGAAACATCTTATAAAATAACTGATTTCAGTGAAATCTGGTGAGAATTTTTGAATTTATAGACATAACTAAATATATAAATATATATCAAAACATATTATGTTTAACGCATAAATACACTAAAGTAAAAAATATATAAATACTTTCTCAGAGAAAAATCAGTAAAGCTTCACAGTCAGAGAATGACACTTGGTGAACAATTCCTTTTGGAACTTTACAAAATGCCTCAGGGGAAAAAAAAGAAAGAGCCTTTTTCTTTAAGTGTGTTTTTATCCTCGGATTGTTCACTGACATGATTTCATGCTTTCTGTCACAAACATTTGCATTCAATTTATAAGACATGTTTATACTTACTGAATGTGAGAACACGGCTTTAGAACCCAATCTGATGAAAGGATATGCTGAATGCTATTGTCAGACTGCGCTGAATCTGGATATGGCCTTCTGCCTTGCTTTCTCAGATAAAATCTATAACCCATGTGGACAGTATCTTTTAAATTGCTCTGTCCCTTGAAAGATCTTGGAAAGGGCTGCTCTATTACTATTTGTTGTGTACTCGCTGGCCTTATTTACATGTTTTTCTGAAGCCAAACAACCTTCCTTGGATCATTGCTCTCTGTGTCCCCTTTCTACAAAGAAGAACACTGTAACAGAGCTACAGTTGCTTGCAGCATAAGGCTGTCATCTGCCACTTCTGTGAAGGTCTTCAAATCTTGGCTCATGCAGACAGATCTTTGTTCAGCAGAACCCGGTATTATATATCAAATTAAATCAAATACAGATGCCAGTAGAAAGAGAGTTTAGTTCTCCCAAAATAACAAGGTAGAAGCAGATGATGATGTGAGATGCTGATGAGTGCCAAGCATTTAACAAATGTGCCTTTTATGGAAGGCCTCAGAGGTAGCAAGACATCTGCAGGGTAATCATATCAGTTAACTGCTGTCAGTATCACATGTTTATGCATCTACTTCTGTATGTAGCCAATATTCTTAGAATGAGCTGATGGTATGGATATTGTCAAGCTAGTGTCTACTAAATAAATAAACAGCGGATGATTCCCGGGCCTGGCAAGTGGGTAAAGATGTCAGACCACAAACCTTTGACTAATCCATAAAAAGCCAATGTACATCAGGAGTAGTCTTTATCACCTAGGAGCCAGGCAGTGTCTGTACATGTTACTAGATAATAACTTATTTGATGGATATACTTTATACTCAGTCACAAAACACACTTGGGTAAGTCTCAGAGTCGGTTGCAAAACTTCAACCACAGGACATCATATCAACAATATGGCTTCATGTCTACTTCAGAAAGGAAGTGAGAATGACCTTATATAACAGGTAATAGGTATCTAGAAATAATAGTTCAATGTGACAATAAATTATATGTCTAAAGCACACTGGCTGAAATTATCTTATAAATGCAAGAATGATGTATTCCTTCTCACAATATATGAATAGCCTGTCTTACTCAAACTGCACTTGGCACCTAGCAGGGGATTGTGGCAATTAGTTCATGCAAGAGAAAAGGGGTTTGTTTCAGTTCTTACAGTTCATCAGTAAAGTATATCATAGTCCAGAAAAACTCATAGATAAACTTATTTTGTTTATTTATGTTATTAATATGCCAAAGAAAACAAACATTGGATAGTTCAATGGGAATATTTATAAGCATTTATGTGGTGAAAATGTATTTTACATGGAGATAATAGGTTCAATTATATTTTAATATTTGACTGTCAATTATATTTAACATTATTTTCACAGCCTCAGTTAATAAGAGTATTTTGAGAAAATGAATATATATGAAGGATCATCTACACAGAAGCTAGTAAATTTAAACAAAATATGTCTAAATTTGATTTTATCAGGAAAATATTCATGTCACTCTGTTTCTTACCATTTGTGACCAAGTAAATTCTGATCATTTTTTAAATATCATAGAGAACAATGCGAGGTATTTTACTATGATTTACTCCTACTAAAATTTTTATTTTATTTAAAAAGTGGCTGAACGGAACAAGGAAGGTACAGTTACTGAGAATACAAACTACTTGTGACTGCTTTGCCAGTGTTGGTTGCTCCTCTTCCACCATCTTCTGGTGGCTTTTGAGAATGCAACTCAGTTCACCTAATTTTGTTTTGTTTTTAGATTTTTGTTTCCCAAATATGCTAACAATCTTATCAGTCTTATTGACAAAAGCTTTATTTTCTTGTGTTTTATATACTTGATTATCATCTCTATCACACACACACACACACACACATACACACACACAAACATGCAGTGCATGTGCCTGTGTGTGTGTGTGTGTGTGTGTGTGTGTGTGTGTGTGTCATACCTGTTATTATTTGTTTTGAAATTTGCATGTACACTGAACTATGTTTTGTTTTCTGGAAAATGCATTCATCTGCCATTAAAAGGTAATAAGGACTGAATAACTTTACCTGTGGCCATCTAGAATTTTTTTTTCAGAGATCTGGATCTTATAATTCAGAGGTCAAGGTTCTTCTAGGGCTGTCTTGACTGAAGCCCATTTCTGTACCTGAACTTGGAATTCCTCCAGGCCTGAATGAAGTAAAACTAAAAATACACTGTTTCTTACTGTAAGAGTGTTTTGTTGTTGTTGTTGATGCTGTTGTTTTGTTTTGTTTTGTTTTGTATGAGGTCCACATTGAAACAACTTGGGTGCTCAGTCATTGCTTCTATAAAGATATACCTTTTTATAGCCTTATGGGGAGATAATGCATCTACAAACAAAGTTTGAAGACTCACAATACAATTCCTTACCTTAGGTAATGATATAAACTTTATTTCTCAGTGAGAGAAGACAAACTAACCATTGAGAGACTCAAGACCTCAGGGAGTGGGAGGCCTGACAGGGTGGGGTGAGTGGGTATGGGGATGGATAAATCCTTTTCAAGACAGGGGCAGGGAGGAGAAATGGCCTAAGGAATCGTGGCAGGGCTGAACAGGAGGGAGATAATGAATGGAGTATAATAAAAGATTAAAGATAATAAAAAAACAAAATAAAAATGAATATCCCTGCTATATATATCATGTATTGTGAACCCTTTATTGGTTTATGCACTCCAGTGATTATCAATGTTTACTAATCACTATAATATACTGTATATATTTTGCTTACAAATATGTACAGCACATTATATTTTTAACATTGAGACTCAAGTAATAAGTCTATCTTTTTTCATGTTTAGATATGTATAGAAAACTATAATTTGATATTAGAACCTGTAATGAATAGATAAGTCTCTAAATTAAGAGGCCACAAAACGATCAGACCAATTCCAGCCAATTCCACTAACTGCATGAGATTCAGACCAATGGTATTTATGTAACTCATCCAAGGTACCATGGAACCACAGGTACACTGGATGATCACAGTTACAGAGCATCCACACCCTTAGTGAGGAAAGCCTAACAATGACATCAAAATGAGAAAGACTCTCAAGAACTTACACCTGTTTGTTTACTTCCCTTCCTTGTAGTTCTTAGCCATTTTTTTTTATTTTGAGAATCTTTAAAAGGCTTTAGGTGAAATTTATGATTATACAAATATATGATTTAATATTTTAAATGATTTTGGTAAAGTTGACACTAAAGTATAATTGTGCCTTGACCCATGGGAAAGTCAATGGGAACCCAGGACCACCTTCCATACATATTTGCATGCTAATTCACTCCCATTTATTGACTTGAATGTAAGATAGAGGTCAGTAAGGGATTGATTAATGTAAATTTGGCCACTAATAAGAAGCTATTTCAACAGTGCTTATTTGAGAGAGAAATAAAACCATGAGAAATACCCCTCTGTCATATGAGGAAGGTGAAGAAAATCTGTAAGCTGGAAAGGAACACCCACTTCAAAATCTTATCATGTGCACAATAATATTGGATTTATAGACTCAGTATTGGGGAGAAAAATGTATTTATTTTGTGCAATGAAGCCAGCCTCTGGCACCTTGTTGTGGCAGTATTTGTTAATCAACATAGCCTTATAACATTGAACACACACAGACAGACAGACACACATGTGAATAATATTATGAAGCTATTAGCTTTTGTGAAAAACTTCACTTGCAGGAGTATATAACTTTTCATCTTTTAGACACAAGAAAACTAAAAATATCATTGAATGCCTTATACTTCTCTGAAAATTTTCAATGATAATTTATGGTAATTTCACTGCTTTATCAGAACTTGACATATAAGGTCAGGCTTCAGAGACAGTGTCACATTTGCCTGACATGCTTCTAGGAATAATTGTCTCCTGAAGGATGTGAGCTTCATTTCTGCAGCTGACACTTTCTGGTTCTGATATCAGATCAACCTAATTTTGACCCTGAGAATAGAAACAGTTTTGTACAAATCACCATGGACATTGCTCTAGTTTTTTTATTGTCATTCTTTCTCTGCATGGTGAACCCTTTTTTAGGTATATGGCTGTACATCCATTTTGCAATCAGAATATGTTCTGAAACATGATGATCTCTCTGCATCACACAATCACAATGGCTTACTGTTTAGTAAAATACTTATTATATCTACAGTTTGACTTGTCCTTTGTGTCTGCATCATATGTATTTCAACTAACTCCTTAAACCAAACATTTCCCTTGAGGTATGTTATACATGGTTCACAATGGTTAAATTCAAAAGTATAAACCCATGATGCTTGTATTAACATTATGGATTCAAAGCACTGACCACAGCCCTGTAACAAAATCATAGTTCTGAAATACCTTGTGAAATTAACTGATTCAAATATATTCATTTCCCACACTGGAGAATTAAAAACCAATATAGCAAAATTTACATGAAAATTCTATTAATGTCCTGTTATATAAAAATGCAGAGTAGAAATGCAAAATCTGCTTGGATGAGAGTGGCATCTGGTCGACCTGTATCTGTAGGGTGG
The DNA here is from genome assembly GCF_963924665.1 of Micromys minutus. NCBI lineage: Eukaryota > Metazoa > Chordata > Mammalia > Rodentia > Muridae > Micromys > Micromys minutus. The sequence goes on along the minus strand of NC_137955.1, from coordinate 35,167,710 downwards.
AGGGAAATTCAGTATTCTGGCAATACAGGTTCTAGAGGTTATCACATCACACGATCATGGTCCCAATCTATGAGAGATGCTGTAAGGTATTTTTCAAAACAAACAAACAAACAAAGATGGAGATGTATCTGTCACTGCTTTGTAGAAGAGAGCTGAAATAAACTACAGAATCTTGACAGACACTTGAATAATTAGCCATCACTTTGTTCACCTCAAGCAACTTGGCTTAATCAAACCCGCTGCAACATTTTGCCATATAAGATTAAATATAGTTCTTAAGGATAAAGATATGGCTGTGTTTGGCAGGGTTCAGAACATTATCAATCCAGCCACAAGAAATAGGTGAAAAATTCTGCAAGAAATGAGTATTTTCTTATTTCTATCTAGAAATGCTTCTACCACATCCCTTGGACGATAATTTAATTTCCTAGATGTCATCTCATGTCAAGTTGTCTATAAAACAAACTTCAGTGTAAACATACAACAGTTTATTTTTATGGATTCTTGATTTTTGTCTTAGCTGTGTACTTTGAGCTCGACCATACATCCACTTATGCATTCCATCTTTTGATGATTATCCTTAATTTCCTGTATTTGAATGTTTGGATTTTATTCTTGCTGCTTCTGTTCTGAAAGGGATGAAACTTTTAGTTAGTAGATTCTTGTTGAGGGACATGGTCATAAAGGGAAGGGAGAGGCAGGTAGATACTGAGAGTTTATAGCCTTGAATCACTTCTGGTGTGGTGAAATATGTTCCCACTTCTTTCTACTATGGCTATGTTTGCCTCACCATTATGAACTCCTTTTCTGGAGACATAAGCCCAAAAAAATGCTTTCATTCATAAGTTGCTCTTTGTAATAAATTAAATCATAGCATCAAGCTTAACTGATATAGAAGTTGTTGTTAGGTTGCAGTAAAGAATATGACCATGTGTTGTTTGGTTTCTGTTTTGTTTTGTTTATGAGAAGTGTGGAAGACTTTGTAACTGAATTAGAAAGACAAGCAGAGTTTAACCAGTTATTGTGGTCAGAGCAGTAGTTCTAAGTATATTATCAGTTGTGGAGACCCAGCTCTGATTCAAAATGGTCTAGTATAAACCAAGGATTCATTAGCAACTGGGCTAGAATTCATTCATGAGGTATTTGGGCAAGAAAGAAAGCTGGCTGTTTCCTGCCCATGTCCTGTGAATGTTTGTAACACTAAATTTAAAAATAGTAGACTAATAATTGTGGTTAAAAATGTTAAGAGAACATAACATTGAGTTGGTGGTATATTATTACTGAATACTTTTATATTTTCTAACTCAGAATGTAAACGATAGAAAAAAAGAAATGGAAAATGAACAATTCCTCTTGGTCAAAGTGTTTTAAATTTCAGTATCAAGAAGTAACTTAAGAAAGCTTAACATGACAGCTAAGATGTGTATTGAAAGACTAATCTATAAAGGAATTATCATCAACAGAAACATTAAGACTGTGCTCCACTGTAAAGATAAGACTACGACTTGTGAACAGGCGCCTAGGGTATTGCTTACTCCTAGAAAGCAATTGGTTCAGCTTCCATACTGTGCTGTGGGCAACTGAACCTGGCACATTCTTTACACACTACTGACAATCATCTAAGAATGAGAGGATTTTAGATCCTTCGTCTGTAATTTCAGTGGATTCTGTTGCAGTAAATATTTAAAAATGATGACTTATCTCATTATCTGCCTCTGCGGTCTCACTCTGCAGGCACTGCTTTTAGTATGGAGCCCCACGCAGGGATTCTGTCGCTCCGTTCTTTAACCACCCCCTCCACATGGTTACCTTGACAGGTGGTTCACTCTGCCTGCCCTCCTGCTTTTGTCCCAGGTGGTGGTTACTGACTAGATGTCTTCTTTCCTCCACGGTCAGTCACAAAGGATCTCAGTCTGCTTTTCCATGGCTCCATCTTGACTTCTCTTTTTCTCAATCCCTGTTCCTGTTCCATTTTCCTACCTCCCCCCCACCTACCTCCACTGTCCAATCACGTATCTACTAAACATAAATCTACTGGATCTGTAAGCCAGGCATTGTGAGGCAGGATTTGAATCACTGCAAGGCTGATAAAGGTCATTGTATGAAACAATGAAAGGGAAGTCTGGATGCAGATGAGAGTTTAATGTTTTAAATATGATAGAATCAAGGGACATTTGTACACAGGGGTTAGAATCACCCAATGAGAGAGATGTAAGCTGCAGGCAGTAAATCTTTAGGGGAAGCGTTCCCTTACAGGATGTGAATACTAGATACTAGGCATGAGCTACAAAATTGGATGTTTGGCCTAATATTTTCTGGTCTTGTTCTGAAATTCCCTTGCTATAGATACTTTCTCTGCTGTGGAGTGAGAATGCTTAGTACATAGCAATGAATATCAGAAGTATTCTGTATTTCATTTTATAGAGGGTCACAAGGGAGTTATTGCCTTGAATATCTGAAGACACTTGGAATTTTTCAATATTATTGTCACTATTGAAGACTATAACAACTTTCAAATTGAAGAAATTGCATGTCATGATATGAGAAGCCCATGGGTATATGGACAATTACCAATTCCTGACACTATTAATGACACTTTGTTATGCTTGCGGACAGGAGAATGGTGTTCAAGAGGCTCCACCTAGCAGCTGAATCAGACAGATAGATACCTGTAGCTAATCAGTGGGTAGAGCTTGAGGACTCGTGTGGAAAAATAGGAGGAAGGATTGCAGATCCTGAAGGGAACAGGAACTTCACAGGAAGATCAACAGAGTCAACTAACCTGGACCCTTTGGGCTCCCAGAGTCTGAACTGTTCAGAGTGGGTGTGGTGATAATTCCAAGATAGCGCTTGGGACTCAAGCCAAGTCTTGTGACTGGCCCCTGCCTTCCTCCCACTCCTGAATACAGCCACGTCATTCCTTTAAGCTGCGCAGGCCCACCCATGATGCAAGATCAGGCTGGATGATGTGGACCTATGAACTGCAGCCACACAACATGGACTGAGGAGGTGGAGTTGAGAGAGGATAAAAGGGACTGTGCTTGGGGGCAGAGGGAGACAGAGAGACTTTCATTTGCATGCTGTAAGGTTCCTGTATAAACCGCTTTGAGAAGAACGCTGTGGCTGTGTTGTCACTCCTTTTCTGATGGTCGGGAACGGAAGCAACACTGAAGCACCAACTAAAGAAGACACACAGGCTCAACCAAGGCCTAGCTACTTGTATGTGGCAAATGTGCAACTCTGTCTGCATGTGGGTCCCAAACAGCTGGAATGGTGGCTATTCTAAAAACAGCTGCCTGTATGTAGGATCTGTTCTTCTACTTGGGCTGCCTTATCTGGTGTCCGTGGAAAAGAAAGTGCCTAGCACTACAGAGATGGGAAGTGCTAGGATGGTAGTTTGAGGGGAAGCACCCACTCAAAGGAGAAGGGAAGTGGTGGATGGGGGAAGAATTGTGGATGGGAATGACTATAAGGGTGGCAGTGAGCAGGATGAAAATTAAATAAGTAAAAAAAATGAATTTAAATATAAAAAAAGAAAGGTGTTGAATGTTTAACCTTAACTAAGGTTATGTGACATTCTGTAGTAGAGGTCTGGAGTTGTTTGAAATCCTCAGACAAGGCCATAGGAACAGAAATCATACCAATAAAGGGAGTTCTCCGTACAGCTCTAAGCCCTGGATAGCTCTCTAGACAACAGTAGTCTTCAACCTTATCTAGCGGGGGTTTTCCATAATCAATGTTTTAATCATTTTGCATTTGATGATTTCCTTTAGTTTTGAAGCCACTTCTCAAAAGAGTAAGGGCATGCATTAAATCAATATATAGTAAATTTAGCTAATTTTAAAGGAAATCAGAAATTGTTTTATATGAATAGCAAGTATTTCTTTTCAGTATAGTAGAAATGTTTAGAGAATTACTAAAAGTTTAAATACATAGACACATACATATATACACATATAAAAGGATTTTGTATTGAATTCCCCTATAGTGGAGAATAGTGACTGTTTCAGAGAACAGAGGCTATGACACAAAAGCCTCAGACCAGCTATGTTACCATTCTTTATGACACTGATCAGTAAGGTCACATAACTATTCTCAAATATTATAGGCTATTGTCATTGTTCTAGGTTGCTAAAGACAGAAAATTCATAACTCAATGATATTGAGAAATCAGTAAGGTATAACTAATAATGCTTATCCTGTACAGCTAGCTTTCATAGTTATGTGATGGTCTGTGCATAATACTTAGTGATAGGGTAATAATCAAATGTGTCACTGAGTTTTGAACTTGCAAGTTATAATCATGCATCTCCTATGAATGTTTCGACTAATGCAAGAGAGACAAGAGTGTTCATGAGTAACCTGACACTTTCAAATTACATTTAAAGTCAGTTTCACAAGATGAGATGTATGCTTGCTATTTTAAACTGGTTCTAGAGCATATAACTGGTTAGGTTAGAGACCCTATGAGAAAACCATGTGTTACTGTTCAGCTAAATATAAACAATAAACTTCCTCTTAAATTTTTATCTTTCTACCTATAGATAAGTATTCCTCTCAAGTATCATCAAAGAAACTTCTATTTGAAGCAGATCCACACCTGGATAACATGCAGAGAATAAGGAGCTATGGAGGGCTCAGCTCTAGCTCAGACTTCCCTATAGCTTTCTTGAGTCCAAAAACTTAGAAGTCAACAGAAAGAGGGGGAAATAAAGAGAGTAAAACCTAGAAGTAGTGGTTACTTGAGCCGAAATAGTGTTTGCTGAACATGACAAGAAAATTTAGTTATGCACAGCCTTTTCACAAGATTAAAATTTCTATGATACCAGCATAAATGAAGCTCAAAATTCTGAAGACCTAACTTGCATTGAGAAATCATTGGCAATTGATGTTTCCTAGAAGGAGGGGAGAGTCAGCTTCAGTCTGGAAAATGCCCATGGCCTAGTATATTATCTATCCTTCATCTATGAGTTTCAAAACAGCATTGTGTGGGTTTGGTGCTGTAGGAACTAAATAATTGGAGAGGAAAAAACAGAGGGGTAAAGTTGGTGAAAACACATTTAATGCATGCATGAATTTCTCCAACATAAAAGATTGTGTTTTATCATAAAAGGTAGTCTAAGAAATATAAATCAAAATGGATGAAGCCAGTATATTCTAGTGTTGTTCATTAAGAAATATCAAGAACCAAATAAGAAAACTGTCTGGCCCCATTGTGTTTAAACAATCCAAATTAAACTGTATATTCATCATATATGAGAAATTTAGAGATCCAAGTGCAAAGAGAATAGAGAGAAACATTTGTGCAAATTGGTAGGCAAACAGTCCAGCCACCTAACCAAGACAATGACTGACAAGCAGAGAAGATACTTTTAGTTAGAACTTCAGCTCATCACCCAAGACCCAGAAATTAGAAGTAAAATAAATTTTCCAATGTTTAAATTTTAAAAATTAAAATAAAATTACATCACCTTCCTCTTCTCCCTTTTAACTCTCTTCCCATTCATTCCCTTCCCTTCCAGTTGCAAATTCCTGGCTGTTTTCTGGTCTGTTTAGTATTGGAATCTCAATCTATGGCAATTCCTAAGTCTGGTGATGAAGTGCTAGTGGTGAACCATCACATGAACTTTATTTAGGTATGGCAGTAAAAGTTTGCATGAGTACAGCATGTTTAAATAAACTCAAATAAAATGACACTGTTTTCTTCATCTAAACAAACAACAGACACTAGAATTATGCCTCATTTAAGAATGAATAGTGGAACACAGTACACTAAGAGGATTGGCAATTCTGTTTACTGATCTTAAAGACTGCCTGAACACATGGAAATCCTAGTTTCTTATAGATTAACATTATGTGTAATTTGAATTGTTTAACTGCATTTATGGCCAAAGCCTCTAAATGTCAAGAGCAAACAACAGTGATATCTTCAATTTTCTATATTGTGGTACTATTCCTTGAAAAGAACTCCACATGCAAATTCAAACTCACAAACACAAAGGTGATAAACCTACCAATGAATTGTGCCAACAATATATTGACATTTTAAGGATTCTTGCTCTTGCATTTGTACATGCTCACACATGTGTGAATTTATATTACCTGTACTAGCTGCTTTTGTGTCAACTTGACACAAGGTAAAGTTATCACAAAGGAGCTTTTCTTGAGGAAATGCCTTCAAGAGATCCAACTGTAACTAGAGATGGAAAGTTTCTTTGTGTGTAGTGCCATCCGTGGGTTGGTGGTTTTCTGTTCTACAAGAAAGCAAGATGAGCAATCCAGGGGAAGCAAGACAGTAAGTAACATCACTCCTTGGCATCTGAGAACTAGCTCCTGTTCCCAACATGCTTGAATTCCAGTCCAGACTTCTTTTGGTGATGAACAACAATGTGGAAATATAAATAGAATAAATCCTTTCCTCATCAACTTGGTTCTTGGTCATGATGTTTTGTGCAGAAATAGAAACCCTAAGATGGTACCTAGAGGGGGAGGGAGGGAAGAAAGAATCCCATATCATGAAGTTATAGACAGTGCGAGTTGAAATTGGCTCTCTGAACTGAATTTAGGTTCTGCGGAAGAGAACTCTTCTATGGAAGAACAGAAAATCATAAACTACTGAGCCCTGGAATCAGTCACAGTTCATATTTCTGTAAAGATCTATTTACAGTCTCTATTCTGAACCTCTCTCAAATGAACCCTTGTCCTTGCCTTTTGACTACTCATCTACTATTTTTGTTTATTTGTGATAATTAAATAGAACTGTTTGTGTTTAGGTGCTGCTTATCTTAATTTTTTAAACACAGTTTTCATTTTTATAAACATTAGTATATTCTTTTTAATTATTTTCTTAGAAAAATTCAACCATCAAACAATATGAAACATCAATATATGATTTGAAAAAAATATGTTCTCTATGATAAACTTGAATTCTGTAAGAAAAAAATTCAGTTTGAATTATTGCTCAAATCTCTTCTTACTGAGCAAAGATTCTCAGTCAGACTTTAGTTCTCACATGGACTTTTAAGATAACTGAAACAGTATCTTCCGAAATAAAATATATATCTCTAATAATTCATTCTATGTTTTCTGAAAAGTGTTTTAAAATGACATCTGTAAAATGTGCCTGAGGATTTTAGTGCTCTTCTACTCCGGTCCTTGTTACCATTGTCTAGCATTCTCATTTTGTGGTATTCAATATGAAGGGCTAAATTCTAATATGTTTAATCACTGAAGATCTAAAATTCAGCTCTGCCTTTACTATTATGCACTCATTACATAGGAATGCAGCCAGAGGCAGTTTTGCTTGAAGTACATTGTCCCTTTGTTTGTTATAGGTCAGGGTTTAATGGTCAATACTGGCTGTAATGCAGACATGAGCCCCTTTCTGATATTTATTAACTCTTACTCTAGCCTTATTCTATGTTATGATCTTACTGGAGCTTCTTGTTTCTCCAGCCTGCTTCTGTATATTGTATCTTGATGTTTGCCCTCTGTTTTACCACTAGATGGTACTCATATATTTTTTGTATTTCATGCATACAGTTTTGTTGCTTTAATAAAGAGAATTAAAGTATTTTAGAAATAGAAATGTTTCTAAATACCTACTCTAGTTATTTTAAAGAGATTCCATCAAATTAAATTTAATTATAACTGTTTAAGTATCATTTAAAAATCAAATGCTAAATACAGTTTAGGTGTTGTGTAGGTTCTATGAAATTATTTTTCACATTATATCCCATATGATAAGTTACTAGAAGAAGAACAAAAGGTATTGGACAATTAGATGAGTATATTTAATAATTACTCAAATTATGATAGTTTGTGTTGATGTAGCTCATATCCCTTTTGTATTATTCTTTGTTAGTTTACTCAGTTAAATTTTCTGCATATCTATTCCTTATTTCTAAATATCGTATTTTAAATCTGATAAAACTATTGTGTATTATTGCATTATGAGTACTTATGAAATAAATGAGGTATTTATTACATTAATGTTTTACATGCCCAGCCATTAGGACCAACAGCCTGCCCGCAGACTAGTGAGCCCCCATGGAATCCTCGGGAACATTCTCTCACCTGAGACCACAGGTGAGTCCCCATTTCCTCTCCACTGTTGATCTAGGGAGAAACCACCAGCAACTTGTGGGGCACAGGTAGTGTAATGCTGCCTGAGAATGAATTGTTCTGGCACTAGTCTGTTCCTAGAGTCAGAGCCAGTGCACTGCCATCAGAAATCATAGCCTACCCACAGAGATCTGAACACCCGGAGCAATATCCTTCCTGAGTACATGGGCCCCCAGACCCACAAGAGAGACAAGCTCCAGTCAGACAATAAGATCACTTAGCATCACAAGATGACAAGTGGAAGCACAAGAACCTAAGCAGAGGGAACATAGACAACCTGGCAATATCAAAACTGAGTTCTCACTCCACAGCAAGTAGTTGATATCTAAACAGACAAGGAAAACAAGAGTTGGATTTTAAAACATACTTCATGGTGATGATTATGGAGGTCCTTAAGAAGTGCATGAATAAACCCCTTGAAGAATTACAAGAGAACACATGCAAGCAAGTAAAAGCTCTTGAAGAGGCAACATAAAAACCACTTTAAGAGCTACAGGAAAACACAACCAAACAAATTAAGGAAATGAAAACAGAAATAGAAGCAATAAAGAAATCATGAAAGAAGACAACCATGGAGATAGAAGATCTAGGAAAGAGATCAGGAGTCACAGATTCAAGTATAACAAACAGAATGCAGGAATTCAAAGAGAGAATATCAGGGGCAGAATATATACCTTAGAAAACAGACACATCAGTCAGAGAAAATGAAAAATAAAAAAGCTCCTAAGCAAATACATCCAGAATACCCAGGAAACAATAAGAAAACCAAACATAATAGGTGTAGAAGAGAGCGAAGACTTCCTACAAAATGGCCCACTAAATATCTTCAACAAAATCATAGAAGAAAACTTCCCTAACCTTCCCTTCTTTCATGTTCTTTGTTGTTAGTTCAACCTCTGTGAGCCATCATTGTCCCTGGTTAGTTGACTCTGTAGGTCTTCATGTCATGGTGTCCTTGATCCATTCAACCAACTCAATTCTATCCCCAACTCTTCCAGGAGACTATGCAGACCCTGCCTGATGTTTGGCTGTGGGTCTCTGCATGTTTTCATCAGCTACTGTACAACCCCTTTCAGGAGACAGTTACTATAGGTTCCTGTCGCAAATATAGCAGATTATCACTAAGGGTATCAGAGGTTGCCTCTCTCACAGAAGATGGTTTTCAAATTAGGCAGTCTTTGGTTGGCCATTATCACTGTGTTTCATCTTTATTTTCTTTTGAAGGTTTTATTGGTGGGTTGATATCCGCCTTGCTCCAGTTGGCTACAAGTGCTGTCCACTTTAGTCACCATATTCCATGTTTTTGGTAATCTCAGCTAGGGTTACCTCCATAGAATTCCAGAGCCTTCAGTATCCCCCTGATTTCCAACTAGTCGCAAAGAAGCTCCTGCTAATTTCTTCTCACCCCCAGCCCTTTGCATACACATCCCCAATTCTGATGTCGATCACTGTTTCTTTCCTCACCTCTAGTATCCAGTTCCTTCTCTCCATTCACATTCAATGAATATTTTGTTTCGCCTTCTATGTGAAACTGAAATATCCTCCCTTAGAGTCTCCTCATTACCCAGTTTCTTTTGTTCTATGAACTGTATCCTGGTTATCCTACACTTCTTGCTAATGCCCACTTGTAGGTGAATACACATCATGTTTGATTAAAATTCACTTCTAAATGGATATATACCATGCATATCACTTTAGCTCTGGGTTACCTCATTTAGGCTGATTTTTTCTTTTATTAATTTTTTAAACAAAGTTATTTACTTTAAAAAAACATGGATAAATGTACAGCTTTTTAAAAGCATTTTGCATAAAACTATATGAATATATTTTGTCAGTACTTGACTTATTTTTAAAGGTTTGATAGTATGCATTGAAATCTTACTAGTACAGTGAGCATAAAGTATATGTAAAACAAAATGTAACATGGATTTAGCCAATGTTTTCTTGGTATGTAGAGATTAAACATAAAGATTTTTGAATACTAAGAATGATTTATGGTCTAGGTGTACCACACTCTGAGTGAGTGCTATATCCTTATTTTTTTTTTTTTTCTAAGAAGAACTGAGGCTTCCAGGTTTTAGTCATTTTTTTTTTTTTTTTTTTTTTTTTTTTTTTTTTTTTTTTTTTTACTTCATATGGTCTCTGAATACCCTAGGATGATATGTTCTAGTTCCATCTATTTGCCTATGAAATTCATGATGTCCTTGTTTTTAATAGCTGAGTAGTAAGTATTCCTTTGTAAAAATGAACCACTGATCTTTCTCCATTCTTTGGTTTTGGGATGTTTCCAGTTAGAGCACATCCTTGCAAGCCTTCACTGAGGTGTAGTATGAAAATTGAAGAAAAATTCAAATTTTATCTTTTAAATACTTACAGTATTTCTTTCTACCCTGAGTCTTTATCTTTACGCAAATAAAAAAAGAGTTTTTCAAGGAAATCTAGCTATTTAAAACATAACAACCAGTTTTTTTTCAATAAAGGGCTTTGTTTGTTTTCAACTTTTTCTATAGTTGTTGTCCTATTTTTCTCCTTCTGCATGGTTAGTTGGATATGTGTTTTTGAGACCCAATCTTGATGAATAATAGCCCTAACTGCCCTGAAATTTGCTACAGTGACTCTTGAACTGACAGATATCCACCTGCCTTTGCTTGTTGATATTAAAGGTGAGAACTATCACACAGCAATCTACATATCTTTAGATATCAGCAATCAGTATGTGCAACTTTTACTTGGAGGTCAGGATCAATCATACATACCATCCAAGGAATTAAATTGCTTTTTGCCTATTGATTGAGAAACAACTAGTGTCAAAACACATTGAATGCAGGTTCAGTTTCCACTGTAACAGAAATATTGTGCCTCTGTGTGGAAACACTTAACCCTTTGATACTAAACCTCTAGGTCTGAGGAGCTTAAGATCAAGGAACAGGAAACAATTGCTTGTTTCATGTAAGATCAAAATGATTAGTGTTCTTATTCCCATCATGTTCCTTAATTGAGAAAATGAGCAGAATAAACTGGATGCTGACTGAGAGCAAGCAATGCCTCCTATAAACTTATCCTGGACCTGCAACCACTGAAATTTCAAATACTCAAGGAGTTATCAAGCAAGCAACTTTTCATTTGAACAGTATTAATCACATTGAGTTTCTATAGAAAATGATCACAGACTAGGAATCTGAAGCAATATGAACACATTTTACCACAATTGGAGAGTCTATAAATTCCTGACTATGATTCTAGGAAAATCTCCCTCCTGGCCAGATGATAGCTGTACTCTCTCTTTGTCCTAGTCTTTTCACATATGAGCATGAGAACTCTAATATCATTTACTATATGGCATTAACCACCTTGGATTAGGGCACCATATTGTTTTTTAATGTCTTTGCTAGTCCATCTCTAAATACAGCAGTATTGAAAGTAATACACTCTACTCATAATTTAAATTATAGACATAAACAGCAATAAATATTGTGAAGATTGTCCAATTAAGATACTTCAGAATTGATATTTTGAAAAATACCATTATATCAAATGAGACATGTAAATATATGTGTCTTAGTCAGGGTTTCTATTCCTGAACAAAACAACATGGCTAAGAAGGAAGTTGGGGAGGAAAGTGTTTACTCCCCTTACACTTTCCACATTGCTGTTCATCACCAAAGGAAGTCAGAACTGGAACTCAGGCAGGACAGGGAGCAGGAGCTGATGCAGAGGCCATGGAGGGATGTTATTTAGTGGCTTGCTTTCCCTGGCTTGCTCAGCCTGCTTTCTTATAGAACCCAGGTCTACCAGCCGAGGGATGGCACCACCCACAAAGGGCTGGGCCCTCCCCTCTTTGATCACTAGTTGAGAAATTGCCTTATAACTGGATTTCATGGAGGCATTTCCCCAACTGAATCTCCTTTTTTTTTTTTGTGATAACTCCAGCTTGTGTCAAGTTGACAGACAACCAGCCAATGCTATATGGATAGGAATTTGTTAGGAGCAGTAATTAAACACAATAAGGCAATCTATGTTTACAATGGGAACCTATCACAATAAAAATTAAAGAAAATTACATCTTACTCTTCTAGAAACATTCTAATAGAATCAATATACTCCAGGTAGCTTATCTTCCAAGGGCTAGTGCAATGAACCCAAAAGGGCATGATACAATCAGTTCATTTAATATATTTTTTTCTGTCTAGTTTTCAGAAATACACCCCAAATCTCCTAGAACTAAGTATTAAATCTAGAATATGCTAGAGAATTCTTAGCAAAACAATTATCCTGGTCCAAGCTGAAATCATTTCAACAATTATGTTATATTTTAAATATCCATTCTTACAAACAGTTTTCAAGTTTCCATTCCTAAAACATTTGTTTGGAGTGATGTCTTGTAACTTTCTTTGCTGACAGGTACTAACATAGTCTCTAGTAGTGAAAAAGATGGAAATGTTCCTCATGACTTATACCAATATGTTGGATCTCCAAATACAACAGCCCTAGGAGAAATCAGGAGTTTACTAATACAGTACAGGGTTACTCTTACAGAAAAATGTAAGAGATTTTTCTCTCTAAGAAAACTCATATCAATGTATTCAAGTCTCCAGTATTCTTTTACATGCTGTGGACTCTCTTTGTAAACTTTGTAAACCCTCAACTCAATAAAGTTGGCAGGTTCCCATGTGAAGGTCTCTCTCACAGCCAGGCCCCTCTATCAAACCTCTCTACCTTTCATCCAAAGGTTTCTGGCTCTTTAACTGTGAAAAAGTAACCCCAGCCACTCAATAGTACCCTCACTAAATTATGCTAATCATAGATGAAAAGTCTAAGCAAAAAGCCAACAGTCTCAAAGCAGGGAAACACACCAATCCTGGAACAAGTGAGCCCACCAACTTTCACTATTTCAGGTTTCTTTTAACTAATCAGTGACACAATTATAACACAGATATCTGTAATTATGATAATTGTATTTATCCTATGTGCTTTGTGATCCAGACAATGACTGATGAGGCTATAGGTTTGTCTTTTAGCAACTGTGGTCCATTATCTGTAAACATGGAATAATTTCCCTTTAGGGTGGAAATAGATGTATTTTAACAATTGACAGTTGCATTGAAAATTGGACTCTTTGGGCTCCCATTGATGCTTCTCTTTTCTCTGTCAATATTAGGGTCAATGAGAAATACCTACTAAGTTTATTCATTGGAAAACTTGTTCAAATATATCACATAAAATAACTTAGATTCCTGCTTTTTAAAACTTAACTATTTAACTACTCATATGCTATAATAGTATTTTTGTATCTCTTCATTACAGCATGAACGGAGTATCAATGCTGCCCTTACTGTTATGCAAATCTATGTAATCATACCATAAAAACTATTTCCTGTAAATTGGAATAAAAGATTATGAGTCAAGTTTACAATGACTGTCAGTCAGATCTCTCTTTGGATATGCATTCTTATAATTAAAAGTTATGTTAAAAATTAGTTTAAGTAATTGGGGAAGGAAGCAAGTCCTGAATCTGCAACGTATGTTGCTAGAACAGATATCAGGGAAAGATACAGAAAATGACAATGAAAGTTCAATGACCCTTAGAATCCATTTATGTCTAACAGAAGACTGGGTTTTTGTTATAATCAGGCAGTCAGCTGATGAGATATACCCCTAGCTTACTGGTTGCTGGGCATAAAGTCCACTGACTTCAGTTTTAGTCTTATTCATAAAAACTCTTCCAGAAATTTATCAAAAGATATCTGGTCATGTAAGTGAGCATTGTGAACTTAATAAATGACAGATAAAAGTAATTGTCACATTTTAACCTGGCAGGCAACATAAAATATTATATTCCTCCTGTAGGGAAAATTTTTTTACTTCAAGAAATTGACTATGTCTAGAATATTTGCACAGGGTTTTCATTTTAATTGTTAGTAAATTAATTTTCAATTTAATTGTTAGTAAAATTTAGTCAATTGTTATTCCCATTTTCCATTTCTTCAAAAGTCATGGAAGAAAACATTTCTTATATTATATAAATGCCATTATTATATAAATTATCCAGTTTACACTATAGAAATAAATAATTCTTAATCTTAATATTTAGCAAAATAATATTTCTCCCAGAAAACTTTATGGGTTTAATTCAAGATGGTGTTTGTTTTTATTCATTCTAAGACTCTACTTGAAGAATCCACTGCTCCATAGGAGGTCATACAGTTATTGAATAGATCTCAAGAAAAAAACTGACTTTGTTTGAAAAGAAGCTCACTGCGTTTGAGTATGTTCTCACTTTTCCCAGACTCCATTGACAGTCACAGGGGGATAAACTCAGAGTCAATGGGGTTGAATTCTGCAGAGAAGTGTACCTTTGCTATTCTGTGGAAAATTATTGGAGTAACATAAGTAAGGATAAGAAAAAACAATACATTGTCCTGTGAAAAGGATAATCCAATGTATGACTGAATTACTATGGAAAACAATCACTTAGCAATATCAGCATTCACTTTTAAAACTTTATCCTGAGTCTCGAGAGATGATTAAGAGAATGTACTCCTCTTTCAGATGACACAAATTCAGTTCTCAAACCTCTGGAGTGGCTCACAATGACTTAGATCTCTAGTTCAATGGTATCTGATGCATGGTTCTGACTATGCGAGCACCTGCACTCAGATACACATACCTATATGCAACACACAAACATAATTTAAAAATAAGTCTCACCTCACTATGATTTTTGTGATGCGATAAATATTATTTCACATAAACTAATATTGGAAGCATAACATTAAGGCTAATGAGATAATTTTATATTAAACAAAATATATCTTTAAAGAATTATAGGGATGAACAGTAGAATAAGAAATGACATAAGATGTATCAAAACTTCTATAAATTACTTAGCCTGTGTAATATTCCTAGCATTCTGCTATTATTTTTCTCTTAAATCTAATATGAAGTAATTATTTCATTGTCTACATATAAAAATTAGAAAACTGATGCAGAAAATTGATTAATTAGAATTTAAAAATAAGAATTCTACTTCAAGCATATATGAAGCATGTCTACTATTGAAATTAAATACAGCAAAAATAATCAAAACATTCCATCTTATTTTAAATATGACTTATTACTACATTAATGCATACCCAAAGTTAATATTGCATTTGTATTATTCATATAAATCAGGGTCAAGTATGCACACTTAACATCTCTGAAATTTTTCTAAAGATTTTTAAAGGCATTTATGCACTTAGTTTTAAGGATGTGTTGTTCATAAGGGTAAGATGTTGTACTGATTCACACGTTTAAATTTAGGTAATAGATAATTTATCCTAATCAAAATCCTCAAGAGTTATTTTTAAAGACATCCCTATCATTCATCTCATCAGATTCTCTGAGGTATTCATGTTGTGAGATCCTTTCTGCCATGTGAATTGATTAACAGACAAAAACAGCAGTCTTAAATGTATTTTCAAGCTTGTCTTTAGAAAGGAATGTCTGCAAGTGTGCCAAGGAGACTGTTTTCCTAAAGCAGCCATTTTCCTGAAGAAGCTAAGAACAGGATATTTAAGTACAGGCTTAAAATAAAAATTCCACATAACATATGCTGCATGATGTTAAATTTGCTAAATTGCATAAAAGATGCAATGTGAATTATAGTTTTCAGAACAAGAGAATATAATGGCTGAAAATTTTTGAAAATGATATAAAAAAACTGCTGAGGTCTTCGGATGGTTTTGAAGGAAAAGAATATTAACAACAAGAAGAAAAAATACAAAAACCCACCCATATTCAAACACATAAATTACTGTTTCTGAAAACTTCAAGAATCTTGCCTGTCTTACCCAACATAACATTTCTTGTCCTTACTTAGGAACCAATGAAGTAAATGTCTCTACAGCAGTTTCTCTTTAGTAGTATCCAGTAAATTTACAAAAAAAAAAAAAAAAAAAAAAAAAAAAAAAAAAAAAAAAAAAAAAAAAAAAAACAAACACAGATTTTGGATTTCACAGAGCCTAAAATAGTGTAACATCCCCAAACTGACTGTTAAGAATTGGTTTCAAAAACAATCTTTAAACAAGCAGATGACATGTCACAGTGACCTGTTTACACTACAAATGAAAGTTTCATTTCCTGAACTTTTAAAGACTTCTTAAATGTTCTTGCTGATCAATCAAGCTTTCAAAGTTCTTACACATCCTATAGTTACTATCATACACGTTAAACTGATTTAGAAAACTCTGCAAAGCATCATCACATTGTATCTATTCAAAATGATGAAGCATTATAGCAATCTCATAAAGAAATAAAAGTGAGTTATTTTGAATGCAAATCATTAGACTAAGTTAACATGTGGAGAAAAATTGCATTAACTTTTATTACACACAAGCAAAATAAGTATCTGTTGGAGGAAGTCAACTGAGACGGGCTAAGAATTTAAGGAGCGATTATACAGCATAGAATCCAATTTTCTGTCTAGATACTTTCCAGGAATCAGCTTTCACCGTTAAAACTCAGCAACCACACTTTCAGAATTAGGTTCTGGCTGTCCTTGCTGATGCTGAAGCAAGAAATGGGAGAATCTTGGAATAAAAGTCATTGATAAGCTAAAACAAAGATGAAACATACATGTCTGAAGGCTCAAAATTAATATTTACTAATAGGAAATAACATAACATTGGTTATTTATCATTTAAAATGATTCTTTCCACTTTTATACATATTCATTTCAATTTTCTGTTTTTATTAACGGCTTAATAAAAGTCCATTGTAGGCAGATTAGCATTCCTGCTCCCTAAACCCACTAACCTTGCTGTCTCCCAGAAAATCTTCTATAATCAGGGGCACAGGTGAGACCTGTGCCCCAATACCCACAGAGCTGAGCCCAGTAGACCTGGGCTTTGTCCTGACCTTCCTGAGTCCCTATAATCTTTCATGTCTGCACCTCCCCCTCCACCTGTGCCTCCACCTGCCTACTCCCAATCTCACACCTCTGTCAGTCTCTCTTGAGGTGTGCTCTAACCAGAAATAGAACTGTCAGCTCCCTGAAGGCTTGCTCTAACCTGGGGCAAACAGCTTCACACAGGTCAGTACAATCTCTGACACACAGGACAGACAGATGGCAAAAAGCAAGTGCAAGATTATAATCAACAGAAGTCAGTGTAACAGCCCAGGTAAACTACCGCAGCAAGTGATGGATATGCTAACACACCTGTAGAGCAAGAATCTTACCGTAAATCCCATCTCATGAAAACGATAGAGGCCTTTAAGGAAGAAATAAATAATTCCTTTGAAGTACAGAAAAACACAGATAAACAGGTAGAATCCCTCAAAGAGGAAACAAATCCCTTAAAGAAATACAGAAAAATACAATTGAACAGGTAATAGAATTAAACGAATTGGTCCAAGAAATAAAATGAAAATAGAAACAATAAAGAAATCACAAAGGGAGGTAACTTTGGTGTAGGAGGAGTATATGGAAGATCTCTTCCTATTGCAGAAACCTATCCATACCAATTCCCATAATGGTTTCATGAGTTTTCATGTCTACCAGTAGTGATTAAGTATCTCCACAATACTTTCACATCAGTTTACACAATTGTTTCTTTGTTTGATTGTTTGTTTGCATGTTTGGTATTATCTACTCAGACTGAGGTGAGATGAATTCTGAAAAGTAGTTTTAATTTATGCTCCCCAAATGGCTAACTGTTTGGTATACTTTAAAAAGGATACTCTGCCATTTGTAATGTACAAAATTATTTGTTCTTTCCTTTAGATCATGTCTCAACTTTTTCCGTTTCTTATTGGATATTTTATGGATTTACATTTTAAATATTTTCCCCTTTCCTGGTTCCCTCTCTCCCATCCCCCTTCTCCCTGCTTCTCTGAGATTGCTCCCCCTCTCACCCACCCACTACCACTTCACAACTCTAGTATTCCTCTACAGTGGGGAAAAAAAAATTCTTCATAGGACCAAGGGCTTCTCCTCCTATTGATGCTAGACAACGTGATCCTCTGCTACAAATGTGGCTGGAGCCATGGGTCCCTCTATGTGTACTTGGTATAATTATAACATATTCAATTTACTTTCCCCTCCCACAAATACAGCCATATACAACTCCTTAGTCTCTTTCAAAACCAGTTTCTTTTTACCATTAGCAGTTGTTACATAACTATACGCATATTAAATATATGCATATAGGCATATATATATATATATATATATATATATATATATATATATATATATATATATATACCATATATATACACACACATATATATGTATATATATTACTAAGTACATAAGTACAACTTACTTCATCTCTACAATGGTACATGTATTCATGTTTTAAAGGCTAGCCATTGGATATTAGATAGCCAATGTCTTTGTTCTTTCCTGAGAAGAGTAGTTTTCCCTCACCCAGTATTTTTTAGAAGCCTGTAGTTATACTAGCATCATCTCTAACTACTTTCTAAATATTTGCCCTTATATACACAGATAAGAGTAGTTTCTACCCATTATTAACAAAACTGTTTTTGAAACAAATGAAGGTCGGTATAGAAATGCTTAAAAATTAAAATGTGGAGTTCTGGAGTGAGCTCCAGAACATAAGGCTCAGGAATCATCAAGGAAAGGGGATGGGAAAATGAGAGAGCCAGAAAATTAAGGAGCTGGCTGTGAGACTTCCCTTCTAGGAAAATCAGACACCATAACTTAAAGTTTCATTAATAATGATGTCTAAATATGAGATAAAGAGGAGTTAATAATTTTAGACATGCTAAAGTGGATGGGGAAAGCCTGTTAGACATGTTTTAGTGGCATTGTGGGTTTTATTGATGATTATTGTTTTAGCTCTTGTTATATTCTAGATGGTAACTCTTTTCTTAGCAGAGGTCAAACAATTGGTATGGGGCTGTAGAATGGAGACTCTTAAGGGAGATGCTATGAACATAGTGGTATAGGGAAATAAAGGATATAAATTGTGAAAGAAAACAGTGGAACAGGATGGATCCCTTGTTTGCTTTATAGAGCTAATGATGTAAAATCAGGGTATAAAATAATAATAATATGAGGAGGAATAAATGACAGTAAAGCCATTTTAAACATTTATTTGGAAACTTGATACTGTAGAAGCTTCCTAAAATATGTGCATGCTATACTGGCAAGCTTTATGTCAACTTGACATACACTAGACTCATCACAGAGAAAGGAGACTCAATTGAGAAAATGTCTGCATGAGATCCAGCTGCAAGGTATCTTTTAAATTTTTAATCAGTTGGCTTCAACCCTATTTGAGTTGTGTCATCCCTAGACAGGTGATCCTGGGTTTTATGAGAAAGCTGGCTGAGCAAGCCAACTGAAGCAAGCGGGTAAGTAACATTCCCCCATAACTTCTGCATCAGCTCTGACAGTTTCTAGCACTGCTTGAGTTCTTGTCCTGACTTCCCTTTGGTGATGAACAGCAATATGGAAATCTGAATAAACCCTTTCCTTTTCAACTTTCTTTTTGGTCATAGTGTTTGGTTGCAATGGTAGAAACCCTAAATAAGATATATGCACATGACAATCTTCCTATGAGACACTAAAATCAAACAGAATTTTAAAAATCCAGAGCCAGAGATAAGTTACTTCTTTCTTTTTTTCTTTTTTATTGGGTATTATCTGTATTGTATTTAAATTTCAAATGTTATCCCCTTCCTACAAACCCATCACCCCTCCCCTTCCCATAGGCTTTATGAATGGGGAACCGCTCACTACCACCCTCTCCCACCTCAGCACCTTAGTGTTCTCTTACCCTGGGAAAATGAGCCTTCAACAGACCAAAGGCTCCTCTTCCCATTGATGCCAGAGAATGCTATCCTCTGTTACATATGCAACTAGAGCCATGGGTCTCTACATTGGAACTAATTTGTTGGTGTTTTAGTCCCTTGGAGCTGTGGTGGGTTTGGTTAGTTGATCATTGGGTTCTTCCCATGGGGTTGCATACCCTTTCAGCTCCTTAAGTTTTTTTCTCTAGCTCCTTCATTGGGGTCCTCCTGTTCAGTCTGATGGTTAGCTGCAAGCATCTTTCTCTGTATCAGTATGGCTCTGGCAGAGGCTCCAAGGAAGTATTCATATCAGGTTCTACCCAGTAAGCACTACTTGGCATCAGCAATAGTGCTTGGGTTTAGTGGCTGCCAATGGGTTGGATCCCCAGGTGAGGCAGTCTCCGGATGATCTTTTCTCCCATCCCTGCTCCTCTGTTTGTCATTTTATTTCCTCCCACTAACATTTTGTTCTCCCTTCTAAGGACTGAGGCATCCACTTTCTAGCCCTCCTTCTCTTTGAGCTTCATAAGTTCTGTGAATTGTTTCTTGGTTATTCTGAGTTGTTTGGACTAGTATCCACTTATAAGTGGGTTATCTCTTTAAATGGCATTGCTCACATGTTTTCAGAGACTCCTAAACATTATAGACTATCACTAATACTATTAGTGACCCTCTTATATGTTGCACAAATACCCTATAGATGAAAAGACCCCAAATTCAAGCCATAGTACATGAAGATATCACACTGATAGTCACCTGGAAGCTTTGTATTTATTAGCTAGCTTTTCTATTAATAGAACATATTATGCTTGCTACTCATGGAGAAAAATGATGTTAGTATTAACCTAATATGAACTCTGAGAAGTACAGTTGTGACCTGCTTGGTAAGATATGTGCACAGGTGTAACAGTGTATATCATGGGAGTAAAAAGCTATTTTATGAAATAGTTTACCTTTGCCCCACAAGATTAAAGTTCTATCTGGCATTGCTATAGAGGTCAAGTACCTACCTGAAAGATATGCTGCTAAGATCAAAGTCTGACATTACCAGAAAGCCCTGAGCTTAGTGCAAAAGCATAGACTTCCTTTGTCATAGAAGTTTCATTCCCTCAGCCAGACCTTACACCCTTTACTTTCAGAATGTCTTGTAACCTTGATTCAATTACAGGCTCAGGTTCTTTCATCCACATAAGAACCAATTTAGCATCTAGGATTCTTAGAATGCCACACCATGCTAATGAGGTATCTTAGCCCCTTAGCCTGAAGACAACACTATTTGCCCACCCTCTACATCTATCCCCTTTCCCCCATATTATATGAACCTTTATTCATTTGAAGTAAAGTTGATATGTCTTCCCAACGTTCATCCTGGTGTGGTGTTATTACTGTTCAAATTACCAATGCTTCTGAAGCCACGGCTGTCATCCCTGCTCCATTTGTCCTTGTGGACTGATATCAGTCAACAATCCCTGAAGGCAAGGAGTGTCATAGTACCTTGTTCTAGAGAGATCATAGACCCTAGAAAATCTATCACTGTTACTGAGCTAAACATCCACAGCATTAAACATATGTTTAATGATTTATCAGTATGCTCATAGAATAATGCATAGCAATTCTCACCAAAGAAGGTTATATTTGAAGTAGATAATCACAAGGCTATCACAGTTATAATAATGGGCAGCATGGGCCAATCAGTATTCATAATGGCCTGACCTGTAATGGGTGTTAAGAACCAAAATACTTTTTTATGATGGTAGGATTCATATGGACTTTTGGTACTGGATAATCAATCATGGTGTTTCCAATCATGAAATAAAGAAAAAAACTATTGCCTTGTTTAATTCTTGTGAGCCGAAAAAAAAAAAATCCTAAGACAAATAAATAAAAGGCTACGTTAGACCATGATACCAAGGAATCTAGGCTAGTGAACCAATTCCCATACATAAACCAGTTTGCAGACCCATAACTCCTTAAAGGGAGGGAAAGTCAGGTCCTCACTGAGGAAAAGCTTTGCAAAAAATATCTAAAAGTTTCACTGTTAGCCTTTCTCCATACCTTTCTTAGAATGGTCAATAGCTTTCTGGGTTATACTGGATACTGGTTCAGAAACTACACTAATCTGTCAGAACCCAAGAAGCACTGAGGCCCTCAGGTTAATGTAAGGGCTCATGGAGGTCAGGAGATTAATGAAGTTTTAGATGAAGTCCAAAATGCAGTAGATCCAGTGGGACCTCAAATTCATTCTGTCATTATTTTCACAGTCCCAGAATGTATAATGGAATATAATTAGAACTTGGCAGAATTACCACGTAGGTTCTGAAATCTGTTGCATGAGGGGTATTTTAAATGAAAAACAAAAACAAAAATAAAAACAAGTAGAAGTCATTAGATTGTACTGTACAAAGAAAAATAGTCACTCAAAGACAAGATAATATCTCAAAAAAAGTTTCTGAAATTATTGCCATATTTGAGATTTTAAAGGACGTAGGAGTTTGGACTTCCACCATATCTCCCTTTAACTTACCTCTCTGGCCAATGCAGGACACAGATATATTATGTTAAACTCTAGTTGACTGTAAAAATCTTATTCAAGTATTGACACTAGTTCAGCAGCTATGCTAAGTATGGTGTCTTATTTGAGCAGATTCACAAAACTTCTGGTACATGGTGTGGATCTAATCACTTAACAAATGCCTTTTTCTCAGTACTTGTCCATAAGGAACACCTAAAGCTATTTTCTTTTAATTGGGAAGGCAAGAAATAAAGTATATATGAACTTTACAGCTCTGCTTCTTAAAATAATTTGAAGATATCATCTATGTCTTCCCCAAAATATTCACATTGGTTCACTATGTTTATAAAATTATGCAGAGGAGGTTAAAGAGATAGGACATAGCAAATGCTTTAAACCTGATAACACATATTTATATCTGAGGATAAGAAATAAGTCTAACCAAAATTCAAAGGCCATCTCCTTCAGTGATTTTTTTAGAGATCAGTTGAATTGAGTATGGAGAGATATTCCTTTAAGAGAAAAACACGTTTTTAACATGATACTTCCTTGACCAAGAAAGAAGCTCAATATTTAGTGACTGTCTTAGAGTTTCTATTTGTGCACAAAACAAAAGTTGAGGAGGAAAGGATTTATTCAACTTACATTTCCACATTGCTCTTCATCACCAAAGGAAGTCAGGACTGTAACTCAAGCAGGTCAGGGAGCAGAAGCTGATGCAGAGGCCATGAAGGCATGTTACTTACTGGCTTGTTTCACCTGGCTTTCTCAACTCACTCTCTTACAGAACTCAGGTTTACCAGCCCAGAGTTGGCACCAACCACAATGGGATGGGACTTATCCCATTGATTACTAATTGAGAAAATGCCTTACAGCTGGATCTCATGGAGGCATTTCCTCAGCTGAGGCGTTTTTCTCTGTGATAATTCCAGCATGTGTGAAGTTGACACAAAACAAGCCAATACAGTGGCACTATATGGATTCAGGAACAGCCCATTCATCACATGGCTTTGCATAAAACCTGGAGAAGAAAGCTGTTCAGCAGGTCTAGGCTGTAAAGCAGTCAGCTCTACCTTTTTGGACCATATGATCTTGTAGATCCAGTGATACTTGAGATATCAATGGCAGATAAGAAATGCTCTTTGGACCCTATGTTAATGCCCATCAAGAGATGACTTTATCAGAAATTTCAACAACAAAGTAGGTACAATGACCCACCTTGTGGAAAGCCTAGTGTTTTCATTTTCATTATTGTCCTTAACCAATTAGCCCATGAAATAAATGGCCATATTGGCAGGGATAGGGGTTATGCATAGGCACTGAAACATAGACTTCCACTCATTAAGGCAGATATTACTACAGCTGCTACTGAGTGCCAAATATACAATAGCTGTAAGTTTCATATATGATACCATTCTTGGTGGCAATTTGACCATGTTGGGTCATTTTCTTATGGGGAGGACACTTTTCCTTTATTGGATATTTATTCTAATTAGGTATTTACCTTTTTAGGTAATGTTGCTGCCAAAATCAGCCAGTCACTGACAGAATCACCAATGCACAGACATAGTATACTAGAGAGCATTGTCACTGAGGAAAGAACTCACTTCACTGCCAGAGAAGAGCTACAGTGGGTCTACCATCATGGTAGACTACTAATGATTCCATGCCCCCCACTGCCTTGAAATGCCTAGCCTAATATAAAAATGGAATGGCCATTTAATTACACAGTTACAACACCAACTAGGTGACAGCAACTTCAAAGGCTGGGGTAGGTTTTTCCATAATGTCATGTGTTTTTGGAATCAGTGCTTAATATATGACATAATATAGTTTCTCCTATTGCCAGGAATCATGGCTCCATCAATTATGGGTTAAAACGGAATTGTTCTACTCATAATATTTATTCATCATGATGTCTCATTAGAAGAAAATGTTTCCTGCTCCCTTGACTTTAAATTCTGATGATCCAAAAGTTTTGTTCTAATAGCTCAGACTTTAGTGTGTTCATTTTGGGCTTCTAATGCCTTTAAGCCAACAGGCTAAGAAAGAAATAACAATGTTAATAGTGGCAATTGATTTAGAATAGCAAGAGTTGGGTCACTTTTCCACAAAGAGGGTAAGAAGCATTTCTCTGGAGTGCAGGAAATTCTTTAGGACATCTAGTAGTACTGCTAATGTTTTGTGATTAAAGTCAATGGGAAACTACAACAAGCCAATACAGTCAGGATGCCAAATCAGGAATAAAGTTACAGATTACTCCTCTGGGAAAAGAACCAAGGCCTCCAGATGTGCTTACTGAAGGTGGAGGAAATAGAGAAGAAGTTAATTATAACTACCAGCTAAGACAAAGTGTGACCATTTACAGAAATCAGGATTATACTTAATATGTTTACCTACCTGTGTTTCTGTCATATTTGTAGAATGTTTTTATTTAGAGATCTATGAGTTCAGTCATTTATTTCTTTATCATAAAAGGTAACAATAATTGAGAGGATATCCGTGGTTATTATATTTAAACTTTAAGATACTAAAATAATGTACTTCAAAAATATTGCCATCATTTTATTAATAATGTATTTCCACTTATATGTGGGATAGTTACATCATGTACGATGTAATTATGACCAGGTTATTGCTTTTATTTGGAAATTAAGTATTGCATAAAGAGATATGAGTGTGTCAAGTCACTGAGGAGTGGTCTTGTGCTGGCTAGTATTGGTTATATTCTTGGAATTAACTTAAATTCAAATGGCTGTGAGGGATATTTCTTTTATTCTCTTTCAACTTTATTTAAAAAGAAAGAGACATACATGTACCAATTTTTAAAAGCATTTTGGCATAACAGTATAAGAATGTATTTTTGTCAGTATTTAATTCTTTTAGAAGTTTGATAGTATGCATTGAAATCTACTAGTTACCATAAGCATAAAGTACATGTAGGACAGAATGTAACAAAGAAACAGTCAGTTTTCTTGGTGTATGTAGATTAAGCATAATGATCTTTGAATACCAAAAATTGCCACAAGGCTATATTCTTAGCTCTTGGGTTATTAATGTTTTAAGGTCTAAGAGTACCACACTCTGATATGGTGCTATTCACTTATTTTTCTTTTCCTCAGATTGACTGAGACTTTCACTTTTTGGCCTTTGTTTTTCTTGAGCTTTATATGGTCTGTGAGTTTTTTCTAGGATATTCAGAGTTTTCTGGGGCTAGTATCCAATTATCTGCATATTATGTCTGTTCTTCTGTGACTGGGTTACCTCACTCAGAATGATATTCTCTAGATGTATCCATTTTCCTAGGAATTTCACAAAGTCATTGTTTCTAATAGCTGAGGGATATTTTTTAATTAAATCCTGTGAAGTGGGAAAACCATTGTAAATCCAGATATTTGGTGGTGGCTCAATACACGTTAAATCTGGAACAAACCTTCTGATGACATCCTATTTAAAGGACATAAAGGACACTTTTTTGTTTGACTGCATGCTCTCAATTGCTCTGGCAAGTTTATCTGTTCCAGTGCATTTGTGCCTTTTGTTCAGGATCCTGGCATGTAATGAAGACCATTTGGGTTGTATATAATGAAGAACATTGTGGATTGAATGACTTCTGGATTCTTTAACTTTCCATTGGTAAGAAGCTGTGTTCAGACTAGCCTAACCACAGCCTGCAAGTTACTCTAATAATTTCTCTGTCTCTCTGTGTGTCTGTTTCTTTCTCTCTCTCTCTCTCTCTCTCTCTGTCTCTCTCTCTCTCTCTCTCTCTCTCTCTCTCTCTCTTACACACACACACACACACACACACACACATACACAAACACACTTATACAATATATTACTAGCATATTTGAGGATGGTATGACTATATTAAAATTATAGCTTAAAATTTAATTTTATTGGATCTCATAATTTATGTGACTCAGAAGGTAATTAACTAGGTCCTTGACCAACTGAATAGAAGAGTTAACTTTGTA
This sequence comes from Micromys minutus, assembly GCF_963924665.1. Lineage (NCBI taxonomy): Eukaryota > Metazoa > Chordata > Mammalia > Rodentia > Muridae > Micromys > Micromys minutus. The sequence continues at coordinate 35,141,298 of NC_137955.1, read as the reverse complement.
ATTTGTCTAGGGTTCAGCTAGAAAGATTCTGTTTCCAAGCATCAAGTGACTGTCAAAACACAACTTTATATACAATGCTTATCTGAAAACCTTGGCTTATTCACTGAGTTGTTAGCTAAAAGGGGCTACCAGTTTCTTTCATCCTTTCTATCAAAAAACTTACAACCAGACATTCAATATGTTGGAGCTGAAAAGGTAAAAATAATCTTATAGAAAATTAATTGATAGCACATCTAAATGTATTCCATGAATTAATGTAATCCATTACCATGTGCATCCATCCCTATTTTCTATAAGGGCAAGAAGAATATTACAGGGAATATACCCAGGGAAAGGCAATGAACTGGAGTATGAAGAGTCCAGCTTCAGTTTCATGTAGGTTCTTTAGATGTTGTCTTTCACACAAATTCATGTATCTAAATCATTCTATTTCTCAACCATAAGATGCCACTCTCAATGTGTACTTGACAAAACAATTTGTTTTATAATGTAGTATCTATGTTAATATATACACAACTTTTTATCAAGAAGTATTTTCATACAAGCATGGTAACCTTATTGAAATTAAATAATTCTTTATTGCAATCTACCCAGTGTTAATTTGGCATATAGGTAAAATGATTATTTTATATGAGTTTTCTTGCCTATATAAAAATTTCGATATAGTATAGGTAAATATATTTCTACTAGTGTATTTAGTATTTAATTTCTTTCTTCTCACTGTGTTGGATAGACTAAGATTTGTGAATTAAAATATAAGAAATTGAATAACATAAACAGTATCTTATAAGCATACTCCCTGGATGTGTTTTATCTCATATACAATCATAGTTCAAATATGTATTATTAAGTCATGCCTGAACAAATAATAAATCAACGTGGAATAAAAATTATTTGAACCAAGCAATTTAATATAAATTTGTAATATAATTTGCATAAGACTAAAGTAGTAAAATGAGTATTTTAAAAGATGCTTAATGGTTGCTAACCCAATGTGCTCAAAATTGCTTTTGACATAACAAAATGCACAACTCTCTAAATAGGATTTTTTTATTGAATAAATGGATGCTTTAAATTAAATCCAACATCAAATACCAACATCCTACTCCATTTATCTTTAAGAGCAATTTGTTCAACTTTATTAGTTATTTTAAATTGCTATTGAAATCTAATATAAGATGAGAGGATCATGTATCAGAATAAAAAATAATGACATATAATATGCACTTGGTAATAAAAGAAGCAAATCCTTTCAACTGCAAAAAAACATCACATTTAGTAGCATCCAATATGAAGGAAGAAGATGGCTGTGAGACAAATTACTACCATTTCTGCACTGTTCAATGGCATTCATTAAATTTTGCCATCAGTTTCTTATATTTATATACAGATTTGAAATTAAAATCTAAGACTCTAGATTTTTGTTAATCCAACTTATATTTACTTGTAATAACACACATTCTTTAGAACACATGTCAAAAATTAGGTACTCAGAATCGTTAGTAATTTAACATAAAATGCAATGCAAGGAAGCAGAGTCTACAATGAAAGCAGTTTTTTACCTGGTTAGATACCAAAATGAAATCCTTACAATTGTAATACTTCATTTGAATTGGTTTATAAATGTCACGTTAGCTATGAGGCAATGAATTGTGTAATGGAGTTTTAGAAATCCTTTCTTCATTTTCATCCAAACCAACACAGAGGTGAGATTTCAAAGTCATGGGAACTTTGTATCAGACTAACACTCATGAAAGTTTAAAATTTTCACAAAAATATTATAATGGATGGTCTTGTCAATACTAAATTAATTTATGTGAATGCCGAATAAGGTTTTTGGTATATGAAGTATGTAGGTTTTAGATGCATATTAATAATTAGATAAGTTTTACCTGAATTTCTATTTGAAAAGTATTTTTAAAGTAAATTCAATTGTGTTATAATTAACACAAATATTAACAAAAGGGATCATTTAATCGCAACCTTCATTTGTTCCTAAAATACACTATATTATATGTCACTCTCTTGAAGAAATATGTTTATTTCTTTTTCCACAATATTTTCAATTAGATTTAAAAACATATTTTCAAATAGACTTATTTAAAATCCATAAAATATCTCTTCACTCTGACAGCAAGAATAAAATTTTGTGATCATTAATAGGATAAAATATGATTTCCATGTGAAGGTAGCTAAATTTCTTTAGTAAAAACAAGATTTTTATTGTATCCAACAAGTTCCAGTTTTACTAACAAATACAAAGAAAGTAAAGGAAGTAAATTAGTATTTTAAAAGAATGAATTCAGGAGAATCATGTGAAATAGAACTCAGTAGATTGTGTTCTCATTCTTTTCTGTTTCCCTTGTGTCTATATGCTTGTTCAATCTGGAGTTTTACAGTCCCTTCTGCCAATGTTCTCTGACACTTCTGATGGTACTAATTTCCTTGACTTACTTTCAACTGACTCTTGTAATTTCTCATGCTATGTAGTTAGAAGAACATGTTTGGCTCATGTAGGTCTTAGAAGAATGGGAGACATGTGTAACAGGACATAATCATTCAGTTCAGCACATAAGGACAGTAGTCAGTCACCCAACCTCATTCTGAAATCAGTTATGTCATCACTGACTGACAAATGTATACACCAACTTTGCTCACACTCCCTGATCCTTTAGGCAATGCCCTCTGTGCTGACTCTTGGACTGTTGTATGAAAATAATACTGCCCTTCTGAGGCTCTGAATACAGGAAGCATTTGATACACGTTAATGAGCAGTAGGTCTTAAAAGTGAATGTAGAAGTTAGCATATAATTAGAAACCATATGAAAAACATCATAATTATAATCAAAGGGAATTGATATGAGGGAAATAAAATGCTTGAGTATAAAATAATTTTAGCAATTGGTAGAATAAGTATATCAATTGTATCATCCACTTGCCATCATTCCCTAGCAGCTATCAATTGTCAATAGCTCCTTAGCTTATCCACTATTTCTCTCCCATCCATGCAGTGACTAAAGCTGCCTTGATTTTACCTGTATTATTTGTTTATAAAATTCTTGGTAAAATTTAATGACAATATCATGTAAGATTGAAAACAAATACACGTTTACAATGTTGAACAATTGTTATGGTTTGAATGTACATTTTCAATGAAATGTTGTCATGCTAGCTATGAATCATACTGTGTAATAAGAACTATCATATTTTCAAGAGAAATTTGTACATGTATCAATAATAAAACAATTTTCTATTGATATTCATCAATGAATAAAGCACTTTCACATCTTACTAAATCATATGATTTTGGGTACTAGAGTTGGTATGTCACTGCTTGCAGTGACAGAAAGAAACCCGCATGTAGCATTGCATTGATGATGAGTAGTCTTGGATGGGTGGGAAACTAAAGGCTCTCAATCATGGAAGCTGAATGGTAAATGTCTCTCTAAAGCACAAGTGCTCAAGCTGTAACTGTGACTATAATGAAGTCAAGATAGCCTGCCAGCTCTAATATGCAGGATGTGACCAAAAATAACATTTTGGCATCTTAGTTGACACACAAAATATCTGAAACATCAACTTTTGTGCACACATTGAGAGACCTATTGATCCAGTTGCATATGTAGCTGAAGGTAGCAGTGTCTGGCAACAATGTGAGAAGTGGCTTTTGGTTCAGGGACGGCACGTTTTCCCAATAGAGGGCAATGCCAAGGCAATGGGGTGGAGAGGGTTATCAGGAGGGAGTGCACATTCGTGAAGGCAAATGGAGGTGGGGAGGGGAGCTGGGCAGGGGAAAAGGATAACATATCAAATGTAAATACAGAGTATCTAATAAAACATTATTAAGAAAAAAGAATGAGATGCTCTCCACTTTCAATGTTAGGAGTCCCACAAGAACAGCAAACTACACAAATGAACACATGTAGAGGATTCTAGGTCAGACTACCATGATTGCTGATTCAAACTTGATGAAACCCTATGGGCCCTGCTTGGATGGTTGTGTGGACTACATTCTCAACCCTCTGCCTTTTACAATCCTTCTTCCCCTCTCTTCCAGGTGGTTTCTTGAGCTCTACATATGTTTACATATGGCTCTCTGCCTCTGTTCCCATGAGATACTAGAGAAAGCCTATCAGATGCTGATTTGGCTAGGCATAGATCTATGAAAACAGCTGACTATTATTAGAAATCATTTCATTATTTTGTTTTGTTTTGTTTTGTTTTGTTTCTGCCAGTCATTTTGGTTCTAAACTAGGTCTTGGGCTATCCAGGTTCCTGTTTCTGACCAGTTGACACTAGGCAGTGTCAAATGTAGTTTTCCTCTCTTTCTGTGAGCCTCAAGTTAGACCAGACATTGCTTGGGCACATCCCCAAGCTCAGAGCCACCATTGCCCCACCTTATCATGTAGACTGTAGATAGATGGTTTTGTGGCTGGGTTGGTGTTTCAGCCCCATTATTGGAAGCTTTTTCTGGGTTACTGAAGTGACCTCATTCAGGATCCATAATCTCTATTACAATGAGTCCTTTCTAGGGTCCCCCTCAGATATTCCAGAAGGTTTCTATTGCACTAGGTTTCCATACCTCCCCCAAATGACTCCCAATGTGGGTTATATCTTCTCATACTCTCTCATTCAGTCCCTTTATCTTCCATGTGTTCCCTTCTGTTCCCGTCCCAACCTGCACCTGGTCCAGCAGATAAATCTATGCTATTTCTGCTTCCCAGGGAGAGTGATGTGCCCTGCCACCCTGAAGTCCTCCTGTTTAGTCATCATCTCTGGGTCTGTAGATTACAGCATGATTGTCCTTTACTTAGCACCTAATATCCACTTATAAATGAGTACATATCACATTTTCATTATGGGGTCTGGTGCCTCTCACAGGATTTCCTTTCTAGTCCCATCCATCTATCTATAAATTTCATGATGCCTTTGTATTTTGTTTTGTTTTGTTTGTTTGTTTGTTTGTTTTACAAGCGTGAGTTTCTTGTGCATCTCTGGCTGTCCTGGAACTCACTCCAAACATCTGGGTGGCCTGGTCTATACATGGCTCTGTATTCCAGGTGCTGAGATGTGTGGCTTCTGCACAGCATGACTCATGATGCCATTATTTAAACAGCTGAGTAAGAATCAATTATGTAATTTTATCACATCTTCTTGATACTTTACTTGTGTGTAAGAATAAAAGATGATGGCAGATTTTATGCTTCAGTTTTAAAAAGTCCATGGATTGTGTGATGTTGGTGAACACTGCTTTCTATGGTCCCACTTTGCATCAATTTTCTATCTAGATATAAACATATATCTATTCACCCACCTTAGTACCCTAACAACAGCCCAATGAGACATTTTACCCTAGTCCAATATGAGGGAAGAATGAGTTTATGGGAGACATGTCCAGAGCATGGGTAAAGAAAGACAAGTAACTGTACCTTACTAACAGAAAAAGAAGTAAATGTAAGGGAGTAGTGTCTACCAAAATCCCATTTGGTAACTCAGAAAAAAACTGTATCACCACCTCACTGGCTAAAAGCTACATCAGATGATATGCTTCTCACCAGAAAACAATGACTCTTTTAAGGGCCTTTGGTAGGGGCTTTATGCTTTTATGTCTGTTTTGGCTTTGTTTGATTTGGATGGGTTTGGATTAGTTTTGTTTCTGTTTTAATTTTAGGAGCTTCCTAGGATTTGTCAATTTACTTTTCTGACTGAACTGTTATTTTACCTTCCTATATTTTATGTGATTTCTTCCTCTATCCAGGTGGTAGTGTTTGGATTTACAGGAAGTAGCTACATAAAGTACATATATTATCTAATCAACCCGAAACAGGTTTGAAACTAATATAGTTACAATCATTCAGAATTGTATGGCTTTTCATTGGGGGAGAAAACTAAAATTCCTTGGAGTGAGTAAATTTTACATATGAAAAACTTATTTCTCAATTTGATGCTTATGTATCTCCCTAGATATTATTTTTCTTACTCCATAAATTTTGTTGTATTTGTGTTAGTTGACCAATATGGTTATGCAGTCCTAACATGCTGCCAACTTTGTGCTGAGATTTAATCCACCATCACTCTTGGGAGAGACAAACCACACTTCCTCTAGATATCAAAGACACATAGAAAGAGGCTTTTTAAAGTGATATTATATAAACTGAATACTTCTTTTAGTATATTCTCAGAACACTACAGTAAAAAGAAGATATTAAAATAGCATATTTTTTAATCGAGTCAGTAAAGAAAAGGAAGGAATAAATGAATGAAATAAAGAGAGCACTTAAAAGAGTAAAGCACCTTTCAAATATCACAGTAATCTTCTTTATTGTTCAAGGGGTTATTACAAAAAAAATCTGTCCAATGTCCATTTTTTGCAAATATTCTACAAATAATATAAACTACTTATTTCTTAAATAAGTTCTGTATTCCTGGAAAGCTCTAATCTAAATTTGAAAATTGTTTATTCATGAAGCCAAAGAAAAAGGGGAAAGGGTATGTTGACTATTTTTTTTTCTTTTCTTGTCAAGATGACACATACTAGAGCCATTGAAGTAGAAAACCAACTGAGAAGATTCCAGCGTAAAATCAGGCTGAAGGCAAACTGTAAGAAATGTTCTAATTTACTGTTTGATGTGAGAAAGCCACTGTGGGTAGGGCCACCTCTGGTATGGTGGACCTGGATTTATAAGAAAGAATATGCACAAACCAGAGGAAACAAGCTATGTGGTACCACTTCTCCAGGGTATATTCATCATCTCCTGTCTCTAGGTTCCTGTCTTGCTTCTGTTTTGGCCAATATTGCTTTTGATAATAAACTATTATAGACCTGGTAAGTAAAATAAATCCGTTCTTCTCCAATTTGCTTTGGTCATAAAGTTTTGTCACAGCAAAGTAGCACTAACAAAAATGTAGGTAAAATGTATATTAAGTTTCCAAAGAGTAAATTCAGATTTTTTAAAATAATAAAGAGTTATGTTATAAACTAGTTCAATTTATCAAAGAAATAAGTCTCAACCTGCTATTAAGTACTAAAATATATAATTCTACCATGATGAATAAGATTGTACCTAAGCACTACTACCAGAAAATAAGTAGAAAATTGAAGTAAAATAAAACATTAGGATTAGAGCAGACCACTCTTTGTTACAGTCAATGTTACTTGAAGTCCAGGTAAGACACTAAAAGAGGTGAAAATTTTATGTAATATACCCAGACCAGTACCATTATCAATATGAATGCAATCCTTAAAGAAAAACATCGATTCATTCCATTTTTTAAAGAGTGATTAATTACCTGCATGTTCATCTATATGTATTAAATTACACATAGGCAGAGAAATTTACCAGCCATATAAGTTATTTTTGACTACTGGTTGAAAACATAACGTATACTATTGAGCATATTTAGTTATTCTTCAAAGAAATAGAGTCCTGAGAATGTATTTTATGACTAGAGGGATGACATAAAGAAGTAAGGACCTGAAGAAAAAGAAAAAGTTCAACAAAGAGAGAAAAAAGCAGATGGGCAGATGAGAGAATGAACATTCACAAAAGTATGTTGCCCACTGAAATATTTGCTACTTCCTTTTGACTTTAGTAAATAGTGTGAGTTATGTATGCTGTTGGGGTTATCCTCACAGGATGGCTCCCCTGAAGTAAAGAATCACATTAGCACTCCTTCATTTTATCTGGAAAAACCCTGAGAGCAAAATTTCTGCTGAGGTTCATTTCACCATGATATTACAAGTAAAAGTTTTAAGTATATAAAGAAAATAAATCACAGCTCAAAAGCATTTAATCATTCCTAAGCATAAATGATTATATATAGTCATGATTTATATTGGTTTGATTTATCTAGATCAATGACAGTCATATTTAGAAAGTTTGTCTAGATGTCATTTAGTTAAAAACATGTTATATTTATGATCAATGTTCATTTTATCTACTTCAAATAGCAAGCAACAATTTATTTCTGCATTTCGATAGGCTGGAATATGCTTTGCTGTTTTGTATTTTCAGTACCTTTCTATTATTTTTCAGGGAAGTGGTGATTTACAAAAGGTGACAAGTTGCTTAATGGGCTTTGCTGGAATTTATTCCTTGCAAAATGCTCTCTTGATAGCAATCAATGACAGAATCTCTGTTTACATTTTCTCATTTATTTGCAGGTTCATACATTATAGGTCTGGAAATAGAAACACTCCCATCTAAGCATTTCATACTTTTAAAAAATGTATCTTTATTACAAAAGAACTCACTTGAGTGCTGGAAGTTGTAAAGTTTTAAATTAGGTAAAATCCATTATTCTCAAAGAATATGAAAGAACTTTTTTTTTTTTTTTTTTTTTGCTTTTATAGTGGGAATATTAGGAAATGGCCAATGTAGGGCAGATATGAGATTTTATCACAAATAAAAAAGGCACATCCTTTTAAATTTGTCACCGGTACTTATGTATTTCTGTTTCACTATGCTCATCTTTCCCAACTTCACAACTACTCCTTTCCTCCTTGAGACAAGGCTTCAGGGTCCATTGCAAGCTTGTCTTCAGTTTATTTTCTTGAGTTATGCTGCCAAGTCATTGGATGGTTGATATGTTTCATTATCCCTGGCTTTCCAGCCTTTTAGAATTCATTACTCTCTTCATTTCTCTAGCTGGAGTTCTAATTTCAGTAGACTTCATACTCAAGTTCATTCTGCTATAAGTAGCTTTCACTTATCTTCAAAAAACTCTGTATTAGAATATATCATTGTATTTTTTCTTGATTAAAATAAAGCATCAATTTGTATCTTTTTTCTTTAATTGTATTGCTCTCTGTGTTCTGTTCAACAAAGACCTTTCTAGCAATTGAATTACTTAGAAGTTATAACTTCTCTACTCAAATCACAGACCTACGGTTATGTAGATTCCTTTGTCCTGACGATTTTCTCTAGTGCACCATTGGTTTTGTACCTAAAACTTTGTGTCTTCACTGCCCTAAAAATTCAATTCATTTTTTAAAGTTCATCATTGATTAATAAAATATGTCTGTATAAAAAAATTCTTACCTTAATAGTCCCAAAATGTGGAAGGTTCAGATACTACATGTACAATGAGTTTCAGATGAAGATAGGCTACACATTAAGATGCAGTATAATAAACTAAAAATAAAATTTGAAAATAAAAATGAATAAAATCGGGACTGAGAAAAAAGGCTATTGTGCTAAGGAAGCCAAGTATGTGTTCGGATACAGATTCAGACAAATCTTTGGGGCTTTTTGTTCAACCCATTTCATCAATCTCAGCAATATGATGAACATTAGAGAAACTGTCTCAAAATGATGGGGATGAGGTTATTAAGATGTACATGTCAGTCTCTTATCTCCATTTGCATTGCATAAATAAGTATATGAGCAAACACATGTCTATATATTCATATAAAATGTATACATGTAGACATACTCACATATATACATGTGCACAGACACACATACACACAAGCTTTTCTTCTAAATCTAACACGATTAGGTTGGAATTTGAAATACTGTCATATTATCAAGGATTATATGGAAAAATTGTAATTCCATGTCTGATATGCACTATTATAGGTACTAATTTTTTTAACGTCTATGATATTAGGGGATCATCATTTAGGAATGATGACATAATGCAAAAATAATTGGCTGCAATTATGATCTGTGATTGGCAGGAGTAAATTTTTTATTGCATGCTTTGGGTGATAGCTCTGCCCAAACTTTGATTGAAAACTTACTGAAATGATTATAAGGAAGATTAACATCCATTTATGCTGTAAAACTTGGAGAATGTAAATGTCCACTATACTCACTTCAATTTTGTTACAAGGTTATATAGTAAAACTAAAGATCTTCAAAGATTATACTGAAATATCCTTTAAACAATCACAAATCAGGAGACAGTAGATAGAACTTTTATCTGTGAAATGCTAAAAAGAATTGCAAAACAAATTCATCAGTGAAGGCCTTTTATGCTAAATCTAAGCAGCTGATAAAACTTCCCAAACAGGGAAATACCCAATTGGGAAATTCTCATGAAGCATTTTGTATTGAATGACTTTATACCACTGAGACTTCTCTCAACTCTGTAGAGAACAGTTCCCTCTAATGAAAGCTATATTTTCAATGGGCTCTTGAATGAAAAATAACTTCCTCTAGGACCTGTCTCACTGAAGCTCATGGCATCAAATCCATAAATGCAGTAAGAGAAAAATGACTCATGGAAGACAAGATTTTATTTTGAACTGATATAATATTAGTTGAAGGATCTATAGGTTTTATACTTTCTGAGAAGAGGTTAAGAAACACTTGTGGGATAAGCTTGGATCATCTGACATCACAGGAAACATGCAGTATTTAAAATGTCAGAAAAGGCTTGATCTCTTAGGACACTTCGCTATAGTGAGTTGTTTAGATTGCCTTTCATGTAGCAACAAGGGTTAGCCTAACTGAGCACAAGAAAGGACTTCAAACCTATTCTCTTGTAGATTAATCATAGAATTCACTTTTAAATGTTTGATCAGATGAAGGGCTAGAATTATATGCGAAAACGGATTTATAAACTCAAAAGCTCAGCAAAAAAAAATATTCTTTATCCACAATGCCCTTCAGTGTCCTTAAGAAACACTGCAATTGGCATTTTGTGAGGGATAGTCACTTTAAAAGAGTCACATTGATCAGTTTTGGAAAGAGATGCCATGCTGAATTTACAGCTGAGAAAACATAAACCCGAAAGTCACACCAGTTATCAGAGTTTACCTACTGAGTTTTTTTTCTCAATCTGCCATTTGAGTTCTTACTTCGTTGACTGTCCCCACCCTTGGTCAACTGCCACCATAATTGTAGCATGGGCTTCTGAAATTACATAGAACTGTAGTTACAGGAAAGGGAAGAGTGGAAACCTTTGAGACATTTATCTTCTAACAAAATAATGAAGGGAAAGCAAGCATTGCTGATAGATTACAGGGAGCATTTCCACACTCGAAAAACTAAATCAATAAAACAAAATGCAGAGATGTTCTTCCAACCCTGTAACTTAATTCTTCCCTTCATACCACTATAGAAAACAATGCTGAAGAATTAATGTGAATTATTGTTTTGTTTTATTCTTAAATGTTGACTTTAATCAATCCCACTGCAACATATATTTTCTCTTCAAGAGCAGTAAACAATCAGACCTTTTGTTTCTTGTATACTTAAACTATTGTGTCTGTTTTCTGGGGTTTTTTTGTTGTTGTTGTTTTGGTTTTTTTTGTTTGTTTGTTTTTTTAACCAAGTGGGTAATGCCATTCACAGATGTATTTCATTCTAAAAGCATCACTGGCACTCTGTTGTCCAAAATAAAAACTCTACATCATAAAGAAAGCTCAGTAATGACTAACACTTTAGATTCATAAATGTGACCAATTTTATGTAACAATATTGCTTTTTTCCTATATTTTAAGAAAACCTATACATCTCAATTTTGTGAGTTGGTTTCAGAGTCAAATTATTATTTCTGATAAAATATTTAGCATAGTTCCCTATACCAATTGCTGCTTACTAACATACACATAAAATCATTCTTAAACAGTTCTATCCAGATACAAGAGTTATTTGAGATTTCTGGTAAGGTCAGTAGGGAAACCTGTATAAGTTATATCTGGTATACAAAGACATTCTCTCTACAGAAATCATGAAGCAGTCTCATAGGATCAGAAGGACACTGACCTGACTGTATATTCTGCTGAGTTTTGAACAAATAATGATGGAAAACCAAGTGCACAGATAAACCAGACCCTAATCCTGATGCACTAGCCAGTTGTGACCCATTGAGACATAAAACTGGGTTGTACTACAACAACAATAATAAAACTACACAATCATGTGGAGTGGTATGTACTCAGTTGAGATATACAAGGCCTTAAGGTAATGCACCTTAATTCTGTAGTCAAGGGGACTAAATTTTGATGGTAGTCAGTTGTGTTTCTTTTCCTTATATCTGTGACTCCATGACTACCGCATCATATGGTTTTCTCTGTATAATACTTGCATCTGGAGTACCAATATATAAGTGTATAGTTATCTGTCCAGAATTTTGCAAAGACAAATTGTTCTTTGCAAACTGACACTGGGGCACCATTGCTGAAACTGAGACCCATACAACACATTTAATGTGGAAAATGTGAGCTGGTGCCTGCATGAAACCATCACTCATCCAGTCTTCCATTTTAATGTCTTGGTGTGAGAAGGTATACCTCATAATCATTTAAAAATATTCTCCTTATATGCACTTACACTCTGTCCTTTCTTTGTAAAAAATGTGCAAATAGATCCCTATTTTAGTGAGGATAACCTACAGAGACTATCACTATTAAAATTATAGTTCAGCCAGACATGATGATGGGTATGTTTAATCTCAGTATTCAGGAGTCACTGACAGAGGTAGGCAGATTTCTGTTAATTTAATATATAAATATATATTTCCCATCACCTCTCCTCTGACACAATTACTTTCTTACTTTATTTTTATTGTTTTAGAATGAGCTTATTCTATAATATTCTATGTAATGAGTTATTACATTTCAAATTTGATACCTGTCTTTGTAGAAAACATATTAATATTCTAGACACATTTTACATGTAGTTCAACTTTTACAGCTTTATTAATAAAATAACTTGATTGAAGTAGACTAATACTACTTCTTGAAGGATTGAAAGATAGGCAGTTCTACAAGATGACCCACAGACACTGATGCTTGTATGTGTGTGTATCAGAAGGAAAACGTTACAGAGTCAGAGAATCAGAAATTAAATAAACTTTTATTTAGAATGACAATTACTACCAATAAAATAAGCATTAAGGTACAATCAATGCATTTTGAGTGTAAGTACTACAAATACTATTTGGCACTAATTATTAGAAAAATTTAAAACTTGTTCACAACTCTTTATTTTTGTCAGCTTTTCAACGGAGAACCAAGTCTGAAATATAAGAATTCCATTTCCATTTGCTGACTGTAAAAACAAAGCCAAAGAATCCATACATACTTATATACAGTCCTGAAAGTTATTTCTTCAGAAATCACAATGACAGGGATCCTAAAAATGTTACTATGAAATAAAACAGAGGAAGCAATTGGCAGGAAGAACATGAAGATGAAATAAAAGCTTAGGAGCTCTATAAGAAAGATGGTATGAAGTGAAAAGTTCTCTAGTACTATAAATTAAGTCAAGTACTAAAGGGAGACAGATAAATATAATCCAACTCCCACAAAATAGTATTGCTGAAGTGCATAGAAGAGCAGATAAGGTTTTCTGTTTCTTATATGAGATTAGAAATACAGCCTATGTAGAATTCTCAGGTTTAAGTTCTCAATAAATCAGGAACAATGAAAGGTGGTATGTCTTCATAACAACGGAAAAACAGATAAAGTTCATGTTTTATGTTAGATTCTGATTTAACAAATTTTTTTGTCCTAACATTCTTATAAAAGTAGCATCTGCCTCTGTATCCTGATTCTTTAGGACAGCTGAAGATGTCACAAATGGCACTGCAGTGTTTCTATTCTTTCTGGGTAAGGGTAGAAAACAGTGTTGCAGAAGGTTTCAGAGCAATGGCCTTCACAGAAAATCTCTTTGGCGTTTACCGTAATATTGGAATATGACATGTCTTATAAACTACATGTTGCCTCTTAGGTTCTCTTCAAAATGTGCAAAAGGAAATATTAAAATCTAAGCTTCACTTAGTCGCTGACTAACTTCTAATGGAAGCTTCTCCCATATGTGAACAGATAGTTTTGAACAGTAATGAGTTAAATTAATCTAGCAATGTGCTTTCTTTTTGTGTTGGATTATTCTGCATTTAAAATTTTGAGTAATCAGAAAATTAATCTCCATTTTCAAGTGCAATTCATATACTTTAAATATACTGTATCATGTAATTGATTTGAATGTTAAAAAGCTAAGATTGATTCATATATAATAACTTAGGACTTTATTTGTTTATTTGATGGGATCTCACATCATTGTTGCCCAGTTTTATCTTGAACTTAGAATTTTTTGCCACACATTCTCAGGATTATAAGCACTGGTTATCACACATGCAATGGCTAAAACATAAAGAATGTTATTTCCTGTAATTCTTTTGTTTGTAAGACAGGGAGTCTATTTTACAATTGAATTAGAACTTACCTGGATAACATAAAAAAGAAAACTTTAGCTTTTATTATATTTTATTTTATCATGGTTACTTGTTATCTCTTAGAATCCTGCTCTTTTCTAATGAGAGACAGAAAGAAACAGTCTGGAGGAAAGGAAAGATTGGCCAATACTGGGAGGAGTATAGTGAGGGAAAACTTCAATAAATATATGTTGTATGAAGAAAGAATCCATTTTCAATAAAAGAAAAAAGCAGGGAGGGGGAAAATGTTAACAATGCTCTTTTCTTTGAAGCAACATGAAGCACCCGCTAATTTTAATGAAAATTTCAATTAATGAAAAACTTGTTAAACTATAAGCTGTGGACAATTAAATACTGCAGAATAAGAACTCAAAAGATAGAAAGAAAAGCGACAAAGAGATACAAAGAGACAGAGACACAGAGAGGGAAAGAGACAGAGACAGAGACAGAGGGAAAGAGGGTACCGTTTTCTTTTTTTTCCTACCTTGCATTTCTCTAGACCAGACGGCTCTGGATCAAGCTGAGTCCTCTGTACCTCTCTCAAATTCTTTTTTTTTAGTTTTACAGAATATTCTTTTGATTTATATTTCAAATGTTATGCCCTTTCCCCCACACTCCCCTCCCTCATTCCCCTCAACTTGCTTCCATAAAGGTGCTCCTTCTCAAAATCACCGTCTCCACCTCAGTGCCTTGGCTGGTTGATGATGTTGTTCTTCCCATGAGGTTGCAAAACTTTCAGCGCCTTCAGTCCTTTCTCTAACTCTTTTACTGGGGTCCCCGTGTTCATTCTGATGGATAGCTGCAAGCATCCTCGTCTGGTTGAGTCTCTGAGGAGGAGACATCCATATCTAGTTCCTGCTGGTAAACATTGCTTGGCATCAGCAATAGCACTTGGGTTTGGTGACTTCATATGGTTGGTTCTCCAGGTAAGTCAGTCTCTGTAGACATTTCTTCAATCCCTGCTCCTCTATTTGACCTTGAATTTCCTCCCCTGTTCTGTTCTCCTTTCTAAGGAGGACTGAGGCATTCATATTCTGGTCTTTCTTCTTTTTGAGCTTTATATATTCTGTGGATGCTTTCTTGGGTATTTCAAACTTTTGGGGCTAGTATCCCCTTATAAGTGAGTAAATACCATGAGTGTTCTTTTGTGACTGGGTTACCTCACTTAGGATGATAGCTTCAAGTTCCATCCATTTACCTAGGAATTTCATGATCTCATTGTTTTTAATAGCTGAGTACTCCATTATGTATATTAACCACAATTTCTAAATGAATTTCTCTGTTAAAGGATATCTGGGTTCTTTTTAGCTTCTAGCTATTATAAATAATGCTGCTATAAATATTGTTGAGCATGTATTCTTATTTGATGTTGGAGCTACTTTTGCATATATGCCCAAGAGTGGTACAGCTATTTCCTCAGGTAGTACTATGTTCAATTTTATGAGAAACCACCAGAATTATTTTCAAAGTGGTTGTACCAGCTTACAACCCCAGCAAAAGTGGAGGAGTGTTCCTCTTTCTCCACATCCTCGCCAGCATCTGTTGTCATCTGAGTTTTTGATCTTGGCCATTCTGACTGCTATGTGGTAGAATCTCAGGGTTGTTTTGATTTGCATTTCCCTGATGACTAGGGATGTTGAGCATTTCTTTAGGTATTTTTCAGCCATTTGATATTTCTCAGTTGAAAAGTCTTTGTTTAGCTCTGCACCCCATTTTTTAATAGGATTATTAAGAAGGTTTCTTAAATGACAATGGATAATAACTCCACATAAGTTTCAGGGGAACACAAAAGAAAGATGATTATTTTTACTTAGAGTTTCTATAATTATATCATATAGATAGTAAATATCAGGGTGGCAAAGATGGCTCCTCTGTTATGACCATTTTCTGTTCATTCTGACAGTTTGAGTTTGGTTCTAGCATCCATGTCAGGAGGCTTCGAGACAATCAATCAATCAATCAATCAATCAATAGATAAGTTTTAATGAATACTTATTTTTATATAAATGTAAATAATGCTATTTCATGTCACGCCTTTGTTTGTGAGACATGATATCAAATTTAAAATTGAATTAGCTTGGATCATATGAGGAACAAGATATCTGCACATATATTAAATCTAATAAACACAAAACTATCAGCTTTATTTGCTAATGGAAACTGAATAAATAATTTATTTTACCTTATTTTGTAATATGAATACTTCAAATTAATTTCTGTTTGTAGTCATTTTGCCTCATCTTATTTCCCCTTCCTCTGTTAATAATGAGATCACTTCAAAACATTAGGAGAAGTTTTATAGAAGAAATTTCTTGCTAAGATCATCTCAGACCACCCCGATACCAAACCACCAACCAAAGAGTATATATGATGGGATCAGTGGTTCAGATACATATGTAGCAAAGAATTGCCTTCTCTGGTATTAGTGGGAGGGGATGCCCTTCGTCCTGTGGAAGTTTGACGCCCCATCATAGGGAGTGGTAGAGCAGTAGAGCAGGAGTGGGTGAGTGGGTAGAGAAGCATCCTCATAGAGATGTAGGGGAGTAGGGAAAGAGAAGTTTGGTTGAGGGGAACCAGGAAGGGAGATATGATTTGAAATGTAAAATGAATAATATGTTTAATACAAATGGATTTAAAATTTATATATATATGTATATTCTTAGAATATTGAAAATCTATGGGAATATACAAACCTAATTTCTATTACAAAAATTAATTTTTAAACTACATAGTCAAAATTGAGTGATCATTCATAAAAGTATTGGAATTATAACAAAAAACCCATAAGAGTTGGAATATAATGTTACATCTCACCCAGAAAAGATTTTTTATTTTAAAGATTTTTTTTTTTTATCAGTAGGCACATTAATGATGCCCGCTGTGCTTTATGCTCCTTAAGTGTTCAGTGTAAATGGAAAATACTGCCTGTTTTAAAGGAAACATCTACTGAAAAACACATGTATTTCAGTGAGACAGGTATATGCACTCTTTTGTTGAAGATAATCTGTGTTCTCAGTTGACGAGAACTAAGTATAAATAGCACTACCATGGTCCTTTTATTTTCAAGTCTTCTGACTTTGGATGGCAGTTGAAACAATCTGCCCATTCTATTTACAAATCTTGTTTGTATATGTGCTTGTAAATACTTTACTGCACTCTACGCAGGGTTACACAGGGTTACAGACAATTGGAAAGACCCTTGGTACTCCAAGGAACAGAGTTACAGGAGTGAATACATATTGCTGTTTTTTTTTAAAGAAGGTACCTCAGATTCAAAATGAGCCTAGATGTCCAAGACTTTGTTCTGAATCAACACAACATAACTATTCAAGCATTTTAATGAAAATTGTCTATATTAATGACCCATATGAAATGCCAGTATGATTACATTGGTATGTTAATTATTCTAGTAGTAATAAAATTATCATGTGTTATGAAAGAGGGCCCTTTTGTACAGATGAAGAACATCAGGTTTCTTTTTCTGACATTTCCTTTTATATGCCAGTTCCAGTCAGCTGACTGAGTGCATTTGATACCATTGCTTTAAGCATGAACTGAGACTGGAAAGGTTGCTTTGAGGTAAATCTGTTTATTATAGTCAATACATAAGCAAGATATGGTGGCCAGAATCTCTGGGTCACTTTTGCTGTTATTCTTTTATTGACATTCTATTAAAAAAATGTTCTCCATTTTTTAAACTGTATACTTGTTGCTCTAAGTTCATGTAGGTGAGCTCAAGCCATTTGGTTTCTTGCTCAGGATCTCACAAACCTGCAAGGGAGGTTTCAGGTCACCTCCCTTCTTTTTTAATGTAGATGCTGAACTAGTAAGCTGCCTCATTTATAGCTCTGAAATTACTGGAAGAACTCTGTGATGAGGAGTGTTATGAATGGGCATTCTTAGGTGCTTCCTGTAATGATGGTGGTATTATCATCATCATTATTATTATATATGAGTAATTTTGATATTCAAATTCAGGAGTTTATATACATTAGGCATGTTTTTTGGTTGTTTGTTTGTTTAGGCTACTGGACCACATTCCCAGATCATAGGAAAGATTATTTTGTTCTAATGATGGTAATAACAGCCCCAGTAGCTTTTTGCAATTAAATAAAGTGTTCCTATATATTTCAAGATAGTCCGAAACTCCACTATACCCTGCAAATAGATCTTGACTTTGCAATATCTATTTCTATAGAATGGTCCAGCCTCAGTTTGGAAAGGAGATCTGAGAGAATACATGTTTGGAGAGTAACAAAAAAAAAAAAAAAAAAAAAAAAAAAAAAAAAAAAAAAAGACTAAAAGTCATTATGTTCTGCTAAGATGGCTTTTTAGATGACCATGTTCCTCTCTGTGCTCTGCTCTTCTCTAGACAGCTTTTCTTGATATTCCAAAAATTCTCAGGTTGAAAGCAGCTCTCATTCTGCTTGAGACAGCGCTCTCTTCTAGTATAAACAAACAAACAAATAAATAAATAAATGCTCTTTGGATAGCTCATAGGTTTTTCTAATGAAAGTCTGTAAGGCTGTTAAAAATTCTTGTCTTTTCCATTTGAGTAAAACAATCCTGTTAGAAAAATTCTAAAAGTAATTCTTGGGATTTCTGATCAAAATCAGAAAAGCAGGGGAAAAAGTCTAAAGGAGTTGTGTTTGCTCTTCAGACAGCCTTCTCTTGACTGCTGCCAGTAAACATTAGACTATTCTCTAGTCAAAGTTGAGCTGCCTGGAGATCTTCAGAGATCTCTGGATGATGAAAACAGTCCTTCAAGATTTTTTTTTTTCCTAACAGGATTTCTATTAGAAAAAAGAAATTGCTCTCTAAGTAATTCTTGAAATTTCTGACCATCAGAAATCCTGTTAGAAAAAATATTCTAAAAGAACTACGGAAATTTAAAAAGAAGTATTATTTGCTTTCCATAAATTTTCACACAAAAATCAGATATTCTTTTAGAAAAAAAAATCCTTGACCCTTGACAAGCTGTTTTTGCTCTCCAAAGATCTCCAGACAACTCAGCTCTTGCTAAAAAAGATTTTTATTAGATAGTCTCTGCATTTACATTTCAGACATTATCCCCCTTTTCATCAATTCCATTCCCCTTCCCCCTTCTATTACCTCTATGAAGGTGCTCCCTTTCCAAACCATCCTCTTCCACCTCAGCACCTTGGCGTTCCCCTACACTGGGAAAACCAATCTGCGCTGGACCAAAGTCCTCTCCTCCCATTTAGGCCAGACAGTGTCATCCTCTGCTACCTGGAACCACGGGTCTCTCTGTGCAAACTCATTGGTTGGTATTTAAGTCCCTTGGAGCTGTGTTGGGTTTGGTTAGTTGATCATTTTGTTCTTCCCATGGGGTTGCAGACCCTTTAAGTTCCTTTAGTCCTTTTATTTTTAGCTCCTTCATTGGGATTCTCATGTTTAGTCTGATGATTAGCTGCAAGCATCCTCCTCTGTATCAGCATGGCTCTAGCAGAGCCTCTCAGGTGATATCTGTATCATATTCCTGACAGTAAGTACTACTTACTTATTAGAATCAGAAATAGTTTAGAGGTTTTAGAGGCTGCATGTGGGGTGGATCCCCAGGTGAGGCAGTCTCTGGATGATCTTTTCTCCAGTCCTTCCTCCTCTATTTAGAAGGGAGAACAAAACACTCATAGGAGGAAATAAAGAGACAAACTGAAAGTATTTTAAAACCTGCTATCATTTTCTGCTGGCTCATCTCATGCAGAAATAAAGCCTGTGTATGTATGTATGTATATTTACACATCAACTCAATTATTTATTCCAGGATCCTTTTTGATTATCCCATGAATCAGCATTCTCTGACCCCAGCCCAGTAATTCTTGAGAGACAGTAAGCACTTTTTTTCTTTTTTAACATTGCAAAGAATTCAGAGATCTGCCTGCCTTTGTAAACTTAGCTAGATGAGCTCTAGTCCTGAGATTACCATTCCCACCACACCTGGACATGGACCTACATTATCTCTGCCCCAGGCTGACTCGAACTCAGGAATAGGCCTCATTTGTATCTGCTTGTTTTTCTCTCTGACAAGCTGGCTCTGCTCCTTGGGATCTGTGAAAGGTTTTGTACAATTCATATTGTATCCTTATAGTTTTGCATAGCATTTTCTTATACATTTTGGAACTTATGTTTTTACATTTCTTTGCCATAGGCTCAAGTACTGTCCTGAAGGTCCTAAAATATAGCATTTTGCGGAATGTATAGACACACCCTCTATTCATGGACTTGTACCTTTTCTAATTATCATGGATTCATTAATGTTAACAGAGAGGATATTCATCTGAGGAATATGAAGATATGTATAAATTATACCAAATTCACTGAGAACTGCATAAAGGATTAGGGAAAGGGAGCTTCTCCTGAAGTGTAGACTAAAGGAGGTTTGATGTCACCTACAACAATGTCAAGTGAATCAAGTGGCATAGGCTGGAGGCCCAAATAAAATAAAATAAGTGAAAGAAGAAGTTATGCCCATGTAAGCAAGCATCCCTACTCTACCCCTCTCTCAATGTAATCAAATTTCCTAAGGTTTTCAACAACTATTGGAAGAGGATGGGAGAGTATTTAATGGAAGTAAGTTCTACACAAGACATGTATAACTTTTGACTACTAGAGAGCATTTTGTGGGTGAGACATTTCTAGCAAAAATACAAGATATGGTATAGTTATCAATGAAGTTTAATGGGAAAGCCTACAGAAAAAAAAATGCTTAGTGCAGATTGGAGCTTTAATTTCTCAAAAACCTAATTTGGTTCTTAAAAGCTTCCACGTCCCTTCTTGCCCACCACCCACCAAGGAAAGGCCAGTACTGTAATACAGGGGAAGCGTACCTATTTAAAAAATTGTTCTTTAGAGTAAATCCCAACTCCATTGTGAAGAAATCAGAAATTCAGGTCACAGGCCAGCAATGGCAGCTCAGTTCACTCACAAGTACTTTAAGAATATACCAGCAGTCCAGTTTGTTAAGTCAAGATAGCAAATAGGAATCAGCAGTGGTATCAAAATAGAGCAGAGACAGCCAAGCCTCAGTTGAGTTAGCACAAATCAGCAAGAGAGACCAGGGCCAACAAAGGATGCCAGGAGCAATACTCAGCTGTGCAAAAAGCCTTGCATTGCATGTCCTCAATGGATCTTGCTTTATCACGTGTGTATCTTGGATCAGCAAGTAGTAAAACTCCAGGAGTCTGTTTCAGCTGACATCTCTTTGCCAATTGGCCTGACTCCGACAATGAAGCCACCCTCACACCATCAGAACCTTTTTGGTTCATTTCTTTCTGTGGAACGCAACTATACAGGGTAAGGTTAAAATATATATGCATGATATTAGTGAAGAATCTTTCATCCCATGCCCTTTCATGTGGTTGCTTTAGCAACATTCTCTGCTTCAAGAAAACATGAGTTTCCCCCAGAAAAACACCATCCAACACACTTGACTTTCCAAAGAACTTCAAGTCATCACTTAAGTCGATAATACAGACAGTAGAAAATAAAAAGCATGGTTAAAAATCAGTAGACAAGGGCTAGTTTTCAAATATTTCTCACCTATGTAAGTTTCAGTTTATAGACAAAGAAGTACTAGGATCTAGCTTGAAATCCATATTTTGATTTCCAAAGAGTAGAATTCTATGTAACTGAAAGAGTTAAAATTTTAACCTATCCCCACTAACCCTGTCTTGTGGGCAAGTATGTCTCAAGGGTGAGAAGAAAAACTGCAGACCACCTGGTCTCCATAAGGTCTGGCTCTGCAGTCCTGAAAAAAAAACTACTATGAAGGTCAGTGTGCCCCAAAACAGGGTGATCTGGAGTTGAATCATACCTGAAAGCAGACAGAGTGTGCCAGTTTGATCAAACCAATGAAATTGCTATGTTTCTTTTACTGATTGCTTATGTAATTTTCCCCATAAATGTGTCCCCCTAATTGAGTTTGGGTTCAACACCTCTATCTCCTGCATGAGATATGTGTAGTCCCCAGAGCTTTGGCCTCTCCCCATCCCCAAATAAACCACTTGCTAGAATGCAGCAAGATTGCCTCTCTGCGAGTTTTTGAGTTCACCTTCCCCTGGTACTAGAGTGAGGAGCTTCCGCAATTCATGGGTCTTTCATAACCACACATAGCAGATACCAGAGAAACCTTCTAACTTAAATCTTGGTGTGACTGTGGTTACATATGGCTTCAGAAAAATAATTTTATCATATATCAATATTTTTAGACATCTGTTTCTATCTCATACATTCTTGATTTTTAGGGTGAATCTATGTGGATCTACTTATACTCTCTTATCGGGTACAAAAGAAGTCAAATTGTCAGTCTCAAACAGGGAATTGCAGAAATCTTTCTATGTGACTTGGAGCAAACCAGTTACAGCCAGCACCACCACCACCACCACAATCACCATCATCACCGTCACCACTATCACCAAACTACCAACACTACAACCCTCACACCCTTTTTGATTGTTCATCTTAAAAATAACAGAGAAAAGTTCAAGGAATGTAGCATCCTGATGTGAGAGCATATTGGCTAGTACACTATAGACTTGTGTTGCTCAGAACAAAGTATCCTTTAATGTATTAATCAAGAGATCCTTACAAGTGTGACTTGCAGATCATATTATGGGCAGTGCAAATGGACTACATGTAGATATATCTGGCACACATTCAACATCTCTTCCACTGTTGGGGACTGGCTCACAATCAATAAGGCATCTGACCTTGCTGCTTCTCTGTAAGAAGTAAGCTGACTTCATGTAACTGGCTTACCTGTATGAAAGTCCTTTCATTAAATTCAAAACAGTTGGTAATAATCATCTTGAACACATTTCATAAGCAATTCACAATTTACCTTCACTTGGTGCTCAAAAGTAAGGATTTGAAAAAGGAGAGAACCAAATTACCTTGCTTCTACAAAGAAAGCAGGAGCCATCAAGTAGCACTGAATAAAAACTTTTTTCTATTGATGTAGCCACCCTGATTCCTACAAAGAAATCTTTAAATACCATTCTGATTGCATCTCAGTTCTTATTGAAAACAAGTAAAAAATTCATAGGTTTACATAGAGTTTGCACTAAAATGTTATGAGATGGAAACTTTACAATTTATTTTTGATAAAAGGATGATTTTTATGTTTTTAGTTTTTACAATATTTTACACTGTTGTGTCTGTGAAGAGGTATGATTGTTGAATTTTAATTCCATGGTCAAGGACCAAGCTAGAAATTCCAATTATCATTACCTAAAATTATAAACCATTATATATGTATTGTAAGGAATGTTTGAAAAGGTAAAATGATAACATCACATTAAATGCTTAATGATTTTTATCAGTGTAGTTCTTTTCCCTCCATTTTCAGTCTCCATTTTTCTTCATTTGATAATAAAACCCGACTAATATATTCTTATTGCTACTGCATATTTAGCCACCCTCTTCTAATAATTTTTGTCCTGAAAATAGTTATAGCTTTCCCATTTTTCTTTTATTACCCTGTATATATTCAGGCAAGTCTATCTGCTATACTTAGCTATAACTTTGAAATGCCAATCTGGCTTTGCATTTTTATGCCTGAAATACCCATCGCCTCAGGACAGAGGTAAAAGATGCTTAGCTTGCCAGAAAATCCTTGATGACCTCTAGCAAACTGTAGTAGAACTTTTATTGTGTGCTCTTTCAGTCTTAAAGGGTGAACATATTCTTTCATCTCCTGACATGGCCTTACTGTGTGTTTATTTTCAAGACTCCTTGCTAGATGCTGCAATAGTTTTCTATTGAATTTGTTATTTTAGTAAAAATTGAGTTATTGGGTTGCAGATGTGGCTCACTGGAAGAATTCATGCCTAGAGTGCGGAAGGCTTGAAGCTCCCACACCACAAAGGAGGAGGCATTATATTTAGATGTATACAAAGGGAGCTTAAATGAATTTGATACTACTTTGTTTGTATTTCAAATGTCCTTAATGCATTTTATAGTAATGTGTAAAAGAGAAAACTAGCAGTATCATGTTGCTGTTCTTGTCTCTATCCTCAAAATAAAATTAACAATTCATTCTGTTCCTAATTGCTAAAAGTATTTCTTTATTCTTGCCAAAGGGAATCTTAGATTTTGCTTTTGGTGTAATAATCTACTTTATGTATGTTGGTATGGCCAAAGACAAGTTTAGTAAGAATAGATATACCATAAATAGTGATGCTAAGGCCAGTTGACAGCATGACAAATTGTACTTGGTGAGTATAAGATATCAAACATGCAGTCTGTTTCTTTTTAATATATAAACATACTAAATTATAAACCTTTCATGTACTGGTATTAGGAAGTTGATTCGTAAACATTGTTCCTACCCTCCAACATCAAGACATATTATTATGCATTCATTTTATACTTAATATATTTGTCTTATTCTGTCTTGTTTTGCTTTAAAATTGAAAGAGTTTCATTTAAACAGAATGGCAATGCCAAGCTGCCTAATTTTATAAAATTTTATGTGTTCAATTATTCAATCAGTAAAATACATAATTATTATAAAAATCATGAAAATAATGACAGTAATATAAGTATTTATGAAGTTACTTAGAGTTGGAAAGATGAATATTATGACACAAGCAGATACTACTGTACACCATGGATTGAGTTGAGGAACTCCTGAAATATTTAGTATTTTGGAACCAAGGGATTCATAGATAAAAACCAAGTTAAAATAAATGTTAGGATGCATGTAGTTCAATATGTATTTATACTTATTATTAAAGAAATAAAGCCCAACATAAACAAATCGGTGTTTAGGTTCACAGAGAAAAGACAAGCAAGCACCACACATAAACCAAAGAACAATTTGGCATGCAACACTTACTTAGATACTTTGGCTGTAAAGTTCTAGCTCCAAGAATTGTGGAAAAATGCATTTTCTTTACATCAAATCACATAATGTGATAGCTTAGAATGATAGGCAAGACTCAATATTATAGTACTTAATATTTTAAAAAAAATCTGGCCAAGGACTTCATGTCTACCTTAGGCCACTTATATTCCTTGATGAAAGACATACTCAGCCTTTATGTTTTCAATACACCCTAAGCAGCACAACACCTCGGCAGCTGCCAACTCTCCACTCTGCTAGATACTTCTTTCCTATCAATAACTCCATATTATCACTTATTATTTACAATTTTCCACGTGGGCTGTTCTAACCCAACTGTGCAGCCCTCCGGGCCACATTCTTCTAGCCTTTAGCTAATGGTGGATCTCCTTATCCCTTCTGCATGTTCTTTTACTATCTTATTTTCTCTCTCCCTCCTTTTAGTCAATCCTCTTTCTCCAAGCCTTCAAAATTTTAACCCCACCTATGTCTCTTCTGCCTGGCTATTGACTGTTGGCATCCTTTTCGCCAATTTTTTATAAACTAAGGGGCAGGGTCTCAGGAGATATTTGTAGACAGGAAGTCTTGGGGACCAGGACTTCACATTATAATAGACACTAAAACACAAAACTTCAATATATTATGTACAATACATGTTTTCTAATAAACACATCTACAAAGTAGTAGAACATTAACTCCAATAACATTATATATTTTCTCAAATCGACAAGTCATTTCTACATTTTGTATTCTGTGAAGAGGAATAAAACCACAACTTTAAATGTAGTGAAAAAACCTGTACCAAAGGCACACAGTCCAGCCTTCATTGGTTCATTTGTGTTTGTAAATATATGATGAGTTTATTAATTTCCTTTTGAATTTTAGTAAGCAGTGATAAGAGAACACATTATACCTCTCAAAAATTCACTGAGAAATATGTAACCACTCATCTTATTGATTACATTTTCTGCTTTATACATTGAAACTCAATCTAAGAATGTTTTTTGAGTCTGTTGATAAATATTACATTTCTACTTATTCCCAATAGAAGGTTTTTGCTTCCTTCAGAAAAATATTTCCAATAATATTTTATGATTAAATACTACCAAATACACACTCATTATATATAATATAGCAATCTGTCTTATGAGTTTTTTTTAATGGTTCCGCATTATTTATTAAGTTAGGAGTATACATCAAGTCAGCCACCATATTGTACGCACATGGCCATGCCCGTTGCTATATGTCACATTAAGAAAATAACTTCAAATTGCATTTCAACTTCAATAACACCATTCTTGAAGAAAAAAAATACCCTCAAATCAAAGGTGCATACACAAGAGAGGGCTTTAGAGCCTAAAATTCCTTGTTTCTTGACCCCTTGATGCAAGGAGTTTTCTCAGCCCCAGGAATAGAAAGTGTAGCCAGAGACCCAGGGTTTTTATGTGACACTTTATACAGACAGAGTTTGTCTGATGTACCAAAGACCCAAACATCCCTCTGGATGGTGAGGGCAACCACAGCTGGCACCTAGTCCCCTGTAGCTCAGCAGCACTGAGATCCCAGCAGCACCCAGTTAGCAGCCCAGGGAAATAACAGCAATTCACTCCAATGACCATGACTCAAGAGATTGGAAAAACAGCCAGTGGCCACCATCTGGTCCCCTCCAGAGTCCTGCTTCCTATCGCAGAAGCACACAAAGTGCAAAGGTATGTCGCACAAATACATGTGTTGCAGGATTCAGTATAAATGATGGGACATGCAAGTGACAAAGTTTTCCAAATGCCTTTCCCCTGTAATAAAATAATCTTAATAAAAACATAATTTAAAAGTGTCAAAAGCAGGGTGTAAAATCATAGTTATAAACTATCAAAAGTTGAAGGATTTCTTGAAGAATCATCTGAATCAGTCCTGATTTATTGATGGAAACTTCAGCTCAGTGATTTCGGAGTCGGGGGAGCCGCTCCCACTTCTGTCACTGTAAGTGTCCCTGGGTGAGAGCCAGCAACCTTTCTGAAGGTAATGTGGGAGATGCCCCACAGAGGCCAGGAAAAGGCCAAAGTAGGGTGGGAAGGGCTTGATAGGCCTAGACAGGAACTCAGGGTGATATTGCACTCCAACAAAAAAAAAAAAAAAAAAAAAAAAAAACATAAAAAAACAAACGGGTGATCTTCCAACTCCATGATCTCCATCCTCTTGCCTTCAACATCTTGGCCAACAAACTTCAAGCCTTGCTCTTCTAAGCATTTTTTCAGGACTGGATTCACCTCAAATCGGTGGCAGTGCCTTTCTTCCAAGTAGTCTGTGTCTCCATAGAGTTTCCTCATGACTGAGTTCTTGGTCTGGAACAGGGTTCTCCTCTTGCCCAGCCTCATGGTTCCACCCATTTGCCCAGGGTTATGTTCTGGCATGTCTATGACCACAAGATGATTTGTCTTAGGGTCAAACTCTGTAGAATTGGCATCTTGCCATCCCAGCACATTTCTTTAAAATTCAACCACTGCTAGCTGCATTCCTAAGCACACACCCAAAAAAGGCTTCTTCTGTTTCCGAGCCCAGGCAATTGCTTGAATTTTTCCTTCTGTTCCCCAAACACCAAATCCTCCTGGAACCAGCACTCCATGAGCACTGCAGAGCTTCTGCCGTGCCTCATGGTAGCGCACAGGTTCTTCCTGCAGGGTGCTTGGCTCCAGGTCTGTGGAATCGATGTACTTGATCTCCAACTTGTGGTTAATAGCCAATGCAGAATGCTCTAGAGCTTTAATGACAGAGGCATACGAGTCTGAGAATTTGGTGTATTTGCCCACGAGAGCAATAGAGCAGGTCTCCAGCAAGCGATTATATCTGTCTGCCATCTCCTTCCATTTCATCAGCATTTTTCGTGACTGTCTCTCAATAGGAAGGTCAAGTCTGCGAAGAAAGTAGTCTACAACCCCTTGCTCTTCTAACAACAAGGGTACCCGGTAGATGGATGAAACATCATGAACACAGATAACTTGTTCAGGTTCCACATGGCAAAACATTGATATTTTCTCTTTCACAGATGTGTCAAGAAGATTTGAGCACCTGCACACCACCAAGTCTGGAGAAAGTCCGAGTCCTCTAAGTTCCCAAACACTGTTCTGGGTGGGTTTTGTCTTCTGTTTCCCTGTTGAACTTGGCTGAGGAACCAGACTGACATGGATATTACAAAAGTTCTCCCTCTTGACCTTGAACTGGAACTGGCGGAAGGCCTCAATGAAGGGCATGCTTTCAATGTCTCCCACTGTGCCACCAAGCTCAATAACACACACTTGAGGCTCTAAGCCATCTTCGTCTACAGGTATTAATGCCTGTCTCATCACCCACTCCTGGATTGCATCTGTGATGTGAGGGAAAACCTGAACAGTTTTCCCTAAGTAATCTCCTTTGCGTTCCTTGTTAATGACGTACTGGTATATCTTCCCTGTGGTCAGATTATTGTCCTTGGTGAGGCGGATATCAAGGAACCGTTCATAATTTCTCAAGTCAAGGTCAACTTCTCCACCATCATCTAGCACAAAGACTTCTCCATGCTCATAAGGAGAGAATGTTCCTGCATCAATGTTAATATAGGGGTCAATTTTAATTGATGTTACATGTAAGCCACATGACTTGAGTATTGTGCCCACACTGCTAGTGATGACTCCTTTTCCAATTCCTGATATAACAGCACCAGTAACTAGAATGTACTTCATTTTTCTTGTAACCTTGTACCTTGAACGTCCAGTAGGCTTATTTCCTTCCTTAGGCGTAATTTACCACTTTTTCTGTGTCTGCTGAAAAGAGTTAAAGAAAACGTATGCCCTCCACGACCATACTGGTTTTCCCATGAGTTTATATCTAAAGGCACTAAGATCACCTACTTGTACATTTCCTTATTCACAATATTCAAATTATAAAAATAAGCTAATTGATAAAGAGAAAAATGAAAGGGATGATCACACACAAATACACAGACACACATACACTGTACTAGTGGTCAATTTTTATTTGTCATAAATAACCTATATATTTTAAATAATTCCTCTAGATTTGTTTCATTGGAAGTATCTTATGCATAACCTATAAAATGTCATCTGATATTTTTCTACCAATAGTTTTTGGTAAAGTCCACAGGAGCAGTCTTTACAGCTACCAAATCTTTTAATATTTCTTTGGTCTGCTCGAAATATATGGACATTTGAGCAGTGTTCTAATTTAGGTCACAATGAAGTTCAGCACTTTTCCTCTCCTCAATACTTTAGTATATCAGAGGACACATTATAAAGTTAACTTAATTTCAGAAGCTTTTTTCCATGGATAAAAGGAAGAAAGAGTCACTATATATGGCATAGCAAGACATCATTTTTAGGGTCTAGATTATAATCTGTTGCATGTGAGCCCTGGTAGAGTATACCTTGGGATAAACTGACTACTGGGCTTTGCTTAGGACCTTAGACACAGCAACGACTCATCTGTGTATTAAATACTACCCACTTAAATTGTGCCCTGGCTAACTGGTCATTTCCAGTAGGCACCAAACATGAGATTCTCTGTTGATCCATACTGCCTGGTAAGCTGCTCTTCCCTTTGTAGCATATGCAATAGGGTATCTCATTTTGCTTGAAGTGTAGGTGACACAGAGAGACATATTCTGTGGCAATGATAGACTTTCATAAGTATTTTTCAGGATGTGGGCATCACAGTCCATCTTAGACACAGTCAATAACCTACTGGAAGACAGCATTTAAATTGTTATACATTATAAAGACTGAATGGATATTTTTCCAATAACCAGAATTGTTCAATGGGGAACAAAAATGCCAATCTATATATTTTCAATATAAATGAATGATGTCTAAGATGCTTATGAAAATAATGCAGGAAAACAAGAAAATTTACATTATTTTCTTGAGAAAAGTTTAAATTATGTACATATACATATATATCACACACATCATATACATCATACACATATGCATCATATACATATACATGTGGACTTAATAGGTGCCTCAATTATGATACTTTGAACTGTAGAAATTTTTGCTATAGCTATTTGTTTCCACAGAATGTAAAGGGCAATATATATATATATATATATATATATATATATATATATATATATATGTGTGTGTGTGTGTGTGTGTGTGTGTGTTATACATTTATATTTTATAGATTATAAATTTGATATAAAATGGGTATTAATAATATTTATTTTATAAGATACACTAGCCAACTCATTATTACATATAAAGCACAATTGACAGCTTTATAATTCTTACATAACTTGAGCATTTGTAGCTTGTTACATTCAGTTGTTTAGGCAACAAGTCAGAATCCAGGAGAGTATTAATATAACAAAACACTAGATTTTAATTGCATTTTGAAGCCCCTCACTGAAGTTTATACTTTTGAAGTTGGTTAACCACATTAATTAAATAATTTTTTCTTCTTGAGGCATTTTAGTATCAAATTGTACTTGAACCTATTTTCTTCTCTGCTTCAGTTTCACTAGAATTATTTTTCTCTGAGGATCCACAGAAAATAGAGTGTCATGCTTTTTGGCTGATAGTTATTGGATGTGTAATTTATTGTCAAATATGAATCAAACCCTAATATAATCACAGAAAACATTTTTCATTTCTCTAATTGAAAGAATAATTGTGTAAAGGAAAGTATATTGCTAAGCACTTTAACTCAGGTATAGATTTGGCATCAATTTTAATGAAAACTTTATAGGGGGAATTACACAATGAATTAACTTCTACTGAGCATTTTGTGCCCTAAAGTATATAAAACCATTTAAAGCCCTTGTAGAGGCTGTATTACACGGTGACTAACAATTACTGATATGAAATTCATGGTCAGTGTAATGGTCAAAATATTTAACCCAAGGTACAGTGAACTTCGAGGCTTTGTTTTTGCTTTAAATTGGGTATTGACTCACTTATGGGACATAAAATATTTCTGTAATCAGGTGATATTGGATTTTTCTCTGCTTTATTACTGGAGTTTATTGTTCAATCAAAAAAGCATATATTTTAGTGCCTGTTTTGACAGGAAGTAATTCCAAATCCTTCATGCTGAAATTCCTCTTCCTATTTCTCCTGCTGCCCTCAGTGAAAGGAGGAAAACTAGTCAGCAGCTTCTGAATTTTCTCAATTAATTTTCATGCTTTCCTTTGTATAACGCAAGATATTATTAAATCTACTTAAGCAGCATTTGATGATCTTTCAATATAGGGAAAAGT
Organism: Micromys minutus; assembly: GCF_963924665.1. Classification (NCBI taxonomy): domain Eukaryota; kingdom Metazoa; phylum Chordata; class Mammalia; order Rodentia; family Muridae; genus Micromys; species Micromys minutus. The sequence continues at coordinate 35,110,012 of NC_137955.1, read as the reverse complement.
ATTAAAGACAGACATTGAAGCTTTGTGCACGTGATCCTTTTCGAGGAGTACTGATTTTGTTTAGAGATTGGAAACAAGAATGCCTAATCTAACAAAAGTCGGGTGAACATGATGGTCTTCGTCTCACTGTGTGATTTTTAAGGTGGCATATAAAGAGGAGCAATTCAAAATTATTTTATTTTCTATCCAGTCAGTGAGGAGTGTGTACCCATGCGCATGTGTGCAGAGGCCAGAAACGTCCTGTTCTATCACTCTGCTCCAAACCCTTGGCACGGGGTCTCTCACTGAAAGTGGGAAAAAGGGCAGCAGCCTGTATTTGGCAACTCCACGTAGTCCATTGTCTCTTCCACACCAAGCTCTATACATGGGCAGTAAAACTGAACATAGGTCCTGTTGCATTCTCTACTGACTCCCAGCCCCAAGCTAAAGCATCTTTAAGATTTTTCTTTGCATCCTGTCTACTGTCCCATCCCAGTTCCCTATCACACAATACTTCCTACAATCCCCCCCCTTCTTCTCTGAGAGAGTCGAGGTGCCACCCACAGTAGCCTCTGCTGGGCTATCCTCTCCCACTGAGGCCAGAAAGGGCAGCTGAGCCAGGGGAACGAACAGTTTCTACAGGTAACTGCTATAAGGACAGCAGCAGGTCTAGTTTTTGGGGGGACCCACAAGACTGAGTTGTAAAAGTGAAATGGGAGAGGGAGGATAGGTGGCAGGGAACCTAGGTCCAGCCCATTTGTGCTATTTAGTTGGTAGCCCAGTTTGTCAGAGCTCCCAAGTGGACAGGTTAGCTGACACTGTTGGTCTTCCTTTGGAGTTCCAACCCCCTTTGTGGCCTTCAATCATTCCCCCAACTCTTCCATGTGAGTCCTTGAGCACCCACCAATGTTTGGCTTGTGGGTCTTTGCATCTGTTTCAGCCATGTGCTGGATGGAGCCACTCCGAGGACAGACATGATAGGCTCTTTTCTGCAAGTGTAACTGTATCATTAGTAGTGTCAGACATTGGTTCTTGCACGTGGGATGGGTCTCTAGTTGGGGCAGTTATTATTTGTCCATTGCCTGTGTCTCTGCTGCATATTTGCTCCTTCATATCTGCTAAAAAATTTTTTTTGGCTCCAAAGTTTTATAAAAGGTTTGATGTCCTTTTCTGGTCCTGCCTGGCTATGGGGAAATGACTTCTTCAGGTTTCATATCTCCACAGTTCTACCTGAAGGACCAGCCATACCACTTCTGAGAGGAAACAAACCGTATGTCCCACCATACCACAAGGACATTTGCTCCACTATATTCATCAGAGATTCATTTATAATAGCCAAAAAATGAAAAGCCACTCCCAATAGACACCTAGGATCTCAGGTCTGCAGCATGTCCTAGAAATGACTCACCACCGCCTTCAATGGCCTTTTGTGCCTCTCTTGTCACTCCGCACACTGGATCCTGAAGCCCCCACTCCCTTCCCTATCCCCTATCTCACTCAGTTCCCTTGATCTACCTGCCTCCTATGACTGTTTTACTCCCTGTATTGAGATTAAAGCATTCTTGCCTGGGCCTTACTTGTTGATTAGCTTATTTGGGATAGTAGACTATAGTGTGCATATCCTGTACTTTATGGCTAGACCCACCTATAAGTGAATACAAGACACTATGTATAGTCTTTTGAATCTCAGTTTACCTTTCTCAGAGTGTTATTTTCTAGTTGTATCCATTTGTCTGTAAATTGTATCAGGTCTTTGTTTTTAACAGCCAAAGAGTGTTGCATTGTGTAAATAAATCACATCTTTTGTAACTGTGTTTCAGTTGAGGGGCATCACAGTTGTTTCCATTTCTGGCTATTAAAACTAAGAGTGATAAATGTAGTGGAGCATACATCCTTGTGGTATGGTGGGGCATCCATTGGCTATATGTCCAGAAGTGGTACAGGTGATTCTTCAGATAGAACTATTTTCAGTTTTCTGAGAAAATGTCAGATTGATTAACAGAATGGTTGTATAAGGTTGCAATTCTGCATGCAATGGAAAAGAATACCTTGACTCCAAATTCTTACCAGTCTGTGGTGTCACTTGAATTTTTATCTTAGCCATTCTGATTAAACTAAGGTAAAATTTCAGGATCGTTTCATTGTCCTGATGACTAAGGCTGTTGAAAATTTCTTTAGTTGCTTCTCTGAGTTTTAAGATTCCTCTGCTGAGAATTCTCTGTTTAGCTTGTACCCCATTTTTAATGGGGTTATTTGGATTGTTGGTGTCTAATTTCTTCAGTTCTTTCCGTATTATGGATATTAGCCCTATGTTGAATATAGGGTTAATGAAGAACTTTTCCTGATCTGTACATTACAATTTTATTCTGTTCATAGTGTCCTTTGCCTTATAGAATCTTTGAAGTTTCATGAGGCCACATTTATCAATTGTTAGTCTTGAAGCCTAAGACATTGTGTTCTGTTCAGGAAATTGTCTCAAGTACCAATGCATTCAATGCCATTTCCCAGGTTCCCTTCTATTAGATTCAGTGTATCAGGTTTTATGTTGGGGTCTTTGATCATCTTGACCTTGAGTTTTGAGCAGGGTAATAAATATGGATCTATTTGTAATGCAGATATCCTTTTGACCAGCACCATTTGGGAAGATGCTCTCCATTATTCATTGCAGGCTTTTGTCCTTTTTTGCAAAAAACAAAATCAATTGTCCATAGCTATGTTTTTTTTTTTTTGGGGGGGGGGGGCTTTGATTTGATCAACCTGTATATTTCACTTATTTTTAATTTTATTGAAAATTCTCTGTATTTACATTTCAAATGTTATCTCTCCAGTCCTCCTCCACTTGCTTCCATGAAGGTGGTGCTCCCTCTTCTTCTTTCCCATAAGATGGTAAAAATTACTCTGTCAAGGTCCGTAAACAATTGTGCTGAAACGTTCATGGGAGTTGCATGAAATCTGTAGATCATGTTTGGTGTACAGGCCATTTTCACTGTGTTAATTCTCATCTATGTTCACGAAAGACTTCCAATTTTGGATTTCTTCTTTGTTTTTTTTCTTTTTTGTTTGTTTGTTTTGTTTGCTTATTTGTTTGTTTTTAGTGTAGAATAGAGTTTATTTGGGTTATGGGAGAGTTAAGAGGATAGGAGAAGCAGAGAGAAAGAGAGGAGAAGAATAGAGGAGTAGAGAAGTAGAGGCCGGGGATGAGCACATGGAGAGAGAGGGGGGATGGGAAAAAGGAGAGGAGGGAGATGGGTGGGAGAGCAAGAAAAAGAGAGAGCAAGAGAGAGAGAGAGGGAGGAGGGGGCAAGCAGCCCCTTTTATAGTGTCAGGTCACTAGGGTGGAGCATACCTGGCTAATGCTAAGTAACTGAGGGGTTGGGTATACCTGGCTGTTGCTACGTAACTGAGGGTTGGGGTTTCTAGAATCCCAACATTTCCCTATTTTTGTTTAATTAAAAAAGAAAAATTAGAGGCAATGGTGGACTAAGAATAGGTTGTGATCTCTTAATACTTCATACTTGTTTTGGGGCAATGTTTCTAGAGGGTCTTGAAAAGTGGGAGTGGCGGATGTTTGTTCAGTCTTAGAGTTAGCTGTCTCCTTGTTATCTAGAGTCTGTGGAAACATCTGAGGATAGTTCAGAAGAAACAGGTCCAATAGAAGAATCTGTGTCTACAAGAGAAAGCTGAAGCATCTTTTGGTTGCTTCTCTGGAGGTGTTCGAGATGTAATGAGTGCCTGGACTTGACAAGATGCTGGAACACACATTATGTATTCATTATGGGTACAGATTAAGTACATTTGGAAGAAAGAAGAATTTTGCAGGAGTGGTACTAGTGCTGCCATTTCTCCCCTTCTCAGATCATAAAAAGCAGGAAAAGGGGAGAGGGAGGCCAATGGTGAAAGGGAAATAGTGGCAGTGAGTCTCACTGGGTACTTCCTGTTGTTTTGAGTCATGGTAGGGGTGCAGCTGGCTTTCACCATTGGGTTCACCTGGCAGATGCTCACATCAGGCTCCTCTATGGACAGTGGCTTGTAATTCTGTAACAGGAGCTGATTAATAGTTTGGTTAGAATTTTTTTTGTGCCTGTCATTGAAGAACATGTCTAGTCTCTAAATCTTAAAACAGGTTGCCATGCCATGAAGAGGAACAGAGGAAAGGTATGGGGTCATGGCAATATCAGGGTCAGCACAGCTGATAGTGAGGTAAGGTTATTAGGCAACATCACTGGGGAGGCTGTAAGTGGCAATTTTGAGTTCATTTTAGGGGGTATGCATAGCCAGCAGTCTTTAAAGCAGTTGGGTTCGATGACATAAACTGAGACATATTTTCTTTCTAGTTTGGTTTATTTCTTCAGAGACTTGAAGTTCTTGGCATTCCCATCTTTTACTTACTTGGTGAGAGCTACCCCAAGGTTATTTATATTATTTGTGGCTATTGTGAAGGGTGTTGTTTCCCTGATTTGTTTCTCAGCCCATTTTACATTAGTATAAAGGAAGGCTACTGATGTTTCAGATAGTTTTGTATCCAGCCACTTTTCTGAAGGTGTTTATCAGTGTAGGAATTTTCTGGTTGAATTATGGAGGATACTTCTCTATACTATCATATCATATATGTATAGCAATACATGGACGTCTTCCTTTCTAATTTGTGATCACTTTATCTCCTTTGGATGTGTTATTGCTCTAGCTAGAGCTTCAAATGCTATGGTGAATGGATAGAGAGAGAGTTGGCAGCTGTGTCTTGTTCCTGCTGTTAGTAGAAATGCTTTAAGTTTTTCTTCATTTAATATAATATGGATCGTTGACTTTGCCTTGATGAAAGCTAATGCATCTTTATTTTTCTCTCTCTTTTTTATTAGATACTCTGTATTTACATTTGAGATGTTATCCCTTACCCCACCCACCCCTATTCTCCCTCCCTGTCCAGTTGCTTTCACAAAGGTGCACTCTCTTCTGATCTTCCTCTTCACCCCATTGCCTTAGGATCCCCCACATTGGGAAAACATGCCCTCTCTGGATCAAAAGCCACTTTTCACATTGATGCCAGACACTGCAATCTTCAGCTACTGGATCAATAGGTGGTAATGTACCTTTAGACAACAACAAGAATTTTGTATACTAAAATTTCTTACAGATCATATAGTAAATTTTATTTTTTTCATCAACACATCATAGAACATTGGTATATATATATATATATATATATATATATATATATATATATATATATATAGAGAGAGAGAGAGAGAGAGAGAGAGAGAGAGAGAGAGAGAGAGAGTCTATCACAATAATAGTAACTATGAAAAATCAACAGCTTGCTTTTTTTTCTTTTCTTACTTTGTTTTCTTACAGATGACCTGTCTGTTGGAGAAAATGAGCTAATGAAGTCACCCTCTAATGCTCTTAATGAGAAATTGTGTGTTTAAGTCCACTGATATGGTTTTTTTTTTAATTATGCAAGCTGGTGTGGTGCATACATGTTTAGGAATGTCATGTTTCCCTGGTTAATTGTTCCCTTGAATAGAATAGAATGTCCTTCCTCATCTCTTCTGATTAATTTGCTTTAGGACCCATGATATCTGGCATTAAGAGAATGATAACTGTTTCTTGTACTTCCCATTTACTTGGGAGTTTTTTTTTTTTTTTTTTTTTTTTTTTTGCCATCCTTTCCTTCTAAGGTGATTAGAATCTCAGAAGGTAATATAAGTTCTTAGCTTACTACTTAAAGACTGGCTATTTTTCTTAATTTAACTGACCTGTGACTTCTTTTTTGGTAGTTGGAGTCATTAGTATTTATAGTAACTATTAAAAGCTGTGGGTTGAGTGCTAACACTTTTCTTTTATTCTTCTGCTTACATTCTTAGTCCTCTGCTGTGTGTCCATTATCTCTTCAGTCCAAATATAGATATTTCGGTGAGGTTTTACTTCATGGACTTTGTCATTCAGTGACATAAATACTTGCCATTGTTTTCTGCATTCTTATTCCTTCTAACTTTCTCCAGATCTCCCCAGTCTGTCTATGAGGCTGAGAGAAGACAGTATCAGTGAAGAGCAGCATATCTTACTATTGTATGAGACTGTAATTGGTGTGACCACCTAAGCTTCCAATTAGACAATATACCGTCTCATAATCACAATAGCAAATGAGACAAGGAACAAATGCATGGAGTAGACAGAAAAGCTTACTATTACTTTTCAGCAAAAAAAGCATATCATTATGATGACTTATAACCACTTCTCAATGGAGGCACACATTAGTGATTCTCAGCCCTCATCAAAGAAGTTTTCATATTTTTCACTGGGTATATAATACACAACAGGCCAGTATCCAGTGAATAAAATGCCTGTCCTGTCCTCAGCCTTAAGTGGGACATTTATGCCATACCTTCTTCATTCTGAGATCAGAAATCATTATGGGAGAGGGTAGAAAGCTTGTGAGTGACAGACATGGTAATTAACAAAGAAAACAGGTTTTTCCTGGACATGTCAAGAAAAATTATTATAACAACATCTAAAGACCTGCAGAAGCTAAAATCAGCAGCAATCCTAATATTGAGGGGTGAGGTGGGTATGTATTTCACACTGGCTGTCAAGTTGAGGGGTATTAACAATTGGTAGCTATTTATACACTGAGAGTCAGTTTGTTCTTCATTTTGTTTATGTTTTATTTTTTAAAAATATAGCTCTGAATACACATGTAGCAGATAATGGCCTTGCCTGACAGGGGAGGGGAATCCCTAGTTTCAAGTTAGGCTTGATACCCCAGAGCAGGGGGATGCTGGAGTGGTGGGCTGGGAGAGTGTCAGTGGGTGGGGAAGCACTCTCATACTCTCATACAGGCAAATGGTAGTTGGGGCAGCAGAACTGTGATGGGAGCTGATGGAGGGGTAACCTGGAAAAAGGATTAAAAGAAAAAAAAAAAGAACATAGCTTCTGAACATAGTCCAAAGTTTCAACTACTCTGGGGTTCATAGACGCTCACAGAGACCGAAGTTGCAATTGTGAAGCTTACATGAATTTGGGCTCTACCTTCTTCTTATATGTTATAGTAGTTGAGCGAGGTTTATGTGCAACTTCTAACAGTGTTACAATGAGGATATCACTGACTCTTGTGCTGGTTCCTGGGACCCTTTTTTCCTTACTGGGTTACCACCTCCAGCCATGAGGAAGGGCGTCAATGCAACTTACTATGCCACACTGGGCATCTAGGAACATGGAAGGCCTGCTCTCTTCTGAAAGGATATGAGGGGAAGGATCTGGAAGTGAGGGGAGGGAAAGGACAGGGAGGGGAAACCTGGGAGTTGCACAGAAAAGGAAGCCTTGAGATAAAAGAAATAAATAAATAAAAAGAAAGGAAATGAAAGTTGGAAAATAAAAATGATAAAAGAAAGGATGAAAGAGCAAAGATAGAAAATGTGAGTCTTAGGATATCAATAACTACAGTCCAAGTATCATCATTTCTTTTATAACTGAAATTAAAAATGCCCCTGTTTAGAGACTTTTGCAGTCTCACTTTTCCCCCCCTTCCTCCCTCCCCACTCCTCCACTCTCCCCATTCTCCTCTCTCCTTGTGTCATACATACTTGTATAATTAAATGGAGGACAAACACAAACTACTAACTACAAACTCAGTACTGTAACCACCCCCTCGCTGCCTTGAACTTAACACACTTTCCCCTTTAATAAGTCTTTTATTTTGCATAATCCTTGAAAGGGCAAGCTGAAAGCCAAGGTTAAATCATCTGCCTTCTTTGACTTGACTTGAGATTCTTTATACCATCTGATTCATTATGAATTCAGCTTCTAGAGAAATAAACATAATTTGATTGATCTTCTACTTAAAATTTCAAATGATTTCTCACTTCAACATTTATCACCCTGACATTTAATACTGTTTAAATGTAGGCATTTATCTCCCTAAGTTAATATGTCTCTAGCTACAACATGCAATTGACTTGTCTAAGAGAGGAATCCTAATACACTTTGATGTATTTATCACATAGAACCTTTTTATTCATAGATTTTTCCAATTGAAATTCTATCTTCTTTAGGATCTATTGATGCCCAAACAAAACCACAGAACTCCGATATATTCACAATTTAGACATAAAGGTCATTTGGGCCATGTTTTGTGTTGACTAGTGTGTCAGTAACTTGGTGCAGTTTGATCTAGTGTAAATTACAGGCTTCTCTTCTTAGCGTTTGTCTCTGCAGCCAACACCATGTACACTGAGAGAGTAAAGCAAAGTCTTGCTAGGGCTTCATTTTTAGATCACTAAATTCAAAACAATATTAACTAAACTTTTCTGCTACCTGTTAGCACCTTTGGAAAACTCTTTCTGATTCTTTTTTTAGACTGTTTCAGCACTTTTCTCACCATAAAGATATCCCTCTTCACCAGAGGTTTATTCTATTTCAAAACGATGAAATCAGGGAAGTAAATGCTGTTTATATAATGCAGACTTCCATTATGATTACCTTCCATCAGCAATTTTCAAAAACATCCTCATTTACCTTCCCGATTGCTGTGAAAACCACTAAAACAGTCATTTATCCCCCTAGTCACTACCAGTAATCTAGGCGATATGTCTTTTCCAACTGCCAATAACACTGATTTATCCATCCTGTTGGGGGTTTTTCTTGTTACAATCAAATAGCAATTTTATTTCACTGAGCAGTAACTTGCTGAAAATTAATGGAATTTGTTTATATTTAGCCTTGTTTGGAAAAAAAATGAATATTTCGTTTAAAAGCATTCATGCAGATAGAATTAGTTTTGTAGTATAAGACTTCCACTTTCATTAACCAGAAAAGTAATTAGCCTTAGTCAGATGAAAATGAGACCTTTTTTTTTTTTTTTTTTTTTTTTTTTTTTTTTTTTTTTTTAGGAGAAATAATGACTTTGTGTGAACCTGGATTTAAGGTGGTGTTACTTACAACCAAATGCTGCCTTCATACAAAGAAGTGAGGGACTGCAATCACTTGGCAGTGATGTCATGGAGTCAGTGCACCATACCTGATAGAAGTACAAACATTTCACATTTATCACTACTGTACACATTAGAATATGATTACTATCTACATGACAGGGTTTCTCCAAAGATGTTTAAAATTTCAAAGAAACATTATGGGAAAAATGCGTATTCAAAGACATCATTTCTTTCCACAGAATAAAATTAAGTAAAATCAATCACTCCAATAGCTAATAGTACACACACCTATGAAACTTACTTCAGTGCAAGTGAACTAAGCAAGCACTATTGATTTATTTTTAAAATCACTGCTGGTTTCCTTTACATGGTATATATGTTTAAAATGTGTTCTTCCCCGCCTCTGCCTAAATTAAGTACAAGCATAAAAATCCCAAACATCTTCGTTTATTTCTCATAATGTCCCCCACTTAATGTTCACTTGAAATTATAAAACAGAATTGGTAATTGGAAAGATTCAGAGGTCATTAAAAACAAATTACATGCCAGTCTTCTTTATTGTCATTTAACTAAAAAAAGTCTTTGCACCTCATAACTGAATATCTTGGGGCATGTATTATATTGGATTTTATGACAGGTCATGGGAGGCTCATAATGGACTTTAAGCCGAACAGTCTTTACATGACAGGGAGTGTAGCTTTGAGTCCTTAAATTAGTTTTCTGTCATCTAGGCTGATACTAAATGACACCTGTTTTTTCAAAGTCTTTAAAAGATTGATGATCCAATACTTTAAAATACTAAGAAAAAGTCTTTAACTACTCAAGTTAACCATATGCACCAGAAATAACACATCTGTTGCATATCTTTCTTGGATCTTCTTTATGTGTCTCAGTAAACTCTGAAATCTGTTATTAGAAAATTACATATCATGTATATATGTTACCAATAGATTTTCTTTAGAAACCTTGTAATCAAACAGTAATTAACTTTTTATATTAAGTATGAACTTGTACTAATTCCTAAGTACATGTTTCATAGCCTAAAACAATTTATAAATCCCCACCTTAAGAAAAAGTCCAGAGCTCCCAGAAACTAAGACATCTAACAAAGAATACATATTGAGGGACCCATGGTTCCAGTAACATATGTAGAGAGGAGGCCTTATCAGGAATCCTCAAGAGGAGAGGTCCTTGTTTCTGTGAAGGTTCAATATGCCAGTGTAAGAGGAATGCCTGTGTGGGGAGATGGGATGTGGGCACTCTTTGAAAGGCAGGAAGAAAAGGGATGGGATGGGGGAATTCCAGAAATGTAAAATATTCAATAAGAACAATAAAAAGAAAAGAAAAAAGAAAAAAGTAATTTTATATCACAAGGACATATTTAGGTAATAATTCAGAGAAAATTAGATATTAGATATTTTCCTTGTTTAGACTCAATATATATTACTATTTTTCCCAATTAGTTAATTTTCATACACATAAAAATATAAAAACTTAAGAGTTAAAACATTTAATTATGTAAAAAGTATAACATTTTTATCTCTGAAATTTAACCTCAGTAAATAGAACCAAATCAGATAGAATTCACTCAGTCATATGAAACTTGGTTCATTTGGTTCATTGTTTGTCATACAAGCTTGGGTTGTGAATTTAAAGTTCCAGCCAATAGAAATGTCAGGCATAGTGATACATGCCTGAGTTCTCTGTCCTGCCAACATAGAGACAGTGGCATCCCTGACACTGGGCCAGACAGTGCAGACAACTGGACACCTTTTGGTTCAGCGAGTGTCCTAGGTAGTGTTCTATTGCTGTGAAGAGACACCATGGATTTGACATCTTCTATCGGGAAAGCTTTTAAACGGGACTTGCTTGCTTCAGAGGTTTAGTCCATTGTCTTAATGATGGGCCATGGAAGCACTCAAGTAAACACAGTGCTGGAGAGGTGCTAAGGTCCAAGTGTTCTAGCAAAGAGGAAAGTTCATCCTCTTGGTCTATCTTGGGTATTTGAAACCTCAAAGAAAATTCCTAGTGACATACTTCCTTCAGCAAGGCCACAACTACTCAAACAGGGACACACCTATTAACAACCCCCAAGAAGTGTTAATCTCTAATAGCCAATGATACAAACACATGAGCCTATTTGGGCTATTCTTATTCAAACAATTACGCACACACACACACACACACACACACACACACACACACACACACTAAGGTAGAAATTGACAAATGAAAACATACAAATTTGACTTTCAAAAGAAAAACCTGGCTCTCTATTTGGACACCTGCCTTAAAGCAAAAAAAAAAAAAAAAAAAAAAAAAAAAGACCAGGAACAGAAATTTCTAACTTCTGTTTCCACCCAGTGGGGACTTCAGGACACAGAGCAGAGCCTGGCCCATCTGCCACCCGGAACGGCAGCTCGTAAAGGCTGAACAACTGGTGAGTGGGAGACCTAGGCTGCTGGGGAGCTGAGGGATCTCTGCTGAGTGCACATGGAAAGTACACCCCCTCCCTTTCCCTGCCTGGCCATGTCTGATCCAGTGACCAGGAACAGAACTTAGGAACTTCTGTTCCCACCCGGGAAACTCTGAGGCATAGAACAGGGCTCGACCCATCTTCCACCTGGAACAGTGGAGATCCAGGGACACAGACCAGATACAAGGGAAAGGCAAGAACATTTCACTGACAACAAAATGGCAAGAGGAAATCGAAAGAGTATATCCCAAGGAAACCAAGACAACCTGGCAACACCAGAACCCAGCTCTCCCATAACAGAAAACATCGGAATTCCAAACACTCCAGAAAAGGAAGACACACACCTGAAATCATACCTCAAGATGCTGATAGAGATACTTAAACAAGAAGGGGAGGAAAAGCGAAAAGATTCAGAAGCTATTAAAGAGGAAACAAGAAAAACACTCAAAGAACTCAAAGAAATAGAGGAAAACAGAATCAAAGAGATGAAGGAATGAAAGGGGGAATTTAAAACGGAAATTGACACAATAAAGAAAACACTAAAAGAGATAACCCTAAAGGTAGAACACCTAAAAAAGAAATCAGGAATCACAGAAGCAAGCATTTCCAATAGATTACAAGACATGGAAGAGAGAATCTCAGGGGCAGAAGACTACATTGTAAACGTAGACCAAGCAGCCAGAGAAGATGCAAAAAACAAAAAGCTTTTAACCCAAAATGTCCAGGAAATCCAGGACACAATGAGAAGACCAAACCTAAGGATAATAGGAATAGAAGAGGGAGAAGAGTATCAACTAAGAGGCACAGTAAATATCTTCAACAAAATCGAAGAAGAAAACTCCCCTACCCTCAAGAATGAGATGACCACGAGCATAAAAGAAACCTTCAGAACTCCAAATAGGTTGGACCAGAAAAGAAATACCTCCCGACACGTAATAGTAAAAACATCAAGTGCCCAAAGTAAAGAAAGAATACTGAAAGCAGTAAGGGAAAAAGGTCAGGTAAGATATAAAGGCAGGCCAATCAGACTCACACCCGATTTCTCAACAGAGACTATGAAAGCTAGAAGAGCCTGGACAGACATCATGCACACCCTAAGAGAACACAAGTGCCAGCCCAAGCTGCTATACCCAGCAAAACTATCAATCACCATAGATGGAAAGATGAAGATATTTGAAGACAAATCAAAATTTACACAATATCTTACCACAAACCCAGCACTACAACAAATTATATGTGGAGATCCCAATACAATGAGGGAAAATACAGCCTAGTAAAAACAAGAAAACTCCTAAACAAGAAAACTAAAAGAAAAAGGCACAGACACAACTCAACCCACAAAAGCAATAATGGCAGGAAACAGAAACAACTATTCCTTGATATCTATTAACATAAATGGACTCAACTCCCCAATAAACAAACATAGGCTATCAGACTGGATACATAAACAAAATCCAGCCTTTTTCTGCATACAGGAAACACATCTCAGAGACAAAGAGAGCCACTATCTCAGAGTTGAAGGGTGGGAAAAAATCTTCCAAGCAAACAGCACCAAGAAGCAAGCTGGATTGGCTATTCTAATATCGAATAAAGTAAATTTCCAACCAAAAGTTATCAAAAAAGATAGGGAAGGACACTTTTTACTCATTACCGGGGAAACCGGTCAGGAGAAACTCTCAATCCTTAACATATATGGTCCAAATAAAAAAGCACCCACATTTATAAAAGAAATCCTACTAAAGCTCAAAAAATATATTTCACCTTACACAATAATAGTGGGAGACTTTAATACCCCACTCTCACCAATGGACAGATCATGGAAACAGAAACTGAACAAGGACACTGCAAAACTAGCAGAGACTTTGAACCATCTAGAATTAATAGATATATACAGAACATATTATCCTAAAGTAAAAGAATACACCTTCTTCTCAGCACCCTATGGCACCTTCTTGAAAATTGACCACATAATTGGACACAGAGTGAGCCTCAATCGATATAAGAAGATTGAAATACCCCCATGCATCCTCTCAGATCACCATGGTCTATGGCTGGTCTTTAACAACAACAAAGACAACAAAAAGCCCACATACACATGGAAATTAAACAACACTCTGTTCAATGATAGCAGGGTCAAAGAAGAAATAAAAAAAGAAATTAAGGATTTTCTAGAATTCAACTAAAACGAAAACACAACATACCCAAACCCATGATATGCAATGAAAGCAGTACTGAGAGGAAAACTCATAACACTAAGTGCTTCCAAAAAGAAACTGGAGAGAGCTCACATCAGCAACCTGACATCACAGATAAAAGCCCTAGAACAGAAGGAAGCAGATATACCCAAAAAGAGTAGACTGCAAGAAATAATCAAAATTAGGGCAGATATAGACCAAATAGAATCAAAAAAAACCATTGAAAAAATCAACAAAACCAAGAGTTGGTTCTTTGAGAAAATCAACAAGATTGATAAACCCCTAGCAAGACTAACTAGAGGGCAAAGAGAGTGTATCCAAATTAACAAAATCAGAAAGGAAAGTGGTGACATAACAACTGAAACTGAGGAAATTCAAGAAATCATCAGATCCTACTACAAAAAATTATACTCCACAAAATTGGAAAATCTGAAGGAAATGGACGAATTCCTAGACAGATACAAGATCCCAAAGTTAAACCAGGACCAAGGAAACCATCTAAATAACCCTATAACACCTAAAGAAATAGAAGAAGTCATCAAAAGTATCCCAACCAAAAAAAGCCTAGGTCCAGACAGGTTCATAGCAGAATTTTATCAGACATTTATTGGGGATATAACACCAATACTCTCCAAACTATTCCAAAAGATAGAATCAGATGGAATACTTCCTAACTCATTTTTTGAGGCTACAATAACCCTCTTACCTAAACCACACAAAGACCCTACAAGGAAAGAGAACTTCAGACCAATCTCACTTATGAATATTGATGCAAAAATACTCAAAAAACTCCTTGCAAACCGAATCCAAGAACACATTAAAACGATCATTCATCATGACCAAGTAGGCTTCATCCCTGGGATGCAGGGATGGTTTAATATAAAAAAATCCATTAATGTAATCCACCATGTAAACAAACTCAAAGATCAAAATCACATGGTCATCTCACTAGATGCTGAGAAAGCATTTGACAAAATCCAACACCCCTTCATGTTAAAAGTCCTGGAAAGAACAGGAATCCAAGGTCCATACCTAAACATAATAAAAGCAATATACAGCAAACCAACAGCCAACATCAAACTTAATGGCGAGAAACTTGAAGCAATCCCACTAAAATCAGGGACTCGACAAGGCTGCCCATTCTCCCCCTACCTATTCAACATAGTACTAGAAGTCCTGGCTGGAGCAATTAGACAGCAAAAGGATATCAATGGGATACAAATCAGAAAGAAAGAGATAAAAACATTACTCTTTGCCGATGACATGATAGTGTACTTGAGTGACCCCAAAAATTCCACCAGAGAACTTCTACAGCTGATAAACAAGTTGAGCAAAGTGGCTGGAAAAGAATTAACTCAAACAAATAAGTAGCCTTCCTATACTCAAAGGACACACATGTGGAGAAAGAAATTAGGGAAAAGGTACCCTTCACAATCGTCACAAAAACTATGAAAAAACGTGGTGTGACTCTAACTAATCAAGTGAAGGACCTGTAGGACAAGAACTTCAAACCAGTAAAGAAAGAAAGTGAGGAGGATCTCAGAAAATGGAAAGATCTCCCATGCTCATGGATTGAAAAGATCAACATCTTAAAAATGGCCAGCCTACCAAAAGCAATCTACAGGTTCAATGCAATCCCCACCAAAATTCCAACCTATTTCTTCTGGAAAGATCAATGTGCAATTTCATATGGAATAACAAAAGACCTAGAATAGCTAAATCCATCCTCAACAAAAAAAAAAAACATCTGCAGGAATCACTATCCCTGACCTCAAGCTATATTACAAGGCAATTGTGGTGAAAACTGCATGGTACTGGTACAGAAATAGGCATGTGGATCAATGGAATAGAATAGAAGATCCAGAAATGAGCCCTTATGTATATGTTCACCTTATTTTTGACAAAGGCGCAGTAAACATTCAATGGAAAAAGGACAGCCTATTCAGCAAATGGTGCTGGTCCAACTGGTACTCAGCATGCAAAAGAATGAAAATAGACCCTTTCTTATCTCCTTGTACAAAGCTCAAGTGTAAGTGGATCAAAGATCTCCACATTAAATCAGATACACTGAACCTATTAGACGAGAAAGTAAGGAAAACCTTAGAACATATAGTCACAGGAGAAAATTTCTTGAACAAAACACCAATGGCTCAAGCTCTAAGGTCAAAGATTAACAAATGGGACTTAAGGAGATTGAAGAGTTTCTGTAAGGCTAAAGACATTGTCAAGAAAACAAAACGGCAAGCAACAGAATGGGAAAAGATCTTTACCAACACCACATCAGATAGAGGCCTAATATCCAAGATATACAAGGAACTCAAAAAGCTAGACACCAGAGAATCAAATAACCCTATTAAAAATGGGGTACAGAGCTAAACAAAACGTTCTCAGTTGAGGAACACAGAATTACCGAGAAACATCTGAGGAAGTGCTCAACATCCTTAGCCATCAGGGAAATTCAAATCAAAACAACACTGAGATTCCACCTCACACCAGTCAGATTGGCCAAGATCCAAAAATCAGATGACAGCAGATGCTGGAGAGGCTGCTGAGAAAGAGGAACACTTCTCCACTGTTGGTGGGGTTGCAAGCTAATACAACCACTCTGGAAATCTGTCTGGCGATACCTCAGAAAATTGGATATTGTACTACCTGAAGACCCAGCTATTCCACTTCTGGGCATATACCCCAGAGACACTTTAATACACAACAAAGATATATGCACCACAATGTTCATAGTGGCTCTATTTATAATAGCCAGAAGCTGGAAGGAACCCAGATGTCCTTCAGAATACGAATGGATACAAAAATTGTGGTACATATACACAATGGAATACTACTCAGCCACCAGAAACAATGACTTAACCAAATTCTTAAGAAAATGGCTGCATCTACAGAAGATCATCCTGAGTGAGATAACCCAGTCACAAAAGAACAGACATAATATGCAGTCACTGATACTGGGATGCTAACCCCAGAGGCTTGTACTCCCCCACAAACAACTCACAGACTGCATGAAGTCCAAGAAATAAAGAAAATAAAAATATATATATATTTACAAAAAAAGAAGGCTTTGACTATTTCCATGTTGCGTTTTGTTTTGCATGTACTTTATGCTCATGGTAACTATTAGGTTTTCAATGCATACTGTCAAGCCCTTGAAAAAATCAAGTTCTGACTAAAAAATATATTCACATAGTTTTATGTAAAAATTATTTTAATATCTGAAAAAACAGTACTGACAAAAATGTATAATTTTAAGGAAAAATGTTTAAAATCTGTACATTTATCTTTGTTTTGTAAAAAAAAGTTGTTTAAACAAAACAAAACAAAACAAAAACAAAAAAAACAAAAACAAAAACAAAAACAAAAACAAAAAACCCACCCTTTAAGCCTTCCAATTACAATATATTCTTTGTTCACAAACAGTCAAAATTATTATTTCTCTATATGTTCAAACACTAAGGCATATGCAAGGATGTAGACAGACATTGCATAGTGTATTCTACAGCTGTGATAACTGAGCTAGTCTTTACCACAAACATGTAGGGAATTTTGGTGATGTAATCTATAGGGTAGATGTTCTGTAGTCCTGTGAAATGCAAGAACTGTGGATATTTGCACCATAGTTCTAGAATATCAGTCTGGTTTATCAATATGTGAAAGGAAGACACTTTTACTAAATGCCAGGAAAGACAGCTCCAAGACTATACTGAAGTGGAACCTACATAGGAAAAGGTGCCCAAGAATGACAAAGTGGTCAGTAACATGAGGTGCCTATTGAGGAATGCTTGGGCGCCCAGGTCCAAAGTAAATCCAGCCAGAGAAAGGTCCCTAGTATTTCAGGCACCAGAGTTAAATGTCTGAAACTCTGAAGACTCTTGGAAGCTGGTTAATGACACTAAAGGCTGAGATGTCAGACAAGGAACTCTGAGGATTGATCCTTAGTCCTATGGTCCTATGAGACCTTAATCCACTCCTTCCTGGGTGTTCTTCCCTCCTCCCTTTTAGAAACAGTGTATACACTGTGGCCTGGTGTGTATGTTAGTACCATGCATACATTTCATATAAAACAAACAAGCATGTATCTCAGAAAAGACTTTAGATTTTCGAATAATGCTAAAACTTTTACAATTTGGAGGACTTCAGCAATTTAAATTAATGTTTTATTTTAAGGTAGCCTTAGGACTTTGAAGACCATGAAAATCATAGCTTTGCCAACTTACAATGGTTCATTGTCATTGTTAACCTGCTTAGATTTTTGAATCATGGAAGAGCCACAATTCTAGGCATGTTGGGGCGAATGTTTAGGAATGTTAAACTAAGTCGAAGAATATACATTTTGAATATAAATAGCAACATCAGATGCTAAGAAGCCACTTAGGCAGTGTGTTTGTGTGTGTATGTGTGTGTGTGTGTGTGTGTATGCCTTTGTGTGTGTTACTATATTTATGAGTAAAGGTATAAAAACAAACAGGAAGTCAAGAAAAGGAGAGGAAGCAAAGAACAGCAGGACATGATTAGTGTTAAAGGGAAGCACAGAAAGGAGAATAATTATTTAATTATGTTTCAATTTTTAAAAACAATTTAAAAAGTGTCTGCTTTCCCCCTGTGTACACAGTGTGATCAGTTGGCTAAAGTTCCTGGCTTCAGGTTTTCCATGCTCCAGAGATTACATTTCTAAACTATGAACTGAAACTAATCCTGCCTTGGCATTAGGAATATTCTTGAACAAAATAGAAACTACACAAACCTTTTAATTAAATTTGATAATTTTAACTTCAAAAATTATAATCTATTGTGAAAACAGACATTTTTTAGAATTGGACATAATCAAGAAAAGCAAGTAGTCACTCTAATAAGGAGTTAGCACAATGATTATGTTCCGGAGGAAGACTTGTGTATTAAAAAGAAATTTGAACATCTTTAGTGTTAATAAATTTAAATTTTCTGCTTTAAAGTAAAAAAAACAGTTTCCTAAAACAAAAATATTAAATTCTCAGAAATGACAAATATTTTTGCTCTAAATGCAAAATCCTAATGTGATTATAGAAAATTATTTGCCATGTTTTAATAAAGAAAATATTTATGTACCACCTGCATCTATATCACTATATTTTCCAATTTAATAAAATCAATGTTCATTCAAAAACCTTATGAAAATCTTTACTTTTGGTCATTTATAACTACCAATATTAAAATATCTAAATGAATGAAGATAGTTTGGCAAATGAATATGCTGTAATTTGGACATGGTATAAGTTTCAATGGCCCAAGTAGCAAATATTCCATCTCAACTATAGTGATTTGATAATGATAGGAATTTGCATCTGTCTTTAACATGAAGCTTATAGCACATCAGTAATTCTTCACTTAAAAGGGCTTAAAGTAGCACTTGTGGTACAATGAGTCTTTGCTTTTCATAATAAATATTATTTTTCTTTTCCAATATATTAAAGTCTTAGCTCCTGATACAATAACTTTGCATATGTGTAGGTAGAAAATAAAATGTATTCACGAACAACATAATCTTCAAATCATCTTTGATATTATGTTAAATACTCTGTAATATGTATGAATTTTTTCTGTTACATATTAATGAGGCAGTTTATGATCTTTACATAATCAAATGGCAAACAGTAATAGTTTAAACCTCAACTGCTTATTCTCCAGGATGCAAAGTTTGGTAATACAAGTCCAACTATCAGCAGTGTGTTTTCCTCTGAGCCTCTCCTCTTCTTATCTAAGAGATGTCTTGTAATGGGGCAGAAACCTACATTTTACTGTTGAACCTTGATTCGGCTTAGTCTTGTTCAGAAAACACCGGTATATTACATTAAATGAACACTGCATACTCTGACATTTTTTCTTCTGTTTTTTTTTTTTTTTGTTTTTGTTTTGTTTTGTTTTTACTCTGACATTGTTTACTGTTAATGTTAGCAATATGTGAGTTTGCTGGTGACACATTCCAGTTTTAAGATTATAACAAATGAAGTCATGAAAAAGTCATCTTGTGAGGGTCCAGTATATGAAATTTAAAAATCTATTTTCATTATTGCATGACCTATAATGAGTATGGTAGTTGTTCCAACTAAACTCTCAGGTCTAATGGAAGGAGAATATGAAGTTGTTAGACACATTTTTCTCAAATTACCAATGGTATTTGATTTGTGTTAAACTACAAGATTCCAAAAAGACTCATTTTATAAAAGTATTCATTTTTATAGAATGAAGGCAACTGAACAAAATGTAGTTTTATTTTTTTGTTGCAGTAAATAAAGAAAATGGGGTAAATTTTATTCTGTGTTCCTGCTGACGTTGACAAGCTTTATGGCACTGCAGTAGAGGCTCCACACTGCCCCCAAGTACTCACAGACCCCGGCTTCTTTTGACTCGGGCAGTCTGCTCTGTCTGCCCTCTCTGCTTCTGACACAGGTGGTCCACGACCTCACTCAGTTTCTCTTGGTGGGTTGTTACCATGCCTGGCACACACACACACCCCAATTCCGTGGTGGCCTTTGTGCAAACCGCCACTACACTTTCTTTTCATCCAATTAAGTCACCATATTAATGAACTTACCAAAATAGTCATCATAGCCTGTATTTATTTGCAGAGAATATTTATATCTGCCGCCAGGTTGGTTTCCAGCTTCTTCCCCATCTACCTCTTCTTCTGGCCCTCCTGATTCTCCATCTTCTCTTTCTCTCCTGCCTTACAAGAACTTTGTCTGCCCCACATTCACAACGGTGCAATCATGTATCACTTTGACCTAACTAGTGCCAGCCCTTACCTGCATATATACATTAACCTACTATTTTTAATGTAAATTTCAAGCATTAATAGCTAAATTTTTGTCTGTACCTAAGTTTATGCACCTTCATTTGTGTTATAAATAAACTTTTCATTCATAGAGTGTTCATATCCCTCTTCCAAATTCATTCTAGTCTCTTTATTATCTCAAAGCTTGCATGTTATAAATTTTATTGATATATAGAAATTTGAAATGATAAAAATACCAGCATATTTATGTCAAAGTTCATGTTATATTATCCTAGTAGAATATTTATAATAATAATAATGTATGAGATGACTTCCCATGACAGAATATCCTTATTAATAGAGTCTGAACTCTACAAGTGTGCACTCAATCAAAATTGGGTTATACATCCTCAGTAGCTCAGAGTAAAGCTCTGTGAACCTTGTCAGAGCTTCACTAGCTTTGTGAGTATCCCACAAGAAAAGTATAATTGCTACTCTAATGAAAATGTTGGGTTTTCTCTTTTATCAAGAATATAAAAGTAATACATTTACAATAAACATTTACTAATACATTACCTTCAAAGTCTAGAATTATCTAATATTGGGGAACGTTTGTAGTTTTTGTTGTTGTTGTTGTTGTTGTTGTGTTTTGTTTTGTTGCCAAGATTATAGTGTTTGATGGTAGAGGCGTGAGCAGGTGTCAGTTTTGCCACTAACAAAGGTGCCAGAATGAATTCTGTGGATAGACTTTGTGACACATAAAACTTTCAGTTTCTTCTCTGTGTTAACTTTTAAAAAAATAATTAAACTAACTTTTTTTATTGGAACCCTTTTCTTCTCGAAATACAGGTTTGTCCCTGTTTCACAAGAAAGTAACATAAATACGCTTTCTGATTTATCAGTGTAAGTAGAAATTAATACTTGCATTAAAGCAACATAGATAAAGTTGTGAAAAAGAACTTTCTGTAGCAAGCATCCACACTTTGAGAAGCTAGCATGATGGTCTTCATGGCCTTTCTAGTAAGAAAGTTGTCAGTGTTACACAGAGAACTGTCTTGCTACCCTAAGCTCCTTCTAGAGCATCTATATATAACTGTCCCCAGCTGTGATGCATCCAGTTCTGATTTTCTAACAGGTCTGAGAAGGAAAGAACAGCAACTGCCACAGCCATTTCCTCTGATTGCACAGGAATGCCACCTAGTGTCACAACAGTGAGTTCTCATTGCTTTCTGAAAGAATGTAACATTCCGTAGGACAGACTCTTCAAGGTTATACACCAAAGCAAACAGTGTGAAATGGAATATGACCTAATGGCATAGGGGAAAAAAAGAAACAGCTTTAGAGATTTAGAGCTTCATATTTTATGATGATTAAATTAAATAATAATAATAATAATAATAACATATCAAGTTAGTTTTCTCAAGCTAGGGATATTAAAGTATGGAACAAATGAGAAATCTCTTTGCAATGAACTCAATGCTTCGTCATTCACATTTTGATTTTGTTTCAGAACAATCAGAAACAGAGAAAAAATTACTTATTCTCTGCTGTTTGGACATCTTTAGCTGTTGTGAATTTATAGTGTCCATGATGAAAAGACTAGCATAGCTCTCATTGGAATATTGTCTGGTGTTAAGGTAATTTAAATAGATACTATTCCTAACTGATGTTGCCTCAGAGAATACTTAGTTTTAACTATTAATACAAGTACATCCATATTTGGTGTGCTAATATGAGAAACACTTCTGTAATTTCAGTGATAATAAAACAAAATTCAAAATGAAACAGAAAGCAAACACACTGGGCTTGTCAGTTTCTGTCATGTACTTACATAAGTACAATATTTTTGACCCTTTGGAAGCCAGCTTAATTATACAAGTGCTCTAAAGAACTAATTTGTTAATTGTTGCTTATAAAGTAGAACAAGTTTTCAAAAATGGTAACATGTATTTGAGTGGGAAGTGAGGAGTTACTAATTAAAGTGAAAAAGTAGTTTGTTAGATAAATTATTTCCCAATGGAAACAGAGAGAATATTTGACAGTCTCCCTCTCTCTCTCTCTCTCTCTCTCTCTGTCTCTGTCTCTCTCTCTCTTAGATACTCGGTATTTATATTTGACATTTTATCCCTTTACTTGGCCTTGCTCTCATCCCCCCTTCTCCTCCAGTTGCCTTCATAAAGGTGCACTCCAATCTGATCCCTCTCTCCACCCCATTGCCTTGTCATTCCCCTACATTGGAACAACGTGCCCTTTGGAATAAAAGCCTCTTCTCACATTGATGCAAGACACTGCTATCTTCAGCTACATACACAACTGGATCAATAGGTCTCTGAAAGTGCACACAGAGGTTAGTGTTTTACTCCATAGGAGTTTTGGGAAGTTTGGTTGGTTGATAATGTTGGTATCTTCCCATGAGATTGTAATCCCTTTCAAATCCTTAGGTCCTTACTGTAGGATACTCATTGGGGTCCCTGAGTTCAGACCCATGGTTACCTGCAAACATGTTCAACTGTATCTGTATGACTCTAGCCTAGTCCCTGAGGGAACGAACATCTCTGTATGGTTCCTGCCAGTAAGTACTTTTTGGGACCATCTATAGTGCTTGGATTTGGTGACTGCCTATGTGGTGGATCCACAGGTAAGGCTGTTTCTGAGTGATCTTTTCTTCAATTGCTGTTCCTCTATTTGACCTTGCATTTCCTCCTATGAGAATTTTGTTCTCTTTTCTAAGAAGGACTGAGGCATCCCCATTTTGGCCTTCCTTCTTCTTGAGCTTCATAATGTCTGTGAATTGTTTCTTGGTATTAGGTATTCCAAGCTTTCTTGGGCTAGTATCCACTTATCAGTGAGTACACACAATGTGTATTCTTTTGTGATTGGGTTACCTCACTCAGGATGATAGTCTATAGTTCCTTTCATCCATTTGCCTATGGATTTCATGAAGGCATTGTTCGTAATAGGTGAGTAGTACTCCACTGTGTAAATGTACCACACTTTCTGTATTCATTCATCTGTTGATAGACATCTGGGTTCTTTCCAGCTTCTGGCTATTACATAAATAAGGCTGTAATAAACATGGTAGAGCATGTGTTCTTGTTATAGGTTGGAGCATCTTTGGGGTATATGCCCAGGAGTGGAATGGCAGGGTTTTACGGTCATACTATGTTCAGTATTTTGAGGAACGACCAGACTGATTTCCAGAGTGGTTGCACCACCTTACAACCTCACCAACAGTGAAGGAGTGTTCCTCTTTTTCCACATCTTCACCAGCATCTGCTGTCACCTGAGTGTTTTATCTTAGCCATTCTAACTGGTATAAGGTGGAATCTCAGGGTTGTTTTGATTTGTATTTCCCTGATGATTAGGGATATTAAACATTTCTTTAGGTGCTTCTCAGCCATTCTATGTTCCTCATTTGAGAATTCTTTGGTTATCTCTGTATCCCATTTTTTAATAGGAGTATTTAATAATTCTCTATATTCTAGCTTTCTGAGTTCTTTGTATATATTGGATATTATCCCTATATCAGATTCTTTCCAAATCTGTAGGCAGCTGTTTTGTCTTCTTAACAGTGTCCTTAGCCTTACAGAAGATTTGAAATTTTGAAAGTGTCTTAATGGATGCAACCCAGTGTCCCATTTTCTGTCTTTTTACAATGAACTTATATTGACCATTACCAGAAGTTTTAGTATCAATTAACAGCCTAAACTGGTACTCCTGATGTTACAAAAACATCAAGCTATGGGACAATTCTGGAAAGAGAAACAGTTGAAAAATGGTAAAAAGTAAGAATTGGGCTGTAGGAATAACCCACAGGAGTTTATCTGGCTTCCAGTGTCCTGATGTACAATCTCAGGCACAGCAAAAATTCACTTTAACTCAACGTGAAAGGTAAAAGGGAGGCTTAAAACTTACTTCTAAATTTAGATGCATCTTGTTGTTATCTGTGGTGTTGGCAGATACCACGTGTACCTTAAAAATAGTTGCATTCAATATTAATGAAAGATATGAGTTTCTTTTTTTGTTAGTTTTTATTATTTAATTCAGTTTTTGTGGATTTTTACTTATGTACTTTGCATCCTGCTGACTGCAGCCATCAGGGTCATCCCTTTCTTCAATGCTTCCTCTATGAATTCTACGTTTTCTTTTCTGAGTCAGTGCTTGTCCCCATATTGCTTCACCCTGGCACATTTCGTCTTTGTGAGGATGCTAGGTGTTTCCTCTATTACTGAGGCCAGAGAAGGCAGTCCAGTTACAAGAAAACATCTTATGTACAGACAACAGCCTTTGGGTTAGCCCCCATTCCAGTTGTTAAGGATTCATATGAAGACCAACCTGCACTTCTGCTACATATGTCCAGGGAAACATAGGCTCAGCCCATGGATGCTTTTTGGGTGATGGTTCAGACTCCGAAAGCCCTAAAGGTCCAGGTTAGTTGACATTGTTGGTCTTCCTGTAATGTTTCTGTTCCCTTGGTGGCAGCAATCCTTCCTCAAATTCTTTCATAAGAGTTCTCAAGTTCCATCCTATTTGGCTGTGGGTGTCTGTATCTGTCTGAGTCAGCTGATGGGTGTAGCCTCTCAGAGGACATGTTCCTGTCTGCAAGCATAGCAGAATATCATTAATAGTGTCAGGGATTGTTGCTTGACAGTGGGATGGGTCTCAATTTGGGCTGGGTTTTGGTTAGCCATTCCTTCAGTGTCTGCTATAACACCATCCCTGTATTTTGTGTAGACAGGATAAATTTGGGGTTAAATTTTGTGGGTGGGTTGCTCTCTCTACTGTTCCACTGGATTTCCTGTCTGGCTACAAATGGTGGCCTCTTCAGGTTCCATAGCTCCAGTGTTGTGAGTCAAAACTAAGGTTACCGCCATTGATTCTTGCACACCTCCCTTATCCTACCCAAGTCTCTGTCTCATTCTGGAGAGGATATGAGAATTAAATCATTGCAATCATATTTCACAAGAAAATTTATTATATTTTACATTTCAAGATGATTTCATATTTTGGTAGTACACAAAATTACGGGTTCAAATACGGGTTCAACTGGTCTTAAATTTAGCTTATCTACTGATGAAATAATGCACTATACCTTTAGCCAATTAATGTCATGAACTACATAAGAATATCACTGTTATCAATTCCTTCTTTGATATAAAGAAGCATGATGTACATTTTCTATAAACTTGTTTTTTAGTCATTAATTCCATAAGTGTAAAAATCATGTATTTATTACTGTACATTATTAAATATGGGTAAGTAGTTAAAAGAAGATTTTAATAAGGAAGACATAGGAACTTTTACAACAGAAATGAAGAAACTATAAATGAAATTCATCTTTAAAAATCAGTGTTCACAGCAAGACTAAAGAAACTAAGATTTTTGCTGATTGGACAAGCAGCATTGTATGTAAGCACAGATTTGCATGAACTACTTATTATATGAATAAATTATGGAGGTGCTGAGATTGGAAAACTTAGAGGAAAAATTCATATAGTGCACATTTTATTATTTAGTTCCTGCCATAGTAAACCGGAAAAGTTAGATTATATAATACGTTCTTTTACATAGTGTGTGTGTGTTCTTTAACATAGTGTGTGTGTGTGTGTGTGTGTGTGTGTGTGTGTGTGTGTGTGTGTGTTTATAGAAGAGTGAATGCATCCTTGAACAGGAGTTACTGTGCTTGGGACAAGAACCAAAGATCTGTAGTCTTTTGCAATGTCAAGTTATTTATACATTGTTATACATTGTATCCTGCAATCCAGCCTTCTCTGCTGAGGAACAAACTCAAAGACTGGTAGATTCTTCAAGGTCATGAAATGTAAACACTTTTCCTTGATTTTCTTAATAAGAGAGCACACACAATTTAGTCTCATAATATCTCAGTTATCTGAGCAGAACTAGTATAATGTGAAATAGTTGCAAGATGTTTATTTTAGCATCCTTGGTCCTAAGTGGAATGCTAATGAAAATAACAGTGAAATGTCAGTATATCACTGTCAAGGCTAAAACAAAAATAACATACTGCAGATAATATAGAGAACTAGATTACTCATCTGATAATGGTTGAAGCATAAAATAGCTCATTCACAAAAGTAATTTGACAGTTTTCTTTAAACTAGGCATGTGCGGACCATATGGTATAGCAATTGCACTTTCAAGAATTTCTGCTAAAAATGAAAATTTATGTTCACACAAAATCTTGTACATGATTGTTCAGTATATTTCAGTTCTTTATAAAAAAGATACAACATTAGACATTATCCAGCAGACAATGACTCAATCAGCTCCTTAAATACTATGAATTATTTCTCTGATGGCTCATAGTGTCAACTTACCAGAATAGAAAATTAACCAGGGAGACAAACTTATGGCCATTTTTGTAAGAATGTCCTGAAATTGGGCCATTGAATGCATGAAGGCTAGCTTTAACTCTGGGCACAATTATTTCCTGATCCAGGATCTCAAACAAAATAAAAAAGAAGATGGACTGAGTAATGACTATTACCTGACTCCTTATACTGTGACCTGCTGCCTCAATATGCTGTTGCCTATGCTCCCTTCCATGACAAAATGTACCCACAAACTCTGAAAGAAGCCCTTTTCCCTTCTTACATTTAGCTGCAAATTTGTTACACACTAAAAAAAATAAAGAAAAAAAAAACTTACTCAATTCTCATAAACTATATATAGATTCTAGACCATCATTTTTTTCTTAAAACGTAGCTGTTCATATGATTTAAAAATAAATTTATCTAATTTTCTTGAAATGATAACATTTATTACTTATAAACAAGTCCATGAATGGGTGACAATATTATTCTGGTTTTTGAAATGACGAAATAAGCTTTAGAGCATTAATAAATGAAAAAGCCAATATTTAAGTCTTAGTTAGATGGGCTAAATTTTACCTACTTTTTATTGGATGTTATCTTAGGAGTCCCAAATATAATGTGGTATTCCAATGAAAATTGAGAGCTGAAGAAAAGAATAAAGCTTAAGTAGCTGGGGGGGGGGGGGATGGAACCATAAAGATTATGTGATGCTGCCAAGGAATCAAATGTGCATATGACAATTTAAACTTTGTGGTAGGTAAGAGGCAGGATAGAAGCAGAAACAGCTGGAAGTTACCTAGATTAAGATAAAAAAAATATATTAACAGAGAGGTCAGAGTGGCCATATAGGAGCATTATGATATTTGGAATGGAAGAAGGAGAAAGCTGATGCTGGACACCACTTACTAAGTATAAAGTGTTTCAACATTAGAATGTTAAATTACTGGTGATCTAGTACCCTCAGGAGCATTGCCAGGAACCCGGCTTCATTCTGGAGTTCAGTTCAGTCCATAGGAACTGGGGATGCTGGCAAGTGACCCCCCCCCCCACTGGTCCACTGTCTTTGAGAAGGGTCTTCTAACTCCAGGTACTTGCTACAGAAAATGGAAAATCTTAGGAGCTGTCTCTGCTGTAGATATCTGTCTAGGACATTGATGCCTTTTCCTTAGCTTCCTCATTGTCTGCTGTGCCTCCTAGTTTGCTCTGGAACAATTCCAGGGATTGCCTTGGGAATTCTAGCATGCATTCCATCTCTTTCTATGTGAAACAAACTGTAATGTTTAGTATGTAATTGATCATATTTGATCCTTTTGAGTGGAAATGGATTTTTTAATATGTGTGTAAAGTTAGTATTTAAGCTACTCTCTGATTAGTAGTAGCTTAAATGACCTGGCAACTTCATACAGGACATAATGTCTGGTATCTAAGATCCATGTCTTGACTATCTGCCCTGAAATTATCATCTCTACCACATATGGTCCTGTACTCATTGTGTCCCGGGCTAACCTTGAACTCAGGAATCTGCCTGTCTTTTTATCTTTCTGACAAATTGGCTGATTAATGCTGCAGCTACCTTTGTTCTTTTAAAATTCATAAAGCCTGGTAATTATAATTCATATTCCAGCATTATTTCTTTTGCATAGTTGGGAAAGTTATCATATTTTTAGAGTTCTTTTCCACAGCTTTAAAGGCTTTCCTGGAGGTCCCAGAGTTTAACATGTTGCTAAGCCATTAGCCAAACCCTTTCCTCCAGGATTCAAGCTGTTCCAGATTACCATGAAAATGTTATCAATAACAGGGAGGACATTCCTCTAGGAGGAAGGCAAAATATTAACCTTATTATACAAACAAGTCTTATGCCTGTGTCAGCCATTGACAAGCAAGGCCCATGTCCTCTGGCCCTGTCCTGGGGGCAGGAACCAAGTCAATTTCTCTCCAACAAGGACATGCCTGACTTGGAACCTGTGACAGTAAACACAATGGATAAGGACTCGATTGAGGCAGAAACAGGAGGGATAACATGGGTCAAGCATGAAGAGTACTGGCATAGACCTCTGGAATTGTGGGGGCAATTTGGGGCCAAAGAACCTAGTGCAATAGAAACTTTTAAAAATCTACTAGGTGAACCTAGATAAGAATTCATGTAAATACAAGTACAGAGCCTGTATTTCAGCCTTCTCCTAATAGCCTGCAACACTTCCAGTGGAGAGTTTGGACACCAACCCAGCCACAGAATAGTAGGAGAGACTCTTGGTCATGAGAAGGCTCAGTTCCGAATGTAGAGAAATGCCAGGTCCGTGAGGTGAGCATGGGTGGGTGGAGAGGGCACCTTCATGGAAGCAGGGGAAGGAGGGTGGGATAGGGGGGTTCTGGAGGGGGAACTGAAAAAGAAGATAACATTTGAAATGTAAATACATAAAATATCCAACTAAAATTGTCTTGCCTACATGATGTACGGGGGTGAAGGAAGCTCACAAGTTGTGAAACCAATGACTGGTCCATCTTGAAACCTACGCCATGCCAAGCAAGGGAGCCCAACCATGACGCTGCTTGGAGAACCAGAACCCAGAGGCTAGATGGCACAGAGACCTAGGATAGAACCAAATATACATGGCCAGACAAAAGAATCAGTAAAATGATTCCTAATGATATTCTGCTATTTATTCAGCATCTGATGGAAACAGACGCTGATGTAGAAAACCACAGTCAAATCTTAGACATACAGAGCTCTGCGAATTCTTCTAAAGAAGAAGAGAAAGAACTGCAGGAGCCAGAGTGACCAAGAATATCACAAGAGAAAACACAGACAAACCTGGACTCATAACTAAATTACTGAGTCTTAATTAAGATAAAGGAGTTTTCATGGTACTACTAACTTAGCCCCTTGGTATATATTTTATAGTTCAGTAACTTGACATTGTTGTGGAACTCCTAACAGAATTAGTAGCAACTTTTTCTTGATGCTTTTCCCGGCTTTGGGGATACTTGTCCCCCTACTGAGTTGCGGTGTCCATCCTTAATACGGAGGAGGAGCCTCATCTTAGTGCGATACAATATGCGCCATTTGGCTGACATCCCTTGGATGACTGCCTTCTATTGAAAGGAAACCGAAGGGAAATGAATGGGGAGGGAGAAATGTGCCTAAAGAGGAGGTAAGGGAGCAGAGGGAGGAAGGGGAAACTGCACTTGGGATGTAAGGTTCCTGAGATTGTGGGATCTAAGTCTCCGAGGGAACGGAGCTACCTGAAAAATACCACATGTATGCTTCAAGGACCCTTATGGATGACAGAACAGAAAGATTATAGAAGCAAAAAGTCTTCTGAGATACAATCTCTCCTAGAAATTACTATATAAAGAGAGCATAAAAGTGGCAATGTCAATAGACACTAACATGGAAAAGTAAAGGTGTTTATGGTTTCCCACCCTAGAGAAGGATCTAAAGACAACTAAAGGTTCTTGGGAAAGCAAGGATTAGCATATTACACAGATAAGCCCTCTTACTGGTTATACAGTAAAGTCAGCCCTGGAACTATATATACTCAACAACAAAAATTGACTCAATAGGTTGTGTTTATATGTGTGTGTGTGCATAATATGCACTACCAAATAAAAGAGGATATTAGTCATTGGGCATTGGAGGTTTTGGAGGTAGAGTTGAGAAGCTGATAAGAGCAGGAAGGTGAAAAATAATGTGATTCCAATTCAATTTGTAATATATATATATATTTAAATCCACATTATATTTCCATGACTGGGAATAAAATACTTTGAAGATTCATTTTTGCCTCATGATGAAATTATATATTTGAATATACAGATAGGCTCAATCTAATCACAACATTTACATACTATATTCATGTATTGAACATCACACTGCCATATTTTAAAGTGCTATTTTATGGTTTTGAGTGCAAGTTAAGTTAATTTGAAAAAAAAAATAAATGAAGTTTAGTTTGAGATGAAATATTCAGCTACAGAAAGCAACCGAGTGACTTGAAGCAATATCAGATGTGGGAGTAATTGAATTCAGACACTTGGGGGGGTTGAATTAAAACAGCTGTCCTAACCACTGGATCATCAAGACTACTGCAAGCAGGCTTTGATGGCTACTATAGTCTTGCCTCATTTGCAGCTGGCTCTGATTACTTTTTGTAGCTAAAGATATAATATCCCAGCGTTCTTCTCAGCTCCCTGATGCCATTGTCCTCTCAGGCATTATGAATTTTACCTCTGAGTGTATAGGTAGAAATAAACGCTTCCTTTTGTAAATTGCTTTCTTGTTATGAAATTTTAACACAGAAATAGAAACATTACTGTAAAGGTGGCCAATAGAAAGTTAAGACAAATTTAGAGTTGAATAATATGAAATTTGAAACTCTCCTTGAAGAACCTGTATGATTTATGGAGATGAGTAGACCGAATCCTTAAGTTACCTTTAGCTGGTTACTCAGACATATTTGATTATGTGAAAAGCACTGTATAAAATCAGTCACTTCAGGGAAGCATTGGTTAAGGTTTTTTAGACAACTTTGTTTGAAAGAAAATGAAGGTGATAATATTTATAAAACCATTTTTGTCAGTGATAAAGAAACCCAGTTACAGGTGAAGACTTCTAATGTAAATCTTTCAATTTGTGAATTTGAATTTAATGGTTTTATTCATTCCTGTTTTATTGGATGTATAGACTAACCAGCTTAAAATCCAGAAACATGAAGTAACCAGGAGGTCCCAAGGGAGGATGCTTGAATCACTCTCAGAGGGGGAAATAAAATAGACATCTAAAGTAGATGAAAGGAAGGAACCAGGTTAAGAGGAACAAGAGGGGAACGAGGATAGGGATGAGGAGTCAGGAGAAGGAAGGCTGAGAGAGAACAGAAATTAGTGCTTGGGAAACCCCTCGGACAGGAGGCTTCCTCCAACCTATGGTAGTGATCCAAATGGTCACCTCCGCCAGCAGGGCATATGGAAGTTAAAGAGGTTACCTCCTGTAGATAGGTGGGACTTTTGGTGAAAGAAATGGGATACCAAATACCCACAAAGCCTTCAACACAAATTCTCTCCTGCTTACAAGAAGTGCAGGAATAAAGATTAGGCAGAGGTATAGAGAATGGCTATAGAGAATGCCCAACCAAAGACTGACTCAACTTGAGAACCACACCATCAGAGAGGCAACCACTGACACTATTAATGATAATCTGCTATGCTTGCTGGCAGCAGTCTATAATTACCTTCTAAAATACTTCATGCAGAAGCTGATCAAGACAGATGTAGAGAGTCAAAGGCAACAATAGGCAGAGCCTAGGGACCCTATGGAAGAGTGGGAGAAGAGACTGAGGGAGCCAGATGAATCAGGGACATCACAAGAATTCCTAGAGTAAACTAACCTGGGCCCATAGGGCCTTCCAGAGACTGATCCACCAAACAGAGCATGCAGGGGCTTGAATTAGGCCCCCTAAATAGATTTGCAGCTTGTGCTTCACATGGGTCCCCTAAAAATCACAGCAGGGCCTGTCTCTGACTCTATCGCCTGCTTTTGGATCCTTTTCCCATAGCTGGACTGCCCTGTCTGGCCTCAGTGGGAGAGGTAGCACTTGGCCCTGCTTTGACTTGATCTACCAGGGTGGTTAGTTATGATGGCCTTCCTTTCTCTGAGGAAATGAGATTATAGAATGAGAAAGGGGTGCCTGGATAGAACTTGGGGTAGAAGTGGGAGAGGAGTGGCAATCATGAAAAAAATAATATGTCTGTCATGTTCTTTAGGTTCCAACTTCTACTATACCTTTATTCAAATCTTCTAAGATTCCCTTCCCTTCTTAAATACTTGCCTCACTTCTATAATTGTAGATAGGTTGGTATGTATGTATGTATGTATGTATGTATGTATGTAGGTAGGTAGGTAGGTAGGTAGTAGGTAGGTAGGTGGGTAGATAGATAGATAGATAGATAGATAGATAGATAGAGAGAGAGAGAGAGAGAGAGAGAGAGAGAGAGAGAGAGAGAGAGAGAGAGTTTCATAAACATGTAGGGGGCTCCTCTATGTCTCTTTCTCTGAAGGAACACCATTAGCACTTTCAGCATCCCTTTGTCTCTAGTTCTTTGTGCAGGAGTAGGAGACTGTAGTGTATTTTCTTTCATGAAAACATATCTATTGGTGATGTTTTTGTTCAGATATTGTTTAGGCTGTTAAACTGCTTGTTTTTCATGGGCAAATAGTCCCTATTATTTCCAGGAAACATTATTTCACAGGGTTGCTAATATCTGACTCTCACCATGTTTCTTCTTCTCTGTTTCTTGAGTCTTAGTTGCAGAAGTTGTAGATACATCCACTGTGGTTGGGCATACATTAATTATTTTTTGTCTGAGTTTTGACCAGTTTTGATTTCCTCTACTAGTCTTTGCTGTGAAGAGCAGCTAATTTGGCGAGAACTGTAGGTAGAGCTATCTGTTAGTATAGATTTAGAACACAATTAGTAATTCTGTTTGGTTGGTAAATAATAGTAGTAAATTTTCCTCTAATATCTACAACCTCAATAGACCCAGGTAGTTTGCTAGCTTTACAATGCCAGGCTTGAATTCAATGTCTCATAGTAATGGGCGATAAGGCCAATTACTAGGTTTTCTATTATGAAAGCAGACACCTTTAATATATTAATATTTTTAAAATAATAAAGTAAAAATAATAAAATGAAAATGTTTCTTTTTCCTAATTTTACTATAAATAATATTATCTAAAAATATTGTACATAAATGTTCTACTTTACGGTGGGGGACCCCACTCTGGGCCTTCAAGGGAAGGTAGCTTTACACTGCAGGTCACAGGGAATGCTGCTTCAGATGCACTCTGCCTGGCCAGCTTGAGTTCTTGTTGGGAGGTATGAGAACAAATCTTTGATGCCAGGCCTGTGAACTCTAGCTCAGCAGGATTCTGAGATTAAAGCCCTAGTGGCAGGGCCATAAACCCCTGCCTGAATGTTAGGAAAGTGTAGAGGATGAGATAAGGCTCTGTAATAGAACACTTAGGATAAAGTAATCAGGTCCACATAGGAGCCAAGACAAAGGATTTTCAAGCCCTTCCCTCCTTTGTTCTGTTTTTTGTTTGTTTGTTTGTTTTTTTAATAGCCCAGGATCCAACCATCTGCTTCCCATTTGTTTTCCTCAAATGGGAAAGATACTTCATACTTGTTTTTCTGATGCTATGTGTGTTCAGGGGAGGGACTTAGGGAGTAGTTGATCTGGCTAGAGTGTGCCTCACTCTCTCCAGTGGGGGTGGTGTTTGGGGCAAGTAGAGCCTTGCACATCTGCCCCATTGTGGTGAGTCCAGGCAAAGTCAATTTACAATCAGGAGTTAAGAAAGGACCTACAGGTTTGATAGTTATTTGCATAACCATCTTCAGGTCTTCAACTGAAATCAGCCCCTTGTATTTCCAACTTTTACCTGTCAGACCCACCAATAAATCCATGTGAGCAATGCGTTTCTTGCTTATTCTACTTAATATTAAAATTTTCTGGGAATCTCTCACTGGATAATGGCATGTGCCAGCCACATGTGATGACCTGTGTTCGATCCTCATACTCTACATGGAAGGACAAAACCATGTCCTTCAAGGTGTCATTGTGCTGCAGTACCAGCACAGTTTAGTGCACACAGAGCATACATACACACACAATAAATGAAAATACGTGAGTAAAAATTAATTCTGAGCCTGAAAATTGCACTTTAATACTTATTGACTTAATATTTCAATGTTATTAATGATACCTCAATAATGCTTAAATGACATGAATATTAGTCTTTTATTACTTATTTGTTAAACTAACTAGTATTATGTGATCATAAACTGGATAAGCTTCCATTTAACAAGGAAGAATTATATTGTTGACCTCAATTCTGTCTCACATTCCAAATTTCCTTAGAGAGCTCTCTGGGATGATTCTGTTTCCTTCCACTTTCCTTTGTAATTCAATTTTATTTGATTAAGCAATAGATAGTATACTCAAAAAATGCTAAAGAACTATAATTTTCTTTTCCATTCATTTTCCCTTAGCCATTGGCAAGATTTTAAGTTCTGCAATCTCATTAACTGCAGGAGAAAGAAACAAAGAATTCTAGATAACTCCTTTAATAGTTATTAGAAGCCAGTATTTTCAAAACAAATATGTTCACTGTTATTTTCAATAGCACACCAAATCTATTTATTTTCTTTTGCAATTTAGTTTTGTGATTTGATCTCTGGTTTATCATTTCTGTTAAGCCCCATCTCTGTATTCTGTTGGGTTTCATTAGAACTCTTTCTGTTAATGTTTCTTACAACCCAGTTTATGAAACATGCTCTTAAACTTGCAAGCAATAAATGTTCAACCTAATGTCTTTCGAAATATAAGTCAAGCACAGTCCATAGAATTTGAATTGTTTAATATAAAAATGATTAGACTGCTTTGTATCACGGAGTGTGACTGAACATGCCTTTGGGCTTGTACGGTATGTAAAACACTGTCAAAACTTGTCATCATTGTGATCCCTTACAAAATGAACAACCAACATCTTTGCCTATGGCTTTTTATCATTAACCCCTCAGTGATCTGATTCTAATCACCTTTCCCTGCAGTGTAAATTATATTTACTATAGAAAAGAGCTGACATTTTATAAAACACACCAATCACACTGCAGGAACATCTCTGAGGCACTTTATTCATTTACTACTTTTACTTTATATCTTCAATTGCTATTCTAACTACCATCCTGTTTATAATAAAATAGGAGCAAAAAGAAAATATGCAAGTGAATGTGTAGTTGTGACAAAATAAAACATGGTGATTTCCATAAAGTGCATTCATGCAGTTGTCTATTCATTGAATCATAAAGTTAATTATATGCTTATGAATAAGACTATTGATATCACATCTGGAAATGAGTAACAATCAATAGTTGTGATGCTCAGAGTTATTTGATCCATTCCAGAGAAGGAAAATGCTGCAGAGTCAATGGTCTTTGATTAGTTTAATAATATTGGGTACACATGAAAGATCAAAACTTTTGCAAAGGAAATACTACTATATATATATATATATATTGATTGTTTGAAATAGAAAATTACCGTTGCTGGTAGAATTATCAGTTACAGTTTTCTGTTGGTCACTTTTTTCCCTCTCCAATAAATTGCTGCAGAGCAAAGTAAAGCAAAACAAAACTACCTGAAATGGGAATTATTTATTTTGGTGCCTGGTTCCAGAGATTTTTATTCAATTTCAACAAACTTGATTACTTGTGGAACACAATAATTTAAGATAATTGTGGCAGGGCCTGAAGTACCTGAGTTGTTCAATCCTTTACAGAATTGGATGTAGATAAAATGGATTTATTAGCAATTATTATTTTGCTCTATCTATGTTCACTTCATATTGGTAGATGCTACCTATACACAGAGAGGTAGTTTCCAACTCTTGCTCTCTCTTAAAACAAGTTCATAGTTACAAACAACTGTGTCAATTCATAGTATCCATCTTTCTATTTATGATTATTATTAGTAGTAGTATTTAATATTTTTTACAGTCCAGTCACTATTGCCTATCTGGTACATCCTCTGAGTGTCCCTCATCACATATCACTTCCCCTGTATCCAAGAGGATGTTATTGCCTTCCCATCTCCACCATTCAAGACTTTCCCACTCCCTGGGGCCTCAAGTCTCTTTAGGGTCAGTTGCATCTTCTCTCACTGAGGCCAGATCAATCAGTCCTCTGCTATATACGTTTTGGAGGCCTCATATCAACTGGTGTGTGCTGGCTGTTTCGCAGCTCAGTGTCTGATAGACCTCTGTGATCCAGGTTACTTAAGATTGTTGGTCCTCTTACAAGGTCACCCTCCTCCTCAGCTCCTTCTAACTTTTCCTAATTCAACCACAGAGGTCCCCATCTTCTCTTCATTGGTTGTATGTACATATCTGCTGTTTCTGACTCTTTCAGGTGCTTGTTGGGCCTCTCAGTGGGCATACAGGCTAGGCTTCTGTATGCAAGCACACCATAGCATCAGTGACAATGTCAGACCTTGGAGTTTCCCCTTGACCTGGATCTCAATTTGATCTTGTCATGTATCCATATTTTTAAAGTCCACAAAACTGACCCTTGAATTAGTTACATATCCATTGCCCTGTCAAGGTATGCTGTCCCCAACAAAACTCCAGAGTCCAAAGCAACATTTGGGGAAAGATTTTATTCCAGTTTATGCTTCCAGAATGATACATGTCCATCATGGAATCAAGGGGTGAGAGGAAAAGTAGGAATCTGCCCCTTACATCCGCAACTATAAGCACTAAACAGACACACAAACTAGAAGTGACATTAGGGTTTGAGCTTCCAAAGCCAACCTCTCCCAGTAGTTAGGAGACCAAGCATTTAAGTATTCAAACCTATGTGATGGATCTTTATAATCCAAATCATCACAACACTCAAAATTGACTATCACATAGTTTCACTGTGATAAAACTTCAGGAGTTTTCTGTTTTGTTGTTGTTTCTTTGTTTTTGGTTCACTCAAATGATTGCTCTTTATAATGCCATGTATTGATGGCATAAGCACCCAGACTAAATGGCTTAAACCTTATCTGTAACTGGTTATAAAAATTTGGAAAACTATATCTCACCTCC
Source organism: Micromys minutus (assembly GCF_963924665.1). Classification (NCBI taxonomy): domain Eukaryota; kingdom Metazoa; phylum Chordata; class Mammalia; order Rodentia; family Muridae; genus Micromys; species Micromys minutus. The sequence goes on along the minus strand of NC_137955.1, from coordinate 35,072,698 downwards.
ACAGTAAATTCCCATATGAATCAAAGTAAAAATAACTTACAGCATTAATCAAGTGTTCATACACTCAGAGCTCCTTAATTTAAGCCTGGTATAGCAGCTGAATATCTAGTCATTTATTGGGTAAAAATGTTAAGAATGAGAAAATAAAGTCTTAAAATTGACAAAAGCCTATCATTTTCTATCTAGATGCCACTTCCATTTCTCTGGCAACAGACACATATTTTAAAACAGAGTGGGCACATTCTCAGCCTTCTTTAATCTAGATTGTTACACATTTTCAGAAAATTTTATTTGGTCTGTATCCTATTATCATATGTTTTCTTAGGGGGTCCATCTTTAATTTCACAGCATGATTTTCTTTGATAATATTCAAGAGTAAGAACATTAGAACTCATAGGCACAGGAGAAAATTTCCTGAACAGAACACCAATGGCTCCTGCTCTAAGGTCAAAGATTGACAAATGGGACTTAATGAGATTGCAAAGTTTCTGTAAGGCTAAGGACACCGTCAAGAAAACAAAACAGCAGCTAACAGAATGGGAAAAGATCTTTACCAGCCCCACATCAGATAGAGGCCAGATATCCAAGGTATACAAAGAACTCAAAAAACTAGACACCAGAGAATCAAACAATCTATTTAAAAATGGGGTACAGACTTAAACAAAATGTTCTCAATCGAGGAATATCGAAAGGCTGAGAAACATCTAAGGAAGTGCTCAACATCCTTACCCATCAGGGATATGTAAATCAAAACAACCCTGAGATTCCACCTCACACCAGTTAGATTAACCAAGATCCAAAGCTCAGATGACAGCAGATGCTGGCGAGGATGTGGAGAAAGAGGAACACTTCTCCATTGTTGGTGGGGTTGTAAACTGATACAACCACTCTGGAAATCAGTCTGGCCATTCCTCAGAAAATTAGACATAGTACTACCTGATGATCCAGCTATTCTACTTCTGGGCATATACAGCAGACACACTCCAAAATAAAACAAAGACATGTCCACCACAATGTTCATAGCAGCTCTATTTATAATAGCCAGAAGCTGGAAAGAACCTAGATGTCCTTCAGTAGGTAAATGGGTACAAAAATTGTGGCACATTTACCAATGGAGTACTACTCAGCTATCAGAAACAATGACATAACGAAATTCTTAAGAAAATGGATGCATCTAGACAATATCATCCTGAGTGAGATAACCCAGTCACAAAAGAACAGACATAATATGCAGTCACTGATAATGGGATACTAACCCCAGAAAGCTCTGAACACCCCAGAAACAACTCACAGGCTGTGTGAAGTTCAAGAAAAAAAAATAGAAGAAATATAGTAACACTCAAAGATTTTACTTCTGTGAATGAAGCAATGTTGACATGTGCTTGACAATGTGATATATAATTTAACACCTAGGTGACTATAAAAAAAAGAATTTCAATTTCGGTAACAACAAAAATAAAAGAAAAGATATTCAATATTTAGAATATTACATACTTAAAATATTGTTAGACTAAAACTTGATGGTTAGAAAGAATTATAAATTGTATGGTTTCTTCTAATTTGGTTTCATCCTCTCATTGTATATTAAATATACCGGAAGTAAAAAGATATGTAGTTCATAAATGAATTCTTACAGTTCTTCTTAACTAAGTATCAAAGAATCCATGAGCCATAATTGGATATTGATCGGGTAATTAGGGTGGCTAAAATTCAAAATGTGTTTTGAAAGTAACATTTTATACGTATTATAATAAAAAGCATGATTTTGTTAGCAAAACTATGATAAAATATGCTATTATTTAATATAAGAATAAATTGATAGCTTTATTTAAGCCTTTATCTTCTCATATGGTAAAAATAAAGACTATTGAGAGCTTTATAGATCTCTGAATGTAGTACTTGCCATGGCTAAAATTTGAAATTACAAATTGTGATTTGTGACTGCTCTGTGGTATCTCCTATTTCCCTCAGTTTTAAGTACAGGCCATATTGTTTTATGAAGTTCCTCAGTAACTGTGACTAACAGACTCTTCTTTTTTACTTAATAATTTAATTTAATTTAATGTTTCTTCATGTTTTGCTGTGTGTATGTGATGGTATTAAAAACCCTGAAACTGGAGTTATAGACAGTTGTGATTTGTTATGTAGGTTCTTAGAAATGAACCAAGCTCTTCTGAAAAAAGAGTGTGTTCTTAACCACTGAGCCATCACTCTTGCTCTTTATCCCCGCCCTACCTGACAATTCTATCAGAAAATTTTATCTACTCATTAGACAGTCCTGACTACTGTGAGCATGATCTAATATCATTCCTTCACAATGGTGCAGGAGGATAGGGAAATAACCAATTACAAAGAGGGGAATGAACAATAGAGAATAACAATAAAGAGAAAATACATGTGCTATTCAACCTCAGGATGTATGACAGAAGAGAAGACAAAAAACTGTACATGCCAGAGATGACACAAACAATATCTTCCACATACAATGAAGTTGATCCACAGATGAACTCACAGAAAGGGCCTGCACATACTCAAGAGAGGTGGGGTACCAGTACTATGAAGGTGAAGCAGACCCAAGTTTCTATCCATAATGAAGAAGCTGTATGAGATTGTTACTCATTTGCAAAGGAAAAAAAAATATTCTTCTCAAATGGAGTTATACAGGGTATATTAACTCCTCTTTATGGTTGGCACATCACCCTCAGCCATTATGATCCTAGGTGAGCAAAAAGTTAGTTCATCTTCCAAAGTTTCTCAACAGGAACAATACTGGTAATGGTTAAAATTGAGATATTCTTCACAGGAGGTTTAATTAACTCTCTATTTGTTCTCATTGATTTAATCATCAGTGCTGGTATTGCTTCTTGAAGTCCATTCTCAGCTAGGGAACATGAAAAATTGTGAAATATTCAGCATATTTTACCAATACAATTCAAGATGTATTTTCTAATACATCTATCTATAAGGGAAATTATTGTGAAAAATATGTATCAATTCTCTGTATATTTATCCGTGAAGTACTATATATCATTCCATACATATTTCTCTCAAAAGTGCTCTTAAAGCTTCTAACAAATTCACATTACTGGATAAACAATTTATACCCTCTACCTCTCAACATGTGATAATAATTAATTATTTTTATAGCTACATAACTTACATTTGTTAGTATCAAGAGGTAGAAAAAGCACATGAGTGATAATTGATAATAATAGTGCATACTTGCTTCTAAAGAAATACAGTAGAAAATCTTAACCTTCAAATATAGTTGATTGCTAAAAACAATTTTGGAAACCATATATTGAGGTACACAATATTGGATGCCATTGGGCATGATTTAGGTGACACCCCTCATAGAAGACATTATTCTTCTTTTATATCATTGCAGATAACAACTTTTCACTGTCTTCCTCTTTTCTTATAATTAGAAGATGCCTTCTGGTTCACTGATTCACTTATGTAATGAGTCAAACAATTTCCTAGTTCATAATTATTCTTAACACAAAAACCAGGTACCTAGTGACCTAGGAGTAAAACCCACCCTTGTGGTAGAAAAGCACACCAATCGAAATTACAGCGACAGTGGAATATGTGAATAACTTGGTACCCAACTGTCAGATGAACTTGCCCTTATTCAATCTTATAAAGTGTTTTGCCCGCAGACCTTAAGCCTTTGTGTGCTTCCATTTCTCTTGGTCTGACCACTGGTTTCTATAGACTGCCAAGCAAGGAACCTGAGGTCATGCTTCCATGGCTAAGTCTCACTTTTATTGGTTTAGCCATTGAGACTGAACAAATTCTATTGAGTAATTCTATGGAATACTTGTCTCATGTCAAACAATACAGTGCATTTGTAACACAGGAAGTGGTGGTATTTATAAGCACCGACTTTTAGAGATTTCAAGGTAGGGTCCTGTTACAAGACCCTAACCAAGGCTCAGATCCTTGTCTTTAGTCTCAGAAATGCTTTTGATTGCACTTTTACACTCTCAGACACCCTCTTTGTCTCAACTATATGACAACAGAGTCAAACGGAATGACTTGTGAACCATAGAACTCTCCGTCAGAAAACTCAGTCATCCCCTTGGTGATGAGCTCTTTTATCTTTATAGATGTGAGAAAAATCATTAAATGGATCATCCTTCCCGCTTATAGTACTCTGTGAGTCAGTATATGCAGATAATGACAGGATATCTTTACTACATATTATATCTCAAGAAGCCTTATTATTTCTCCAGTTAATGAGACACACTGATTACATTTATCTTTTGTACATGTGCCCCATTTATTTTAGTATGTGTTTAGTACTTCTATATAAAACACTTTGCTGAACACTGAAACCACCAGAGTCATATATATTCTGTGGTTAAGAGACAAAATCTTATAAAAATAAATTCTTACAAGAACAAAACATGGGGCAAAGATTAAAGGAAAAGCCATCCAAAGACAGCCCCACCTTGAGATCCATTCCATCTGTAGTCAACAACCCCCTGAAGGACACTATTGCTGATGCCAAGAAGCTCTTGCTGACAGGTGCATGGTATGGCTGTCCCCTCAGAAGTTCTGCCAGCACCTGACTAACACAGAAGCAAATACTCACAGCCGACCATCAGACTGAACCTGGGTGCCAATGGAAGAGCTAGGGTAATGACTGAAGGAGCTGAAAGGGATTATGGGCCCAAAAGAAGAACAACAATATTAACTAACCTGACCACCCAGAGCTCCCAGAGACTAAAAACTACCAACCAAAGATCTGTGACTACAGCTATATATGTATCAGAAAATGGCCTCATCTGGCATCATTGGGAGGGGAGCCTGGTTCCTGTGGAGTCTTAATGCCCCAGTATAGGAGGATGCTAGAATGGTGAGGCTGGAGTGGGGAGTGAGTGGAGGAGCCCCTTCAGGGAGCAAAGTGGAGGGGAGCTGAGATGGGAGGTTATGGAAGAGAAACTAAGAAGGGAGACATCATTTGAAATGTACACGAACAAAATTATTAATTATAAAACAGAACATGTTCTTTATAGGGAGAACATTATGGGACTAATTAAAAATTAAAAAATTGTTCCCTTATAAAAATTTTTACCCACACTCACTTATAACTTCATATAAATTATTTCTATCCAATTCCAACCTTATACGCTTTCCATTTGCAAATAAATTGTAACCATTTTAAGCTTTCTATAAATAATGGATAAAACAGCTTTGTAAAATATGGGATAAAAGGCTGGTAAATGCTTATAACATTTTTAGATGTAATGTAGTTTATACAAATAATATGTAAAGTCAAGTAGATTGATTTTTATTTAAGTAAAAATTTAATATCAATCTAATGGAAGAAAGCAACTGGAAAAACAGTGTCTAATCATGAATTAACAATACTTTTAAAATAGTGTGTGGTCATTGATACACTTACTTTAATATATTTAATATCTACTAGCTAAAATTTAATTTGGTTATTTTTTAATTGCATAGATTATGTTTAACTAATTGAGGTGGCTAACTGAAAGAACAAATTTAAGCAACTGAGGTAGCAAACAATCTCTTCTTCCTCCAGTGGAGTCACAATTATGTATGTGAAGCCCACCATAAAGAATACATAGGTTTTCATTGGAAAAAAATCAAATACAACATATTATTTCAGTTTTGCTTATACTTTTTCAGACAGGGTATATGAAATATGAGTTGTTCTCAAACTCTCTATGCAGCCAAAGCCAACATTGCACTATTTATGTACTGATGCCTCTGTGCTAGGTTTACAGATGTGAGTATGTTCATAGTAGTAGCAACTCTTTTATTCTTGAAGACTTCTCATCAGCTCCTATCCTTACTAATGGTACTTTCCTTCTGTATAGAAATTCTAAATTTTATAGATTTTTGTAGCTTGCTTTGTATTACAACCTAATCCAGTTGAATATCTTGAAGAATAACGCATTAATAGACTAACAGAGTACTACTCAACTATTAAAAGCAATGAGTTCATGAAATTCTTAAGCAAATGGATGGAATTAGAAAATAATCATGCTGATTGAGGTACCCCAGTCACAAAAGAATACATGGTATGTACTCACTGATAAGTGGATATTAGCCCAAAATCTCAGAATACCCAAGATATAATTCACAGACCACATGAAGCTCAAGAAGAAGGCAGGCCAAAGTTTAGATAATTCAGTCTTTCTTTGAAGGGGGAAGAAAATACTCAAGGGGGGAAATACAGAGACAAACTGTGGAGCAGAGAAGGAAGGAAAGGGTATCTAAAGGCTGACCCATCTTGGGTTCCAGCCCATATACAGTCACCAAACACAGACACTATTGTTGATACCAAGAAAAGTAGGCTGACACAAGCCTGATCTAGCTGTTTCCTGAGAAGCTCTGCCAGAGACTGACATATACAAAGATGGATGTTCTTTGTATGCAGTGAACCATTGGAATAAACACCAGGTCACCAATGGAGGAGTTAGAGAAAGTACTGAAGGATTTGAAACGGTTTGCAACCCATAGGAAGATCAATAATATCAACCAACCAGACCCGCCAGAACTTCAAGGGACTAAACCACTATCCAGAGAGTGCACATGGAGAGACCCATGGCTCCAGCAGCATGTGTAGCAGAGACTGGTCTTATTTGGCATCAACTGGAGGAGGGGTCTTTTGTCCTTTGAAGGCTCTGGGTGCCCCATTGTAGGGGAATGCCAGGGAAGGGAGGTGGGAGTGAGTTAGGGGTGAATGGGTGGGGAAGCAGTCTCATAGAGGTAGGGGGTAAGAGACTGGGATGGGGAATTCCAGAGGAGAAACCAGCAAAGGTGTGATAACATTTGAAAGGTATGTAAAGAAAATATCCAATAAAAATTATAAAAAATAAACATGAATATAAGCAATATTGTACAGACCAAATAGGCTATAAATATTTATTCAGAAATATATATGTATATAAACATAATAATAAACAAAGGAGCCAATAAATTTGAAAGAGAGAACGTGTGTATGATGGTGGGAAAGGAAGAGTGTAATTATGCAATTATATTATAATTTCAAAAGTAAATGATATAATTAAAATCAGATGTGTAACATAGCTGGTCAATGAAATGTTTTATTTTAATGCTCCAATAAAGTTGATATGTACTTTCTAAATTTGTATTTGTAAAAAAAAATGTGGCTTTTTTTTGATGCCAGTCACTGTCCTTGCTAATATTTTAGAACTATTTTATGGCATCGTGTGGATGGCTGTTGTATATAATGAAAATGAATAAACACATCTCAAAATTATGGAAAACACATTGAAAACCACATATTTCTACTCATGATTTTACTTACAGAAATATACATGATAATATAGACCTATAAACAATTTAAAAAACAAATAAAACTACTCTTTCTAACAAGAAGAACGTGTACAAATGAAATTAATAAAATAATTTCAGTTTAAAATATTTGTTGCAGTCACATTTATCTTACTATTACATGAACAAAGATAGATGTCTGACTTATTCTAAGTTTATCATAAATTTTACTTTACAAAATATTGCACAAAGTATGTTTATCACATGTTTTACTATATTAAAATTAGGATTACTTAAAAATGTTAATAATTTTATGGCAATTTAACTGTTTTTCAGACTGTCTATATTATAGATAGTCAATAAGGTTTTGCTATTACTTTAATAACCTGCTATTAAAGTAGATATGGTTTTCAATTACTCATAATGAGCAATAGCATAATTAAAATGTGGCCAATTATAAGTGGATGGCTAAATTAAAATATTTCCCTATATCCAAAGTCAGTGAGTGCATTCACATGATAAATTAAGAGATTATTGTAGAGAATATTGTAATTAGCAATTATAACACTACCTCCACCTATATTTTGTAGAATTCCTTAGAGCAGCTACAAATCTGTACTGACTTGATTTAAAGGGACCTAGAACACATTTTTTTTATAATTGGTCATAGTTCAGGTTGAATGCACTTGTTTCAGTGACAATGGGATATGAATTACATATATACTTAATTGATGAGATGCAATGTGTAATTATGAATTAAAATAATGTTTTACAACAACTATATATTCAATTAACAAAACATTAAGGTCTGCTGTGAAATACTACTCTATTATAACTGATAAGCATATGTGGGCCAGAGCTTTGTGGAATATATATATTCATTTAATTATTTTTCAGTTTAGGAGTGGTCATGTTACTCATGTATATTTTATGACATATAGTAGCCTTGCTAATAATCATGTTACTTATTATCTGTTGGATAAGTAAACAATGAATTCTACAGAAAAAACAATTTGTCTTAAAGCAGCAGCTATTAGCATGTAGATTGTGACTCCTTTGGGAATCGAATGACACTTTCACAGTGGTGGCCTAACACCTTCAGGAAACAGAATTATTTATATTATGTTTCGAAATAGGAACTAAGTTATATTAATGAAGTAGAAGATTTTATGGTCAGGGTTTACCACAATATGAGAGATTGTATTAAAGTTTGGAAATCATTAGTTTAATTTTTTTTTAATTTTTGTTTATTTTTTATTGGATATTTTATTTATTTAAATTTCAAGTGCTATCCACTTTCCTAGTTACCTCCCTTGAATCCCCCATCCCATCTTCCCTTACCTTTCTCTTATTTCTCTTCCTTCTTCTCCCCTCCCTTCTCTCTCATTCCCTCTCTTTCTCTTTCCTCCCTCCTCTCTACTCTCGTCCATCCTCTCCATTCCTCTCAGTTTCCATCAGACTCTGTGGGTGACAACATAACTGGCTGACCTTGAAGGGATCATCATCCTGTGAGTCCTGTACACATGATATTAAATTCTATGAGAGAAAATGTTTCCACTTTCAGTATATGAGAAGAATTTGAAACAAAAATTTTCACCTTTCTAAAGCATTAAATTAATTTTCCTAGTAGACAGCATGAAATGCCTTCAAATTTCTCCTGGCTGCATTTCATGACAAGGTTTAACTCAGCACCCAAGGCTATTCTAAAACTAACTATATGCTACCAATGCTGGATTCAGATTTGTATTGATTGTCCTACTTCTGTCTTCCTAGTAATGATATTAGATTATGTACCTACCCTTACTCCTGATTGTCAGACAATAATCTTAAAGTATTGGGCTGGTCAAAATTACTCAAACTATCTAATCCACAAAGAATCCTTGAAATGTTTACACTTTCATTCTGTTTGTCAAATATAGTATCTCTATAGCTCCCAATTGCCCCTATACACTCTGGAAAATACCTGGCAGCATCTTCCGTTGAAGCCTTAACTCACAAATGTTTCTGTCTTTCATCTGATCATTACTGTCCATCTCTTTTCATCAAAGCCACCCTTAAGTGAGTTGAAATAAGGAGAGAAACTTGAAACAATTTTAAGTGACTAAAAGGCACCGATCAGCAAATTCTGACTTTTTAAAAGTTCAGTGGGTTTTATTAGTGGGCAGATAATACAGTGTGAAGTCAGCATTCACAATGGTCAAAACAGGGCTAATAGGATTGGTTGTATATGTGGGGTGTTTAGATTTATATCGATTCTTATTTTATTAATATTTCTTTAATCATATGTGAAACAAAGTTGGAAGGCATAGAGGTTAAAGGAAATTTTCCTCACATGTGTTTAGAGACTGAGTGTTAAATTCTCAAGGCAAATTGAAGCTGCAAGGAACATGTTTCCACAATGATCAATGTAGATATTGGTTTGGAAGGAAGATGTTGATATTTTAAACTTCAATTTATTAATTTATTTTTATCAGTAACATTACCAGCTCTTCAAAGTACATTGCCAGGCATAAAGATCAATAGTTTCTCTACACATGTAATTTTAAAACTTAGCTCTTTGGCAATTCAAGTTTTCACTATGCATTTCCTGTATTTTAGAGAACCTGGAGTATGGAGACATTAGTATAGCTGATTGACTTTTCTTCGTTACATATATACAGAGATCTCTCTCACAAATTGTAACTTGGTTGCAAGTACAAATTAATATAAAATACTTATTTTTCAATTTTATTGCATATTATCTATATATACATTTTAAATGTTATCTATCTCCTTCCCCCAAACTCCCCTCCCCTGCACTTGCTTCAGTGAAGGTGCTCCTTCTCCCAATCACCCTCTCCACCACACTGCCTTGGCATTCCCCTACACTGAGAAAAATGCAAATTCACTGAACTAAAGGCCTCTTCTCCCATTGATGCCAGACAATGCTATCCTCTGCTCCATATGCAACTGTGCTCATAGGTTGGTGTTTTAGTCTCTGGGAGCTCTGGAGGATCTGCTTAGGTGATAATGTTGTTCTTCCCATGGGGTTGCAAACCCTTTCAGCTCCTTCAGTCCTTTCTCTGATTTCTTCACTGAGGACCGTAGTTCAGACCGATGGTTAGCTGCAAGCATCCTCAACTATATCTGTTTGACTCTGTCAGAGCCTCTGAGAAGGCATTTATCTGGCTTCTGCCACTAAGTACTTCTTGGTATCAGCAATCGTGCTTGGGTTTGGTGGCTGCATATGGGGTAGATCCTAAAGTGAGGCAGTCTTTGAACGATCTTTTCTTCAGTCACTGCTCCTATATTTGTTACTGTATTTTCTCCCATGAGTGCTTTATTCTCCATTCTAAGAAGTACTGAAGCATCCACATTCTGGCCTTCCTTTTTTTTTTTTAAGCTTCACAAGGTCTGTGAATTGTTTCTTTGTTTTTTTCCCAAGCTTTATGGGCTAGCAGCTGCTTATCAGTGAGTACATACTATGTGTTTTCTTTTGTGACTTTGTTACCTTATTCAGATGATAGCTTCTAGTTCCATCCATTAGCCTAGGAATTTCAAAAAGTCATTGTTTCTAATAGCTGAATAGTACTCCATTGTGTAAATGCACTACAAGTTTTTTTTTTATCTGTTCTTCTATTGAAGGATATCTAGGTTCTTTCTAGCTTCTGCTTTGAACATGGTAGAGCATGTCTCCTTGTTATATGGTGGAGCATCTTTTGGGTATGTGCACAGGAGTGGTATAGCTGGGTCTTCAGGTAGTACTTTGTCCAAAGTTCTGAGGAATAATTACTGACAATAGACAAAATTGGAACACATTAGCAATGGTTTCTTCCTCAAAGGAGCTCAACATTATATGGTACTGGGAACATTTTTCAAAAGTTATCTCTCAAAGCATATGAAATAAATATATTCACAAATTACACAAACAAAATGTTGTAAACCAGAAAATTTTAGAGAAAAAATATGTAGAATATATAGGAAGAAACAATCACAAAAAATAGGATGTAGGTGGTGAATAATGCTAGGTATATTCAAAGCTTATCAATTATCATATATCAACCTAACTTAAAAGATAACTCAAAAGGGTAAAGAAGCTAACCATCCAGATGTAAGCATGATGACTTCAGTTCAAACCTCAGAAAAATGTAAAGAAGAAGGATTAAAAAATTTAATATAGCTTCCACAAGAGTATCCCAACATATTCATCACACACACACACACACACACACACACACACACACACAATCACACACACACACACACAGGGGTTAGAGGGGCAGAGACAGAGACAGAAACACCAAAATAACAAAATAAAACTTCAAGTGGAAGAAATTGGATACTAAAGACCACACATTATGCTCCTATTTGTACTGTTTCCTAAAATGACACATTTATGGAGAAAGAAGATAGTCACACGGGAAAGTGAGTGGAAACGCTATTAACTGTGAATAGAGATCTTACTGGAAAAATGTAATTATTCTAAAAATAGGTACCCAGCAGGTCACCAGACCATTGAATTGTCTCCATTTTTTCCTTATCCTTCTGATATGAACCTCAAATATATATATATATTTGCTTTAGGATTGTGATGCCAAATTAAAGTGCACTTTATAAAATGTGTGGGTGATTTGGAGTTTAAAGGGCTAAAAACTTCTAAAGTAGCATGATTATTGTGGGAAAAACTGAACATATATATATATATATACTTTATATTTAATATAAATAAATTATATATATATATATTCTGCATAATTGGAAGTTTCGAGAATGTAGTTGAAATTGGTTTTGAATGCAATTAGGTTATTTAATTTGGACAAAAAGAGTAAATTTGACCTAAAAAATAATAAAATAAAAATCATAAATAAAACTAGACTGGCTTATATTGTTCTTTTTTATTCTTTGTAACTTTCTGAAAATAGATTCTTTTCTCATACAATATATATTGATTAGTTTCTCTTCCTTTCATTTCTCCCTGTATCTCATCTATATTTTCCTCTCCATCCACTCCTTTTCTGTCTCTCATTAAAGAGGAACCACTTCTAGAAGATAACAAAATATGACAAAATATATAATAAGATAAAATAAAAATGACCACATTGAACCTTGACAAGACAATGTTACTAGAGAAAAATAATGGAGGAGTAGATAGAAAATCAGATTCCCACTCATTTATACACCATGAGTCCCATAAAAATACTAAGAAGAAACCTTATAATATGTGTGTTTGTGTGTGTGTGTGTGTGTGTGTGTGTGTGTGTGTGTGTGTGTGTGTGTGTATAACAAGAAGTAAACCCTTGTAGGCTTTGTTTTTCCTGCATCAATTTTAGTGAGTTTGTGTGAGCTCAGTTGATTCAAAGGGCCTTGTTCTATTGATGCCTTCGGTCCAAGAGGTTCTTGTACTCTTCTGTTTTTTCTTCGGCAGGATTCCCTGAGCACTGAAGAGAGGTGTGTGTAGCCCCCAGACTCTCAGTAATATCTCTGTATTTTTCCCATGAGCTGCAAGAAGAAGCCTCTCTGAGGATAAGACACTCATGAGAATAGCACCATATTTTTTTGGCAAATTATTTTAAATTAGTTTGCAGAGAACAAACCATTGTCTTAACAAAATCCTGGGTTGTTTGGGGACTTTAAATGGACAACTTGGCCAATAACTCAATTGAATTTAAACAAGTCCTGGTACTGGATAACTCGTTTTGTGACAAGAGATGGCTAATTGAGACTGTATGATTCCTATTACTAGTAAACTTCATTGGGATTGCCTTTATATATCTTGCTGATTTTCCACAGTACAGGGTTTCCATACCATTTCTCAATGTATCACAAGTCTTCCTGGAATTGTGAACAGTCACTCCTTTAATTTCTGTACCAACTCTATTCTTACCTAATCATCTAATTATCTTGATAAAATACATTCAATCTCCCATCCTATGGAGATCTTTGGGACACCTGGTATAGTCCTCTATACCTAACAACTGTTTATGGATTATAAGTTGGTTACCAACAATGTAATTGCTAATGTCTACATATAAGTAAATATATACTTTATATTCTGGGTCTGGGTTACCTCAGTCAGCATCTGCTATCACTTGGAATATTAATCTTAGCCATTCTAACGGGTGAAAGTTAGAATCTCTTAAAATTTTCATTTACATTTTATAGACATCTAAGGATGTTGACTATTTTCTTAAGTATTTCATAGCTATTGGAGTTTCCTGTATTGATAATTTTTCTGCTTATTGATGTAATCCACTTTGAATTATTTGTTTTTAACATATCTAATTTCTTGAGTTCTTTATCTATTTTGAATTTTAGCCTTCTGTCAGATGTATATTAACCAAAAATCTTTTCCCATTTTGTAGTCTGTGGAATGAAAATGTAAGGGTTCTTTGGAAATTCAGCTGTGTTGGATGGTGTTTTGCTAAAGCAAATACGTGAAGGAATGTTTTGCTGAAACAGGCACAGGTGAAGTCATGTTCTGGTAAAGAAAATCCATGAAAGGTCATGTGATGAAGGACTTTTTGCAAACAACCTGCATGTATTGGTCTTCCGTGGATTGCTTTATTGAGCTCCATTTTATCTGGACTCCATAGAGAGGAGTGCATGAAATATTTCCCATGGTGTACTGCAGTTTCTTGTTTCTTCAGACTTGAGCTGATTGACAGAGTGATGTCAGCTGAGACAGACTCACATCCTAAGACAAGACTCATGGAGGATAAATGGTATTTGGAAGAAGAATAGAAAGAACTCAATTTCCAGTGACAGAGGTTGAGCTTTGTTTGTTTGCAAAGCTTCTTGGTCTGGCATCTTCACTGGTCTTCACTTCACTGAGGGAGGCACAACCCAGAACTATGCCTTTTTCTGCTGGTCACTCCTGGTGACTCATGCCAAGGCTGATGCCTGGTTGTCTCTGCTAGGTCATATCACTGCTGCTGATTCATGTTTGCTCTCCTGACTCTACTGAACTGGATTGCTGGTGTATCCATGGAGTGTTTGCCTGTGGATCATGCTGACCTGAGAACTGAGCTGATGATTTCCAGACTATATGGATGAAAGTTGCTCCAAAGAACCATTTCTAAACAGGTCCACTTGCCCCATATCCTTTCTTTTCCATTACCTCTGGTGTGTGGTAGACTAAAAGGGCAGTTAAAGAGTCTGAAAATCAACACTAAAAATAAACTTTGAAAAAAAAAGTTACAAGGCTGCCATTTTGTTCTAATGACAGCATCCTTTGCAATACAGAAGATTTTTAGTTTCATGAAATTCCATTTACTAATTGTTGATCTTAGTGCCTGCACTACTGGTGTTCTGTTTAAGCATCTCCCGGGACAATAGCTTCAAGGTTATATTCCCTTTTCTCACGTTCAGTATATGTGGTTTTATGTAGGTTTTCAATTGATTTGATTTGAATTTTGAGCAGAGTGATAAGTATGAATCTATTTACATTTGTCAACATTTTGGTTCCTATAATAACTTGGGCTTTATGTTCTATTATTAATTCTATTATTACTGATGCCAATCTACTCCCAACTCTCATTCTGTCTTCACCTGCAACTTGTTTATGGAAACTGTTCTGAAAAACTTCTGCAATCTCACCTCTCCCTCCCTTCCTCCCTCTCTCCCTTCCTTCCCTGTTCCCCCCTCCACAAACACACACACACACACACACACACACACACACACACTGCTCTGCTTTTTAAAATTGCTTCTCATTCCTGTCCACCTGAGAGTTGAGTGTATCTTATCTCTGATTCTTTCTGTTAATCATTCTCTGATTTGTTTTTTTGATTAAAGATGTGTAGTAAGTCTTGAGGCTTTGTCTATAGTGTGTCTGCTTTCTAGATGGATCACACAGACCTAGGCCTTTGAATGTGATTCTTTTCCAGACCAGCCTTGTAGCTAAATTAAAATTCCTCTACAGTTCAAGGCAATTCTCCACATTTTTCTTCTATCAAGTTCATTATATCTGGTTTTATGTAGAGGTCATTTATCTAGTTTTTTTTTTTTTTTTTTTTTTTTTTCAGGGCTATTGGCATGGTTCTACTTACACTTTCTACATGCCAATAGACAGTTTGTGCAGTACCACTAATTAAAGATTTTTTTCCCAGTGTGTATTTCTGGATTCTTTATAAAAAATCAAAACATAAAACAACAAAATAAACAACCCCCTCCCAAAAAAAAAAACCAAAATAAAAAAAAACCCACCAAATCAAGTGTTTAGGTAGTTGTAGGGATTTATGTCTAGGTCTTCTGTTTATTGCATTCATCAATGTTTCTGTTTTTATGTCAATGCCATGCAACATTTCTTACTATTCCTCTGTAGTATAACTTGATTTCTGAAAGGTTGATAACTTCAGCAATTCTTTTGCTATCAAAGATTGTTTTAACTATACTGGTTGGCTTTGATGTTTTTTCACATGTGAAGTTGAGAATTGTCTTTTTAGCTCTGTGAAGAATTGTGTAGAAATTTTGATGGAAATAGCATTGAATATGTATGTTGTTTTTGGAAGAATGCCTATTTGCTATGATAATCATACCTATCCATGAGGATGAGGTCTCTTCATTTTCTAATGTTGTGTTCAATTTATCTCTTTAAAGACTGGACGTTTTAATCATCCATGGCTTTCACTTGCTTGGTTAAAGTTATCCCTAGATAATTGTAAAAGCTGTTGTTTCCCTTATTCATCTATTCAGTCTCATTGATATTTGCATATAGGAAGGTAACTGCTTAATTTTCTTTTATTTTGCATCATTAATTCAATCAGCTACTCAGCTGATGATATATATCAATTGTATGGGTTCACTAGTAGAACTTTGTAGGTCATTTATGTATACTATCATATCATCTCCAAATAATGATACTCTGAGTTATTCTTTTCCAATTTGTATCTTCTTGAACACCTTCTATTGTCTTATTACACCAGCAAACACTTCAAGTAGTAAACTGAATACTTACGGAGACAATGGATAGCCTCCAGCTTGTTTGAAACTATCTTCCATATATTTATTCATGTCTCTTGTATGAATTTCTCTAGTACTTTTATCATAAAATAGTGCTGGATGTTGTCAAAGGTCTTTGCTGCATCCAATGAGTTAAGCTTGTGGTTCTTGCCTTTGAGTTTGATTATATAGTGGATTACATTGACAGTCTGTACATGTTGAACCATCCCTCCATATCTTGGTTTCAACTTGTATTTTATATCAATATTCATGAGAAAAACTGATTTCACTTTTTTGAATCTCTATGTATTGGGTATCAGAGTGACTATGATCTCATAAAATGATGTTCCTTTTGTTTCTATTTTGTGGAATAGCTTGAGGAGCATTAGTGTTACTTGTCTTTGAAAGCTTGTAGATACTCTGCACTAAAACTGTGTGGCCCTGGGCTTTACTTATGTATTTTTTTTGTTGTTGTTGTGAGAATGTTATTTCACTAGTGGCTGTATTTAGTTTACATTGTTTACTTGATCTTGGCAAGTTCTACTGCCAATTGAGAAAATAATCCATTTGTTTTTAGATTTTTCTAATTTTTGTGTAGTATATGTTTTTAAAATATGAGCTACTCTTTTAGGGGGGAATTTGTGTCTGTTGTCATGTCTTCCTTTTCATTTCTGATATTGTAAATTTGAATATTCTCTCTGTCTTTTAGCTAGTTTGAAGAAGAGTTTGACTATCTTGTTGATTTTTTCACAGAGTCACAATTCATTGTGTCATTCATCCTTTGTATTATTCTCCTTGTTTCTATTTTATTGATTTATGCCTTCAGTTTGATTAGTTCTTGCCATCTCTGTCTCTTGTGTGAGCTTGCTTATTTTGTTCTAG
This sequence comes from Micromys minutus, assembly GCF_963924665.1. Lineage (NCBI taxonomy): Eukaryota > Metazoa > Chordata > Mammalia > Rodentia > Muridae > Micromys > Micromys minutus. Next base: position 35,055,622 of record NC_137955.1, on the reverse strand, counting down.
AGCTTTCAGGTGTGATGTTACATCGATAGTAAGATATCCATCCCACTGTCTGAAGTTACTGCATGCAGGGGTCTTCCCATTTGGGAATGGAGAATTCCGGTGGATTCTCAGGCCCAGTTCTTATAGTCAGTTAGGGCAATTGCAGGGAAATGGACGTGCTCTTTTATCTTTATTGCTTAGCTCTAGAGGTCTGAATGATTCTAGAATTGGTTAGGCTCTGGAGACCTCCCAGGAGGGTTGCTTACTAACAGACTTTAAATTGACTCTGCAAAGTCAACACCTCTGTCTTCCATCCTGTGTATGCTGGACCCCTGCATGCAGCTTTTTTTCAGAATAAACACTCTTTACTGTTGCATACTATTTGAGTCTGGGGTATCATTTCTTGTACATAATTGACCCTTAAAGTAGAACAATACTATCATGTGGGTATAGGATGTATGATGTACAAACAAGTAGCTAAACAAAATAGGGGTTACAATATTTTGCAAGAAGTGTGGCAGAAATAGCAACAGCTGCACCTTGCCTCTAGTTCATTATATCCCCAGTTTGTAACTTTTCCTTTGATCCCATTTGCCTTACTATTTTACTTTGCTTTTCATTTCTGATTTTAACATGGTCTGCACTTTTCTTTAACATGTGTGTTATTTGTCATTTGTAAGGCAAGCACAGCTTGAAATTGGACTTGCACATTTTTGCATCTGTTTTTACTTTCCCCCATTGCTATAAAAGAAGCAGTCTGAAGACAGCCTATGACTTCTAAGGAACAAAAAGACATATACAAATACATGACAGGCCATCTCCTTTGTCAACAACTTTTGAATCTTCCCTCAATTATTAGCATTCATGTTTAATGTTTGAATAGACACATTTTTATTAATACAGGCACCTAGCCAGGATCCCGAATATGTTTGTACATAAGTTTCTTTTTGTAAGTAACTAAGGGGTTAACATCATTTAAAATTAAGTTTCAAGATACATTTAGACAAAGTCACTTTATTCTTATAAGCAGTCATAGTATATTATCAATAATACATTAGCACGTAATGTCATCATTTCCTTTCTGAGCACATATAAATAGCTTAGCTACAATGTCCCCAACATAGTTTACTGCATCTTAGTTGTCTTGTATCTAATATTAGCTAACTCATAATGGTGATTTTAGACTGCTACCATATAGATAGTTCATTTTTGCCATTTAAACATACAAAGTAATGAATTTTAAATAGCAAAAAGTTATTCAAGCATAAAACTGTTTAACAAAATATTTCTTCTCTAAATGCAGATACTTAATTTCCTAGGAAAGGTCACTGAGTATAAATATGACATTTTAAAAATTGTGGCCATAGTCAAACATACATTGATTAAGTAGTAATAAAGCCCATGTCTGTCTTGTTCTCATTAGCAGTTAATTTATACATATCCATGTAATTGATAGTTCTGAATATATCTTTCTTTTTTTTCATAGAATTCATATTGTGTTTACTGGTACATAAGATCAAGGCTCTCTTTTGTTTGATTTTTGCACTAAAATTGAAATTAGTCTAGTGAAGGTTCTATAGTCTATTTGTAAATATGACTCCAGTTTTCTAGTTGTATATTTAATTAATTAATGTTGTTAAATGGTTATCTAGAGTTTCATATTTTAAAGCCTGGATCTATCTATAGTTCTTTTACATAAGTACCAATTTAGTTACATATGGGTTTATGTGGTTATACACACCTAAGTATGTGAAGATATGTGACTTTCTACTTAGGCAAAAGCCGAAAGGTTTTTATTTATTTATTTTTTTGTATTTTTGCACTTCTTTTTATTAGTAGGGTATCTTCATAAACCTGGGACTGGCATTTGTTGCCTAACCTGTTGCTGTCATGACACAGTGATCGTTCTGTCTCAATTAACTGTGGATCTGGGGTTTCATGTAAGACTGAAACACTCCCCTTATTATTTGGATTACAAGCTCTCTTTCTAATGATTGGGTAATTACCATTTCCCATGAATTTATCTCATCATCTTTACAGTTTTGTGCACCAAGTCAAGTACTAGTAACCCACAAAGAATTGAGAATCAGTTTTCTGCCATTGTTTCTTACTATTTGTATTTCTCTGGTAGTTTGTAAATTTTATTCCAGTATGTCAATCATTAAGGTTGCTTGTTTTATACTCATTTTGACCCTAACATAAAAGAACACACTTTTAATTTTACTATCATTAGAAATGACATAGTAAAAAGCAGATTTCATCATCTTTACTCACAAACCCTTCAAACTTAAAAAGACCCATGTCAAGTTTTCTGAATAGTTAACATACAAATTGCTTTACTGAGCATGAAATTATTAATTCCCTACATTTTAACATATCAAACAGCAAATATGGGTCCTTCATTTCTCAGTCACTGTAAAACTGGTTTTTAAAGATTTATTTATTTTATGTACATGAATACATTGAGCCATATTTAGACACACCAGAGGGCACTGGATCCCCATTACAGATGGTTGTGAGCCATTATATGGTTGCTGGAAATTGGACACAGGACCTCTGGAAAGGCAGTCAGTGCTTTTCATTGTGGCGCCATATCTGCAGCCCAAAAACTGTGTTTCTAATGCTATTAACTTTCATAGCAGACATTAGTAAGTGCAGTCACATGTGTGTCCATGCACTAAATCCAAGAATAGAGATTATATCTTGTAATATATCTTTGCTGCATGTTGAAACAACTTCTATTATCATGTAAAGAATATGCACATAGGTAATAATAAAATTGCTTTTGATGTAGAGAAAGTTAAATTGGTTGGATCAGCTGGTGACATTTTCTGTATTACATATATTTTCCATACTACATATAATAATATTTATTCTCTATTCCTGAGACATTGTTTTATGGAAGTTAAATGGTTAAGAGAATATGACATACTATAGGTTCCTCCAGGGAAGTTGCTTGCTTGTACTCATTGACTGAATGGATATCAGTTATGTAATATCTGCATAGCAATATTATAGGGAAGTGAAAATAATGTAATGTATCTGGATCTTTGAATAACTAAGTTAAGTTACTTAAGGTGCACATAAATTAAATTGTAATTATATTGGGCTACATAGGCAACTTCTTAGGGTACATTGCATGTTTTGGAAACATACTGATGCACTTCTATTATATTTACTAATCCATATCTTCTCTTGCCCATCTTCTTTCTAGTTCTCTTCTTCTTCATAAATATTCTTTTGATCACATAATTTATATATAAAAATAGCAAATATTATTTTTTTAAGTATTCCTTTTTCAGATATTGAAATTTTGAAATTCCTAAATAGGCATTTCCAAGTGATTTCAGTTTCCTCAAACTTAAAATTAAGACTAATAAGATATATACACATAAACAACAAGAATGGATTTACCATATAATATTATGTATGTAATTTTTGCATATGGTGTCTGTGTGTGTGTAAGAGTAGCAAAGAAAGGGCATGGATGGAGGATTTGGAAACAGGAGATAAGCCAAGAGCTAGAGGGAAGAAAAGAAGGAAAATTAAGTCATCATGTTTTAATTAAAAAAAATACACAAGGATACTTGGAAGGATTTAGAGGAGAAAGGGCAGGGGAATATGACAGAATTAAAGTATATTCTTAAAACTGTAAAAAATAGTTAATAAAAGAACAAGACTGTTGGTCCAAGTTCTGCCAAAACACAGAGTGCTTGACCTTGTTTACCATGAGCCACTGCTGGGGTGGGCTTTATGGAAGTGGGGAGACACCACTCAGGGAGTGGGAAACACAGTCTAAGATGGGGAGGCCAAAGTTGGGGTTTTCTGACTCCCAAGTATGCAACCACTTCTAAGGTGGTGCACAGGGGAGTCAGGAACAAATAATCAGGAATTCATAGGCTACTTTGAGGCTGGGATCATTGGGAACCTGCAGGTTGAGGACTTGGATGAAGTTGAGGCACGGAAAATGAGGAACACTGGTTAAGCTCATTTTGATTATCCCTTAGGTTAGCTGCTGTTGTCTGTTAGTACAGAGTCACTTACAGGTGATTTAGGCTGCAGTTCTTTAGGGGACCTTCTCCATGATTACTCCGGTGGTTCTCTGTGAAAGTGATAGTTCATGTTTATCCATACCATTTATTGACTGTTCATTATGGAGAATAAATGCATACCAACTCCTCAGGGTAGACCAAAGATTAAGTACATTTTGCAGGGAGGAATGTCTGGGAAAGGAATTTTATTGGTTAAAGCCTCAATGATGGGATTCTGTAAAGCCCACCCCACAGATACCTGGCAACAGCCAGGTATGCTCCTCCTCAGTTACTTGACACTACAAAAGGGGCTGATTTACCCCTCGACTCTCTCTTACTCTTTTGGCCTCTTGTGTTCCTGCCCTTGCTCTTCCCACTTTGCCCTTTCTTTCCCCATCCCCCCCTCATCTTCCTCCACGTGCTCATGGCAGGCCTCTGCTTCTCTACTCCTCCTCTTCTCTCTGTCTCTCTCCCTCTCTCTTTCTCTCTGTCTCTTTCTGCCTCTGTCTCTATCTCGCTCTCTCTGTCTCTCTCTCTATGTCTCTCTCTATGTCTCTCTCCCTCTCTCATCTCTGTCTCTTTCTGTCTCTGTCTCTCTCTGTCTCTCTATGTCTCTCTCCCTCTCTCCTTCTCTCTGTCTCTTTCTCTCTCTGTCTCTCTCTGTCTCTCTATGTCTCTCTTCCTCTCTCCTTCTCTCTGTCTCTTGCTGTCTCTGTCTTTCTCTGTCTCTCTATGTCTCTCTTCCTCTCTCCTTCTCTCTGTCTCTTTCTGTCTCTTTCTGTCTCTCTCTCTCTCTCTCTCTCTCTCTCTCACTCACTCTCTTTCTGTGTCTGTCTGTCTGCCTCTACTAGCCTTTTAACTCCCCTCCCCATGCCCTGAATAAACTCTATTCTGTACTGTGCTGTCCTGTGTGGCAGATCCCTCAGGGAGAATTGATTACCAACATGAGTTTCCCAGAGGGACTCATGCCTACTGAACCTCCATGGACCATAACCCTCACTGCTCTCTTCATCTTTTTCCTAACACTCATGGCCTCTAGATTCCTCATTAATAGGGAGAATTCTGTTTGGGGCTTTATAACCAATGTTGGGAGTGCAGATATGTGTTCTGAGTCAGGAAAGTTTGCATTTCTCTGATGACAAAGGATGTTGGCAGAATTTTTATGGTTGCTTATCTATATTATCATAAAATCTGCAAATAGTGATACCAAGACTTCTTTGCCAATTTGTATCCCCTAGGTCTCCTTTTGTTGTCTTATTGATCTATTTAGAACTTTGAGTACTATAATGATTAGATAGGGAGAGAATGGACAGCCTTTTCTTGCTCCTCATTTAAGTGGGATTGCTTCAAGTTTCTATACATTTAATTTGATGTTGGCTATTGGCTTGTTGTATATTAATTTTATTATATTTAATTGTTTTAGTCGGGGTTTCTATTCCTCCATAAAATATCATGACCAAGAAGCAAGTAGGGGAGAAAAGGATTTATTCAGCTTACACTTCCACATTATTGTTCATCACCAAATGAAGTCAGGACTGGAACTCATGCTGGTCAGGAAGCAGGAGCTGATGCAGAGGCCATGGAGGGATGTCACTTACTGGCTTGCTTCCGTTGCCTTGCTCAGCCTGCTTTCTTATAGAACCCAGGTCTACCATCCCAAGAATGGCACTGGGCCCTTCCCCCTTGATCACTAGTTGTGAGAATGTCTTACAGCTGGATCTCATGGAGGCATTTCCTCAACTGAGGCTCCTTTTCTGTGATAACTCCAGCTTGTGTCAACCAGCCATTACCTTCAATATATGCCTAGGTTTCCTGATATTTCCAATACTTTTAACATGAAAAGGTATAGGATTTTGTCACAGTTTTTCCTTTTCTTGCATCTAATAAGATGATCATGTGCCTGTGTGTGTGTGTGTTTGTGTGTGTGTGTGTGTGTGTGTGTGTGTGTGTGTTTTAAAATGGAAAAATCCTGTAATGACACTATAAGACAAATAACCCCCAAAGATGCCACTAAGTTCACTTTCTCTTCTGTATGTGTTGATGGTCATGCAGCCAACCCTTGTGAATAATTTCCCCAATGAGGGTACTTTAAGATTTATCTTCCTTGCAATTAGTTATCGATTAGAAATACCTTCTACATTAGCATTAGGAACATGTGTTCATTTCTTTCAGCTCTTGAACACCATCTGGTGAAGACCCATAGAGGCCCTGCTCATGTGGCCTCAGACTTATGTGTTTATATGTATACTGGCCCTATTGCATTTACAATGACTTACTCCCATTGAGTCATCTAACATGTCTGGCTCTAATACTTTTTCCAGATCCTCTTCTGCAAGGCTCCAGGAGTACTAAAAGCAGGGATGTGATGAAGCCATACTATTTCTGGTTGCCTGTTTCAAGGCTTTCCAGTCTGCACATCATCTGACTACATGTCTCTGTATTTCTTCTCACAATCTGATGCAAGAGGAAGCTTCTCTGATCATATCTAAGGAAGGCACTACTCCATTAGTATAGTAGACTGCCATTAGGAATTATTTAGTTGCTACATTTGTTCAGTACAACTGTAGTATTTCTTTTGCTTTTCTGTAGTGGCTTATATTCTAAAGCTAGTTTGAGCCCTAATACTGTTTACAGGAGATGGTTCACACATAGCTTCTAGAAATCTGCTTCTAGTTAATTCTGATTGACAAATAAAAATGTCAACAACCAAAAGCTAGGGAGGAGATACATAGGTGAGGCAGGTGGGTTGGGTTTCCAGGTATTGGGACCAGGATAAAGCATAAGAGAAGAGAAATGTCATGCCTTACAAGTGTGCAGGACAGAGATAAGTCCCACTATGGAGAAGGGAAACATAGAGAGCACCCTGGGCTCCTGGCCAAGAAAATGTAGACCAGAGGGCTAACTGCTTAGAGTTAAGTGTATACTAATTGGAACATAGAGATTAATGAATAGGAACTAGGAGTTATTGATGGGGCTATATTTTAACAACATAGAGGTAGGCAGCTTCCCAGCTATTGTTTGGTTTAAGGTATATAAAACTATAAAGTATGTGTGTGTGTGTTTTATCTGGGAACATAAATGCTCTAAGGTGGGAAAGAACCCATTACCTGGATTTATTCAAATATTTGTAGTACAGGTTTTACCTTTATTCTCAGATTCTTCATCCCCTAAAGAATGCTGGGTTCTATCTTGTGGAGAGTGCCTTAAGTCAAATCAGGTATTAGCTGGTTATTTCCACAAGCTTTGGACCACTATTACACAAGCATACATATCAGAAACAGAACACATTATAGATTAATGGCTTTGTTGCTGGGTTGGTTTTAATATTTTTTCCTCAACATCTTTCAGAATACCTTCCTTACCAAGAACAATAGTTGGTAGTCATGGGGGCTCTGGGAGCCCAGCAATTCCACTTCTCTGTGTTCAATGAGTTGTGGAGGTGGTGTCTTCAGCAACAGACCCTTACCAAGAGTTCTGGAGAGCAAAGTGTATTCTGGAAAGATCCTATGGGGTTATTGTAGAGGTTGGGGTGGGGGTGGAAGAAGGTTCCCCTGAGACAATTTTTGCAGCAACTCCACTATGTTTAACCAATCTCCCATATGAGAAGATTCCTTTATTGACAAACAATGTCAAGTTGGGGCTCTTTCTTCCCATTATATGGTGATTTCATTAGGAACTTATTTATTGTTATATGTTGGAAAATGTTTTGGGTATATGCCCAGGAGTAGAATAGATGGGTCTTCATGAAGTACAATTTCCAATTTTTTGAGGAACCATAAAACTGACTTCCAGAGAGGTTATACCAGCTTGCAATCCCACCATATATGGAGATGTGTTCCTCTTTCTCCACATTCTCTCCAGCATCTGCTGTCACTTCTGTTTTATATCTTAGCCATTCTAAGGTGGAATCTGAGGGTTATTTTTATTTGCATTTTATTTGCTTCCCTGATGACTAGAGATGTTGAGCATTTTTTAGCTGCTTCTCAGCCATCATATTTCTCAGTTGAGAATTCTTTGTTTAGCTCTGTACCCAAGTTTTAATAGGGTTATTTGATTCTCTGTATTCTATCTACTCGAGTTCTTGTATATATTAGATATTATATCTCTATCAGATGTAGGATTGGTAAAGATCATTTCCCAATCTGTTGGCTGCCATTTTGTCCATTTGACAGTGAGTTTCCTTAGGCTTACAAATCTTTGCAATTTCATGAGATCTCATTCGTCTATTCTTGAACTTTGAGCATAAAACTTTGGTGTTCTATTCAGGAAAATTCCCCTTGTATATGTGCTCTAAGCTCTTCCTTACTTTCTCTTCTATTAGTTTCATTGTATCTGGTTTTATGTGGAGGTCCTTGATCCACTTGGACTTAAGCTTTGTACAAAGAAATAAGAGTAGATCAAATTTGTAATTTTCTACATTTTGACGTACAGTTCAACCAACACAATTTGTTGAAAATGCTGCCTTTTTCCTCCTAGATGATTTTCACTTCTTTGTCAAAGATCAAGTGACCACAGGTATGTGGGTTCATTTCTGGGTTTTCAGTTCTATTCCACTGATCTACCTGTCTGTCTCTGTACCAATATCATGCAGTTTTCAACACAATAGAGCTGTAATACAGCTTGAGGCTAACTGTGATGATACTCTCAGATATTCTTTTATTGTTGAGACAAGTTTTCATTATCTTGGAATGTTTGTTACTCCCAATGAATTTAGAAATTGTCCTTTCTAACTCTGAAATTGAGTTAGAATGTGATGAGGATGCACTAAATCTGTAGATTGCCTTAGACAAGATTGCCATTTTTATTATGTTGAACATTCCAATTCATAAAAATGGGAGATCTTTCCATCTTCTGAGATCTTCTTCAATTTTCGTCTTCAGAGACTTAAAGTTCTTAACATACAGATTATCACTTGCTTGATTCGGGTCGCACCAAGATATTTTATGTTATTTATGACTATTTTTAAGGCTGTTGCTTCCCTAATTTCTTCTTCAGATTGTTTATCCTTTGTGTAGAGGAAGGCAGGTGATTTGTTCCAGTAAATTTTATATTCAGCCACATTGCTGAAGTTGTTTATCAGGTGTAGGAGTTCTCTAGTGGAATATTTTTGGTTTACTTAAATATACTATCAAATCATCTATAAATAGTTAAATTTTGACTCCTTCTTTCATAGCAGCCATATTTATAATAGCTCAAAGCTAAAAAGAACTTCTTTAATAGAGGAATGGATACACAAATTGTGGTATATTTATACAATGGAGTACTACTTAGTTTTTAAAACAATGACTTCATGAAATTTCTCGACTAAAGAATGGAATTAAAGCTATCAGCTTGAATGAGGTAACCCAGTCACAAAGAACACACATGGTATATACTCACTGAAACTAGCCCAAATAGGTCTGAATACCCAAGGAAATATTCACAGACCTTATGAAGCTCAAAAGAAATAGGAAGGCCAGAATGTGGATACTTTAGTCTTTCTTAGCATTGAGAAGAAAAACATTTATTGGAGGAAATACAGGAACTAATAGAGTAGCAAGAATTGAAGGAAAGATCATTAAAAGACTGTCTCACGTTGGAATCTACTCCATATGCATCCATCATAGCCAGTCACTATTGCTGATGACAGGAAGTGTTTACAGGAGGAAATAGATACAGATGCCTTCTGAGAGGCTCTACCAGACTCTGCAGATAGAGTTGAGGATGCTTGCAGCTAACCATCAGACTGAACACAGGGACCCAAATAAAAGAGCTAGAGATAGAATTGAAGGAGCTGAAAGTGTTTTCAACCTCATGTGAAGAACAAAATTATCAACCAACAAACCCTCCAGAGCTCCCAGGGACTAAATCACCAAACAATGAGTACATTTGGACAGACTAGTGGCTCTGATTGCATATGTAGCATAATGTCTAGCATTAGTGTGAAAAGAGGCTTTTGGTCCAATTAAGGATACTTTTCCCAGTGTAGGGAAAAGTCAAGGTGCTGAGTGGGTAGACAGTGTTTGGGAAATGGAGAACCTTCATGGAAGCAAGGGGAAGGGGGTTGGAGTTGGAAAGAAGGAACAACAGTTAAAATGTAAAAACAGAGAATATCCAATAAAATGAAAAATAATTGCTTTCTATGTATATATTGTAAGTAATTTCGACAATATGAGAATTCCAAACTATTTAAAAGTGGCTCCAAATTTCTGCAGTCTCTGTTCATATTCCCTCTCAGATCCCCTTTACCCTCCTAATTATCACTGTATCTTTTCTTCTAGAAAGTACCTTTTTCTGTTAATTCCAGAACTCTTTATTTACCTTTTCTAATAAGAACTGTTTGCAACCCCACCCTCCCTTACTCTAAACCTAACTTCTGTGGTTATATGTATTGTAGCATTACTGTCATTGATTTAAAAATTAATATCTACCTAAAAGAAAAATATATGTCACATGTATATTTGTGGGTCTGTGTGACACTACTTAGAATGATCTTTTTTCTAGTTCTATCCATCTTCCTGCAAATTGCATGCTTTTGTTTTTAATATCTGATTAAATATTTCATTGTGAAAACATACAACATTTTTCTTATTTATTCATCCACAGAAGAATATCCAGGTTGCTTCTAATTTAAGGCTATTTTGAATAGAGGAGCAAAAAAACATGGTTGTGCAGGTCTCTGAGGTAGAATAAAGTGAACTTTAGGTATATGCTCAAGTGTGTTATTGCTAAATCTTGAGATCCCCATAATCCTGAAGAAACACTATAATGATTAATACAACAGCTGTGCAAGTTTTTACATGTTCCCTCTGTCCACATTCTTTTCAGCATAATCTGTCACTTGTTTATTAATCTTCGTCATTCTGAAGTTAAAGTGAAATCAAAAAGTAGTTTTGATTTGCATTTCCCTGATGACTCAGGATGCTAAACACTTCCTTAAGTGTTTCTCACACATTTGAGTTTCCTCTTTTGATACTTCTTTGTTTAGATATGTGTCATGTTTTTGTCATCCTATTTGTTTACTTGACATCTAGTTTTTTTTTCTTTTAGTTCTTTATATAGTTTGGATATTAAACCTCTATCAGATATGTAGTTGATAACTATTTTCCCATTCTTCAGGCTGACACTTAGTTCAAAGTTCAGTGTCCTTTGCCTTACAGAAGTTTTCTCAAGGTTAATGAGGTATCATGTATTAGTTGTGGATTTTGATTCATGTACTATTGGTATTCCATTGAGAAATACCGTCTGTGCTAAGGAATTTAAGGTCGTTCTTCTATTGCCTTTTCTCTTGCATTTAGACTACCAGGGTACAAACCGAGGTCTTTATCCATTTGAAATTGTGTATTGTGTTCGGTGATATGTATGGATCTATTGCATTCTTCTCCAAGTCTCCACCAAATTCAGGCAACATTTTGATGAAAACACTTTCTTTTTTCCAATAATATTTCTGACATTATTATCAAAAATCAGATGGTTATAGGTGTGTTAATTTATGTCTGTGTTTCAAATCTTTTCCATTAATCCATGCATCTCTTTTTGTATTGTTATCTTGCTATTTTTGTTACTATAGCTTTAAAATAAAATGTAGTATTGGGCATGGTGATATTTCTAGAGCTTTTATTTTTTCAAGTTTTTTGAGGTTTCCTAGATTTTTTGTGTTTTCCTTTGAAACTGAAAAGTAGCCTCTTAAGATATGTACTGAATTGTGTTGGAATTTAGATGGGGGATTGCACTGAATCTGTGTGAGTTTTGGAGGATCAGCACTTTTACCAGATTAATCCTATTTACTGATCCACTAATCTGGGAGATCTTCCTACCTTCTGATACTCAGCAGATCTTTCACTTGCTTGCTTAGATTTACCAGCAAGATATTTTATAGTTTGTTGTGAATCTGTTTGAAAAGTGTTGTTTCCCTGATTTCTTTCTTAGTCGCTTCACCATTTGTTACTGATACTTGTGACTTAACTTTGTATTCCACTACATTGATCAAGTTGTTTAGCAGCTGTTGGAACTTTCCAAGTGGACTTTTTGGAATCATTTGGAAGAACAAGCCTGCCTTCACCTTATTCTTAAAAGCTTCCTTATAGCAACGACAAACTAGTTTCAATCCTGTTTATGATTAAACTTCTGTTTCTAAATGATTGCGCTCTCTCTCTCTCTCTCTCTCTCTCTCTCTCTCTCTCTCTCTCTCTCTCTCTCTCTCTCTTTCACACACACACACACACACACACACACACACACACACACACACAACACAGCACCACCACCAATACTACAACCACTATCACCACCAAATCCACAGAAAACCTGTAACTAACTACAAATGGTTTTGTACTACTACTTCCAGGAATGACAAACAATTCTTTGTTTCAAAATATTCATTATAATCATCTCCGGACCTTACCTTTTGCTCAAAAGATTATATGCCCATTTAAGACCCTTGTTATAAGTGTGGTTACCATATTTTGCCAGCTTGCAATTGTATTTTGGTTTTAAGTGTGGTTACCATATTTTGCCAGCTTGCAACTAACATTTTTATGCTTATGACATGATCCTATAACCATCTGTCTTGCCTGCTACATTGTCCACTTGGAAACCCCTACTCTTGAGCTAGGGAGGCCATGTCTTCCTCACATATATCACTGGCCTGGCAAAGGCCAACTTAGTGGGAGACAGACGATGTTCAAGAACAAAAAGCTTCTCCCTTCAAAAAAGGATGAGGCATCCTCATTTTGGCCTTTTTTTTTTTTTTTTTTTTTTTTCTTTTTTGAGCTTCATAATGTCTGTGAATTGTTTCTTGGGTACTCAGAGCTTTCTGGAGCTATTATCTGCTTTTCAACGACTGCATACCATGTGTGTTCTCTTGTGACAGGTTTACTTCACTCATGATGATAGTCTCTAGTTTCATCCATTTGCCTAGGAATTTCATGAAGTCTTTGTTTCCAATATCTGAGCAGTACTTCATTGTGTAAATGTACCACACTTTGTGTATTGAAAACTAAATCACTTTATTGAACACTTAAAAAAATTAAAAGGACAAATACCTTGCTTTAATTGACTTAACCGTGAAAAATTGTGTCTATGTTCTTTCTCCTTCCATCTTTGTGTTTAATATTGATTTATACTATCATATATTCTACAAATAAATATATTTGACGTTTTCCTTTCCTGTGTGTATCTCTTTGGTATCTTTTCATTGTCTTTTTGCTTTAGTAAAGACTTCCACATATATATTGAATGTGAGTGTGTGTGTGTGTTGAAGAGAGAGAGAGAGAGAGAGAGAGAGAGAGAGAGAGAGAGAGAGAGAGAGAGAGAGAGAGAGAAACTTCCCATGTTTCTTATCTTGGTGAAATTGCTTTGCCATTTAAGTTAATGTTGGTTATGAGCTTGATGTACACTACCGCTATTATGTTGGTATGTGTTCTTTGTATGCTTAATTTCTCCAAGATATTTATCATGAAAAGGTGTAGATTTTGTAAAAGGCATTTTCTGCATCTTATGAGATGGTGATGTGGTTTTGTATTTCTGATTATTGTATAGGGTGACTTCATTTACTAATTTACATATGATGAACCATTTTTAGTTCTCTGAAGTGAAACCAACTTGGTTATAATGAATAATATCATTTATGTGCTTGTGGGTTTAAATTATAAGTAGTATTAGAGATTGTCTTTTCATATGTGTTCATAAGAGATATTTGTATGTGATTTTCTTTATTTGTTCTGTTGTTATATGGCTTATCACCTAGGATAGGTGTGACTCCATAAGACAAATTGGAGTATGTTGCTTTTTTTCTATTTTGTGGAAATTTTTAAGGAGTATTAACGCTTTGGAAGTCTAGTAAAATTATGAGTTAGAACCACCTGGCCATGTGGGTTATTTTTGTTTGTTTGTTTGTTTTTGCTTATTTTTTGTTTGTTATATTGTTTGGTTGTTTTTTAAAGTCTTGGTAACATTAACTGTTGCTTTTGTTTAACTGAGATTTTTTTTTCACTATAGGTTTGTTTTGAACACCACACTAAATTCACTAGTGAATATAACCAGGAGAAAAATGCTATTATAGATTTATAAAATTAAAAAAAATACGTTCTTAAAAATACACAATTATTCCTTTGATTTTTCAACAAAGTAAATTTTATAATCAGTCATTAGTAACTACTAATTAATAAGTAATAAAAAAACACAGACCAAACACTCAGGTCATTTGCCACCAGAAACAGAAGAGATCCAGAGACACAGGTGAGACTGCACTGTGAGTAGCCGGGGCTCAGAGAGATCTGGGCCGAGCACACAGAAATTGAGGACCCCCTGAATAGTTCAGGGGAGCTGGAACTCTGCTGTAGAACTCTGTTTCCAGCCAGAGAGCCCTTGCATGCACACCAAACTCTCAAGCCATTTGCCACCTGAAACAGCAGAGATCCAGGGACACTGACCAGGTACATGGGAGAGACAGGAACCAATCACTGACAGCAAGATGGCAAGAGGAAAGCAAAGAACTTACCCAATGGATACCAAGACAACCTGGCAAAATCAGAATCCAGGTCTCCATCACAGAAAACAGCTGAATGCTAAACATTCCAGAAAAAGAAGACTCAGACCTGAAATCATACCTCAAGATGATGATGGAGATCTTTAAGCAAGAACAGGAGGAAAAGCATAAAGAAGTAAAAGCTTTTAAAGAGGAAACATGAAAAACACTCAAAAAATCAAAGAACTAGAGGAAAACAGAACCAAAGAGATGAAGGAAATGAAAAAGAATTTAAAATGGAAATGAAAACAATAAAGAAAACACTAAAAGAGGCAAACCTGGAGGTAAAAAATCAAAAAAAAAAAAGAAAAAGAAAAAGAAATCAGGAGTCACAGATATAAGCATCTCCAAGAAACTACAAGAGATGGAAGAGAGAATCTCAGGGCCTGAAGACAACATTGAAAACATAGACAAAACAGTCAGAGAAGATGCAAAACCCAAAAAGCTCCTAACCCAAAATATCCTGAACATCCAGGACACAATGAGAAGACCAAACTAAAGGATAATAGGGCAAACAATATCAACTAAGATGCACAGAAAATATCTTCAACAAAATCGTAGAAGAAAACTTCCCTTCTTTTAAGAATGAGATGGCCATGAGAATAAAAGAAGACTAAAGAACTCCAAATAGAGAGAACCAGAAAATAAATTTCTCCCGACACATAATAGTCAAAACCAAGTGCCCAACGCAAAGAAAAAATACTAAAAGCAGTAAGGGGAAAAGGCTATATAAGATATAAAGGCAGACAAACCAGAATCACACCAGACTTAACAATAGAGACTATTAAAGCAAGAAGATCCTGGACAGACATCATGCAGACCATAAGAGCACACAAGTGTCAGCCCAAGCTGCTATATCCAGCAAAACTCTCAATCACCATAGATGGAGAGACCAAGATAGTCCAGGACAAACCTAAATTTACACAATATCTGACCACAAACCCACTACTACAAGGAATTATAGGTGGAAAACCCAATACAAGGAGGGAAACTACATCCTAGTAAAAACAAGAAAATACCTAAGCAAGCAAACCAAAAGAAGAAACACGCATAGGCACAATTCTACCTCTAAAAGCAAACATAGTAGGAAACAGAAACTATTATTCTTTAATATATGTTAAAATAAATGGACTCAATACCCCAATAAAAGACGTACTATATCAGAGAAGATATATAATCAGCATCCAGCATTTTACTGCATACAGGAAACTCATTTCAGAGACAAAGACCGACACTATATGAGAGGAAATGTCTGGGAAAAATCCTTCCAAGCAAATGGCCCCAAGAAACAAACTGGTATAGGGAAAATTTGTCAGGAGGAACTCTCAATCCTTAACAAATATGCTATAAATACAAGAACACCCATATTAACAAAAGAAACCTGACTATACCTCAAAAAATACATTGCACCCCACACAATAATAGTGGGAGACCTCAACACCCTTTTTCCATCAATGGACAGATCATGGAAACAGAAATTGAACAAGGACACAGTGAAACTAGGAGAGATTATGAACTAATCTAAATTAATAGACATCTACAGAACCTATCACCCTAAAACAGAAAAATGTACCTTCTTCTCAGCAACTTATGGCACCTCCTCAAAAATTGAGCATATAATCGGTCACAAAACATTCCTCAATAGATATAAGAAGATTGAAATACTCCCATACATCCTATCAGATCACCATGGTCTAAGGATGGACTTTAATAACAACAAAGAGCCCATATACACATGGAAACTAAGTAATGCTGTATTAAAAGATAGCATGGTCAAAGAAGAAATAAAGAAAGAAATTAAGGATTGTCTAAAATTTAATGAAAATGAAATCACAACATACACAAACCAATGGGATGCAATGAAAGCAGCACTGAGAAGAAAACTTATGGCCCTGAGTGCTTCCAAAAAGAAACTGGAGTGAGTAAACACTAGCAACCTGACAACACAGTTGAAAGCTCTAGAAAAAAGGAAGCCAATACACCCAAGAAAAGGAGACAGCAAGAAATAATCAAACTCAGAGCAGAAACTGACCAAATAGAAAAAAAAAAATCCAAAGAATCAACAAAACCAAGAGGAGGTCCTTTGAGAAAATTAACAAGATTGATAAACCCTTAGCAACACTAACTAGAGAGAGTATCCAAATTAACAAAATCAGAAAGTAAACTGGAGACAAAAATACTGAAACTGAGGAAATTCAAGAAATCATCAGATCCTACTCCAAATACCTATACTCAACAAAGATGGAAAATCTGGAGGAAATGGATGAATCTCTAGAAAGATACTAGATACTAAAGTAAAACCGGGACCTGGTAAACCATATAAATAATCCCATAACACCTAAAGAAATAGAAGTAGTCATCGAAAGCCTCACAACCAAAAAAAGCCCAGGTCCACATGGGTTCAGTGCAGAATTCTTTCAGACATTTATTGATGACCTAATACCAATACTCTCAAAACTATTCCACAAAAGAGAGTGAGATAGAACACTATCTAACTCATTTTTAAAGGCCACAACAACCCCTGTTCCTTAACCACACAAAGACCCTACAAGGAAAGAGAATTTTAGACCAATATCACTTATGAACATTGATGCGAAAATACTCAACAAAATCCTTGCAAACCTAATCCAAGAAAACATCAAAACAATCATTCAACATGATCAAGTAGGCTTCATCCTGGGGATGGAGGAATGGTTTAATATATGGAAATCCATCAATGTAATCCACCATATAAAAAAACTCAAAGAAAAAAAACCACATGGTCATCACACTAGATGCTGAGAAAGCATCTGACAAAATTCAACAACACTTCATGTTAAAAGTTGTGGAAAGAACAGGAATCCAAGGTCCATACCTAAACATTATAAAAGCAATACACAGCAAACCAAAAGCCAATATCAAACTTAACAGTGGGAAACATGAAGTAATTCCATTAAAATCAGGGACTAAACAAGACTGCCCACTCTCCCCCTACCTATTCAACATAGTACTGGAAGTCCTTCCCAGAGTAATTAGAAAGCAAAAGGAAATCAAAGGGATACAAATTGGAAAGGAAGAAGTAAAAATATCACTGTTTCTAGATTACATGATAGTGTTTATAAGTGACCCCATAAATTCCACTAGAGAACTTCTACAGCTGATAAAAAAGTTGAGAAAATTGGCGTGATATAAAACTAATACAAGCAAATCAGTAGCCTTCCTCTACTCAAATGAGATACATGCAGAGAAAGAAATTAGAGAAAAGGGAATCCTTTAAAATAGTCACAAACTATATGATATACCTTGGTATGACTCTAACTAAGCAAGTGAGGGACCTGTTATACAAGAACTTCAAATCTCTGAAAAAGGAAATCTAGGAAGATCTAAGATATTGGAAAGATCTCCCATGCTCATGGATTGGAAGGATCAACATTGTAAAAATGGCCATCCTACCAAAAGCAATCTACAGATGCAATGCATTCCCCATCAAAATTCCAACCCAATTCTTCATAGAATTGTAAAGAGCAATGTGCACTTTCATCCAGACTAACAAAAATCTAGAACAGTGAAATCCATCCTCAACAACAAGCAAACATCTGCTCACCATCCCTGACCTCAAGCTATATTACAAGGCAATTGTGTAAAAACTTCATG
Organism: Micromys minutus; assembly: GCF_963924665.1. NCBI lineage: Eukaryota > Metazoa > Chordata > Mammalia > Rodentia > Muridae > Micromys > Micromys minutus. The sequence goes on along the minus strand of NC_137955.1, from coordinate 35,037,472 downwards.
GTACTGGTACAGAGATAGGCAGAATTCCAGATATGAGCCCTCACATCCATGGACAACTGATTTTTGACAGAGGAGCTGTAAACATTCAATGGAATTAGGACAGCCTCTTCAACAAATGGTATTCATCCAACTGACACTCAGCAACCAGAAGAATGAAAATAGACTCTTTCTTATCTCCTTGTACAAAGCTCAAGTGCAAGTGGATCAAATATCCCTACATTAAACCAGGTACACTGAAACTATTAGAAGAGAAGGTAGGGAAAACCTTAGAACACATAGGCACAGTAGAAAATTTCCTGAACAGAACACCAATGACTCATGCTCTAAGGTCAAAGCTTGACAAATGGGACTTAATGAGACTGCAAAGTTTCTGTAAGGCTAAGGACACTGTCAAGAAAACAAAACAGCAGCCAACAGAATGGGAAAAGTTCTTTACCAACCCCACATCTGATAGAAGCCTAATATCCAAGGTGTACAAAGATCTCAAGAATATAGACACCAGAGAATCAAACAGTCCTATTAAAAATGGGGTACAGATATAAAGAAAATTTCTCAATTGAGGAATATATAATGGCTGAGAAACATCTTAGGAAGTGCTGGATATCTTTAGTCATCAGAAGAATGCAAATCAAAACAACCCTGAGATTCCACCTCACACCAGTCAGAATGGCTAAGATCAAAAATTCAGATGACAGCAGATGCTAGCAAGAATGTGGACAAAGAGGAATACTTCTCCGCTGCTGATGGGGTTGTAAACTGGTACAATGACTCTTGAAATCAGCCTGGCAGTTCCTCAGAAAACTGGACATAATTACCTGAAGACATACTTATTCCATTTCTGGGCATATGCCCCAGAGACACTCCAACATACATCAAAGACTCATGCACCACAATGTTCATAGCAGCTCTATTTATAATAGCCATAAGCTGGAAAGGACCCGGATGTCCTTCATTAGATGAATGGATACAAAAATCGTGGTATATTTACACAATGGAGTACTACTCAGCTATCAGAAACAATGACTTTATGAAATCCTTAAGAAAATGGATGCATCTAGAGAATATCATCCTGAGTGGAACAACCCAGTCACAAAAGAACGGACGTAATATGTAGGCACTGATAATTGGATACCCCAGAAAGCTCTGAACACCCCAGAAACAACTCACAGACTATATGAAGTTCAAGAAAACAAAGGCCAAGAAAAAGAAAAATAAATTATGCTTAATCTTTACACACCAAGAAAACTTCTACTATTTCCAGTTTATATCTCGTTTTACATGTACTTTATGCTCATTTTAACTAGTAAGAGTTTAATGCATATTATCAAACCTTTAAAATTCAAGTACTCACAAAAATTTATTCATATACTTTTATGCAAAAAATGCTTTTAAAATCTGTACATATATCTCTGCTTTTTAAATAAAGTTGTTCAATTTAAAAAAAAGAAAAAAAAACTATTCTCAACAACTAAAGCAATTCTAGGGAAGGGGGATCCCCATCTCTAACCTCAACTTAAAAAAAAAAATAAAGAAAAGAAAAAAATACTCTGTGCAGTGATGAACCTAGCAAGAATACCTTAACTACTAAATCATGCTTGTTTGTGTAGAGGATATCTCATTTATAAGCATTTTTTTGTGTCACAAAAATAAATACTATTATAACTCACAGTCAAAATATATGAAATGTTTTAGTTTGTTAATATACATTCTGCTTCATCCTACTTGTCTAATCAAATTTGCAAGAGCTTTTCATTAAAATGGAAGCATGTGATTTTCTAAAATATGACTATATTTGTTGACAAATTTTCATATATAGAACTGATAATTTTAATAAAAATGTATTTATGTTTCCATACAAATGAAAGTCAAGATTACTGAAAGTATTTTTTCTCAAATATTAAGTAATCCTTTTATTCACTACTCAGTGATAATTTAAATACTTTAGGGATATTTTCTTGGTAATATGCTAACATATTTGATTAAAAGTCTGTCAGGCTTAGGTTTATTAATATAATGCTTCAGCAGAGACCCCTGGGGTGAGTCCGTTGCTTAAACTGTGGAAAGGTCACACATTTACACCGTATTACTCTGTTTCAAAAATAATTACATTCTTCTTGTCTATTGGGGAAATAGAAAGAAAGATAAGGTCAATAATATGTAATTAAATTCAACCTTATAAATGGAACATTAGCGGTCTGGTTTTACTTTCAACATCCATTAAGAAATAACTGATTTATGTACATGTGATCATAGCCTATGTATATAATCTCTTTAATGCAGAAAACAGTAATCTGTTTCCTTGTAAGTATGAATTATCACATGCTTCACAGATCGAAGGATTTACCAAATGTCACATACATAATTCTTAAGGAATTCTGTCCCTAGAAATGCAAACATGGATGATCAGAAAACCTTAGGTCAGTATAGTTTCATTAATTTATTTAGGTAACAGTATAGGTACAAATATATTTTTAATTTTTTATTCAAAGTCCAAAATTATATTAAGAATATTACTCACCATATTGGGAATATTGGAATGACTAACAAAAGATGACACAAAGCATAAGAATTTGAGGATAGTCTGAAGTATCTCAGATTAGCTGGGTATTTTTCAGATGGATTCTAAGTCAGTATGCTGTATTGATACAATGTGTACTATTCTACTTCTCTTCAGAGAAGAGGAGGATTCCCATGTATATCAACCAACCTTGGCATAGCAAGTTGCAGTAAGATTAGGCACATCAACATCCAGCCAAAGTAAGCTGCACTTTGTCATCTAAGCATCATAGAAGGCCTGCCTGCTTTTTTAGGAGGCCTTCAGGATTACAAAAACACTCAGTACCACCTGGACATAGCAAGCAGAGGTGAGTTTACTTGAGGTAATTGTCAGGCCTAAGCTCACCATGCTTGCCCAAGGAATCTAGTCAGTACCAAGATCATCAATTCAACAGCAGGGATAACTAGATAATAAAAGGAAAGCCAGCAAAATAATACAACCAAGAGCAAATTCCACTACTAGCCCCTATCTATTCTACCAGAGCAAGCCCTGGATATCTTACCACAACCAAAGCACAAGAAGATGACCTTATATCCCATCTTATAAAGATAATGAAGATATTTAAGGAGGAAATGAATAAATCCTTTAAAGACATAAAAAAAATCAAACAGGTAAATTAAATACATAAAAATGTTCATGACCTGAGAATGCAAATAGAAGCAAAAAGAAAACACAAGCTAAAAAAATCTTTGATATCAAAAACCTATTACCAACAGAATACAAGAGATAGAAACAAGAACCTTAAGTGTAGAATATACAATAGAAGAAATTAATACATCAGTCAATTAAAATGTTAAAGTAAAAATTTTACTATCACAAAATATCCATGAAATCCTATATTTTATCAATGATTGAAGCTAAGAATTATAGAAAGAGAAGACTCACAGATCCAAGGCCCAGAAAATATTTTCAACAAAATCATATAAACATTCTCAAAGTATAGAAAGAAAATGGCACGTGGATCAATGGAATAGAATAGAAGATCCAGAAATGAGCCCTCACTAATATGGTCACCTGATTTTTGACAAAGGAGCCATAAACATTCAATGGAAAAAGGACAGCCTATTCAACAAATAGTGCTGGTCCAACTGGCACTCAGCATGCAAAAGAATGAAAATAGACCCTTATCTCCTTGTAAAACGCTTAAGTGTAAGTGGATCAAAGATCTCTACATTAAACCGGATACACTGAAACTATTAGATGAGAAAGTAGGGAAAACCTTAGAACACATAGGCACAGAAGGAAATTTTCTGAACAAAACACCAATGGCTCAAGCTCTAAGGTCAAAGATTAACAAATGGGACTTAATGAGATTGCAAAGTTTCTGTAAGGCTAAGGACATTGTCAAGAAAACAAAACAACAACCAACAGAATGGGAAAAGATCTTTACCAACTCCACATCAGATAGAGGCCTAATATCCAAGGTATACAAAGAACTCAAAAAGCTAGACACCAGAGAATCAAACAACCCTATTAAAAAATGGGGTACAGAGCTAAACAAAACGTTCTCAATTGAGGAATAGCGAATGGCTGAGAAACATCTAAGGAAGTGCTTGGCATCCTTAGCCATCAGGGAAATGCAAATCAAAACAACCCTGAGATTCCACCTCACACCAGTCAGATTGGCCAAGATCCAAAACTCAGATGACAGCAGATGCTGGCAAGGTTGCAGAGAAAGAGGAACACTTCTCCACTGTTGGTGGGGTTGTAAACTGATAGAACCACTCTGGAAATCAGTCTGGCGATACCTCAGAAAATTGGACATAATACTACCTGAAGACCCAGCTATTCCACTTCTGTACATATACTCCAGAGACACTCCAATATTCAAGAAAGATATATGCACCACAATGTTCATAGCAGCTCTATTTATAATAGCTAGAAGCTGGAAAGAACCCAGATGTCCTTCAGTAGATGAATGGATATAAAAAATTGTGGTACATTTACACAATGGAGTACTATTCAGCCATCAGAAACAATGACTTAACCAAATTTTTAAGAAAATGGTTGCATCTAGAGAATATCATCTTTAGTGTAATAACCCAGTCACAAAAGAACAGACATAATATGCATCCACTGATATTGGGATGCTAACACCCAGAGGCGTGCACTGCCCCAGAAACAACTCACAGACTGTATGAAGTCCAAGAAATAAAGAAAACAAAACAAAACAAAAAAATCTTTACACAACAAGAAAATTTTGACTATTTTCTTGTTACATTTTGTTTTGCATGTACTTTGTGCTCATTGTAACTATTGGGTTTTTTATGCATACTGTCAAACCTTTAAAAAGATCAAGTACTGACTATTCATATAGATGTATGTAAAAATTATTTTAAAATCTGAAAAAAAAGTACTGACAAAAATGTATTGTATAGTTTTTCGCAAAAAATGCTTGAAATCTGTACATTTATCTTTGTTTTATAAAATGAAGATGTTAAAAAATGGCCATTTTACCAGAAGAAATATATAGATTCTATATACTTTTCTTCAAAATCACAATACAGTTCTTTATAGGCAATGAGAGAACAATTCTCAACTTCATATAGAAAAAATTGAAAATTCAGGATAACTAAAACAATCCTATATGATAAAATAATTTCTAGTAGATTACTTAATAGATTTTATATATTGAACCAACCTTGTATTTCTGGAATGAAGCCTACTTCTTGGTGAAAAATTGTTTTGATATATTCTTGGATTTAGTTTGTGAGAATTTAATTAAGTATGGTTACATCAATATTCATAAGTGAAATTGGTCTGACATTTTCATTCTTAATTTTTTTTTGTATAGTTTATGTATTAAATTGTGGCTTCATAGAATGAATTAGGTAGTGTTGCTTCTCTTTATATTTTATGAAATAGTTTGAGGAGTATTGTTATGAAGGTCTAGTAAACCATCTGGCCCTGGGCTTGTCTAGATTGGGAGGAATTTAATGTCTTCTCTTTCCATAGAGAATATGCGCCCATTTAGTTTACCTGCTCTTGATTTAACTTTGAATGTGGTATCTGTATAGAAAACTGTCTTTTTCCTTCAGATTTTTCAGTTGTGTTGAGTATAGACTTTTGTAGTAGGACCTGATGAATTTCTAATTTTCCTCAGTTCTCCTGTTATATCTTCTGTTTTATTACTGATTTTATTGATTTGGATACTGTGTCTGGGCTTTTTAAGGTAGTTTGGCTAGGGGTTCATCTAACTTGTTGATTTTCTCAAAAAAAGAGTTTTGACTTTTATAATTCTTTGTATAGTTCTTCATGTATCTATTTGATTAATTTTGACACTGAATTTGACTATTTACTGCCTTCTAATTCATGTTTTAAAAATTAAACAACTGTATTTCAAAAACACAGAGATAAATGTACAAATTTTAAAAGGATATTTGCATAAAAGTATAGAGGATCTTCTAGCTTTCATAGTCTCTGTTGAGAAATCAGGTGTGATTCTGATTGGTCTGCCTATATATGTTACTTGACATTTTCCCTTACTATTTTTAGTATTTTTTCTTTGCTTTGGACACATGGCCTTTTGAGTATTATTTGTCAAGAGGAATTTCTTTTCTTTTCTGGTCCACTCAATTTGGAGTTCTGTAGGTTTCTTTTATGCTCATGGTCATCTCATTCTTAAGGGTAGGGAAGTTTTCTTCTATGATTTTGTTGAAAATATTTTCTGTCCGTCTTAGTTGATATTCTTTGCCCTCTTCTGTTCCTGTTATCCTTATGTTTGGTCTTTTCATTGTGTCCTGTATCATCTGGATATTTTAGGTTAGGAGCGTTTTTGCTTTTGCATCTTCTCTGACTGTTTTGTCTGTTTTCAATGTTGTCTTCAGGCCCTGAGATGCTCTCTTCCATCCCTTGAGGTCTGTTGGAGATGCTTATATCTGTGACTCCTGATTTCTTTTTTAGGTGTTCTACCTCTAGGGTTGTCTCTTTTAGTGTTTTCTTTATTGTTTCCATTTCCATTTTAAATTCTTTCTTCAATTCCTTCATCTCTTTGGTTCTGTTTTCCTCTAATTCTTTGATCTCTTTGAGTGTTTTTTGTGTTTCTTCTTTGAAAGCATCTATATTTTTTATACTTTTCCTCCTGTTCTTGTTTAAAGATCTCCATCATCATCTTGAGGTATGATTTCAGGTCTGGGTCTGCTTTTTCTGGAGTGTTTGGCATTCAGCTGTTTGCTGTGATGGGAGAGCTGGGTTCTGCTGTTTCTAGGTTGTCTTGGTTTCCATTGGGTAAGTTGTTTTGTTTTCCTCTTGCTATCTTGTTGTCTGTGATTATACGTGGTCTTGCTGTCAGTGTTTGGTTTCTGTCTCTCCTGTGTACCAGGTGTGTGTTCCTGGATCTCTGCTGTTTTAGGTGGCAAATATCCTGAGTGTTTGATCTACATGAAAGGGCCTTCCGGGTGGAAGCCGAGTCCCTACAGCAGAGTTTCTGCTCCCCTGAACCAATGTGGGGGGCTGCTTTCCATGTGCTCAGCCCCAGACCTCTCTATACCCTGGCTACACACAGCGGAGTCTCACCAGGCCTGCATCCCTGGATCTCCACTGTTTCAGGTGGCAAATTGCCTGAGTGTTTGGTCTGCATACATAGAACATCTGGGCTGGTTTTTTTTTTTTTTTTTTTTTTTTTTTTTTTTTTTTTTTTTTTTTTTTTTTTTTTTTTAACTTTTATGAGTGAATTTGCTTCCTTTTGTTCTAGGGCTCTCAGTTGTGCTGTTAAGTTGATAGTGTAAGATCTCTTCTGTTTCCTTACCAGGACACATATTGATATGAATTTTTATTTTTGCACACTTTTATTGTGTCCCATAAGTTTGGGTATGTGATATCTTCATTTTTATTGAATTCCAGGAAGTCTTTAATTTCTTCTTTTTTTTTATTTCTGCTTTGACAAACTCAAGGAAAATGACACTTTCATCAGTCACTGAAAAAGCATTTGGAAAAATACAACATGCATTCTTGTTAAACATATTCGAGAGAACAGGAATTCAAGGCTGATAAATAAACATAATCAAAGCAATATACAGCAAACCAAGAGCCAATATCAAATTAAATGGAGAGATTCATGAAGCAATTCCCCTAAAATCAGAAATAAGCCAAGAATGCCTCACTCTCTCCATATCTATTCAATGTAGTATTCAATGTTCTAACTAGAACAATATGATGACAAATGGAAATCTAGGCAGAACAAATTGGCAAAAAAAGTAAAGGAAACACTATTTGCAAAAAATATGATAGTATAAATAAGCAATCACAAAATTCTGCCAGAAAACTTCAACAGATAATAAACAATGTCATCAGTGTGGCTGGATGTTAAATTAACTTATGTAAATCAGTAAGTAGCCTTCCTTTTACAATTGATAAATGGGCTTAGAAAGAAATTAGAGACAATAAAACATCTCACAAGAGTGACAAATAATATAAAATATATTGTGGTATCTCAAAAGAAACAAGCAAGTGGTCGGTATGACAATAACTTCAAGTCTCTCAAGAAAGGATTTGAAGAAGACCTCAGAAAATAGAGACCTCCCATGCTCATGGATTGGTAGAATGAACATGGCCATTACCAAAAGGAATCTATAGATTCAAAGCAATCTTCATCAAAATCACAACACAATTCCTCAAAGACTTAGAAAGAGCAATTCACAAATTCATCTTGGAAAAAAAACAAAAAATTGAAAACAAATATTAACAATAAAAAACTTCTGAGGAAATCAGCATCCCTGACCTCAAGCTATACTACAGAGAATTTGTGATTAAAAAACATCATGATATTGGTACAGAAACAGACAGGTTGATCAATATAATAGAATTAAAGACACAAAAATAAAACTCCACACTCATAGATATTTTATCTTTGATGAAGATGCCAAGATCAAAGTGAAAGCATCTTTAATAAATCGTGCTGGACTAACTGGCTGTCTGTATGTAGAAAAATGAAAATCGATTTATATTTGAGACCTTGTACAAAACTAAATCCAATTTGATCAAGGTTGTTACAACAAGATACACTGATTCTAATAGAAGAGAGAGTATGAAAGAGCCTTGAACTCATTGGCACAGGGGGAAATTTCCTAAACAGAACTCCATTGTCTCAGGTTCTAAAATTAAAAATTAATAAATCAGACTGTATGAAAGTGAAAATAGACTGTAAAGGAAACACACAGTCAATTGGATAAATCAGCAACCTAACAATTAGGGATATATCTTCATTAACCTTACATCCAACAAAGAACTAATATCAAAAATATGTAAAGAACTGAAAAAGTTCCTCTCCAAAGTACAAAATAATACAATTTTAAAAATGGGGTAAAGATCTAAACAGAGAATTAACTACAGAAGAATCTTGAACAGTGGAGAATCACTTAAAGAAATGCTCAAAATCCTTAGTCATCAGAGAAATGCAAAACAAAACAACCCTGTGATTCCACCTTATACCAATCATAATGGCTAAGATCAAAAACTCAAGTGACAGTTTATGATTGTATGTGGAGAAAGAGGACACTCCTCCATTGCTGGAAGAATTGGAAACTGATACAACCACTCTGTAAGTTCATCTGGTTTTTCTTCGGAGAATTGAAAGTAGTTCTATCTGAAGACAAAGCTATATCACTCCTGGGTACATACTGAAAAAATGCCTCAGTATTCTACAAGAACACATGCTCCACTATGTTCATAGCTGCCTTATTCGTAATAGCCAGTAACAGGAAACACCCTAGATGTCCCTCAATTGAAAAACAGATACAGAAAATTAGTTCATTTACACAATGAAATGATATTGAGCTATTAAAAATGAGGACATCATGAATTTTGAAGGCAAATGTAGGGAACTAGAAAATGTTATCCTGGGTGAGGTAACCCAGACCCAAAAGAACATGCATAGTACATATTCACTGATTAGTGGATATTACCCAAATTATACAGATTACCTAGGATACAACCTACAGACCATAGAAAACATTTGAAATGTAAATACAGAAAATATCCAATAAAAATGAAGAAAAGAAAAGAAAATTTAACTAGCAGGAAAGCCAAAGTGAGTATCCTTCAATCCCATAAGATGCATAAGAAGGAGTGACCTGAGTTAAACAGGGGAGTTTGATGGTAAAAGGGGAACAGGATCAGGTATTGGGCAGGATGGGAAGTAGAAGACAAGTGCAGAGGACCCAGAGAATAATAAAAATATGCAGACTCAGGAAATGGGAGGCAGGGTGACATGCCACTGACCTCAAAATTGCTAAAAATCATTGATAATATAAAAAAGTATTCTGTTTATTTTCCTATGAAACAAACACAAAGTTTTGGCTGTGCAATATATAGATATATAAATTTATATAAAATAAATACAAAAAGCATCCATAAAATATAAGATTTCTAATGGCAATTAAATTTGCTTAGTAAAAGAGTAAGTGAAACTTGTTGCTACATAAACAACCCATGACAAAAAGTTTTGTTACTATGGTTCGCATGCATATTTATTTCATAATTTAATTGAATTGCTATTTTTGAGGGTCTTAATGTTTATAGAATAAAGACCAATGTACAGTCCTGCCAAGTACCTTTTGCCTTGAGAATATTTTGGGCACATGAAGCCAGAATAGCTTGCTTGGAGCCAGAGTGAGATTGAAACTTGCCTAAAAGCCCTGAAAAATAATCTTAGACAGGTAGTAGTTAGGACTGTTCCCTTTCTGCTCTTAGCCTATATGATCAATTGCATGACTCTACCTCTTCCACCTCTAAGAACAGACACATAGTCTTTGGCCAAATTACATATTCAACTTCTACTCTCATGGTAAAAACCAGCATGCTTTTATGTAAATGAAGCATTCCCAGCACCTCAGCTCCAGCCAATAAGGTACACCCACCTTGGAAATTCCCATTCCTTTGCTAAGGTCTATCCATCCTGAATAAAGTTGAGCTGTCTTGCTGATACTGTTCCTGGAAGTCATTCCATCATACTTGCAGTAGTCCAAATCCTGCAGCCTATCTCTGTTCCTTTTTCTCTCCTGTACTGCTACCACTAGACCTCCAAGATAGCAGAGACCCATAACGTAAAAGTTCCCACTTTTATTATCATCTTCCATAAATATGATGCATTTGTTCTAATAGATTAATATCAGTGCATTCCTTAGAAAGATATTTTAAATAAGAGGTGTCATTCTGTGTCATTGTCCAGCCATAGGCACACTGAAGTTCCATTCTTAATTCTCTATACATTTTTCCCCTCGCTCTGCCAATCACTTATCAATTTTTCTTTTCATGTATAACAGGTAAACCAGATGTCTAGCCTCCATTTCTTGTAGGAATGATTAAGAACATGTGTCAGTAACTGCATGGATGTTGAGTTATTTAGTTATTATCCTATTTACCCTAATATCAGGAGCAAAATTATTGAAGTATCAAGAAAATGTATGTGTATATATGCAACAATATTAAATTAACTAAATGCTATGTTTTTTAGTTACGATTATATTTTAAATGTGCACTTTGTAGTTTATATTTGACATTATGTTGTAGGCTTATATTTCTCAAATCCTACATTAATAAACACTGTTATATACTTCAACCTCCCTTATAGCCCATTGACCAAAGGTAGGGGAACAAAATGGCCAATAGGATAGTACATGCAGAACTCAGTTTTGACAGCATACTGTTCCTGGGAGGGTTCTGAGTCCTAGGGAACTTCCAGGACACCTCTCAGGGGGTGGGGTGGAGAGAAGAGATGTGGGGAAAGCCAGAGCTGGTTCTGGGGTTATCTGGTTCTTAGGCTATCAGACAGCCAGGCAACTTTGGATGCTGTGGAAGAGCTGAGAACTGAGTGCAGTGTTGGCCCCTTTGTGTGGATCTAGGACAGAGTGTAGGGTAAAAAACGAGGAGCTCCGGCTGGTCTATCCGGGGTGTCGGGGCTTGATGACAGTGGGCATGAGCTTGGACTTGGCTTGGACTCGGCTAGGAGCACAGAGTGGCCTTCTAAGGGTTACTATATGGTGGCTAATTAGTATTATGTAACCATTTAAAAACTGGAAGTTTATGTTGGTCGGATTTTATTTCACTGTCACTGGAAAGCTCTTTCAGTGTGGCAGAGTTTCATTAACATGTGCAACTGCCAAAAGAGCATGCTTCCTAGTAAAAGGATGGAGAGCACACAAGGGGTCAATTATATGCAAATGTGGAAATGTAGGGTTACCACCATGTGTGTGACAAAGGGAAGGCAACATGAATGGAACCTAGTTAGAATAAGTAAGAAATATGATTGAGTCAGTCATAAAAATGTTCACATAGTGTGCCCTTAATCATTATTTTCAAGAATAACTGTGCATTTTGATATTTATTACAGAACTGTTACATTTGTGTTTTAAAGTTATAAAAACCTTATGAAAAAGCATGGATTTATATAATAGGATGAGGCACTTAAACCATAACACAAGGAACAAAATAATAATAATAATAATTCTTCTCTATGTAGCATTTCCAAAAGTCTGCTTGAAATTGTACAACCAAATTTCTTATAAATGGTAGCGATTTATAAATAGTGCCAATAATTGAGGATGGCACAGGTGGCTCTTACTGTAAATGGACAAACTGATCTTGACACTATGGAGTTCCCCAAAGAGTTCTCCATGGGACCCTATCATTACACAATGCCAACTTTCTAAAGATCTTTCCTGGCCAGGGCCTTTTCATATGCTTTTCTTCTCCCAGCTTGACTTCTTTGTGTGTATAGCATGTTCTGTGGTGCACATTTTCCCCCCTGTTGCCCTTGATTGAGAACAGATGTTATATGCTTTTATAATTGTCTTCGGGAAATCTTGATGCCTTTTAATGGTACTGTGTGCCTTTTCTAATCTGAAGGGTTGGTGGCATGCTTAGAAGTCCACAAAGCATAGAACTTCGTTTTATGGTAGATAGTCATATACAGTCCCTAGGCCTGCTGTTCTCCATTCACTGATGGTTCGAACAGTGAGCACTAGTAAAGGGTTTTCACAACAGGTATTAATGCTTTACTGAAAGATGTAAGGACATTTGGGATTTTTTCCGATAGGCAAACATTGAGCTATGGAAGATAAAAGGTTTCTTGATGTAAGAACTTTTGATTTACTTATTTTATTTTTCTGTACCAAACAAGCAAATTATTAGTCGTTGACTGTAGACTGTGGAAGAGGGAAGAAGATAAGGAATTTCCTCAAGTATACATCATAATAATTCAAACTGTTGTTCATATTTCATTACCTTGCTAGTTTCATATAAAATAATGTGCACAAATCAAACAGATAGCCTTCCATGTTGGTGATGACCTATATGGAGTGGAAGACTTCAGATAATTTTTCTCTCAGTGAATTGTGAGAATAATGATAATACAAAAATACATAAATGTACATTCAAACAAAAATAAAAATCTATTTTTGTTTCTTTGTTTTGTTTTGATTTTTATGGAGAAAACAATAACCAAAAGCAGTATTTGAACCAGGTACTAACCCAGTGATCTTATAGATATTTGAAATCTGAGATTATTTGCTAGAGAAAGTCTATCCTAGTTTACAACAAAGGAAGTTACATTTTGTAAGAGAACTATTTCTCAGTCTGGTTGAAAAAAAACATTTTTATGAAATGGTTGATAGACACATATATGATTTTTTTAAGGAAGAAATTCTAAAAAAAAAAACTTGGTTTACTGCTTTATTCTTATAACATTAGGTAGAGATAGGATAGGCTTAGTCTATGGCTCACAGAACAAGAAGACTAACCTATAGGATTGGTGTAGGCCATTGGGAGACTATCTCAAAGGTAGATAGTGACCAAGAAGGGACACCTGAAGTTGGCTTCAGGCTTCCACATGCACATGCATACAAGTATACACACCTATATAAAGTTAATATTTGTCTGGACACACACACACACAAACACAGAGGATGGGGAGACAATCAGAAAGACCTATAGAAAAACAGGACAAGAAGATACAGAGAAATGGAGGGACAGAAAGAAATAAAAAGTCAGAAAGAAGCAGAACAGATAGGCTTTCAGTGTAGCAATATTGATGAAATTGTCTCATATTCCTCTTCCTTTATTGTAATTCTATCAAGTAAGTATCATTTGTAAAGAACTGAATGGCTTTTTATTTTTTCTCTTATAATAACTTTATCACAAAATTCTAAATTCTAAATACCAAGTTCTGTTTGCTCTCCAGAAGACTGTATTCTCACATATACTGGTCTTTCTTGTGTAAATCTTTCTTCCCAATTTGAAGTTGACCAGGTAGTAAAAGTCTAGAACCTAAGATGAGGCAATAGAGAAAAGAGGGCAGAACTTGAAAATCAAATGAGGTACCTCAAGAGAGAACAAGGGAGAAAGAAGACATGGGAGAAAAACACCTTCCAACAGGATGGGCAAAGCATATGGTCAGAAAAAGTGCATCCTTAAGACAGGTTGACAGACCATCAGTCACCAGATTGTCAAGTGGCAGGCAGTTATATGGTTTCTAACAGGTAGACTGAATAGTATAGGTCAGAACCTGCCCAAGTCTATGCTTACATCTTGTAAATAAAATGCTAGAGTTCTTTGCCACTCATACTCATTAGCTAGAATAAATGATACATTTATAGGAAAGGGTTAAATTGACATTTACACCACTTGGGTCTCAGATCACCAGCTTCAGAACCAGAAATATAAACTACCTTGTGGTTTTTGATTATTTTTTAAACTTGTTGGTTGATTCTAATTGATTTTGTATTAGTTACAAAACTTGGACTGTCAGTACATATAGAATATTTCTCAACATTCTGTGATAAAGTATAGTGTGTTTTTGAAGAATGAAAGAGAATATTTCCAATATTGGGGTATGATATGTGAGTGCTGGTGTCTGAAGATGTGAAAATAGGGCATCATAACCTCTGGACTGGTGAGGCAAGTGGGTGGGATCCTCCTAGTAGGAATATGAAATACTTTGTTGCTGTGAGTGATTTGAACTGTGCAAACCTTATTCAAGAGGCTTCAGAGGAAAAGAATTTCAAAATTTAGCATAGTAACTGTTTTGTGGTATTTTGGTGAAGATTGTGAATGGTTTTTGCCCTTGTCTGAAGAGTCAACCTGAAGTTAAGACATAGAGATCTATATTAATTGCATTGACTAAGGAAGTCTCCAAAAAAACTAATAGAGATTTTATTCTCTGGTTATGTTTTATGAAGAGGATTTTGAGCAAGCATAGCAAACTTAGAATAGGAAAATATAAAATATATGGGTCAAGTATTAAAGAGGCACAAGAAAGTGAAATGGAGCTGAATCCTGTGTTCTAGCACATAGCAGATTACGGAAGTGGGACTTTAGAGCAAGATCCCACCCAGCTACACTTAGAACCAAGCATGGTGGTGCATACTTTTAATCCTGGGAGACAGGCATGCAGATGGCTAAATTCAAGGTCAATCTACAGAACAAGATCTGGGATAGCCAAGCTTAGGCAATGAAGGACTCAGAAAACAGAAAGCTAGTGATAATGTAATAGAACATATTATAATTGAGCTATATTTCAGCCTCTTCACTCAGTTTCGGCCATGTGGCTCTGGCTTTAGACTCAAGAATAAAAGAGACTACTGGGACAATTGATGCTGGTTATTGCAGTCAACAAAGATGAAAAAGGAGTTGGAGATCTGAAGACTGCTTTGATATCAGACATAGAGATGCAGAGTTTGGAGTTTGCCCAGCTGGTTTCCTGTCTTGCTTTGGGAATTGCAGTTAAGTAATTGGAGGAATCTCAGAAGAGACTTTGAACTTTGTAGGCTTTTAACATTATTGAGACGGCTGTAGAGTATGGGAACTTTTGAAGTTGGGCTAAATGCATTTTGCATTATGCTATGTTTAGGTATGGCACCCAGATGTTCATATATTTGAACATGTCTATGGGGGCCAGAGATTGGAATATGATGGTTTCTCTATCCTCAGCCCAGCAAGTGGCGTTATTAGGTGTAGGTCTGTTGGAATAGGTGTGGCCTTGGTGGAATAGGTATGTCACTGTGGGTGTGGGTTTTAAGACCCTAATCCTAGCTGCCTGCTAGCAGCATTCAGATGAAAATGTAGGTAGAACTCTTAGTGCCTCCTGCACCATGCCTTCCAAGATGCTACCATGTTCCTGCCTTGGTGATACTGGACTGAACCTCGGAACCTGACAATTTGCCTTGGCTATGGTGACATCTGCCAGCAGTAAAACCCTAAGACAATTATACATTGAAGTATTTTTTGCTATTTTTCTTATCATGTAGCATAAATCTATAGTACTTATCCATTTTGTACAGCTGTATATGTGTATATCAGAAGGAAGCTTTCTCTTCTGTCACTCCATTCTCCCTGCAAACAGCCCTTGTGTTCTTTCTTCCTATATGTTTTGCTATTTTTGTATACTTCAAAACTTTTCATCATGAAGAAATTTCCTTCTCTGTCTGGCTTGTTGCACAAAAAATAAGTGCTTCTAGATTCATCCTCAGTGTCACCTATTAAAGAGTTTTATGTTTCCAAAGAATAATCATATTTCATTGCATAACACACACGTAGTATTTATGTTTTACTAATGATTTGTAACATTTAGCATCATTACATATTGTTGTTTGCTATTTGCTTGGATTTCTTTCAAAGAAACATTGAAGGATCTTGTCAGTGTTTTAACTAGGCATTTATATTGTTTTAACTTTTTAAATTATTTGTTGCTGAATGTAGGAGATATTTCTTTGGAAATGTTAATTACTTATGACATACTGCTTCTAACTGTTTCCTGAGAGTCTGTAGGGTGACTTTTCAGGCTATTTTCATTGTTGTTTTTGTTCACAAGATTGTACTTTGAAAAGGTTTAAATTGTAAGTCTGCTTTGTTTAGTTTTTGTTTATTTGTCAGATATTACACTTAAGAAATCATTGTCAAATTTTTATCTTGCTTTGTTTTTAGAAGTTTTATAGTATTGAGTGTTGTTGTTAAAACTTATACTATTTAGGGGGTGTTCTTTCTTTTCTTTTTCTTCATTCCTTTTTTTTTATTTCATAAGAGGTTTCATATCAAAACATAATAATTAAATTTGACAAAGTTATATACTTAATTACTGTAGTTACTCTATGTAGCTCCAAATCCTAATCAAAAAGTTTTTTTTTCTTATCATAAATTCCATCATCAAAGATTCTACTAGTAGTTGAAAATTATAACACACTTTTGATTAGTGTTTAATTTAGCCTTATGGGATTATTGATATCATGGATTTGTTAATTATCTTTGAGTTGTGGAGCCATAAATTATTACCATTTGATTAATATGAATTTTTAACTTTAAAATGAGCTAATATATAAAGCTTAAAGCTGCCACATCAGTTCAGTGTGGTTAGACAGCCAGTTACAAATACATTTTGAAGTAGATACAGAACATTCAAATATCACAAAAAATTGTTGCATTTATCTGACTTACAAAAATGACTTAATATAATATTTCAAAAATTTTATGTTTTTTGAGAGAGAGTCTTAGATTGACCTGGTATTTTATATGAGGTTCAAAGTAGTCTAGAATGTGAAATGATCTGCCTCTGAGTCATTACTTATAAGAATTTTCAACCAAGGTTAAGAAAAGAGTTTCTTAAAACAGCATTTCAGTTCCATCTGTGGTAGATTTTAAGCATTGTTGGAGATGTTGGACGGTTCTCAGGACATGGTAATTTCATCCTATATAGAACCCTCATTTAAGAATATTGATTTAGGATTATTTATTCATTTGTCCAAACTTAAGAATATATCAGGCAATAGCATTGTAAGAGATGTAAAATCAAAGAGCTTTATGTGTGTTTTAAAATATAACCTCTAAATGGCAAAAGAAATAATAGGTCCAGTTTATAGTATTTTGCTGCTATCTACAGGTAGAAATGTATATAAACTACTATGATTCCATTCTTTCAGACAACATTCTTTATTTAAAGTGGAAAACTGCTCAATGAACCCAATTAGTATATTAAAATATATGAAATTAACATCCAGCAACAATCTTATATAATAGAAGAGTGTCATTTATATTAAAAGATGAAATATTTTTAAAAAAATATTATTATACTGCTTAAATATGAGCTGAACAAGAGCAAAAATAGACAAGTTAACATAAAATGTCTATGAGGTCTAACTCTACCCCCCCCCACAAAAAAAAACTACAAGCAACTAAGAAATAAACCCAAGAGAAATAGTCTTCCCTAAATGAACAAACCAATATATTCTCCAATACCAAATATTCATCCTTAAAAATATACCTACAAGTAACATTATACAGACTACGAACAATGTATTTATATGTTTAAGAAAAAATATATTTAAGAACAAATAATGTAAAAGTGCCTGAACAGGAAAGGGAACAAGAAGGTGTATATTACAAAATTTGGAGGGAGAAATTGGAAAGGCGGTTATATGTAACTTCATCATAATCTCAAAAACGAAAAGAAATATTGAAAAGGATAAAAAGAAAAATCTTACTTTTCCATTTTAGCTATATTATGCTATTTTTGATATGTATACTATTTGCAATGCACATAGAGGTCAAGGAATTTTTTAAAGGTCAGTTTATTTATTTTATGTATATGAGCACACTATAGCTGTCTTTAGACACACCAGACCCCATTACAGACGGTTGTGAGCTACCATGTGGTTGCTGGGATTTGAACTCAGGACCTTTGGAAGAGCTGTCAGTGTTCTCAGCTCAGAAGTTAAGGGCACTGTCTCCTCTTTCAGAGGTCCTGTGTTTAATTCTCAGCAATCATATGGTGGCTCACAACCACCTGTGATGAGATCTGATATCCTCATCTGGTGTGTCTAACAACAGCTAGAGTGTACTTATATATAATGAGGTCAAGGAATTAGTATGGGTTAATGGATGAGTTAAATAAAAGGAAGAAAGAAGGCAGTGAGAGAAAGAATTAAGAAGTGGAATAATAATAAAAGAGGAAGGATTAAGGTACGTGAGGGTTTGAGAATGAAGGGTAAGAAATATGCAGAGAAAAAATTAACCCTTAATGCCCTCATTAAACATTACAGTCTAACAAATGAAACTCCCATGACAGATAAAGATTACCTTTTTAAGAATTATTTTCAACAGGGTCTCATAAACCCACAAGCATTACAGGCTATTGCCAATGCTATGTTCTCTTCTATAACTTCACACTAAGACCATATTCCTGGAGTTACCACATATTGTGTCATAAAACATGGAGAAATAAAGTATTCATCTGGACATTTATTATTGACTGGCTAGTTTTGATAGTGCTGGAACATATTATGTATACTGCCAGAGGAATAAAATTATAGTTTTTTTTAATCTTAGAAACCTGAGTACTTCAATAAAGACCACTTTTATAAGTCATGCCCGCTTGATACAAAATAAATTAATGGCATGGCTATAACCAACCACTTTCTGATTTTTGCCTGCTACAAAAGATAAAACTGATACCAGACAGCATGATCAGAGGACAAAAACTTATGAATAAATAGGACATAGGCTCAAGGTATATAACCTTTTATGCTTATTATGTTAAACATTTAAACAATGAAATAAAGACAACATTAAACCAACTTTTAGTCAGGCAATGGTACACACCTTTAATCCTAGCATTCTGAGGCAGAACTCAGGCAGATTTTTGAGACTGAAGCCTGATGTACAGAGACAGTCAGAGCTACATAGAGAAAGAAAGAAAGAAAGGAAGGAAGGAAGGAAGGAAGGAAGGAAGGAAGGAAGGAAGGAAGGAAGAAAGAAAGAAAGAAAGAAAGAAAGAAAGAAAGAAAGACAGTGAAAGAAGGAAATAAAGAAAGAAAAAAGAAAGAAAGGAAGGAAGGAAGGAAGGAAGGAAAAGAAAAAAAAGAGAGAGAAAGAAAGGAAGGAAGGAAGGAAGGAAGGAAGGAAAGAAGAAAGAAAGAAAGAAAGAAAGACAGTGAAAGAAGGAAATAAAGAAAGAAAAAAGAAAGAAAGGAAGGAAGGAAAAGAAAAAAGAAAGAAAAAGAGAGAGAGAGAAAGAAAGGAAGGAAGGAAGGAAAAGAACAAAGAAAGAAAGAGAAACAAAGAAAGAAAGAAAAAGAAAGAAAGAAAGAAAAAGAAAGAAAGAACAAGCAGGAGGGAGGGAGGGGGAAAGTAAAAAGACATACACAACTCATAATGACTTTATTCCCAGATCAATATTGATGCAACTTCCAACCCTCCTCAGAGAATTATGTTCTATTCAGGAGATGATCAATGACACAGAGACTTGCAATTGGTCACAATACAGAAAATCTCAGAATTGTGGACTTCTCAGGGCTAACTGGGATATCACTATCACACCCTTTCCTCCCAAAGTTCAGGGATTATTGTTGAAAGAGGACACAAAAAGGATGCAAACCAAAATTGGAGGATGGCTACGAAGAAACTGCTTCTGATACAACAGTGTGTTGTGTTTTCACATATGATGTCACATTGGTTGTGATATTATGGACCAGTCCTACACTAGATCAAGAAAAAGAACCACACAGCATAGAAAGGAGAGTTGAGCACAAAGACACACCCTTACTGAGAAGTTACTAGAAATGGATAGTGAAAAATGTGTTGTATCTGTAGAGACAACTTTAAAAATTAATGTTATTGTTCTCGAATTATGAATTAATAATGATTAGTTATGTGGTTGATGAGCATATGAATGTTCATCATACAACTCCATGTCACATTTCTCTGTTATATGAACATACATATACATAAAGGTGTCAGGCACCATTGACACCAGAACCATAGTTTCAAGCTCAGTTGTTCAACTTTTATAAAGTACAGGGTAATAACACTGAGTTCTTTTTTATTTTTTTTAATTAAGTTAACAGTATATTTAAGGTAAACACATGATATAAATATGATTTTGTTGGGTTATTTTTGTGGAAGCCACCCAAATTGTCTAAATACTCATTAGAAATACATGCATATGTTGGGAAAATAAAGAGCAGAAAAGACAGAAAGATACAAATAAAGAAAATACACTGATAAGAGAAAAATCAAAGTTACGGTAAAATCAAGAGCTATGCTAAGAGATGTGAGTGATGGTTCTCTATCCTGACAAATGAAGAGGAGGAGGAGGAGGAGGAGGAAGAAGGGGAAGAAGAGGAAGGAGAAGATGAGGAGGAAGAAAGAAAAGAGGAAGAAGGAGGAGAAAAAGGAAAGGAAAGAAAGAAATAATTAGCATGGTTGCCAATAATTTTAGCTGACATTACCTTATATTGAAAGAATTTGTGTCTGAAATTTTATGCTTTATGTTACTTAAATTTTATTTTATTTTAATCATGTAAATGAGTGTGTGTGTGTTTGTGTTTGTGTGTGTGTGTGTTTGTGTGTGTGTATGTGTGTCTGTGTGTCTGTGTGTGGTTTCCTCCAGATAAGAACAGACATCCATGGAAGCCTGAAGTGTTAGAACACTGTGGATCTGGAAATACTCATGTTTGTGAGTCTCCCAATGAGGCTACTCTGATTCAAAATTGTGCCTTTTCTTTGACAGTAAGAACACTTAACCATGGAGACATCTCTAGTCCTATTTTTGCATCTTCACCTACAACAAATTTTCTTGAAGAAATAGAAAGAAAAATGAAAGCCAAGTCCAACTTTTAATATCATAGAGTGGTTTGGGGTTTGTTAAAGCTATAAGCTGGTTTAAAAAAAATGAGCATTAGAGGAAAACAGCAAGAAGATTAATAATCAAGTTTGGGGTCTTTGTGTGACCTATCAGAATTTGATGATTAATAAACAATTGTCCTGGGCTGTTCAGCCCACACAGAGCAGAAACCAGAGGTTAGATTGTCCTCAAGATTACTTCTTAACTTCAATAGCTATGGAGACCTCATGTGTCAATGAACAGACCAAGTAACCCTTAAAGAAGATGACTGTCAGTACTGAAGATAGGAGAAGAGGCATAGAAAGTTAGAGGGCCATGTTGTAGAGTGAAAGAGGTGAGAAAGAATTTTATGAAGGACACAAGGTAGAAAATCTCCACCTCCATCAACATTCTAAAATTTATCTTCATAGATCTATCTGGTCTCATCTTCCATTGTTCCCAAACTTTCCAATTTTCTCATACCAGAAAAAGTATCTCAAATGCACTACTTGTATTGACAAGTAATATTCATGAGACTCATATTTCAGCTAAGATTATGATGACAGTACAACAGACAGAGTCTTTTGAATAGCTTGTCATTCAGAACTAATGATTAGTGAGAAAAAATATGTTCATAACTATAAATGTCTTAGCAAATTTTCTATGCTTGCATTTCTTTTTTTGAAATGTATTTACTTATCTATTCACTTTACATTTCAATGGAGCAGAGTGGGTATATTTATAGATATTAAATATATTTCTCTTTTACTTTTCCCCAAAATGGTTATTTTATTTATTAAATATTTTATCGCTTTGAGACTTTTATAAATTTGCAATGGCCATGTTATACTAAAATAGTCTAAATCAAAAGGCACATTCATTGTACTGGGAGATGTAACTTGGAATAACTGGTAAAACTTTAAGCCATAAAAAAATATATTTTATTCATGCATAGTTTAGTTAGAAACTATATACACCTCCATGTGTTAGAAGTTTTTTTGGAAGTCTGTGAAGTGTTTTCAGACAGTGCCCACATGCAACATTGAATATCATTTGGAGCTTTGATTATAAAGAAAGCAATGACCAGCAGTTTATGAACCGCTCTGAGCTCCTGAAATCCAGAAGATGGTGCTGTTTCCATTTCTATAGCAGCTTGCAACTGCAGAGAAACAATTTATTTTCAGTTTGGCTGTCGAAGGCTGTAAATTATTGAGCATACCTTCGCAATAGGAACAGTTAATGCGGCTTTGCTCTTGAGTATTTCACATAGACAAATAATTTGCATAACATTTCCACACACCGGGTATTAGAAAATGTGCTCCTTCACAAGCAATCTCACATTAATGGACCCCGATCAGTTGCAGCCATCCCAGTTATCTTTTGCAAGGAGTACTCGTAAATGTGAAAATGCATATTAGATAAAAGACCTATTTAATTTTCCGGTTACTTATACGGCTATTAAAATGCAACATGCAGACCATTAAAGTGTTGATGATCCTTATTTAATGGAATGTGAATTTATTCTTCCAAACGCTGAGCAGTTTTATAGTGACATGTTAATTATGCACTAGCTGGGCACAAAAGATTCAGCCAGTTAACACAGATAAATGGGGTACTTGGTATCTATAAAGTATTAAGCCTATTCCACTTCATCCAGACTTTATTAACAAATCCTTCATAACATCATACAACTGTTTATGATGATGCCAACAAGAGGAACACTTTGAAAAGTTCCTCCATGTGCCTTTGCCAAGCATCCCCTTGTAATGCTCACAGACTGTCCTAGTATTATCATATCCTCCACAAAGAAAAATAAAATTAAAAGGGCATATAGAAATTCTTGAGTATACTTACCAACAAATCAACGAAGAATGCTTATATGTTATTAGCATGAATCATAATTTTGCTGTTTAATATTGAAGTAATGTGTCTCTAAACTAAACTAGTCATATTTTTTTTCTTTAAAAAAAATTAGAATGTGGGTACCTTTGTAAAGTAAACCTTTTAACTTATATAAGAATTTAAATAGATTAGGTTTGCATAGTATGTTTAAAAATATCACATAGGCATATTATTTTGTTTAAAAAAAAGCACTTAATAAAATAAAGAAAAATCAGAGAAGAAAGAAAGCTACAGAATTATTATTTGTGCTGGGGGAAGGTGTATTTACAGATGGAATGGAAATACCCAAATGAAGAGATGGACAATTAATTGCATTATTCATGATTTGTAAGCTAACACATATAAACAATAACACATAACACATATTGTTTCCTAAGAGATGAAAATTATCCTCTGAAATTTCAGAACCGAGACTTCAAAGACAGAACAGTTGGTTATCTATCAGAGTTATTTTAGAGTACTTTTGTTTTTGTTGTTATTGCATCTTTTAAAATGACTTTCCTGGGGCTGGCTAAAGGGGAAAAAAAATGCTTAATTAGATCCTGTTAGTTGTGGCTTGGAACAAGACTTTACAAACTTTTTCTAGAAACTTTGAAGAACGTAAAAAGTTCAGATCCCTGCCAAAACTGAGAAAGTGTCAATACAGGGGTCCCCAGAAATTGCATAATAGATAGATACCTCAGTCTCAATGGATAATGGGTAATATAATGAATTCAGCAATAAATTCACTAAATAAACCAGGTAAGGACATAGCAAGTTTATGGATATGACGTCTTTTAAACTTACATAGCACAGGTTTTTAGTAGGATATATGTTCTTCACAAATGGCTTTTCCCCCAAGCTACACAAATTTAATTCAATAATTAGTTATCTCATTTCATTTTCCTGCATCCCTCTCCCAAAAGTACTTCTAACACTTTATTTGCCTGCAGCCAAAATCTAAGGAAGATCATTGCAGCTGGTTCTTCTGATGACTGCAATTTAGGGAAATAGTGCTTCTGGAAATATAATTGTATTTCTTTGTATTCTTTGATAAGGTCTTTGGTGAACTAATTTGCAGTTGCAATGCAATGCCTTTTCTCAAAGTTAAAAATGAAAAGTTCTTGAAGATTTTATATATATATATATATATATATATATATATATATATATGTGTGTGTGTGTGTGTGTGTGTGTGTGTGTGTGTGTGTGTGTGTATGTGTGTGTGTGTGTGTGTGTGTGTGTGTGTGTGTGTGTGTGCTATATATTATATTGACTGTGAGGTTATCAAAAGAAATTGTTCATTTAAACACTATATAATATCATTCCAGATGTTTAAAATTATTTACAGAAACAAGGCACCTGAAACTCATCTTTATGATGTCACCTGTTTTCTAGTACATGATAGGCCTCCATGTGTTTTCTGCATGAAATTTTACATTGTGAGTGATTCACAGCTTCTTAAGCAAATGCCAGTCTACTTCCTCCTCGGTTGCTCTTGGTAAAATGCATAAAAATGACACAGGAAGTCGTTATGTTATTTATTTCAGTGCTTGATGAACAATCGATGATATACGGACAATTTCATCTTTTTTCTTTGCATCGTTAGCATAGAAAGAGACCAAGAAAATTCATAGAGACTTTAAATACGAGATTAGCTGAGACAAATGGCGCATGTACTAAATATAAATTTTGGAATCCATGAACAGAATCTATACTTACAAAGCTGAATGAGGACAACTAGTCTGTAGAAAAGACAAAATCAGAATTTGGTCCTTTTTTATATATTTTTATAAGATCCTATGAATGTGTTTATAAAAATATATGACACAATGTTATCCACCATATATTTGCAACCAGCTGACCTTTTGCATGCATTGTCTCCTTATTCAGGCATCTATACTAATACAGTAGAGGCTGGACAGGGTATATGTCACAGACTTTTAATGCTCAAAGTGTTGTCAAGTGAGCAGTTAACGTAAGAGTTTAGCATAATCTGATGACATGGCTGGTTTTGTTTCCCTACCAACCTGTTGTTATTTTCTGGTGAAGAGTGGGATAATACTTTTCTCTTTTTAAGACGGATTAATCCAATTTACAATGCCTCACCACCATAATCTAATTATTTGCAAATAAAAAAACCTGAGTAGTAGATATCAACATATATACTCTGTGAAGAGCAACAATATTTAATATAATAGTTAGCATCTGTTCTTTCAGTTTGTAAACTTTCATCTTTCATTTCATATTTTCACAATGGTCACTGTGATCAGACTATAACCAATGTTAATAGTTTTTTTTTTCTTTAATCTTAAATTCCAAAATGAAAAAAAATATTAACATGAACAATTTGACCAAATATTCACCTTGACATATATTTATAATGACAATGATACACAAGCATTCTACTACCCAAAGCCTATCTGTGTGTTTAAGTGAGCAGACTGCCTATATGAAGTCCTACAATGTGTCTTTTGATCTCATGGTCCTGCTTTTGATATCTTTTTGCTTGTTTGTGCTTCTTGGTAATGCCATGATTGAAGAGTTTGTTTCTACTCTACAAAGATATAAAGAACCCTTGCTCTAAGATAATACCACAAATGGAACATCACGAGTCCATTCAAGTACCTCTTATTCGGTATTGTAAAAAATATTTCTGAACACTGGCCTTTCTTTTTTTACTGCATGCCTTATCTCTCCTTTTCAATTATTCATAGCCTCCTAAGGACCACTTTCAGTATAAAATAACATCTATGGGAGGCAAAACCAGCAAGAAATGTATTTCTGAATGGATTATGGGGAATATCTATTTAGAAATTTAAATGTATGTGATCAACATACAAGATAAAGGCTCCAGTTTAGTAACTCTGTTAGCCTACAGTGCTCTACACACAGCCTATTTGAACCTTTTGATGTTCTTCCTAGGGCATTTATGTTTCTTTTTTTGCTTTTATTTCTTTTTATGTTCAACTTGCTTTTCCATTGTGAAATTTGATGTGAATTGGAAGAATTTATTTCTTAGTGTTTTACTTTGTACTGTATGTAGCAATATTTTGAAGTGATTTAGGATATGTATTGTTTCTGTTACCATTTGATGGCACTCCAAAGAGTGTACTCCTGCTCTGATGGTTATATTAGACCTAAAGATATTTTAATGCATTTCTAACTCGTCCTAGATTTTTTTAGATTATTTTATTTTTTTACATTTCAGTTGTTGTCTCTCCCTAGCTGCCCCCCACAGTCCCTCATCCCATTCCTCCTACCCCTTGCCTCCTCGAGAGGGTGCTCCCCCTCCCCCGACATTAGGCCTCCCCCTTCCTTAAGGCCTCAAGTCTCTCCAGGGTTAAGCACATCTTCTAGCACTGAGGTGAGACCATGCAAACCTCTATTACAAATGTGCCAAGAGACAAGGGCTACCCTCTGTATGCTCTTTTTGGTAGCTCAGTCTCTGGGACCACCCTGTGGTCTGGGATAGTTGAGACTGCCAGTCTTCCTCTGGGGGTTGCTCTCATGTTCAGCTCCTTCAATCCTTCTATTAATCCAACCTGACTTCAGTCCAATGGTTGGGTATAAGTGTCTGCTTCTTTCTCAGAAGCTGCTCATCGATCATCTCAGAGGAAAACTATCCCAGCCTCATGTCTGGAAGCATACCATAGCATAGTAGTATCAGGCCTTGGTATTCCCCATGACATGGATCCCTATTAGGCTGGTCTTTTCTCCATTTTTGCTCCTGCAGTTCTTTTAGACAGGAACCATTCAGGGTCAGGAATTTTGATTGTGGGTTAGTAACCATGTTACTACACTGAGGCCTGTATATCTACTGGAGGAGGACTTTTTGATTTCCCTTTCCCCAGTGTTGGGCATTTTGGCTCAGGTCACCCCCTTTGAGTACTGAGAGTTTCTGACCTCCAATCCACCAGATTTTTTATATGACACTTTTATTCATTTATACTTTCATTATCTACACTTACAACGTTCTATTTTTAATTTTAATCTATAAATTAGTTTTAGGACAAAAAATGATGGAAGGGACATAAAATGCTATATACCCAATGACTAGACGTTAGTTAAGTCGTATAAACCATATAATTGAAAAATTAGTCCAAAAATAAGTGTAATTCTGAATATTATAACAATCTTTTGAATTTTGGCAATTTTGTGTGAATCAATCAAATTTCTGTCTATAAAAAGAAATGAATTTTTTTAAGTAAAATTATTGAAAGAAGAAATAGAGAACAGTATAATGTAAGGTTGGTTGAATAAAACAATCTTCTGAGTATTTTGTATATATTTCAAAGCAGAATCTAACATGTATTTATGATAATAATCCTTGACTTGCTCAAAATGACGTCTTTCTTTTTTTATTGGATAATTTATTTACATTTCAATTGTTATTCCCTTTCCCAGTTTACCCTCCGTAAATGCTCTATTCTATCTGACCCTTGCTTCTATGAGGGTGCCCTCTAACAAACCTACCCCTCCCTCCTCCCCACACTGACATTCCACTACACTGGAGCATTAAGCCTTGGCAGGATAAAAGGCTTCTCTTCCTGTTGGTGCCCAACAATGCCATTCTGTACTACATGTGCAGCTGGAGTCATGGGTCTGTCCATTTATACTCTTTGGATAGTGGTTTACTCCCTGAGAGCTCTGATTGGTTGGTATTATGTTCTTCTGGGTTTGCAACACATTCAACTCCTTCAGTCTTTAACTCCTCTATTGGGGACCCCGTCGTCAGTGCAGTGGTTGGCTATGAGCCAATCATTTGTCAATGTCTGGCAGCACCTCTCAGGGGACAGATATATCAGGATCCTGTACAAGTACTTCTTGGAATCAGCAATATTATCGGGGTTTAGGTGTAGTATATGGACTGGATCTTTAGGTGAAGGAGTCTCTGGATGGTTTTGCTTCAGTCTCTTTTTCAGTCATTGTCTCCGTATTTCCTCTGTGGATATTTTTGTTCCCCAGTCTGAGAAAGATGAAAGCATCTGCACTTTGGTCTTCCTTCTTTTTTAACCTTCATGTGGTCTATCAATTGTGTCTTGGTTTATCCGAGCTTTTGGGCTAATGTCCACTTATAAGTGAGTGAATACCATATGTGACTTTTTGTGGTTGGATTAGCTCACTTAGGATGCTATTTTCTAGGTCCAACCATTTGCCTAAGAATTTCATGAAATCATTGTTTTTAAATAGCTAAGTAGTACTTCATTGTGTAAATATACAACATTTTCTTTTTTTTTTTACTTTATTTTAAAAAACAAAGATAAATGTACAAATTTTCACCATTTTTGTATAAAAGTATACAAATATATTTTTTAAGGTTGTAATTAAGTATTTGTGAATATATATACATACACATATGTATATATGTAACAAAAATATAGGAAAAGAGGCTATTAATTTGAGAGGATAAGAGAGAGACTAGGAGGGGCAGTATGGAGGAAAGGGGGATGTGATATATTTCTATTTTAATTAAAATATATATTTTTTGTTGAACTTCACACAGTCTGTGAGTTGTTTCTGGGCTGTTCAGAGCTTTCTGGGGTTAGGATCCCATTATCAGTTACTGCATATTATGTGTGTTCTTTTATGACTGGGTTATCTCACTCAGGATGATAATCTCTAAATGCATCCATTTTTCTAAGAATTTTGTTAAGTCATTGTTTCTGGTAGCTGAGTAGTACTCCATTGTGCAAATGTACCACAATTTTTGTATCCATTTATCTACTGAAGGACATCTAGGTTCTTTCCAGCTTCTGGCTATTATAAATAGGGCTGCTATGAACATTGTGGCACATGTGTCTTTGTTGTATGTTGGAGCGTCTCTGGGGTAAATGCCCAGAAGTGGAATAACTGGGTCTTGAGGTAGAACTATGTCCATTTTTCTGAGGAACCGCCAGTCAATATTTTCTAAATTCCTTCCGCTGTTTAAGAACATCTGGAATTTTTTGCAGCTCCTCGCTACTATAAATGAGGCTGCTATAAACATAGTGGAGCATGTGTACTTATTATATGTTAGAGCATATTTTGGGTATATGCCCAGGAATGGTATAACTATGTTATCAGATAGTACTATGTCCAATTTTCTGAACAACTGCAAGATTTTCATAGTAGTTGCAACAGTTTGCAACCCCACCAACAATGGAAGTGTGTTCCTATTTCTCCACATCCTAGTCAGCTTCTGCTGTCACCTGGATTTTTGGTCTTAGTCATTCTGACTTTCAATTAATTGAACCAGCATTATTTGTTGAAAGTGCAATCTGTTTTCCACTGGGTGGTTTTAGCTCCTTTGTCAAAGATCAAGTGACCATAGGTGTGTGTGTGGGTTCCTTCATGGGTCTTCAATTCTCTTCCATTGATCTACCTTCTCTGGACAAAGACAATACAGTTTTTATCACAATTGCTCTTTAATACAATTTAAAGTGAGGGGTGGTGATTCCCCCAGAAGTTCTTTTATTGTTGAGAATAGTTTTTGATATTTGTTTGTGTTAATTTTATATCCAGCCATATGGCTGAATTTGTTCATCAGTTGTAGGAGTTCTCTGGTGAAATTTTTGGGGTCACTTAAGTATAGAAACATATTATCTGCAAATAGTAATATTTTGAATTCATACTTTCCAGTTTGTATCTGTTTGACATCATTTTGTTGTCTAATTGCTCTGTCTATGACTTGAGTACTGTATTGAAGAGGAAGGAAGAGAGTGGGCAGCCTTGTCTAGTTCCTGATTTATTGGCTTTCTTCAAGTTTCTCGCCATTTACTTTGATGTTGTCTACTGGTTTGCTGTATAAAGTTTTACTATGTTTAAGTATGGGCCCTGAAATCCTATTTTTCCAAGACATTTAAAAAGATTGGATGTTGAATTTTGTCAAATGCTTTTTCAGCATCTAATGAGATGTTCTTCTGGTCTTTTTCTCTGAGTTTGTTTATATAGTGGATTACATTGATGGATTTCAGTATATTCAGTTCTCCGTGCATCCCTGGAATGAAACCTACTTGATTATGATGGATGACCATTTTGATATGTCCTTTGCTTTGGTTTATAAGAATTTATTGAGTAGTTTTGCATCACTATTAATAAGAGACTTTTGTCTGGAGATGTTTTTTGGTAGGATCTTTGCCTGGTTTAGGTGTGGTATAATTGTGGCTTCATAGAAGGAAGTGGGTAATTTTCCTTCTGTTTCCCTTTTGTGGATAAGGTTGGAGAATATTGATATTAGATACTCTGTGAAGGTCTCATAGAATTCTGCACTAAACCCCTTTCCTGGGCTGTTTTAGGTTGGGAGACTTTTGATGACTGCTTCTATTTCTTAGGGATTATAGAGAACTTTAGATGGTTTATCTGATCCTGATTTAACTCCTGTACCTGGTATTTGTTTACAAAATAGTCGATTTCATCTAGATTTTTGAATTTTCTTGAATATATGTTATTGTAATAGTATCTGATGATAGTTGAATTTCCTCAGTTTCTGTTGTTACATCTCCCTTATATTTCTGATTCTTAATTTGAATACTGTCTTGGTTTTCTCTGGTTACCCTGGCTCAAGGTTTATCTATCTTGTTGATTTTCTCAAAGTATCAATTCCAGGTTTTGTTAATTCTGTGTATAGTCCTTATTGTTTATACTTGGTTGATTACAGGCCCGAGTTTAGTTATTTCATGCAGTCTACTCCTCTTGGGTCTATTTGCTTCTTTTTGCTATAGAACCTTTAGGTGTGCAGTCAAGCTGCTAGTATGTGCTCTCTATAGATTCTTTTTGTAGGCACTCAGAGCTATTAGTTTTCCTATTAGCACTGCTTTCATCCTGCCTCATAAATTTGGATATGCTGTGCCTTCATTTTCATTATACTCTAAAAAGACTTTGATTACTGTCTTTATTTCTTCTTTGACAAAGTTGTCATTGAGTAGAGCATTGCACAACTTTCAGGTGTATGTGGGCCTCTGTCATTTTAGTTGTTATTGAAGAACAGTTTTTTTAACAACTTTATTTTACAAAACAAAGATAAATGTACAGATTTTAAGCACTTTTTGAATAAATTATACAATACATTTTTGTCAGTACTTTTTTTTTAAGGATTGATAGTGTGATAAAGATCCCACCAGTAACAATGAGCATAAAGTACATGTAAAATCAGGGACCCTACAAGGCTGCCCACTCTCCCCCTACCTATTCAACATAGTACTGGAAGTCCTGGCTGGAGCAATTAGACAGCAAAAGGAGATCAAGGGGATACAAATCAGAAAGGAAGAGATAAAAACATCACTCTTTGCCAATGACATGATACTGTACTTAAGTGACACCAAAAATTCCACCAGAGAACTCCTACAGCTGATAAACAAGTTCAGCAAAGTGGCCAGATACAAAATTAACTCAAACAAATCAGTAACCTTTCTATACTCAAAGGACAAAAATGTGGAGAAAGAAATTAGGGAAAAGGTACCCTTCAAAATCGTCACAAAAACTATGAAAACCTTGGTGTGACTCTAACTAAGCAAGTGAAGGACCTTTATGACAAGAACTTCAAACCTCTAAAGAAGGAAATTGAGGATGATCTCAGAAAATGGAAAGATCTCCAATGCTCATGGATTGGAAAGATCAACATTTTAAAAATGGCCATCCTACCAAAAGCAATCAACAGATTCAATGCAATCCCCATCAAAATACCAACCAAGTTCTTCATTGAATTGTAAAGATCAATGTGTAATTTCATCTGGAATAACAAAAGACCTAGAATAGCGAAATCAATAATCAACAACAAGAAAACATCTGCAGGAATCACTATCCCTGACATCAAGCTATATTACAAGGCAATTGTGCTGAAAACTGCATGGTACTGGTACAGAAATAGGCATGTGGATCAATGGAATAGAATAGAAGATCCAGAAATGAGTCCTCACATATTTGGTCACCTGATTTTTGAAAAAGGAGCTGCAAACATTCAATGGAAAAAAAGGACAGCCTATTCAACAAATGGTACTGGTCCAACTGGCACAAAGCATGCAAAAGAATGAAAATAGACCCTTTCTTATCTCATTGTAAAAAGCTCAAGTGTAAGTGGGTCAAAGATCTCCACATTAAACCAGATACACTGAAACTATTAGATGAGAGTGTAGAGAAAACCTTAGAACACATAGGCACAGGAG
This sequence comes from Micromys minutus, assembly GCF_963924665.1. Taxonomy (NCBI): domain Eukaryota; kingdom Metazoa; phylum Chordata; class Mammalia; order Rodentia; family Muridae; genus Micromys; species Micromys minutus. The sequence goes on along the minus strand of NC_137955.1, from coordinate 35,005,305 downwards.
AAAATTTTCTGAACAAAATACCACTGGCTCAAGCTCTATGGTAAAAGATTAACAAATGGGACTTAATGAGATTGCAAAGTTTCTGTACGGCTAAAGACATTGTCAAGAAAGCAACATGGCAGCCAACAGAATGGGAAAAGGTCTTTACCAACTCCACATCAGATAGAGGCCTAATATCTAAGGTATACAAAGAACTCAAAAAGCTAGACACCAGAGAATCAAATAACCCTATTAAAAAATGGGGTACAGAGCTAAACAAAACGTTCTCAGCTGAGGGATATCGAATGGCCGAGAAATACCTGAGAAAGTGCTCGACATCCTTAGCCATCAGGGAAATGCAAATAAAAACAACCCAGAGATTCCACCTCACACCAGTCAGATTGACCAAGATCCAAAACTCAGATGACAACAGATGCTGGTGAGGTTGAGGAGAAAGAGGAACCCTTCTCCACTGTTGGTGGGGTTGCAAACTGAAACAACCACTCTGGAAATCAGTCTGGCGATACCTAAGAAAATTGGACATAATACTACCTGAAGACCCAGCTATTCCACTTCTGGGCATATACCCCAGAGACAGTCTAGTACACAACAAAGATATATGCACCACAATGTTCATAGAAGCTCTATTTATAATAGCCAGAAGTTGGAAAGAACCCAGATGTCCTTCAGAAGGTGAATGGATACAAAAATTGTGGTACATTTACACAATGCAGTACTACTCAGCTACCAGATACAATGACTTAAAGAAATTCTTAAGAAAATGGATGCATCTACAGAATATCATCCTGAGTGAGATAACCCAGTCATAAAAGAACAGATATAATATGCAGTCGCTGATAATGGGATACTAACCCCAGAAAGCACTGAACATTCCAGAAACAACTCACAGACTGTGTGAAGTTCAAGAAAAAAAAAAAGAAAGAAAGAAAAGAAAGAAAAGAAAAAAATCATTATGCTCAATCCTTATACACCAAGAAAACGTTAACTAATTCCGGGTTACATCCTGTTTTACATGTACTTTATGCTCATTGTAACTAGTAAGAAATTAATGCACACTATCAACCCTTTGGGAAAAAAAGCCAAAAAATTAACAAAAATGTATTTGTATAATTTTTTTGCAAAAATCCTTAAAATTTGTACATTTATCTTTTTTTCTTTAAAATAAAGTTGTTCAAAAAAAAAAAAAAAAAAGAGAGAGAGAGAGACAAATCAGTGCTCATGGCTTTGCTGTTGGGATTATCCTTTCCTTTTGTGGTACATTCAAAGAAATATGTTACTACAGGATTTTAAATTGAGAAGCTCAAAAATTCTACAAGAATGCAATGGACAATTCCATTCAATCTTGGAATGCTGATAGAAATGCAGAAAATGGAAGGCACAGGCAATTTTACAAGAGAGGAAAAATACTCTAAAGGTGTTAAGGCTATGTATATCCTAGCAACAAGTGTTATTATGTTCTGTGCATTAAAAATGGGTTGTGATTAATAAAAAAAGCTGTTGACAGAAAAAAAAAAGGAAACCAACATAATATTAGCCTCAAAAATGAGTTTGGTAGTATTCCATCTGATTCTATCGTTTTGATTAGTTTGAAGAGTATTGGTGTTATGTGCGCAATAAATGTCTGATAAAATTCTGCACTGAACTCATCTGGACCTGGGCTTTTTTTGGTTGGGAGGCTTTTGATGACTTCTTCTATTTCTTTAGGTGTTAGAAGGTTATTTCGATGGTTTACTTGTTTCTGGTTTAACTTTAGGATCTGGTATCTGTCTAGGAATTTGTCCATTTCCTCCAGATTTTCCAATTTTGTGGAGTATAAGTTTTTGTAGTAGGATCTGATGATTTCTTGAATTTCCTCAGTTTCAGTTGTTATGTTGCCACTTTCCTTTCTGATTTTGTTAATTTGTATACTCTCTCTTTCCCTCTAGTTAGTTTGGCTAGGGGTTTATCAATCTTGTTGATTTTCTCAAAGAACCAACTCTTGGTTTTTTTTGATTTTTTCAATGGTTCCTTTTGTTTCTATTTGGTCTCTTTCTGCCCTAATTTTGATTATTTCTTGCTGTCTACTCTTCTTGGGTATATCTGCCTCCTTTTGTTCTAGGGCTTTTAGCTGTGCTGTGAGGTTGCTGATGTAAGCTCTCTCCAGTTTCTTTTTGGAAGCCCTTAGGGCTATGAGTTTTCCTCTCAGTACTGCTTTCGTTGCATTCCATAGGTTTGGGTATGTTGTGTTTATGTTTTCGTTGAATTCTAGAAAATCCTTAATTACTTTCTTTATTTCTCCTTTGACCCTGCTATCCTTTATCAGAGCGTTGTTTAGTTTCCATGTGTATGTGGGCTTTTTGTTGACTTTGTTGTTGTTAAAGACCAGCCGTAGACCATGGTGATCTGAGAGGATGCATGGGAGTATTTCAATCTTCTTATATCGATTGAGGCTTGTTCTGTGTCCAATTATGTGGTCAATTTTCGAGAAGGTGCCATGGGGTGATGAGAAGAAGGTGTATTCTTCTACTTTAGGATAATATGTTCTGTATATATCTATTAATTCTAGTTGATTCAAAGTCTCTGCTAGTTTTGCAGTGTCCTTATTCAGTTTCTGTTTCGATGATCTGTCCATTGGTGAGAGTGGGGTATTAAAGTCTCCCACTATTATTGTGTGTGGTGAAATGTGTTTTTTGAGCTTTAGTAGGGTTTCTTTTATGAATGTGGGTGCTTTTTTATTTGGAGCATATATGTTAAGGATTGAGAGTTCCTCCGGACAGATTTCCCCTGTAATGAGTAAAAAGTGTCCTTCCTTATCTTTTTTGATAACTTTTTGTTGGAAATTTACTTTATTCGATATTAGAATAGCCACTTCAGCTTGCTTCTTGGGGCTTTTTGCTTGGAAGTTTTTTTCCCACCCTTTCACTCTGAGATAGTGTCTGTCTTTGTCTCTGAGATGAGTTTCCTGTAGGCAGCAAAAGGCTGGATTTTGTTTATTTATCCAGTCTGGTAGCCTATGTCTCTTTAATGGGGAGTTGAGTCCATTTATTTTAACAGATATCAAGGAATAGTTGATTCTGTTTCCTGCTATTATTGCTTTTGTGGGTTGAGTTGTGTTTGTGTCTTTTTCTTCTTTTGGTTTTCTTGTTTAGAAGTTTTCTTGTTTTTACTAGGCTGTATTTTCCCTCATTGTATTGGGTTTTCCACCTAAAATTCATTGTAGTGCTGGGTTTGTGGTCAGATATTGTGTAAATTTTGATTTGTCTTGAAATATCTTCATCTCTCCATTTATGGTGATTGATAGTTTTGCTGGGTATAGCAGACTGGGCTGGCACTTGTGCTCTCTTAGGGTGTGCATGATGTCTGTCCAGGCTCTTCTAGCTTTCATATTCTCTGTTGAGATATCGGGTATGATTCTGATTGGCCTGCCTTTATATGTTACCTGACCTTTTTCCCTTACTGCTCTTAGTATTCTTTCTTTGCTTTGCACACTTGGTGTTTTTACTATTATGTGTCGGGAGGTATTTCTTTTCTGGTCCAACCTATTTGGAGTTCTGAAGGCTTCTTTTATGCTGGTGGTCATCTCATTCTTGAGGGTAGGGAAGTTTTCTTTTATGATTTTGTTGAATATATTTACTGTGCCTCTTAGTTGATACTCTTCTCCCTCTTTTATTCCTATTATCTTTAAGTTCGGTCTTCTCATTGTGTCCTGGATTTCCTGGACATTTTGGGTTAGGAGCTTTTTGTTTTTTGCATCTTCTCTGGCTTTTTTGTCTATGTTTACAATGTTTTCTTCTGCCCTGGAGATTCTCTCTTCGATCTCTTTTAATCTATTGGAAATGCTTGCTTCTGTGACTCCTGATTTCTTTTTTAGGTGTTCTACCTCTAGGATTATCTCTTTTAGTGTTTTCTTTATTGTGTCAATTTCCATTTTAAATTCCCTCTTCCATTCCTTCATCTCTTTGTTTGTGTTTTCCTCTAGTTCTTTGAGTGTTTTTTTTTGTTTCCTCTTTAAAAGCTTCTGAATATTTTTGCTTTTCCTCCCGTTCTTATATAAGTATCTCTATCAGCATCTTGAGGTATGATTTCAGATCAGCATCTTCTTTTTCTGGAGTGTTTGGCATTCCAATGTTTGCTGTTATGGGAGAGCTGGGTTCTCGTGTTGCCAGGTTGTCTTGGTTTCCTTGGGATATACTCTTTCGCTTTCCCCTTGCCATTTTGTTGTCTGTGATATGTTCTTACCTTTCGCTTGTATCTGGTCTGTGTCCCTGGATCTCCAATGGTCCAGGTGGCAAATGGGCTGAGCCCTGTTCTATGCCTCAGAGTCGCTGGGTGGGAACAGAAGTTCCAAAGTTGTGTTCCTGGTCCCTGGATCAGGCAAGCCAGGGCGGGGGGGGGTGCACTTTCTGTGTGCACTCCGCAGAGATCTCTCTGCTCCCTGGCTGCCTAGATCTCCTACTCACCAGTTTTTCAACCTTTAGGAGCTGCCAGTCTGGGTGGCAGATGGGCCGGGCTCTGTTCTGTTCTGCCTGAAGAACAATTTCAATCTGTCATGATCACAAGGGATGCATTGGATTTTTTCCATCTTCTTGTATCTGCTGAGGCGTCTTTTGTGACTGAATATATGGTCAATTTAGGATAAGGTAGCATGAGGTGTTGAGAAGAAAGTATTTTCTTTTGTTTTAGGATTAAATGTTTTATTGGTATCTGTCAGATGCATTTGGTTCATAACTTCTGCTTATTTTCACTGTATGTTTGTTTAGTTTCAGTTTCCATTAACCTTCCATTGAGGAGAGTAGGGTGTTGAGGTCTCCCACTATTATTGTGTGAGATGGAATGCTTTTCTATTTGAGCTTTTGTAAGGTTTCTTTTATGAATGTAGTTGCCCTAGCAATATATATGTATAATTTTAAAATGGAGTATCCCACTTATTTTCCTGAGTCTTGAATGAACCTTGGTGTTATCATGGTTCAGTTTGTCCTGTAGTCTATACAAAAAGGGGAATATGTTGTACATGTTTCTTTCTGGAAAGGAATAATGATAACACAAGCTAGTATTAATTATGTGAGTTTATGATAATATGATTTTAAACTTTGTAAATGTGGATATTCAACCATTGCTTTTAAACAAAATAAGTTGAAAATATAAATGTAACCATGGCAAAAATATGTTTATAAGACCATACAGCTTGTTCTTAAAAGACAAAATGCAGTGGTTTAAAAACACTTGGCAAATGTACAATGTATTTGTTCATCGCAGAAATTGAAACTTAAACTACTGTGAGTTTTCATCTTATTGCAGTAAGAATGGCTAAGATTAATTTTCAAAGAAAAAAATAAGAAGAAAAGAAGGAAATAAAAATGGAAGCAAGAAAAGAAAGGGAGGGTTCATGGAATTGAGAAGACATGTTTGTTAGAGGTAGAACTGCAAACTGGTACAGGCACATTGAAAAACAGTATAGACTTTCTCAAAAAGCTGAAATTATGTTTCATATGATCTCCAACCACATTACTCTTGAATTACTCCACTAATAACAGCCATAAACTAGAAAATTCAAAATCATATAGAGGTATTTATAGCCAATGATATCACATATAATAATAAACAATATTATACAAAGAGTTGCAGAATTTTGAGTAATAAACAAAGAAGTTTTTCTGTTACATTTTCCATTAGGTTATATGCATCTTAACAAAGGATATATCATTTTCTATCTCATATTTTATAAATATGGATATATTCTTAATTAATCAATCCCCTTTAATCAGTTCATCACCAGATTTATTGTAGTTATGCTCACGTTAGAGAAATTTGGTTGTAAGAGACTGTAAGATTCATCTGATTCTATTAAATTCTACACTCTGCCTTGCCTTAGATTTGGTCAAAATTCCAAGTCTTGGAGATTTCAAATCTCTTTGTGAACAAGAATTCTATGTTCTCCAATGACTTGGTCAGAGTATTTTAAAATTATAAATAAAGTTGTATAAAATTATAAATAAGAAGATGAGTTTTAACAATCTACTTTTCTTGCCAATATGTTCAAAATAAATATTTCTCTAAACAGAAGGACACATTTTCCTCTACCATTATCAATGTATATATTCATAAACCATCAAAAAATAAATGGCTCTTTTTTTTTTAACCTCGAGTATGGTTCAGGCATAAAGGAATTTTATTTTATACCTCAGAACTTTGCTATTCCTCACAATAAAAACAATTAAAACACCTATCAATTAAAGGGCATTATGACCCACAGAATTGTTAGCTTGCTTTTGGTCTAAGCTAAGACATTTACAGTACAATAAATGTATTCTGGGAAATACTTGAAAGGTCTAGATTTCAGGGCAAAGAGCTCTCTCGATATTGGCTATATGTCAGAGCTTTCTTTGTTGGGATTGACAAACTGTCACTAGTGGCTGTGTGGCTTAGAACTATGAGACTCTGACCATTTGTCACCAACAGCAATACACTCACAGAGAACAGTAAAAGAAATGCCTATTAAAAAAAAAAAGTATTTGTTTTTGTAATGCATCTCCATACTCCATCTTTTAGTATAGTGATACAATTAAGGGATACATTTTATTTTTGATTTCCAACCCTAGATAACTGGAAACTGACATTGCCAATCATAAGCATAACATGGATATAAAGCAAGTATTAATTACTTCTCCTAGGTTCCCAACTCCTATAGTGAAGCAATTGACATTTATTAATTTTACATTAATTTCAACCAATTTAATGTATCTCTATTTTTTCCAACATATATAGTTTAAAAATAGTGTTTTATGATTTTATTCTTGATCGCAAACTGTTAATAAAGAACATAAGTTGAGAGAAGAGACAGAAAGAGACACAGAGAGAAAGAGACACAGACAGAGAGAGAGACAGAGACAGAGACATAGACACACACACACACACACACAGAGAGAGAGAGAGAGAGAACATGAAGAGTAAAAAGAAGGGAGAGGAGGAGGAGAAGGAGGAGGAGGAGAAGGAGAAGGAGAAGGAGACGGAGACGGAGAAGGAGAAGGAGAAGAAGAAGAAGGAGGAGGAGGAGGAGGAGGAGGAAGAAGGAGAAGAACAAGAATAAGAAGAAGAAGAAGAAGAAGAAGAAGAAGAAGAAGAAGAAGAAGAAGAAGAAGAAGAAGAAGAAGAAGAAGAAGAAGAAGAAGAAGAAGAAGAAGAAGAAGAAGAAGAAGAAACAGTTGGAGCAAAGAAGGAGACGAATATCCTCAATGCTTGAGAGCATAAAAAGCATGTTTTATTTTAGCATTGAGTGGACATGTGTACCTCGTGATTTTCTTGTGGTTCTTTTTTTGTATTTTTTTGTTTTGTTTTGTTCTATTCCAATATGTTTTTTTTTTGTTTCATCTTATTGTATTATAATTTTTAGATGACAATTTTTTTTTCTAACTAGAGACAGAAAGATTGTAGATTCCAATGGGAGAGAATCAGTGGAGGATCTAGGAGGAGTCAGAGAGAGTAAAAACCATTATCTTAATTGTGGAAAAACTCTATTTTCAATAAAGAGAAGAAAAAAAGAATAAGGAAAGGGTCTTATCACTGTCCCTCTTGACCTAACATTGCATGGTGGCAACTTTGTTAAAAAATGTGCAAGAGTTTCAGAGAGCATTCTATGTAATGTCCTAAACTCAATAATAAATTAAAATGCAAGTGAGAGAGAGAGAGAGAGAGAGAGAGAGAGAGAGAGAGAGAGAGAGAGAGAGAGAGAGAGAGAACTTTAAGGTTGGCTTAAAAAACTTTCTTATATGAAAGTGAAGCAGACATACAAGTCACTGCTGGAAACTTCATTTACTCATCAATAACCAACAGCTAATCTAAGAAGTGACTGCCCTTGTTTTATTCTTTATAATCAGCCAAACTGGGTATTTGAAGAATAAGATAAAACCAAATAACTCTTCCCTTGTCCAATTACAAAATTAAAGTAGTAAATTTATTCACCCTTCTGAGAAAGAGAAATTGAATTAAAAGATAGTGAGTCAGAGGACTGCCAGAATACCTCATTTTATGATCTCTTGCTTACAAATTCATTCTAATAAGAGAAGCTTCCCTTTATATATTTCTAATAAATCTTTTTCAAAATGTGCCTTAGGTAAGTTTTAATTATTTTGTTCCTATCCATTCACAATGTGTATGTTCATGTGTGATGATGTTAACAGATGACTAAGTTAGTGAATCTTAAATGCATTATATTTACTCTCTCTCTCTCTCTCTCTCTCTCTCTCACACACACACACACACACATAAACAACACACACACATACACACACACACACATACACACACATACACACACATACACATACACACACATACACACACACATACAAACACAGATACATACATACACACACACATTAACACATACATAGAGACACACACACACACACACAGAGGCACAGGCACTCATGCATGCACACACACCATATACACACAGTCCCCAGGCACGTTCACACAGATACAATGGTGGTTGTGATAACACATACACACATATATATGTATGTATACACACTCATACATGAGCACAAACACACATATTAATATGCAAACATATAGTATAATTACATTATTCTGCCTGCCTATAACCTTCCTTCTTTTCCTATTAAGCAAAATATTCTATAGAACAGCTATTGTTGCCCAGAGTGTTCACTTCATCTCAGTAAGTTCTCTGCTGAAATGCAAAACCCGCCTGTTCCTATTTTGGGAAACTGAACACAGGCTACCAGTGAATTTGACTCATGAAATGTAAATGTCAACTCCCATACTCATCTCGTCTGGCATAATTGAGTTAGTTAACATTGACACATACATGTTAGTACATCTACTTTTTATAAATTATTGGATATATTTTATTTACATTCTTTATCATTTCTTTGCATATCCTCTCTATTTACATTTCAGATGTTATCCCCTTTTCACCCACTCTCATCCCCTTGCTTCCATGAAGATGATCCTTTTCCCAATGACCCACTTGGCTCAGCTCCTTGGCATTTTCCTACACTGGGAAAATGGGCCTTTACTGGACCAAGGGCCTCTCCTCCCATTGATGCAGGACAATGCTATCATCTGCTACATGTGAAACTGGAGTCATAGGTCTCCCCATGTGTACTCATTGGTTGGTATTTTAGTTCTTGGGAGCTCTGGGGGGCTTGGTTGGTTGATAATGTTGTTCTTCCCATGGGGTTGCAAACCTTTTCAGTTCCTTCATTCTTTCTCTAGTTCCTCCATTGGGGTTCCCGTTCTCAGTCTGATGGTTAGCTGCAAGTATCTTCAACTGTATCTATATGACTCTGGCAGAGCCTCTGAGGAGGCATCCATTTCAGGCTCCTGCCAGTAAGCACTTCATTGCATTGGCAATAGAGCTTGGGTTTGGTGGATGCATATGGGATGGATCCACAGGTGAGGCAGTCTCAGGATGATCTTTTCTCAGCCCCTGCTGCTTTATTTGTTCCTGTGTTTACTCAATTGTTTTCCAGGTTTCCCCTCCATAAACCCCTATCATGGATTGGCAGGATTAGCATAGTAAAACTTACCATCTTGCAAAAGCAATCTATAGATTCAATACAATCCTCATCAAAATTCTGACTTGATTCTTTAGATATTTAAAAACAACCAATCACAAAAGAGCAGACATAATATGCAGTCATTGATAATTGGATAATAGCCCTAGAAAGCTCTGGGCACCCCAAAAACAACTCACAGGCCATATGAATCTCAAGAATAACAAAGGTCAAATAGTGAAAGCCTCAGTCCTACTTAGGAAAAAAAATAAGTGTATAGCACCTTCTCAGAGTGTGGTACACCTAAACCTTAAATCATTAATAATCCAAGAGCTAGGAATATAGCCTTGTGGCAATTTTTGGTATTCAAAGGTCATTATGTTTAATCTATACACACCATTTAAACTCTGACTGTTTCCATGTTACATTCTGTTCTACATGTACTTTTGCTTATGGTAACTAGTGGGATTTCAATGCATACTATCAAACCTTTAAAAGAATTGCCAAAATGCTTTTAAAAATCTGTACATGTATCTCTCTTCTTTAAATAATATTGTAAGAAAAAAAACAACCATTTGCAAATTCATTTGGAATAACAAAAACAAAAACAAAAAGACAGGATAGCAAAAGCAATTCTTAATAATCAAAGAACCTCTGAGGAAATCACCATCTCTGACCTCAGGCTGTATCACAAACCAATAGTGATAAAAACTGTATGGTATCAGTACAGAGACAGGAAGGTAGGTCAATAGAATAGAATGGAAAAAGCAGAAATGTACCCACACACCTATGGTCACTTGATCTTTGACAAAAGAGCTAAAACTATCCAATGAAAAAAGGATAGCATTTTCAACAAATTGTGCTGGTTTAGCTGGCAGTCGGCATGTAGAATGCAAATTGATCCATTCTTCCTTTGCAAAGCTCAAGTCTGACTGGCTCAAGGTCCTTCACATAAAACATGCGAACTAATAGAAGAAAAAGAGCTTCCAACACATGGGCACTGGGAATAGTTTTCTGAACAGAACACCAATGGCTTATGATCTGAGATCAAGAATTGATAAATGGGACCCCATAAAATTGCAAAGCTTCTGTCAGGAAAAGGCAAAGGACACTGTTATTTGGGCAAAATGCCAAACAACAGATTGGGAAAAGATCTTTGCCAATTCTAAATTGGATGCTGGCCTAATATCTAATGTATACAAAGGACATCTACTTTTTAATGGATCCCGAAAGAGCAGTTTTCTCCTTTGCTTCTGATAATATGTGTCCTGTGTCTTCTCAAATATCCGTGTTGAATTTATTGTGTATTCTGAATTTCTTAGTTTGGAGGACCATTAAGAACATTCTCTACAGCTCTGGAATGTGTGTGTGTTCACTTTCTCTTTTATATGCCTCAGCCTCAGAACTGAAATTATCTTTTAATAACTTTCTGGGAGGGTTTCCTTGAAAATCCTTAGACCCAGTTACTGCCAAAAAAACACACATTATTTCTTTTTTAGTCCTGCCTAAAATGGCACAGGTGAGGCATGCACACTATAGGACAAAACCAGTTTCTTCTAAACCTTGCCTCTATTGTCCCATTTCTCAGTTATTTGTGTGCCCATTTCTTCTGTGCATTTCATGAGGACAATCATTGTTGGCTTTGGAAAATATCATCATTATATTATTCCACTTAATTTGTGTCACAAAAACATAGTAACCTAGTCTCTATAGCCCTCATGTCTGTGAAGTTCAAGATCACTGTGCTAATACATTCATGCTTTCTCTAAATATCAGGTAAGCACACTATGTCAATAGGGGCAAACCATCTTCTCTTTTACTCTTCCATGAAGTACTTAATCATGTTTAGAGTGACTCTGTCCTATAATCACCTCAGAATGAGCCTATCATGTGAATAATATCATGTGGAGATCAGATCCAGTATGCAAATTTTTAGGGAAATGCAATTATTCCAGTCTTAAGGAGAAAAAAAATCTCTGATGATAATTCAATCAGAAGGTTCTGAAAAACATCTGTAAAAAATGCTTGACCAAAAATCTAAACAAAAACCAAAAGAAGCAAAAAAGGAAAGAAAGAGAAAGAAAAATGAGAGAGAAGTCAGACTACAAGGAACAAGCATGATACCTGCTTTTATCAGATACATCTGGAAAGATGTGTGTGCATGAACAGAGACAAAACAATAAACATGAACTATAGCATGAATGCATAGGTGCTCTTATATAACGTCCGAGTGTCATGAGTGTAAAATAATATTAAAGAAAATAACTTCATTTAGGCATATGCTTGCAATTAGTTTATTAAGTTTTAGGGAAATGGCCCTATTCTTCATAAAGCACTTTACTTTTTCTCAGAGGTTCACTGGTTAAAGCTACCTTTGTTTAAAATTTATTAACATTAATATTATGTGAGTATGCAGAAATGCTTAAAATCTGTACATTTATCTTTGTTTTTTTTTAAATAAAGTTGTTCAATTTAAAAAATAAAAAGAAAAAAAAGAAAGAAAAATAAAGACTATTATTGTATAATAATTACTCAGAAAGTCAAATCCCATGTGAGGCTGGCATCCAAATAAAGCAAGGAAAATAAATAAATAAATAAAAATTCGTCTATTTACAGCATAATCACAGAAAAACTCCCTCCCCTCTCCCAGTCCCACTCTTAAAACCTGATCCAATCCTCCAAATTCCCTTCTCCTCAGAGAAGAGGAACACCCCACCTTATGTACCCACCCACCCTGGTACATGTAGTCACAGCAAGAATAAGCAACCCTCTCACATTTTGGCCTTACAAGGCAGCCCGGCTATGGAGAAAAGATCCAAAGGCAGACAAAAGTGACAGCCTCTGCTCTAGATGTTAGAGAACCTACATGAAGAACAACCTGCAGATCTGCTATAGATGTGTAGAGTGTTGAGGTCAAGCTAATGTGTGCTCTTTGGTTGGTGGGTCAGTATCTGTGAGCACCCTGGTGTTAAGGCTTATTTACTCTGGAGGCATTCTTGTGGTGTTCTTGGCTAATATGGCTCCCTCATTCCTTCCTTGAACTCTTCCCCAGTACTCTGGGTCGATGCATTTGTTTTCATCAGCTGCTGAATGAAGCCTCTCAGAAGAAAGATATTCTGCCTACATTCCTCCATCACTATTCCAGCTTTACCCTGCTCTTCTTGTAGGGAAGACAAATTCTGAGTGGAAAGTTTCGTGGGTGGGTTGGTGTTCCCTTTCTTCGACTGGAAGTCCCACATGGGCAGAGGACATGACCTTTTCAGGCTCCATATCCCAGGCAACTGGTATTCTTAGGTGGGATTCTCCCCTAAAGCAACACATGATTCTCTTCCATCACAGCATTGTACTCCTACTAATAAATGCTCACATCCTAGGCTTCCCAGGGACCGCAGGTATCACAGGCTTCTCTTACCTGATTTCCACCAATATTCTCTCACTACCCCGTCACTCATGGAGTTATTTTGTTTATGACCCAGTGATCACTGAGTTGTTCAGTGTTGAGCAGTTTGGAGGCTTTCTTTCCTTCTGTTCTTACTGAATTCCAGCTATAATCCATGGTGGTCTGATAAGGTAAAAGGAGTTATTTCAATGCTTTTATATCTGCTGAAGCTTGGTGCCAACCATTTTGTCAGTTTTGTAGAAATTTGTGAGAGGTGTTGAGAAGATATAATCTTTTGCATTTGGTTAAATGTTCTATAGATATCTAGAAGGTCCATTTGATTCATAAGGTCAGTTAATTTCATTATTTCTCTGTTTAGTTCCTTTGTCAATGACCTATTCATTGATGAGTATAGAATACTGAAGTCACCCTCTATTAATGTGTGGTATATGATATATGATACACATTTTATAAATGTTTCTTTTATAAATGTGGGTGTCCTTGCATTTGTGGCACAAATATTCATATTTGAGACATTACTCTTAGTAGATTTTTCCTTTGATGAGTCATTCTTTATCTCTTTTGATTAATTTTGGTTAGATATTAAAATAGCTTTTACAGCATGGCTCATGTTTCTACTTTTTTGGAAGACTTTTTCCAGCCCTGTTCTGAGGTAATGCCTATCTTTCTTCCGTGAATGTGTTTCTTGTATACATCAAAATGTTAGATTCTGATATTGTAACCATTCTTTTAGCCTGTGTCTTTTTTTTTTTTTTTTTTTTTTTTTTTTTTTTTTTTTGAAAGCTGGAGTACACTTGTATTGAGAAATATTAATTACCAATAACTTTTAATTTTTCCTGTTTTCATGGTGGTAAGTGTGTGTGTGTGAGACAGAGGGGGGAGGAAGGGAGGGGAAAGAGAGATGGGAGGGAGGGGGAGAGAGAGAGAGAAAGAAAGAGAGAGGGAGGGAGGGGGAAGGAGGTGGAGGGAAAGAGGGAGGGAGGGGGGGAGAGAGAGAGAAGGAAAGAGAGAGAGAGGAGGGAGGGGAAGGGAGGCAGTAAGGGACGGAGGGAGAAGGAGGGATGGAGCTAGGGTGGGAGGCAGGGAGAAAGAGAGAGAGAGAGAGAGAGAGAGAGAGAGAGAGAGAGAGAGAAAGAGAGAGAGAGAGAGTTTTCCTTCTTTTGATTTTGCTATTGTATTTTAATTTTGTTAGTCTACAGTAAGATTTTGCTGAGCAGTGGTTTGGGATGGCATCTGTTTTCACTTAGAGACTTTAAGACATTTACCCAAGCCTTTGTTGCACCCTTGTGGCAATTCTTTATATTTAAAAATCATTATGTTTAATCTTTTTTTCTTAAAGATTTATTTAATATATGCATGTGAGTACATTGTAGCTGTCTTCAGACACATGAGAAGAGGGCATCAGATCTCATTACAAATGGTTGTGAGCCACCATGTGGTTGCTAGGAATTGAACTCAGGACCTCTGAAAGGGCAGTTAGTGTCTTAACTGCTAAGATATCTCTCTAGGCCATTATGTTTCATCTTTACACATCAAGAAAACTTTGACTATTTCCACATTACGTTTTGTTTTATATGTACTTTGTCCTCATTTCAACTAGTAAGTTTTCAATGTATACTATCAACCTTAAAAAAAATCAGGTACTGACAAAAATATATTCATATAGTTGTATGCAAAAATGTTTTTAAAATTTACATTTATCTTTTTTTAAAATAAAGTTGTTTAATTTAAAAAAAAAGAAAAGAAAAATAGGGAAAAAAATAAGAGAGTCTCTGGTGAGAAGTCCAGGTGTGCCTTTTCTGTTACTTTGTTTTTTTCCATTGCAGCTTTAAATATTCTTTCTTTGTTCTGCACATTTAGGTTTTGAATATTACATGACAGAGTTTATTTTCCAGTGCTCTGTAGGCTTTTTGTACACTTATAATCGTCTTTCCTTAAGTTTGTAAAATTTTCTTCTACAATTTTGTTGAAAATATTTCGGAGTCTCTGAGCTGAAAAAAAATCTTCTCATTTTTTCTGTTCATATTATTCTTAGATGTTTTCATAGTATCTCAAATATTCCGATGCTTTTGTGTTAAAAACAGTTTAGGTTTAACATTGTCTTTTATCTTCTTGTGTTTTCTTTATAGATTCTATCTTTCTTTTCAGGTCTTTAACAGTTTTATTCATTTCCATCACCTGTTAAATTGTATTTTCCTGTATTTCTTTATAGAATGTATTCATTTCCTCTTTAAGAGCCTCTTATCATCTTTATAAGATGGTATTTAAAGTAATTTTCTTCTGCTTCAGATATGTTAGATTATTCAGGGCTGAAGTAGTGAGATAAATGGGGTGGGGTAGGAGCCATATTTCCCTGGCTCTGGGTGAATGTGTTCTTACAGTGGCCTTTAGTCACCTGCTTGTCTTTAGTGTTGTCAGCACTGATAGTCCTTGGTAGCAGCAGACTTATGGTGGTTCCCGATGGGGACTGACCTATGTGAATGCAGGTAGAGCTTTGCAGTCTGTTGTTTGGCTTACCTGGAGGGGAACTGGCAGGCAGAGAATTTTGCAATTTGCAGAAGGGACTCATCTGTTATCCCCTGATAGCAGCAGATCACTGGAAATGCAGGTAGAACATAGAGAAATTCATCACTGCTGGGCTTACCCAGAGAGGACACAGAAGACACTGAATTGTGTCAAGAGGTCTCACCTGGTAGTGCCAGAAGTCAGCAGGCCTCTGGGACTACAGGATGAGTTATGATCCAGGCAATAGAAGGCACAGGAACAGGAAGGAGCCATTTGCTGCAGGGTTTATCCAAAGGGTGTGAGTTTTTAATATACGTAGATAGTAATTTTTCTTTTCGCATGCAATTTATCTATATAGTTATATAAATCTTTTTAATTATGTAAGATGGTATAAGAGAGAAAGTATTGTAACATTGAAAATGTTAAAAAGTATTTTTAAGCTTTGATCTTCATTCCAAAGTAAATCCCCAATATAGATTAATTTGAATTTCCCTATGAATATATGAGATGTTTTAATATCCACCTTGACTCTAGGCATTACTAAATTTTTAATACTTTTCTCTGCATTATGATTACACCTTAAATATTTTAAACCTAGACATTCAAAGTAGTCAACATGTAGTTTTATAGCATAACCAAATCATTTTCATTCTATATTTAAAAACTAATTAATGGCTGTCATATTAAATCCTCATTGTCATATCAAATCTGCACTCATTATCTTTTCTGTTCATGGAGAATCCTGGCAACCTTATTTCTTGAATTTAGACAGATCATGAAAAGAAACAAAGTAGTATAGAGAATATAAGATGAACCATCTTAACTAAAAATGTTAAAAATTGAAAAATAAACTATACACATCATTTTTTGCAATTTCATCTAAATTGTAGTGGCAACTCTCAGACATTAACTTATGACTTGGAATCTCAATGCATTCAGGAGTTGATCAATCTACCTGAGATCATAAACAACTTACACACACACACACACACACACACACACAGAGAGAGAGAGAGAGAGAGAAACAGAGACAGAGACAGAGAGACAGAGACAGAGAGACAGAGAGACAGAGAGACAGAGAGACAGAGACAGAGAGAGACTATATTAGAACTTCAGAGACTTGGGCAATGTCTTAATCATACAGGACACTGAAAATTATGTTACGGTGTAGTTTTTGATTTTGTGATGTACTCAAAGTTCTCTGGATAGTGGTCAGAGCCTAGTGAAATGGTTTTTCATAAGGTTTCAATGATAACTTGCTGATAAGAGACAGATCCAGAAAGCGATGATGGAAGCAGAGTACATGTGAGGTGATGGAGGCAGAGTTGGCTAAAGGTGTGTGATTCTGAAGGAAATCATCTTTCTGAGAGAGACTACAGTGCCTAACTCAATGTAATCACACTTGCAGTACATATCATACAGAATATTTTACTTTCTTTGATTTTGACATTAAAATATCATAATGGGAAGCCCAGAGGCAATTATATCTAATTACAATGAATATGCAGCGACATTTATTAACCACCTACATATATGAGCTTAATAAACCCGCTATGTATTCATATTTCAATAGTTGGCTAATAACATAACTGTTATGATGCATTCAGCCACGATTGGGAACACAACTTTCCATTGCATGGAATAACAGAGTCATTATGATGTACCATCTACTACTACACAGTGAAATCACAGTAGCATTGAATATAATCTTACAAATTCTTTCATTATATTTTAAATGAGTACATCCACATGATTAGGGTGGATCACAGAATGGACTGATAAATGAATGAAATTCTCCACCAACTCCAAATTTTCTCATTATTCTCAAGTACTTTTGAGGCCTCTAAGCACTGTGTACTCTTTGTAATCATAGGATAATTATCCCTGTACAAGGTTTAGTTTTCAAGTTTACTAATATTGAATAAAAGGCCTTATGATCATTCCAATACATAAGATACTCCTTGAAAATATTTATGATTATAAGATGCTTCAAAATATTACTGTTAATAAGATATCATTAAAAGTCACTTTGCAGGTGGACCAATGTTTTCTCGAGGGAAGAAAAGAATTTAGCTATTTGTTGAATCTCTGACTTTTCTAATGAGGAAGTGAGTCATACCCAAAAAGAAACTAAGAAAAACAAATGGAAGAAGTTCTTGGCTAAGTCAAGTAAATCTGATGCAAACTCTTTGTTTCATCGTTTTATTTAGGTTTTATGTTCAGTCACTTTTCTCCTTCTTTGTCAAGCAAATTAATAAATAAATGGTCCAGGTGGCAATAATAGAAGCATTGCATCAGCTCAGTAAGAGACAGAATGTCTCAGAATATACTCAGAATGTGTGATCTGGTTAAATTATAACAATTTCTAATCCTATGTCACTTCCTCATATTCTAAGCTCTGATTATGAAAGCTGGTTAATTATACTAAAGGCCCGAGCTTCTACCGACTGTAGAAGCAGCAGTAGTTTTCTTTAGTGAAAACAGAGATTATAGATGCATGAGTCCTTCTCACATTCTCGGGATGTAGTACTTCTGCAAAAGTATACATACAACACCCGCAACCATCACATTTTCTGCAGCAGCAAATCTAATTCATGAACCCATCTTACAAGAAATAATGCCTGCAATTCTTCCATGCTTGTGAAATTCACCAGGATTCTTAAATTCTCGGTCATGCAGAAAGTTAACATAGTAGAATTGTGGAATAGTCTTGAACATTTAATTACTGTTCCTACTTGGTGGTAACACCTTACTGGGCAGGGATGAAATTGGGTAATATGCAAGATATGATGCTGTTTAGCACGTAGCATATTATTCTCTGCTTGCCCAAGGCTTAGTCAGGGATCTGAAAACTAGGATGTGTGAAATAATAGGAATGGATCCTTTACTTAATAACCCAAAGATCTGGTAATAAATTCTTGTTTCTTCTCTTCATGACTATATTCCATGTGGTTGAGATTTATGGAGATAAGAAGTTTTATCTGGGGAAATAAGATGAAAGAAAACTAGAAATTAGACAGCTATCAGGTCACATTTCATTAGAAAGAAGCTGAACAAACTCATACATTTACAATGGAAGACGTAGTACAGACATAAAAAAAAAAAATAGTCCATGTAATTTGTTCCTACAATCTACTCAGGAAATAAACAAAGAAATAACTAAACTAACTGACTGCATGACACAAATAGCCTTAATATATAACTATAGAACTGTAGGGAGCCGCTTGTGCCACACCCAAACATGGCGCCGGCTTCCCGCCGAGAACTCAGCAAACAGAGCTGTTGCCCAGCCAAGAGACTTAATGCGCATGCGCCACATACATCATAGCCTGCTCTCGGGGCATACTATTGAGTTACTGGAGGGTGCACCAATCAGGTAGCAACACAAGACTCCTAGGCATATATAGCAGTGCATTTCTCCCCCACAGAGAGGAAGATAGTGGAGAGGAAGATAGTGGAGAGATTGTGGGAGACCCCACGGGGAGGGATGGCAGAGAGATACCATGTGGAGAGAGACCCGATAGGAGAGATTGCAGGAGATCCCACGTGGAGAGAGACTGGACAGAGAGATCGCACATGGGAGACTGCGCGTGAGAGGTCGCCTAGACAGTAGAAATCGGTAGGGAGTCCGCGGCTCAGAGAGAAGTTTCCTGCTCAAGAAGTCCCCTGCTCAAAGTGCGGTACAATAAAGGTTATCCGTAGAAGAATCTGTTTGTTTGTTGCACGCCTGTTCCTATCAGCGGGAAGCTTGGGCGCGTGACAATAGAACATTTCACCCCAAAATATAAAAAAGATATGTTCTCCTCAGTAACACAGGGAACCATCTCAAAACTGACCACATGGTCAGTCACAAAGCAAACCTCAACAGATGTAAAAAAATTGAAGTAACTCTTTGTACATTACCAGCCCACTATGAATGGAATAAAGGTGCATTAAAAAAGAACCATATTATTAAAATATCATTATGTTAAATCTATACACATCAAAAAAAACTTTGACTATTTCCATGTTACATTTTGTTGTACATGTACTTTATGCGTATTGTAACTAGTAAGATTTCAATGCATACTATCAATCCTTTAAAAAATCAAGTACTAACAAAAATATATTCTTATAGTTTTATGACAAAATTCCTTTAAAAAGTCTGTATATGTATCTCTGTTATTTTTAAATAAACTTGTAAGGAAAAAGAATAAAAAAGAAAGAACCATACATATGTGTGTATATATATATATATATATATATATATATATATATATATATCATATATATACATGTATATATCATATATGTGTGTATGTGTGATACATATATATGCATATATATTGGTTGTATACACACAAAGATATATATATATATATATATATATAACCAATGCATATGTGAGCATATTTGACCTTCTGCTCACATTATTATATCATGAGACATGTTACTAGTTTATATCTCATCTTGTTGTTTGGTTAAATTATAACAATTTCTAATCTTATGTCATTTCCTTATATTCTAAGCTCTGATTATGAGAGCTGGTTAATTATACTAAAGGGATGTTTAACCCTTTTTTTGGGTTGATTTTTCATAACATATGCAGAAGTCAACATCAAAACCACTATCTAGAAAAAAAATTTAAAGGAAAATGGAACAGAATTCTTCTGAAGAGGATGAAAAAGTCTGGTTTTATGTGGGAAATTTAAAGCATGATAGAAGAAGAGATGGTTTTTCTCTCTCATGATACATGCATGCAGTTACCAAGTTTTCAACCAAGGAGATATATGTTTAATAGACTATACTGAATTTCTCAGAAATTTTCCATTGATGCCTCTGATCAAAGTGGAGTATAAAAAATTCTTGTAAGATGTAAAAATTATATATATATATATATATATATATATATATATATCACCATATATATGGTGTTCGAAATAGCACAATCCAATTAAATGAATCATGAGTATCTAAACCAAGAAATGACAAATATATCTATGTCTCAATGTTTGTGGGAGCAGTGAAGAAGAGACATTTTACATACAAAAATATTATTTCAAAACAAAGGATAAATTTTAACATTTTAAACTAATAAAACATTGAAAACTCTCACGAACAATAGTCATAAAAAGGAAAAACATAAGTCTAGAAACTATATTGTTACTCAGTAAACACCCACCTATAAATAATCCTTAAAATGGCCAACCAACAACTGGCCCAACTTGAGACCTATGCCATTGGCACCAATCCTTGATATTATTAATGATACACTTAAAGCCTAGCAGAGAAGTCCAATGAGTGATTCTAGAAACAGTGACTGAAACAGATGCAGATACCTACACCCAGACATTGGATTTAGGTCAGAAACCACTATAAAAGAGTTGTGGGAATGATTGAAGAAACTGAAGGGGATTGCCTCCTGTCTTAGTTGTGATTTCTGTTCCCGCACAAATATCATGACCAAGATGGGGAGGAAAGAGTTTATTCAGCTTACCCTTCCATATTGCTGTTCATCATCAAAGGAAGTCAGGACTGGAACTCAAGGAGGTCAGTGAGCAGGAGCTGATGCAGAGACCATGGAGGGATGTCACTCACTGGCTTGCTCTCCCTGGCATGCTCATCCAGCTTTCTTATAGAACCCATGTCTACCAGCCCAGGAATGGCACCACCCACAACGGGCTGGCCCCTTCTCCCTTGATCACTATTTGAGAAAATGTCTTACAGCTGGATCTCATGGAGGCATTTCCTCAACTGAAGCTCCTTTCTCTGTGATAACTCTAGCTGTGTCAAGTTGACACAAACCAGCCAGTATAGCACCACACAGAAAGACCAACAATGTCAAATAATGTGGACACCTAGGAGCTCTCAGATACTGCAACACCAAGAATGAACATACAGGGGCTGAACTGAGATACCAGGCACCTATATGTCAGAAGGCTGTCCTGTCTATCCTCACCTTCTCAGAGTCAAAGGGAAAGGTAAGAACTGGGGAGGGATTCTGTGAGGAGGAGACCTTGAGGAAGCAGCATTTGGAACATAATTAATTAAAAAAAAATAGTCCTTGGAAATGTTTGCATGCACATGGTATATTCACCTCTCCCTCCTCTCTGAGGACTCTCTCTAGAGAAGGCCATCATTCTGACTTCCTGCTCTCCTTTATTATTTGTTTATTTATTTATGTCTACCCAACAGTCCAAATACTGTTCCTCATATGAGTGTCACTGAGTGATCCTCTGAAGTAAACCTCAAGTTCTTACAGAAAGAACCTGTTTCTCTGTCTTGGAAGCTGGCTCAGCAAATAAAGTTATCCTGCTGAGAAGACTGTCAACCCCTGTTATTTCCTGGGAATGACAATATCTGAAAAGCAAGAACTGACTCCTGAGTTTTCTTTAACTTCCATAAAAGGACTGTGATGTGCATTTGCCCCACACACCCAAATTCACACACATACAGTACATGAAAATGAACATAACAGGTTTTCAGGCTTATACACACATTTTCATTAAAAAAATATTGATGGTTAGGCATAAAAATTATTACAGTTTATTTGCAATCTAGCTTGGCATCTAAGAGTCATTCAGTATTTCTGGTCTTTACTCAGTATCATTTTTATGGTCATTGTGATGAAATGATGCACACATTGGTAATATCCCTTTGAAAAAATTCGAGAATCAAAAATTATAAATTTCATTTGTACATTTTGTTTCACAACAAAATATACTAATGATTTGATTGTGGTGTGTTTATTTATTGAATTTTACTAGCTAAAAGTGTTTTGATAATTTATGTTAAATCAAATATTTAACAAAGCAGCATATTAAATGCATATAATTTTTATGTAACTTTATCAATTATCCAAAATGTTTATATTTATTATGTGTGTTTATCACTCAGTTTAGAGGAACAATGTCTTTGAAGAAATTTTACGAATTAAAAATTGAGTAATATTGCATGGTGCTGGTACAGAGATAGACACATGGATCAATGGAATAGAATAGAATATCCAGAAATAAACCCTCATATATGTGGTCACTTGATTTTTGACAAGGGAGCTGTAAACATTCAATGGATAAAGAACAGCTTCTTCAACAAATGGTGTTGGTCCAACTGCCACTCAGTATGCAGAAGAATGAAAATAGACTCTATCTTATCTCCTTGTACAAAGCTCAAGAACAAGTGGATCAAAGATCTCCACATTAAACCAGGTACACTGAAATTATTAGAAGAGAAAATAGGGAAAATCTTAGAACACATAGGTACAGGAGAAAATTTCCTGAAAAGAACACCAATGGCTCAAGCTCTAAGGTCAAAGATTAACAAATGGAACTTAATGAGATTGCAAAGTTTCTGTAAGGCTAAAGAAATTGTCAAGAAAACAAAACAGCAGCCAACAGATTGGGAAAAGATCTTTACCAACCCCACATCTGATAGAGGCCTAATATCCAAGGTATACAAAGAACTCAAGAAGTAAGACAACAGAGAATAAAACAACCCTATTAAAATGGGGTACAGTGCTAAACAAAAAGTTATCAACTGAGGAATATTGAATGGCTGAGAGACATCTAAGAAAGTGTTCTACATCCTTAGTTATCAGGGAAATGTAAATCAAAACATCCCTCAGATTTTACCTCACACCAGTCAGAATGACTAAGATCAAATATTCAGATGACATCAGATGCTGGCAAGGATGTGGAGAAAGAGGAACACTTCTCCACTGTTGGTGGGGTTGTAAACTGGTACAACCACTCTGAAAATCATTCTCGAGTTTCTTCAGAAAATTGGACATAGTACTACATAAAGACCCAGTTATTCCACTTCTGGGCACATACCCCAGAGAAGCTCCAACATACAACAAAGACACATGTACCACAGTGTTCATAGCAGCCCTAATTATAATAGCCAGAAACAAGAAAGAACCCAGATGCCCTTCAGTAGATGAATGGATACAATAATTGTGGTATATTTACACAATAGAGTACTACTCTGCAATCAGAAACAATGACTTTATACAATTCCTAAGAAGATGGATGCATCTAGAGATTATCATCCAGAGTGAGCTATCCCAGTCACAAAAGAACAGACATAATATGCAGTCACTTGTAATTGGATAATAACCCCAGAAAGCTCTGAACACCCCAGAAACAACTCACAGACTATAAGAAGCTCAAGAAAAACAAAGGCATAAAAAAAGAAAGCCTCAGTCCTCCTTAGGGGAAAAAATATATATAGCACCCTCGCAGAGTGTGGTACACCTCCACCTCAAATCATTAACAATCCAAGCACTAAGATAATAGCATTGTGCAATTTTTGGTATTCATTGATTATTATGCTTAATCTATACCCTATAAGAAATCTGTTTCCATGTTATGTTCTCTCCTACATATACTTCATGCTTATGGTTACTAGTGGCATTTCTATGCATGCTATCAAACCTCTAAAATAATTAAGTACTGAAAGAATTATTCATATAATGTTATGCCAAAATGCCTTTACAAATCTGTAACTGAATCCCTCTTTTTTAAAAATAAAGCAGTAAGGATTAATAAAAAAAAGGATTATCCCAATTTGATGAATGTTAGTTAAATGAATAAAGTGGACTATGTTTCAGCCAGGAACAACTTTATTGAGATTACATATTGAATGGAAAAGAAAGATGATTATGATATATTGCAGAATGGAACAAGATAACTGAATGGCAGATAATGAGATAGGAAGAACAATGTAATCCTGCATTCTAGAAGTGCAAATATGTGTATATATATATGACATATATTACATAAATGTATATATATGTGTGTGTGTGTGCATATATAATGTATATGTGCATGTATATAAAACAATATACACAAACATCAAAAAATTGAGTAATATATGGAAATGAGTGTATCTCAAGTATTTCTAAATATATTATTTAATAATATATGTATTGGCCCACATGATGCCAGATTGGTGCAGGTATTAGCTTCTTTCTTTTAGTTTAATTATTCATTACATTTGTTTATATTTCATATGATACCCTACTTTCTAGTTACCTCCCCATGAAACCCCTATGACACCTCCACCTTCCCCATCACCTTTGCATGTATGAGCATGCCCCTCCACAACCCAACTGCTCCAGCATTCCCCTACACTAGTGCATCAAGACTCCCAGGGACCAAGGGCCTCCATGAAGAAGCTGCTTCGAGCACATATATGATATAATTAATGGGCAACACTTATGAATTCTAAAACAACAAAATTTCAATAAGTAGCCTTTCATCTACATCAATTTCTGGTGATATATCTACATATCTTAAAAGACATCTCCATGGTACTTTACCAGTTCACTTGAAATCTGCCTATGCTTAATCAGCAGATGACTGGGTCCTAGGATTTCACTTATTTTAGCCTCTGCACAGAAGGTAGTGTCTGGCCTATAGTTAGCCTTAATAATCTTACATTAATAAACTGGCTGAATAATAAACTCCCAAGTGTTTCTTCAAGCCAAACAGAAAGAAGCCTTCTTAAAATTATTTTCACTATCACTTCTTTAGCATAAATTTTTAAAATTATGATTTTTTCTTTACTACAAAATAACAAATATTTTATTTTCTGCTAAGCAAAATAAACTAACCTAAACATTAAGTTATTTAGGTAGTGAATTATTTTTAAATGAAGGTTAGCTATTTGTCTGTAGAGATGAAACTAAATTGTAAATCTACACAAAAAATTTCTTTGTATCTTTAAAATTACATTTAATGGCAAAATCTGAAATATTTAAGTGCACAAAACATACTGATTCTGTTGTACCATTTTAGTGAGATAGTGTCAAGTGGATAATTATTATAACAAAAATTCTATGTGCCATCCTTTGAGAGGAGGTAGAAAGGTTCAAGATAAATGTTCTGAAATTTGTTCATCCAAGGGTTTGCTTTTTATTGGGGGGGGGGATAATTGCTTCTACTCTTTTTTTGCAATCATTTATTTTTATTTAGTATACATTCAGATTATAGCCATGCTCCCTCCTATTTTCCCAGTCATACACAAATAAATTCCTCCCCTCTTGGCCCCTCTCCTTATTCTCAGAGTAGGGGGAGCCCTCAATAAGTACCACCCTTTCCTGGGACATCTAGTCCTAGCAAGAAGAGGTACATCCTGAGGATCCTCTTGCTTTTCTCCCACATGGCAAAAAGTGGAAGCTGGCAAAACCTCATGTGAATGGTCTTTTATCAACATGCTAACTCCATTAGCCAAGGCAGACTCCAAATGACCTAATCAAATGCTAGCAGCTCTTTCTTTGAATGATCTCATATTGGCAATGCTTGAGTTTAAGAGAACTGTCATTCAAACTACAGAAAATAGCATAGCAGCACACACCTTCATAGCTATAAATGCATTGAGCAATATAGCAACCTAAAATGTTTTAATAAATGTCTGAAAATGCCATGACTGTTAGACTTCTTTAAAAAAAATGATTCCATGTATTGTGGACTAGGTATCTGATATTAATACACAACATGTCTTTGAAAGATTTGCATTTGACCTCTTGATTACACTTTTAAAATAACTTATTTGTCTTATGTCAAACTTAGTATAAATTTCTGAAAGTTCATGAGTTACGTATTTCTTTGCCCTAAAGTTATCTTTTCAATAACAAGAATTTTACTCTGTAAGAGCTACAATTGATCACATAATATCTCCCCCATTAACCCGAATGTTCACAATGCTCTCAAGTGTTACATATGGATATAAGCAAGCAAATATAGCATAAAGACTCAAAATGTATAACTTTAATACATCAGTCTGATCTGTTTTCCTTTAAAGATACAATACGCATTCACATGGAACATTTTATTTAAACTCAAGTCTACATGATCAGAATTATATACATAGATGAAGTTTTATAGTTTGTGTACATTTAATAAAGGTGAATGTGCGGCCCTTATTTGCTTTCAAGTTTAGTACCTCCCAAGGATTTTTTTTTAATTGAGTAATGTAAGCTCAAAGTATTAAATGTGATTTAATAGAGGTAAATACCCAGGAATCAACACAGAGAGAGACTGAGAGACAGAGACAGGGACATAATGAGAAAGAGAGAGACAGAGATAGAGAGACAGAGAGAAATGTGTCATCAAATGCAACAGCAGAAGGAAATATTGATGTGGTTTAGGATGTTGTCCAGTAAAGCTTAAAGTTGAAAGGTTGGGTAAGGAGAAGTTCCATGGGTTAAAGTTCATGGCGGCTGCATAGTAAGAACTATTTCAGAGGGGTTCAGGGGGAGAAACAGACAGACAGGCAGGCAGGCAGGCAGGTAGGCAGACAAGGAAACCCTGTCAGAGGTTGGGGTGTAGCAGATATAGAAATGGAGATAGAGCTGTGTTAAATATTTGCTGACTAAAGAAAGTAAATGAATACAAGAGGAAAACAATGTGAATAATGAAATTATTTTTCAAAAGTAAAAGAAACATGATGGCAGTCTATATTTTGAATTTTAAATTTTTGAAACAAACAAACCAAAATCCAAAAATTATACCTTCTCACGTAGGAGCAAATAAGAATTAAAGGCCGTTTTATGCTAAATATCAACCCTCTGAATATATACATATACATATACATACACATATACATCATATACACATACATATCTGTTTATATGTATGTGCATATATATTATATATTTGAAGGTATAATTATAAAATATAAAGTAGGTTTATTGATTTATTGGTAGAGATATATGGATATATACATGTATTATGAATCATATAGAAGATGAATGGATACAAAAATTGTGGTACATTTACACAATGGAATACTACTCAGCCACCAGAAACAATGACTTAACCAAATTCTTAAGAAAATGGCTGCATCTAGCGAATATCATCCTGAGTGAGATAATCCAGTCACAAAAGAACAGACATAATATGCAGTCACTGATAGTGGGATGCTAACCCCAGAGGCTTGCACTGCCCCAGAAACAACTCACAGACTGTATGAAGTCCAAGAAAAAAAAGAAAACAAAACAAACAAAAAAAAAATAGCCATGCTCAATCCTTACCCACCAAGAACACATTGACAAATTCCGGGTTGTACCATGTATTACAGGTACTGTCTGCTCATTGTTTAAAAAAAAAAAAAAAAAAAAAAAAAAAAAATCTTTACACACCAAGAAAACTTTGACTATTTCCAGGTTGCATCTTGTTTTACATGTACTTTTTGCTCATTGTAACTGGTGGGATCTTGATCACACTATCAAACCTAAAAAACAAAAAGTACTGACAAAAATGTATTATATACTTTTATGCAAAAAATGCTTAAAATTTGTACATTTATCTTTGTTCTTTAAAATAAAGTTATAAAAAATCTTATAGAAGATAGAAGAAATGGAAATGAAGACAAAGCCAAAAAACAGAAAGAACAGCACTGTAGGTTTCAGCTTATGTTTTGAGGAAAGCAATGAATGTTAATTCATTGCATATGAAAAAGAATGAAGTAAGGAATTTAATTCTTTAATATATTTGTTCAGTTTAATCATTCAAAGTGGTGCAGGTATGACATCTCACTACTCAGGTGACTGAGACAAAGAATTTAGAATTAAGCAGAGTCTCTGTGTTGACAGAAAGCTTTCCCATGCTCTAAACAACTTCCTACTCCCTAAATTGGTGATTTTTTTTTTTTAGGCTCTGCTTGCCCTAATCTTTCAAGCAACTTCAGAGCCAGTTTTGAAGGTAAACAAGGAATGAAACAAACTGTGCAGCAGCAGGCATTCAGTACAGAATGAAAAATGGCATTCTCCAGTCAGCACAAAGCAGTTGTTCTGCACGTGTATTAGAATGATGTGAGACTGTAAGGCATATGGAGAAAATTCAGATCATGGAAA
This sequence comes from Micromys minutus, assembly GCF_963924665.1. Lineage (NCBI taxonomy): Eukaryota > Metazoa > Chordata > Mammalia > Rodentia > Muridae > Micromys > Micromys minutus. The sequence goes on along the minus strand of NC_137955.1, from coordinate 34,977,065 downwards.
CCAGGCCAGGAATGTATTAGACATGTTGGTTTCTGTTATTTTAATTATTTCCATTTCAAATGTTATTACCTTTTCTAGTTTTCCTTCTGAAAATGAAATATCCCCATTCTATCCCCTCCCCTGCCTCCACTAGGATGCTCTCCCACCCAACTACCCACTCCTACCCCACTACCCTAGCATTCACCTACATTGTTGCATCAAACCTTCAGAGAACAGGGCTTTCCCTCCCATTGATTCAGGACAAGGCTATAAAAGCTGTAGAGAACATATCCAGAGGTTAATCCCAGGCCCTGCTGAAAAATGAGGACACCCACACTTCACAAAATTTTAACCTAGAATGGCTCCTGTCAAAAGGAAATACTGGAAAAAAAAGAGTGAAGCAGAGACTGAAGGAAAGGCCAGCCAGAGACTTCCCCACCTGGGTATCTATCCCATATGCAGCCACCAAACCCAGACACTTGCTGATGCCAAGAAGTGCTTGCTGACAGGATACTGATGCGGATATCTCCTGGGAAGTTCTGCCAGAGCCTTATGGATACAAGTATGTATGCTTGAAGCCAACCATCAGACAGCGCGTGGACCTAATGGAGGAGTTAGAGGAAGGACTAAAGGAGCTGAAGGGTTTTGCAGCCCCATAGGAAGAATAACAATATCAGCCAACCAGACACCCCAGAGCTTCCAGGGACTAAACCACCAACCAAAGAGTACACATGGGGAGACCCATGGCTCCAACTGCATATGCAATAGAGGATGGCTTGATTGACTTAAAGATGCAGATTCCACTTACCTTTCTATGAGACTACTTCTAAAACCACTTGAGCTATTCAGTAGCCTCTTTACCTTCATTGATTCTACAGCCACGCATATTTACTGTGTCCAGAGTAATGTGAGCCTCAGTAATTGGCTTGTGAGATGGTAGGTTCCAGATGACCCACCCTTTCTCTAGGTTACCCATTCCCCATCTCTTTGATTTACACCATAATTCTTTGTTCCTTCCTGATTAAACCTCTCTACTTCCAAGTATTCTATACTTCCACTTCAGTTTCTCTCTAATTCAGTCTTGCTCCTCCCTAATATACTTCCCCCAAGGCTCTATTTCTAGTTTCCTGGCATTGATTAGTGTTCTAAGTTAATCATACAAACAGGATATTTGAAACTGGAATCAGCATGTAAGAGAACATTTAGTGCTTGTCTTTTTAACCATGTGTGAGCTCACTCAGTCAAAATACACATCATCTTCCATAAGCTGGCCATAAATTTAAACGTTTAGACTTGTTTGTTTTTGTTTGTTTGAACTAGAATCCTCTACAGAGACCTGGAGAAAAGAGGTCATGCATGGTGGAAGGGTGACAAGAGAGGAGTGTTTAATGGGTGGGGACACTGTGGAAAGAGAAAATCAATAGTTAGGAAGGCAAGGCTTAAATTGGAATAGCAATAGTTTCAATGGGAGTATGATATTTTGAAGCACAATTAACCGAAAATAGAATATTTGAAGAAGTTGCATGTACATGTACCACTTTATAATCTCACTTTAAAATAATTAACAACAGCAACAACAACAACAAAAACGAATTTGAACTGTGATACCACACATGAATAATTCTGAGTTCAGAAGACAAGAGTGTTACAATCACAAGGCCAACTTTCAAATATGTCCCTAGAAATATGCCCCAGATGTTTTAGACAAACAACACCAACACATACATTAATATATTTCTGATGACAATTAGATGATAAAATATTCATAGGATCTCACAAACCTTGATGTAGATAAACAATGGTGGTCCTGAGCCTGAAAGCCTGTATTCCACCAATCAGCCATCACAATGACAGAAATTATTGGGAAAGCCAAGACAGAGACAGTCTTGAAAGCTTTTGACCTTTTCTGTTATAATTCTAACTTTTGATTTGCATGATGCTGCTAACTGATACAATAGTTGTATGATTTTTATAGAAGTAACCGATTGATTCCTAATAGGATCTGAGGTCTTCTCTAAAGAAGGGAGCTCATGAATAATAATTTAGATCTAGTCTTTGAAGGCCTGTGAGAGACAGTAGAAATGAGCCTAATACTTCAGTTATTTAACTCGACATGGTGTCAAGTAGCCCCATGAATGATTGTTTATACCCATAGAGTAGTGTCATGTTTGTTGGTTTGTTTGTATTTGGCTTGTTCATTAACTTCGAATAAGCTAGACATTCCTAGGAATAGAATACTCAGTTGAGAAAATGCCTCCATCAGATCACCAATAGGTCTTTTCATCACTTCATGATTGATGTGGGAGGCCCTGCCCCTAGGAAGGAGGTCCTGGAAGGTGTAAGACAGGGAACTGACTGAGGGAGGATAAGGAGAATTAGCATCAAGCAGGACACCTTCACAGCATCTATGTCAGGTCCTACCTCCATGCCCCTTCCTTGTGCTTCTTTCTAATTTCCCTCCATGATGGTTTGTTACCAGGATGTGTAATCAGAAATAAACCTCCTCAACAAATCCATTTCAGTCATGTTCTTTATCACATCAACTGAAAACTGACTTAACTGACCAGTGCAGTTGGTCAAGGAAACCTCTCTTTTCAGCAAATAATGGTTATAGTAGAAAATGATTAGTTGGAGTGCTTAGAACAAGTGACTTATGAGTATTCAGGCTTAACTGAAACAACCCTGACACTGCCTCCAACATTCAGAGGACATCACAGTTGGGGAAGTTCAAAAAATGCACTTGCCTAATGATGGGAATGAAAGGGGTTCCGTTTGGTTTCTGCACTGCTAGATCCTTATTTATCTCCTAAAATAATAAGTTTTGTCTTGATATTTTATAATAAAAATAAAAATGAAACTAGGACAAACACAAAACAGAAGGTAATAACTATAGAGAAAAGATTAGTGAATAAAAAGGGATGTTGGCAAGGGTGGTAGAAAATATCAAAAGTTATAAAAGATGTGTCCGGAATGCAAGACACACAAACACACACACACACCCACACACACACACACACACACACACACACACACACACACACACACCACACACACACACACACACACACACATGTGCACACACATAAATATATATATATATGTATATATGTATATGTGTATATGTGTATATATGTATATATATATGTGTATATATGTGTGTGTATATGTATATATGTGTATATGGTGTATATATATCTATATCTATATCTATATCTATATCTATATCTATATCTATATCTATATCTATATCTATATCTATATCTATATCTATATCTATATCTATATCTATATCTATATCTATATCTATATCTATATATATTCTCCCTCTCTACCCCATAGCATGTTGAAAGGTACATTCTCATTGTGTACAGAGACAGATGGCTGCAAGATAAGTGGGAGAGAGAGGGCAATGTAATCTGATAGCTTGCACAGTTCTCCCAGAAATCTGTAAACTAGAGGATCACTTTAGATGAGAGTTTTAAAATTTTGAGTAAAAAAAACAATTCAAAACTTTTTAAATTTATAAAAACTGCAGCAAAATAAAGTGCTTTACTTTAAATCTAAATAATCTTTTCACACACAACATGCTAAAAGAAAAATTGAAAAGGTTTCATTCTTTCAAATGTCATAATAGCTCTAGAAAGAGAATGGTCAGTGCACAGGTGCTAAGTAAGGTTACATGGAAAAATTATTGGAGACATAAAGCTAGGAAGTGGGCAGAGATGGCCAGGGAGAGGGAGTAAGAGGAGGAGGGATAGATAACACTATGGATATTTGAAAATATATATAGAATCATTAATTTGTGTTTATCTACAGTACATGTGGTATAAGTGTTTATTTGCTAGCATAGATAGTTTAAAGAAGTTATCAAACTTAGGTGGTAATGCTATCCAAAGGCCTATGAACCCTCTAATAAAAATCTCCGATACCAATAGAACCACAAAGCAATACAGGTTACTACTGTTGCTTTGGAAGACTCCTGGAAGATGAAGGTAAGACCTGACTACTATACCTAGTAATCCAGGCACAGTATTCAGAAGAAAGGAGCTAGAACTTCCCTGGAGGCCTTCTAAGTAGTGGCTCTCAGAGAACCAGGAGGGGCTCTCTCCAAGCTGTCAAGGGAGAGAAAATATCTGCATCCAACCCAGCAGTAAACCCTATGAACCACAATGACTGTACTGACAAGATATCAACAATGGAGAGGTAGTGGGGTAACAAAAGGCTGTATCAATTTATTTACAGTCTACACAAATGGAGATTTAAGACTGATGCTGTAAACCTGGCTAGCTGCCTAGAGAAGTTAGAGATCTAACTCAGCAGGAAAACCTACTGGTGCTGTTCCCTACAGCAATATAATTTCTGTCTTCTATTTATTACCCAAACTCACCCAGATGAGTATAGATCTCAACCCTCATTGAAGAAGCTCTTCTTTGCAACAACTTGAAACTATGACTGAAATGCACAATTGGTAAACGTTCAGAGAACAAGTCATTGTGAATTGTCCAACCCCCACTGATATATCTGTACTTTAACCCCTAAATCTAAGGTTTGCAGAGCAGAAAATTTGTAAAAGCCAGGGCTTCCGGTTGTCTGTTGAGAGACCATGTTCTGTAAACAGCAGTGATAATGCACCCATGAATTCTCAACAGTATAATTGAATGAACACAGTGACCAAAATAGCATCAATTGGTGCAACAATGAAGGCAGAGAAAATTCCATGAGTACCAACCCATAAGAGAAGAGATACATGGCATCAATGTTGATAAAGGGAGCAGGTGCCTTCTGTAACTAATTAATACACAGGTTTTCTATTGCAGTATAGTCAACCATCACTCCTGAACACATAAACATTCAAACCATGCTAATAAACTCAACGTGTGTGTGTGTGTGTGTGTGTGTGTGTGTGTGTGTGTGTGTGTAAAACAATAGTAATTGAAGAAGAGATTGTGAATTTGGGAGTAGTGTGAGGCAAGGCATTATAGAAGTGTGTGTGATATAGATGCATGAAAATCCCCCAAAAATCAAAAAGTAAAAAAAGAAGGAAATAGATTCAAAATCATCATGACATATTACTAAAGCAAATAGCATGAAATTTATTCTCAAAAGAATTAAGGGCACAGTCAGTTTCTTCAAGGGGATAAATTCATAATTTCATAAGGCCTTGTCATTGACCTTTTGTCTTGGAGAAAATCTGTACAAACAGTAGCTTAGAACAAAAAAAATGACAGGTACAACAGTCATGTGCAGAAAATTAAAAACTCATACCTGTAGTCCTCATTATAGGTGATGTATGTTTCATGGAGTAACAGTAAATTGGAATGTTAATTGCTGATCCATTAAATGCATGCCCTATGTTTTCCAATACCATTCAAATGTTTTTCAAGTTTTTAAAACTTTTCAAGAGCAATAAATAAGATTAATTGAATACTATTTCTAATAATGATAATAAGCAATCTAAAGATTTTTCTAAAAATAATTGTAAGAATTGAATTCAGTTTTCAATATTCAATTTCAATATTTTCCTTAACATGACCTAATATAGTCTAGCCTTGATCACTAAAAAATTTAAAATAAAGTTTTAATGAATTAAATTACTTATTGAAAAATTATTTCTATTAAGCATGGTGCTCCCCAACTATCAGTGAATGTAACTGCTATTGAAATTTCCAAAGACAAAATGATTAAAGAGGGTAATAGAGTCAAGTAAACATTAAAATGTGATTTCGGGAAAACAGAGGCTGAGATTTTGCTCTTATCGTGTGACTACATGGAGATGTTGTCGTATGTCCAGAATATCAATTTTCTATTCAAAATATTCAACCAGATGCTATGTTAATCTGTGCATCTGTATAAATTTGAAACTAAGTATTGCATCAGTTATGCTAAAAGGGAGCCTCAAAGATCTGTTGTATTTAATCAAAAAAAAAAAATTTAGTGTTATATGTATCTACCACAATTTCATTCTTTGAGAATTTCATCCAGTATATTTTTATTAAAAACTTTACTATTCCTAAACTCCTTCCAGGTATTCCCCCTCCTAATATACCAAATTTTATGTTCTTCCTGCCTTAGAATAAAAAAAAAAACAATTTTAATAGTAGAAAATCACTAAGTGCATGGAGTCTTGTTTGCGTTGGGCATCCAGTCCTGAGCATTGGTCCTCTCCTGGAGTGTGGTTGATATCCACAGTGACATTCTATTGCAGATAATTAATTTCCCTCCTCCTAGCATTTATACTTTCTGACTAACTTATTGGTTGGATGTAAGACTCTGCACTCATGGACCCTCCTTTAGGCTAGGACTTTTGACTGACTTGCCTTTGTACAGGTCTTATGCAGGTTGCTATAGTACATGTACCAGCATATGTGAATATTTGCCAGTAATCAATTGCCTCAGGTTCTTAAATTTTTCCTACCCTCTCTTCTTCACAAGTCCCTGAACCCTGTTGGTAGGGGTGTGACAAAGACATCCCACTGGAGGCTTAGTACTCCAAAGTCTCTCATCCTCTGCATGTTTTCTAGATGTTGATGTGTTTAATTACCCTGCACTTCATGAAGGTTCTCTGCTGTGAGATGGGTCTATGATTACTGAATATGTCCTTATTGGGCATTAATTTCTATGTTGTTTCAGCAGAATAATATTAATAGGCAGTAGTAGGTTTTTCCTGGGACAATGATTGGTCTAGTCCCAGGTTCTTGTCCTCAAAAACATTATCTATGGGCTTCATGTCATGGATTTGACCTTAAACCCAATCAAAAAGTGCTCAGTTTTTCCATTAATATGTATACCACTATTGCTCCAGTGGGCATATCTTTCAGCTAAGTTTTTATAGCTCAAATGGTTCATAGTTGGGTGAAATTAATGAAAAATTTTCTTATGGTGTCATATGTGCATTACCTCAGGCACTGTTAATGCTAGCCCTAGCCCGTAAGGGTGAAGCTTCCAGTTGAGTACCCATACAATTTCTCTATATTTTATGCCTTTAATCATTGTGCGTCTTTAGTTTCAAATGAGAGAAATGCAATTTTATTTATGAATCTATTGGTCTGATTTTAGAGAAGAAAAATAACAAAATTTCAGGGAAAAAAATTAGGACACAATTTGATTTTCCCCAAATTGATATAGCAAAGCTGATCAGAGAGATTGCCATAGGATAATAAGGCTTAAGGAAAACAAATCATCACAGTTGTTTTTTTCTTGTGTGTGTGTATGTGTGTGTGTGTGTGTGTGTGTGTGTGTGCTGTTGTTTATTTCCATTATTATAAAAAAGGCATTGTGTGTAATTTTTTTTCAAAGTGAGGTAGAACATTGTGGCTTGCTTTGTGCACATTTTTCAGGAACAAATATGGTCACTTATAGAAAAATGACACAGAAGAAATGAGACAACTTGGGTTGTGCTCTGCTTTGTTTAGACAATATTACACAATATCAGAAAACAAAGCCATTTCTTTAAATTGTAAACTTTTGAAAGAAAGCTGCTTTTGTATGGACTGTACAGAAATACAAATGATTAAGTTGAAAGGGCAAATGGACTCTGGAGAAAGGAGGTTCTTTTTTATTTTCTCAAGAGTCTGTTTCCTTTTTCTTTATTTTTGTATCAAACTAGATTGGTACTAGCAATCCTTCATGTTCTCTGTGTTAAAGAGTTGTGAGCCGTCTTACTGTTGGGTAGTCAGCCAAAAGCTGTACAGACTGGATTCTACTGAGAAACTCCTTCCTCAATCTTAATCAGAGATAAGGTTTTCACAAGTGTGGGCTGACATCAATATTTACCCTAACATCTGTACAATCGTCTCAGTTAACCAACTTGTAAGTACAGCTTTTGAACCAATGCAGAGTACTTAAAATCAGACCAGAAAGAAAAGATGTCTAGACTCTCACTGTGGGAATCACAAAACACATAAATTATATTTCACAGAGCACAGCTGGAAATGTTTGAACAAGTCAAGAGAAGTGCATATCCTGTGCTCACAGAAATGGACGACTAAACAGATAGGCTGTTCGTGGGAGGGATATGTGTAGGCTTACAGATACAGACAGATATGTGTCTGTGAATTCATGAGGCATTTATTGTGAGTTTAGTTTCTGATCTATTTTTTTCTGAATTATTTAAAGTACCACAAACTGTGCTGACATGAATTAATAAGTAAAAATAACATTCAAAATCAAATTGTCCCCATCTTTTGTCCCTTATATATGATACCTACATTGTCCAAACAAGATTTCAGAAATCAACATATGTTTTATATTTGGATTTTAAATTAGGGATAACAGTTTAATTGCCAGTTTATGATGATACTGAATAAAGTATGATTTATGATATTTCTCTCTCTGTGACCTACAATGAAATGATATATTTTAATGAGAACTTGCTTTCTTTTTAATTTTTCTATATTATTTTTTATTTTTTTTATAGTCCAGTTTTTATCACACTCCCAGCCTGTTCTGTGACTCTTTCTCAGCTAATTCTTCCTCTTCCCGTCTCCAAGAAAATGTCCTCAACCCCCACTTCTACCCCATCAGACCACCCCACTTCATGTGACCTCAAGACTCTCAAGGGTAGGTCCATCTTCTCTCATTGAGGCCAGAACACATGGTCTCTGCTGTATATAGGTTGGTGGGCTTCATATCAGTTGGTATATACCTCCTGATTGGAGGTGCACTGTTTTAAAGATCTCAGGGGGCCACAAGGAACAGTGGAGATCCAGGGAAGCAGGCCTGGTGAGACTGAGGTGCAAGTAGCCAGGCACAGAGAGGTCTGGACCAAGCACTCAGAAAGAACCCCCATTGGTTCAGGGGAACAGGAACTCTGCCATGGGGACTCGGTTTTCACCCAGAGGGCCCATGCACGCAGACCAAATGCTCAGGCCATCTGCCACGAAAAACAGTGAGATCCAGGGACACAGGCCTGGTGAGACTGCGCTCTTTGTAGCTGCTGCACAGAGAGGACTAGGCCAAGCACACCCCCCAAATGATTGGTTCAGAGGAGCAGGAACTCTGCCATAGGGAATCAATTTCCACCCAGAGGGCCTGTGTGTGCAGGACAAATGCTCAGGCCATCTACCACCAAGAACAGCAGAGACCCAGGGACACAGGCAAGATACATGGGAGAGACAGGAACCAACCACTGACAACAAGATCATGTATAATCACAGAAAACAAGACGGCAAGAGGAAAGTGAAAGAACTTACCCAATGGAAAGCAAGACAATCTGGCAACACCAGAACTCAGCTCTCCCATCACAGAAAACAGTAGAATAACAAACACTCCTGAAAAAAAAGACTCAGACCCAAAATCATACCTCAAGATGATGATAGAGATATTTAAACAAGAATGGGAGGAAAAGCATAAAGAAATAGAACCTTTTAAAGAGGAAACATGAAAAACACTCAAATAAATCAGAGAACTAGAGGAAAACAAAATCAAAGAGATGAAGGAATTGAAGAAGGAATTGGAAATGGAAACAATAAAGAATACACTAAGAGACAACGCTGGAGGTAGAAAACCTAAAAATAAAATCAAGAGTCAAAGATGCAAGCATCTCCAACAGACTACAAGAAATGTAAGAGAGAATTTCAGGGGCCAAAGACAACAATGAAAACATAGACAAAAAGCTCCTAAGCCAAAATATCCGGGAGATCCAGGACACAATTAGAAGACCAAACATAAGGATAATAGGAATAAAAGAGGGAGAAGAATATCAACTAAGACACACAGTAAATATCTTCAACAAAATCATAGAAGAAAACTTCCCTACCCTTAAGAATGAGATGACCATGAGCATAAAAGAAGTCTACAGAAATCCAAATAGAGTGGACCAGAAAAGAAATTCCTCCTGACACATAATAGTCAAAACACCAAGTGTCCAAAGAAAAGAAAAGATACTAAAAGCAGTAAGGGAAAAATACCATGTAACATAGAAAGGCAGATCAATCAGAATCATACCAGACTTCTCAGCAGAGACTATGAAAGCTAGAAGATCCTGGACAGACATAATGCAGACCTTAAGAGAACAAAAGTGTCAGCCCAAGCTGCTATACCCACCAAAAGTATCAATCACCATAGATGGAAAGACCAAGATATTCCAGGAAAAAACTAAATTTACAAAATATCTGATCACAAATCCATCACTAAAATAAATTATAGGTAAAAAACCCAATTCAAAGAGGAAAACTACATTCTAGTAAAAACAAGAAAATACCTAATCAAGGAAACCAAAAGAAGAAAGACACACAGGCACAATTTTACCGCTAAAAGCAAAAAGAGCAGGAAACAGCAACCACTATTCCTTAATATCTGTTAACATAAATGGACTTAATTCCCCCCAAAAAAGACATAGGTTACCAGACTGGATACGTAAGCAGAATCCAGCATTTTGCTGCATACAGAAACCCATCTCAGAGACAAAGATAGACACCATCTAACAGTAAAAGGTTGGAGAAAAAAACTTTCATGCAAACATCCCCAAGAAGCAAGCTCGAGTGGACATTCTATTATCCAATTAAGTAAATTTTGAACCAATAGTTATTTTAAAAAAAGATTAAAAAGGACACTTTTTACTCATTATAGGGAAATTAGTGAGTAGGAACTCTCAATCCTGAACATATATGCTCCAAATACAAGAGCATTAATATTCATAAAACAAACCCTACTAAAGCTCAAAAAATGCATTGCAACAAACACAATAATAGTGAGGGACCTCAAGACCCCAGTCTCATCAATGGAGAGATCATGGAAACAGAAACTGAACAAAGACTCACTAAAACTACCAGAGGTATGAAACAATTGGAATTAATAGACATCTACAGAATATTTCATTCTAAAACAAAAAATACAGCTCTTCTTAGCACCTCATGGCACCTTCTCCAAAACTGACCATATAATTGGTCACAGAACAAGCCTCAATAGAAATAAGAAGATTGAAATATTCCTATGCATCCTACCAGATCACCATGGTCCAAGGCTGGTCTTTAATTACAACAAAGACAACAAAAAGCCCATATACACATGGAAACTAAACAATGAACTATTAAATGATGACATGATCAAAGAAGAAATAAAAAAAGAAATAAAGAATTTTCTAGAATTTAATGAAAACCAAAGCAACATACCCAAACCTATGGGATGGAATGAAAGCCGTACTGAAAATAAAACTCATAACTGTGAGTGCTTCCAAAAAGAAACTGGAGAGGGCATACACTAGCAACTTCACAGCACAGGTGAAAGCTCTAGAACAAAGGAAGCAGGTACACCCAAGAGGAGTAGAAGGCAAGAAATAATCTAACTCAGAGCAGAAATTGACCAAATAGAAACAAAAAGAACCATTCAAAGAATCAACAAGACCAAGAGATTGCTCTTTGAGAACATTTACAAGATGGATAAACCCTTAGACAATATAACTAGAGGGCAAAGAGAGAGTATGCAAGTTAACAAAATGAGAAAGGGAAGTGGAGACATAGCAACTGAAAATGAGGAAATTCAAGAAATCATCAAATCCTACTACAAGAGCCTATACGTAACAGAGCTGGAAATGGATAAATTCCTAGACATATATCAGATATTAAAGTTAAAACAGGACCAAATAAATGACCTATATAATCCCATAACACCTAAAGAAATAAAAGTAGCCATCAAAAGCCTCTCAACAAAAAAAAAAAAAAAAAAAAAAAAACAGTTCCAGGAAGGTTCAGTGCAGAATTCTATCAGACATTTATTGACGACCTAATACCAATACTTTCCAAACTATTCCACAAAATAGAGTCAGATGGAACACTACCTAACTCATTTTTGAGGCTACAATAACCCTCATTCCTAAACCACACAAAGACCCAACAAGGAAAGAGAACATCAGACCAATCTCACTTATGAACATTATTGCAAAATACTCAAACAAATCTTTGCAAACCAAATCCTAGAACACATCAAAATGATCATTCACCATGATCAAGTAGGCTTCATCCCTAGGGTATACGGATGGATTAATATATGAAAATTTATCAATGTAATTCACCATATAAACAATCCCAAAGAAAAAATCCACATGGTCATCTCCCTAGATGCTGGGAAAGCATTTGACAAAATTCAAGACCCCTTCATGCTAAAAGTCTTTGAAAGAACAGGAATCCAAGGCCCATACCTAAACATGATAAAAGCAATATAAGCCAATAGCCAACATCAATCTTAATGGTGAGAAAGTTGAAGCATTCCCACTAAAATCAGAGATTAAACAGATGCCCACTCTCCCCCTACCTATTCAACATAGTACTGGAGTCCTGGCCAGAGCAATTAGACAGCAAAAGAAAATCAAAGAAATACAAATTGGAAAGGAAGAAGTAAAAACATCACTGTTTGTAGATGACATGATAGTGTACCTTCCTGGCCACCAATATTCCACCAGAGAACTTCAACAGGTGAAAACCAAGTTCAGCAAAATGGGTGGATATAAAATTGAATCAAACAAGTCAGTAGCCTTCCTCTACTCAAAGGACACACATGCAGAGAAAGAAATTAGCGAAAAGATACCCTTTAGAATAGATATAACTTAGTGTGACTCTAACTAAGCAAATGAAGGATCTGTATAGCAAGAACTACAATTCTCTAAAGAAGCAAAACAAGAAAGATCTCAGAAAATGGAAAGATCTCCCATTCTCATGGATTGGAAGGATCAACATTGAAAAAAATGGCCATCTTACCAAAAGTAATCTACAGATTCAATGCAATCCCCATCAAAATTCCAACCCAAATCTTCACAGAGTTGGAAAGAGCAATGTGCAAATTCATCTGGAATAATTAATGGCCTAGAATAGTTAAATTTATCCTCAACAACAAGAAAATATCTGAGGGAATCACCATCCCTGACCTCAAGCTATATTACAAGTCTCTTGTGTTAATAACTGCAGGGCACTGGTACAGAGATAGGCATGTGAATCAATGGAATAGAATAGAAGATCCAGAAATGAGCCCTAATGTATATGGTCACTTAACTTTTGAGAAGAGAGCTGTAAACATTCAGTGGGAAAAAGACAGCCACTTCAACAAATGGTGTTGCTCTAACTGGCACTCAGCATGCAGAAAAATGAAAATAGACCCTTTCTTTTCTCCTTGGACAAAGCTCCAGTGAAGTGGATCAAAGATCTTTCCATTAAACCAGGTACACTGAAACTATTAGATGAGAAAGTGGGTAAAACCTTAGAACACATAGGCACAGGAGAAAATTTCCTGAACAGAACACCAATGGCTTCTGCTCTAAGGTCAAAGCTTGACAAATGGGACTTAATGAGATTGCAAAGTTTCTGTGAGGCTAAGGACACTGTCAAGAAAACATAAAGAAAGCCAACAGATTTGGAAAAGATCTTTACCAAACCCACATCTGATAGAGGACTAATATCCAAGGTATACAAAAAACTCAAGAAGTTAGACACCAGAGGATCAAACAGTCCTATTAAAAATGGGGTACAGAGCTAAACAAAAAGTTCTCAATTGAGGAATATCGAATAGCTGAGAAGCATCTAAGAAAGTGCTGGACATCCTAAGTCATCAGGGAAATGCAAATCAAAACAACCCTGAGATTCTACCTCACTCACACCAGTCAGAATGTCTAAGATCAAAATTTCAGATGACAGCAGATGCTGGCGAGGATGCAGAGAAAGATGAATAATTCTCCTCTGTTGGTGGGGTTGTAAACTGGTACAAACAATCTGGATATCAGTCTGGAGATTCCTCAGAAAATTGGACATAGTACTACCTGAAGACCCAGTTATTCCACTTCTGGGAATATATCCCAGAGAAGCTCCAACATTCAACTAAGACACATGTACCACAATGTTCATAGCAGCCCTATTTATAATAGCCAGAAGCTGGAAATAACCCAGATTTCCTTCAGTACATGAGTGGATGCAAAAAAAAAATATGGTATGTTTACACAATGGAGTACTTCTCAGCTATCAGAAACAATGACTTTATGAAATTCCTAAGAAAACGGATGCATCTGGACAGTATCATCATAAGTGAGTTACAAAAGAACAGACATAATATGCAGTCACTGCTAATTGAATACTAACCCCAGAAAGCTCTGAACACCGCAGAATCAACTCAGACTATATGAAGTTCAAGAAAAACAAAGGCCAAAAAAAAAAGAAAAAGAAAAAAGAAAAATCATTATGCTTAATCTTTAAAGACCAAGAAAACTTTGACTATTTCCTGGTTTCATCTTGTTTTACATGTACTTTATGCTCATTGTAACTAGTAAGATTTTAAGGAATACTATCAATTCTTTAAAAAATCAAGTACTGACAAAAATGTATTCATATACTTTTATGCAAAAATGATTTTAAAATCTGTACATTTATGTTTTTTAAATAAATTGGTTTTATTAAAAAAGAAATTAAAAAAGAAAGATTTCAGGGGTTTAGCTTAGTTGAGACTGCTGGTCCTCCTATGGGGCAACCCTGTAGGTCAACATTCAAAGAGAAAAATTGTTTTGTTTTTATTTTTTTTAAATTGAAAATGACATCATAGATACTACTTTACGTATAATAATAAAATTGAAATAGACTTCTATTATCTATAATAATATGTATCCACCATGGTATAATTTCTATAATGTGGTACAGTATATATTCTTTTTAATAGTGTAACATTTATGATAGACAATAAAGACATTCTTTAATATTTAAATATGATTACATCATAAAATTACTCCTTCAAAGTTTTCTGTATTTAATATCTTTGTTTTAAAAGTTTTGATTAATTAAATGATTTCCTTCTCATAAATATCTCATAAATATTATATTTCATTAATCTGCTTTATTAAATTTATTGACATGATTTAATCATTATTTTATAATGCATTCACGTTACAATTTTAATATTTTGCTATTGGATTTACATTTCCACACACTTCTTTCTAGGTATCCCCAAATTCTAGAAAAGGACAAACTTACTAGAAAAATGAATGAGAGGAAGACAAATGTGCCAGAAAGTCATTTTTTCCACTTAAACATGAGAACCTTATTATAATCACTAGAGTGGACAGAGAGGTTTTTTTTTTTTTTTTTTTTTTTTTTTTTGCTGTATCAAAATCTAAAATATGCAGAAGCATGTTTTGCTCTTCATAGAGAAAATGAAAGAAGTGCTACTTACTAAATTCCAATTTCCCCTCACTAAGCAGCATGTGGTAGATGTCCCTCTATAATTCAGAGGAAAATCTGTTTACTGAAGGGCAAACTTCTGTGCTGAAGTGTCAGATCGCTTCTATTTGAAACACACGAGCAATATCTCACTGGAAGCTTAACATTTCCATAATACAAAGCACAATATTTTCCTCAAGTAAGAGTAGAAAGTATTAACTATCAGTATTCCAGATTGCTTTACCCTGGTTCCTTCCTTCCTTTCCTCCTTCCTTCCTTCCTTCCTTCCTTCCTTCCTTCCTTCCTATATTTCTGGATATTTTCTTGATTTGAATTATTTTAATTGTCATCCCTTTCATTTCTCCTGCTTCTATAAGGGTGCTGCCTCACCCACCAACCTAGTCTCTCTGCCCTCACCATCCTGGGATTCCCCTATAATGAAGCTTTCAAAGGATCAAGGGCCTTTTCTCCCATTGATACTTACCCAGCAACACCATCCTCTCCTACATATGCAACTGGATCCATGGATCTCTCAATGTGTATTCTTTGGTTGGTAGTTTAGTCCCTGGGAACTCTAGGGGGTCTGGTTGGTTGATATTTTTTCCCCCTTTGGGGTTTTGAACTGGCTAGTTTTGTGACAACTTAACACAAGCTGGAGTTATCACAGAGAAAGGAGCCTCAATTGAGGAAATGCCTCCATGAGATCCAGCTGTAAGGCATTTTCTCAATTAGTGATCAGAAGGAGAGGACAGAACTCATTGTGGGTGGTAACATCCCTGGTCTGTTAAACCTGGGTTCTGTAAGACAGCAAGCTGAGCAAGCCAGGGGAACCAAGCCAGTAAGTAACATCCCTCCATGGCCTCTGCATCAGCTCCTATGCCCTGACCTGATTGAGCTCCAGTCCTGACTGTCTTTGGTAATAAACAGCAATGTGGAAGTGTAAGCTGAATAAACCCTTTCTTCCTCAACTTGCTTCTTGGTCATGATGTTTTGTGCAGAAATAGAAACCCTGACTAAGACAGGTTGCAAACTCCTTCAGCTCCTTCACTCCCTTCTTTTACTCCATTGGGGACCCCATTCTCAGTCCAATAGTTGGCTCCTTGTATCAACCTCTGTATTTGTCAGGTTCTGGCATAGCCTCTTAGGAGACAGCTATATCAGGCTCCTGCCTGTCAAAAAGCACTGCATGACATTGTAATGGTGTCTTGGTTTGGTGTCTATACGTGGGATGGATCCATAGGTGGGGCAGTCTCTGGATGGCCTTTCCTTTAGTCTCTTCCCCACACTTTGTCTCCATATTCTCTGCTGTGGGTATTTTGTTGGTCCTTCTAATAACTGAAGCATCTACACTTTGCTCTGTCTCCTTCTTGAGGATCCTGTGTGTTGTGAATTGTATGTTTAGGTGTTTTTAGCATAAAACAAAATTAAAAAATGACTTTTAAAACTCATGTAACCAGGATGTGCTTGTACACACCTATAATTTACCCATTCTTGGGGCTCTTTTTCAAATAATTCCCTACTGTGTAAATATAGCTCATTCTTTTTACAATGATGATTACTTCCTGTGTAGAATTTTATGACTATTTAAAGAGATTAAATAACTTACTAAAGAACAAAAAGAAAAAAATTAGTATCAGAACCATTACATGTTAGTTTTAAATAATGTATATCAATGGAGAGTAATTATAGAAAGTTAATTTTAACAATTTAATCTCAAATATACTATTGACTAGGAAGATATTGACAATTAGCTTTGAACTTAAGAGGAAAAGCAACTCATAATTTCATCTTTGTGTCTATGTGTGTATAATCATATTCTGGGTAAAACTTTTTAAAAATATTCTTGAAATTTCTTGGACTTTTATCTTACAAAAAGTGATGTATTCAAAGTATTATTACATACATATGTCTGTTAGTTAAATCTAACTTTGTTTTAGCCAAATGGTTTACAACAGAAGTAAGTAGTGGTTGCCTGACCTTTTCATCATGAGGTACTTATCCTCAATATAAGGATAAAAAACTTGTGTCTTCAAGTCTCAAGCTCCTAGTTGTTGGACCAGGATCATATGTGATAGAACATTATAATGCAGAACTCTTGAATACTGATAATTCTGGCTTGGCAACGATTATTGTTTAACTAATCTGAAATGTGTTCCTTTTTGGACAGTAGTAGTCTGTAGATGAAATAGGCAGTTTCTGCTCAGTGGCTGTCTAGCCACAAGATATAAACTCACCTGGAAGTAGAGATGATCAATATTTTCATCAAATCCACCAAAGGTGAAATGTTAGGAGCAGATATGTCTCAACAAAAGATAAATAACAATAAATATCATAATTTGTGGATTTCTGACATTTTTAAAAATCATCTCTCTCTATATACATACATATACATATGCATACACATACGCATCTATATACATATATATGGTAATCTGAACTGTTATCTGTTAACTATTCTCAGCTATTTCTGATGAGAATATTTTTAAAACACTCTAACAGTGGACTAAGAGCCATGAATTTGTTATTTGGCCCCTTATTCCAATGTTTAATCAACTGCGAAGTTATCAATAGAAGGACTTGGTCAAAACCTTGTACTTTAAAAATTTTTGTAACAAATAAGTTTCTTTTTATAAATTGAACAACTTTATTTTTTTAAAAAAAGATAAATGTACAGATTTTAAGTATTTTTTGCATAAAAGTATATGAATACATTTATGTCAGTACTTGATTTTTTTAAAGGTTTGATAACATGCATTAAAATCTTACTAGTTACAATGAGCATAAAATACATGTAAAACAAGATGTAACCTGGAAATAGTCAAAGTTTTCTTGGTGTGTAAAGATTAAGCATAATGGTTTTTCTTTTTTTTTTCTTTTTTTTTTTTTTTTTGGCCTTTTTTGTTTTTCTTGAACTTCATATATTCTGTGACCAATGTAAAGATATGATTTTAGCTTAGTTACCAAACAAAAGTATGGCAGTACAAATCAATCTGGCTAATTCTGCTCATTTAAATTATGACCAATTCTAAATTCCTCATTAAAAAAAAAACAAAAACAACAACAAAAAAACAAAAAAACAAAAAAAAAAACTTTACAAGAACTAACTTAAGTCCCATCCTCCTCTAAATTTCAGGAAATGTGATGACTCTTCACAGGCTTCTTCAAGCTGCATATGGGCTCTGAGATATCTAGAAGGGGAGAGGGTATGAGGAAGCCGGCCAGGCCTCAAGAAGAAAGGCTACACCAGTGATTACTGTACCCTTTAATATCTGTTCTGGCTGGACAGTCCCTGAGATTATGAATCTAAGCAGGCCAGTTCAACATTTGTATGAAGAGCTTCACCAAAGGTGCACATTCTACAACATATAAATCTCAAAAGAAATATTTTTTATATTTATATTATATTTAGATTTATAATATATTAAATCTAGTTTGTCATGTTGTCTCCCTCTACCAAATCTGATTTTTATAATTCTGGAGTACATCCAGAGCCGATATATACTTTTTGAAAAACACAAAGACAAAACCTTTCTCCCAAAGTAGTGTGTTCTTTAGTGGACAACCAGAAAAGCTTGTATATTGGATTATCTCCCAGAAAATAATATGACGTAACCAAAATCTTAAGAAAATGGCTGCATCTAGAGAATATCATCCTGAGTGAGATAACCCAGTCACAAAAGAACAGACATAATATGCAGTCACTGATAGTGGGATGCTAACCCCAGAGGCTTGCACTCCCCCAGAAACAACTCACAGACTGTATGAAGTCCAAGAAATAAAGAAAACAAAACAAAACAAAACAAAAATTTAGAAAACAAGAAAACTTTAACTATTTCCATGTTACATTTTGTTTTACATGTACTTTATGCTCATTGTAACTATTAAGTTTTCAAGGCATACAACCAAACCTTTAAAAAAAATCAAGTACTGACTAAAAAAATATATTCATATAGTTTTATGTAAAAATTATTTTAAAATCTGAAAAAAAGTACTGACAAAAATGTACAATTTTAAGCAAAAATGTTTAAAATCTGTACATTTATCTTTGTTTTGTAAAATAAAGTTGTTTAAAAAAATGCAACAACAATCTTATAGCATACTATTAAAATCATAGGTACAGGAATGCATTCCAGTTATCACAGGGAATTCAATAGATATAACTAGAAAAAATGAAGCAAATAATCATTTTATAATGAGAGAAGAATTCAGTGAACATCAAGGTTGACAAATCAAGAAGAAAACAAAAAAGAAAAAGAAAAATATGTACCTGAAAAATGCAATGATTAATAATGTATGTATTTAAGAGATAATTGACAACTTAGAAAAGTAACATTATTTTAAAATTTCCAAAATATTAGAAAATACAGGAGAAAAGAATTAGACTTTAAAAATAAGCAAGATTTGTAATTGTTATTGCATAGTGGTTATATGTGACCTCAATATGTTTAAATGTACAAAAAAAAAAAAAAAACCAAAGAACACAAAGGAAATAGAATTATCCAGCTGTTATGTAGCCATTCTCTACAAGATTGAAGCATTCATTCCTACGGAGAAGCTCCTTTAGCAGGGAGGCAAATAACTCAAAATAGCTTCAGAATCTCTCTAATAATGACAGATTCAATATGCCCCTTCCTTTCAGAGTAAGCAATAGAGCAGCAAAGAAGATTCAGACCAGCCATTCTAAACAAACACCCTCTGAGGCCAAAATAAAACAGCCTTCAACTAGAAAAGACCAGTTCAGCTTCCGGGAAGGAGTTTAAGAAAAATGACCCTGGAAAGGAACACATCCCAGCTTGTTGACCTGCCTGTAGTCTGAATATTCCATATTGCCAACTTTTGTGAGCAGTCACCTCTGTTGGTGTGAGCTTTGGTCATACAGATGTCCTTGAGTTATTACTGGTCATATAACCAACACTTTCACCCATATTACAACAATAAAACTCATTGTCTCACCAATTTGGACTTCAGTGATATCTGTACTTGACACTGGCAATTCTATCTTGAAAGAATGAACTCATGTGCTATATATGAGATAACAACCATATGTCTTTAGTCTGATGAATGGATTGAACTAAAACCTAAACAAAGATTATAAGTACAATTTATAAAAATAAACTATTTGGTTTGGTTCATGTTAACACATTAAAAAAATAAAATAATACTGAAAATATGTCCAAACAATTGGCAATGAGACAAAAACTGAACTTCAGAGTTGGTGGGATGCATTGATTTTTATTTTTACTCCGAAGTATATACTATGAAAACTTTATAACACAAATATTGCAAAATATATCTTAGTTGTATATCAGTTGTGCTGCACCTGGAATTTCGCTTGTGTATTTTTTATATTTTTATCCTGTTTATTTGTATGTTTCTTTTTCACTGTGATCTAGAAATTTATTTATCAAGAGTAGGCCTATAGGCTTCTCTATGCTAAGAGGGAAGAATAAAATCTGCTGGTAAGTTATTGCACTATACATTATTTATGTATTTCCTCTTATGTTCCCAATAAGAGCTAGCACAAAATACCAACAACTACTGTAAAGAAGCAGTGTCTGTGTTTGCAACAAATCATACAAAATCCTGTCATTTGGAAGGACATAATACAACAAGTATTTTTAATAGAATGACTTCTTTTATATTACTTTCAGTAACATACCTTCACAATATAAATAGAATGATACATATGTCTTCAGAACTAAAATGAAATAAAAATCTATTAGAAGGATCTGTTCAAAGTTTTAATTGACAGGAGAAATAACTCAAAAGAAATTATTTTTAATAATAAAATAGAAAAAATGGTAAAAGTAATGGAAGGGAGCTCTAAAGTTTGAAGTACCTTACACAAAGAATTAGCCTGTGCCTGATGGTGGTAAGTGAAAAGAGCATATGAAAACCTTATGTAGAAATGAAGGCTAAGGTGCCTCCCAGTTTGTTGCAAAGGGAAATGCACATTAAGAAAATCAACAAACTCCAGTTATGCTGCATTAAAAATAGCCACTTATGAACATAATACAAAATCACTGAAAGACAAGGGTAAACAAACATATTTTAAATAAGTAATAATGATGAAGACAACATTTGTAAGGGAGTCATATGTGCAAATTATGAGACATATTCATTATACAATAAAACTTCACAGTCACAGTGGGCAAGGGGAAATATGTCCTAAAAGACAAACAGAACAGATTCCAGAGTTCGTTATTCTGAAGTACGTTAGAGTGGCTAGGATTCTTTTGATGATGACCATTAAGTGACTATAAAGTAATCGTGAGGGAATGTCTTTTAAGGTCCAATACCCATCTGAGACACATTTCTACATCTAAAATGATCTGATCCAAATAAATCACTCTCAGTTGGAGCAAGGCCATATAATTATTTCCCAAATCTCTGGGCTTTCAGGAGAGGTCTGAGAGGCTGACCAAAAATCCATCCCTCAAATGCACAAGCACAGTAGAGATGGATGCATGGAGTCAGCTGTGACAACTCTCCAAGTTTCCAAGAACATGGCAACTATGCTTGCCCTAGGGTATTTGGTACTGCGGCCAAGTCAATGAATCTGGGGGTGTGAAGACTGGAGGAGAGACTCTATAACTTCTGGCAATGATGCAGATCAAGTTCCTGTTGGTGAATAAGTTCTTGGATCAGAATATAACACAGAAAAAAGCTGCATATCATAAAAAGCAGGAACTTCTTTACTGTGTGTGAAGAGGCATGCAAAACTAATGTTGTTTAAGAGGAGTAAAGTGAACAAGGAAATCAGAGCTATCACTTACAAACTGTGCAAACTGAAGGTGTAAGGATCTCTAAGGACAAATAAACTGTAAGTAAATTTCCTCCCTTCCCTATTATTTAGGAAGTTGTGAAAAGCAGGATATCACCTCTGCCCACCATTAATATAAAACCCTGCTTGTCATGCATATGCTGAAGGTAATGTAAAGGTATCAGTGGAGAGATAAGCCGCACTTAAAGAGGAAATTCTGGCTGTGACAATAGTCCTAAAGTTTTAGAAGAATAATCTGATTATAAATTAGAGCTATGAAAATTGGTTGTTCCAAAGAGATGGCTGACTTACATTTCTTGTCTGATCTTAATTATTGACAACATAAATCCTAGTATTAATAGGTTCCAGACTGCTGAATTTCTATGAATATATTGTCATAACAGAAATAAATAAGCCATAAAGATCAACAAGGACTATTTATAAAGACTTGAAAGCTGTCTTGAGGTACTTTCTCAAATCGACAGTGGAAAAGTTTGAGGAAAACTAGAGTATACAGTTGATTAAAATATTTTAATCTGTTTTAATGGTATTGGTTTTATTTGGAAATTGATAAAATCACATTTTATGAGTTTTAAATATGTAAAAATTAGAACCAAGACATTATTATGAATGGATTTAACAGAGAGCAACTAAATACTGCTTATTTTTTGATTGAAGTGAATAATTATGAATTTTGTTTTCTAGAAAGAAGGGATGAGCAGGGGAAAGAAGAAACAGAGAGAATGAGTGGGTTTCTTTAATACAGCACTATAGTTTAAATATTACCAATATGTACAATACAGAAACATAATTCAACAATTTTAAGAGGTGAAATGCTCAAAATGTTAGGTCATAAATATATAAACAAGAAGAATGTACTGGGTCTCCATATGGTATTTTGGATCGTTTGTAGTTCTCAAAATGAGGTGTTCGGGTAAAATTGGATGGATTCAAGACAACTTTCCTATCTTTTTAGTTGAGAATGTATTTATTACTTGAAAGTTTTATAAATGCATGTAATGTGTGTTGATCTACTGTACCTCTTGTCTAACACCCTCATCTCCTACAACCACTTTTCCCCCACAACTATCCCCAGAATTATAACAAGTCTTAAAGTTACTCACGAGATGCAGGTGTCAGGTTTCCTAAATTCGTCATCTCCAGATCTGAGTACAGTAAATATCCACTGTTACAAATTTCTCAGTCAGCTAAGTCTGTCATCACCTCACAAGATGGACTGAAAGAGGAAGATACTGATTACGTCTTCAGAGAATTTCCAATTTAAAAATAACAAAAAAAGGGGACCCACTTGACAGTTCTTCAATCCAGAAATGAGAGAAAAACAACTTTCTAACACTGAGAACTCTTTATCACGATCATTCGGTAAACTTTGATGGATATACGTATAGTAGGTTTGATCATGTTAATACACATTCTGTTGCTGGGTGGTAGCTCAGAGGTTAAGACCACTGACTGCTGTTACCTAGGATCTGGGAAGGATTCCTAATACTCCAGCAGGTGAATCACAATGACTAGCAACCATACTTCCAGGATAACTCCTGAGCTTTACAGGCACATGCCTTTTGCACATACAAATGAACAGTCATACCCATGAACATGAATAAAATACAAAGCAAAAAAATTAAGTTTTCCATAGTTTGCTCTCAACAGAAGGAAAAAATTTTTAAGATTGGTTAATGAATTCTCAAAATGTTAGGTGGATCAGAGCCTATATTTGTTACACTTTATTCTTTAAATACATCATTATAATAAAGCTTAATTTATATATTATTAGCAATAGTATCTAATAGTTGATCAATTATAGCAGCACTATCTAATATAATTGAATAATTTTGAACATTTTTATTTTATTTTGATTTTTCATTCCAGATCATTGAACCATGATTGATTATAAAACAGTTTCACTTAATGTAACACTACTCTATATGATTCTGGTATTTCCTAGAAACACTTTGAGTTTAAATATAAGAAAATCATCAAAGAACTGATAATTACAGGAAACAGTAAATTACTCCATGTGCACAAAGTATATTACCTTTTAACATGTTTGATTAAAAAAAGAAACCTGAAATTCTTTTAATCCAGTACTGTCCCCACATGTACAGGTATCTACTATTTTGTTTACTAAGTGTACTGGCTGATTGTGTGTCAACTTGACACAGCTGGAGTTATCACAGAGAAAGGAGCCTCAGTTAAGGAAATGGCTCCATGAGATGCAGCTGTAAAGCATTTTCTCAACTAGTGATCAAGGAAGGAGAGCCCATCCCTTTATGGGTGGTGCCATCCCTGGGCTGGTAGACCTGGGTTCTACAAGAAAGCAAGCTGAGCAAGCCAGGGGAAACAAGCCAGTAAGTGATATCTCTCCATGGCCTCTATATCAGCTCCTGCTTCCTGACCTGCTTGAGTTCCAGTCCTGACTTCCTCTGGTGATGTAGGGCAATATGAAAATATAAGCTGAATAAACCTCTCCCTCCCCAACTTGCTCCTTGGTCAGGATGTCTGTGCAGTAATAGAAATGCTGACTAAGACACTGAGTATAAACTGTAGTTGAATGATTGAAATTCCTGGCTTCTGAGTGGTGGTTTATGCCAGAACCAATAACATGATGTTTGGCCTTTAATTCTAAGGTAAGACCTTCATTGACTTCTTTGGTGTATGAAATGCAGCAGGGGGTAATAATGTAGATTGTGCTTCATATTGAAAATGGAGTGGGTCCTTGTTAAGATGCAGCTTTTATTAGAGGGTTGTGTGTGTTACTTATTTAAGCATAGACCAATAATAAAGACAGGAAGAATCACATTTGTAAATTCACAAACGTATGGATAAATAATCGTTGCTTAAATGATGACCAAGTAGATTGTCTAGGTCTTGGTTTATTTTGTTTTAATGTGAGATTATGTCTGGTACTTCTTTTCAATACTACAAGAAAGGATATTGAGAGGGTGCATACTAGGGGGGTATTTAACTTTTCTTGTCAGAATGCTTGATAATTTGTCAATAATGTTTGAGACCTCCCCTGGTGTAGTGTACATAAAATTTCACTGAATAGTCTCAGTTTCTTTTGTGAGAGGAGAGAATTAAATTAGGACAGTGCTAACTCCAGTGTAAACTTTTATTTATCTTTTTGGAAAGCATGAATGAATATAAGCACTATTGTAATTAGACAAGTCTTTGAGCAACATTTTCTGGATAATAGCATGACACGTGTAAGTAACATACAAAATGAGTTAGTATACAAAACTGAATTGAAGAATATACACAGGTATGTAGATGAATAAGAGAGGCATGCTAGTTAATGAACAGGACAGCAATGACCAACTGAGATAGCATGTAGTTTTATATACTAAACAATTCTGTTTGTAAATTTGACCAAGCTGTACTTTGTATAAGAGTTCATTTAAAATGCCATAAGATCATCCCAGACTTAAATAATTTTGATTATAATATGAAAATTCAGGTTTAAAGGGATTGAATATACTTTTTCTCCTAGAAATTATATACTATAGTTAAATAGAACATATACATAATGCTAAGTACATGATCAATGGAAAGGTGATCATGTTGTAATTTTTTTAAAATTAGGTATCATTGCACAATATATAAAATGATATAAAAGATTCAGAATAAAGATAGGTTTACATTCGCATAAATATTTGAGGACTACAATCTTATCTGCTTCCATTGGTTCTCAGTGTTTTCTCTACAGGAGAAATTTGTTTAAAACTTATTCACTTCCTGTTTTTTTTCTTAATATTTTTGATGGCACAAAATTTAAAATTGCTCTGGCAATTGCAAATTTTCAATGTTTCAGAAGTTAAGTTCTAAGAAATTAATTACTATTCTAATTATTTGATTAGTTCAACTTACCTAAATGAAAATAATTGTCATGTAATCATTTAGTTTTTTTTCTATTTTTTATGGAAAATATTTTTTATACAATATATTCTAATTATCCTTTCCCCTCCTCCAACTCCTTCATGTCCTTCTCAATTGCCCTCCTCTCCGAATTCCTGCCTATTGATTTTATCTCTCCCTATAAAACAAATAGCCATCGAAATAATAAAACATGGTCAAAACACACAAAACAATCATGGAACAAGACAAAACAAAGGAAAAACAAAAACAAAAAAGAAATCCACAATACAGACATGGAGGCACACACATTTGCAAACACAGAAATCTCACAAAAAATAAAAATAAAAATAAAACATGACACAGAAAGAACCAGTAATAATAACAAAAAGATAAAAACAATGACTTTATGAAATTCTCAGGCAAATGGATGGAACTTGAAAATATCCTGAGTGAGGTAATCCGGTCACAAAAGAATACACATGGTATGCACTCACTGAAAAGTGGATATTAGCCAAAAAGAAGATTAGAATACCCACAATACAACTAATAGACCATATGAGACACAAGAAGAATGAAGAACACACCAAAGTATGGTTGCCACAGTCCTACTCAGAAGGAGAAAGAAAATATCTTTGGTAAGTAGAGGGAGAGAGGGATCTGGGGGAGAGAGAGAACAGGAGAGAAAGGGGAGATAGCTCAGATAGAGGAGAATATGGGGGAGAAGTACAGAGGTTCAGGAATTTGAAAGTAGGTTTGGCACTGAGGAAGGGGAACTTTGGGGTAGCCACTGGGAAATCCCAGAGGCCAGGGGATCAAAACATTCTCAGGATTGAACAGGGAGGACAATAGCCAAAATACCCAACAAAGATGATATTGAACCTGTACACACTATATTCAGTAGACAGGAATGTTCCCCAGTTGAGGGATGGGGCCATCCACCCACCTAAAAAATATTAATCTAGAAACCCTCCTTTCAAAAGGAAATGCAAGGACAAAGAGTGGAGCAAAAACTGGAGGAAACACCTTCTAGAGACTGTCCCACCTGGGAATCTATCTCATCTGCAGACACCACACCCAGACACTATTGCTGATGCCAAGAAGTGCCTACTGACAGAAGCCTGATTCAGATGTCTCCTGAGAGGCTCTGCCAGAGCTGGCCCAATACAGATGCAGATGTACCCAGCCAAACATCCTACTAATCACAAGGACACCAATGGAGAAGTTAGGGCAAGGTCTGTAGGATATGAAGGTTTTGCAACCCCATAGGAAGAACAACATCAACCAACCAGATCCCTCAAAGCTCCCAGAGACAAAACCACCAACCAAATCGTACATAGAGAGACCCATCTCTCCAACTGGATATATAGCAAACGGTTGCCTTAGGGAGAGGAGCTCCTTTGTACTGTGGAGACTTGATGACCCAGGATAGGGGAATGGTAGGATGCTGAGGCATGAGTGAATGGGCAGGTGAGGGCTCAACTTCATAGAAACAGGGGTAGGGGGAAAAATTGGCGGCTTATAGAGAGGAAACTGGGAAGAAGGATAACATCTTAAATATAAATAAATAAAACATCCAATAAAAATAAAACAAATAAGGAACACAAAAATCAAACAAACCAAAGAACACTGACAAAACACTATGATATCTATAAAGATGGTTTTGATGAATTTCTTTTGTGTTGATCATTTACTGCCTGATATGAGGGCTACCATTAATGGGGTTTGTATACCTAGTGTAACTTTGGGGAAAACTAATATTTTCTTAGCAAGCTGTTGCCGGTTCAAGATCACTTGCAGATGGTCTCAGGTTTAGGTTGCTCTATGCATAAAGTTATTTTTCTCAGTACTTACATTGCATTTTGTTTACTTATGTTACTGTTACGAATTGCAATGTAAATATCTGTGGGTTTTGATGGTCTAAGGCAATGTCTGTGAAAGAGTCTTTTGACCCTTGAAAGGGTTTGTAGAGGAATTCAGCAATGTAGCTGTACTAGCGAAAACTTTCTAGGTCTGATCCAGATGTGATGCAGACACACCTTTAATACCAGGAGGCAGAGGCAGGAAGATCTCTGAGTTCTAGTTAGCCAGTTGGGTTGAGTCACTGAGTTGACAGGCAGTGCAATGAAGTGGGTTTTGTGGCAGTTCAATTTGTGGAGTGCAGAGGCAGTTTTTACAGAACAGTATACATATACAGATTATTAAAAGCATTTTAGCATAAATATATATGTGAATATATTTGTGTCAGTACTTGATTTTTTTTAAAGGTTTGGTAGTATGCATTGAAATCTTACTATTTACAAAGATCATAAAATATATGTAAAACAAAACGTAAGATGGAAATATTCAAAGATTTTTTTGGTGTGTAAAGATTAAACATAATGATTTTTAACTACAAAAAATACCAGAAGGCTATCTTTCTAGCTCTTGAGTTATTAATGATTTAAGGTCTGGGTGTACCCTACTCTGAGAAGGTGCTATACACTTATTTTTTTTTTCTAAAAAGGACTGAGGTTTCCACTTTTTGCCCTTTCCCCCTGCTTTTTATTTGAGCTTCATAAGTTCTGTGGGTTGTTTCTGGGGTGTTCAGAGCATTCTGAGGCTAGTATCCAATTATCAATGATTGCATATTGTGTCTGCTCTTTTGTAACTGGGTTACCACACACAGGATGATATTCTCTAGATACATCCATTTTCTTAAGAATTTCATAAGTCATTGTTTCTGAGAGCTGAGTAGTACTCCATTGTGTAAATGTACCTCAATTTCTGTATCCATTCATTTATTGAAGAATATATTGGTTCTTTCCAGCTTCTGGTTATTATAAATAGAGCTGCTATGAACATTGTGGTGCATGTGTCTTTGTTGTATGTTGGAGCACCTCTGGGGTATATGCGCAGAAGTGGAGTAACTGGATCTTCAGGTAGTAGTATGTCCAATTTTCTGAGGAAAAGACAGACTGAGTTCTAGAATGGTTGTACCAGCCTACAACCCCACCAACAATGGAGGAGTGTTCCTCTTTCTTCGCATCCTCACCAGCATGTGCTGTCATCTGCTCAACATCCCTAGTCATCAGTGAAATGCAAATCAAAACAACCCTGAGATTCCACCTCACACCAGTCAGAGTGGCTAAGATCAAAAACTCAGAGGACAGCACATGCTGGCGAGGCTTCAGTTTTATAGAGACAGGTTGCAGAGAGAACAAAAGATGCTTCACCATTCCACAAAACAACTTGCTCAACTATGTTCCTAGTGGTTTTCTTTGTAGTAGCAAAAAGCTGGAAACAACTTAGATGTCTCTCAATTGAAAACAAACAAACAAACAAAACTATGTTATATTTACATGATGGGGTAGTATTCTGCAATTAAAACCAAATAAATGAATTTTGTAGGCAAAAGGATACAGCTTGAGAATATCAACCTGAGTGAGATAACCCAGGACAAGAAAGACATGAGTGGTATGTACTTTCTTATAGGTGGATATTAGCCAAATATCACAAGATAAGCACTCTATAATCCACAAACCCAAAGAAGGTAAAAGTGAGATCCCAATGGAGGATGCATGAATCTCCCTCTGAAGCAGAAACTAAAAAGTCACAGGAAGAGGATGGAGAGAGTTTGCTGGGAAGGAGCAGAGGTATGGAGGGTAACACTATGGCTATCTGGTGTGGGGGGCAGTGGCTTGGTGGAGAACACTGAGAGTGAGAATGGAAACTCTGCAGGAGGTGGGAAATCTAACTGATGCCCTAAATAGGAGAGGATAAGGTGAGTCTGTGGAGTAGCCAACTTACATTCCTACCAAAGTGGGATATAGAAACTGATATATATGTACACCTCTTGTAGACGGGAAGGACTTACAGAGGACAGACAGGGACATCGGCCCACCCACAAAACCTTAAACACCAAGTTTGTCTTGCCTACAAGATGTGCAGAGATAAAGATGGAGCAGAGGCTGAGGGAACACCCAACCAATGGCTCTCCCAAATTGAGACCCATCTCAAGTGAAAGAGCCAACCCCTGATACTATTAACGACACTTTTCTATGCTTACAGAAAGGATCCTAGCCCAACACTATCCTGAGGGGCTTCACCCAGCAGCTGATGGAAGCAGATGCAGAGACCCATAGCCAAAGATCTGGTAGAGGCCCAGGGAGTCCTGTGGAAGAGCCGGGGAATAGTGAGTAACTCCAGCTTGTCAAGAAGAACACAAGAAGACCCACAGAGTCAACAAACTTGAGGCCGTGGGGGCTCCCAGAACCTGTGCCACCAACAAGGAAGCTGGACCTAGACTCCCGACATATTTGTAACAAATGTTCAGCTTGGTCTTCGTGTGATTTCCCTAAAAGGTGAATCAGGCTTTACCCTGTTCTGGGTGGTAACAAAAGGATGCTCCCTTCTCTGAGGAGAAGAGGTGGCAGCAATGAGGGGAAAGATTTGTAAGAATGGGCCTGGAAATTGAGGAAGGAGAAGTCTGTAATTGGGATGCAAACTGAGTAAGAAAAATTTAAACACAACAAAAATGTTAAAGACTAAATGAGTTCTTACAATATGTAAGAGTAACTTTTTAAATAAGAGCCAGCCACTGCTGCATCAAAACTGAATGACTAGGGATTGTGATTAGGAAGCTCCATTAGGATTAGTTGTTTAGTTAATAACTTTTATGAGGCAATCTTCAAAGTCACAATGAAGCTTAGCAAGAGGATAACCTTGAAATTTTGATGACCCTGCTTCTGTCTCAAGTGCACTGAAAAGACAGACATGCATCAACCTATGTGGCTTCACAGCTGTTGAAATGTCAAGCAAGCACTCTACAAAATAAGCCAAATCTCAGTCACGACGACAATTATTTTACTAAATTGAATCTAATCAAAACGGTGTAAGAACATGGATTATAAAAGGAGAGATGGAGAGACATATAATCAGAGACAGACATTCAGAGGAAGGAGGATTGGGAAAGAGATTAGGAGAGAAAGAGGGACTGGGAGAGGGAGAGAACCCTTAGCTCTGAGTTTACCTAAATGATAGAAAAAGAAAAGCGGGGTTCGTGAAAACAGATACTTGACATAAGGCAAAAAGTAGAAAACAAAACAACCAAGAACAACAACAAAAACCACCAAAGAGTTGATATAGTGATAAAATCTAGATGCAAATTTACATTGTAATATTAAAACAAGCTCTTTATTTTATAGCCATTATAATGCTAATAAAATATTGGACAGTAATTTCTCTGAAAAAGTTTCTATTTTCAGAATATCTGATGCCAGATAAGATTGTACATGCATCATCGACTTTCCCTCCTCTTCACAAATATGTGCACGTTTTTCATGTAAAACAAATAAAAGTGAGTAGGGATTGATACTTCCCTAGCACGTGAAGGGGCCTGGAGTTAATTTTCAATATAAAACAAAGTATGTAGAATAATAATTCAATATAAAAGTAACTAGATCTTATTGCCTTTTTAAAGGCTATGGAAGCAATTCTCGCTTTCTGAAGTAGAAAACTAATACAGAATAAATAATCTCCAAGTCCAATATCCAAATGACAAAACTATAGAAGTTGGAATATACTAAAAATTAGAGGGGAAATCACTAAGACTCCAGTGATAGGGAGTTTTACACAGAAGCAGACATTCCCTTTATCTGTCAGTGATTCAAGCAGTCAGCACAGGAATGCCTCAGTAAATGAGTCATCTCATTTCTCAGCTGCTCGAACCAAGTTGCTTTTTCATCGGATGTAGTTCCTTCAAGATTTTACCAGTGCTCCATGTTACTGTGAGTTCTCACTGCACAGCCCAGGGCAGACTGGAGTAGCACAGTATGTCTTGAACACATAATCCTCCTGCCTTCAATTGCTGTGACTATTGATGGACCACTTAGCCCCAAAAAAACACAAACTCTTAGATATGCCCTTTATAATTAACTCATTGGATCCTAGCCCATAGGTCCATCTCCTCTAAGCTTGAATGCAGAGTAGCGATTATTTGTTTTTGTTTTCCTTATGAGACCTCTTTTCAATTAAAAACTTAAATCATTGGACTGGTACTATAGGAGATTTCCTATATGCTTGAGTCTGCAACTCTATGGTTGCTTAATAAATTCCTGGGAATTTGCATAAGCTAAAAAGTCTAGCATTGTTGAATAGCATCTATCCTCGTGAAAAAAATTTACCTAAGTTTTAAAAATATCCAGGTATGATTCAGAGGTAATAACCCAAGTACAAGATGCAAAGAATATTTGACTACTTTCCCTCTTGTGTTAGGAAAAATCTAAAGAATGAAAGTACTTATATATGAAACATTAAAAGTATAACCCATATGTAAATGGCAATGGTACTTTAAAAGAGGATGGATAATATCTTAGATAATCAAATAATACTTAAATAAGTCTCTTCAAGCCAAAAGTCCACTACATAATAACGTATGGAGTCTGTAACTCAGTACTGCAGACTCTACACACCACCTGTAGCCATAGGTTTTTAAAACTTTGTTTGTTTATTTTTCTTGTTATTAGCAAAGTATGTGGAGTATTTTGTTTGTTTTATGGGTTTTTTTTATTTTTTGATGTTTTCTTTACATTTCAAATGTTTTCCCTTTCCTTGTTTCCTTTCTTGAAATCCCCATCCCCTTCCCCCTTGCTTAGCTTCTATGAGGCTGCTCCACAATCCACCCATCTACTCCAGTCTCCCTGCTTTAGCATTCCCCTGCACAGAGGCATCAAGCCTTAACAGTTCCAAGGGCCACTCCTCCCACTGATGCCAAACAAATCTATCCTCTGCAATGCTGCTGCAGCCATGGTCTATCCATGTGTACTCTTTAGATGGTGGTTTAGTCCCTGGGAGCTCTGGGGGTGGTGTGTGTCAGGTTGGTTGATATTGTTGTTCTTCCTATGGGATTACAAACCCCTTCAATTCCTTCTGTTCTTTCTCTAACTTCTCCACTGGGATCCCTGTGCTCAGCCCAATGGTTGGCTATAAGCATACTCCACCATATTTGTTAGCCTCATGCAGAGCCTCTCAGTGGACAGATATATCAGGCTCCTGTCTGCAAAGATTCATTAGCCTCCTCAATACTATCTGGGTTTGGTGTCTGTATATGAGATAGGTCCTCAGGTAGAGCAGTCTCTGGATGGCCTTTCCTTCAGTCTCTGGTCTACACTCTGTCCCCGTATTTCCTTTAGACAGGAGCAATCCTGGATTAAAAAATTTGGAAATAAGTGGGTGGCCCCATCCCTCAAATGAAAGCCTTGCCTAATCTCTGAATATGGTCTCTACAGTTTCTCCATTCCCTTTCTTGAGTATTTTAGCTAATTTCATCTCTGTTGGGTGATGGGAGCCTGAGTGTTTTATCTTAGTCATTCTGACTGGTTTGAGTTGGAATCTCAGGGTTCTTTTGATTTGCATTTCCCTCATGATAGAGAATGTTGAATATTTCTTTAGGTGCTTCTTGACTCTTTGATATTCCTCAGGTGAGGATTTGTTTAGTTCTGTATCCCATTTTTAATAGAGTTATTCGGTTCTCTGGAGTCTAACTTCTTAAGTTCATTGTATATATTGAATATTAGTCCTCTATCAGATGTAGGATTGGTAAAGATCTTTTTCCAATCTATTGGTTGCCATTTTGTCCCATAGACAGCCATAAGGGTTTGATGGGCATCTTGTCACGTTGAAAATCATTTTGTTGTAAAAATATAAATAGGCATATGTACACTAAAATATGCAGTGATGATCTGAATTTTATCACTGAACTTTTTTAGGAAAAGAAAAAAAATTGAAAGAATAAAAAAGAGAATGTTTCTCCCTCTGTATCTGTCCATCTAACTACATTGGGAAGGAAGAAGCCTAGACTTTGATCTTAGTAGACTGTACATCAAGTGAATATTCTCCAATCTTTAAATTTTTCTTCTAAACTAGCTAGAAGTAAACATTTTATAAACTATTTTTATTTCTTTGTGGTCTGTTATCTAGTTAGTTTCCCATGTTATTTTTGGAATCACTAATAGGCTATTGATAATAAGGGAATAATCAGCCCACATAGAATGAAGTCTGACTGTGGTAAATACAGGTTTTGGTTTCTGCTGTATTTAATTCAATACTTTATTTTCCTCTTTAATAAATGTTTAATTATTTTTATGAAAAGAAATCAACTTGATTCATTAGAAACCTTAACATTTTACTCAATCCAGTGACTATAAGATTTTGATGTTCAGAATAAATGCCTCTTCATTTCACAACTTGCACTGAGGTAGCTGATTTGCTTTATTTTTTTCTCCTGGAAATTTCTATTTAGAAGGCTTTTACATAGAAAAATTTATTCTCATACTTATTATTTTAAAAAGCTTTAAATTCTAATGTTTCGTGCAACATTTTGCAATTTTTGTCTTCTATCTTTAAGCAGTATTAAAAACACGTTTTGTTTTCAAAAATATGAAAGGTTTTGTACTTTTAAAAATTTGGCCTTTTATTTATTTTTCAGTTACACCACAGTCTAAGACTGCTAGAAAAATGCTAAGTATCAGGCACAGTGAACCATGCTTGTTCATCTTTTTGACAGTAATGGAACATTTTATCTCCATAATACTTCTGTGGATTTATTCTATTCCTAGGAATACAAATCTGTGGAGTGCTTCTTCTATTTTTAGCTTCCTAAGTCTTTATTCAAGAACAGACTGTGAAATTTAATCAACGGTTTTGTCATCTATTGAGAATAATACATAGAGCTGAGAAATGAATAGTTGTAACAATCTATGACCTGAGCTAGATATGATTTTCTGGTAGATTATGTAGACTTTGCCATTTCTATAAATTGTGACCAAAGATGCCAAGCACCCTTTCTGCTTTTTCTCATAGTTACAATAATCGTGTGTGTGCACACCAATGTTAAGTGTTGAACATAGCTCTTTGTGGCATGTGTGCCCCCTTGCATGTACTTGATGGTACTTGTTCACATAGAGCCTGCTTACTGATGCCACGGATCTTGCTTAATCACTCTCCACCTTTTTTTTTTTTTTTTTTTTTTTTTTTTTTTTTTTTTTTGAGACAGGGTATCTCACTGAAACTGGATCTCATTCATTTGGCCACACTTGCTGGCTCATAAGCTGTGGGATCTACCTGTCTCTATATTTATGGAGTTATGAACACATGTTACTGCTTCTGTGTTTGATGTGGCTCCTAAGGATCTGAACCCAGGTCCTCATGTCTGTACTACATTTTATCAACGGAGGCATCTACTCACTCCATTCATTATTCATTATTTATCATTCTAAAATAACATGGCTGGTGACCAAAAAAAAAATCACCAATTTTTGCCCTTTCCTATTTATTTATCTATTTATTCATTCATTCGTTCATTTATTCATTCACCTTATATTCTGATTATAGCCCTCCCTCATGTCCCTCTCTCCCATGGCCCTTCCCCTTCTCCACTTCTGAGAAGGAAAAGGTCCCCCACACATGGCACCAACTCACTATGTCACCTCAAATCACTACAGGACTAGGCACATCCCTCTGAGGCCAGAAAAGGCAGTTCATTTAGAGGAACAGTATCCACAGACAGGCAACAAAATCAGGATAAACCTCACTCTAGTAGTTGGGGAACTCACATAAAGACCAAGCTGCACATATGTGTGGAGAAATTAATTTACAATAATGAAATTTTATTTCAATATACTGTGATTATATATATATATATATATATATATATATATATATATATATATATATATATAATTTATTAAGTTAATTCAGTAGGACTAGATTTGAACATTCACACGTACGCTAAAACCAGATACATCAAGGTTAATCATATTGCTAATATTTTCAGAGGCATATTCTTAGTCTTATGATCTACTTTGATATTTTTGTGGCTTTTTTTTCATTAGTTTCTTACATCAGTAATAAATGTTAGTATAAAATGTAAATATTACAGTCTAATTATTTTCTGAATTTTATAGCAAGAAAAATTCCTAAAACTTAAATAGTTTATGGTAAACATAAACATATTTTGTAAATACATTATAATATATGGTCTCCAACATTAAAGTTATTGAACGTTGAGAATTTGATTTATATTTATATATATTTATTTATTATTTCTCTCTTCATATAATTGTATTTAATCTTTCTTTTTTTTTCTTTTTCTATTTCTTTTTTTAAAACAACTTTCTTTGACAAAACAAAGATAAATGTACAGATTTTAAACATTTTTTGCTTAAAATTATACATTTTTGTCAGTATTTTTTTCAGATTTTCACATAATTTTTACATAAAACTATATGAATATATTTTTAGTCAGTACTTGATTTTTTTAAAGGTTTGATCGTATGCTTTGAAAACTTAATAGTTACAATGAGCATAAAGTACATGTAAAACAAAATGTAACATGGAAATAGTTAAAGTTTTCTTGTTTTCTAAATTTTTGTTTTGTTTTGTTTTGTTTTCTTTATTTCTTGGACTTCATACAGTCTGTGAGTTGTTTCTGGGGGAGTGCAAGCCTCTGGGGTTAGCATCCCACTATCAGTGACTGCATATTATGTCTGTTCTTTTGTGACTGGGTTATCTCACTCAGGATGATATTCTCTAGATGCAGCCATTTTCTTAAGAATTTGGTTAAGTCATTGTTTCTGGTGGCTGAGTAGTATTCCATTGTGTATATGTACCACAATTTTTGTATCCATTCATCTTCTGAAGGACATCTGGGTTCCTTCCAGCTTCTGGCTATTATAAATAGAGCCGCTCTGAACATTGTGGTGCATATATCTTTGTTGTGTATTAAAGTGTCTCTGGGGTATATGCCCAGAAGTGGAATAGCTGCGTCTTCAGGTAGTACTATATCCAATTTTCTGAGGTATCCCCAGACTGATTTCCAGAGTGGTTGTATTAGCTTGCAACCCCACCAACAGTGGAGAAGTGTTCCTCTTTCTCCACAGCCTCGCCAGCATCTGCTGTCATCTGAGTTTTGGATCTTGGCCAATCTGACTGGTGTGAGGTGGAATCTCAGGGTTGTTTTGATTTGCATTTCCCTCCTCCTCCTGTTCCACCCTCCTCATCCCACAACTTCCCAACCCCTCTCCACAGGATGCTCCCCTCTCATCTCCCACCCCATCAAACCTCTAAACATAGTGGGGCCTCCAGTCTCTGGAGAATTAGGTGCATCTTCTCTGACTAAATCCAGACCTGAGAGTCCTCTGCTGTACATATGTTGTGGACCTCATATCAGCAGGTGTATGCTGTATGGTTGGTGGTCCAATGTCTGAGGGATCTCAGAGGTCCAGCTTAATTGAAACTGCCGGTTCTCCTACAGGGTCATCCTCTTCTTCAGCTTCTTCTAGGTTTTCTTTAAATAACCCACAGGGGTCAGCAGCTTCTGTCCGTTGGATGGGTGCAAATATCTTAATCTGACTCTTTCAGCTGATAGTTGGGTATTTCAAGAGGCAATCACGATAGGCCCCTTTTTGTGAGGACTGCTTTATATGGTACACATTAGTTATTAAGATTATTAAATATAATTTAATTACCTATTATTCTTCAAGTGCTTGCTTATTTCTACTACACAGTAGTAAAAAGCACTTTTCAATGATTTTTATAAACAAATCTATCTGCATCAGTAAAAACCCTTCGAATAAAACCGTAAAATAATGCATTATACATTGTTACGATATATTGCATTAATATTGATGCTACCAGGCTTGCTGTGAATATTTGTAGCGATAAAACTCTAAAATAATTTTATTAATCAAAACATTTCTGCATACAGGCACCAAACCCTGATTTTATGTCATAAAGACAAAGTTTGTTTTGAGATGAAGAAATTAGAGAAAACATAATAATAATAAAGTGGAAAACTCACATGAATATTATATATTAAAAGACTAAGTTCTTCATATAACAAGTCAAAGAGATCAAAGTATTTGAGAGCCTTTAAGCAAACAAAAGTGATAAATCAAAGCCTGAAATACAGGAATAATAATGTCAGTCAGGTAAAAAGAGAATTCACATTTAGAGGAAAAAGTAAAAACACCATAATTCAAAGTACAATTTAAAGTAGGAGAAACTTCAATGCTTTATAGTTTCTTTTAAAACTAGAAAATATATGAATATATCAGAAGAATATATTTGAAACACCATTTCCCACTTAATCATAAAGTAGAAATATCCTTTTATTTGAAATGTACTTGACTTGCTATACCAAGATATTAAAAGTAGCTAAAAGCAAAAACAAAACAAAACAAAACAAAACAAAAAAACAGTTAAGGTATTATTGTAATGACATTTGAAATAGAATAAAGAAAATGACAGGATTATTATGAATAAAACTTGTCATGAACTGTACATGAAATTCTATATCTTACTTTACGTGCCGGTTTTGTAATAGCAAAGAATACCTTAATAGTACTATTCGTGAACTTCACTTGATTGAAATTGTTACAGAGAGTGTTGACAGATTCTACTCTTGAGTGCTATTTCCTTCTACTTTTATTTGCTTTTTTTTTTTTTTTTTTTTTTTGGCTTGTTTATGCCTGTAGTTTTACTTCAGATCGATTCTTTAGGATGTCAACAAAGCTTTTTCACTTATATTACAGTAGTCTCAAATGCTTGTAATTAAAGTCTAGTGATATACATAACACAAAAGAATCAAACCAATCAGACTATGTTCACTTTTTGTTAATGAAAATAGAATAAGATCTTGAATTGAATCAGTCTTCTCCTTTGGACATGAATTAATTATACTAATCAATATGATCATACCTGAATGTGTGAATGTGAATTCATAACTTTTCTATTGTCTCATACCTATTTATTTATGCAATTTTTTAAACCCTTTAAGAAATTTAGCCTTCAGAATATATGTATATATGTATATATACATACATATATATGTTAGTGGTACTTATAAATAAGTTTTCTCTATAACTTTAATTGTGAATTTTCATTAACATGAATAGCAAAAGGCATCCCATCTTTTGTTAGGAAAATCAGTCTATAAGCAACATAATTTAATCTTTTTAAAGAAAACAAAAATGGATAACTTTATGCTATGTGTGTGTGTATGTTGTTTTATTTACAAAATTCCAAAATTTTTAAAGAATGCTAAAAATAATAGCAGTTCAATATGGTTGGAAAAACATGTAAAAGTATGAAAAATATATATTTTATTCTAATGTTTGAAATTATGAGGACCTTCAGTGACAGTCACCAAGAGTATAGTGGAAGACCACATGCAAGTGGCACAGTTGTTGTCCTTGGTGATTTTACCTTTTAGAGAAGTTTTGATTTAGAATAGATACTCTACTCATGAAAAAATTCTTCAGAATAAATTCCAGGCTTCAATGACAAAGGAACCAAACCTACAAAGACATTTGTTATGAAACCTGAAATTAGTGCTGCATCCAGACCAGATATAGATTTTAGAGACGATCTAAAATAGGAAGTGCAATCATTCACTATATGGAGTAAATGAAATGAGTGTACAAATACATTTCGATTCTTAGTTCAAATAAAATTAAGAGATAAAAGGATACTTATTAAGAGTAATTCTGCTTGTGAGTGAAACTCACTCTGCCCTTATAGAAAGATTTGTGTCCGGTTAGAGCAGCCATTTTGGGAACCACATGAATGAACAGGTAGATGAGAAGCTAACATATCAAGCACATGAGAAATGGCAGGTAGAGTAGGTGACCAATGTTGCATTGAAATGCTACCCAACCCAATGGTGCCCAAGACAGTTAGGTGGTTGGCCAGCTATGATCATTTCATTGAAACAGGTACCTGGGATTGATACTAAGTATCATTAAGTGTACATATTTAAGTTTAGTGAAATAAATATAGATAACTCATCTAAAACAATTCTATTAAAATGCAAAACATCAATATGAAACAAAACTTAAGAACTTTTTATAAGCATGAGAAGGACAACTATGGTTAAAATTAAAAGTTAAGAGACTATACAATATGCAAAAAGGTGGCAAACATTTATGTGTGAAGAAAGAAATCCTTGTAATCTTTGTTCTTTTTAGTTTCTCATTTTTTAAATTTTGCTTTGGTTGTATATTTTAATAATCCTTTATTTTATCTATTGAAAATATTATTTTCTGCAGATTAATTGTAGCATATTTATGTTTTTAATGGAATCATTTCTTAAAATATTTTCATGAAATCAGATTGTATACTTCTTTCCAGCTCTCATATTCTTATTGGTTATTTACCCCAAACCCTATCTATAAGAATTTATTTTCTCAGTTTTGAAACTTTCTCAAGGTTTGCCTGTTTTTCTCAAGTGTCTGATTAATTTGGACCACATCTTTACATTCAAAAAATATGTTCAAGTTATCTTTAATAGTTTTATAGGTTGATCCCTCAACCCTTGTCAAATTACTTTTGGTCTATAGTGTATTTTCATTTTGTTTATTAGATTTCTGGTTTTGGTAAAATAGTCAAGCTATGTTGTCTTCCCCCATATAGGAGAAGTGTTCTGTAATTACAAGGTTTCTATTTAATTAAAAGGTTTTTTATGTATGTATTTATACATACTTACATACATATATGCATACATATATACATACTAAAGGCAGGTTAATTGGGAAGCACATGAGTTCACTGACACCTAAGGACTGAAACCAGGAAAGTTGTCATGGGGAAGCAGGTTGAGGAGGTAGGGTAATAAGGAGGAGAGAGATAAAGGTAGGTATGCATAGAGGGAGGGGGGAGGGAGAGGGAGAGGAGCATCATCCCTCTTTTCCCTTTGAAAATAAAATACATGATAGAAAAATATTTATAGACCTATACTTATATAAGCTGATTGTTCTTCTCAATGTGTTTTTTTCCTGAAGTTATGTCCTACAACATTTGCATAAGCCAATCAGGAAGGAATGCTTACACTTTCATTGGTAAATATTTTTTCTAATTTCAACTTGCTGAAAACAAACTTAAAAAGTTCCCATTTGTAACATTTGGAAAATCTTAATCATTTCTCCAAAAAGATAGATCTTTGTGTCCCTGTTCCATCCTTGGTGTCTGGGACTTCCTAGAGATTTATGCCACCACCTACTCCCAGAAGACACATTTTCATTCATCGTCATGGTCCTCTGGGCCTCTCTCCTATCTCTACCTACACCTATCTATGTTGCTTTATTCCCCTTGCCTTCCCCTGTACCACCCAGGTCCCTCCTTCCCTCTTCCTTCCTTGACTACTTTATTTCTTCTTCCAATCTAAGGATTCAGGAATCATCAAGTGGGTCTTCTTTCCTGTGTAACTTCTTTGGGTCCGTAGTGTGTATCATTCATATATATACTGTAACCTTAGCTAAAGTGCCCAACAGTGCTGATAATAGAACCTAAGGAGACTGCCTCCCATAGCTAGACAGGAACCTCTGTGAAGAAAATAGAACCTAAGGAGACTGCCTCCCATAGTTAGACAGGAACCTCTGTGAAGAAATGGAGACCAAAACTCACCTACAAATTTTGACTTGAATTTCATGCTGCCTCAAAGAAATGCAGAAATCAAGAGAGCAGATATTGAAAGAATAGCCAACCAGTGACCAGCCTAACTTAGGATCCATCCCATGAGCAGACATTAGCCCATGACACAATTACTGATGTTTTGTTGTACTTGTAAACAGGAGCTTAGCTGTCCTCTGACAGGCTCTACCAAGCAGCAGATACTCACAGCCAAGCATTGGACTAAGGTCAGGAGTCTCTGGGAAGGGAGCAGAGTAGGCAAAGGAGCTAACATTTATAATTTAAATACGGAGAGTATTTAATAAATTAAAAAAAGGAGAGTTAGGGAAAAGATTGAAGAAACTGAAAGGAATAACAAATGCATAGGAAGATCAACAGTATCAACTATCCTGGATCCCTGGGAGCCCTCAGAGAATAATAAAACAAAGAGTATACATAAGCAGGTACAAGGCTCCTGGAATATATGTAGCAGATGGCTGCCTAGTCTGACCTTAGAGGGAGAGAAGGCACCTAATCTATAAAGTAGTGATGCTCTAGGGTAGGGGGATATCCAGGTGGGGACACCTTCTCAGAGGTAATGTAGAGGGAAAAGGGGGTCCCTGTAGGGGGTGATGGGAGAGGGGGTGTCATATTTGGGATGTAAGTAGATAAGTAATTTTAAAAAAATATACAGTTTGCAAATAGCACATTAAAAAAATTGAAAAAAAAATCATGTTCAGTATTACAAAGTTCTTTTATAGAGTCTGAATTTCTTAGGGCTAGTTTTTATGTGGAAAGACATCTATCACACCCTTTAATGTAGAAAATATTTCATGATGTAGTTGATAGTAACATCTCTCTTATTAGTAGCAATTTTGTGAAATTATTTTGTTTGCTGTATGTTCTTCACTCCCATGATGACACTCCA